>NC_135954.1:46569633-48969633 GCF_053455715.1 Rhinoraja longicauda
TTAATTGAAGATATCCTACCTTGCCACTACCAAAAAATAATTAAAAACTCAATTTCAATTAGATCATAAGATCATAAGATCATGTGATAGGAGCAGGATTAGGCCATTCAGCTCATCAAGTCTACTCCACCATTCAATCATGGCTGATCTATCTCTCCCTCCTAACCCCATTCTCCTGCCATTTCCCCATAACCTCTGACACCTGTGCTAATCAAGAATCTGTCTATCACTGCTTTAAATATATCCACTGATTTGGCCTCCACAGCTTTCTGTGGCTTAGAATTCCACAGATTCACCACCCTCTGACTGAAGAAATCCTCATCTTCTTCCGAAAAGAACGTCCTTTAGTTCTGAGGCTAGTCCTAGACTCTCCCACTCTTGGAAACATTTTCTCCACATCCACTCTATCCAAGTCTTTCTCTATTCTGTACGTTTCAATGAGGTTCCCCCTCATTCTTCTAAACTCCAGCGAGTACAGGCCCAGTGCTGTCAAACGCTCATCATATGTTAACCTACTCATTCCTGGGATCATTCTTGTCATTAGAAATGAAAATTTTAATCATATGAAACTTAGTAACTTGATTTCATTATTACTTTGTCCTTGTTACTCTCTAAAATGTTTCTGATGATTACTTTTTACAGAGTAAACCATGACAAAAAGTTTCATGAGTCCATGTTACAATTTATCCATTTTACAAATTAAGCATCTCAATTTTGTTTTAAAGCAGCCAGTGTGACTACCCATAAGCAAATTTCTTAAATTATTTTACAATTATTTCTCTATCCAAAGTATAACTGTGATAATAATCTGCTAATATTCTATGATTATAATATATATATATATTTCAAAATTGCTGAGGTCACATATCACCCAAAACATTCACAATCCACCCAGAAGCCTCCTATGGGGTAAGAGAACTTTATAGTTCTCCTCTTCAATTCCAAACAATCTCCACGAAGGCGAGATATTTCAGTCAACAGGATCCCATATGATGTCCCTTTTGTCAATGCATTTCTATCTATCCATTACTTTTTTATTCATTACTTTTTCAACATCCCCCAATTGACTCCATCTGTAGTTCATGTTGCCTCGGTTTCCCAGGCAGGTAACATAATCAATGACAACTTATTTTCTACCATAACTCTCCTGAACCAATGAACTTCATTATGGCTTCTCTCCTCTCCCTTCGGGCAGATACAAAACTTTGAAAGCACATACAACCAGATTCAGAAACAACTCCTTCCCTGCTGTTATCTGTCTATTGAACGATCTTCTGAGCTAAGGGTATGCTCCTGATCTCTTGACCTACCTCACTGCATCTCTTGCACTTTATGTCCGCATTTTCTCTGTTGCTGTAGCATTATTCTGCACTCTGATTTTTTGTACTCAAGTCAAGTTTATTGTCAAATATGGAGAGATGTTAGTTAATGAAAACTCCTGCTTGCAACAGGATCACAAGCACACAGACTCAGATAAACACACAAAAATAAGTTAAATATAAATTATACATAATTTATTCATAAAATTTCTAAAGAAATAAGACTGTGCAAAAAACAACACATTAATGCAAAAACATAATTTGAAATAAAAAGTCCATGGTAATCCAAGAGGTGGACTTTACTGTCGGAAGGAACTGCAGATGCTGGTTTAAACCGAAGATAAACAAAATGCTGGAGTAACTCAGTGGGACAGCCAGCATCCCTGGAGAGAAGGAATGGGTGACGTTTTGGGTCGAGACTGAAGAAGGGTCTTGACCCAAAAAGTCACCCATTCCTTCTCTCCAGAGGTGGACCATAGTGTTCTGTTATCAAGGTAGGATTAGTGTTATACAGGTTGGTTATATAGCCTGATAACTGTTGGAAAGTAGCTATATATGAATCTGGTGGTGTGAATGTCATGCTTCTGTACCTCCTTGCTGAAGGTAGAGGATACAGAATGACGAGAAAACGACAAATCCCAGATGGTGGGGATCCTTGATGATAAGTGCACCTTCGTGAGGTAACGCCTCATGTAGCTGCTTTTGATGGAGGGGAGGGCTGTGAATGATGGTAAAGGCTGAAGCCATCACTCTCTGCAGCCTTTTGTGTGACTAAAAATTGCCATACCAGACCATGATACAACCAGTCAGGATACTGTACTTGTGTATGATTGAAGTTGCTTAATCGTAATTATTGACAAAGCTATGAACACATCTATACAATTGCAAGTTGTATTCTTTATTTTAATTCCGGAGAATACAGCACATAAATTTAAGCTAACACTACAGTGCAGACCTGAGAGGTTTTTTTTGATTGATTGATTGCAAGATACAACATGGGAAGAGGCCCTTCAGCCCACTGAGTCCACATGTTCACCAGTTTGCACTAGTTCTATGCTATTGCACTTTTGCATCCACTCCCTGCACACTAGAGGCAATCAACAGAGGCCAAATAACCTACAAACTGACACATCTTTGGGATGAGAGGAAATCAGAGTACTTGAAAGAAACTCACATGGTCACAGAGAGAAAATGCAAACTCCACACAGACAGCATCCAAGGTCAGGATTGAACCTGGGTCTCTGGCGCTGTGAGACAACAGCCACACCAGCTGCACCACTGTGCCTCCCTGTGTTGCAATATTAGCAGTGTCTTCCCTCTCACATCATGTTTTAAACGATGGGCAGTGTAGTTATCCTCGGTTCCAACCAATATTTACTTCACAATTAATTTCACCTGAACCAGGACTTCTAATCATTATGCAATGCAATTTGTGGACCCTTGCAATGTACTTATTGGCTACCCAATTTTTTACAAGACAGAAGTATTTTGTTGATTGTAAAATTGTTTGGTACATAATGACTTTAAATCTTTCATGATTGCACAATGTAAATTGAACTTCTTTCTTCACCTACTAAATTCCATTATTGTTCTTTGAACTTTTGTTCTGACCTAAATTGCGGCTGTCATGATCCATTTGGGATGCCTGAGTTTTATTTTAAATGGAGCAACTTAATACTTAATTCTCCATTTAAAGGCACAAGGAGCTTAGGATATTAAAAAAAAAGCCTCCAGTTCATCAGACTCAATTCATCTACAGACCGTGTAACATGTCCTAGATTTTCCACAGTAACGCCAAAGATAACCCATTTAAAATAAGTGGGTTAATGTCAACTCTGGCCAGTGTACTCTATGAAGTTAAAGTCTCCAGAATATTGACCCATTATTATTTTTACACCATACACTATACAATCTTCATTTCTATGATCAAAATGAATTATTGCCTTAATACATAAGAATCACTGGCATTGATTTTAAGCAACCTCCACCTCCTTCCACATCGTCAATTCACAGTAAAGGCTAAGTTACAGGGTTAAGGGCTTGAATGGTGGCATCCATTGGCCTTATTCCTATCCACTGTATTAATTCTGGCTTTGTATTAATTGATTGAAAGAACAGAAGCAGGCCCAAACTGAGTACATGCAGACCATAGATGAGGTTCTTTGATATCCCATTTCCGCATTCATTCCCTACACATTAGGGGCAATTTACAGGGGTCAATTAACCTACAAACCCGCATGTCTTTTGGGATCTGGGAGGAAGCTGGAGCACCTGGAGGAAACCCACGCAGTCACAGGGGGAGTGTGCAAATTCCACCCAGGCAGCACTCAAGGTCAGGACTGAACCCAGCTCTAACAACTGTGCCACTGTGCCACCTCTTTGATGCTGCAGCTTAAAGTAAAGGGCCTGTCCCACTTAGGTGATTTTTTAGGCGACTGCCAGCGATTGTTGTAGCAAATCGCCGAAAAACCGGCGACTGGACCCCCCTACAACAATGTCTACGACAAGCTACAACAACCTACCACCGAGTCGACGTCAAGCTATGGCAAGCTACCGACAACCAATCGTAGGACGTCCACCTACGACCGCACCTTCGACAACCTATGACCACACAGGCAACAACCTACGACAACCGAATTCAACCTACGTCCACCTGCGACAAGCTACGACCCTGTCGGCGACAACTGAAGACAACTGAAGACAATTCACGACATTTTGGCCTCCGGTTTTGACGCCGGTAACTGTTGTCAGTTGACGTAAGTTGATGTAGGTAGTCACCAATGGAATTCACCAAAGTCAGCATCGACGACAACCTACGTCACCTGGCGACAACCTACACAGCACCTAAGTCAGGAGACGCCAAGCTACAGTCATTGGTGTCCAACCCACTGTTGCCAACATTTTTTTAACATTCTGAAAATGCAATGGCGACCAGAAAGATGCTACGACTCTTTGAAGACTACTCACGACCATACAGGTGACACCCCGGCAACCATGTGGCGACAGCCTAGTCCTCATTAGCCTAAAAAATCGCCGAATTGGAACATGGGTTTAAGTAGAGCTGATAATGATTTAAAAGTTGGATGACAATCTCATTCAGGACCGGCAGTGTAAGTCTTGAACCAAGTACCGTCAATGTGGAGGAGCTACTTGTACATTCCAAAGACCTTCAAGGTTTTTCTGGACCCAATTAAATAAAAGTGTTTGGTTTAGCTCAACTCAGATATTCTCTGTCACAACTTCAGAGTTGTTGATTGTGCCTAGTACATCATACAATTCAACCTCCTCCTCCTCTTCTCTCCCCCTCCCCCTCCCCCTGCACCCATTGATTCCACGTCTTCATCGCGCTGTTTCGGGAAAGCAGGAACATAACCAGGGACCATCTTCATCTGACTGTGCATTGAATATAAGAGTCAGGAAGTCATGATGTAGCACTACAGCACTTTGGTTAGGCAGTATTTGGAGTATTGTGTGCAGTTCTGGTTGCCCCCTCACAGGAAAGATGTGGAGGCTTTGGAAAGGGTGGAGAGGAGGTTTGCCAGAATGCTGTCTAGATCTGTACCTCTTTAGATTTTATTTCATGACAGCCTTTGGGAAGGGTTCACTGCACTGAGGGATTTACAGGAGTTTATACCTCACTGGTAATACATTGTTGAGGTCTGAAGTCCAATGTTGGCAGATTTCAACAATGTATAACCAGTGAGCTGTAAACCAGAACACATATTTTTTGTTGTGTGGGCTGTGTTAGAGATGGCTGATTGAGAGATAAGCCTGAAGCTTTATCTGTCAAAACATTAAGTAACAATGGAGGGCCTGATTTGATTTTCTTTATTATTATAGCTCACCAGGAATGAAGAGAATGAGGAAATTAACATTTATTATTTAACTTTTTAAAGCATAACCAATTTTGTTTTCTGATGTAACAACTGCAGTTGTGAAAATATGCAGCAGTTTACACTGCTTCTGACAGCTTTGACGTTTTGATTGTCACATCTGGAGATTGAACACACTGAAGTTTTTTTCTCGTTTATTATATGGTTTACAGAGTACTGTTTACATATTCTGTCGTGTTGCTGCAAGTAAGAATTTCATTGTTCTAACAGACATATGACAATAAAACACTCTTTACTCTTGTCTCTTGACTCTTGTCTCTTGACTCTTGATACTGTGCACTTCCTCAGCATTTCATCCAGTGTTCCTATTTTCATCATTTGTAGTTTTTATCTCTTTTCATTATCACTCATACCTTCCCTTCTCAATTCTTCTTTCCAAGATCAAATTCCATCTAACAAACCACACTCCAATCCAACTTATACATAAAACATTTACTTTTTAACAAACCCTGCTATGACAGAAAAATGTAAATCATTTCAACGGAACAGAAACAACTTCAAATCTATTGGTTTGACTTTCCCACAACATGAACTTTTGTTGAACAGTCACAAATGCTAGTATTCAAATTTTCAAATATTACCATGCAAATACTTTGAATTTCGTACATTTGTATAAAATTCCTTTCCTATTATAACCAAGCCATTACATGGGTTTTGAATTGGTTGTAATAATAATTTAATGGAATCACTGAATCTTACAATATGGAAGCCAACAAAGCACATGTGAAAGTGCTATTAGTCTGACCTCCTGCCCTTCCCCACTGGACCTTAAATCTTTTCAAGTATATATTCTCTTTTAAAAGTTGTGGTTTAATGTGCTTCTAGTGTCCTTTCAGACAGCTTCTAATAATGAGTGACTCCATTATGGTGGCAAGCAGTGGATATACACATCAATGTGTAAAGCATTCAAATGCTAATACTCGAAGGGCTCAATTTCGAGGCATAATTTAGCAAAATGGTTTTTTTTCATGAACTGCTCTAAATTTTCAAATTTGACATCCGCCTAGTCTTTTGTGAAGGTAGTTTGAAATGATGTAGAAAATGAAACAGAAAATATGCCACTTAAATCTGATTGTTGAACAATTGGTTACAGCGTGGTGGCCCTGGAGTTGCTCCAGGTCTCCCCACATGGATTCTCAATAACACTGTACAGCACAAGCTTGCCACAGGGAAACAATGACAGCAACAAATTCAATTTATATAGTGCCTCTAATGTGGCCAATATCCCAAGGTGCTCCGCATGAGCTATGTAATCCCCTTAAGGGACGATGATCAGAAGTTTTGCCAAGAGGGAAGAAGGTTTAGGAGGAAAGACGGGTAAAGAAAGAAGGAGATTCTATAAAACAATTACAGAGTTCTGGACTGTAACAAATGAAGGCATAGCTGGCAATAGTCAACAGTTAGGTTTGGGGTCAGTCAAAATGTTCGAGAAAAGACACACAATGTTCGACTTACTCAGCAGGTCAGGCAGTATCCCCAGAGAACATGGATAGGTGATGTCCCTAATCCTATCCATGTTTAGTACGAAGAAGGGTCTCGACCCAAAACATCACCCGGTCCTTTTCTCCAGGGATGCTGTCTGACCTGCTGAGTTACTCCAGCTTTTTGTGTCTATCTTTGGTTTAAACCAGCATCTGAGGTTCCTTCCTACACATGTTCAGTTTAGTTTAGTTTAGAGATACAGTGCGGAAAAAGCCCCTTCGGCCCACCGAATCCACTCCAACCAGTAATCTCCACACACTTACACTATCCTACACACACTCGGGATCACACACTTACACTATCCTACACACACTCAGGATCACACACTTACATTATCCTACACACACTCGGGATCACACACTTACACTATCCTACACACACTCGGGATCACACACGTACACTATCCTACACACACTCGGGATCACACACTTACACTATCCTACACACACTCGGGATAATTTACAATGATACCAAATCAATTAGCCTACAAACCTGCACGACTTTTGAGTGTGGGAGGAAACCGGAGATCCCGGAGAAAGGTCATGAAGGTCATGGGGAGAACGTACAAACTTTGTTAAGACAGCACCCATAGCCAGGATCGAACCCAGGTCTCTGGTGCTGTAAGGCTGCAAATCTACCGCTGTGCCACTGTGCTGCCCATGTTCTCCAGGCTTGTTGCCCGGCTCGCTGAGTACTCCAACATGTTATGTCTTTCCTTGGTAAACCAGCATTTGCAGTTCTTTGTGTCTACATATCAAAATGCCAGAATTAGATTTAATTTAGTTTATTGTCACATGTACCGAGGTACAGTGAAAAGTTTTTTTTTGGTTGGGTGCTATCCGGTCAGTGGAAAGACTATACATGATTCCAATCAAACCATCCACAATTTGCAGATACAGGATAAAGGGATTAACATTTAGTGCAAGATAGAGTCCAGTAAAGTCTGATTAAAGATAGTCCGAGGGTCTCCATTGAGGTAAATGGTAGCTCAGGACTGCTCTCTCGTTGATGGTTCAGTTGTCTGATAACACCAGGGAAGAAACAGTCCATGAATCTGGAGGTTTCAGATTTCTGTACCTCTTGCCTGATGGGAGAGGGGAGAAGAGGGAGTGTCCAGGGGTGAGACTCGTCCTTGATTATGCTGGTTGTCTTGGATATGCTGATACCTGGGAATAATGGATGCAGAGAAAGGGAGCAGCAAAGCCATGGGCGAATTTGAAATCACGGATAAGCATGTTATAATTGAGAATGTTGGAGCCCAGTGCTGATAGAGATTGCTAAACACTGGGTGATAAATGAATGATGAACATTGCTTAAGTTACTTTAGTTTAGAGATACAGCATGGAAACAGGCCCTTTGTCCCACTGAGTTTGCACTGACCAGTGATCCTGCACATTAACACTACCCGACACACACTAGGGACAATTTTACATTTTCACCAAAGCCAATCAACCTACAAACCTGTATTTCTTTGGAGTGTGGGAGGAAACGGAAGATCTCGGAGAAAACCCACGCAGGTCATGGGGAGAACATACAAAAATTTGTACAGACAAGCAACCGTGGTCAGGATTAAACCCTAGCCTCTGGTGCAGCAAGACAGTAACTCTACCACTACGCCACCGTGCCGCCCTTGCAAGTTACACCATGGGTCGCAGTATTTGGATGCTCTCAAGGTAGGGTAGTGGTCGGTCTTAAAGTAATAAATGGGACATCCATATTTAAGTAGCATTTGGCCCAGAATGGGACAACCAAAATTCCTTTAAAATTTTACTAATCCAAGTACACAACCTACAAAAATCAGGCCTCAGCTTATTCCCAGCTGAATGACTTTAAATTATGCCACATATTGCAGTCATGGAAGAGACACAATGGCCAGATCCAAAATCAGAAATAAATTGAAAGTTATTTTGCAGTAACCATCAAAGGGAGAACTTTGGGGGACAGCTAGGAGTAATACTTCACAGGGAGTCAAAGCTTGCTATGTCCAAGATAAACCTCACCCACGACACTACATAACTTTGAGTTGAGTTTAGTTTATTGTCTTGTGTACCGTGATAAAGTGAAAAGCTTTTGTTGCTTGCCAGTCAGGAGAAAGACAATATGTGATTACAATCGAGCCATCCACAGTGTCCAGATACATGATAAGGAGAATAACATGAATAGCGTTTAGTGCATGATAGTCCAGTAAAGTCCATTCACAGATAGTCTGAGGGTCTCCAATGTGGTAGATAGTAGCTCAGGACTGCTCTCTAATTGTTGGTAGGATGGTTCAGTTGCCTGATAAACTTTGATATGAAATTAAATCTTTCCTTCAAGCAAGCTGTGTGTTGGTGGAAAAGGGATGGATCAAGAAAGAAAGAGTGAGGGAGAAAGGAAAGGTGGAGGGAGTTGAGAGGAATAGGTTGATGGAGGTGAGGGAGGGGAATGTGGAGGATGAGGAGGATGAAAGGACAGATTAGGGTGCCAATAGATTCACATTGGATGTTGAGCCAAATCTTCAAATGGGAAATGGCTGCCACAAATAATGTTCATATGGGAAGCCTTTCCCATCGCTGGCACTCAACTGCAAGGAGCAGATACCAAACTTGATTTGAGCTGAAAGTTTGTGGGATGGTCATTGTTGCTGCATCATCCAGATACAATGGATAGTAATCAGACAGATACAATGGCTAGTAATTTGCAGTCAGCAGCAAGAAAATTCCAAGTAGCTATTGACCTTTGAATTAAAGTGAAACTTACCTTGGAAAATCCTCCTGGAGAGAATTTCCTTAAACTACTTGGGGAACTCCCTCCTGACAAGGCCAAACAAGCCTCACCAACAACTCTTCCTCCTATTACCAGTCTTGCCCAGAATTGGCCTCAGCCACAACCTTTACCTTACTTTAGAAGTACATAGTTGCCAGCCCACAGAATGCAGTGTAAGGCAATCCTATCTGACTCTCAATAATTGTGTACACTACTTTTCAGACAATTTCACTTTGCTAAGCACAACAGTGGCAATGAGGAAATAGATGAGGTTTTAAGTAGAAGACAAACTGCAGCAGCAGCCAAGGAGTCGTGCAGTATTACAGAGGTGGAAATAGGTTACCTTAGCGGAGGCAATGGTTTGTTCAATTAAGTTTATCTCGGAGTTTTAACATGATGCTGAAGTTGGGAACAATCAGGTTGTGTTTCATTGAATATCATAAGGTCATAAGGTCATGAGTGATAGTAGCAGAATTAGGCCATTTGACCCATCAAGTCTACTCCACCATTCAATCATGGTTGATCTATCACTCCCTCCTAACCCCATTCTCCTGCCTTCTTCCCTTAACCTCTGACACCCATACTAATATCCGTTTATCATGACACCCGTATATCATGACACCCATATATCATGATAAAATTAATGTGACATAAAATAAGTGTTGGGTACTTGAAGGTAAGAATGAGCCTGCTCGCCCTTCACTCTGTGGAGATTTCCCCAGGGAATCACAACATTGCTGCAAAGAAACACTTCAAATTCACTTCCAAGCCTCTTGAAACTGAATTTCCACCTTGCTCTGGAAGTGAGAGGCTTTCTGCTTTTCTCAGTTTTGTTTACCCTTTTTAATAAACTGTAATGTTTTGGTTTCAAATGTTCATTTATTGGCCTGTTTTTATGTCTTTATATTTCACATTCCACCAAAATATTGAATTAAATTCTTTATTTAAATGTCCAAATAAAATTACCATCAGCACTTAAAATTTTTATCGCAGTGAAGGCGGCTATTTCTCTTTTTGTGCCATAAAAGTGGAACCAATTTATTCTCATTCTGGATCATTTCCATTTCAATTCCATTTTATAAACCATACCTCTTCTTCATCTCTGCTGGGTCAGTCCACAAAATCATACATGTAAAATGATTCTCCGAACCTTACCATTTATTCTTCTAATCTTTGATCCTTCAAGATTACCTTAAATTTATACCCTCTAGTTTTCAATTCTCTGAAGCAATTGAGATTTTGTGTTTCTTATTTTGGATCTGAGATGCAGCATTTTGAACAAAATGAAGAAAGCCTGGGCAGGTAGAGAAGGCTAAGTAGGTCATTGCAATGGCAGTGAAAAGAACAATTTCCCACAGGAGCAATTTCCAGGCTTTGCCTTGAGATGTAAATCCTGAACAGTTCCAATGCCAAACAACAGACACTGAAGTCACATTTGTTGAAAACGTCCACAATGCCCTTTGCATGTAATGCCTCCGTATCTTTCCGTACATTTACGGAAGTAAATTGCTAACATTGAGCAGGAGCCAGAAAGAGGAAGTAACAGCTTCTCACTGCAGGAAAATAAATCTAGAAAGGGTAGAGAATAAAAGCAGGGGCACATATCAAGTGTTCATCTAGTAGGAAAAAAAACCTGCAGATGATGGTTTAAATCGAAGGTAGACACAAAATGCTGGAGTAACTCAGAGGGTCAGGCAGCATCTCTGGAGAGAAGGAATGGGTGACGTTTCGGGTCGAGACCCTTCTTCTGTGTTCGCATTGAATAGGGAAGCCTAAGATATAACGAAGATGATTTGGAACGAGGACATCGAACTAATTTAAAATAAAAACTAAACTACTTGTGACTTCTATCATTGAATGTTGACAATTTCTAATTTACCTGAGTCCATTTTGGTTGTTTATTAAAAAACGAGCCATTTTTCCCATTGGGCTATGTGGCGCAGTGTTGGAGTTGCTGCCTTGCAGTGCCAGAGACCCGGGTTTGATCCTGACTATGGGTGCTGTCTTTAGGAAGCTTGTACATTCTCCCTGTGACTGCGTGGGTTTTCTCCGGGTGCTCCGGTTTCCTCCCACACTCCAAAGATGTACAGGTTTGTAGGTTAATTGGCTTTATGAAATAAATTGTAAATTCTCCCTAATGCCGAGGATAGTGTTAGTGTATGGGGTTATCGCTGGTTCACGCAGACTCAGTGGGTTGAAAGGCCTGTTTCCACAATGTATCTCTAAAGTCTAAAGTCTAAAGTCTCCTGAGGGCCAGGCAAAATGCCAGAGGCAAATTCATCTGTTTTACTTGACGTATTTCAATCAACCTACTATTATTTGGGTCGGACCTCTCCTCAAGGGCACAGTCTAAAGTTGAAACAGGGAGAACCAAGCAAATGGAGGAGCAAGTTCAGGTTAAGACAGCCTGAAGCTGGCTAAAGTGGGTGATGTGGACATCTAAGTACTACAGATAAAAGGTGTTTACTGCTGATCCTCATTAATTTGTTTTTCAGAATTGTGAGGAACCACGTATAATATGCTCACTTTACAGAGTCAATTCAAGTAAGGTCCTGACCTAAAATATCACCTATCCACTCCCTCCAGACATGCTCCCTGATGCCTGGTGTTAATCTAGCACTTAATATTTCACTCAACATTTTTTAAACTGAATTGACTAGTCCTATGTACTTGCAAAATGAATGCAAACTTTTCATTCCCTCAATATATACAAGTACTTCCTTGCGAAAAGGCAGCGATAAGGTCTTTCTCCATAATGTTTTTCTACTCCCAGCACCAAACTTAAGCTGAGTATAATTATATACATGAATAAACTCAATAAAGTTATTGGCATCCAGCATATTGCACTGTTGGCCAGTTTTGCAACAAGAGCCAAGCTCTTGGAGTTGGAGTTGTCCTAGTTTTTTATATAACTACTACGATGGTGACTGCTGAAAGTGGGATCGATTACGCTGGTGATTAATTCCATAAGGCTCGCCATATATAGATGTGGCATGATGTTTCTGAGTCAGAATGTTTGTGGATTTATCCCTTTCGGAGCTTGTAAAATAAGTAGATCTTATAATATACATGACATGCACAAATGTTCTTTTGCCCCTTCATTAAAATGATCTCAATAACCTACGAGTGCTTACTCCTTATAGGTGTCCATCTTAAAATACGTCTGTGGGGCTATCATATTGTGAAGCTGTAAAAAGAGAAACAGAGTCATCATTTCAGTTCAGGATCCTTTGTCAGAAATGTAAACGAGAGAAATAAATTAGTTTCTTTCTCCAAAAGTTAGAGTCATGAAATTATAGAGCCATACGGCATGGAAACTGGCCCTTCGGACCAACTTGTCCATACTGATCAAGGTGCCCCATCTAAGCTAGTCCCATTTGCCCACGTTTGGCACAAATCCCTCTAAACCTTTCCTATCCATATACCTGTCCATGTATCTTTTAAATACTGTTGTAGTACTTGCCTTTGCGACCTCCTTTAGTTTAGCTTAGGGGTACAGTGTGGAAACAGGCCATTTGGCCCACCAAGTTCATGCCAACTATCAACCACCACATACATTAGTTTTATCCTACACTCTAGGGACTATTTGCAGAAGCCAATTAACCTGCAAACCTGCTTGTCTTGGAGGAGGATATCAGAGCTCCTGGAGAAAAACCATGTGGTCACAGGGAGGACATGCAAACTCAGTACAAACAGCACCCGTAGTCAGGTTTGAAACCAAATCTCTGGCGCTATAAGTCAGCAGCTCTACCGCTGCACCACTGTGCCCACCACAGCTCTGGAAGACGTGTTTTGGCAGCTCATTCTCTTACCCTGGGTAAAAGACCCAGCCTGACCTAGGTGTTTGGTGTTTGACTTTGAGTGTTTCAAGCATTTTCCATTTCTATTTCAGATTTCCAGCGTCTGTTTTTTGCTGCAGTTCATCTTCTCCTGAAAACCTCTTCCATGTCTCACCATTGTCACTTTTTAAACATTTTATTCAGTAAGAATCCCCAAGAGAGCTTGTGGCTTCCTGATCATTGTGTGTAACAAACGGATGTGTTGCAGATGTCTCCTCTTCCAACTGAGAAGGATAGTGAAACATAGGAATTAATAGCCACCGTGACCTGAAAACTTGATTATGCCCCTGCCAGATAACTGTAATTTTTGGCAACAGTATATGCCATATGTTTATCATAATTTTCTCAGTGAAGTTAGGTTTTCGAAGACATTTCTCCTCACTGAGAATGGCTGCACACTTGTTAATAAATGCCCTCGCTAAATAAGGGCTCCTAAGCCTCACAATGATACAATGGGTGCCTGCTGACGACACCAAAGCTATCGTTTACATAGGCTACATGACAATGAAAATCAGAAATAAAAACTCTAGATGCTGGAAGTCTGAGATAAAAACAGAAAGTGCTGGAAACACTCAACAGATCAAGCAGAATGAAAAGAGAATCGGAGTTAGCATTTCAGTTATGATGAAGGGTCATCAACCTGGAAATATTGTCTCTATTGTGCTTTCAATCGACACTTCCTGACCTGCTGAGACATTCCAGCATTTTCAGCTTCAAGAACATGTTGTTGTGGATGACAATGAAATAAGTTATGTTTCTGGCAAAATGTCAAGAACTGCTGAAACATTTATTCCTTCACCTACCTCAGCCCAGTGAGACCATTCCAATATGTCTAGGACTGGACAACTATTGTGAATGCTACAGAGTAGGCATGGACCACAAAAGTGTCTTTTCTCCAGACAGGACAATCATCCTTCCCCTGGAGCTTCATGCCCTAGCTTTTCTGCTTTTTATTTCTGTCACCATTGTTGTTGCCATGATGCTTGTCACTATAGCCCCGAAGATCTTTGCGCCGTTACTCATTCAGTGGAAGATCTCTGACTTTCATTGAAAGACATAAAACGCTGGAGTAAATCAGTGGGTCAGGCAGCATCTTAGGCGGCTTTTTGGGTCGAGACCATCTTCAGATCCTTTTTCTGCCTTTCATTTCTAACTTTGGTGCCTTTCAAAGTTAGACATCAATTCTAGTTCCTTCCTACCTCACCTCTTTGGCACAGATAAATGCACACCAATGCATGCAGACATACATGTCTAATCATGGCATGTGCTTGTGGACAGTCACAGCCTGGCCCAAGATCTCCCCTTCCTAGCATCAGAGAATGACTTTATCATTTAACTCTCATTCTGCACTTTAAACCAGGTCATTTTTAAGGAGATTGAGCAGGTTGCTCAAAACTACCCCACAGTGTTTCATCTTTTAGTTAGGAAAATCCTGAGCTGTAACTTTTTTTTGGCTGACCCGTAAAACAAAAACAAGTGGAAAAAGCATTTCCTTATCAGGCAGGTTTGTTGACATCTTTTACAAAGAACTATTTCAGCCTAAATATAAACAGGCACATTCTGCACTGCAACAGGGTCATATTCAGGGTCATCCTGTATTGAAAGGACCGCATATCACTTGCCCCACAGCAACATGGCTACCCACACTTTTGATATTTTGAACTGCAATGCCAAATACATGGAATAGCAAATAATTTTACCTTTGTTTCATATGTAATGAAGTTCTGAATAAACTTTTATTTCGTTGCCCTGAGGTCTTTCCTGCACTTATAATACACTTCCATGAAAGGTTACAGAATGTGCTTGGACTCCATGAGAAATATTCCAGCACTTCATCAATGTCACATGATAATTTTTATCTTATCTAAAAAGTACAAATATTGGGGAAGCATAGACATGGCTTTGTTATAATTTGTTATAATCTGTTTATAAAAGTTGAATTATTTTCATGTTTCATTCCATATAAGGAAGACACCACTTCAGAGTTTCTCTAAAATAAATATTTTTTATCTTTACAGTGGCTTATTCTTGAAAGTTAGCTGGGCTTTTTAGGTAAAGGTCCCAAATGCTTTTGGCAGCTTTTTGCTGAGATCATCTCTTTTGTTCTCTAACATATGACTCTCAGGAAGCCAGTCACCACCTTAGACCTGGACAAGTTGCCCTTTAGACCTTAGACTCTAGAGATACAGCATGGAAACAGGCCCTTCAGCCCACCGTGTCCGCATCAACCAACAATTCCTGTACACTGACACTATTCTACACACGAGGGACAATTTTACAATTTCACCAAAGCCAATCAACCTACAAACCTGTGTGTCTTTGGAGTGTGGGAGGAAACCGAAGATCTCGGAGAAAACCCATCTGGTCACCTGGAGAAAACCTAAGCAGTCATATGGAGAACATACAAACTCTGTACAGACAGTGTAAGAAAATAACTGCAGATACTGGTACAAATCGAAGGTATTTATTTCACAAAATGCTGGAGTAACTCAGCAGGTCAGGCAGTATCTCAGGGTCTCGACCTGAAACGTCACCCATTCCTTCTCTCCAGCTGAGATGCTGCCTGACCTACTGAGTTACTCCAGCATTTTGTGAAATAAAAAACTCTGTACAGACAGCACATTTGGTCAGGATTGAACTCGGGTCTCTGATGCTGTAAGGCAACAACTCTACCGCTGCACCATCATGCCGACTTCCTCTATTGATTTCCTTGGAGAACATCTACAAAGGTCTAAGATTCCAATTTGTTTAGATTATATTAATGGCTTGGAATTATTTTATGCTATAATTTTTTTTTCATTTTTGTTTTTTTGAATGGTTCTGAAAGTGAGTATGTAGGCAGCATTTGAGAGCTTGATGTGCCAGGAGATAGGGAGCTCTCAAAGGACTTTAAACTCAATTTTGTGGATGTGGTTTCACCTGAGTTCTGTAAACATTGGGATGTATCAGCAGGACATCCACCATTATGCAGGGCTTTGTCGTTGAACAGATATATCACCATTAAATATAAATTCTAGGTAGTTCTACATCCAATAGAAAACTCAAGTAAATTAGTCCTTGTCCTCTTTTATAGAAACAGCGTATAGCCCAAGGGATAGTCAATTACCATGTTACCATTTCTAACACTTAAACTAATCTAGTTATTATGGGACATAATTCTCTCTCTGCCAACTGTAGGGATTTAAGAGAGTCAAATTTAAACAGTACCATCTCAATTGCATAAAGTTGCATTATAAATTGACTCTAAATTGGCCAAATCAAATTTGTTTGATACTGGAATGGCAAAACAACACATTAAATGACATGCCAACTTTTGAACTATGAAGTGTGGTTACCGATTCCAAACTTTTAATACCACGATCACACTCTGTGTTCCATACAGATCACAACTTTGAGAAATAGTTTTTTTTATTATCCCACTCCTCTAAATTACCATTGTTATTCATGGTGAGTAGTGCACCTTCCTGAGATTGAAGTGCCATGCTGGAAAGGTGTAGGATGTATTGTTCTGCATTTGACTCTGCTTTCTTAATGTGATAATACTTTATGGCAACACCAGTTAATGATGTCAGAATACTGACTTCCTTGACAATGGCAACCTCCACTATTCACCCTCAGAATGCAAAAAAAACACATATTTTTTAGTATAAGACAATAACTGCAGATGCTGGTACAAATCGAAGGAAGTTATCATTTTTTTAGTTATCATATTGTAAAAATGACTTAATTATTTTTTGTTAGGAATGTATGCATTATTTCCTTATGTGTTGTCACAATTAATCAGATCATTACAAAGAATCTAGCAATATCTTGGCATTACATGTTTAACCTTCATCTCTGTCCTAGAATATTTTATCCAAGGACAGCTACATGAATGTTTTAATTTGCGCATTGTTTTATTTTATTTTTGTTTTGTTTAACAGCTTCTATGTGATGACTTCCATTTGGTGCTTAAACCTTTTCTGTCCTTTGACATGCAATTGAAATATCCAGCATTTTTCTTACCTGTGCTGTATTACTGACATGGAGATCTAATGGCTATGCCTTTGAGCAAATTTAAATGTGGAAAACTTTCTTCTCATTGTCCCATTGCAACAAGAGTGATTTTTTACATCACTGACCTGACTTGGTTATGTATTTCATTCAGAACATTCTCGATGTCTAACATATGAATTTCTGAATCTTTTGTCAAAGAAATAAAACTGTTCAGAATTTTCAGTGCTTACAAATTATTTCAATGTTGCATTGTTATAACTGACAGTCACCTTAATCTTACTGAATAAATAGTGATGCTTTTTATTTATTTTTTCATCTACATAGTCATTAGACAATAATATTCATTATTCTTCCAGGAATTTTAAGTCCTGATATGGACGAATTTATTGTACTTGATTGTATTTATGTATAGTGTATCTGCTCTGTTTGAAAACAAAGCTTTTCACTCTACCTCTCAGTACAAGTGCCAATAATAAACCCAAATCTAAAAGTTAAAACAAAGAATGTCCATATAGGTTACAATATAATGATGCACTGAGAGCAGTTAGGTAAAAATGTATTCAGCTGGACAATGTGTTCATAGTGGAGAATTTAAAGCATTATTCGAGTCTCAGCAGTCCGGCTCGAAATGTAACCCATCCTTTTTCTCCAGAGATGTTGCCTGACCTGCTGAGTTATGCCAGCACCATGTGTTTATTCTCAGTAGTGACATTTTCTTTACTTACTCATTTTTCGGGACCTGGGCATGTTTGTCAAGACCAACATTTATTTCCCATCTCCGACAGCCTCTGAAAAGATAGTGAATCGCCTTCTTCAGTCACAGCAGACAGCCTGGGAAAGCTACTCCAACAATTCTAGGAGGTAGGGATTTCTGGAATAAGGATTGGTGATCGATATCCATGATATGATATGAAGACACTTAAAGGGGAGGCTGCAGGCGATGATGGTCCTACACACTTGCTGCCTTTCTGCATCTGGGTCATAAAAAAATAAGGGTTTAGGAGATGCTATTGAAGATATCTTCGCCAGTTACTCCAATACTATTTTGCATTTATTTAACACTGGAGGCAGAATGTTCCATTGGTGCAGGGAATTAATATTTGATCTGGCTGATGAGTTACTAATCAAGCAGGATGATTTGCCCTTTATGAGGTCAAGCATCTTGAATGTTGACTGGACTGTTTTCCATTGTAGAACTAACATGTATCGCAGAAATGGAAAGGCTCTGAGGTGTCAGATGAATTACTTACTGCTGGAAAAGCTCCTGGTAAACCACGCGGGGCAGCACCATACCCCGACGAGCCACGGCTGTACCGCGACAACAGGCCTGGCTCGCCCGCCGTGGAATCGAGAATCCACCTGGAGTCGGCCAAAGCTCGTCTCTTGCCATTTACCAAACACCCTGTCACCAGTATCCACCTATCACTCTCTAGGCTTTGCCCAGTCCCCCACCTCTCTTTTCCAGCTTTTTCTAACTACTCCTATACCTTCCTGACCTGGAACGTCATCTGTCCGTTCCCTCCACACATGCTGCCTGACCCGTTGAGTTACTCCAACCTTTTGTTTTTTATCTTAGACGTATGGATTCACAAGAGGGACATTAGGATGCAGGTCCATAGCTTACTGGGAGTAGTGACACAGGTGGATTGGAGAGTCAAGAAGCCATAGAGTATAAGAGTTAGGACGTCAAGTTGCAGCTATACAGTTCTGGTCATCATGGTGCAGGACGAATGTGATAGCAATAGTGAGAGTGGAGGGAAGATTCATGAGGATGTTGCCTGAAATGGAGGCTGTAGTCAAGGAGAGATTGAATAGGCTGACTTTATCCTCACTGGAGCAGAACAAGCTGACAAGTGGCCTTATTGAGGTTTATAAAATTATGAGGAACATAAATGAGAGAGATATTCAGAATCTTTATCCCTGGGTGTGGGAGAAGAATGTCTGGAGGGCACAAATTCAGGGTGAGAGGGGTAAAATTTAAAAGAGGTTGGAGATGTAATTTTATCACATGGAGCGATGATAATTATTTCGAATAAGCTGCCAGAGGAGGTGGTGGAGGCAAATGCTGTTATAACATTTTAAAAACATTCGGACAGGTTCTAAGATGTGAGCAGAGTCGAGGAATGCAGGCCTCATGTAGGCAAATGGTATGGCCACAAATGGGTATCACAGCCAGCATGATTGAGGTGGCGCAAATGCCTTCCTCTCCCTTAAATGACTGGAGTTTCCATGTCATCCTAACGTTTTCTTTTCACTGTCCTCAAACAGAAAGGATCAGATTTATACTCATTTATTTGTTGCTTCTGCAGCTGGATATTTTTTTCCTCGTGATTCTATGACTAAAACAGGAGCTTTAATATGATAGGCTCCTTGGTATTAAATACTCCACTTATGGTAATATGATTTACCATTTGTTTGCTCTGTTAGTTCTACAATCATCGAATATGTTTAACTTTCCTTCAGTCAAAAACTCTTTCAACCTTCACCATCATCAGCTAACCAGTGTAAGGAGTTGACAACAATACAATCAGATCTCTCAAAGCAGCTTTTTATCTTAAAGAATACGTCTTCCCCTTTAATGTGGATGAAAACGCAAATGCATAACATAGTACAATTTCCCAGCAGTCCTTTTCTGTCCAATAGTTGGCATGTCACACCAAGGTGTCTTTTCCTCATTTCAGCATCAAACAAATTAGTACAAATGATGAAACGTGCACTGAAGTATTACCAGCAGATGGCAACATCTCTTTTTTATGTGTGTTCTCTTTATCTCTATCAGTTTCAGTTGCAGGTGATGAAACCTTTTGTGTCTGCAAAGCCTCATCCCTTTCATTTGATACCTGAAATGTACTCTGCCTTTTGTTCTTGATAGAACTTCACCACAGGACAGTCGTCCAAACAAAGGAAGCTCATCCAGTCCAATTAGCATTGTACCCCAGTAAACAGCTTTCCCATGTGACGTCTCATATCAATGTAAGATTTGCTGCCTCGAAATGCTAAACATAAGCTCAAGATTCATGTTACTCTCTCTCCTTTGTGTGTTTAAAACAAGCCATGGTTTCACCAAATCCAAATGTGTTTTGATACATCAATGATACTGGATATGTCAGACCTGGACAGAATATATGAGGTATTCTTGTAGTAAAATATGAAATGTGCAACATGGATGTTCACTTCACTTCCTTTCATCTTCCTTGTTCAGTCCATCCTCCACAGTCAGAGCTGGTCTTTCTGTTTGAGGTTGGGTGGTGTGGATCACAAGCTTGACTCTATTCCTCCTATGGAATTCAATAAATTGAATTCCATGCTGAAGTGGCTTTATTGTCTGTCGGAAGTAGGTCCGGAAAATCATATAAAGTAAAGATCATTCTTAACTTTTAAATTGGTGCTTGAAATGTTGAGGAATTCTCAGGAACAGTTTCTATCTGTTTTGAACATATATCTGCCACAATCATGACCTATTATCCCACGAATGGTCCTACAAAATCTACATGCATCTTCCGCAAAGGTGTGATCCGCGAGGCCGAGGAGTTGTGAGGATTTTTTTTGTGCTTTTGACATTATTCACGTTCCTTCACTGTATCCTACAGCCATTTGTCTATTCCAAGTCATAAGACAAAGTGGCTGGTATTATGCTTAATGCCTTGATGCAAGATATAGCTGGGCATCCTTCATGCAACTGCATTAGAATAACTAATATTTTTAACGGTGGAATAATGCCTCTGAATACCCGATCAAATGTAGCATTCTGGGCATTTACATCAGGCCACTTTATCCATGGCATGGATGCCTTTGTACACCAAGAAGAGGATGGAGTATGGTCTCGCCAAGATAACAAGCTATAGCTTCATGTTATGATAGGTTATCATGTTATAGCTGTGCCACCATCCCATCCACCATTGGTGTACTAATTGATATTTGATTGAGAGCATCAACTTTCTGTTGATAGTGTCCATTTCAATACTTCAGAATGTAGATGTATGCAGGCAATGTTAGTGCCCAGCTCGGCACTCTAGCTGACACCACGCAAGGTATCCTTTTACATTCCCCAAAAATACATTACAGGGACTTGTGGTCCATGCAGTAGTGGTATTTAGGGAACTTCTTTATTCCGTAAACAATAGTCAAACTGTCAAAATACCTTGATGCAATAAAAGAATTGCTCATCTTCATCGTCCATAATGTGTAGCAAAACTACACCAAACATTGCAAGGCTCTGCATCCCAAGACAGCAACAAAAACTTTGTTGGAACATTATGAACTGTTCATTAGAAGCTATTATTTCTTGGAATGCAGCTTCCTATCATATTGTCCACTTCCGCATTATCTTATGATTCAACAACGAGTGCAAAGGTTTGAATCTGCTTAAAGATGCAAGAAACTCCCAAAGTAGTTTTGGAATCCTCCACAGTCATTTAATTCTGTTAAGTTAGTCAGATTCAGTGCAACAACATTGCTTTAACCTTACCTTCAATGGATGTAGATCTTTATCACCTACCTCATACACAAGATAGACAACTTTTGAAATGGTAAAGATTTAACAAAGAAATGTGAAACTAGTTTTGCCAATAGGAGGAACAAATGTATGTATGAATGTCAGATTTTTGAATTTAATAGACAATAGACAATAGACAATAGGTGCAGGAGTAGGCCATTTGGCCCTTCGAGCCAGCACTGCCATTCAATGTGATCATCGCTGATCATTCACAATCAGTACCTCGTTCCTGCCTTCTCCCCATACCCCCTGATTCCGCTATCTTTAAGAGCTCTATCCAGCTCTCTCTTGAAAGCATCCAGAGAATTGGCCTCCACTGCCTTCTAAGGCAGAGAATTCCACAGATTTACAACTCTGACTGAAAAAGTTTTTCCTCATCTCCTTTCTAAATGGCCTACCCCTTATTCTTAAGCTGTGGCACCTGGTTCTGGACTCCCCCAATATTGGGAACATGTTTCCTGCCTCTAACGTGTCCAATCCCTTCATAATCTTATATGTTTCAATAAGATCCCCTCTCATCCTTCTAAATTCCAGCGTATACAAGCCTAGTCACTCCAGTCTTTCAACATACGACAGTCCCGCCATTCCATGAATTAACCTTGTGAACCTACGCTGCACTCCCTCAATAGCAAGAATATCCTTCCTCAAATTTGGAGACCAAAACTGCACACAGTACTCCAGGTGCGGTCTCACTAGGGCCCTGTACAACTGCAGAAGGACTTAAGGAAGAATCAATATGAATATGTAATATAATATAATATAATTAATATGAATATATATAATATAAAGTCTGACATTCATACATATATTCGTTCTTTCCAATGGCAAAACTAGTTTGACTTTTCTCTCTCTATCTCTCTACTTTTACTAATTGTTCTTTATTATCAGTCTTTGGTACTATAGATGCTATTCATTGCAATACTATGGAGTAATGGTTACCATATTGAGTGTATTTTGGAGCTTGTGGATAAAATCGACTTATATGTCTGGAGAAATGTAACCCGTTCATTAACCAGGGACAGCCTGTAATTATTTTAGATTTTAGATTTTGAGATACAGCGCAGAAACAGGCCCAGCGATCCCCGCATATTAACACTATCCGACAGCCACCAGGGACAATTTTTACATTTGCCCAGCCAATTAACCTACAAACCTGTACGTCTTTGGAGTGTGGGAGGAAACTGAAGATCTCGGAGAAAACCCACGCAGGTCACGGGGAGAACGTACAAACTCCGTACAGACAGCACCCGTAGTCAGGATCGAACCTGAGTCTCCGGCGCTGCATTCGCTGTAAGGCAGCAACTCTACCGCTGTGCCACCGTGCCGCCCTTTGGTTTTCTATCCTGGCCATCTAGGTCGCTTAGGTAGGTAATAGATAGATCCTACGTAGATCTGCAGTCAGATCTTTGATTAAACTATTAATTGTGCTCCACCAATGCTGATTCTGTTTCAATGGAAGTTTCCTCTATTGAAAAAAATCTAATGTGAGTATTAGATATTAACACAATTTTCTAATAAAATTAGACATGTCAAGTGTTGTGCATTGCACATTGCCGAGCGAATATCAGTCCTCCTCTTAGCTGAGTGAACAAATTATTAAGTCAGAGGTAGGGGAGATCTATCCACAGCAAATCAAAAAAAATACAATTAAGCTGCAGATATGAAACATCTGAAATAAAGACAAAAAATGCTGGGAAAGCTCAGCTGGTCAGACAGCATCTGTGGAAAGGGAAACAGTTAACATATCAGGTCTGGAACCCTTCATCAGAACTGTGAAAGAGAGAAAATAGTTGAGAGGGAAAGATTGATCAGCCATGATTGAATGGCAGAGTAGACTTGATGGAACTAATGGGCTAATTCCACTCCTATCATTTAGGTATTTTAGTTAGCAGAGAAGGTGGGGAGGGGAGATTATGGGTGGAATAAAAGGAGTATCTCTGAAAGGGTGAATTAGTATGGCATTTAAGAGACAAGTAGAATGAGATTAAGGTCTGCTTCTGTGTAATACATTGTTGATGTTTCGTAGTTTATGTGAGCAGGCCAGGCCACACCAAAAAATGGAACATCAAAATAAAAGGATGGTTGGCATCAATGCAGTTCTCACACCGTTGCTTCCCCGTTGATTGTTATCTGGTAACCTCTGCAGCTCCTAATGGTGCCATCTGGTTTCATTACAGGAAAGACTGGAACAGCCCACTCAGAAAACTCAACTGGTTGAATAATACCTGCTTCCTCCAGTCTTTTTGCTTTTTTTCCAAGCCTTTTCCTTCATGTTGTAAGGTAGAGATTGTGTAGAAGTGAATTGCAAAATTTTTGTTTAGCTGAACCTTGGTTTTCATATTTTGAATGCTTCCAAGTTAATTATAAAACACCGCAGGATACTTATCAAGTACAGTAGATTAAAACGGTTCTTCAAGCTCTTGATGTTTCCCCATCTTCCTTTATCTCTGATTGTCAGTTCCAGCCTATCAAAGTCAATCCTAGACCAGGAACTCTCAGAAGAGGCAGCTTTATTTCACACTTGCCTGCAGATGTTTCATACTTGTGAGCTCGATATAAAACTGGCACACTAACATATGGTGATCCACGTCTGATGTATCTAATGAATATGGTAAGCCCCGTCTATATTTTAGCCAAGAGTATATCAGAGTATTCATTGATTTTTTTTCCCATCCTTGCTTCTATGCTGATCTTGCAAACAGTTTTCAAACACAAATTGTGAATTTATCTGGGCCTGGATTGTGTAGGCAAATAAATAGGTTGTCAAATGCAGAAGTTCCAAAGTTGAATATAGAATTCGAACACTAAATCTAATTCAAGTTAGAATGCCACAGTGCAATTCCTAATGCATGTAACATTTAAACTCTTCACTCTTGATCACACAATAATTTCCCTGATGTAGATATGGAGGTGTTGCCCCATCTACACTAGTCCCACTTGCCCGTGTTTGGCCCATATCCTTCCAAACCTATCCTATCCATGTACCTGTCTAAATGTTTCTTATATGTTGCGATAGTACCTGCCTCAGCTACCTCCTCCGGCAGCTTGTTCCATACACCAACCACCCTTTGTGCGAAAATGTTATCCTTCAGATTCCAATTAAATCTTTTCCCCTTCACCTTAAATCCATGTCCTCTGGTTCTAGATTCCCCTACTCTGGCAAAAAGACTCTGTGCAGTTATCTGATTTACTCCTCTCGTGATTTTGTACAGCCAGCATCATCAGAGACCTGCACCACCCTGGCTACACTCATTTCACCCCTGCCTTTGGGAAGAAGCCACAGGAGCCTGAAAACTGTAATGTCCAGGTTCAGTAACAGCTTCTTCCCTGCAGCCATTAGGCTGCTAAACACTACAACCTCCAAATAAACTCTGAACTACATAGATTATTATTGTTATTACTGCACTATTATTGTTTGTTTGTTTTTCATGTGTATGTACATTATGGAGTCCACTTGAGCTATTTTTTCACCCATAATTTTATACCATGTCAAACATTAATATTTGTTGTCTACTTTGCACAAACACATGGCCAGACTGTATCCTTGCATCCTGTATTAATTTATGATATAACTTATGATCAATAATGTTTTATCATGTCTGGTTAATGCACAGCACAAATCTTAAAATTTTGACTTGATATCTAGTCTGTCTGCTAGAGGTTGCTATTTTGTCCTTAGATGAACATTTAATAGCTTAATTTCTGTCAACCTCTGCTTCCTGAATGCCTTCTCTCCTTCTGTATGATATGTATGAGGGCGTGCAGCGTAGGTTTACTAGGTTAATTCCCGGAATGGCGGGACTATCATATGTTGAAAGACTGGAGCGATTAGGCTTGTATACACTGGAATTTAGAAGGATGAGAGGAGATCTTATCGAAACGTATAAGATTATTAAGGGGTTGGACACTTTAGAGGCAGGAAACATGTTCCCAGTGTTGGGGGAGTCCAGAACAAGGGGCCACAGTTTAAGAGTAAGGGGTAGGCCATTTAGAACTGAGATGAGGAAAAACTTTTTCAGTCAGAGAGTTGTGAATCTGTGGAATTCTCTGCCTCAGAAGGCAGTGGAGGCCAATTCTCTGAATACATTCAAGAGAGAGCTGGATAGTGGAGTCAGGGGGTATGGGGAGAAGGCAGAAACGGGGTACTGATTGAGAATGATCAGCCATGATCACATTGAATGGCGGTGCTGGCTCGAAGGGCCGAATGGCCTCCTCCTGCACCTATTGTCTATTGTCTATTGTCTATTGTATCATATATGCTTGCTACAACGTTGTGTTTATTCTATGCTCAACTGTAGTTCAATAATATTATCACGGATTATTTCCTACTGGGCCATCAGTAGAACAAAATGTACTTCAACTTAATAATATTACATTATTCCAAATGTTACTTTTAGACAAGTATTTTATATAGTCAAACAATAACATGTTTTTTTCATGTAAAAGTAATTTCACTCCTGGGAAGAAAAAACACAGCAATCTGAAAAATTTGCAAAAGAGAGACCTAATTATTTCAGCTACCAAAGTGAGTCTGCAGAAAAGGGTAAAAAATAATAGAAAATGTTAATGAAGGTGCATTAAATGAAATTAAGTTTGGCAGTTGTTGGTGAGGAGGTAAATCAATAAATTCTTATGCAAGGAATAGCAGGATTGACGGTGGACAATCAATGGCAGGAGGTTCTGGGATTAATTCGGAAGACACAGGATCTTTTCATCCCAAAGAGGAAGATAGATTCTAAAGGAAAAATAAAGCAACCATGGTTGATAAGGGAAGTCAAGGACAGCAAAAAATAAAAGAGAATGCTTATAATATTGCAAAAATTAGTAGGAAGCTAGACAAATGGCATGCTTTTAAAAACCAACAGAAGGCAACTAAAAAGCTAATAAGGGGAGAAAAGATGAAATATGAAGGTAAGCAAGCTAATAATATAAAAGAGGATACCAAAGGTTTATTCAGATATATAAAGAGTAAAAAATAGGCAGGAGTGGACACTGGAAATGACACTGGAAAGGTAGTAATGGGGAATAAAGAAATGGTGGATGAATTGAAAGTTTTTTGCATCGTTCCTCACAGCGGAAGACATCAGCAACATGTCAGAAATTCAAGAGAGTTAGGGGGCAGAAGTTAGTGCAGTTGCTATTACAAAGGAGAAATTGCTTAGGAAACTGATAGGACTGAAGTTGGATAAGTCAAATGGTCTACACCCAGGGGTCTGAAAGAGGTAGCTTTATAGATTGTGGAGACATTAGTAGTGATCTTTCAAGATCTTTCAACATATAAAATTTTTAGGGGGTTGGACACGTTAGAGGCAGGAAACATGTTCCCAATGTTGGGGGAGTCCAGAACCAGGGGCCACGGTTTAAGAATAAGGGGTAGGCCATTTAGAACAGAGATGAGGAAAAACTTTTTCAGTCAGAGAGTTGTGAATCTGTGGAATTCTCTGCCTCAGAGGGCAGTGGAGGCCAATTCTCTGAATACATTCAAGAGAGAGCTAGATAGAGCTCTTAAGGATAGCGGAGTCAGGGGGTATGGGGAGAAGGCAGGAACGGGGTACTGATTGAGAATGATCAGCCATGATCACATTGAATGGCGGTGCTGACTCGAATGGCCGAATGGCCTTCTCCTGCACCTATTTTCTATTGTCTATTGTCTATAATCAAGAGTGGTCCCAGAGGACAGGAATATTGCAAATGTTCACGAAGGGAGAGTGTCAAAAGAGGGGAGACTATAGGCCGGTAAGCCTGGCTTCAGTGGTTGGTACGGTTTTAAGAACCATTATTAAGGGAGAGGTTTCAGAGAGTCCAGAGGAGGTTTATGAGAATAATCCCGGGGTTGATTAGATTAACGTATGATGATCGTGTGACGGCTCTGGGTCTGTAATCACTGGAGTTTGGAAGGATGAGAGGAGATCTCATAGAAACTTACCAATAATGAAAGGCCTTGATACAGTGGACATGGAAATGATGTTTCCACTATTGGAAGAGTCTAGGACCAGAAGGTCTCAGAATAAAAGCACATACCATTAGAAAGATGAAGAGGAATTTGTGGAATTCAGTGGTACGGGCCGCTGTGGAAGTCACGTCTTTGGGTATTTTTAAAGCGGTGATTAACAGTACTTGATTAGTAAGGGTGTCAAAAGTTACGGGAAGAAGGCAGGAGAATGGGGTGGAGAGGGAAAGATAGTAGATGATGGGCCGAATGGCCTAATTCTACTCCTATAACATGAACTTATCCTTCTTGCTGTTAAAGATAATGAGTTTGGGAGGTACTTTCAGAGCAGCCGAGGCAAGTACCTTTTTTGTAGAAAGTATACACTGCAGCTATTGTATGTCAATGATAAAGGAAATGAATCTTACGGGTAGTTGATGGGATGACTATCAATCAGGCTGCCATGCCCAGATGATGTTGAGTTCTTGAGAATTATTGGTACTAAATTCATCCCAGCAAGGAAAGAGTATTCCATAATTATTGATGGTGGAAAGACCTTTGGGTATCAGGACATGAATCAGTCCCTGGATAAAGTCCTTGCCTCTTACCAGCTCTTGTGGCCACGATGATTATGTGGATAATTACATTCCCTTTTGTTGGTATCACAAAATGCTGGAGTAACTCAGCGGATCAGGCAGCATCTCAGGAGAGAAGGAATGGGTGACGTTTCGGGTCGAGACCCTTCTTCAGACTGATGTCAGGGGAGGGGGTGGGACAAAGAAAGGATGTAGTTGGAGACAGGAAGACAATGGGAGAACTGGGAAGGGGAGGGGAAAGAGAGGGACAGAGGAACTATCTGAAGTTAGAGAAATCAATATTCATACCACTGGGGTGTAAGCTGCCCAAGCGAAATATGAGATGCTGTTCCTCCAATTTGCGGTGGGCATCACTATGACATTGGAGGAGGCCCATGACAGAAAGGTCAGACTGGGAGTGGGAGGGGGAGTTGAAGTGCTGAGCCACCGGGAGATCAGGTTGGTTAAGGCGGACTGAGTGAAGGTGTTGAGCAAAACGATCGCCGAGCCTGCGTTTGGTCTCGCCGATGTAGAGAAGTTGACATCTGGAACAGCGGATACAATAGATGAGGTTGGAGGAGGTGCAGGTGAATCTCTGCCTCACCTGGAAAGACTGTTTGGGTCCTTGGATGGAGTCGAGGGGGGAGGTAAAGGGACAGGTGTTGCATCTCCTGCGGTTGCAGGGGAAAGTACCTGGGGAGGGGGTGGTTTGGGTGGGAAGGGACGAGTGGTCCAGGGAGTTACAGAGGGAACGGTCTCAGCAGAAAGGGGAGGAGATGGGAAGATGTGGCCAGTACTGGGATCCCGTTGGAGGTGACGGAAATGTTGGTAGATAATTTGTTGTATACGCTGGCTGATGGGGTGGAAGGTGAGGACAAGGGGGACTCTATCCTTGTTACGAATGGGGAGAGGGGGAGCAAGAGCGGAGCTGCGGGATATAGAGGAGGCCCTAGTGAGAGCCTCATCTATAATGGAAAAGGGGAAGCCCCGTTTCCTAAAGAATGAGGACATTTCTAATGCTCTAGTGTGAAACACCTCATCCTGGGCGCAGATGTGGCGTAGACAGAGGATTTGGGAGTAGGGGATTGACTTTTTGCAGGAGACAGGGTGGGAAGAAATGTAGTCCAGATAGCTGTGGGAGTCAGTAGGTTTGTAGTAGATGTCTGTCACTAGTCTGTCTCCTGTGATGGAGATGGTGAGATCCAGAAACGGCAGGGAGATGTCGGAGATGGTCCAAGTATATTTAAGAGCAGGATGGAAATTAGTGGTGAAATTTATGAAGTCAGTGAGTTCTGCATGGGTACAAGAGGTAGCACCAATGCAGTCGTCAATGAAGTGGAGGTAGAGTTCGGGGATGGGGCCAGTGTACGCCTGGAACAGGGATTGTTTGGCGTACCCGACAAAGAGGCAGGCATAGCTAGGGCCCATGTGAGTGCCCATAGCTACGCCTCGGATTTGGAGGAAGTGGGAGGAGTTAAATGAGAAATTGTTGAGGGTAAGAACCAGCTCTGCTAGGCGGAGGAGAGTGTTGGTAGATGGAGATTGGCTGGTTCTACGGTCGAGGAAGAAATGGTGGGCTTCAAGACCGTCCTTGTGGGGGATGGAAATGTAGAGTGACTGGACATCCATGGTAAAGATGAGGGAGTGGGGACCTGTAAACCGGAAGTTATTGAGGCGACGGAGAGCATGTGAGGTGTCTTGGACATAGGTGGGAACGGATTGGACCAGGGGGGATAGGATGGAGTCGAGGTAGGCAGAAATTAATTCGGTGAGACATGAACAGGCAGAAACAATGGGTCTGCCAGGACAGTTCTGTTTGCGGATTTTAGGGAGAAGGTAAAATTGGGCCGTCGGGGGCTGGGGAACGATTAGGTTGGATGCATTAGAGGGTAGAGCGCCGGAATTCCCTTTTGTTGGACTTGGCCATGGCTGGCACCTTGCACAGAGAGACACACAACCTGCAACTTATACAAACTGTGTAGGGTGGAACTGCAGACGCTGGTTTAAACCGAAGATGGTCATAAAAAGCTGGAGTAACTCAGCGAAGTGGCAGTGGCCATGATTAAATAAGGGCGGCATGGTTGCACAGTGGTAGAGTTGCTGCCTTACAGCGCTTACAGCGATTACAGCGCCAGAGACCCGGGTTCGATCCAGACTATGGGTGCTGTCTGTACAGAGTTTGCACATTCTCCCCGAGACCATGTGGGTTTTCTCCGAAATCTTCGGTTTCCTCCCACACTCCAAAGACGTACAGGATTGTAGGTTAATTGGCTTGGTATAAATGCAAATTGTCCCTTGTGTGTGTAGGATAGTGTTAACATGCAGGGATCGCTGGTCAATGCGGACTCGGTGGGTCGAAGGGCTGTATCTCTAAACTACACTAAACTCAACTAAACAGAATGCAAATCCACACCTATATTACTGAAAGAAGGAGCAATACTGACCCATTGTAACAAAAACCATGGAGAGTGCATCTCATGTACTGAAAGAACCTATTGGCAAAAGATCCATAAAAAAATTAAGCTATTCATGATCCTTGAAACACAGGGCTATGAGTTAACCTATTCAAATACACTAACATAAATAAATCATAAAACAAGGGTTTCCTTGCCTCAAATACTGTAGCTTATTGAAAAATAAATGGCAACAGAAGATTGAAAAATAACAAATAGAATTTTAATTTCTTTAAATGGCAAAGTTGCATAACTTTCAACTTATTAATGTGACATTTATAGTTGATCAAGGAGTAAAACTGAATATAAATAATAAATAGATAATTCACATCATATTAAAATCTTGCAACTATAAGAACACAACTACTCTGTATGGTAGGTAAACAAATTCTCTTGCTTTATCTTACAATGTTCTTATATTTTGGGGTATTTAAACAGCCAACAATGACTAACAAAGATGCTTTCCTTTTAGTAATTGGCCAATCTTGACCACTTTCCCATTTTATGGACAGGTTTTTCACAATTATGTGAGTGATTTTGAATTTCGACTGGTAAAAGTCTTTTTGAATATTGCCACTTGTGGAATATATTTCTACCTATCTGTACATCTGAAACTAATTATTTCCACATTGGTTTTGTGAACCTCTTGATCAACCAGTAATGTCCACTTCAAACATAAGAAGGCATTCATGGTGAGGGAATGGGGCTGATATCTTGTTTTCAATTCCACTTTCCTGCGATATCTCCCTATTTTTTAAGTGGGTTGTAAAATGGTGCATCAACATTTCACTCCAATTCTAATTATAAATTGTCCTATAAAATTCTAGTTTCTCATGACTTCTGATTTTCTTAAGCAATAACCAAATGCCTGCAGAACTATATTGCACAAGCTCCTAGGTGTTGTAAAAAAAGTGTATGAATTCCATATTTGAATACAGGCAATCCACTATTAGAATTCAATTAATTAAAATAAAAGCTGGAATAAACAGTCCTAGGTCCATCACCTTTAGGTGTTTCTTCAATGACCTTTCTTTTATAATAGGTTCAGAATTAAGAGTTTTGCAGATGAGTAAAATTTTCAGTTCCTATTGTAACTCTTCAACAAGTAAACGTGCACTTTTGCTTGCGGCAAGACCTGGAGGACAATCAAAGTGGCAAGTAACATTTAAACCACGTAAGTGCAAAGTAATGACCATTGCCAACAAGTCAAACTACCCTTCCTTGACATTCAATGGCACAGATATTGTTGAATCCTCCACCATCAACATCCTGGAATATAACCACTAGCCAGGGCTTCAGGTGGACCAGCCACATAAACACAGTCGGCACAGCTGCAGGTCAAAGCTAGCATAGCTGGCAGAGATTGTCTCACTTCTTGACCACCCAAAGATATCTCACTATTTACAGGGCACAAGCAGGGCACACTCTGTCCACCAGCCAAACAAATTCATTCCTCCAGCTCGTCCACACTATGGCCGAGTGAGAACTTTGTAGAAAACAAATGGCACATTGCACACATGCAACTGGCACAGTCGGGAAGGATTAGGCACAAGGGAACAACACTGCCTGCAGGTTCCCCTCCAAGTCACACAGTTTTCTGGCTGGGAAATACATTGGTGTTCATTCATGGTTGCTAGGAATGAATTGATGAGTTTCCTTCCTAGGATATAGATCAGAGAACTGTTGTGATCCCACAAGGTGCTGAACATCACCTCTCAAGGGCACTTGAGGATGGGCAATTAATACAACATACTGATTCCCAAAACGTAATGCAAACAAATTAAACAAAAACATTATGATTTCTTTGCTGGGGATTGACATGGAACAAATGGGTCAAATGTTCTGCATCTGTGTCATTATAAGTGTAAGATATTAGATAAGGTAAAACAAGGCGTAAGGGGCGTGGCTGTGTTCTGCAGCTGCGGCTCACCGGCAGTCTCTCCGTTTTTTTGTTGTATTTTTGTCATTGTCGTTGTTAAATGTACGTTTTGTTTTATTTTTAACTCTGTGTATGTAGGGGGTGGTGGGGGGGTTGGGGGAAACCTTTTTTTCAAATCTCCTCCTCAACGGAGATGCGACCTTTACCGTGTCGTATCTCCATTCGCGCTACGGCCTAACATCGTGGAGTCGGCGGCCTCCAGCTGGGATCGACCTCAAAGACTCCGGTCGCAGGGCCTGGACTTACCATCTCGGAGGCTTCGGCCGTGGGCCCTGCAGACCGCAACATCGGGAGTTCGCAGGTCCCTGGCTGGCGACCGGCTTTTGGGAGCTCCAGCCGTAGCAGCTTCGACCGCCCCGAAGCGCGAGGTACGATCAACCCGCCCGCAGGCCCTTCATCGCCCTGCGTGGCTCGGCCGCAGCACTTTCCATCGCCCGGTGGGGGCTCAGGACTTTCATCGCCCTGCGTGGCTCGGCCGCAGCACTTTCCATCGCCCGGTGGGGGCTCAGGACTTTCATCGGCCTGCTCGGCTCGGCCCTGGGACTTTCCATCGCCCGGTGGGGGCTCAGGACCTTCATCGGCCTGCTCGGCTCGGCCCTGGGACTTTCCATCGCCCGGTGGGGGCTCAGGACTTTCATTGGCCTGCTCGGCTCGGCCCTGGGACTTTCCATCGCCCGGTGGGGGCTTCAAAAAGTTGGGAGCCTCGATCACCTCGTGGCACCACGGGAGAAGAATGAGGAGGAGATAAGACTTTGCCTTCCATCACAGTGAGGGTGTGCCTAGAGCAATCACTGTGATGGCTGTTTTGTGTAAAAAATTATATCTGTGTGTCTTGTGCTTTTTAATGTCTACTGCCGGACCCTGACGTGAGAGGACGCTGGCGTTGTGTATTCGCCGCTTTTCCGTCAGGATAGTTTGTCTGTTTGTTTCTATGTTAATTGTTTTTGTAAAGCGCTTTGAGCATGTGATAAGGCGCTATATAAAATAAATGGATTATTATTATTATTATTAAATATTATGTGGTCCTATGTGTAACATCTCAACATTTAGCTTACATTTGATGCTGCCTGTTTTTGTGAAGAAAGAAAAGCTTCTTTTGAATTTCGTTTGAAAGTATTAAATAAGATATGAGTAAAAATCGAGGGTTTTTTTCTTTGTTTTTTTTTAGATTTAGAGATACAGCGCGGAAACAGGCCCTTTGGACCACCGGGTCCGCGCCACCCAGCGATCCCCGTACATTAACATTATCCTACACACACTAGGGACAATTTTTTACATTTACCCAGTCAATTAACCTACATACCTGTACGTCTTTGGAGTGTGGGAGGAAACCGAAGATCTCGGAGAAAACCCACGCAGGTCACGGGGAGAACGTACAAACTCCGTACAGACGGCGCCCGTAGTCAGGATCGAACCTGAGTCTCCGGCGCTGCATTCGCTGTAAAGCAGCAACTCTACCGCTGCGCCACCGTGCCGCATAAATGTCTTAATCTATGGAAATCCCTCTGATTATTATTGCAGTATAAATTTAGCCCTAGTGGGAGGCTGTTAAAAGGAAAAGAAAGGCGACACTGCCCAGCTTAGTTCCATTAACAAGCTTGCAGAATATAAAGACGATGATTAAAGTGATTAAAACTCAGCAAGTCTGCGGACAACACTTGGAGTACTGTGTGCAGTTCTGGTCATCCAGCTACTGGAAGGGTGTCATTAAATTGGAAAGAGTGCAGAAGAAATTCACCAGGATTTTACCCTTGCTTGCGGGCTTGAGTTAGAGGGAGAGGTTGGATCGGCCGCAATGGTTTACCTTGGAATTAATGAATGAATGAATGAATGAATGAATGAATGAATGAATGAATGAATAAGTTTATTGGCCAAGTATGCAGATACAAGAAATGTGCATTGGTGCTCCGCTCACAAATGACAACACAAACATACAGTTAACAATTAAGAATAAAGCATAAACACATCAAAACAATAAGGATACACCATTACGGTCTAAACATGTGGGTAAAAATAAACCAGAGCAAAAAAGAGACTTTGGTTATTGAGTAGAACTATCACTCATGGAAAAAAGCTGTTTTTATGTCTGGCTGTGGCTGCTTTGACAGTCTGGAGTCGCCTTCCAGAGGGAAGTGCTTCAAAGAGTTTGTGGCCAGGGTGAGAGGGTCAGAGATGATCTTGCCTGCTCGCTTCCTGGCCCTTGCAGTGTATAGTTCGTCAATGGAGGGAAGGTTGCAGCCAACAACCTTCTCAGCTGTGCGAACGATCCGTTGCAGCCTCCGGATGTCGTGCTTGGTGGCTGAGCCAAACCAGACCATGATGGAGAAAGTGAGGACGGACTCAATGATAGCAGTTAGAACATATAAACTGAGGCGTAGTCTTATTGAGGTGTACATGATCATGAGGGGCATGCATAAAGTGAATGCTCAGACACTTTTTTCCCAGTGTGGAGGATTATAAAGCTAGAGGTTTAAGCTGAGAGGAAAGATATTTTTTTAAGAAGGACCTCATGGGCAACTTTTTCACGTGGAGTGTAATCCTTATCTAGAACGAGCTTCCAAAGGAAGATATAGAAGAACATACAAATGCGACTTCTAAAAGATGTTTGGGCAGCAATATGGATGGGAAGGATTAAGTGGGCCATGGGCCAAATGCAGGCAAATTGATACACCCAGTGTTACATTTTTTGTCTGCAAGGACAAGGTTAGCGAAATTTGTTCTGTTATTTTAAATAAATAAGCTCATATTCACTTGAGTGTAATGTCAGTTTGGTGGAGTGGAAAGCAAGTTACCAAGTATATATTATCTGCTCTGCATTACCACATAAGAACAATTTTTACCTTAATGCATATATAGTGCCCTCCATAATGTTTAGGACAAAGACCCATCATTTATTTATTGGCCCCTGTACTCCACAATTTGAGATTTGTAATAGAAAAAATCACATGTGCTTAAAGTGCATATTGTCAGATTTTATTAAAGGGTATTTTTATACATTTTGGTTTCACCATGTAGAAATTACAGCTGTGTTTATACAAAGTCCCCCCATTTCAAGGCACCATAATGTTTGGGACACATGGCTTCACAGGTGTTTGTAATTGCTCAGGTGTGTTTAATTGCCTCCTTAATGCAGGTATAAGAGAGCTCTCAGCACCTATTCCTTCCTTCAGTCTTTCCATCATCTTTGGAAAATGTATTGTTGTTTATCAACATGAGGACCAAAGTTAGAGTCATAGAGTCATAGATTGATACAGTGCGGAAACAGGTCCTTCAGCCCAACTTGCCCACACTGGCCAACAATGTCACAGCTACCCTAGTCCCACTTGCCTGCGTTTGGTCCATAACCCTCCAAACCTGCCCTATCCATGTACCTGTCCAACTGTTTCTTAAACGATGGGATTGTCCCAGCCTCAACTACCTCCTCTGGCAGCTTGTTCCATACACCCACCACCCTCTGTGTGAAAAAATTATCCCTTGGATTCCTATTAAATCGTATCCCCTTCACCTTGAAGCTATGTCCTCTGTGTCCTCAATTCCCCTACTCTGGGTAAAAGACTTTGTGCATCTACCCAATCTATTCCTCTCATGATTTTGTATACCACTATAAGATCTCCCCTCATCCTCCTGCGCTTCAAGGAATAGAGACCCAGCCTACATAACCTCTCCCTGTAGCTCACACCCTCTAGTCCTGGCAACATCCTCGTAAATCTTTTCTGAACCCTTTCAAGCTTGACAATATCTTTCCTATAACATGGTGCCCAGAACTGAACACAATATTCTAAATGTGGTCTCACCAACGTCTTATACAACTGCAACATGACCTCCCAACTTCTAGACTCAATACTCTGACTGATGAAGGTCAAAGTGCCAAAAGTCTTTTTAACCACCTTATCTACCTGCGAGTCAACCTTCAAGGAGCCATGCACCTGTACTCCTAGATCCTTCTGCTCTACAACACTACCCAGAGGCCTACCATTTACTGTGTAGGTCCTGCCCTTGTTCGACGTCCCAAAATGCAACCCCCACACTTCTCTGTATTAAATTCCATCAACCATTCCTCCGCCCACCTGGCCAATCGATCCAGATCCTGCTGCAATCGTTCACAACCATCTTCACTATCTGTAAAACCACTAACTTTTGTATCAACGGCAAACTTGCTAATCTTGCCCTGAATGTTCTCATCCAAATCATTGATGTAGATGACAAACAGTAATGGGCCCAGCACCGAACCCTGTGGCACACCACTAGTCATACACCTCCATTCTGAGAAGCAACCTTCCACCAATACCCTCTGCTTCCTTCCATGGAGCCAATTTGCTATCCATACACCTATCTCTCCTTGGATCCCATGAGATCTAACCTTCCAGAGCAGCTGACCATGTGGCACCTTGTCGAATGCTTTACTAAAGTCCATATACACAACATCTACAGCTCTGCCCTCATCAACCCTCTTGCTCATGTTTTCAAAAAAATCAATCAGATTTGTGAGACATGACCTTCCACGTACAAAACCATGCTGACTGTCCCTAATTAGCCCTTGCCCATCCAAATGCCTGGATATCCTATCCCTCAGAATACTCTCCAGTCACTTACCAATTACAGATGCGCCAAGTTGTGCCAATGAAAGTCAAAGAAGTCATTATGAGTCTGAGAAATAAGAATAAAACTTAGAGAAACCAGCCAAACCTTAGGCTTACCAAAATCAACTGTTTGGAACATCATTAAGAAGAAGGAGAGCACTGGTGAGCTTCCTAATCGCAAAGGGACTGGCAGGCCAAGGAAGACCTCCACAGCTGGTGACAGAAGAATTTTCTCTATAATAAAGAAAAATCCCCAAACACCTGTCCATCAGATCAGAAACACTCTTCAGGAGTCAGGTGTGGATTTGTCAATGCCCACTGTCTGCAGAAGACTTCATGAACAGAAATACAGAGGCTACACTGCAAGATACAAACCACTGGTTAGCTGCAAAAATAGGATGGCAAGGTTACAGTTTGCCAAGAAGTACTTAAAAGAGCAACCACAATTCTGGAAAAAGGTCTTGTGGACAGATGAGACAAAGATTAATTTATATCAGAGTGACGGCAAGAGCAAAGTACGGAGGAGGGAAGGAACTGCCCAAGATCCAAAGCATACCACCTCATCTGTGAAACACGGTGGTGGGGGTGTTATGGCCTGGGCATGTATGGTCGCTGAAGATACTGGGTCACTTATCTTCATTGATGATACAACTGCTGATGGTAGTAGCTTAATGAATTCTGAAGTGTATAGACACATCCTATCTGCTCAAGTTCAAACAAATGCCTCAAAACTCATTGGCCGCTGGTTCATTCTATAGCAAGACAATAATCCCAAACATACTGTTAAAGTGTTTCAAAGCTAAAAAATGGTCAATTCTTGAGTGGCCAAGTCAATCACCTGATCTGAAGCCAATTGAGCATGCCTTTTATGTGCTGAAGAGAAAACTGAAGGGGACTAGCCCCCAAAACAAGCATAAGCTAAATATGGCTGCAATCCAGGCCTGGCAGAGCATCACCAGAGAAGACACTCAGAAACTGGTGATGTCCATGAATCACAGACTTCAATCAGTCATTGCATGCAAAGGATATGCAACAAAATACTAAACATGACTACTTTCATTTACATGACATTGTTGTGTCCCAAACATTATGGTGCACTGAAATGGGGGGGACTATCTATAAACACTACTGTAATTTCTACATGGTGAAACCAAAATGTATAAAAATGGCCTTTATTAAAATCTGACAATGTGCACTTTAAACACATGTGATTTTTTTCTATTTCAAATCTCAAATTGTGGAGGTCAGTGGCAAATAAATAAATGATGGGTCTTTGTCCCAAACATTATGGAGGGCACTGTCGTTAAGCTTAAGAACATTTCAGTATTCTGATAATTTCCAATTGAATTATTTCCCCCCCAGATTGCTATTAAGTCTTTCCCTTCTCATCTTAAAACTATGATCTCTGGTTCCTATTACTCATACTCTGGGTAAAAGCCTCTGTGTATTCACCCTATCTGTTCCCCTCATTGATTTTATACACCCCAAGAAAGATAAAATCCTTTATTGATATCATGTGAAGTGAACCAAATTGGCAGAAGATTGGTTTTGTGACGGTATGTATCTTAGAAGGATGTCAAGATATTTCATCTCCTCAGTGTTTTTAGCTGAACCGGATTGTAAGTATTTCAGCATGGTATCTTACTTTTGGGCCAGGTATCACAAAATGCTGGAGTAACTCAGTGGGTCAGGCAGCATCTCAGGAGAGAAGGAATGGGTGACGTTTTGGGTTGAGACCCTTCTTCAGACTATCTTACTTTTGGGCCATACTCTAAATCTTTCTTATCTATGTACCTGTCCAAATGCCTTTAAAATGTTGTTATAGTGCCTGCCTCAGTTTCCTCTTCTGGCAGCTCTTCTATCTTGGGCTCCATCATTACTGAGATGAGGGGATCCTTGGAATTCTGCCTCTTGTTAGATATTTAATTGCCCATCATTATTCACAACAAAATATGATAGAACTGAAAAGATTGGTCCTCATCTGTTGGTTGAGGAATCAGTTAGTTCTGCCCTTTGCATGTTTTTGCTATTTAGCATCTAAACAAACCATCAGTGAAACTTCAGCAGGTCTGAATCATATTTTGAGGTGTAGTTGTTGCTGATCCAGACCCCGATCTAAATGAAAGACCAGCAACCTGAAATACTAACAGTATTTTACGCTCCACTGGGCAACTGTGAATTTCCTGAATCTCCACCACCTTATCCGAAGAACTATCATGATTTCTCCCTTCACGGCTCCTATTTTTATATCCACTGATATGAGTAAACCTATGCAAAGCAACACAGAACACAGACAAAAATTTAATTAGTGCATTAACATTAACAGGGCGGCAGGGTGGCGCAGCGGTAGAATTGCTGCCTTACAGCGAATGCAGCGCCGGAGACTCAGGTTCGATCCTGACTACGGGCTCCGTCTGTATGGAGTTTGTATGTTCTCCCCGTGACCTGCGTGGGTTTTCTCCGAGATTTTCGGTTTCCACCCACACTCCAAAGACGTACAGGTATGTAGGTTCATTGACTGGGTAAATGTACAAATTGTAGGATAGTGTTAATGTGCAGGGATCGCTGGGCGGCACGGGCTCGGTGGGCCGCAGGGCGTGTTTCCGCGCTGTATCTCTAAATCTAAAAATTATGTTAACATTACCCCACATCAATTCAGAAAGTGTGAAATGTAGAATAATTAAAGGCATGAATGTTGGCATAAATGTTGCTTTTGAGCTTCAACATCAAACTTTCCTTGGTCAGGTGTACAGTCATGCTTTCACTACTCCATCACATATTTGGAGAAACACCTCCTACTCCACAGTAACCGTGATATCTTTTCACTTCCCACACAGCCACCTCCATGGCTTTTCTAACAGTGCCAATTCAGTGCTTACTGGCACCAATTTGTAATTCATTAATGCTGCAGATAAACTTTGTTCTGATTGTCCTACTCTCTTTCCAGCCAATCAAAGATGCTCCTTCCATCAGCCAGGGCTGGATTCTGATGAAAATCCCATGCAATAAGATGCCAATCAACCACCTTACTTGGGTGGAGAAAGCTGGAAAGGAGAGGTGGGGTGGGACAAAGCCTGGTAAGTGGTGGGTTATCTGAATGATGTCAAGTTAGGAAAAGGGGAAGTACAACGAGATCTGGGTGTCCTAGTGCATCAGTCACTGGAAGCAAGCATGCAGGTACAGCTAATGGCATGTTGGCCTTCATAACAAGAGTTGAGTATAGGAGCAGAGGTCCTTCTGCAGTTCTACAGGGCCCTAGTGAGACCGCACCTGGAGTATTGTGTGTAGTTTTGCTCTCCAAATTTGAGGAAAGACATTCTTGCTATTGAGGGAGTGCAGCGTAGGTTCACAGGTTAATTCCTGGGATGGCGGGACTGTCATATGTTGAAAGAATGGAGTGACTAGGCTTGTATACACTGGAACTTAGAAGGATGAGAGGGGATCTAATTGAAACATATAAGATTATAAAGGGATTGGACATGCTAGAGGCAGGAAACATGTTCCCGTTGTTGGGGGAGTCCAGAACCAGGGGCCACAGTTTAGGAATAGGGGGTAGGCCATTTAGAACGGAGATAAGGAGGAACTTTTTCACCCAGAGAGCTGTGAATCTGTGGAATTCTCTGCCTCAGAAGGCAGTGGAGGCCAATTCTCTGGATGCTTTCATGAGAGAGTTAGGTAGAGCTCTTAAAGATAGCGGAGTCAAGGGATATGGAGAGAAGCCAGGAACGGGGTACTGATTGTGGGTGATCAGCCATGATCACAGTGAATGGCAGTGCTGGCGTGAAGGGCCGAATGGCCTCCTCCTGCACCTATTGTCTATTGTCTATAATAAGACACAAAGTGCTGGAGTAACAGCCCGTCATGCAGCGTCTACCGACCAACACTAATGGGTGGAAGAAGGGTCCCGACCCGAAACGTCACCTATACCTTTTCTCCTGAGATGCTGCCTGGCCCGCTGAGTTACTACAGCTTTTTGTGTCTATCTCTGGAGAACATGGTTTACTCTAACTGATTTTTTTTTTTGCTTCAAGATTTCACATTATAAAATATAATGTTGGAACTCTAGTTCAAGTCGTGTGGTTCTGGAGACATGATTCCAATCGCATATTCCCGCCAACAACATTTCTAAAACAAATGTAATAGTCACTGTTACACTGGCGTGTAAAGTCCTGTGCACAACTGCCTGCCACTTTTCCTACTACAGCGTTGACACTTTAAACGTGCTTCGTTGGCTGTGAAGCATTTTGCGATGTCCTGCGGATCAGAACAGGCAATGTGTGTCTTCCTCAGCGAAAATGCATTATTGATGGGGAGTCCTCTGCCAGCGATGCTCGTAATCGCGCTGTTCATTATAGTACTAGTTAGTGGTGGTGTTCTATACATTAAGCTGCTGGGTATTACATTGAGCTAGGCTGACGTGCAGTTGGACAGTGTCATACTGTCTTGGCCGTCTCCTGTTATCTGTCTGAAATAACGACTTCACACATCGGAAATCAATTAGGCTCGGATGTTAATATTATGCCGAGATGCGGCACTGTCATTCAAATATATCCTTTGGTGGATCGACAGAACGTCCAAAATAAATGAACAGACACCATCTGCTAGTAGAGCTTACCCGACAATTGACGGGCAGTGCCTTCACATGACCGGATTTGTCTCTCAGCCCCAGATTAGCCTTGACGTGGGAAGAGATTAGGAGCACCGCTCTGCCTTGCTCTGCCTTCTGCTAATCGCACTCGTTCCTTTTCTCCACTTTTGCCTGCAAACCATAACCTCCTTCCCGGGAGACACCAGACCCCCCCCTCGAGTCTAAATCCCCACTGCTCACACTGTTTATTTGTCTTACTTAATAACCTTCTCCTTGTAGTATGAACACCTTACAAATGGTGTGCCCCGCATTACGAGCCGTCTGGATCAGGTTGCGCGACTACTCTTGTGATATTATTTACCAAATGCAATGCAATGAAGTACTTTTCTTCCGAATGCTCTCTGGGGCAATTCCTTTAGTAATGGGGAGCTGTTGTGATGTTTAACCGAGAGGAGGGACAACAACAACAACAACAACAAAAAAACCACGGGATGTTTATTTTTAGTTGCCGCTGGTCATGCAGACCAATAGCAACGGAGAGCGATTCCTGCAAATCATCTCCAAACTAGGTTTTCAGATGGAAAGCGAATGTTTACTGAGTGCGCGGCGCAGGAGGGGGAAGAGATGGACACAGTCGACATCCCGAATACTTGGCCGGCTTGTGGCGGCGAGGCAACAGTGTTAAAGAAGACAGCTCCATCCTGCGGCTTTGAGTTAAAGATAGCATTCGGCGCGATATGACCTACAAAGGGGAAAGGCGCACCGTGCATCCAGTGCCACAGCAGTTGTACTTAGGGATTGTTTGAGACACGCATCACGTAGTTAGAAGACCAGCGGGCGGTGGTTTGCTATATTTAAATTGAATTGACTGCCTGGTCTACTACACACTGCGGGGAGACGGGAGATGAAATCTTTGACTGTGGACGGATGTCTCCGCACCTCAGCCTTCTAAGCGGGGAATATATTTGTAGTTGCCTCTCAAGCCGGGCTTTGCTTTTATTCCTTGCTTTTTGTTTATTCGCACACACTTTTCCGTGTTAGAGGGTGTCTGAAGTCCACGCCGGGTGCTGGCCGCTGCTCCTTCACATCGGCTGCACACCAGGTTGTTGGGAGACGGGGCTCAGGGTTCGCCTCCTGAGTTGCTTTGGTGTCAAGGCGTGAGTTGAAGTGGAGGGAGGTTGGGGTGGCGGGGGTTGGGGAGATGCGCTGTCGTCATTAATCTGTCTGGGGTGACAAGGCTCTTGGGTTAGGCTGGGATCATTCTCTGCTCTCATCTCTCTCTCTCTCTCTCTCTCTCTCTCTCTCTCTCTCTCTTTCTCTCTTTCTGTGTGTGCATTAGCAGGGGGAAGAGCGGTCCATCTCTCTCTCTCTCTCTCTCTCTCTCTTTCTGTGTGTGCATTAGCAGGGGGAAGAGCGGTCCACCTCGCCTGGGCACCAGACCTCTGCCGCCTGCCCCTTGCAGCCGTCAACTTGTTTGCTGCGCCGCGTCTGCCCTGCTCCCATCCCAGCCCAGCCTTACCCCAGCTCTCTGCCCCATTCTCTTGGAAATGTCGCCTCAGCCGCAGTAACGAGCAAGGATCTAGCTGGTGGGTGGGTTTGTGTGGGTAGGTGGGTAGGGAGGGGGAGTGGGTACAAACCACCGAATCCATTCTCAGAAGTCTGGCAGAGCCCGCCCGCCAGGGAGTGAACCCCGAGGGTGTTTAAGGGGCTTTTTTTTTTGTTTGTTGTTGCTCCACCTCCGTTTAATTCTTACTTGGATGGCAATGCCATGGAGGAAGGACCGCTTCGTAAAGTCAAGACCAGGAGGAAGAAGTGTCCGTGTGTGGCGGGGATACCTGTGGACCCCGCGGGCTGCGAGGACGAGTTCGACTGCAAGGAGCTGGAGTCGCTGTTCCAGAATTACAACCTGAAGCTGGAGCAGACGGCCACCCTGAAAGCGCTGGCCGTGTTCATCATCATGACGGCCACTCTGGCCATGGTGGAGTTAATGTCCGGACCCAGCCTCACCATCTCCAAAGGCTCGCACCCGGTGCACTGCATCATCTTCGTGTCTCTCTTCATCGTGACCAACGTCAAGTACCTGCAGGTCACCCAGCTGCAGCAGATCGTCAAGCTGACTCTGCTCTTCGCCTTCACCTTCTCCTTCCTCTGCTGCCCTTTCTCCCTGGGAACCCACGGCTTGGAGCCACCCACCTCCCCCGAGCACGGCATGTGGCAGCTGATGCTGGTCACTTTCGTCGCCTACTCGCTGATGCCGGTGCGGACCTTGCTGGCCATCGTCTTCGGGCTGATGGTGGCCGTGTCCCACATCATAGTCACCGCCACCTCGGTCACTACCAGGAGGCAGCGACTCTGGCGCACGGTGAGTCCCGGCTTGGCTTCGCTCTCCCCCCTCCCCTTCCCCCTTCCCACAGGACCCGCTCTTTCCTGTTATTGTGTTTTCGCGGTTGGACTTCACAACTAACTGGAGACACCAGAGACTGTACACGTTGGGAGCTTGAGCAAAAACGCAAAAGTGCTGGAGAAACTCAGCGGGTCAAATAGCACCTGGGTAGTTAAAATGGACAGGGACCGTCTGAAGATGGGTCCTGGTCCGAATCGTTTGTCCACTTCCCTCTCCAGATGCTGCCTGGCACGCTGAAATCACACAGCACCTTCTGTTTTGCTTCAAAAGGGAAGTCCTCGGCGACCTTAGATGAACTCCGAAAGACTTTGGCAATTTTTGTTTAGGGTGGTGGTGTTAATGAGAGAGAGTGTGTGTGTGTGTGGTGGGGGGATTGAAAGATCGCTGCTGCTCGCCCTATAATTAATGGGTTCTCTAAGGCTACTAGCATCCCTCCTGCCTCTTCAGTGAGAGGCTCTGGAGTTGTTGCTTAGTTTAACGCAATGCTTTAAGATCGCAAGCAGGATGGACAGGTGAATCTGCTTACACTCTCATTTGTTATTCAAGTTCCTCGCCCCGAATTAGAGATATCAATATTATTTCGTCCCGTCCTCTCTACCACATTCACCCCACCACATTATCTATGACTTTGTCCACTGACTGTAAATACTTTATATTATAAGAAAATAACTGCAGATGCTGGTACAAATCGATTTATTCACAAAATGCTGGAGTAATTCAGCAGGTCAGGCAGCATATCGGGAGAGAAGGAATGGGTGACGTTTCGGGTCGAGACCCTTCTTGACTGAAGAAGGGTCTCGACCCGAAACGTCACCCATTCCTTCTCTCCCGAGATGCTGCCTGACCTGCTGAGTTACTCCAGCATTTTGTGACTGTAAATATTTGGTCTTTACTGTGGATCGTGAGGACTCTAGCTAACTCTTCACAACAGGAGATCGCGTTTAGCATCTATTAAACCCACGCTCCGTTTAACCCAAACAATTAAAACCATTCCCGCAGATAACAGGTTTTCCATGAAATGCTATGTCAAATAAACTTATGCCCCTCAAATTCAGATGGGCTGGGCTCAGAGGCCGGGCTATTTGGGTTCTTTGTTCACCTGAGGCACTGTTGGTGATTTGTGTATTTGCCCATTTATGTGCTTAATGAAAGGCATGGAGAGAGTGAAAAGGATGTGAAAAGGATGTTTCCACTGGTGGGAGAGTCGAGAGGTCACAGCCTCAGAATTGAAGGGCGCTCTTTTAAAAAAGGAGGAGAGGAGGAATTTCTTTAGTTAGAGGGTAGTTAATCTGTGGAACTCATTGCCACAGAGGGCTGTGGAGGCCAAGTCAGTGGATATTTTTAAGGCAGAGATAGACGTTCTTGATTAGAACGGATTCGTAAGGGTGTCAAGGGTTATGGGGAGAAGGCAGGAAAATGGGATTAGGTGGCAGAGATCAGCCATGATTGAACGGCGGAGTAGACTCGTTGGGCCGATTGGCCCAATTCTACTCCTATAACTTGTCCATTTGCTTGCCCTCTGCGCACGATCCGGACATCTTTCGTGCACTTCCAGCTACTAATTACTGACTCCCCGTCCCGCAAATCAACGTTAAAGTGATTTGCAAAAGCTTATAAATTCAGGATGATATCGATATCCTGCAAAATTGCAGGACGCGTTCCCGCAAATCCGAGTCAACCTCCAATCTGGGAATATCTCGGAATATAGAAGCAAAGAACTGCAGATGCTGGGTTATATCAAAGATAGACACAAAGTGCTGGAGTAACTCAACGGGTCAGACAGCTTCTCTGGGGATAAAGGACAGGCGACGTTCACGGTCGGGACCCTTTTTAAGTCTGAAATGTCATGCTTCCTTTTTTTCATCGATGCTAAATTACTAAATTACCCGCTAAATTACTCCAGCATTTTGTGTCTATCTTTAAGAATATCTCAGGGCGGTTGCCGACGAGGGATTAACAAAAAAAAACCCCAATGTGCTGGAGTAACTCAGCGGTCCAGGCAACATCTCTGGAGGACATGGATATGCGATGTTTCGGGTCGGGACCCTTCTTTATACTGAGTAGCTCTGGCAAGTTGTGTCTTTTTTGTTGTAAACCAACATCTGCAGTTTCTTGTGTCTACATTTTGGCGAGAGATCGCAGATTAAGGAAGATGGATGGTTCTAGTTTGGTCAAAAGGTCAGGAATACTTGGACTACAGCGGTAGGCTGGCCGTTAGAAGGAACGAAGTCACCAGTGTGGACTCCCCAAAGGAAACAGCACAGGTAGAAACAAGGAACTGCAGATGCTGGTTTACAAAAGAAGACACAAATTACTGGAGTAACTCAGCGGGTTCAGACAGCATCCCTAGAGAACATAAATAGGTGACCTTTCATAGAAACATAGAAAATAGGTACAGGAGTAGGCCATTTGGCCCTTCGAGCCAGCACGGCCGTTCAATGTGATCATGACTGATCATCCACAATCAGTACCCCGCTCTTGCCTTCTCCCCATATCCCTTGATTTCGCTAGCCCTAAGAGCTCTCTCTAACTCTCTTTTGAATGCATCCAGTGAATCAGCCTCCACTGCCTACTGAGGCAGAGAATTCTACAAATTCACAACTTTGGGTGAAAAAGTTTTTCCTCATCTCATTTGTAAATGGCCTACCCCTTATTCTTAAACTGTGGCCCTTGGTTCTGGACTCCCCCAACATCAGGAACATGTTTCCTGCATCTAGCTTGTAAAATCCCTTAATAATTTTATATGTTTCTATAAGATTCCCTCTCATCCTTCTAAATTCCAGTGAATCCAAGCCCAGTCATTCCATTCTTTCATCATATGGCAGTCCCGCCATCCCGGGAATTAGCCTTGTGAACCTACACTGCACTCCCTCAATAGCAATAATGTCCTTCCTCAAATTAGGAGAACAAAACTGCATTGAATACTTTCAGGTCGGGACCCTTCTTCAAACTCGATATTGTGATATCTTGATCTCAGACACAGAATAACAAGTTAACTCACTGCTGACCGGAACATGACTACCCAGCTGTACTGTGGTTTATTCAATCATTTACAATCCTCCAACCAAAGGTGGCGCTATTACAACTTCTTCCACCCACCCTAATAAAAATAATATTTCCTGGTGGACATTTTGTTTTTGAATATAACCAACGATATGAAATTATTACAATTTTGTCTGATAGTTTACTTTTACATAACCTGAATAAAATGAGGGCATCATGCATATGATATGTGCATTTCAGGAAATAACTTCACAAATTTAACCTAACCACTGGGTTTCTCCTTTCTGGATATCTTCTCTGACCAAAAGTTTCTGACTGTTTAGAACCACTTAAACTCATTTTGAATCGAGTCAAGCCTTCCTTTTGACCTACATTCACAGATTCCAGTCCATCAGTCAATTTTGTTTGACTGTCAACCCCACTTGAACCTCCATTTTCAGGCTGATTCAAACTCTCACTAACTTGTGTACCTTCTTGTACCATTTCAGGTTCATCTGGTACCTGTACCTGAGTGGTAACCCAATTATCTGACTCGTTTAATTGGTCTGATTTCAACCCTGCCTGTGCTTGCATAGGCATGACATAGTCAATGTGTACTTTTCTCACCTTTTCACTTCCAAACATCTTGACCAAGTATGTCCGTGGTCCGCACTTTCTCACTACTCTTCCCGGTAACCACTTCACCCACTTGTGATGATGGTTTTTCACCTTTACCTTCTGATTCAACTCAACACTCCTTTCCTTTACCCTACTTCCATCATGATATGCTTTTTGTTTCTCCTGTTTCTCTTCTACTGTTTGAGCCAAGTTTGAAATCCTTGGCTCAGTGAAATCCTTGTTTTGGGTTTTCTTTTCAAAAACAGTTCAGCTGGTGTTTGACCAGTAGTGGTGAGAGGTGTGTTTCGATATGTAATCAGAAAGTTAGCCAGTTTGTGAAACAAAAACAACTGTCTTTTCTTTGGATTTAGATCGAGCAGTTGTTTGACTAATGTATGCTTCACATTGGAAGCGGGATGGTATGGAGCTACTCTAGTGTGTTTTACAGCATTCCCTTTCATGAATTGTGCAAACTCTTCTGAACAGAATTGTGGTCCGTTATCAGACACAATTTCCTCTGGAAATCCATAGGACGCAAACAACCCTCGCAAAATGTCTATCGTTTTGCTGGATGTCGTTTTTTTTTCATCTAAAACACCTCAACCCACTTGGAGTGACTATCAATCACAATGAACAATTGTTGTCCATCTAACTCTGCAAAGTCAATGTGTAATCTTTGCCACATTCTAACCAGCCATTTCCATGGCTGTAGTGGTACTGTGGGTGGATTCTTTCCAACTGCTTGACATGTGCTACACTCTTTCACCGTTTGTTCTATGTCCTTATCTAAACCAGGCCACCATAGATAGCTTCTAGCTAGACTCTTTGTTAGACACATTCGCAAATGCTGATCATGAAGATCTTCTAGCAATTTTACTCCATATTTTTCAGGTATTACTACTCTCGCTCCCCACATGACACAACCTTGGTCTACTGTGAGTTTGTTCCTACGTACAAAGAATGGATTCAGTTCTGCCTCTGAATTCGGCAATTTGTTTGGCCATCCATTTGTAAAATATTCCTGCACTCTTGACAAAAATCTGTCAGTGCAAGTAGCCTTCCGAATGCCCCCTGATGTGATAGGTAACTCATCTACATGAGAGAAGTAAAACAAGTCCTCTGTTTGGGGTAACCTCTGATTCCAAAGGTAATCTAGACATGGCATCAGCATTGCTGTGCTCGGCTGCCTTACGATACTGAATATCATACATCGACGACTGCATTGGTGCTACCTTTTGTACCCCTGCAGAACTCACTGACTTCATACACTTCACTACCAATTTCCATCCTGCTCTTAAATGTACTTGGACTATCTCCAACATCTCCCTACCATTTCTGGACCTCACCATCTCCATCACAGGAGACAGACTAGTGACTGACAGCCACTATAAACCCACTGACTCACATAGCTATTTGGACTACACATCTTCCCACCCTGTCTCCTGCAAAAAGTCTATCCCCCTACTCCCAATTCCTCCGTCTACACTGCATCTGCGCCCGGGATGAGGTGTTTCACATTAGGGCATCAGAGATGTCCTCATTCTTCAGGAAACGGGGCTTCCCCTCTTCCATTATAGATGAGGCTCTCACTAGGACCTCTTCTATATCCCGCAGCTCCGCTCTTGGTCCCCCTCCCCCCATTCGTAACAAGGACAGAATCCCCCTTGTTCTCACCTTCCACCCCACCAGCCAGAGTATCCAACAAATCATCCGCCAATAGTTCCTTCACCTCCAATGGGACCCCACCACTGGCCACATCTTCCCATCCCCTCCCCTTTCTGCGTTCCGCAGAGACCGTTCCCATCATAACTCCCTGGTCCACTTGTCCCTTCCTACCCAAACCACCCCATCCTCGGGCACTTTCCTCTGCAACCGTAGGAGATGCAACACCTGTCCCTTTACCTCCCCCCTCAACTCCATCCAAGGACCCAAACAGTCTTTCCAGGTGAGACAGAGGTTCACCTGCACCTCCTCCAACCTCATCTATTGTATCCGCTGCTCTAGATGTCAACTTCTTTACATCGACGAAACCAAACGCAGACTCGCGATCGTTTTGCTCAATACCTTCGCTCAGTCTGCCTTAACCAACCTGGTGGCTGAGCACTTCAACTCCCCCTCCCACTCCCAGTCTGACCTTTCTGTCATGGGCCTCCTCCAGTGCCATAGTGAGGTCCACCGGAAATGGAGGAACAGCACCTCATATTTCGCTTGGGCAGCTTGCAGCCCAGTGGTATGAACATTGACTTCTCCAACTTTAGATAATTCCTCTGTCCCTCTCTTCCCCTCCCCCTTCCTAGTTCTCCCTCTATGTTCCTGTCTCCACCTATATCCTTCCTTTGTCCCGCCCCCTGACATCAGTCTGAAGAAGGGTCTCGACCCGAAATGTCACCCATTCCTTCTCTCCTGAGATGCTGCCTGACTTGCTGAGTTACTCCAGCATTTTGTGAATAAATACCTTCGATTTGTACCAGCATCTGCAGTTATTTTCCTACACTGAATATCATGCTGGTATGCAGACAATATCAATGTCCATCTTTGCATTCTGGCTGCTGCCAGAGTTGATATGTGTGCTTTTGGATTTAGGATCACTGTCAACGGCTGGTGATCTGTCTCGATTACAAACCTTCTACCATACAAGTATTTGTGAAACCTCCTAACGGCAAAAATCAATGCAAGAGCCTCTCGCTCTATTTGCGCTTAATTTCTCTCACTGGTATTGAGTGTTCTAGACGCAAATGCTATTGGCCTTTCTTCTCCATTTTCTAACACGTGAGAGATCACAGCAACAATACCGTATGGTGAAGCATCACATGCTAACTTCATTGGCTTATTGACATCGTAATGAACAAGCATTGAACTCTCTGCCAACTGAGCTTTACATGACTTGAAAGCTTGATCACATTTACGTGTCCACTTCCATGGTACATCTTTTCTCATAAGCTCTTTCAGGTGGACAGATTTGGCACAAACTTCCCATATTAATGCACTAATCCTAAAAAGGATCGGGTTTCAGATATGTTTCTGGGAGTGGGCGCATTTTTGATCGCATCAACTTTACCCTTGGTGGGGTGTAGACCATCCTTGTCTATCTTATGACCCAGGTACTCTACCGAGTTCTGAAATAACTCACATTTCTGTGCCTTCACTCTTACACTGTGTGTTTCAAGTCGTTTGAGTACCACTTCCAACCTTTCATCATGTGTCTGCCTGTCATGGGCTGATATGAGGATATCATCCAAGTAACACACCACACCTTCAATTCCCTCTAGAATTTGTGTCATTACCCCTTGAAAAATCCCTGGGGCTGATGATATACCAAATGGAAGCCTATTGAACTGAAACAATCCCAAATGCGTACTAATAGTTAGCTTGGATTTAGATTCGTCATCTACACCTAGCTGCAAGTAGGCATTTGTCAAGTCCATTTTTGTGAAGACTTGGCCACCTGTGAGGGTACTAAACAAATCCTCTGCCGTTGGTAGGGTATCTGGTATGCTATCTTCAAGTACCTGGTCTATGGTCACCTTATAATCCCCACAAAGTCTAACACTACCATCAGGTTTAGGTACAACTACAATGGGTGTTGCCCATTCACTACCTTCTACCTTACTGACAATGTTCTCAGCTTCAAGTCTTTTCAGTTCTTTCTCAACCTTGTCCTTAAGAGCATACGGCACAAACCGTGGTTTGCAATGCACTGGTGTGGCATCCTGCTTCAAGCATACTTTCGCCTTGTACCCCTTGATTGGCTCTCCCTGGTCGCTAAACACCTTCGGATGTTGCTTGATTACATCCTCCGGACACTTGAATTCTTCACGAATGAGGAATATCTCGTTCCAGTTGAGCTTCAAGATCTGCAGCCAATTCTGACCTAGCAACGCTGGTTTATCTCCCTTTACAACTACGAGGGGCAACTCCGTCTGTTGCTCCTTATACCTAACTGGTACATGTACACATCCTAACACTGGAATCTTCTCTCCAGAGTAACCACATAGCTTGATTCGCTTCGATTCCAATGGAATTTGACTCAGCTTCTCCCGATACACAAATTCTGGAATCACGCTCACAGATGCTCCTGTGTCGACTTCCATGCTAACATGAGGTCCATTTAACTGGACTTGCACGGACACATTCTTTGTCTTCCGGTTTACTAGCTCATTGCTGCAGATGGTGTATATCTCGAGAAACTCTTCCTCTGCCTGCAGTTGATCCACAGAATGCAGCTTACTTGTTGTTGAACCTTTTTTCTGCTTAGTCTTTCGACAAGCCTTCGCTAGGTATCCCATCTTGTAATACGAGTAACACTCTGCCTTGAAGAACGGACAAGACTGTGCTAGATGTGAGCCCAAACAGCGATAGCATGACTTTGCAGTCGTCTTGCTATCCTACCACGGATAATGACTCTCTGACGTCTTTGTCGACTTATCTATCTTTAGTTTGCTGGACTGCAGCTTGTTCAACTCTTCCACTGGTTGTCTAGAAGTTGTCTTGACTTCTCTAGAACCCCTTTCTGCCATATCCATTGACAAAGCAGTTTTACAAGCTGTTTCAAAAGTCAGGTCATACACCGTCATCAGCTTACTTCGGATCCGCTCACATCTCAGTCCGCACACGAAACGGTCTCTTAATGCCCGGTCTTGGAGATTTCCAAAATTACAATGAATTGATAACCTCTTGAGTCTCACGATAAAATTACTAATATCCTCCTCTGGAAGTTGGCATCTTGTTCCAAAACGATAGCTTTCAGCTATCTCTAAGGGCTTAGGGTCATAACGTTCTGTTAACTTCTTCAGAATATCCTTCAAAGGCGTGTCCTTTGGTTTGGCTGGAGCTAATAAGTTATTTACTGTATCATAAACATCGGGACCCATTTCAGTGAGAGAAATTGCTCTTTTCCTAGTTTGAGTTGCTTCATTCAACCGTCTTGATTCTGCATCAGAAGCTTCTACTTCAGTGATGTTATTTGCAGCAAAAAACATCTCTAAACGTTTGATGTATGCACTGAACGTTTCCCGGCTTTGCTGGAACTCATCCAATCTTCTGATATATCCACTGGGCACCGCCATTTTAGAATTTTCTTTTAACAGTCTCACAGAATTCAACTTTGTGACCCGATTTCCAGCTTTCCTTGACACCAAAAGTTATACAACCTTCTCCGTGCCTCTGTAGAATTCCTTATCTACACAACAAGTAAAGCTGGGGAATCGATGATCCCACTCTCGTTGCCAATTTGTGATATCTTGAGCTCAGACACAGAATAACAAGTTAACTCACTGCTGACCGGAACATGACTGCCCAGCTATTCAATCATTTACAATCTTCCAACAAAGGAGGCGCTATTACAGATATATTACAGGTGTCCGGTTGAAACACACTGTGTGTTCATGAAAATAGAAGGATTAAGTGTGATGAAAAAGCCCTGTTATAACATTATTAACAGCCCATGTTAACCCATCGCACCTGCACATCAGTAATAATATTGGGCGTGCATATATAAATCACCAAAAAAGGCACTTGTACTCATTAATGCAACAGTTCTTTACAAATGCAATGTGCTTGTTGGTTTCTATATCTCGACCAGTGACAGCGCGAACCAGGCGAAGGGATTGATTGTACTCAGTGTTTTGTGTCCCCCTCGGTAGCTTGTGGCCAATGCTGTTCTGTTTGCCAGCGTGAATATGTCCGGGGTGTTTGTCAGGATCCTGACGGAGAGAGCCCAGAGGAAAGCCTTCCTGCAGGCGAGGAACTGCATCGAGGAACGCCTCCGTCTGGAGGATGAAAACGAAAAACAGGTCAGTAAGTTGGGTTCTAGATACATTCAAACGGGGAGCTGAAGATCATGCTGAAAAAAAGATGTGGATTAGATATACGTGATAGGAAAGGTTTAGAATGGATAGGCAATGTTTAAAAGGATATGGGCCAAACGTGCGAAAATAAGACTATATTAGATATGATAAGACTATGCCAAGATATAGCAGAAATATATAAATTAAGTTGATAAAACCTACAAATGAATAAAAATGAATGTCATAAAATAGCATGGAATTGAGAAAGAATATATAATGTCTTTAATATCCCACTAGATTAATCGAATCAATAAAGTTGCACTTCGGAAATGGCAGACACCCTGGTAATAGTCATTACTCCATTGCTGGTGAAATGTATCTTCTTAACTGCGCCAGTTAAATTTAATCCAAACCTCTAGCTGTGGAAAATCTAATGCAAACGATGTCCTGTTATTCAGACTCTTCTATTTTCCTCCTCCCATGGGTGTTTTTGGATAGCCAAGCCATGTAATACTCGACAAGAAATAACAAAATGGGAAAATGTCTGCAAAGTTTTAAATGTTCTCTATAGGTAAAATAAATGTAAACATCTACAGAGTTGAAAATCTGTGATAAAGAGAAAGGTTCTGGAGCACTCAATAAAATTCATAGGAAGCCCCAATGGAGAGAGAGTGTGAATTAAAGCATTGAATTTTCTGGTCTTAATACCACTGGATTACATAAATTTGTATGGATTTTAACATGTATCCAATAATGTTTACAAACCCAAGTATTATTTTATCTGATTTCTGCACAATTAACTAATATTTAAGTCTTGCCCACATATTCTGTCTGGTTATGTATCTCTTATTTAATAATTGGCACTTTTATTCTAGGTTTAGAAAAGATGCAATATTGGGTCTTTGTATGATGTTATGGAAGGTGTAAATGGGATGTGTTAACTGCTCAGCATTTCAAACTGTTTTATTAACTTCTGGGATCTAAGGTCTGGGAACATTATTCATTTAGCGAGACAGTGATACTGGTTTGCCAATATAGTTTTTGATATAAAGAGAGGAGGAGTGTGATTAGAATACATTTCTTTATACCAAGTGCTGTCAATTCTACCAGGGAGGGATCGCTTCATTAAATGCGATTAGATGAATATTTTGAAGCAGATAGACCCATGGAATATTGGGATTGTTTAATTTGCTTCAGATGTGGTGTCAACACAGACATTTTAAATCAGATAGCTGTCTCCCGAGTTGTCAGTTGTTGTGACTATCTATCTTGAAAGGGAGTATTATAAAACAATTGTACATGCCTTTGTTATAATGTTACTTTTCTGAAAATGAACACAATTGCAAGTAAAGCAAAGTCTTCAGATTGACATTGATAAAATGGACTTTCATGTCTCAAACAATGAAATAAGTCTAATTCAATAAATTGAAACATAATTTAATTTTTCCAGAACTAGCCCTTTCAAAGGAATGGTATAATTGGTGTAAAATGGTATATTCCAGCAGTAGTATATAATGTGCTGTGGACAAATGGAAAAGAGCCAAGCAAATAATCACTTGGGCACCATAATCTATAGTTAATCTTATGCCATTTAAGTACAAGATTTACTCATTAGAACAGTGTCACTAATAAAAAGAAATTTGGTAAGATGTAGTGCAATATCATTTGAGGTACTCTTTCAGTCTGAAGAAGGGTCTCGACTTGAAATGACACCCATTCCTTCGCTCCAGAGATGCTGTCTGTCCCGCTGAGTTACTCCAGCATTTTGTGTCTACCTTCGATTTAAACCAGCATCCGCAATTATTTCTTACATCATTTGATGCACGCTGATTTGGATAATTGCTGCAGTCAGCACATAAAATGATCTCAAATTATGTACATGAAAATATTCATATGAATAAAATAGCTTCCTTTAAAAAAAATCCAAATTACATTATGTAGCAAAATAAGGGAAATGGAGCATGTACAAGATTCTGCAGTTTGATTATTTTACTGAAGGCCATGCTAAACACAAATATCCATGACCTTCATACTTTTATGATGAAACAGGTGAGCTTGGACTTGGTGGACTGAAGGGATTGTTTTCAATCTTCCAATCAATCATTGTTTTTGCAGCTCTCGTGTTTCTGTTTCCCCTCACTGTGCTTACTCCTGAAAAAATATACTCATTCGTGATGGTTCTTTTCTTCAGGGTTGGACAACCCATCCCTGTGCCATAAGTTCATAAATTCATAAGTTTTGAAGCAGAATTAGGCCATCCGGCCCATCAACTCTACTCCATCATTCAAACATGGCTGAACCATCATTTCCTCTCAACCCCATTCACCTGCCTTCTCTCCATAACCCCTGACTCCTGTATTAATTAAATCTATTACTCTCCATTTTTAAAATATCTATTGACGGCCTCCATAGCCTTCTATGGCAATGAATTCCACAGATTCACCACCCTCTGACTTAAGAAATTCCTCCTCATCTCTTTTCTAAAGGTACCTCCTTTTATTCTGAGGCTATGGCCTCTGGTCCTAGACTCTCCCTCTAGTGAAAACATCTTCTTCACATCCACGCTATCCAGGCCTTTCACTATTCAGTCCCCACTCATTCTAAATTCCAGCGAGTACAGGCCCAGTGACATCAAAAGCTCATCATATGTTAACCCAATCATTCCTGGGACCATTCTTGTAAACCTCCTCTGGACCCTCTCCAACACCAGCACATCCTTCCTCAGATATGGGGCCCAAAACCTTGTCACTTAAAGTTTACTTTAAACATTTGGACATGATTAATTACAACACTTTGGCACTTGGATTTCTAATGTAAGGAAAGTGTTGAACACCAAATCAAAAAGTAATGTGGTATTTTCCCCCAAATTCAGAAATTTTCTTTGAAGTGACAAAAAAAGCAATTGAAAATATAATTTGTTGCATTCATGTTTTATCCTGCATTAATTAGCATCCCTTTAATGCTTTCTCAATGTAAAGAGTCTTTTTATGCAGTCCAGTCACTAATGAGAACTGGCTAATTAGACACATAATTGATTTGATGGTTGGAAGCAGAGGGTGATTTTTGGATGGTTGTTTTTCGAACTGGAGCCCGTGACTAGTGGCGTGTCTCAGGGTTTGGTGCTGGACCCATTGTTGTCTCCTATATCAACAATTTGGATGAGAACATACAAGGTTAGTAAGATTGCAGATGACACTAATATAGATGGCAATTGTAGACAGTGAAGGAGGTTATTGATCTTGTTCAGCTGGGTATGTGGGCCAAGAAATGGCAAATAGTGTTTAAATTAGATAAGTGTGAGATGTTGCATTTTGAGAAGACAAACCAGGGTAGGACATTCACAGTGAGCGGTTGGGGCCTGGGGAGTGTTGTAGGGCAGAAGGTTCTAGGAATACAAGTATATAGTTCCTTGAAAGTAGCGTCACAGCTGGACAGGGTGGTGATGAAGTATTTTGGCATGCTGGCCTTTATCACTAAGGGGATTGAGTCTAGAAGTTTGGATGCTGTTACAGATTTAGTCCAGAGATACAGCGTGGAAACAGGCCCTTCAGCCCACCAAGTCCATGCCGACCAACAATCACCTGTACAGTAGTTCCATCCTACACTAGGGACAATTTATAGAATTGTGCTATGCAGGTGTACAATATGTTGGTGAGGCCGCCATTGGAGTAATGTGTTCAGTTTTGGTCACCCTACTATAGCAAAGATGCCATTAAGCGAGAAAGAATGTAGAAACGATTTTTACGAGGATGGTGCCAAGACAAGAATGATTGAGCTATAGGAACAGGCTCGGCATGCTGGGACTTTTTTTCCGTGGAGTGCAGGAGTGCAAAATTGCCAAGAAGTACTTAAAAGAGCAACCACAGTTCTGGAAAAATGTCTTGTGGACAGATGAGACGAAGATTAACTTATATCAGAGTGATGGCAAGAGCAAAGTATGGAGAAGGAACAGCCCAAGATCCAAAGCATACCACCTCATCGCTGAAACACGGTGGTGGGGGTGTTATAGCCTGGGCATGTATGGCTACTGAAGGTACTGGCTCACTTATCTTCATTGATGGTACAACTGCTGATGGTAGTAGCATAATGCATTCTGAAGTGTATAGACGCATCCTATCTGCTCAAGTTCAAACAAATGCCTCAAAACACATTGGCCGATGGTTCATTCTACAGCAAGACAATGATCCCAAAAATACTGCTAAAGCAACAAAGGAGTTTCTCAAAGCTAAAAAATGGTCAATTCTTGAGTGGCCAAGTCAATCACCTAATCTGAACCCAATTGAGCATGCCTTTTATGTGCTGAAGAGAAAACTGAAGGGGACTAGCCCCCAAAACAATCATACGCTAAAGATGGCTGCAATACAGGCCTGGCAGAGCATCACCAAAGAAGACACCCAGCAACTGGTGATGTCCATGAATTGCAGACTTCAAGCAATCATTGCATGCAAAGGATATGCAACAAAATACTAAACATGACTACTTTCCTTTACATGATATTGCTGTGTCCCAAACATTATGGTGCCCTGAAATGGAAGAACTATTTAGAAACACTGCTGTAATTTGTACATGGTGAAACCAAAATGTATAAAAATGGCCTTTATTAAAATCTGACAATGTGCACTTTAACCACATGTGATTTTTTTTCTACTACAAATCTCAAATTGTGGAGTACAGAGGCAAATAAATAAATGATGGGTGTTTGTCCCAAACATGATGGAGGGCACTGTAAGTGAGGCTGGTACATTAACAACATTTACAAGGCATTTGGATTGATGCATGGATAGAAAAGGTTTAGAATGATATGGGTCAGGGATGGACAAATGGAACTGGTGGGGTTGTGCATTTTGGCGACGCGACCGAGTTGGGTGAAGGGCCTGTTTCCAAGCTGTATGTCTTTATGACTCTAATGCTTAATAAGGGTGAAGATTTTCCTGCTAATTCCAGTCAGCAATAAATCCTTACGGAGCATATCTGTTCAGCTCCTCAATTTCTCAACATTTCTTCCAATATGACCTATTCGTAGGCAGGTTTCTAAGAACATTTCACTTGGTTTTGTGTGTAATGATAAATTGAATAACTCAAGTGATTTCAAAGACAAATGTTTTTTTTTAGAGTGAGTCTGCTTGCTGGTTGTGGGAGTGTATTTCTTTCAATGAAATCCCAGTCAAGTAGCTTTAGTAGAGTAATTCTTCACAGGATAATTAAATGTAAAAGGTAGCACTCTACTTTAAATTGGTCTTGTTCAGCATAGAAAGGAACATGCTTCTCTGCATTGCAAGCATTTCATCTGGCATTTTCCTCTTGGAATTATTATATGAAATATATTAAGATGTGCATCCATTGTTGATGCAGCCCAGACCATCACACAGGCCAACCTCCCTTCCATTGATTCCATTTACATTTCACGCTGCCCCGGCAAGGCTACCAGCATAATCAAGCATGAGTCTCACCTCTTCACCCTCTTCTCCCCTCTCCCATCAGGCAAGAGGTACAGAAGAGCACTGGGCACCTATATTCTCAATTATAACATGTTTATCCGTGATTTCAAATTCTCCCATGGCTTTGCTGTTACCTTTCTCTGCATCCATTATTCCCAGGTACCAGTGCTTATCCAAGGCCACCAGCATAACCAAGGACGAGTCTCCCTCCCTCTTCGTCTCTCTCCCATCAGGCACGAGGTACAGAATTTTGAAAATGCATATACCACCAGATTCAGGGACAGTTTCTTCCTAGCTGTTATCAGGCAACTGAGCATCCTATCTTCAACTGGAGAGTGGTCCTGAGCTACCATCTACCTCATTGGAAACCCTCAGACTATCTTAGTTGGACTTTACTGGACTTTATCTTGCAATGAACGTTATTCCCTTTAACTGTATCTGTACACTGTGGACAGCTTGATTGTAATCATATATCGTCTTTTTGCTGACTGGACAGCATGGAACAAAAAGCTTTTCACTGTACACGTTACAATAACGAAAGTAACCAAAATCTCCGTAGTAATACATTAGCTATTTTGTTGCATAAATAATTAACCCACTTTAATAAATTATTGCAAATCAACTTTATATTGCATTTATACCACAATTTGTTGAATGGAAATTAGATTCGCAGGCAGGGTTAAAATTTCCCTATTTTTGCAGGTGCTGGGAATATAGGTAGAGCATAGCATACACGTATGAATTTCAATTGATATTTGCTGTGTACAAGTTTGCTTTTCTAAATGTAACAATTCACCTTGTCTATACTTTAAAAACACAAAACCCCTGCAGATGCTGAACCCCCCCCCCTAAAATAACACCAGAAATGTCCAGCAGGTCAGGCAGCACTTGTGGAAAGAGAAATATTAATTCCTTACTATATGTGACTTTGACCTGTTGAATATGTTATTTTAAAATTGTCATTTTGCAGGCTACTCTGGAATCTGACAGTGTTTGCAATACCTTAAGGTCTGAATGAATAAAGTTACTTTAATTCATTTTAGATAACACAGAAATGCATAAGTTATGTTAACCAAATAGATGTATAAATAGTTTCAGTAATTTCTTAAACATCTAATAACTTCCTATAAAATACACAGATACATTGATTATTTATTTATATTTCATCTGTAATTATCCCCACAGGAACGACTTCTAATGAGCCTGTTGCCCAGAAATGTAGCAATGGAAATGAAGGAAGATTTCCTAAAACCTCCAGAAAGGATATTTCATAAAATATACATCCAAAGACACGACAATGTCAGGTACGTTAGAATCTTTCACTCAGATGTTGCAACTAATTATTCATGTACAGTCGTGTTATGATCGATTACTTGTGAATGATACATGAAATGCTTTAAATATCTTGAAGTACAAAGTCCAAAGTTACCATAGAACAATATGTTGTACATTTATAATGCAGAGGAGATTAGTGCATGGGAGAGCTGCCATGCCAAATAAAAATGAACATTTTATATATTTTAAATTGTGTATTGTGGCATAAGACTCATTCAATGTGACATTCCTGCCAGGGCTATGACGATGAGGAAGCAAGAAGTTGTTAAACATCAGTTTAATATTGCTGTGATAAGAATTATTTTAAAAATATTGATTACTGAAGCACACTTTTTCAGTGAATAAAACCCATTAAAATTACTGAAGGCTACAACTATTATATTGACTTCTAACAGATGAGTTTATTGAAAGGAACAGTTTAATAAATTAGTTTCAAATCTCTCATCTGCACATTCATTTCGACAGCCATGATGTTTTGGTTTAATATGGAACTGCAACAAGAACAAGTTGTATTTTACCATAGCAAGATGTCTCTGAGAGTTCAGAGAAGTGCTGTCAAACAATGTATGACAATGAGACACATAAACAATTATTGGGACAGACTGGTAGATTTTTTTGAAGAAGTCATGAAGAGGCCAATGGGCCTGCTTACAAGATGTGTAGTTTAATGACTCGATGACTATGCTGCTATCTTAGCCAAAGATTTAGTTTTAAAGAAGTTTCCTAAATGATCAGATCGGAAGAGGCAAATAGAATGGTGGTGGTGGGGGGAGAGGGGGGTGGGGGGGGGGGGGGGGGGGGAGTGGTATGGATGGGAATTCCAGAGTTTAAAGCCTTGTGGCTGCTAATGATAAAGTAATGTAAATTATGGATGAATATTTTCCATATCGACTTACAACATGGAAGGGAGCCATTTGGCTCATGCTTGCTAATCGACCAATCTGATTTCACCACTAATTTTCGGTGGAATATATTTTCCCCACATTCCTGTTAATTACTCCAATTCTTCTATTCACCTGATTGGGATGTTGGAGAAAACTAGCATCTGAAGGAAATAAATGCAGGTACAGGGAGGTGTGCAATCTCTGCACATACAGTATTGCAGATTAGGATTAGGTGTGAGGCAGCATATCCATTAAATGCACCACTATGTCGCTCTATAAGAAATGGACATGTACTGATATCTCTGAGGCTTGGAAGGTTGGAAAGGTGAAGATCGGTGAGATCTTAGAGAATTTGGACAAAGGTTTAAATTGAAATAATACTTACTCAGGAAGCAACAAAGATCAACAAGTCGGGTGGAGATAAGTGAACGGGTTTTTGATATTCACAGGCCAGAGCTATTTATGTGACTTCAAATTTATGAAAGGTAGAATCAGGGAGGCTGGTCAGGAAGACATTTGAATGGTCAAGTCTGGATGGTCAACGACACAGAAAGATATTCTGTTGCACATGAGCTGAAATATGGATGGCATTGGGATAGGTTGTAGAAAGGTAGAAAGAATGTTTTTGTGATAAAACATTATTTATTATCTCCTTCCTTTTGGAACATCATATATCACACTTTATACAGTTTTTTATATGGTATAAATGTTAGGAAAGATGGGCTTGAGATATCTGTTGCAATTGGAACAATTCTGAGTTCAATAGCTGATTGTGTTCTGCATAAATTAATGTTCATTGTGCATTTATTATGTATTGCTAAAGGACTAGTTACAACAGACATTAATGTCTTTATTTAGCAGATGGGCAGCAATTTCAATGTGCTTTACTAGTAATCACTAGCCTTTTCTTGGAATCGATTTCTGATGTAACAATATTTCACAAAATCCATAAGAAAAAGATTCAGATAAGCTTCAACAAGGCAGTTTGATCCTTATTAAATTCAGAGACATCCAATTGAGAATGAAGGATCTGACACTCATTGAATGATAGAAATGGTCTCTCCAAATGAATCTGAACCCTGTGCACGGCTAGCCCCCTTCTGAGTATCATATTCGTTCAAAGTTTATTGGATTTTTACTTTCATTGCTGTGGTGTACACAAGATGGATTTACTTATGTCAATTATCATCAGGAATATCATTGCAGTAAACTCCATTATCTATGCAGCAATGTGTGACATATATCCTCAAACAAGTCACCTTGAGCATTTGGGTACAATATGGGATGCTTCCTTTTCTCAGTGACACTGTCATATTTTAGGAAAGATTGATCATTGATTTGCCTTATATTTGAATTTCAGCATGCTTTTGGACATTTGATTTTGCGCGTTAAAGCAAATGTTATTTCGCATCTTGTTCGAATGGAACTAATTTGTAATATTCTCTCCCTCGTTAGTCAGCAACTACATTGTAATTGAATATCTGGGACACTTTGCATATTATTGCCTGTGATGATGGTCAATTATTGTATTATTCATGAAGGAGGTTTCAGAAATTAAAAATTTGAACTGGACTATGTCGTGAAGCTTGTTCAGATTTTAAGAAGACTGCCATGCGACTATTTTGTCAAATGTAAGCCACAAAGCTTTCCAGCCAACTAGATCAAGTGGATGAAACAGTCTCGAATATCATAGTAAAATCTGTAAATATTTTATGATTTATGTCCTTTAAGATACTTAAGGATTGAAGATTAATTGTGAGTATCATTGGTAAAGTCATTGGGCAGAAATAGTATTTCTGAAGGATGTAGATTTAGAGATTGTGGAGGCATTAGTAATGATCTTTCAAGAATCATTAGAGTCAGGGTGGTCCCAGACTGGAAAATTAGAAATATTACTCCGCTGTTCAAGAAGGGTGTGAGAGAAAAGAGGGGAAACTATAGGCCGCTTAGCCTGACTTCTGTGATTGGTAAGATTTTTGAGTCCATTATTAAAGATGAGGTTTCCGAGTATTTAGAAACGCCATGATAAAATAGGCTATGAACATTGACTTCTCCCACTTCAGGTAGTCCCTGCTTCCCCTCTCTATCCCCTCCCCCTTCCCAGTTCTCCCACCATTCTTCCTGTCTCTGACTACATCCTACCTTTGTCCCACCCCCTCCCCTGACATCAGTCTGAAGAAGGGTCTTGACCCGAAACGTCACCCATTTCTTCTCTCCCGTGATGCTGCCTGACCCGCTGAGTTACTCCAGCATTTTGTGCCTACCATAAAATAGGCTGAAGTCAGCATGGTTTTCTGAAGGGGAGATCTTGCCTGACAAATCTGTTGGAATTCTTTGAGGCGGTGAATAGCAGGATAGACAAAGGTGAGTGGGTGGTTGTTATTTACTTGGTTTCTCAGAAGGCCTTTGATAAAGCCACACATGAGGCTGCTAAACAAGAATGAGAGGCTATTAATAAAGAGGAAGAAGACTGGACTTTTTTGACTTCCATCACAGTGAGGAATGTGGGGAATCTGCTGTGGTGGATGTTTATGTTAACTTTTATGTATTTGTGTGTCTTGTTGCTTTTTTTTCCGTATGGCTGTGTGGTAATTCACATATCACTGTACCTTAATTGGTACATGTGACAATAAAAGACGTTTGAAACCTTTGACATGAGAGAGAGAAGATACTAGTATGGGTAGACGTTTGGCTGAATGGCAAAAGGAGTGGGAATATAGGGGGAGTAAAGTATCATTCATTTATTCATTTTCTGGTTGGTTGTTTGTGACTAGTGGTGTTCTGCAATGTGTTGAATCAATACCTGTCCCTATACCACCCCCCTCGACTCCGTCCAAGGACCCCGACAATCTTTTCAGGTGAGGCAGAGGTTCACTTGCACCTCCTCCAACCTCATCTACTGTATCCGCTGTTCCAGGTGTAGACTCCTGTATATCGGAGAGACCAAGTGCAGGCTCAGCGATAGTTTAGCTGAACACCAACGCTCAGTCCGCCTGAACCCACCTGATCTCCCGGTTGCTGAGCACTTTAACCCCTCCATTCCCACATTGACCTTTCTGTCCTGTGCCTCCTCCATTGTCACAGTGAGGCCCAGCGTAAATTGGAGCGCAAACAGCACCTCATATTTTGCTTGGGCAGCTTACACCCCAGCGGTATGAACATTGACCTCTCTAACTTCAAGTAACCCTTGCTTTCTCTCTCTCTCCATCCTCTCCCCGTTCCCAGTTCTCCGACCAGTCTTTCTGTCTCTGATTATATTTTATCTCTGTTTGCTTTGTTGTTACCTTCTCCCAATTAACAATGATCTATTCCACATTTTCCTTGATTCCTCTTCCCTTTGCTCTGTTTTCACACCTTCACACTTCCTTATCTATCTACCTCCCTCCCCCCTGACGTCAGCCTGAAGAAGGGTCTCAACCCGAAACGTTACCCATTCCTTCTCTCCAGAGATGCTGTGTCCCGATGAGTTGCTCTAGGATTTTGTGTCGATCTTTGGTGTTCCGCAAGGGTTGGTGTTGGGTCCGCAACTTTTCTTGTTGTATATAAATAATTTGGATGATGGAACTGATGACTTTATGGCCAAGTTTGCTGATGATACAATGATAGGTGAAGGGCAGGTAGTGTAGAGGAAGCAAGGAGGCAGCCGAAAGACTTGGACAGATTGGGAGAGTGGGCAACAAAGTGGCTGATGGAATACAGCGTAGCAAAATGTGCAGTCATGCACTTTGGTGCCTAGGAATAAAGACATAGACTATTTTCTGTACGGAGAGAGGATTAAGGAATCAGAGGTGCAAATTCCCCATCCCCCAGAGAATCCAGTACAAAATCCTCCTCATGACCTACAAAGCCCTCCATAACCTGGCCCCATCCTACCTGACTGACCTCCTCCACAGGCACACTCCCACCCGTACCCTCCGCTCTGCTGCTGCCAACCTCCTGTCCCCCCCATCCGGACCAAACTCAGATCCTGGGGGGACAGGGCTTTCTCCATCGCTGCTCCCACCCTATGGAACTCACTACCCCAAACCGTCAGAGACTCCTCCTCACTCACCACATTCAAAACATCACTGAAGTCTCACCTGTTCAGCACTGCCTTCAACCACTGACCGTCACCTCACCTTCTGTCTCCTTTTTCTGTTCGTTTACTTATTTATCTATTTATTCACTTCTCTATGTTCTAGTAATCCCTGTAAAGCGTCTTTGAGTGTTTGAAAAGCGCTGTATAAATGTAATGCATTATTATTATTATTATTAAATGGACTTGGGAGTGCTGGTGCAGGATTCCCCAAAAGGTTAATTTGCAGGTTGAGAGGAGGGTCCAGAGGAGGTTTATGAGAATGATCCCAGGGATGATTGGGTTAACATATGATGAGCATTTGATGTTTCTGGGTCTATACTCGCTGGAGTTTTGAAGGGGGGGATCTCATTGAAATTTACTGAATAATGAAGGTCTGGATAGAGTGGATGTGGAGAGTACGTTTCCACTAGTAGAAGAGTCTAGGACCAGAGGACACATCCTCAGAATAAAAGGATGTACTTTTAGAAAGGAGATAAGGATTTCTTTAGTCAGAGTTTGGTGAACCTGTGGAATTCATTGCCACAGACAGCTGTGGAGGCCAAGTCATTGGGTGCCAAAGGTTTGGGGAGAAGGCAGGTAAATGGAATTGAGAGGGAAAGATAGATCAGCCATGATAGAATGGCAGAGTGTACTCAATGGGCCAAATGGCCTAACTCTGCTTCGATGAATTATGAACTTCTAAACTAAATGTATCATTGCATAATTTTGAAAATCAATAAAACCGTACACACTGGGGGATATTAAAGAAGAAGTGGATGTTGATCTTACTCTGATGACAAAGATGTGTAGTTTGAAGTTCATTTGTGTATTAGTTATATTGGCAATAACGTTAGATCAGACTGGGTAGAATCAATGACAAATGAACAAATGTAATGATGGAAGTTAAGAAATGCTTTTGGCTTCCCTGTTGATATTGCAATTTATCTAACATTGAATACTGGGCAAGATAATTCAGCGACAGTGAAGGAAGGGGCTTAGATATGTAACAGAAAAATGGAGTTGAATGTCACAATCTACATGTGTAAGCTGATGCTGAGATCTGAATTCAACATTGAAATGTGAGAACGTGCCTGAGCTGTGGTTGGAGACGGAGATAAGATGGGTTGTCACAGCCTTTTTTTCCAGGGTAGGGGAATTTAAAAGAGAGGACGTAGGCTTAAGGTGAGAAGGGAAAGATTTAAAGGGACGTTTTCACAGAGGGTGGTGGATATATTCCAAATTTTTGCACAATTTTGTGATTTTTTCCTGGAAATATTACATTAGAATTAACCACAAGATATTGTTGCTTATTTGAAATGTCATTTTGAAATTCTGCTATTTAAATTTCTTTAACATGAGATATCTACAGTTAATGCCTTGGCATTGAGGCAACAACATTTCCGTTATAAATCAGGTTTATTATGAAGTGATCAACCCAGTGATACATGCAGTTACTTCACAGGCTGGAATTAATGGCACGTTTACAAACATTTAATGGGGAGTGGGAGTGTGATAACTGCCGGTTAGGTGTTCTGTAAACCCACACTAGCAGTTTATTTTTCATCAATACAAAATAAAATGTGTTTTTCACGAGAGAGCGAGAGAAACATTCAAAGAGTCCTTGATCATTTGCATATTGGACAAAAATTCAAATTAAACATACGTGCAGAGTTGTCACAAGGTTTCATTGCTTTTTATCAGCACATTTTCCACGAGAATTTTTAAAGAGGGCAATATTGTCCAAGTCCAAGGGAATGCTGACATTGTCTTTGTTGCAACAGTTTGTAGCCCCATTAGGAAGCTCTGAAAATTAACCAGGCTCTTCTGTGTGGAAGGGCACTAGGAAATAGATAGCTCTGCATCAATGCTTCCAACTATTATTTTAAAGTCAGCTTAAGTTATGGATCATCCTGTTGCTTGCATTTGGTGAACACACATAATTCCTTTCACAGATATCTAATAAAACTAAAAGATAGCTACTCTGCAAAATACCACAAAATATATTTAAATCCACAAAAACTAGAATAAGAAATACATTCTAAACATAAGATAGACACAAAACGATGGAGTAACTTAAAGGGTCAGATAGCATCTCTGGAGAAAAGGAATAGGTGACGTTTCGGGTCGAATAGGTGACGCTTCAGTATCTTGACCCAAAACATCACCTATTCCTTTTCTCCAGAGATGCTGTCTGACCCGCTGAGTTACTATAGCTTATTGTGCCTATTTTCGGTTTAAACCAGCATCTGCAGTTCTTTTCTGCACATTCTAAGCATACATGTACTGTTATAACACCCTTGATCACTGCTACACATCAATAAAAAATGTCTACAGCTCTGTAGCTGTACCACATTTCGGGAAATCTGATCACCTAGCTGTGCTTCATCTATAAACAAAAATTTAAGCAGGAGGATCCTTTACAGAGAGTTGTGAATTGCTGGTCAACGGACATGGATGACATCTGACGCGACTGGTTCGAGTCAGTGGACTCGTCCACATTCGGAGATTACCTGAATCTAACCTGAATGAGTACATCACTGCCGTGACTGACTTCATCAGCATGTGCGTGCAAGACTGTGTGCCAACAAAGTCAATCCAAGGGTTCCCCAACCAGAAACCATGGATGAACTGCAAGGTACATTCACAGGTTAAGGCCAGGTCTGCTGCATACGTCAAACGAGCCCGAGCGGTACAAGAAGGCCTTCTATGATCTCTGCAACGCTATTAAGGATGCCAAGAGACAAACCAGGACAAACTTGAGTCCCAGTATTTTCACTCGGACACACGGAGAATGTGGCAAGGTCTGAATAAGATAACTGGCTGCAAAACAAGGTCAGGCCACATCATTGGTGATAGTGCGACCCTACCCGATGAACTGAATGCTTTCTATGCTCGCTTCCAACAAAAGGCCAACAGGGTTATGACACCTGGCCCTTCTGACTCCAGTGTGCCTCTCCCCAGGGTGACTGTAGCAGAGTTTAGACCGGCCTTCCCGAGGGTAAACCCAAGCAAAGTAACTGGCCCAGATGGAGTTCTTGGCCGTGTGCTTGGTAGCTGCACGGACCAGCTAGCGGGAGTATTTGCGGACATCTTTAATCTCTCCCCACTCTGTTCTGAGGTGCCCACCTGCTTCACGAGCATCACCATCATCCCAGTGCCGAAGAAAAGCAAGACCTCATACCATAACGACTACCGTACAGTGTCCTTGACATCCACCATCATGAAATGCTTTGAAAATGTAATAGTTATGGAACATATTAGACAATAGACAATAGATGCAGGAGGAGGCCATTCGGCCCTTCGAGCCAGCACCGCCATTCAATGTGATCATGGCTGATCATTCTCAATTAGTACCCCGTTGCTGCGTTCTCCCAAATCCAGTCTACCCAGCGGCCTTGACCCACTGCAGTTTGCCTACTGACAAACCAGGATCACGGATGATGCCAATGCCATCATCTTCTACCATAATCCTCAACACGAGGGCTCCGCAAGGATGTGTTCCCAGCCCCCTTTACTCCTTGTACACCCGCGACTGCGCAACCATGTATAAATCTAATTCAATTTTCAAATTTGCAGACGATGCCACCATTGTGGGCTGGATATCAAGTAATGATGAGACAGAGTACAGGAAGGAGATTGAGAACCTCGTGTCCTGGTGTCAAGACACCAACCTTTTTCTCAATGTCAGCAAGACAAAGGAGATAGTGATCGACTTCAGGAAGTGAAGCAGTACACATACCCCAGTCTGCATTGATGGTGCCGAAGTAGAGTTGTTTGAAAACTTCAAATTCCTGACAGTCAATATCATCAACAAGTTCTCCTGGACCACCCATATTAAAGCAACGTCTAAGAAAGCACACCAACGTCTACTTCTTTAGAAGGCTTAGGAAGTTTGGCATGTCCCCTACAACTCTCACCAACTTCTACAAATGCACCATAGAAAGCATGTTATCAGGAAGCATCACAGCTTGGTTTGGGAACAGTATCCAAGACCGCAAGAAATTGCAGCGAATTGTGGACACAGCCCATACCATCACACAAACTAATCTCCCTTCTATTGACTCCATTTATACCTTATGCTGCCTCGGCAAGGCCAGCAGCATAATCAAGGACGAGTCGCACCCTGGCCACTCCCTCTTCTCCCCTCTCCCATCAGGCAAAAGGTATAGAAGTGTGAAAACCCACACCTCCAGATTCAGGGACAGTTTCTTCCTAGCTGTTATCAGGCAACTGAATTATCCTACCACAACCAGAGAGCAGTCCTGAACTACTACCTAACTCTTTGTTGACCCTCGGGCTATCCTTGACCGGCCTTTGCTGGCTTTACCTTGAACTAAACGTTATTCCCTTATCATGTATCTATACACTGTAAATGGCTTGATTGTAATCATATATTGTCTTTCTGCTGACTGGTTAGCACGCCACAAAAGCTTTCCACTGTAACTTGGTACATGTGACAATAAATTAAACTAAAATGAAACTACAATGAGATCCAACATTTGCTTTGAGGAACAGCACTCCATTTTCTGTCTTTTGCTGCCTTCTGGATCCGTTATTGAATTTAGTGACTTCAGGCAACTCATTTTTTTCTGTTTGCACCTGAACTGGTGAATCCTGCTGTAGATAGCCTGTCTATAATTACATAGGCTCACTTTTTCTCTCACTGCCAACATTGCCTGACCTCCTGGACATTCCCTGACCTGCTCAGCTTTGCATTTTACAGTTGTCACACTTTGGTGCTGTCTCTCTCTCTCTCTCTCTCTGGCTCCCTGGCTCTCTGGCTCCCTGGCTCCCTGGCTCTCTGGCTCCCTGGCTCTCTGGCTCTCTGGCTCCCTGGCTCCCTGGTTCTCTGGTTCTCTGGCTCTCTGGCTTTCTGGCTCCCTGGCCCCCTGGCCCCCTGGCTCTCTGGCTCTCTGGCTCTCTGGCTCTCTGGCTCCCTGGCTCTCTGGCTTTTATTTGAAGTACATTTGGAATATATTATCTACATGCAAAAAGCAGTTCAATTTATGGGCCTCAAATGAAAGTTAGATAGAGCTCTTGGGGCTAGTGGAATCAAGAGATATGGGGAGAAGGCAGGCACGGGTTATTGATTGTGGACGATCAGCCATGATCACAATGAATGGCGGTGCTGGCTCGAAGGGCCGAATGACCTGCTCCTGCACCTATTTTTTATGTTTCTATGAAACAAATTTGAATTAATTTCAAATGCTAACCATCTCAACTATGTATTCAATGTTTTTTGTCACAGTGTGAAGTTGCAGTAAATCAACTAGGAATGTTTCTGGAGGACTGGGCAGCTCAGTTCTAGGCACAGACTGATCCAGATGTGTAAACAGCATGAATGTGTTCAAGGGAATATTAAAACGCTCCTTGAAGTGTCATACAGCATATCCTGCTGCTGATATCCTTGTTATTTAGCTGTTACAGTATGTCAATTTGCTTTTGAAGTTGATTCCAATTAAACAAACGGAAGCAACTGAGACTTCATTGCATTAATGAAATGTTGTCAGATATTGTTGGTAAACCTATGCTCTCGAACGCAGAAACCATAACCATTGTATCTCTAATCTGTAGCGGATTCATCTGTTTTGCACTTAGCGCTGTGTTCAGTGGAGTCTTGATCAGAGTAATATTACACTTTAATTAGTTAAAATATTAGAGTAACATTACACATTAAGTAATTAGTAAATCTTGAAATTACATACATTATTTTAAAGGGTCGTTGCATTTGGTTTTATCTCAGCAGCAAAATATTTCCAAAGCACAACAATGCAAAACTGGAAGTTTATTGTATTAGTCGGGTCATTAATGTCAGCGGACACATTGGGCTCTATGTTCAATTTTCCACATGACATTTGAACAATGCAAAGTCTCTTTCGGTGCACTGTGGACGGCTTGATTGTAATCATGTATAGTTTTGTCATTGACTGGAGAGCATGCAGACAATAGTTTTTCACTGTACCTTGGTACACATGACAATAATAATCTAAACGTTATGTGCCATTATGTAATAGGCACATGCCTGATTTCAATATTCATCCAGATGTTTGAACAGACCACTGACAAAAGAAGGTTGAACTTTCCAGAAATGTACTACTTGTGGTGTTTGGAGGTACAGGAGTCCTCACCAAGCCCTTGGAAACCATAGGGACTGCTGTGGATCCCACACATCTCTGCCAGAATGACTCCCTTCTCCTTTCCTATCTGTGGTGGTGATATTGAATAGAATTGGTAAGGTCCTTTAGCTGAACTGTGTGATTGGATGGGATCTGCAATTTGCCTGTGTTATAGTGATGTTCCTGGGATGTTTAAAGGACTTCTGGCTACTCGTATTAGTACGTAATTGGGGCATAGCACCAACATTGCACCAGATCTCCAGTTGTAAAACACTTATATAGGGTGGCACAGTGACGCAGTGATAGAGTTGCTGCTTTACGGTGCCAGAGACCCGGGTTCGATCCTGACTGCGGGTGCTGTCTGTAAGGAGTTTGTACCTTCTCCCTTTGGGTTTTCTCCAGGTGCTCTGGTTTCCTTCCACACTCCAAAGATGTACAGGTTTGTAGGTTAATTGGCATTGGTAAAAAAATGTAAATTGTCCCTATTGTGTTGGATAGTGCTTGTGTATGGACTCGGTGGGTCGAACGGCCTGTTTCCACACTGTATCTCTAGTCTAATGTCTAAATCCCATTATCAGGCAGGCAGGCAGAAAGGCTTACTTTAATTTGGCATCATGTTCAGCACAGACTTTGTGGGCTATAGGGACTGTTCCTGTACTGTACTGTTCAATATTCTATATTCTATCACATGTTCTTGTGTGTTTAGCTTGTTCCAGAATCAACCATTACCCTTGCATTATTTTCTAAATAAGTGTTTAGCAATCAGTAATTCTTTCAAATTACTGATGAGAAACTTGTTTGGAATTTCCCTGTCCGTCATGAAATCTGATTACATTTTTTGCTTAATTTAAGATTAAAATGAATAAATTTAACAGATCAAAATGTCGCTTCAGTTTACAAGTATCTGTACAGAGATACAATGGAATGCATCATGTACATTGTTTATTTTTTGTCATGTGACTCTGAAGGAGAAATGGTTTGTTCTGTACTTAGTAGTAACTGCGTCACAAGACACCCTTGATCTAGAATGGATAGATTCTTCCCATATAAGATTGTTGGATATTTCAGCCATGCTGTCTTTTTTCCTCTGGTCATATACACAAGCTCCAGCAGTTAGATTACAAAGTCAAGAAGCTACCCTACCTGAATTCTTGTAACTGCCTTGAACATTGCACAGAGCAGAGGTGGCATGGTGGCACAGTGGTAGAGTTGCTACCTTACAGCGCCAGAGATCTGGGTTCGATCCTGACCACAGGTGCTGTCTGTAAGGAGTTTGTACGTTCTCCCCGTGACCGCGCAGGGTTTTTCTGGGTGCTCCGGATTCCTCGCACACTCCAAAGACACTGGTGGATTTGTGGAAAACCACTGTATAAACGCTTGTGCATTTTTAGATTTCAATGACTACATGTTGCAGTACAGAAGTGCGGAGCTCATGGGAGACCAGACATGAATGGCTAACCTCCTGCTCTATCACTGGTCTCACCGTTAAACTTAGCAACTTTGCTGTTATGACCTGAACGTAGGACTCAGATGTGCTTGACATCTTTCCTTTTCGCCTTATGCCACCCATACGTGGCACTTTAAGAGTGGCTCCATTCATTCCAATGGAGGTCGCTGCCCTTCACCTAAAGAGAAAAGTGAAGTTAAGTGATTCTTTTGTAGATATTTTAAGCAACATAATTATCAATTTTTTTACAAATATTTTTTAATTTTTGAATTTTTTTTTTTTCACTACTTGGTTTATTATCAAAATCACTTGGAAGAAAAGTGTCCTTGGACGGAAGACAGAGAGTCATCAGGCCGACTATGGTTAGGGATTCAATTTGTGCGAAGTGTAGCCTATTTACCACTTGCTGCTCTGCGGCATGGAGTTGGCGGGAGTATTCAATGCATCCGTGAGCTTTGTGCACACATAGACCTGTGTGGCAAATGGGGTATTGTGTGGGGGTGACTGCAAGGCACAGGTTGGGTTCACCACAAACTGACCTCTGTCACGGTGATTGGCATAAAACCTTTGCATGCCATTCAGTTCATGCCTCCTCAAAAGTCCTTATCGGTAACTTGAAGGAAGTCACTGGGAATATGTGGTCTGGAAATTATGTCGTATGGTGCTTGTTTTTATGTGCTACTTAATGTAATTTTATTTGAAAACCAATCAGCCTTGTACATAACCAATCAGCCTTGTACATTTATTATGTAAAGCCACATTTTAGGTAGTCCTCTGTGACAAGGAAGTCATAGCAGGGCATGAGGAGTCGAGTCTTGTAAAGTCGATATATTGTCATGTGTATAAATACAGTGAGAAATAGGTGCAATGGAACATCTTGCTTGCTATTAACTGCAAATGCTGCAATCTGCAAGACAGCACTGGAATAACCCAGCAGTCAGGCAGCATCTGTGGAGGGAATATATAGGCAATGTTTCAGATCATGGCCCTTCTTGTGACATATTGAAAGGGCTCCTACGTTGTGCCATCTTAATGTGCATTTTAGTACTTACTTATTTGTCACTTTATTTAATATGACATAGAAGGAGCACATTTGGTTTATCAAGTTGTTGCCAGATTCCAGCTGAGCAATTTATTAGTTCCATTCACCCATTAATTTCCTTATAGCTCTGCAACTTGTTGCCTCTCACAAGCCCATCAACTCCCCTTTACTTTTTTTTGCCATTTACATACATCAAGAGGTAATTTTCAGATGGAACATCTTCCAGACGGTCTAATGGGGGAATAAAACTGTAGTGACCAAGTGGTATTTTCAATGTTATAACATTCTGGTACATAGAATAATATTTAGTGTGGCACTGGAGACTGCAAAAGCTGGAATCTGTAGTAAAAAAAGACCAGCTGCAGGAAGTCACTAAGTCAATCAGTAGGTGTGGAGGGAAATGGATAGTCAATGTTTTGGATGGCACCCTTCATCTGAATTGAAAGAGTAGAGGGGAAGTAGCCAGTATAAAGAGATTAAAAAAAGTCACAAAGTGCTGCAGTAACTTAGTGGGTCTGGCAGTATCTATGGAGATCTTGTTCTCCAGAGATGCTGCTCTAGTTACTCCAGCACTTAGTGTCTTTTTTTATAAAGGAGCATCTGCATTTCCTTAATTCTCAGTGTAAGGTGGCGGGAAGATGGAGCAAGAGTCAGCAGATAATAGGCGAGTACTGGTGATGAAGATTTGCAGATTCATCAGTTTGCTAGCTCTTGCCCCACTCTTCCTCATGCCTCTTTTTCTTGGCTACGTCCCCTCTACTCTTTCAGTCTCGATGAAGGGTCTTCACCTGAATCTTTGACTGTCCATTTCCCTACACAGATGCCGCCGGACCCACTGAGTTCTGCCAGCTGCCCTCCTGTTCTTTTGAATAATATTTGGGGCCCTGGCAAGACATCATGGTTTGAAGGATTTATGTTATGGCAAGCCATTGGTGCAGTCAGCACACTGCTTATCACTTTCACTTTTTTATGCCTAGAATTTATCTGTGTTTAATTGATAAAATAGGACTTACATGCAATTTCTGTCTCCTCTCCCCAGCATCCTGTTTGCAGATATAGTGGGCTTCACAAGTTTGGCATCGCAGTGCACCGCACAAGAATTAGTAAAGCTTTTAAATGAACTCTTTGGCAAGTTTGACGAGCTGGCCACGGTAAGTGTTTTTTCTGACATTTTCTTTCTTTGGCATTTGTTTACTTTTCCTCTGGATTGGTTTGTCATGAAGAGTTGATCCTAACGTATTGCACTTCTTCACGTTTGTAAGATTGCACATTATTAATGTTTCCCAAAATGAAAATATCAGTGTATTTGTTCTGCTGACCTTTCAATAAAGATTCTCAATGGTTGACAATAACTTAGACTTCAACTGACATCGAGGGACCACCGATCTGACTTCAAAATACATATTAAAAATAGGTATAAGTGGATTTAAAAGTTAGTGTAAATTAACGGTTAATGTGCAAAATCTAAACTGGACCTTAATGGGCAATGTTTTTAATGTAAATGCGCCATGAAAAGCATTTCCTACCATCTGTTCCTCATGCAGGCAACTGTCCAGTTTTCATTGTATTTCAATGGATCATTTTCAAAGACTAAACGATGAAAGTTTCATAAATCCTGTTAAGTAAACTTGGGAAGGGCTGAGGGAGGTTCATGACTGAAGATGTAATGAATTGTTGTGGCTTTGTTCGTGTATTTGTCCTCCATGTAATTTAAGATGTTAAGGTGCCAGTTGCATTTAGCCTCCTCCTTGTCCAGCTACTCAGAAGCAACTAGAGGAACATAGCACTCACATTCAAATTGTGTGTATATTTTGAAAAACGAAAAGCTCAAAAATATTTTAGGAAGCACTATAGTTCAGTTGGTAACACCCTTACTTTTGAGGCGAAAGATTGTGGGATCAAATCCCATATGAAAGACTTAAGCACACATATCTATGTTGATGCTGTGGAAGGTGATCTTAAACCAGGACTGGATCTTCTCTTTCAACTGTGCATTAAAGATTTCATCACAGTAATTTCAAGAAGATCAAAGGAATTATTTCTGTGCTCTAGCAATTACCTATCCTGCAATCTGATTTTGATCTGCTTCATGTATATAGGAGCTTACTGTGCACAAATTGTTGTGTGTTCTGTGTTGCAACAAATACCACACGTATAACGTAGTACAGTACAGCATGGGACAAGCATTCCAGCCCACAATGTCTGTGTGAAACATGAGGCCAAGTTAAACTAATCTCCACTGCCTACATGTGACTAATATTCCTCCATTCCCTGCATATCCACGTGCCTATCCAAAAGCCTGTTAAATGCTACTATGATATCTGCTGCCACCACCACTGCCAGCAGCACGTTTCAGGTACCCACCATTCTCTGATTAGTAAAAACTTGCCCCACACATCTCCTTTAAACCTTAGCCCTCACACCGTTAGCCTTAGACATTTCCACCCTGGGAAAAATCATGAGGGGAATAAATAGGGCGAATGCACAGAGTCTTTTATCCAGGTGAGGGGAATCAAGAACTTGAAGGAATGGGTTTAAGGGGAAAGGGGCAAGATTTAATACAAACCTGAAAGACATATTTTTTCAATCGGAGGCTAGTGAGTATATGGAATGAGGGGCCAAAGGAGGTAGTTGACGGGACTAACTTACAGGCCAGCTGACATGGGGCTAGCTTAGATGGGGCATCTTGGTCGGCATAGATGAGTTGTTCTGAATGGCCTGTTTCTGTGCTCTGTATGACTCTATGACACCAATTGCTTTCTTTTAACATGGGAACAAAAGTAAACTATACAGGGTGTTCTTGCTGTATATCGTGGTCAATCTGAGCTTCACTTACAACCGCTGACGTTCTTGCATGCTTCCTTCATTGGGGCATGGTCCTGATCATTGAACTAAACATCAAATCATGGTTGTTTCTTGGTACATGCAAAACTGCATGTAATCCATTGGGAAATTTAGCAATGGATTAAACTCTAAACTCAAAAGTTGAAAAGATAAATTTCAAAGGACATTACTAGTTGATGTAAGTCTTGGATTTAAACTGCTTATGGACCACAGTAAGAAATGAAAACTTTATCTCTGCATCCCTGGTGTATTGATTGATTAAATACTTCCTGTGAGATTTTAAACTGGTATAAAATTTAGAAAGTGTATGCATTACATTATTTCTGCCCACTAGATGTACAATAATTACACTGGATTTTGGGTATCCAATCCAATGTATGCCAAGGTTACTGTGTGTACCTCTGTTCATTACATGACAGATAGGATGTAAAGGATTTGGAGAGAATGCAGAAGAGCTTTACCACAATGCTGCTTGGATTAGAGAGTATTAAGTATATGGCGAGGTTGGACAAACTTGGTTTGTTTTCTCTAGCTGGCTGAGGCTGAGGGGAGACAGATTAGAGATTTATGAAATTATGAGAAGCATAGAAGGGAATCTTCTCAGAACCTTTTTCACGGGGGAGAAAGACTAGAGGGCATAACTTTAAAGTCATAGGGTGGAACGTTAGTTGGATATGTGCAGTGCACGTCTTTTTATATCGAGAGTGGTAGGTGCCTGGAGAGCACTGCCAGAGGCGGTGGTGGATGTAGACATAATAGTAGAATTTAAGAGGCTTTTAGATAAGCACATGGAGATTCAAAACTGGAAGGATATGGATCATGTGTCGAGATTAGTTTAATTTGGCAACATGTTTGACACAGGCTTCACAGATCAAAGGGCCAGTTTTTGTGATGTCCTGTTCTATATTCTATGATTGAGATGAATACTTGAGTATTATTACTCAAAACTGAACCAATGTGAGTTTACAGTCCGATTTTAGGTTGAGATGTGAATGAAGTCCAGTCTGGTCCAACACACATCATTATACCATTGAAGTTTCAATTTACTTTTGCAACCAGCATTTGTGATGCCCACATGTTGCTGGCTGTGTGAACTGTCACCAAATCATCAAGGGGGAAAACAGACAAGTCACACACTGATTAGATTTATTGATCGCAACATCACAAGCAGTTATCAGAAAGGAACTGATGCAGCCAGCAATGTGTAGCAGTTAAACAATAGGAACCCATGGACAGATTTACTTAACAAAATTAGCAACCAGTTTAAAAAGAAATTCAGCACATGACTGTAAATCATATTAGTCTGATAATGTGTATCAAAATATAGCTGAGATCTTCCAAGGCTACTAAATAAGTGATATTGAATAATTCCTTGGCTGGGTGACAAGTTAATAGCATAAGATTGCAAGTCAAGTAGATTGATAAAGGCCAGCTGCAGCCATTAATCAATATTTTCAGAGTTTAATGATAGAAAACATGAGTTTATTTCCTTCCGTTTCTGCAAAATTGCAGTGTGCTTCAGAAGCATTGGATTCTGGATCGTTTTGAAGTGCATGTCGATAGATGCCGGGGTGGCAGTGCTTTTTATTTATTTTTCTGTTTCTGGGATTACTAGCAAGTTGATAAATTAATCGAGTGTACTCCGCCATTCAATCATGGCTGATCTATCTTTCCCTTTCAACCCCATTCTCCTGCCTTTGCCCCATAGCCCCTGACACCCCTGGCTAGGCTGGTATATTTTGCCCCTCCTCTTGGCCCTGAGAACATGGTGTTGAGCTGCCTTCTTGGACCACTGATACCTTTCTGGTGAAGGTACTCTCACAAAGCAGCTGCGTAGTGAGATTTTAAGTTTTGTACACCAAATGTTGACATAGTTTTCATCCGGTGACATGTGCCATACCCATGCACAATATTTTGTTTGCTTTTATGTCTCATAAGATTGTAGAGATTCCTGATTTTCAGGTTCTCAGGAACTGGGACGGCACAATGACATAGCTGCTAAAGCTGCTGTCCTGCAGCACCAAAGATGTGTGACTTCATAGGTAATGTGCCCTCTGTAAAATTGTCCCTAATGTGTAGGGCATGGATGAGAAAGTGGGATAACAAAGAATTAAGGTGAATGGGTGATCGACAGTAGGCATGGGCTCGGTGGGCTGAAGGGCTTGCATCTCTAAACTAAAGTGAATTAGATCATGCAGTGCTGTTCACAACTGTTGGGCTCCAAATGGTCATCTTATTTGTTTTTATGGATAGTTTATTGCCATCTGTGAACTGCTTGCAATGTCACCAGCATGTGTAGGCCGATGTTTCAACTTACTCCATCCTTTGTTTAGTGGAGAATCACCTCAATAGGTAACACTTTTATTTTTCTTAAGTATAGGAAGTATTGTCTTTTTGAAACAGTAACCACTTTGAACAAATTTGTAATTATTTGATTTTAAATCTTTTTGACTCCACAAGGCAGGCCAAAATGAGAATTTGTTTTTTTCTAATTCCATGACTGATGAAATCACCACTTGTAGGCTTTACAGTGAATAATTCTCACAGGTTTTAATTTTGTGACTCCACGTAAAACAACATTTAGTACAATTTTAAGTCTTTCTTGAAATACTTCAAAATTGAATCCTCTTTAAGGATGTTGGAAGCTTCATTTAGAGCAGGGGGTATGGGGAGAAGGCAGGAACGGGGTACTGATTGAGAATGATCAGCCATGATCACATTGAATGGCGGTGCTGGCTCGAAGGGCCGAATGGCCTCCTCCTGCACCTATTGTCTATTGTCTATTGTCAAACAGATTCTGCTCCATAGGGCCACCAGAACATTATTTTGAAATTAAATATGGCCCATACTAACTTCAAACAAAGTCATTAATGTAAATGGCTGTCCAATTTAGCAGTGGCTCAAACACCCCATATGGTGCAGACATTTACTGAATTAGTTAGTAACGCCCACTCTATATCTGCAAAGCGGGTACAAGAGTTTCAATTTAGGTGTTGGAAGAAACTGCAGATGCTGGTTTAAATTGAAGATAGACACAAAAAGCTGGAGTAACTCGGGGGGTCAGGCAGCATTTCTGGTGAAAAGGAATTGGTGACGTCTGAAGGAGGGTTTTGATCGAAAACGTCACCATCTCCAGAGATGCTGCCTGACCCGCTGAATTACTCCAGCTTTTTGTGTCTATCTTTAGTTTCAATTTAGGTCCTTGTCTCTTTTAATTATATACCTCATTTGACTTTATCCATCAAACTGTTTCTCAAAAATATGAGGTGATGGTTGCATTTATATTTTTGTGTTTTGATCTGTGTCCTCCAGATTGCTTTCTAACTGTGGTGAGAAATAATATTTTACTAGACCAAGTGGACCCATTGGGCCCAAACCTCTCCTGCATTGGTGCAGCAAACTCTCCTCCCCCCTCCGCCTCCCCTTTCCCCCCACTCACCCCTCCCTGTCCCCCTCCCCCTCCTTCCCCTCCCCTCTCCTCCCTCCCCCTCCCCTCTTCCTCCCCCTTCCTCCCCCTCCCCTCCCCTCCCCCTTCCCCCCTCGCCCTCAATCCCCCTTCCCTCTTCCCCTCCCCCCCACTCCATCCCTCTCAACCCCCCTTATCCTCCCTCCTCCCCCTCCCTCTCTCCCCCCCTGCACCCCCTCCCTCCCTCCTCCTATTAAGGGGTTGTACACGTTAGAGGCAGGAAACATGTTCCCAATGTTGGGGGAGTCCAGAACAAGGGGCCACAGTTTAAGAATAAGGGGTAGGCGATTTAGAACGGAGATGAGGAAAAACTTTTTTAGTCAGAGAGTTGTGAATCTGTGGAATTCTCTGCCTCAGAAGGCAGTGGAGGCCAATTCTCTGAATGCATTCAAGAGAGAGCTAGATAGAGCTCTTAAGGATAGTGGAGTCAGGGGGTATGGGGAGAAGGCAGGAACGGGCTACTGATTGAGAATGATCAGCCATGATCACGTTGAATCACCAATCACGCTGGCTCGAGGGGCCGAATGGCCTACTCCTGCACCTATTGTCTATTGTCTATTGACAAAGGGTCTCTGACCTGAAAAGCAAACTCGGTTTCTCTTTTTTCAGATACTGCTTGACGTGCTTGGTGTTTCTAGCATTTTCTATTTTATTTCAGATTACTAGCATTTGCAGTATATTTTTCTATTCATGCAATGTCTGAAAGTGGGGTGGAATTACATTTAATAATAACATGGCATGATTGATTAACTCATATTCTTCTTTGCTACAATGTTAAAATTATCAAGATTTTACAATCAACAATTACTTTCCATAACTTTACAATTAGCAAGAATTTAATCTTTTTTTCTTCTCCCTAAAAATCATTGCCATCATTTTGATTTGTAACCTTAACACCCTGTTTGACCACGAACTGAATTTGTGATCAGAAATCTTCCATCTCCGCCTCTGCTCTTTGGTTATCTGTTGCTGTTTAGTTCAGTTTAGTTTATTGCCACGTGTACTGAGGTACCGTGAAAAGCTTTCTGTTGCTTGCCATCCAGTCAGTGGAAAGACTATACATGATTACAATCGAGCCATCCACACTGCACAGATGCTTGATAAAGGGAATAACGTAGAGAGCAAGATAAAGTCCCACAAAGTCTGATTAAAGATAGTTTGAGGGTCTCCAATGAGGTAGCTGGTAGGTCAGGACTGCTCTCTAGTTGTTGATAAAGATATCAGTTGCCCAATAAAGAGTTGGGAAGAAACTGTCCCTGAATTTGGAGATTGCATTTTCACATTTTTGTACCTCTTGCCTGATGGGAGAGGGAAGACGAGGAAGCAACTGGGGTGAGACTCGTTGTTGATTATGCTGGCAGCCTTGCCGAGGCAGCGTGAAGTGTAGATGGATTCAGTGGGTGAAACCCTCATATGTGATTTCATGAGTCTAGGCTCCAGAATTCCAGTGCTTTTCTGGCCTCCTGTCTTCCAACCTGTAGAAATGTGAACTCATCTAAAGTTCAGCTGAATGTCCTGAACAAGGAACATTTATCCACTGACCCTTTGGTCCAACAATTTCCTGACATTCCAACTGCTCCATCATTGTACTGTTTGCCAAGCCTTCAGGCATTTGGTGCTAGGCTCTGTAATTTCCTCCCTAAATGTCCATAAATCTCTATTTCTGATGCCCCAATCTCCTCTAAATCTGATTAAAACATAACTTGTTAACAATAATTTTAGTCACCATTCTAATATCTCCTCTTTTGTCTGCTGCCAGTGTTTGTTCACTCTCACTCTCAAAAGAACTGTGTGAACGGTTATACGTTAAAAGTGGCAACTATGTAAAATGATGTTTTCTTCAGCTTAATGTTCAAAAAGACGCATAAAATAAAATTGAGACTAGGATAAGTTGCTACTGAGATACAAAGAACTGCAGATGCTGTAATGCTGAGCAAAACACTAAGTACTGAAGACACTCAACAGGTTAGGCAGCATTTGTAGAGGGAATGGATGGGAGGCTTTTCAGGGAAGGGTCCTGATTTGAAATGTCACTTGGCCATTCCCTCTTCAGATGCCGCCTGACCCACTGAGTTCCTCCACCACTTTGTGTTGAGCTGCTACTGATTTGTTTTCTCCCTGAAAACTGAGTTGAGTTTGGTGACGTTTCAATCCAATTAAAATGATTCACATAGCTGTTTCAGGATCGTTGTTCACCAATGATGATTGATCTGAATTCCAGGGGGAACCTCAAAGTTATAAGCAAGAAAATAAATCGCACATGGTGGTTTTACATAAAGTTTCTGGACTCACTACATGGGAATGATGTTCATGCAAATAGTTTATAGAAACATTTGAAGGTACTAAAATAGATGGAAGATATTGGGCTAGAATACGTAGGAGGATGGCTGTGAACATTTGGCCTACCTGAAAGAAAAATGCCATTCATCTCAGTAGACGGCCTGCTTTTTACAAAGATCAGCTCCTTTAATCAGCTTCTGGTGCAACTGGGATCAGTTCAGAGGCATCACTTAGTTGGATTTAATAGTGCTTCCCGGTTTTTTAAAAGATGGCACATTTGTGTGAACATAATATAATGGGTATATAATGATGCCATGTGCTTTGGTCTCTCTGACTACAAGCAGAAGAAGCACAGTTTATGTTTGCATTGGGAAGAATAATTAACTCACCAGGTGTGAAAGAAAACCCTTGTAACTGCCGACAAAGCAAGCATCAGAACCACGGGAGATTTTTTTTCCACTCAGAGCCCTCGTTAATTTTCAGTATGAATATATCGTGAACAATGGGTTCAAATAGAACTGCATATTCTATTTTTAAACATTCATAATCCTAATCAATCGGATTTCGAACTGTGTGCAATAAAACAAAAATGCCACCTGGAGAGACAACATCAAGGATTAGGATCATTTTGAATTGAGTTGTAGGTGTTGCAACAGAATAGAGGGAGATTTTACTCAACATTAAACTTGTGCTGTGCCCAGTCGATGCATTAATTTTGTTTTCAACCAGCAGCAAGGAGCTCGAGAGTTTCAGCTTTGCAAAACAAAGTTATTTTTCTTGCAGAATTTTCAAAAGTAAAAGTATTTTTAATAGCCATAATTTATTTTTGTTACAACAAATTAAAAATACTGAAGCCTGCATGTTACCTTGTTTAATAGAGTATCATTGAACTAGTGTCAATTGTGATCACTTGCCAATTCCAATGATTGCTTGCAGTGAAACTAGCAGCTTAAGGGACAATGGCATTCAATTACTGTCGGGATGTTACATGCAGATTTTTTTTCCTTTAGTCTGCTTTCTTTTCAAGACAACCTTTTTTCTGCTTATCAATTTCCAAAGTAATTTTTAAGTGGTCCTCTAGTTCCAGAACAAAATTTGTTTATAAATCATTTGGCCTGGGTAATACAAATTGTATTCACAAATTTATCAGTCATATCAGATATACAATTAGCATTAAGGAAATAAACATTATGGCAGAACTACCTGTATTTTAAGAACTCAAAAAAATGCTCAGGCTTCCAAGCCTAGACAACTGCAGAGATCCGAAACGAATACACTAGTTACTGGTGCCATAATGTTCTTTATGCCTTACTGCTAGATTCCCCATGCAAAAGGAGTGGCATCCTTGGAGCCACAATCTTGCTGAGATTCCTGACCATTGATGAGTACATTTATTTCAAAATGGGGTGTGAGACTGAGGGGAAATAGGAATGATAAGTTTTTGTAGTTAGCTTAATGTTTTTTAATTATTTACATTATTTTGAGTTCTTTTACATATTTTAATTTTTGAATGTGAACATGTAAAGAACAGAGCAGAGACACACCCTATAGCCCGTAATGTCTGGGTTGAACATGGTACCAAGATAAGCTAATCTCATCTGCCTTCACATAATCCATATCCCTCCACTCCCTGCATATCCATGTGCCAATCTAAAAGCTTTTTGAACACCATTATCTTGCCTACCTCCACCACAACCCATGGTTGTGGCCTCGGGACCGTGTCCTCGGTACCCACCACCATCTGTGTAACAAAACTTGCCCGGCGCATCTTTAAACTTTGCCTCTCTCACCTTACAGGTCTGCCCTCTGGTCTTTGACATTTCCACCCTGGGGAAAAGGATCTGTGCCTATCCTACCTATGCCTCCCATAATCGCAGGTAGATAAGGTGGTCGCAGGTAGTTTGGCACATTGGCCTTCATTAGAATTTGGGAGGTCATGTGGCAGTTGTATAAGACGTTGGTGAGATCTTATTTAGAGTATTGTGTTCAGTTCTGGGCACCGTGTTATAGGAAAGATGTTGTCAAGCTGAAGCGGGTACAGAGAAGATTTACGAGGATGTTGCCAGGACCAGAGGGTCTGAGGTATAGGGAGAGGTTGGGTAGGCTGGGACCCAATTCCTTGGAACGCAGGAGGATGAGGGGTGATCTTATGGAGGTGTATAAAATCATGACAGGAATAGATTGGGTAGATGCACAAAGTCTCTCACCCAGAGTAGGGGAATCGAGGACCAAAGGACAGAGGAGGTAGTTGAGGCTGGGAGTATCCCAATGTTAAAGAAACAGTTAGACAGGTACATTAATAGGACAGGTTTGAAGGGGTATGGACATGTTGGCTGGTGTAGCTGGGACATGTTGGCTGGTGTGGGCAAGTTGGGCCGAAGGGCCTGTTTCCATACTGTATCACTCTATGACTCTATGTTTTTTTTAGACTTCTATTAGGATTCCCCTCGAACTCTGGTGTGAACTATATTCCATTGTTTATAAATGTCGATAGATTAGGATAAACAAGAGAAAAACAACTCCATGAATTTACATTAAGTTGTAAAAGCTGTCGTAAATGGTGATTTCATTTAATTGTTCTTAGAAAAATGGACAGTATCCAATGAGAATAAAATTTGTTGGAGATTACATCCCACGTAGAGCAGGTGCACACTTAGCTGAGAGTGTCAATGTTACATAATATTTGTTCTGATACTGTTTCCTTTTGATAAGTTGATTCCAATGAGTTGTGCCTTCTATTAAGAAGGCACACATTTGACAGAGATGATAAAAGAGCTTATTTTAAGTCACTTACTTCCACTTTGCAAATGAGAGACCGTTGAAATATATCCCCTCGGGTTTTGCATTGAAAATGAAAGAAATGATGGGGAAAATTTGGATCATAAGAATATTAGCAAAGCATATTAATTTCCCACTATTGCCTTCTATTTGTCATGGGTGCGTGAAATATATCCAATGCTACATTAGACGAGTATTCAGGTATCCTTGGCAATCCACTAAAATCAGCATATAATAATGGTTGATTGTGTTTTCTTATCATATCATATCATATCATATATATACAGCGCGGAAACAGGCCTTTTTCGGCCCACCAAGTCCGCGCCGCCCAGCGATCCCCGCACATTAACACTATCCTACACCCACTAGAGATAATTTTTTACATTTACCCAGTCAATTAACCTACATACCTGTACGTCATTGGAAGATAAAAAGAAAGGCGAATCCTAAAAGATTCTTTTAGTTTATTTAGAGCAAAATAATAACTGGGGAGGGAATAGATGTTGTTAAGGATCTTCATCTGTCCCACAACATTTTTAATGATGGGGGAACCTGGGTAGATCACGATCATTCGTCAGATGCATTCCTTTTATAATTAACAATACATGTGCCCTGCAGGTACATATCTTGTGCATGCCTGTGTATGGGCACTGAGGGAGGAATGTAAGGTCAGTCAATCCCAAATGGATTAATTTCTATTTGGCTCAATGTCTACTGTTCTGGGAGCAGAATATGAAAACGCAAGTAAGCTTTAACCTTTGGTCTGTTTATCTTCCACCCTTCTGTACCACAGGATCTAAGTAAGGTACTCATCCAAAATCTCAGCTGGTATGCAGAATATTGCCAGAGATTTTATGCAGTCAAGATTAAAAATGAACGTGCTTAAATATTATTACAAATCATGGATTTTTGGAAGAGTCTGAATTATTTACATGCCTTTGGTCATATTTTAGCAACTGCTATGACAGTCCTTTACTGCTGTTTAAGAGGCTTTTAGATCGGCACATGAATTTGAGTTTTGAGTTTGAGTTTAGTTCATTGTCACGTGTACCGAGGTACAGTGAAAAGCTTTTGTTGCGTGCTAACCAGTCAGTGGAAAGACGATACATAAGTACAATCAAGCCATTCACAGTGTACAGATGCACGATGAAGGGAATAACGTGAGTAACATTTGGTGCAAGATAAGATATGCAGGGTATGGAGGGGTTTGGATTATATACAGGCAGATGTGATTAGTTTATCTTGGCTTCATGTTTGAGCAGATGGACCTGTTCCTGTACTGTACTGTTTGCTGTTCTATGTTTAATGCCACTGCAGAAGGGCAAGAAAAACATGTTTCCCTTTCCTTTTCACTTCAAAACATTTAGTCGTGTGGAAGTGAAGCATTACTGTTACATCTGTGCCAGGTTTCAAAGCTATAATCTGGAATAATTAAGGCTTTTGCTTTGGCCAGATGTCTCAATGATATCACACCTGATAAGAGCATCAGATCATTGCTCTTCAAAGTTATAAACATCAGATGTTTTTCCAGAGGAACGTATTTGTTGTCAGTCTAATATCCAATTGGCGAATGCAAACAGATTAAATTAATAATACCATTAAAATCAGAAAGAACTTGTTAGAAATAATCAATAAAATTAGACAATTCTTTGTGTCTTTTTTTGTAAACTATCAGACTGGGTTAAAGAATGGACCGACTGGGTTTGTATTCACTGGAATTTAGAAGGATCTTATAGAAACATATAAACTTCTTAAGGGATTGGGCAGGGTAGATGCAGGAAAAATGTTCCCGATGTTGGGGGAGTCCAGAACCAGGGGTCACAGTTTAAGAATAAGGGGTAGGCCATTTAGGAATGGGATGATGAAAAACTTTTTCACCCAGAGAGTTGTGAATCTGTGGAATTCTCTGCCACAGAAGGCAGTGAAGGCATTGGATGTATTCAAGAAAGAGTTAGATTTAGCTTTTGGGGCTAATAGAATCAAGGGATATGGGGAGAAAGCAGGAACGAGGTACTGATTTTGGATGATCAGCCATGGTCATATTGAATGGCAGTGCTGGCTCGAAGGGCCATTTGGCCTACTCCTGCACCTATTTTCTATGTTTCTATGTTTCTATCTGCAATTCTTTGTGTCCTCAGCTTATCCAACCACTTTTTATTACAAAAACTTTCCAGACCAGGCCACATCCTTGTGAATCCTTTAGCACCCTCTCAAGCATATTCTCATCTTTCCATGTGGCCTGATGACCTGAACTGCACACAATACTCTAAGTGAAGTCTACCCAACAGAGTTGGTAATAGGACATACCAACTCTTGAACTCTTTGCCTCGGTCCATGAAGCCAAGCATGCCATAGGATTTATTCACTGCTCTGTTTATCTGTGTTGCAATTTTCAGAGAACTGTGTAATAGAAACATAGAAACATAGAAAATAGGTACAGGAGGAGACCATTCGGCCCTTCGAGCCAGCACTGCCATTCAATGTGATCATGGCTATACTTGTGTACTTGTGCCGATAGGTAGCAAATTCAAACTGAATTTGCCATGGCCCTGCCATTCACTGTGTATGTCCTGCCCGTTATATTTCCCCCAAATTTATCTCGTCACACTTGTTTGAGTTAAATTGCTTCTGCTATTTGCACAATTTTCCAGTTGAATTATGTCATGTGATCTAAGACAACCTTTCTCACTGTTTACTACACCACCAATTTTGATGTCATAGTTCATAAGTTATAGGAGGAGAATTAGACCATTTGGCCCATTGTCTACTCCACCAATCAACCATGGCTGATCTATCTTTCCCTCTCAACCCAATTCTCCTGCCTTTGCCCCATAATCCTTGACACTCGTACTAATAAAAAATCTGTCAACCTCTGCCTGAAAAATATCTATTGACGGCCTCCACAGCTGTCTGTGGCAATAAATTCCACAGACTCATCGTCCTTTGACTAAAGAAATTCCTCCTTATCTCCTTTCTAAAGGTACGTCCTTTTCACCTGAGGCTATGCCCTCTGGTCCTCTAGTCTCCCACCTGTGGAAACATCCTCTCCATATTCACTCTATCCAGGCCTTTCACTATTTGGTACGTTCCAATGAGGTCCCCCCTCATCTTTCTAAACTCCAGCGAGTACAGGCCCAATGTCTTCAAACACTCATCATAAGTTAACGTCATAATCATTCCTGGGATCATTCTCGTAAACCTCCGCAAATGTTTTCTGACAACTTATTAATCATGCCGTCTACTTCTCATTCAAATCATAGATGATGAATAACAGGGGACGCTGTACTGATCCTTGCAACACACCACTGGTCACAAGCATCTAATCTGAAAAAAAAACCTTCACTACCACCTCTGCTTTCTTCCACCAAAGCAATTTTGTATCCAATAACATTAGTGGGGATATTAATTAAAAGAGCGGCACAGTGGTGTAGTGGTAGAGCTGCTGTCTCACAGTGTCGGAGACGACGGGCGTCGTCTGTGTGGAGTTTGTACGTTCTCCCTGTGATGCATTTTCTCCCACATTCCAAAGATGTGCAGGTTTGTAGGTTAATTGGCTTCTGTAAGTTGCTCGTAGTGTGCAGGATGAAAAAGTGAGATAACATAGAACTAGTGTACAGGTGATCGATGGTCGGTATGGGCTCGGTGGGCCAAAGGGACTGTTTCCACGCTATATCTCTAAAAAAACTACATCTAAAAACCTAGTGCACCCTGGATCAAATGTAATCTAATCTTCTGGAGCAGCCTACGTTGAGACATTGTCCACTGTCTTGGCCTCGTTAATCCTCTTAGTCACCTCTTCAAAAACTCAAATTTCTGCCACACTATTTCCCATGCACAAAGTAATGCTGACTGTTCCCAATCAGTCCTTGCCTTTCCAAATGCAGATAGATTCTGCCTCTCAGAATTCCTCCAGTGACTTTCTCAACACTAATGCAAAGCTCACCGGCCTGTAGTTCTTTGTTTATTTCCCCCTGCTGCATTAAATAAAGGCAAAACATTAGCTATGATTAATTAGGCCAGGATGCCTTCATGGTAAATCACCCTTGTATATGTTAAACCAGGGGGAGATCTACCAGCCAGCTCCTGTAAACAGTAAAGTTCATAAAAAGAATGAACAGTTACACTTCATGAATTATCTCTTGATGAAGGTTATTATAGCTGTAACTACTACAATTCTGCGCCATTGCCGTGTTATCTGCACTTGGCTATTTTCTGTTTAACTTATCTGTTTGGCAACTTGTGACTTAAGTATCAGTCTCGTGGAGGATTTATTCTGCTGCTTGCCAAAGAAGATTACATGAGAGAGGTGATATAACTACTAAATCAAAATACATAGGTAAGGGTTTCCCTTTCATTCCTGAGCGCACTGCAAACTTTTGACACAGTTGACAGGTAAAAAGATTCCTGACCATGGAGACTGGAACGTTGCCGAAGTTAATCCCCAAAGATATTGAACCCTAAGGATGTTAAGTTCATTTGGCCCCAAATTCCAGCTATGAAATAAATCCAAGCCTTTTTATTTATGCACCATGCCAACATTGTGTTAGTTACTCGTTTAAATTATTTCTGCTTGTAGCAAGGGCCAATCGGATGTGACCTGATGAAGTATTTGATGGCTGATCTCTTTTTGATTGAGTTTAGTTTGGAAACAGGCCCTTCGGTCCACTGAGTACATCCCCACCTGTTTACACTAGTTCTATGATAGTCCACTTCCTCACCCACTCCCTACACACTAGGGACAATTTCCAGACCAATTTACAGGCAAATCAACCTATATACCCTTGGAGAACAAGCAGTGACTGCCCATTATTTAGGTGCTGCAGTGAACGTGCAGATTTGTTTGAAATTTGTCACAGATTTTCATTGTTTGCTTTTATTTTTGCAAAAACGACATTCTGGTCGTCTACATTTGGGAGAAGTTAAAGTATAAGAGGACTGGTGAATGAGGAATTAAGGTTCCATTTATCGGTATTTCCGTTAAATGACTTTTTATGGTCCTGTCTAGCTTGGTTCCTCTCTTTTTTCTTCTTCTTTGGGTTCCTGTTGAAGGTGGGAAAGATCGAGTCCACATGGTGGCAAAGTCAAGCAGATAATCATGACTGTTGACACCTATCCCAGCAATCATTACAAAGCTTTTCTTCCAGATTATTCTGGCAGTGTGGTTTTCAGATGAAAATGATCTGCTTTTCCATATTTTGTGTAGGCAGCGTGGCTTTTGTCATATGCTTGCACGTCATGTGTCAAGATGATCTAAGTGAGTCAAGTGAGGCAACGACACCAGCCTGATCGCGGGAGAAGACGGCAGGGGAAGGGAAAAGACATTCTGGCCTTCCATCACAGTGAGGAGGTGACTAGAGGAGACTCACTGTGATGGATGTTTCTTTTTTTTGTGTGTTGGTTGGGGTTGTGTAATTTGCTTGTTTTATTGCTTTTATTATTGGACTGTGGGTGACTACATTTCATCCAAAAAACTTGTGTTTTGGATGACAAATAAAGATATCTTGAATCTTGAATCTTGAATCTTGAAGTGGTATGTTGTTAGTGAAGAACCCAAGCTACCCCATTGCCACCCTTCTGTCTGATTGTAGTGGCTCAGATGTGTTTAGCAATGCAGCCTGTGGCAGATAGAAATGCATGATTACTTCTGCCAGGATATAAGTGGAGACACATGAGACTATAGATACCGGAATCTTGAGCAAAACATAAAGTGCTAAACAGTGTGAAGATGGTTTGTGATGCAAATCGTCACCTATCTACTTCATAAGTTCATAAGTCATAGGAGTAGAATTTGGCTATTTGGTCCATCGAGTCTACTCTGCCATTCAATCATGACTGATCTATCTTTTCCTCTCAAACCCATTCTCCTGCCTTCTCCCCATAACCTTTGGCACCCTTGCTAATCAAGATCCTGTCAATCTTCGCTTTACAAATACCCAATGACATGGCCTCCACCGCCATCTGTAGCAATGAATTCTACAGATTCACCACCCTCTGACTAAATAAATTCCTCCTCATCTAATTTTTAAAGGTATGTCCTTTTATTCTGAGGCTCTGGCCTCTGGTCCTGTACTCTCCCACTAGTGATAGGATCCTCTCCACATCGATTCTGTCCAGGCCTATTTGGTCTATTCCCTCCCCAGATGAAGCCTGACACACTGAGTCCCTGCAGCACAGCGGTTTGGCCTGGATATAAGTGTTGACCTTCATGTAGAATCACCATAGTCACATACAGGAGAGAACATGGCAAAGCAACATGAAGAAAGTCTGACAGAAAGAAAAGTAGGAAGAAAACAGGGTCAAAACAAAAACTAAAACAAATTTTTTCAGGAATTAAGAACATTATTTAAATGTCTTCATTATCCTGGCTCAAAAAACAAGCATCTTTCAACTCATGAGTGCTATAATTGTACAATAGGGAAGATGAATCATTTTGGATTGCAGAGTATCTGAGATTAGAATTGCAGAATTGTGTCCTGTGTAATGAGCCACGTTGCATATGTGTGCCTTAGACCATTCTGGAACCAGTTTAGCAAGTACAACATCTGAAAATTGCCTCCTCGGAGCAACAATGGCTTAAAAGTTCAAATGTTTTTTTATTGACGAAAGTTTTAGTGAGTGAGTATCAATTGTGATAATGAGAATACGAGAAAATGACGGCAGAGTGGTGCAGCTGGTGGAACCAGAGACCAGGTTCAATCCTGATCTCAGGTGGTGTCTGTGTGGAATTTGCATGTTCTCCCTGTCACTAGTGCTTTTCTCTGGGTGCTTTTGTTTCCTACCACATACCAACGGCGTGAGGTTTTGTAGGTTAATTGGCCTCTGTAAATCGCCCTCAGAGTTTAGTGTGTGGATGCGAAAGTGGGATCACATGGGACTAGTGTGAATGGGTGATTGATGGTTAGCATGGACTCAAAGAGCCAAAGGCCTTGTTTCCATGCTGTATCTCTAAACCAAACACTAATGAGAAACTGAGAACATATTCACCTGGTGAGGAGGGAGAGAAAGCAAAATGCAGTTAAAATGGATTATATGTGTGAATGCTGTGGTGTAAAAGGAGCTGGGTGTCCTTGTTCATGAGACACAGAAAGTAAGCATTCAGGTACACAAGTCATTAGAAAACAAATTGAAAACCTGTGGTAGGCAAATTACGGAAGAGGATTTTGAGGGACAATATACATGTGATTGAATAGACAGGGGCTGATTAGAGATAGTCAGCATGGTTTCGTTTGTTGCCGACCGTGTCTTACAAATCTGATTGGGTTTTAAAAAAAAGTAACCAAAATGTTTGACAAGGGCAAAGCTGTAGACATTGGACTTCTGCAAGTCTTCTGATAAGGTAGACACAAAATGCTGGAGTACCTCAGCAGGTTGGGCAGCATCTCTGGAGAAAAAAGAATTGGTGACGATTCGGGTCAGGACCGTTCTTCAGATTCCTGGGGACTGTCTTCAGACATAAGGTTCCGCATGGTAGGCTGCTCTGGAGCGTCTTGGTTACCTTGCTGCATGAAGGATGTTGTTAAACTGGAAAGAATGCAGAGAAGATTTACGAGGATGTTGCCAGGCAGACTTGACTTACAGGAAGAGAAGCAACAAGTAGTATAAGAAGATAACTGCAGATGCTGGTACAAATCGAAGGTTTTTATTCACAAAATGCTGGAGTAACTCAGCAGGTCAGGCAGCATCTCGGGAGAGAAGGAATGGGTGACGTTTCGGGTCGAGACCCTTCTTCAGACTGATGTCAGGGGGGAGGGACAAAGGAAGGATATAGGGAGACAGGAAGATAGAGGGAGATCTGGGAAGGAGGAGGGGACGGGAGGGACAGAGGGACTATCTAAAGTTGGAGAAGTCGATGTTCATACCACCGGGCTGCAAACTGCCCAGGCGAAATATGAGGTGCTGTTCCTCCAATTTCCGGTGGGCCTCACTATGGCACTGGAGGAGGCCCATGACAGAAAGGTCAGACTGGGAATGGGAGGGGGTGTTTGAAGTGCTCGGCCACCAGGAGATCAGTTTGATTAATGCGGACCGAGCGCAGGTGTTCAGCGAAGCGATCGCCGAGCCTGCGCTTGGTTTCGCCGATGTAAATAAGTTGATATCTAGAGCAGCGGATGCAATAGATGAGGTTGGAGGAGGTGCAGGTGAATCTTTGTCGTTGGGCAGAATAGGACTTTATTCCTTGGAACGCAGCGAATGGGAGGTTTGAATTGAGTTTAGTTTATTGTCACAGGTACCGAGGTACAGTGAAACATTTTATAGAAGTGTATAAAATCATGAAGGAAATAGATACATGAATGCACAGAGTCTTTAAGACTTCAGGGGAATCAAGAAGCAGAGAACCAGGTTTAAGGTGAGAGGGGAAAGATTTTAATAGGATCTTGAGGGGAAAAAAGCACAATTTATCACGGAGGGCTGTGGGTACACAGAACAAGCCACCAGTGGAGGTAGTTGAGGCAGGGACTATAAAAATCATTATAGTATGTATAAAAAACATTTATACATTAGACATGGATAGGAAAGGTTTGGAGGGATATGGACAAAACACAGGCAGGTGGGACTAGCATCGATGGGGACATGGAAAGACACAAAATACTGGAGTAATGATGGGAGGGGGGTCTTGTCTCTGTATTGTAAATCTTTGGAATTATCTTCCCAAGGAAGCTGTGGGACTTGCATCATAGAATATTTCAAGGCCCAGATAGACATTTAGTCTGTAGAAGAATCAAAAGGTAAAGGTGAAGATAGACAATAGACAATAGACAATAGGTGCAGGAGGAGGCCATTCGGCCCTTCGAGCCAGCACCACCATTCAATGTGATCATGGCTGATCATTCTCAATCAGTACCCCCGTTCCTGCCTTCTCCCCATACCCCCCTGATTCCGCTATCCTTAAGAGCTCTATCCAGCTCTCTCTTGAATGCATTCAGAGAATTGGCCTCCACCTGCCTTCTGAGGCAGAGAATTCCACAGATTCACAACTCTCTGACTGAAAAGGTTTTCCTCATCTCAGTTCTAAATGGCCTACCCCTTATGCTTAAACTGTGGCCCCTTGTTCTGGACTCCCCCAACATTGGGGAACATGTTTCCTGCCTCTAACGTGTCCCAACACCCCTAATAATCTTATACGTTTCGATAAGATCACCTCTCATCTTTCTAAATTCCAGTGTATACAAGCCTATTCCAGTGTATACAAGATGGAAGGGAATGATGTTGAAGACAACATTTTGTTGTGTGCTGGCTGGAGCAGGCTTAAGGGGAGATAGGGACAACTCCTGCTCTAATTCCTGTTGTTCATATTTACTTCATTGATCTGTACATGTTGTTTTCAATGCACTGAAAACCCCACAATTTTGAAGCTATTCTCTCGATGACAAAATGTTAAATAAAACTTTTGTCTGCTCGGTGATGTGGATGTAAAAGATCCGGGTGCTGCTGACAACTGAGAATCGTGGATGTCTTCCTCAGAGAGCTGGCATTTATTCATCCTCAGCAGAATCCCTGGAGATCATCTGTCTGAATCATAACCACAAGACTGATTGTGATGAATGTAATTATGGCGGTGACTTGCGTATTCAATTAGCCATTAATATTTTAATACCCGCTAATATTTTGAAAAGCTGGTATTCTTTTTACTTTGTTCACCATTTCACATCTTACTTTAAGTTCAATTGTTCCTTGATTAGGGCATTTAATGACTGTGCTGGTCCCTTCCTCTGCCATCTCTCTCACTCTCACTCTCTATCTATCTCAACCTACCTCAACCTACCTCAATCTATCTCAATCTCGCTGTCTCTCTTGCTGTCTCTCTCTCTCTCTCTCTCTCTCTCTCTCTCTCTCTCTCTCTCTCTCTCTCTCTCTCTCTCTCTCTCTCTCTCTCTCTCTCTCTCTCTCTCTCTCTTCTCTCTCTCTCTCTCTCTCTCTCTCTCTCTCTCTCTCTCTCTCTCTGTCTGTCTCTGTCTCTCTGTTTCTCTCTGTGTCTCTCTCTCTCTCTCTCTCTCTCTCTGTCTCTCTCTCTGTCTCTGTCTCTCCCTCTGTCTCTCTGTCTCTCTCTCTGTGTCTCTCCCTCTGTCTCTCCCTCTGTCTCTCCCTCTGTCTCTCCCTCTGTCTCTCCCTCTGTCTCTCCCTCTGTCTCTCCCTGTCTCTCCCTCTGTCTCTCCCTCTGTCTCTCCCTCTGTCTCTCCCTCTCTCTCTGTCTCTCTCTCAGTCTCTCCCTGTCTCTCCCTCTGTCTCTCCCTCTGTCTCTCCCTCTGTCTCTCCCTCTGTCTCTCCCTCTGTCTCTCCCTCTGTCTCTCCCTCTGTCTTTCCCTCTGTCTCTCCTCTGTCTCTCCCTCTGTCTCTCCCTCTGTCTCTCCCTCTGTCTCTCTGTGTCTCTATGTCTGTCTCTCTCTCACTGCCTCTCTGTCTCTTTGTCTCTCTGCCCCTCTGCCTCTGTCTCTCTCTCTCTGTCTCTCTCTGTCTGTGTCTGTCTCTTTCTCTCTCTCTCTCCCCTCTCTCTCTGTCCGTCTCTCTCTCTCTCTCTCTCTCTCTCTCTCTCTCTCTCTCTCTCTCTCTCTCTCTCTCTCTCTCTCTCTCTCTCTCTCTCTCTCTCTCTCTCTCTCTCTCTCTCTCTCTCTCTCTCTCTCTCTCTCTCTCGCTCTCTCTCTCTCTCTCTCTCCCTATGTCTCTCCTATGTCTCTCCCTATGTCTCTGTCACTGTGTCTCTGCGTCTCCATGTGTCTCTGTGTCAGTCTCTGTCTCACAGCCTCTGTCTCACAGCCTCTGTCTCACAGCCTCTGTCTCACAGCCTCTGTCTCACAGCCTCTGTCTCACAGCCTCTGTCTCACAGCCTCTGTCTCACAGCCTCTGTCTCACAGCCTCTGTCTCACAGCCTCTGTCTCACACCCTGCTCACTGCCTCTCTCTTCTCTCCTCTCTCTCTCTCTCTCTCTCTCTCTCTCTCTCTCTCTCTCTCTCTCTCTCTCTCTCTCTCTCTGTCTCTCTCTCTGTCTATCTGTCTGTCTGTCTCTCTCCATCTCTCTGTCTGTCTCTCTCTCTGTCTGTCTCTCCCTCTCCCTCCTTCTCTGTCTGTCTCTCTCTCTCTCTCTCTCTCTCTCTCTCTCTCTCTCTCTCTCTCTCTCTCTCTCTCTCTCTCTCTCTCTCTTTTTTTTTTCTTTTTTTTTTTCTTTTCATTTTCAAAGACTTTATTCAGCACATTCACATGATACATCACATCAAAACCACATTCAGGGGTTACAAGTCATCAAATAATCATTATAATACAATGTTGCCTTCATTATTTACAATGCTCTCAACCCCCCGCGGTGACCAGCGCCCACGGAAGGCCTCCATAGTCCCCGTGGTCTCCGCGTGTTCCCTCTCTAGGGTCACGCGCGCACGGACGTAGGCCCGGAAAAGGGGAAGGCAGCCGACTCTGGCAAGACCATCGACCGCCCGCTGCCTGGACCCGCGAATGGCCAACTTGGCCAGGCCCAAGAGCAAACCGACAGGGAGGTCCCACCCCCCCCCGAAAGACCCTCCCCTCCCCCTGCCTTGTGTCCAAACACTAGAATCGTAGGACTAAAGTGTAACCAGAACTTGAGGAACAACCCCTTCAGATATTGGTACAGGGGCAGTAACCTCTCACATTCCATATAGACATGGAACACGGTCTCTTCGTCACCGCAGAAAATACAGGCGGTCGGCGAGCCCGTGAACCGGCTCAACAGTTTATTACACACCACCGCTCTGTGCAGCACTCTCCACCCCAGGTCCCCGATGTAAAGGGGAACAACTCCCTTATAGAGAGCCCCCCACTGAGGACCGTCCCCGTCTTCAGGTGGTAACACAGACCGCCAAGATGTATCAGGGCGGTGTACGAAAACAAGGAGGTGTAGAATGTGCAGGAGCATTCTGTACAGTGTGCGTCTCTTCGCATCACGAAACAGCACGCTGGGCATCTTTGTGCGGAGCCGGCGCCCGGGAGAGATCCCGGAGCCTAGGCCCGATGAGCAAATCTGACGGAGCGGGGGTAAGCTCAGTCAGAACTACTCTAGGCACACGCCTCTCCTCGACACCCGCCATGACAGGGTGAGGACCAGCTGCTCCCGCAGCCACGACGTCCCCCTCCCTTTGTGGAGCAACACGTCGGCTGAAAACAACCAAATTCCTCACTCTAAGCACGTCCCGATAGAAACTAGGCAGACCCCGTAAGGCGGGTCGACTGATGCCCGCCACCGGCAGCCACGAAACCCCCCCGTAGGCAACAACCCCGACGAAAAAAATACGTGGCCAGAGCGTGCCACCTGGGGGGGTTCTCCGTGTACATATACCTCCGCAGAGTCCTGAGACGGAGAGCCGCCACCTGGGTACGCACGCATACCAAGGACTGGCCGCCCTCCTCCAACGGGAGACTCAGGACTGCTGCGGTAACCCAATGCTTCCTATTTCCCCAGAAGAAGTCCACCAGCTTCTTCTGTAAAGTAGTTGCAAAGATGGAGGGCAGGACAAGAGTAGCCAGCCGGTACCACAACATGGAGGCCACCAGCTGGTTTATGACCAGCACCCTCCCCTGAAAGGAAAGGACTCCAAGCAGGCCTGACCAGCGTCCCAGCCGGGCGACGATTTTCATCTCCAGCTCCTGCCAGTTCGCCGGCCAGGCATCCTCAGTGGGACTCAGGTACACCCCCAGATAGAGGAGGTGCGTGGTGCTCCACGCATACATCGCCATCTCCTCCGGCAGGGAGTCTACCTGCCACTGACCCACTAATAGTCCAGAGCATTTACTCCAATTAATCCTGGCGGATGATGCAGCCGAGAAAGTCCTCTGGCAGTCACGCATCCTCCGCAGGTCACCAGGGTCAGTGAACGTAAGGAGCACATCATCGGCATAGGCTGAAAGAACCACTTCCACCCCCGGACCTGGTAGAGCCAGGCCTGTCAGCTTCCTCCGAAGAAGACACAGGAATGGCTCTACACAGACCGAGTACAACTGACCGGACATGGGGCACCCCTGACGAACCCCCCTCCCAAAATGAATGGGAGCCAACAACACCCCATTAACCTTCACAAGACACTCCGCTGCAGCGTACAAGAGCCGGACCCTGGCTACAAAATGCGGTCCAAATCCGAACGCTTGCAGCGTCCCGAGTAGGTAGTCGTGGTCTACCCTGTCAAAAGCCTTCTCCTGATCAAGAGACAGGAAGGCTACTGACTGACCAGTGCCCTGAGATAGATGAATCAGGTCCCTAACCAGGTGGATGTTATCCTGAATGGACCGACCAGGGACTGTATAGGACTGGTCAGGGTGAATCAGTTGAGACAGCACAGAGCCTAGGCGATTTGCCATCGCCCGTGCAAAGATTTTGTACTCTGTACAGAGGAGAGAGACCGGGCGCCAGTTCTTCAACAGGCGGAGTTCACCCTTCTTGGGCAGCAGGACAACGACTGCTCTGCGCCACGAGAGGGGCATCTCCCCGGTCGCCAGGCTCTTCCCCAGAACCTTCATATAATCATCCCCCAGGACATCCCAGAAGGCTCTAACAAATTCTACCGTCAACCCATCCAGCCCAGGGGACTTGCCCCTCCTGAGCTGGTGCAGGGCACGTGTCAACTCCTCCAGTGATAAGGAGTCATCCAGAAGATCGGACACTTCCCTATCTACAGTCGGTAGACCCTCCCACAGGACCCGCTGAGCCTCCCCGCTGCAACCATCTGCGGAGAACAGGGTCCCATAAAAGGACCGGACTAAAGCACTGATCCTCTCTGGATCTGTGACAGAGGAGCCATCATCCGCGAGCAGCTCTACGAGCTGTTTGCGGGCTCCCCGCCCCTTCTCCAGAGAGAAAAAGAAAGGTGACGCTCGGTCCAAATCGTGCAGCATTTGGACCCGCGACCTCACGTAAGCTCCTCGGGACCGCTCAAGCAGCAGGTTCCTCAAGGCTTCCTTCTTCCCCTGAAACTCTCCCCATTCACAGGAGTCCTCACCAATCCGACCCAGGCGAGACTCCGCCCCCGATAGCTCCCTCTCGAGCCTCTCAACCGCTGAGTCCCGCCTTCCGGTCGACCCCCACGTATATTCCTTACAAAAGAGGCGGATGTGAGCTTTCCCACATCCCACCACTGCCTAAGTGAAGAAAAGCTCCCCTGCCTCTCTCTCCACTTCACCCAACTCCGTCTGAATGACTCCCGGAAACACCGATCCTCCAGCAGCTTGTTATTGAAATGCCAGTAAGCAGACCCAGCCCGCGTGCGCCCCGGATTGAAGTCCACGCGCACCAGACAGTGGTCCGAGCACGGCACCAGCCGCATTGAGGCCGCTGAGACACGGGAGACAAACGCACCGGAGATATACATTCGATCAATGCGGGAACCGCCCCTCTCAGACCTCCGCGAGAATGCGTTTGAGTCAGGGTGGAGGTTCCGCCATGCATCCACTAGCTCAAAGGAATCAAGCAAGCCTCTCAGTTTCTTTGCTACAGCAGGGGCACACTGAGTACCAGAACGATCTCGCACCTCAAGTGTGCAGTTGAAATCTCCCCCCAGAAAGACACACTCTCCTCTTTCAATAGTGCTCAACAGAGCAGTCACCTCCTGAAGTAGGCAGGCCTGCATCGTGCCACTGCTGGGGGCATACACGTTAATAAAATGCAACGGCATGCCATCCAGACTCACAGCCAGATAGAGCAAACGACCTGGCACCACTTCCTGCACCTTCAGGATCTCTGGCTGAAAAGTCGGGGCCAACAGAAAAGCCACCCCGCTCGAGTTTGTGCTGAGGTGGCTCATGTAAACCCCCCCTTCCCACTCCAGTCGCCAGGTGGGTTCGTCACCGACAACAGTGTGCGTCTCTTGCAGAAAACACACCGCGTATTTCCCCTCTCTCAGGACTTGTAAATGCTGAAATCTGCGAAAGCTCGCTCTACTGCCATTTAAATTTAATGTAACTACTGTGAATTTGCAAACACGTTGGAATTATTTCCTCACATTGCTCTTGGTCACAGAACCATCCTCCTTGAGGAACCTTGAGAAATCCCCAAGCTGATGCCTCACAGACGCAGAAATATCACTATCCTTGCTGCCAAGGATGCTTTCAAGATCCTCAATAAATCCTGGCAGCTCTCCCCACCGCCTCTTCGCTGCTTCAACTTTAGTCTTGTGACTTTTAGATGTTTTGAGAAAGTCCTGAATCTCACGGATAAGGGTTGTGTTAAACACAGCCCTGAAGTCTGGGCGCTCCGCCAACCCACTCACACCTGGAGCAGCAGCCTCCTCTGCACATCGCTCAAGGCCAGTGTCAGAGTCTGTGGGACTACAGCTTGCTGAAAGCTCACTCACCCCACTGCACAGGCCGAGCCCATCGCTCTCCCCCTCCTCCGGCATGACACCACCCCCAGGATCAATGCCGAGGGAGGGTCCCGATGCCTCTGACAGCAACAAGCTGTCCAATAAAAGGCTAGGCTCCTGCACTCTCCCATCACACCCCACTTCTGGGTCTGGGGAAGAAAAAACAGCAGGCACCCCCGGGGTCCCAGGTGTTCTTGGAGTCTCCCCTACTACCTCAACCGATGAGGCATCACTCCCCTCATCACTTCCACTGGTTCTAATACAGAGCTCAGAGTGGAACGTTTGATCTCCCGCTCCTCCCCCCTCAGGCTGACTCTGCTCATCCCCCATCCCAGGGAGCACATTTCCAGGGGAGTCAAACCCATCAACCGGCGTGCCATCACCCTCAGAAGGCCCCTGAAACGAGGGGACCTCCTCCGACCCAGCGGACACACTCCCAGGGGCATCAACCCCGCTACCCGATGAGATGACTTCCTCGGAAGGCCCCAGAGACGAGGGGGCCGCCACCAACCCAGAGGACACGGTTTCAGGGGAGGCGATCCCAGTAACTGATCTGGTAACACCTGCAGAAGGTCCCTGAACCAGAGGCTCATCCTCCGGCCCACAAGTCACCAGTCCGTGGTCACCGCTCTCGACAGGGGTGGAAGGTCTCGAAATATCCGTCCCCCTTAATTTGGGCCCACGCTCATGCTCTTCCTCGCTTTCCGACAGCCTTCTTTATGTCCCGGTGGCTATGGGAGGTGCGGTGACCTCCATAGAGGAAGGGTCCTCCACCTCCGCACCACCCGCTGCCCCCTTTCATCTCCCATGTTTGCTCCCACCTGCCCCCTTCCGGTTCACCTCAGCTCCTTGCTGAGCCAAACCAGGTGCGCCCTGGACTTCACTGGGCCCACTGGGCAGGAGCCCATCTGCTGTTGATTGATTCCCTTGGAGGGGCTTATTCTTCTTCTTATCCTTATTCTTAATCTTCCCCTTCTGCGTCACCCAACCTCCCTCCCCCCCTTCACCCTTCCCCTGCGCCTTGCCATCTACCACCTCCACAGGTTCAGGGCATGGGGGGGGGGGGGGGCCCTCACTGCTCCGGGTCACCAAGGTAGTACTTGCAGCCTCTGATGGGTTGGCAGTGCCGTCCCGGGTTACCGAGACGGAGCCAGCAGCCCCAGCCGAGTCAGCAGTTCCACCCCGGGCCACCGAGGCTTGGAGGGCCGCCCCGGATGGGCCAGCACTGCATTCCTGGGCCCCTGCGTTAGAATTTCTCGCAGTGGCCCGGCTCCTGGGACACTCTCTACGGAGATGTCCAAACTCCTTGCACGCATGACACTATGCCTCTCCCCAGCTCCAATACACGCGATTGGAGAGACCCTTATGCTCCACAGCGAAACTCCCCTCGGCACCCAACCCCACTTCCACCTTCATAAACACGCGCCTCTTGAAGCTCAGCACCCCTTTCTCATACGGGTCATTCCCGGGGTGCATGAGCCTAGTAAGCTTAGACCGCACCTCCCCAATCTTCATCAAGTGTGGAAGGATTTTTGCATCCCGGAGAAACGTGGGACAATTCCGTAGGAGAACCGATTTTACATTGGACACCCACGGTTCCACCTGTAGATGGACCCCCTCCACCGTGAGCCCCTTCTCCAACACTTGGGCCACATCCTTCCGGGACTTCAGTATCAACTGAACCTTCCCTCATGCACACTCGGAAGAGGCAATGACATCCCTCTTGAACAGATCATGCAAGCCCTTTGCAATTGCAGCCCTGCTCCACGTGAACCCGGTTTGAACCGAGATCCCGTAAATATCCCAGTCCAAGTCAACATGAGGCTCATCCACGAGTGGCCTCGAGGCCGCCGTCGAAGCCGCCACTGCGTAGCTCTGAACCTTAGGCCGAGCCCCCGCCTTCATGACAGTGGCACACCTCAGCTCCAGGGACAGCAGCACCTCAGCTCAAAAGCGATCCTCAGAGACAGTCACAGTCTGAATGAGCAGCAGAAGCAGTTTCCTCCAGCCAGAGAAAGGAAAGTCCCCAAGCTCACCTCCACAGTCCAGAGCAGCTTTTGGAAGGCTCTTCAAAGCCCTGACAGAAGCAAAAGATACCCTCTTCACGTTAAGCCCAGGCAACAGCACTGTGCAAAACGGTATTGGGGCAGAGAGTCGGTGCTATAAATGTCAAAGACACCGAAATCATTCCTACCCACGATCTCCAGGCACTCTTGGCAATCCGCCAGCCACGGCTGCTCCCACCGCGGTGCAGAGGAACTCAGGAATTCCACACGAAATGGAGAAATCCTTAAACAAAGGAAAGTTTCCACAGTCCGACGTTCGATCAAACTATGAAATCTCACTGCAACTGTTCCTCCTCCTTCGACAAGAACCTTGAAAGGTTGCTTCAAAACTTCTCAGAGCAGAGAAAAACACGACCTCTCTCTCTCTCTCTCTCTCTCTCTCTCTCTCTCTCTCTCTCTCTCTCTCTCTCTCTCTCTCTCTCTCTCTCTCTCTCTCTCTCTCTCTCTCTCTCTCTCTCTCTCTCTCTCTCGCTCTCTCTCTCTCTCTCTCTCTCTGTCTCTCTCTCTCTCTGTCTCTCTCTGTCTCTCTCTCTATCTCTCTCTGTCTCTCTGTCTGTCTCTCTGTCTGTCTCTCTGTCTGTCTGTCTGTCTGTCTCTGTCTCTGTCTCTCTGTCTCTGTGAAAAACAATCATGTCTGGTAACTAGGAAAGTGTGAACTGTGGAAGTGCTTGGGGAGATTCACATTCCAACTTTCTGCAAAGCAACATCAGTGCTTTAACACTCAATGTACTGGACCATTTGTTCAGTCACTTGTTACAGCTTTCTGTCCTCATCTATTTTGGATACAACTTGTTAATTACTCTTGCTGGAGGTTTGTTATTCATGCTTGCAGATGAAGTCAGAAATTTACTTCAGAGGAAAACAAAGTACTGGAGTAACTCAACGGGTCAGGGAGCATTTGTAGAGGAAATGGCCGGACGATATTTTGTGACCCTATATGTCGCCTGCCCATTCCCTCCACAGATGCTGCCTGACCCGCTGAGTTCCTCCAGCTCTGCATTTTTTGTCAAAGACTCACATATCGGCAGTCTCTTATCTCTCAGAGAATTACTTGTTGATAAATTCTCATTTAGCAAACTTATAAGACAGATAAAACATATTGAATTAAATTTACATAATAAACAATAGGAAATGTCCTATAGATAGACACAAAATGCTGGAGTAACTCAGCGGGACAGCCAGCATCTCTGGAGAGAAGGAATGGGTGACGTTTTGGGTCAGGACCCTTCTTCAGACTGAGTGTTAAGGGAAAGGGAGAAATAGAGAAATGGAAGGGTAAGGTTTGAAAACACAGATCAAATGGGACGATGATCAAGGAAATGTAGAATGCTACATAGTTAGCTGAGAGGAAGGTGACATCGAGGCATACAATCAATAATATTTAATCAGGAGGACAATGAAACTTGTCGGAGAACTAGGATGGGGAGGAACAGAGAGAGAGGGAAAGCAAGGATTACTTGAAGTTAGGGAAGTCAATATTCAAATCGCTGGGGTGTAAGCTGCCCAAGCGAAAAATTAGGTCTTGTTCCTCCAATTTGCGCTGGGCCTCACTCTGACTGTGGAGGAGGCCCAGGACAGAAAGGTCAGTGTGGGAATGGGAGGGGCAGTTAAAGTGTTTAGCAACTGGGAGATGGGATAGGCCTAGGCGGACTGAGCGGAAATTTCCTATGCTGTAATTGCCGGTTAATGAGAAGGTATTTCAAAAGGATTTTAAAGATATGTTCAAACAATATAGCAAAAGCTCACATTTTGCATTACTTCTTGGAAGTTGTGAGCTAATTTTAAAATGTTTCCTTTGCTACACACAGGCATTATACTGAATGCTTAAATAAGCAGATTATACTTAACTATATTTTGTTGAAAGTATATTGGAGATACAATGTGCCTTTAGTTTACTGATGCAAGGCCTTATATGTACTCGGATGTAGCTGGCTGTTGTGCAGAGAATTACCAGCATTGTCCTCCCTGTGTGTTGGAGTTCCTGACCTGGTGGTTTGGTGTCGGTTTCTGTGCTTTAATCAAGATCAATTTTAATTCAATTTACAGCTTAAATGTTAAATTAAAATATAAAAAGTGCAGTTGCTGGATTCTAAAATAAAAACAGAAAAGTTGTTTTAAAGTGAGGGGGGGAAAGATTTATTGGGAACCTGAAGGGCAACTTTTTCGTACAGAGGGTGGTGATGTATGGAACGAGCTGCTGGAGGAATAGTTGAGGCAGGCACTATCGCAACATTTAAGAAACATTTAGACAGGTATATGGATAGGGCAGGTTTAGAGGGATACAAGATCAAGTGGACCTATTGGGCCCAAACCTATCCTGCGTTGCTGCAGCACCTTCTCCTCCTCCCCCCCCCACTCCCCCCTCCCCTCTCCCCCCCTTCCCCCTCCCCTCCCCCTCCCCTCCCCCTCCCTTCACCCCCTCCCCTCTCCCTCCCTGCTGCCTGACAGTGCCAAACACTCATGTTTGATCCTGACCTCGGTTGCTGTCTGTGTGGAGTTTGCACATTCTTCTTGTGACTGCATGGTTTTCCTCTGGGTCCTCTGGTTTCCTCCCAGATTCCAAAGATGCATTGGTTTGTAGGTTAATTGGTGTCTGTAAATTGCCCCCTGTGTGTAGGGAGTGGATGCGAAAGTGGGATACCATAGAACTTGTGTGAATGTGTGATTGATGGTCAGCATGAACTCGGTGGGCTGCAGGGCCTATTTCCATGCTGCATTTTAAAACTAAACTAAACTAAATTGTGGTGAAAGGATGTTGCCAGGACCCGAGGGATTCAGTTCTATGGACAGATTGGGCAGACTAAGGCTTTATTCCTTGAGGCATAGGAAAATGAGGGACGATCTTATAGAGGCGTATAAAATCCTAAGGTGCATAGATATGATAGATAAGAAGGCATTGCCTTTTTATCCCCAGAGATGTGGAACAAACAATTTGATGTCATTGCTTTCAAGCTGAAAAGGGAATGATTTAAAGGAAACTGAGGGGCAACGTTTTCACCCACATGGTGTGACGTATATGGAAAGAGGTGCCAGGAGAAGTCATTGGAGCAGGTACACAGTGACAAGATTTCAAAGACATTTGGACAATTACCCGGATAGGAAAGGTTCTGAGGGATATAGTTCTAATGCAGGAAATGGGACTAGATTTGATGGTCATCTTGGTCAGTGTGGACAAGCTGGGCCAAAGGGGCTTTTTGTGCGCTGTATGACTCTATAACTCTGAGAGATGTTTTTGTGAGGAAAAGTTGGGTCTATGGGGTGAAAGGTGAGGACTAGGGGGACTCTGTCCCTGCTGTGACTGGGGGGAGGGGGAGCAAGAGCAGAGATAAAATATAAGATTCCGAAGGAACTTTACAAGGTAGATACCAAGAGGATTTTCCTTTTATCATGTGATCCATATCCCTCCATTTTTTTCATATCCATGTGCCTATTTAACAACATCTTAAATGCCACTATTGTATCTGCCTCCACCACCACCCCTGGTAGTGCATTCCAGCCACCCATCACCCTCCATGTAAAAAAAAAGCACCCACAACATCTCCTTTAAATTTTGTCTGTCTCACCTTAAAGCAAAGCCCTCTAGTCTTTATAGACAATAGACAATAGGTGCAGGAGGAGGCCATTCGGCCCTTCGAGCCAGCACCGCCATTCAATGTGATCATGGCTGATCATTCTCAATCAGTACCCCGTTCCTGCCTTCTTCCCATACCCCCTGACTCCGCTATTCTTAAGAGCTCTATCTAGCTCTCTCTTGAATGCATTCAGAGAATTGGCCTCCACTGCCTTCTGAGGCAGAGAATTCCACAGATTCACAACTCTCTGACTGAAAAAGTTTTTCCTCATCTCAGTTCTAATGTCTTTGACATTTCCTCCCTGGGAAAAATGTCTACCTTTTGTGCCTCTGCCAAACCTTCTCCACCTAGAGTATTTTTTCTGTGCTGCTGTCAGCATTCCGGAAATTAACCTCTTACACTTCTCAGAACCATCTTCCTCTCAGTTGGGCAATGCAGCAACACCACCATATGATGAAACATCAAATTGTTAACTCTCTGTATGTTGACTAGTGGACAAGTCCATCAGCAGACTAGAGAATCACTGGAATTCACATGTGCCTTTTCTTGAGCTTCAGTGCACCTCCCCCGCACATCTGTTTAGAACAATCAGTGCAATGGAGAAAAGAGCTTTAGTGGGTTTGGGGAAGGATTTATTATAATGATTCCACAATCCCAGATTTACCTTCTGCTTAGTTACATTAGTTGGGAGAGAAGTACTGTCAATGGCTTTTGCCTTGACGTGAAACGTGGTCCCATCCCTTAGCATTCGGGAGAATATTTTGCCATAATTACCACTCTGATGATAATTTTCTGAACCTCTTCCCAGTGTGGAAATGTCAAAGACTAAGCCGTCAAATGTGTGGCATGGTGGCACAGTGGTAGAGTTGTTGTTTTACAGAGCCCGAGACCCTGGTTCAATCCTGACCACGGGTGCTGCCTATATGGAGTTTGTATGTTCTCCCTGTGACCGCGTGGGTTCCCCCGTTTCCTCCAACACTCCAAAGACATACAGGTTTGTATGTTAATTGGTTTTGGTAAAAAATTGTAAATTGTCCCGTGTTTAGGATAGTGCTAGTGTACAGGGTCAGCATGGACCCGGTGGGCCGAAGGGCCTGTTTCTGCACTGTGCCTCTAAGCTCTAGGGTATAATTTTAAGGTGAAAGGGGTAACATTTGAAGAAGATGTACGTGTCAAGTTTTTTACACAGAGGGTGATGGGTGCCTGGAATCTGCTGCCAGGGGTGAGGCTGGAGGCAGATATGATAGTGCTATTTCAGAGGCATTTCGATAGGCACATGCATATGCAGGATATGTTGGGATATGGATTACGTGCATGTGGATGATATTTGTTTATCTTGGCATCATGTTCGGCACAGACTTTGCTGGCCATACTTTTCTATATTCTGTGTTCTGTAAATCAATCTTAAACCTTTGCACGATCTCGCTTGGCTTTGATTTAAACTGATCCTTCAATACGTCAGTGTGTTTCCCATTAAATCATAACTAGGTGGGGGGGGGGGGGGGGGTGGGGGGGGGTCCCACTACATTAGCTAGAATGGCCCTATGTTTATATTCATCATTGAGGTCACTTGGAGCAAAGTAATGCTCATGTATCTCACTGTATTCCTCCCACATTTGAGCTTGACTTAAATCCTGTAATCAAACCTAATGTTGTCGTAAATTGTATTTCCTTTTTTTAAAGAGGACCATTATTAGACCACCCTTCTCTCCATTTATATATTTTTGAGAAAATGATTTCTCTTCAATCACATATGAGTTTGGGAGAAATGTTCCCTGTCACAGGTATATTGTATCCTAATATGCATAAGAGGTGGTGGAGGCTGAGTTTCATCCTTTAGCAAGTGTATTTATCTTCTTCAGGCCTGCTGAGTATTCATCTTCAAACAAAGCCATCACAGTGATCACCCAAAGTGTCTTTGCGTTTGGGGTGTGCATTTTTCTCAGGTGCTCTGATTCCAAGAGACCGAGGATCCCGCGTGAGCCCCTCACACGGCCACCATAGATGAGGCCCTCACACGGCCACCATAGATGAGGCCCTCACACGGCCACCATAGATGAGGCCCTCACACGGGTCTCCTCGGTATCCCACAGCTCCGCTCTTGCTCCCCATCCTCCCAGTCACAACAGTGACAGAGTCACTGTACTCACCTTTCACCCCATAAGCCGTTGCATACAGCACGTAATCATCTAACATTTTTGCCACCTCCAACGATACCCCCTCCGCCAGCCCCATCTTCACACCTCGTTTCGCTGAACACCTCTGCTCAGTCTGCCTAGACCCAAGTGATCTGCTGGTTGTGAAACAATTTAACTCCCCCTCCCATTCCCATACTGACCTTTATAATAATAATAATAATAATAATAATAATAAGCATTTATTTTATATAGCGCCTTTCCAGAAGCTCAAAGAGCTTTACATAAACAATCATAACATAGAAACAAACAGACAAACTATCCTTTCTGTTTTCCGCAGAGACCGTTCCGTCCGCAACTCCCTGGTTAACTCATCCCTTCCCACCCAAACCACCCCCACACCAGGTACTTCCCCCTGCAACCTCAAGAGATGTAATACCTATCCCTACTCATCCCTCAACTCCATCCAAGGACCCTGGCAGTCCTTTCAGGTGAGGCAGAGGTTCACTTGCACCTCCACCAACCTCATCTACTGTATCCGCTGTTCCAGGTGTGGAGTCCTATATATCAGCGAGACCAAGTGCAGGCTCGGCGATCGTTTCGCTGAACACCTCTGCTCAGTCTGCCTAGACCCAAGTGATCTCCTGGTTGTGAAACAATTTAACTCCCCCTCCCATTCCCATACTGACCTTTATAATAATAATAATAATAATAATAATAATAAGCATTTATTTTATATAGCGCCTTTCCAGAAGCTCAAAGAGCTTTACATAAACAATCATAACATAGAAACAAACAGACAAACTATCCTAACGGAGAAGCGGCGAATAAACAACGCCAGCGTCCTCTCACGTCAGGGTCCGGCAGTAGACAACAAAAAGCACAGGACACACAGATACAATTTTTACACAAACAGCCATCACAGTGATTGCTCTAGGAACACCCTGTCCTGGGCCTCCTCCACTTGTCAGAATGATGCCCAAGGCAAACAGGAGGAACAGTACCACATATTTTGCTTGGGCAGCTTACAACTCAGTGATATGAATATTGACTTCTCTAACTTCAAGTAATCCTTGCTTTCCCTCTCTCTCCATCCGCCCCCATCCTCGTTCTCTGACTAGTTTGGCTGGCCTCCTGAGTACATTTTACTGATTGTATGCCTTGTTGTCACCTTCCCCTCAGCTAGCAATGATCTATTCTAAATTTTCCTTGAACCTCATCCCCTTTAATCACTCGTTTCCACACCATACCCTTCCCATACGAAAGTGGCAAGAGGGAACATAGGTATGATGATGTGGGAATTACGGGGATGTGACTGCAAGAGGATCGGAGCTGGGATCTGAATATTGAAGGTTATATGTCCCATGGGCAAGACAGGAAGGTGGGCAGAGGTGGGTGGGGTAGTTCTGTTGGTGAGGAATGACATTCGATCCTTAGCGAGGGGTGACATAGGATCAGAAGATGTAGAGTCATTGTGGGTAGAGCTGAGAAATTGTAAGGGTAAAAAGACCTCAATGGAAGTTATTTCCAGGCCTCCAAACAATGGCCAGGCAAAGTCAATGCATATTATTTTAAGCGGAGATAGATAGATTCTTGATTAGTATGCGTGTCAGGGGTTAAAAACATAGAAACATAGAAAATAGGTGCAGGTGGAGGCCATTTGGCCCTTCATGCCACCACCACCATTCATTGTGATCATGGCTGATCATCCACAATCAGTGACCTGTGCCTGCCTTCCCCCCATTTCCCTTGATTCCACTAAACCCTAGAGCTCTATCTCACTCTTTTAAAATTCATCCAGTGAATTGGCCTCCACTGCCTTCTATGGCAGAGAATTTCACAAATTCACAACTCTCTGGGTGAAAAAGTTTCCTCTCACCTCAGTTTTAAATGGCCTCCCCTTTATTCTTAGACTGTGGCCTCTGGTTCTGGATTCCCCCAACATTGGGAACATTTTTCCTGCATCTAGCTTGTCCAGTCTTTTTATAATTGTATACGTCTCTATAAGATCCCCTCTCATCCTTCTAAACTCCAGTGAATGCAAGCCCAGTCTTTCCAATCTTTCCTCATTTGACAGTCCCGCCATCCCAGGGATTAACCTCGTGAACCTATGCTGCACTGCCTTAATAGCAAGGACGTCCTTCCTCAAATTAGGAGACCAAAACTGCACACAATACTCCAGATGTGGTCTCACCACGGCCTATACAACTGCAGAAGGACCTCTTTGCTCCTATACTCAAATCCTCTCGTTATGAAGGCCAACATGCCATTAGCTTACTTCACTGCCTGCTATACCTGCATGCTTACTTTCAGTGACTGGTGTACAAGGACACCCAGGTCACGTTGCACTTCCCCTTTACCTAATTTGACACCATTGAGATAATAATCTGCCTTCTTGTTTTTGTCGCCAAAGTGGATAACCTCACATTTATCTACATTATACTGCATCTGCCATGCATCTGCCCACTCACTCAACCTGTCCAAATCAGCCTGAAACCTCCTAACATCCTCTTTGTAGTTCATACTGCCGCCCAACCTTGTGTCATCAGCAAACTTGCTAGTGTTAGTTCTAATTCCATCATCCAAATCATTAATATATATTGTAAATAGTTGCGGCCCCAGCACCGAGCCTTGCGGCACTCCACTCTCCACTGCCTGCCATTCTGAAAAGGACCCGTTTATTCCTACTCTTTGCTTCCTGTCTGCCAACCAATTCTCTATCCATGTCAATACTCTTCTCCCAATACCATGTGCTCTAATTTTGCTCACCAAACTCCCATATGGGAGCTTATCAAAGGCTTTCTGAAAGTCTAGATACACTACATCCACTTCATCCATATTACTTGTTACATTCTCAAAAAATTCCAGAAGATTAGTCAAGCAGGATTTCCCCTTCATAAATCCATGCTGACTTGGCCCAATCCTTTTACTGCTATCCAAATGTGCCATTATTACCTCTTTAATAATTGACTCCAGCATCTTCCCCACCACCGATGTCAGGCTAACTGGTCTATAATTCCCTGTTTTCTCCCTCGTTCCTCTCTTGAAAAGTGGGATAACATTAGCTACCGTCCAATCCACAGGAACTGATCCTGAATCTATTGAACATTGGAAAATGATCACCAATGCATCCACGATTTCTAGAACCACCTCCTTGAGTACCCTGGGATGCAGACCATCAGGCCCTGGGGATTTATCAGCCTTCAGTCCCATCAGTCTACCAAATACTATTTCTCGCCTCATGCAAATTTCTTCCAGTTCCTCTGCCTCCCTAGGTCCTCTAGTACATCTGGGAGATTGTTTGTGTCTTCCTTAGTGAAGACTGATCCGAAGTACCTGTTCAACTCTACTTCTACTACCATTTCCTTGTTACCCATTTCTGCCTTCAAGGGACCCACATTTGTCTTTACTAATCTTTTCCTCTTAACATACCTAAAGAAGTTTTTACTGTCCTTCTTTATAGTCTTGACCAGCTTCGCTTCGTACTTCATCTTTTCAGCCTGTAGTCCTTTTTGCAACCTTCTGTTGTCCTTTGAAAGTTACCCAATCCTCTGGCTTCCTGCTACTCTTTGTTATGTTATACATCTTTTCTTTTAGTTTTATTCCATCCCTTGCCAGCCACGGTCAGCCACGGTTGCCTTTTACCCCCCTGAGAATCTTTCTTCCTCTTTGGAATGAAATGATTCTGCATCTTCTGGATTATGCCTAGAAATTCCTGCCATTGCTGTTCTGCCGTCATTCCTGCTCGGGTCCTTTTCCATTCAACCTTGGCCAGCCCCTCTCTCATGCCTTCATAGTCCCCTTTGTTCAACTGCAACACTGACATTTCTGATTTAACCTTCTCCCTCTCAAATTGCAGATTAAAACTAATCATATTATTGACACTACCTCCAAGTGGTTCCTTTACCTTGAGTTTCCTTGTTAAATCTGGTTCATTGGGCAACACTAAATCCAGAATTGCCTTCTCTCTGTTAGGCTCCAGTACAAGCTGCTCTAAGAATCCATCTCAGAGGCACTCTACAAACTCCTTTTCTCAGGGTCCAAAACCAATGTGATTTTTCCAGTCTACCTGCATATTGAAATCCCCCATAAGCACTGTGGCATTACCTTTGTAACATGCCAGTATTAACTCCTGCTGCAACTTACACTCTATATCCAAGCTATTGTTTGGGGGCCTGTAGATAACACCCATTAGACAATAGACAATAGACAATAGACAATAGACAATAGGTGCAGGAGTAGGCCATTCAGCCCTTCGAGCCAGCACTGGCATTCAATGCGATCATGGCTGATCACTCTCAATCAGTACCCCGTTCCTGCCTTCTCCCCATACCCCCTCACTCCGCTATCCTTAAGAGCTCTATCCAGCTCTCTCTTGAAAGCATCCAACGAACTGGCCTCCACTGCCTTCTGAGGCAGAGAATTCCACACCTTCACCACTCTCTGACTGAAAAAGTTCTTCCTCATCTCCGTTCTAAATGGTCTACCCCTTATTCTTAAACTGTGGCCCCTTGTTCTGGACTCCCCCAACATTGGGAACATGTTTCCTGCCTCTAATGTGTCCAATCCCCTAATTATCTTATATGTTTCAATAAGATCCCCCCTCATCCTTCTAAATTCCAGTGTATACAAGCTCAATCGCTCCAGCCTTTCAACATACGACAGTCCCGCCATTCCGGGAATTAACCTAGTGAACCTACGCTGCACGCCCTCCATAGCAAGAATATCCTTCCTCAAATTTGGAGACCAAAACTGCACACAGTACTCCAGGTGCGGTCTCACCAGGGCCCAGTACAACTGTAGAAGGACCTCTTTGCTCCTATACTCAACTCCTCTTGTTATGAAGGCCAACATTCCATTGGCTTTCTTCACTGCCTGCTGTACCTGCATGCTTCCTTTCATTGACTGATGCACTAGGACACCCAGATCTCGTTGAACTCCCCCTCCTCCTAACTTGACACTTACCTTTACAATTCCTCAACTCTATCCACAGTGGACTCTACATCATCAGTCCCTATGTCACCCCTCGCAAGGGACTGAATTTCATCCGTCACCAACAGAGTTACCCCACCTCCTCTGCCCACCTGCCTGTCCTTTCTATAGAACGTATTACCCTGAATATTCAGTTCCCTTTCCTGAACCTCCTGCAGCCATGTCTCTGTAATCTCCACAATGTCAAATCTACCAATCTCTAACTGAACCTCAAGCTCATCCACTTTACTTCTTATACTTCGCGCATTCATATATAGTACATTTAATCCATTACTCATCTCACCTTGCACATCGATTCTTATTATACTTGGCCATACTCTCCTATCCCTTCATGAGCTTTCTGTCCCGTTAATTCTGGTGTCTTTCTTAACTTTTCCTATACTCTCTTTCCCTTTAACTCCATCCTTGTCTATCCCATTTGAACCCCCCCCCCACTATTTAGTTTAAACCACCCGTGTAGCAGTGGCAAACCTGACTGCCAGAATGCTGGTCCCCCGCCTGTTGAGGTGCAACCCGTCCCTTTTGTACAATTCACCCTTCCCCCAAAACAGATCCCAGTGGTCTAAGAATCTCAATCCCTGCCCCTTGCACCAGCTCCTCAGCCACTCAGATCCCCTATCTCCCTGTTCCTGCCCTCACCAGCACGAGGAACTGGAAGCAAACAGGAGTAAGATAAGTCACCAATTTATCCGCGTTCAATTGAATTGTAATGTTGAACGTTACACTGGAGGGATCCATCCGCTTTATTTTGAACAGCACTATGGGATCTTGTACATCCATTGAGAGAGCAGATGGGGCATCTGTATAAAGTCACATCTGAATTACTGCACCTCCCAAGGTATTTTCCCTGACATCCCCCGGGAACCAAAATTCTCATTCCATTTTTATCCTCGAGCAGTCTGCGGAGTTTATTCCTTCAAGATTTGTTCTGGGGAGCATGTAATGATAAATGGGTATTAGTTGGCATCATTTCCTTTTATCCTTTTCAACAAATAAAACATTACAGATTTGGGTCGAAACTGTTGGTCCCCAGAGCCAATCTGAACAGAGGAAGGTTACTCAGTCCCTCAACTCCCTTCTGTTTTTTAATTAGATTGCAGCTCATTAGGATTTTAATTTGGTTCAGTCAACTTAAATCTATATCCCTTGATATTCGTAGGAAACAAAAACCTAATATAAATTCTAACAATCCATGCATTCACAAACTTTTAGGAGGGGAAGAATTTCAAATTTCCACTGCCTTTTGTGTGAAACGATGCTTCCTGATTAATGTATTTCTTCCAATTTGAAGATGTCTTCCTCGATTCCTCAAACAGAGGAAATTACATCCTTTGCTTTTATCCAGCTGAGCCGTTTCGTATTTTAAACACCTTTACCAGTTCACTCTCAATTTTCTCACCAAAGAGAAGTCAAATTGAGTTTGTTTGATTTGTTCTTTCGATATCACTTTGTAAATCCTCGCAGAGGACTGGGAGATCTGCACTGTACTTTTTCCAAGGCCATTTCTTTCCAGGAATGGAACCACTCTTAGATATTCTGGGTCAGGTTCAGCAGAGTGTGACACAGTATGCAATGGTCCAGTGGGACCAATGGTTCCATATTGTCATGTGTAACAAGGTACATTGTAATTCTTTTTTTGGGTACTTTGTAGACAGATGATAAAGAGCCTTGGGTATTCCCCTGATGCCCACCAGACATCTTGGATCGCTGTCCCTCAACCAGAACATTGGTCCTAGTATTCAGTCACCTTGTGTATCCCATTCAAACTGCCACAGCACCTTAATACCTAGTCAGTTCTTCATTTTATGGCATGGAATTTTGACCATTCTCCACCCGGGTGCTCCGGTTTCATCCAACACTCCAAACATGTATAGGTTTGTAGGTTAATTGGCTTCGTTAAATTGTAAATTGTTCTTAGTGTGTAGGATAGTGCTAGTGTACGGGATCATTGCTGCATTTCCAGTTGTCTACTTTTTACCATATCAACCATCTCCGTCAATCATCAAAAGCACAGTTTTCAAGAGAGAGTTAGATTTAGCTCTTAGGGCTAAGGGAAATAAGGAATATGGGGATAAAGCCGGAACGGGGTACTGATTTTGGATGATCAACCATGATCATATTGAATGGTGGTGCTGGCTCAAATGGGCGAATGGCCTGTTCCTGCACCTATTTTCTATGTTTCTATTTTTCTATCTAATGGCTTTGCAACATAACAAGGGCCTTCCTTATTGAACACATTCTAAGGCCCCCCTCGGTCATGGCTGACCATGGGTGATGCATCCTGGTTGTTGGCTGCTTGCTCCAAACCTCGGCTAGAGCAGCGTCCATGTGTGGTCAGATGCAAGCCTGGGTGATGTCATATGAAGGACAGGCTGTTGCCCATGCAGCACGTCCCCCCTCTCCACGTCACTGATCGATCCAAAGGAACAGCAGAGCCGTTACAGTTTGGCACCAGCGCCGTCGCAGGAGCTGCCAGAACGAGGTTGTAGACAACGACAAACTGCCTTAGGGACTCCAACTCTGGATTTTTCTTGAGGTTTACTCCTGGAGCCTTTTCCATGACTGGATATGGCCACAAGGCAGTAGAGGTTTTAGATCAGCGTTTTCCCTCTCCTAGATGGACTGCCTTCCCAGGCTGACGAGCCTCATCTGCCCGAGACTCGTGGGGGCGGGAGTGTCTACCTTCCTGTCTATAGCACCTGCCCACTGCAGCCTTCATCCGCCTTCCCAGCCATTGTGACGCTCCACTAAAGTCGGCCATCATCCTCCGCCTGTTCCACCGTTGAGGTCATGGTTGGATTGCTGTTTGTCAGACCTTACCGCCATGGGTGACCCTACCAGGAGCACAGCTCCAGACGGCATCGCTCTCAGGATCTCAGGACCACACAAGCTTCTCCACCACGACCAGGTGACCACGGGGAAGACAAGGGACATAACAGCAGTGCTCAAGGTTGAATGTAGAATTCCTACACCTGACAACCTCTCTAAATATACCTTGATCTGTTTCTTCCAACTTGTCCATCAGAGATCAGTCTTTAGACTTGCTCATCATCCCTGTGCCCTCTGCAGTGACCGTGAATGCTTCAGTTATGCAGTTAATGTCTGATCCATGTAAACCCCAAATAAGTGACACATTTCATGTTAATCCATAGTTAATAAGCAGAAAGTGAAATCAACAGCTCGCTGTATCCGATTTGCACCCAAGAGTAATTCAAAAATCATTGTGAAAAATCAGCAATTCTAAATAAAACATTGAACCTAGAATGGTACAGCACAGGAACGGGGCTTTCATCTGACAATGTTTGTGACGAACATGATGTCAAGTTAAACTGATCTCATCTGCCTGTACATGATTCATATCTTTCTATTCCCTGCACTTCCATGTGCCTATCCGAAAGATGCTTAAACATCACTATCATACCTGCCTCCACTACTGCCCCTGGCAGTGAGTTCCAGGCCCCCACACTCTCTGTGTAAAAGAAAATTGGTGAAAATCTTTCAACAGTCAGGGACTCAATGTAGAAATTGAATTTGTTGGTCAAGATGGGCAACAAAGTGTCCTGACGAGTTAGAATGCACCCATTGCAAATAGTTTTCAGCACTCTTTAGATAGACAAAAAGTGCTGGAGTAACTCAGTGGGTCAGGCAGCATTTCTGGAGAAAAAGGATGGATGATGTTTCCAGTTGAAACCCTTCCACAGACTGCTCGACCCTTCTATAGGGTCTCGACCCAAAATGTCTCCCATCTTTTTTTAAAGTGAAGCCGTTGGCTTTATTTAACTTTATGCTATCCATCCGTCTGAAGTTGACACAGCTGTTAGCAGGCTTATAGCCCCAAGATGAGCTTTGGACTTCTAATCAAAGCATCACTAGAACTGCCCATTTCCATCTTCATCACATCTTCTAACTCTGCTTCAGTTTTGGTTCATGTGAAATCATTGTCCATTCTTTAGATACCTCTGGTTGTAATTATTCCAACATACTGTTGGCTACCTTGCTTGTTTTTATCATACAACATACCAGAATTACATCGTGCACCAGTAAAACGATGCCTCTATTTTGAAATGTTCAAGACCCTGTATTGCTTTTCCTCTCACTTTCTTTACTTTACTCCAATCCCATAAGATATCTGTACTCTTCCAATTTTGTTCTCTTAATCATTCCAGAATTTAACCACTGCACTGTTGTTGATGGTGACATTTGTGTTGCCAAGATCTTAAGCTTTGGATTTCCACCTCTATCCCTTTCTACATCTCTGCCCCCTGCTCCTTAAAACTTCAAGCTTTCCTGGTCAGTTCCTGTAATTTCTTTTGATGGCTGAATATCAAATTTTGGTTTGACAAAGGTCCTAGCACACTCACCATGCTAAAGGTTAGAAGATGTTTGATTTGTTGTTGAGAAAATGGTGGTGTGCATCCTTCTTGAACAAACATCCTCTCTGGTCCACATGGTGAAGGTGTTCCCACTCTGCTGTTAGCTTGGGTGTATGTGGTGTTGATGAAGGGAAGAATGTTTTCAATTCAGTAGGACACATGGCTTGGCATGTACGTAACTAGAAGCTGGTGGTGGTCTTAATCTCCTTCTATCTTGGCCATTCCAGTAGTGAAAGTTGCACTTTTGGGATTTGGCATCTTCTGACTGATATTTAATCAGCTCATGGTGGAGGATTTGAATGCTAAATTTAGCAAATGGTAAATATTAATGTGTTTTTAACCTCAATAATCAAATATGTAGCCCCAGATCACAGATCAAATTATTTGCAGTTTGTATCCATTATCGGTCCACAAAAGTGCATTTTTGATGTATATTATTGAGGATGTTCATTTCCTGGTTGGTAACCTCATTCTGTGCTGCAGAATTGAATCAAGGTTGAGCTAACACAATTAAAGTGAAATATAAACAGTGACTCAGATCAGGCATGCAAATAAATAAATCTGAACCATCCATTGATGGTTAAAATAAAAGCCCACTAGAGATTATGAATTCCCAAAATTAAATATTTAATTGACTGTAAATTGTTGCTATGGTGCTCATTGTAAATCAATCTAAAATAATCCTCATATGGACCAATGTGTTGTGTGCCTTGTGAGGCAAAGCCTTTATATAAAGAAAACTCAATGAATTATTTTTCATGATCCTTGTAATGAAAAATTATAAAGTGGAATTTAAGAAACTGCAGACTGTCTAGGTCAACCTTTATATTCTCTGAGTAAATTGAATTATTGTTCAATTACACAAGAGTAGATTAAATCTTTTACTGTGAGTATATTTACTCAGAGCCAGGTGCTTAAGTTTCAACAAAACACTATTTTTAGTGCAGGAAGAATGACTTATTCCAATTTAAAAAAAAGCACAGCAACTCAGTTAGAAGAGATGTCAGAGTGTCGTAATGGTCTGAGCATAAAATATACAAATAAGGAACAGGATAAAGGCCAATGGCAATCAAGACCATTCCATTATTTAATAAGATCATGGTGTTGGGATTATAACTGGAATTCTTGAGGCCATCTCCCTGAAGTAACCATCCACTTCTGTGCTAATTAAGAATTCATTTGCCTCCACTTGCCTTCACCGAAGATTTGCAAACGTTAGAGAGGAACAAAATGTGCCGGCCTTAAATGGAGGAAATCTTTTTAGTTTAGTTTAGTTTAGTGATACAGCATGGAAACAGGCCCTTCAATGTACTGGGCCCATGCTGTCCATCAATCCCCACACACCAGCACTATCCTATACACGAGAGACAATTTACAATTTTTTACCAAAGCCAATTAACCTACAAACCTATACATCTTTGGAATGTGGGAGAAAACCGGAGCAACAACAGAGTAAGGCAGCAACCCTACTGCTGTGCCACCGTGCCCACCCTTTTGTTTGAAACATTGACTCTGGTTCTCAATTTTATCATGAGAAAACTTCCTGTCTCTGTTCATTTTATCAAGACTCTCTCAAAATCTCAAATGTTTCATTCAGGTCAGGCCAGAACAGAGAAAAAAAACAATGAATGTGTGAAAAATGAATACTTTATTATCACATGTGACAAGTCACAGAGAAATTCTTTGCTTGCATACCCAAGGTATGCAAATAGTGGTCACGTAAAGGGTGCTGACAAAGTTAGAAAGTATCCTGCACCAGGTCCTCCTTTGTTCCACCCCCCCCCCCACCCCCATGCTTGGTCTTCTTTGTTCTTTCTTCCCCCCCCCCCCCCTCTTCACACCATCCCCCCATGCCGGTTCGTCCATTGTTCCCGGCGGCGTGTCCTCCGACTCCCACATGGCCCGTCCACGACCGCTGGCGCCCTCATCACCGCCGCACCGACCTCCTCCACGACCGCTGCGGGGTTCCCAACTGTGCCCCTGCGGCAACGACCCAGCGCCCGGCCGTGGGGATCTGTCGATGCAGGGGCAGACCGCGGGCACCGTGGACCCAGGCTCCATCGGCCGCGCACCGCCATCAACCTGTGAGGCTCCGGTGACCCGCGAGGTCTGGGCTCCGCCGACCGGCGGAATTGGAACAGGAAATCTGCAGAGACAGTAAATGCCATTTTAGGGAACATCTGGAACATAAAGTACTTACCTGCAGAAAAATATGGGAAGGACAGAATTGATGCAGGAAAAATGTTCCCGACGTTGGGGGAGTCCAGAACCAGGGGTCACAGTTTAAGAATAAGGGGTAGGCCATTTAGGACTGAGATGAGGAAAAACTTTTTCACCCAGAGAGTTGTGAATCTGTGGAATTCTCTACCACAGAAGGCAGTGGAGGCCTATTCACTGGATGTATTAAAGAGAGCGTTAGATATAGCTCTTTGGGCTAACGGAATCAAGGGATATGGGGAGAAAGGATGCACGGGGTACTGATTTAGGATGATCAGCCATGATCATATTGAATGGCGGCGCTGGCTCAAAGGGCCGAACGGCCTACTCCTGCACCTATTTTCTATGTTTCTATGTTTCTATTTTAAGATAAACATCTCTTACATGGGTCTCAACCACGTCTCCAGAGGATTTGGACAGAAAGTTCTTCAGCAACAGTCTCAGTCTCACCACTTTTACATTAGTGCTTTTGAGCCTTTTCAGCAGAAAGTGAAATTGGAGCAGCAGTAGTGCATAATGTACTGGTATGCATACACATGGCTTCAAAAAACATAGAGCAAATCAGCACAGGAATAGACCCTTTGACCCACATGATGCCAGGTTAAATAAACCTCCTCTGCCTGCACATGATCCAAAACCATTCATTCCCTGTATATTCAGTACATGTGCTTATCCTAAAGCATCTTAAGTGCCACTATGTCATCTGCCTCCACTACTCCCCCTGGCAGTGTATTTCAGACATCCACCACTATCTGTGCAAAAAGAACTTACCCCACACATCTCCTTTAAACTTGCTGCTCTCACTTGTAAGCTAAGTCCTCTAGTCTTTGACATTTCCACTCTGGGAAAAAGGTTCCGACTGTTTGCCTTATCTATGTCTCTCATAATTTTATATGCTTTTATCAGGTCTCCCCCCAACCTCTGATGCTCGGAAGAAAACAATCCAAATTTATCTTACTTGTCCGTATGGATAATACCCTCTAAGCCAGGCAGCATTCTTTTGAACGTGTGTTACCAGGCGAGCTTGGAACTGAGTTGTGCACTCATGAGGTCCAGATTTGTCAAGGCATTGGACTGGTCAATGGTTTTAATAATAAAAGCATCATTCTGATATGCAGGCTAGGACAGTATTTTAGGAAGATTATCAAATTTTCTTTATCATTTTCAGGCAGTTCTGAACCACAATAGGGTCCATGGCCTTTGAGGACAACTCTTTGTCTTACCCAAGTAATTTCCTCAATTTGATGTAGACGAAATATGGTGAAATATGTGATCATTGAATATGGCCCCAAACTCAACTAAGGCAGCTGCTCTGATTTTGATTTCAATGTGGTTAATATGGAAAAGGTACAGTAAATCATTAAAAAAGACAATTCAATGTACTAAATATCAGGCAAATTCGAGTGTTATGAGAGCTTCATTGTCGTATGTACCGAAAAATGAAACAATGGAATTCTTACTTGCAGCATCATAACAGTCCCATAAATGTAATATGCATAGATAATATATAATATTTTTTAATAGATCAAACTTCAATGATTTCAACAAATTTGTGCAAAAGGCTCCATTCTTTGTTGTTTTTGATTCTGACAGGATACAAATATTCCAATTCCTATCAATAATAATGACATAAATACTGAAAATGTTTGCCTGAAGAACCTATATGGAAGAATTTCGGAAAGTAATCATGTCATTTTTCTTTCTTTTTGTGGCAGGAGAACCACTGTAGAAGAATTAAAATCCTTGGAGATTGTTATTATTGTGTATCAGGCTTAACTCAACCGAAAACAGACCATGCTCATTGCTGTGTTGAAATGGGATTGGACATGATTGATACAATCACGTAAGTAATTGATCTTCCGAGGAGAATACTTCCTCTTCTCAGTTTTATTCCCAAGTTTTCACAATAAAGAAGATGTTTCAGCCCAGACTCATAACTATTAGTCATGGATATTAGCATTTCCCAGATGCTGGGCTTGATGTAACAGCTCCCAATAGGGAGATAAGCTCGACCTTGTTGCTCACTAACCTCACAATGGAGACAGTCCCATAGGTATCCGATGTATGTTAAAAAAAAGTGATTCTAAGCCTGCACAAATACTGGATTCAATCTTAAAGTAGGATTTGTTATGGTTTTAATGTGCAAATGTTGGAAAATTGCATGATTTTCACATCGCACATATCATTGTAGATTTTTTTTTTTAAAGGAAAACAACTTAATATACAATTTATAATTTTGCTGTTAAATTGATGCACCATCCAAATTGATGTCATCATCTTGATATGGAAGTGGGCAAAATATTGATAAAGAAATTACTGACGCATTGTTACAGTGCAGTCTTTGTCATCAGTATCTCAGCCATATTGAGTCTTATTCTGTAGGTCATCACTAATTTCAGAAGTTGAGAGCAGATAGATTGAATTAGATAAATGGTTCCATGGTACATTATTGTCACACGTACCGAGGTACAGTGAAATAATTTATTTGCATGCAATTCAGTGAAATTTGACTGTATATAAGCACAATTATATCTAAATACAAGAGTGTAAGAATAGTGCATTACACTGTGTAGTTGTAGTACACAAGCATTGTTACGTTTCTAGGGTGGATTGAGGATGAATGGCCATGCAAAGAATAAATTAAAGAAAATTAAAACTGATGTCAGTTGAATCTTTTTTGGAGAAGAAAACGGACAAAATGCTACAATTCCAGATTAGATTGGATAGTTGGATGAAAGGATCAGAGAACTGTATGTAATTATAAACAAGATTGTTTCCTCAATTGAAGAGTAAATACTGACGCAAAGTGCTGGAGTAACTCAGCAGGTCAGGCATCATCTCTCAAGATCATGGATAGATGACATTTCAGGTCAGGACCCTTCTTCAGACTCATGTTGGAGCAGGGGGTGGGGTGTGGGGGGGGGAGGAGAAGAAAGTTGGAAGAGAGGAGGGGCAGGAAAGCCTGGCAGGTAGTAGGTTGATACAGATGATGGGTAGATGGTTGGACAAAGGTTAGAGATGAAAAGACAGAAGGTGTGAGACAAAAGAATCGAAGAGTTGTGAATTATGTAACTAGAGGAAAGAATGTAGGTTGAAGGGGAGGGGGAAGAGGGCAACAGGTGTGAGTCTAGGTGGGACACAGTGGAGAGGGGAAGATTAGTTACCTAAAATTGATGAACTCAATGTTCATACCATTGAATTTTAAGCTGCCCAAGCAGAATATGAGGTGCTGTTCCTCCAGTTTATACGTGGCCTCAATCTGGTAATAGAGGAGGCCCAAGGACATAAATGTCGGTATGGGAATGGAAAGAGGAGTTAAAATGGTTAGCAACCGGGAGATCCAGTAGGCCTTGGCAGACCGAGTGCAAGTGTTCGATGAGATGGTCGCTGAGTCTACACCTGGTTTCGGCAATGTCCAGGAGGCCACATCAGGAACACCAGAAGGGCCGAATGGCCTACTCCTGCACCTATTTTCTATGTTTTTCTATGCGGTATATGAGGTTAGAGGAGGTGCATGTGAATCTCTGTCTCACCTGGAAGGATGATCCTGGATGGAAGTGAGGGAGGTGGTGTATGGACACGTGTTACATCTCCTGCACTCCTGTGTAGGAAAATAACTGCAGATGCTAGTACAAATCGAAGGTGTCACAAAATGCTGGAGTAACTGCGCTCCTATGGTTGCAGGGGAAAGTACCTTCGGAGTGGGTGGTTTGGGTGAGAATGGATGAGTGAACCAAGGAGTTGTGGAGGGAGGGGGCTCTGCAGAAGGCAGGAAGGGGTGGAAATGGGAAGATGTGACTAGTGGTGGGATCACGTTGAAGGTGACAGAAACGTCAGCGGTTGGATGCGGAAGTTGGTGGGGTGAAAAGTGAGGACCAGGGGAATTCTATCTTATTTCCTCAGGTGGAATGGGGAGAGAAAGCAGAGCTACAGAATACAGAGGAGGTGAGCGTGGGGGATCCACCAAGACTGCACTGGGGAAGCTATGTTTACTAAAGGACAAGGGCATCTTGCATATTCTGGAATGGAAAGCTTCATATTGGGATCAGATGAAGATGAGACCGAGAAATTGAGAGTAGAGGACAGCATCGTTGTAAGAGGCAGGGAGGGAGGAAGTGTAGTCCAGATAACTATGGGGGTCGGTGGGTTTGTAGTAGACATCAGTCAATAGTCTGTCCCCTGCAATGGAACGGATCAAGAAAGGGGAGAAATGTTCCAGAGGTAGTCCAATTGAATTTGAGGGCAGGGCGGTAAAGTTAATCAAATCAATGAGTTCTGCACGGGTGCAGGAGGCAGCCCTGATGCAGTTGTCGGCGTAGCAGAGAAAGAGTTGCGGGACAGTGCCAGTGTACATCTGGAACAAGGACTGCTTGACATAACTGACAAAATGCAGGCCTAGCTGGGGCTCATGCAAGTGCCCATGGCTACAAATTTAACTTGGAGAAAGTGAGAGGAGTCAAAGAAGTTATTGAAAGTGAAGACGTTCTGCCGGGCAGAGGAGAGTGTTAATAGAGGGAAATTGATTTGGGTCTCTGTTCAAGGAAGAACGGGGAGGCTTGGAGGTTTCCTGGTGGGGAAATGAGGTATAAAGGGAATGGATGTCCATGGTAATGATGAGGCAATGGGGGCATAGAAATTGAAAGCTATTGAACAGTTGAAGGGTTGGTGAAGTGTCTCAGATGTAGGTCAGAAGAGACTGGACAAGGGGGAATAGGATGGAATCGAGGTATGTGGGGATGAGTTCAGTGAGGCAGGAGTAGGAAGAAACAATGAGTGTGCCAGGGCTGTCCTATTTATGGATTTTGGGAAAGAGATAGAAGCAGACAGTGCGGGGCTGGGGAACGTTAAGGTTGGAATCTACGGAGGGGAGATGGCCAGAGATGATGGGAGTTGATGGCCTGGTGTTTGGCTGCGGGATCATGGTCAAGGGGTAGGTATGAGGAGGTGTGCAAGAGCTGTTTCCTTTCCTCAGATCAGTAGAGGCCAGCCTGCCAGACTACATCGGCACCTCCCTTGTTGGTGGGTTTAACAACAATGTTGGGATTGTTACTAAGTGAGCGGAGGGCTGTGCGTTCAGAAGAGGTGAGATTGGAGTGGATAAGGGGATTGGTGATGTTAAGGCGGTTGATGTCACATCAGCAGTTTTAAATAAAAAGGTCCAGAAAGGGTAGAAGGCCGCCAGAGGGAGTCCATGAAACAACAATGACACAAACTGATTCAAATGAGTTGTTTCTGCATTGAGACTTCCATGTGTACTCTCTTCTTGGTCCCACCACACTTCATGGATTCTTCTAGCCTTTTTCAATCTGTCTTTTACTGCTCATATTTCTGCTAATAGTCTAGCATTTATTCATAACTCACTGCTGAAACAGAATAATGTTGCACAGGCAGAGGTATTTTAATTCTTTGTAACTGTGCTGGCTCTTTGAAAGAGAATTCACATTAGTCCCACACTCACTGTGCTCTCGCCAGTTAATAGACAATGCCTTCCAGAGGTTATTGTTGAATTTATGTCAAATACCTTTACAGGCAGCACATTCCAGATTTAAACAACTCACTACTTTAAAATATTCTGCTCATCTTCCCACTGACTCCTTCTTTCTTTAATTATTATTTTTAATCTGTGTCATTTGTGTTCTGACGCTACTGACAAAGGAACCCATTTGTTTCCTATTTGTCTTATGAAAATCCTTCATCATTTTGAACTTAACTCTCTCTTGTGACTCATTTCTAATAAAGGCTAATACTTGTTATTGTTAATTTTCCATTATCAGCCAAATTGTCAAATTGACATCTTGGTTTGCAAGCAGAAGAGGAAGCTGGTGGTAGAAAACCATTGGATGGAGAATCTTGGGGACAATCTCCTGTAATTGGGAACCTGGTGGGTCAGGGAGCACACATAATATTTTTTGCTTGTGAGAGACCTTGACAAAAGCAACCTCCTTGTGAAGGTGACAGGATATTGCATTCCATCTGTTCCATTGCAAGGTTATTCCATCTTCAAAACAAACTTCACCTCAGAGATACAGCCTGGAAATGGACCCTACTACGGTCCACCGAGTCCGTGTTGCCTAGTGATTCCCCGTACACTAGCACAATCCTACACACTTGGGACAATTTACAGAAGCCAATTGACCAACAAACCTATACATCTTTGGACTGTGAGAAGAAAGCCGAGCACACAGAGAAAACTTGCGTGGTCACGGGGAGAAAATCCGTACAAACACTACCTGTAGTCAGGATTGAGCCCAGGTCACTTGAGATGTAATGCAGCAACTCTACTGCTGTGCCACTGTGCTGCCCTATAAACATATATGGCCGTAATAAACTTGGGATCAGACTCCCATCTGCACTGCAAGGGTGTGATGTAGGTAAACAGATTGCCTGTTGCAAACTCTGCATTAGAGACAGAGTGATATATGACTGAATATCTGAACAGCCATTAAGGGAGCTATAGAATTGTACCTTGCAATCAGATGAACAAAGAGCGGATTTTTGCTTTTCTGGGCCCCACATGGGAAGAAAATGATAAGCTAAACTCGGTATGCCAGACTTTATACAGCCTAGATATACACAAAACGCTAGAGAACTCAGCAGGACAGGCAGCATCTCTGGAGAGAAGGAATGGGTGATGTTTCGGATCGAGACCCTTCTTCCGACCAGCATCTGCAGTTCCTTCTTACACATTTTATACAGCGTAGTTTGAGTTTAGTCTGATGGGGAAGCTGCAACTACTCCTGAGTTCAGATACTGCACATAATTTCTTCCCAGCTGTTATCAGGCAACTGAATCATTCTGTCAACCACTAGAGAGCGGACCTGAGCTACTATCTACCTCATTGGAGACCCTCGGACTACCTTTAATCGGACTTTACTGGACTTTATCTTGCACTAAACGTTATTCCCTTTATCATGTATCTGTACACTGTGGATGGCTCGATTGTAATCATGTATTGTCTTTCCGCCGACTGGTTTGCACGCAACAAAAGCTTTTCTCCGTTACTTTGGTACACGTGACAATAAACTAAACAAAGCTAAATAACACATTGGCCCTCAATTAAGATTTATGAGTCCAAATTTAGAAAGAGTTCCACTAATCAAGAAGGCTGTCCCTGCTGCCTTCAATTGTACTAGATGCCGTGCGTTTCACTTGAGCTCTGACTGTGAATTATATTTTTAGCTTAATTCGCAACTGCTCTTTTCAACAAAGTGAACTTGAAATTCATCTTTGAATCCATACTGCTTCAGTCTCTCTGTTCACCCTACCATGACGATATAGTCCTCTAAAACTTGTGTTTTGTCTGGTTGAACATCTTTAATTTTGTTTTCAAAGACTTTGCTATCCATGAGTATATGAGAGGATCAAAATTGAATGCTGTATTCATGGTATATTCATGAGGAGAGAGTGGTAGAATAATTCTCAGGTTAAGTCTGTCATGAAACATTGGGCATTAGTGACTCTCGAAATCATATTTCTCATTTGTTATATGGCTTCAGCCATATACCCTTGTGATGCCAATTCTGGGCTTTAATTGAGCTATAATTACCTATTCCTCTGTGGGGTTAAGCAGGTAACACTACAAAATATATAATGCTTGGAATATTCACATCTCTAAGCATTCCTAGAACATTATCCACATTGAATTATGCCTGCCCATTTCCATAAATCAACCACATCAGGCTACCAACTATACTTTTAGTCTAAAGTTTGTTTATTTCTGTGTAATCATTTAATTTAATTTCCTTGATGGTTCTATTTAAATAATTGATGCAGATGGTGGAAAGGAGCAGTCACTGTCTTTGCGTGCCATTGTGTTATGTGGTATTTAAGTTGTGCTAAATAGGATATTCTTAGAACAGATCTGGCAGCTCAAAACTAGGCATCCATCACCATCTGCAGAAATGTTTACTAACACAAACTAGTGATTTGACATATCTACAATTAGTCTAATGCCTATCAGGCCCAAGTGATCAAGCCTGAATCAATGAAGAATAAAGAAGAGAACAGCATCAGCCATACCTACATACTGAAGTGCCAACTCTGTGAAGCTGTAAGACCATACACTCATGATGAATGGCAAAAAACAACACATGGTAGACAGAGGTAAATGATCTTACAACCAATAGATCAGATCCAAGTTCTGCAGTCTGGTTGCATGGAATGTGGTGGAAAATTAAATAACCAGTAGAAGGTGGAGGCTTCAGCAACATTCCCATTCTTAACAATAGTGAGGCCAAGTATGTGAGTTAGAGGGCGGTGAATTTTGTCGAATTCATTGACACTGAAGGCTGTGGAAGCTATCATTGGGTATTGTTCGGTGGAAGTTGACAGATTCTTGAGCAGCAAGGATGCCAAGGGTTATGGGGAGAAGGCAGAAGAATGGGGTTGAGAGAGAAAGATAGATCAGCCATGATTTAATGGTGGAGTAGACTCTATGGGCCGAATAACCTACTTCTGCTCCTGTGACTTATTAACAAACAATAGGTTCACAACCATGTTCAGGCAGAGGTGGCTGATCCACCTCAACTTTCTCCTGACCTCCCATCATAGAAAGCAATTATCAGCGAACTCAATTCACTCCCTGTGATATCAGGGAATGTATGAGACCACTAGATAAAACAAAGGCCCTCGGACCAGTTGACATTCTGCTAATAGTACCGATGTCCTTCACTCCAGAGCTAGCCACACTTCTAATCAAGTTATTGCAGTACAGTAAGAAAACTACCATCCACCTAATAAGGTACATCCTGCTCATAAAAAGCAGGACAAATGTATTCCAGCCAAGAAGTTACTGGCCAATATGTCTACTGTCACACGTCAGCAAAGAGATGGAAGGTGGACAAAATGCTGGAGTAATTCAGGGGTCAGGTAGCACATCTGGAGAAAAAGGATATATGATGTTTTGGGTAGGAACCCTTCTCCAGACCTGATAATGCCATCAGATATATTCAAGAAGCCTGACACTGTTCAGGACAAACATACCCACTTGAATAGTGATCCATTTACTACCTTAAATATTAGCATAGTTTAGTTTAAAGATCCGGCATGGAAATTGGCCCTTTGGCCCACCGAGTCCTTGCTGACCACAGTCACCTTTTCACAGGAGTAATATTTTATCCAATTTTCTCACCCACTCCCTAAATAGTGGCAATTTACATTAACCTTCAAACCGACACATCTTTAGACAGCATCCGAAGTCAGGATCGAAATCGGGTCCCTGACACTCTGAGGCAGCAGCTCTATGAGTTGTGCAACAAATTGCTTCCACCTCTATTGCATAGTGCGTGCTATTCACAAAATGTATTGCAGTTAGCTGCCTACACTACTCTGGCAGCACCTCCCAAATCCGTGACCTTTATTACCAACAAGGACAAGGGCTTTGTGTATGAAAACATGACAAGCAGCAGAATCCCTTTGAAGTTGCACAACACCCTGAGTTGGAAATATATCACTGTATTATTGTAGCTGGACTAAATTCTGGAACTCCCTGTCCAAAAGCATTGTAGGAGTACTTCACTAGAAGGACTGTATAGGATCAAGGAGACAATTCACCATCAGTTTCTTGAGAGCAACTAAATGTTTAGATATTGAAAAGTGAATAAATTAAACATTACTCTGAGACATGATTTCCGATGATACTCCCTGCAGAACCGCTTCTAGTAATAACCGTGTTTTGCCTCTTTAAATGTAACTCATTCTCTGTCATTCATATATTGTATATATATATCTCATAAATTTACATCTCTGTAAACGTATCTCATTCTCCATCATGCATATATTATAATAACAAGGAACTGCAGATGCTGGTTTATACCAAATATAGACATAAAATGCTGGAGTAACTCAACGGGTCAGGCTGCATCCCTGGAGCATTCTGTCCATCCGTCTATTGGATGCATTTTTACTTCACAATCTTCGTCTTATGGTGTTAACAATTTTTGAAGCCTAATTAGAAATTCAGCTATGCAGGACCCAACATTTGTGGAGATGGAAAGGTGATGTTGTATTTCTGTCAGAAAGAGTGGGAGCTGATGGCAACTGGAAAATGAGACAGAAATAACTGAAAATGTTTGCCCTATTTGGATCAGACCTTTCAATGCCAAACAGGTGCGGAAACATGACATGGAGGAAAATCTGAAAGTTTAAAAAAAAGTATTGGTTAAAAGACTACTGTCCAATAATGGAATGGATAAGTTCGAAGCAGGATGTTATCTGCAGCCTGTGAAAGAAAGATGAGAGATTTGGCTGTGGAATTGGAGTACATTTGCCAGGTTGTGTGAGTAAGCCTTTGGAAATACTTGAAAAGATCATGGTGCATAATGATTGATAGATTGCAACCTTTGATGTGAGTGGTGATTGCTAAGATTATGCGTTACTGTGGAAAAGGAATCAAACTTCAGGAAATGTTTGAATTGAGAACAGTGCTTTGAGCAATTCCTGCCTTTTCCCCATAACCCCTGACACCTGTACTAATCAAGAATCTATCTATCTCTGCCTTAAGTAGTAGTAGAGAAAGGAGAGCTGCTGGGAGAACCTAACGGGTCAGGCAGCATCTGTGGAGGGAAATGGACAATCAATGATTCAGGTCAAGATTCTTCATCTAGAGTTCAGAGTTAAATATTAGTTTCAATGCAATTATTCAATGGGAAGTCTTTGACAAGCAAGCAATGTAAGGTCCCAAAGTGCTGGAGGAATTTAGCAGGCATCATCTCTGCAGAACATGGATAGGTGACATTTCAGGTCAAAACACTTCTCCGGTGTCCAAGAGCTGTCACCTGATCTCATATGACAGCAGCACCCCCCTTGTCCGCAGGTTTAATAACAATGTTGGGATTGTTGTTAAATGAGCAGAAGGCTGTGCATTCAGATGGGGTGAAATTGGAGCCTATCCATGTTCTCCAGAGATGCCGCCTGGCTTGCTGGGTTACGCCAGCGCTTTGCATCCTTTTGTGTATTAACCAGCATCTGGAGTTCATTGTTTCAACAAGCAATGTAAGGTGTTTAGAGAAAAAGAAAGATGGCAAAGAGGAGTTGCCACCAAGTGTGAAAACAAGTAAGTCCTTAGCCTTTGTTGCCTCACTTTGAGGACCAGAAAATAATGTGCTGGATTTAGGATAGTGCCTATTCTTGACAGCTGAATACGATGTGTTTGTAAATGCCATTAATTGCTTTGTAACGGAGGCAAGCTGTGCCACTAAATAGAAAATTGTACCAATATGATTAATTTATATGTGTCAGTATCCACTTTCTTTAGTTCTGCTTAAATAGATTTAACCATTGGCGGTTATGGATTATAATAATTGAAATTAGATTTTCCAATCCAGCAGTTTATGCTTCTGCATCTTTTAATTTTGTTACCTTCCTTGTTTCAGTTTTGGAACTGTTTTCGCTTCATGAAAGTTATTACAATGGACAGCTTATTCTGTGTTTGTCAGATCTTGTTAGAGGTTAAATATACATACTTGCAATAGCTAAGAGCTAGCAATGACCGCAACACTGAATATGCCCTTTAAAAATACAGCACATCATCTAGAATGTGGTTTGTTGTTTGACAATTCTAGACTAATGAAAGTATCTTCAACCTAGCGGTGTACGCCTTTGGAACTCTCCACCCAGAGGGTGTTTGAGGGCGGCACAGTGGTGCATTTGGTAGACCTGCTGCCTCACAATGCCAGAGACCTGGGTACAATCCTGACTCGTCTGTGGGCAGCTTGCACGTTCTCCCTGTGACTGTATGGGTTTCCTCCAGGTGCCCTGGTGTCCCCCCACATTCCAAGAATGTGTGGGCTTTGTTGGTTAATTGGTCTCTGTAAATTACCACTAGTGTGTAGAGGGTGGATGCAAAAATGGAATAACATAGAATTAGTATGAATGGATGATCGATGGTCGGCGTGGACTCAATGGGCCGAAGAGGCTGTTTTCATGCTGTATCATTCAATCAATCAATCAAAGTCATGCCAATGCTTCATTGGGCACCAACGATATCAAGAGATATGGAGATAAGACGGAAAACCAGAGTACATGTAATAGTCCACTTGTGACTTTCATAGCAGGCTCAACAGGCTATCTGGTCGACTCCTGCCCTTATGTCATGAATTGTAACAATTCCTATAAGTTAAGTTACTAGGCATGATAAACAAGATTTTTTTTCCTCTACCATAACGACTTTGACCTTTTTAGCAAAGGATTACTGAAAGGTCAGTTAGTTCATCTCTAGTATTTTAAATCAGTGACAATCAAGTATCACCAATATATTCCTACATTATAACGCTGCATGACTTCAGTGGGAACATGAAAGTATAATGTTCTCATAGAGTCATATAATGAAGAAACAGGCACTGTCTATGCCGACCATCATGCCAATCTACATTAATCCCACTTAACTGCATTAATTCCATATCCCGCGGTGCCTTGCTCATTCAAGTATCTGTCAATAAGCCGCTTAATTCCCTGTTACTGTCTTCTGGCAACTATTCTGTGTGAAACATTTACCTTTCAAATCTCCTTTACAACTTCTCCCTCAAATATATACCCTCAAGTTTTAGATACTCCAACGGTAGGAAACAGGCATTGGCATCCACTCTATCTTTGCCTCTAATCATTTTAGTAACCTCTATCATGTTACCTCCTAGCCTCTGCTCCAGGAAAAACAGCCAAACCTATCCAATCTCTCCTAATAACTCAAATCCTCCAATTCAGGTAACATGTATGTGAATCTTTTCAGAACCCCTCTCTGGTTTATAGACAATAGACAATAGATAATAGGTGCAGGAGGAGGCCATTCGTCCCTTCGAGCCAGCACCGCCATTCAATGTGATCATGGCTGATCATTCTCAATCAGTACCCCGTTCCTGCCTTCTCCCCATACCCCCTGACTCCGCTATCCTTAAGAGCTCTATCCAGCTCTCTCTTGAATGCATTCAGAGAATTGGCCACTGCCTTCTGAGGCAGAGAATTCCACAGATTCACAACTCTCTGACTGAAAAAGTTTTTCCTCATCTCAGTTCTAAATGGCCTACCCCTTATTCTTAAACTGTGGCCCCTTGTTCTGGACTCCCCCAACATTGGGAACATGTTTCCTGCCTCTAACGTGTCCAACCCCTTAATAATCTTATACGTTTCGATAAGATCTCCTCTCATCCTTCTAAATTCCAGTGTATACAAGCCTAGTCGCTCCAGTCTTTCAACATATGATAGCCCTGCCATTCCGGGAATTAACCTAGTAAACCTACGCTGCACGCCCTCAATAACCCCTCTCTGGTTTAAGAACATCCTTTTCATTGTGTGGTGACCAGAAATGCACACAGTACTCCAAATGGAATGTAACCAATTTGTTATACAAGCGTAACATGACATACCGACTCTTCCCGTCAATACCTCGGCTGATGAAAGTAGCATGCCGTGTGATTTACTCACCATCCTGTCCCCCTGTGTTCCTATTTTCAGGGAACTATGTACTTGCATCCTCAGGTCTCTTTGTTGAATAACGCTCGCCAGGGCCCTAACATTCACTAAACATGTCCTGCCCTGGTTTAACTTCGCAAAATGCATCATTTTGCATTTATCCAAGTTAAATTCCATCTGTCATTCCCTTGGTCACTTACCCAGTTGATCTATATCCTATTGTAACCTTAGACAACCTTCTTTGCTGTTCATCATACCACCAATTCTACTGAGACCCACAAACTTAATAACCCTGTCACTTGCATTCTCGTGCAAATCATTAATATAAATGACAAACAACAAAGAACCCAGCACTGATCCCGGCAGCCACCCCTGGTTACAGGCCTCCAATATGAAAAACAATCTTCCACTGTCACACTCTGACACCTTCCATCAGGCCAATGTTGTACCCATGCATCTGCTGCTCTTATTTTTTATAGGTGGAAGTGGTAAAGGTCTCAGGTTTGGCAGGAATGATAAAATAAACCTTGGCATCTTGCTGTAGTGAGTTCTGAAGTTTGTACACACTGCAACCACAGTGTGTACTGGTGGAGGCAGTGTGGTTGTTTAACTGGATGGGAGCAAGCTTTATGAGAATTGTTGAGCTTGCATTCATTAAAGCATGCAGGAAATATGCCATCACACTCCTAATATGTGCTTTGCAGATGTTCGGAGGGGCTTGGAGTGTTATGAAGTGAGTTATGCAAGATCCTGCTTCTGATCTGGCCTGCAGACACAGTATTTATGTAGCTTGTGGAGTTACGTTAGCAGTCAAACATGGACTCAAATGTTGATGGTAGAGGACTTGACGATTTTTTTTGCAATGCTGAAAGTAGGTGGTTAAAGTAGGTGGTTAAGCACTCTCTTGTCAGGAAGTATTATTTGGCCTTTGGGTCACACGAATGATACTTGCCATTTTATCAACACCCCAAGAAAAATGCTGATGATCTACATCAAATAATAAGAGAAAATGCTGGAGATGATCAGCTTGTCAGGCAGCATCCATAAAGAGACAAATAGTGTTAGCAGGTGACTATTCATCAGAATCAGTTCTTACTGCAATTAAGTAGGGCCCTGGTCAGACGGCATCTTGAATATTGTGTACAGATCTGATCTCTCTCCCTGAGGAATAATGTAGGTGTGATAAAGGAAGCTCAACAAAGGTTCTCAGATTGACTCCTGGGTTTGTCCTTTGAAGGAAATTGGGCCAATATTCTCTGGAGTTGAGAAGAATCCATCGCTCGCCTTCACCTTGGGAAATCCGACCACTCAGCTGTGTTCCTTCTTCCTGCACATAGGCAGCGTGTGCAGAGCGCACCCCCAGCAGCGAGGACTGTGCAGAGCTGGTTATGGAAGGCAGAGGAATGACCTCAGGACTGCTTGCGGTCGGTAGACTGGGCAATGTTCAAGGACTCGGCAACAGACCTGAATGAATAAGCTACAGTTGTTACCGACTTCATAAGCAAGTGAGTGTGTTCCCATGAAAACCACCCGAGTGTTCCCCAGCCAGGTGCCTTGGATGAACCAGGAGGTCCACATTCTTCTGAGGACTAGATCTCTTGATTCAAGTCTGGCAACGCAGAGTCATACAAGGTGTCCAGATACAACCTCGATAAGGTCATCAAAAAGGCTAAATGAGACTTTAGCCCTAAACTGGAGGATAAGGTGGATGTTCAGCAACTGTGGTAGGGCTTGAATGCCATCACTTCCAACAAGGCAACACCAGGGGCAGCTCAAGCGATGACATAGTATCACTCCCTAGCGAGTTCAATGCATTCTATGCATACTTTGACAGGGAGAACACTGATGTGCCTTCCTGGGCCCCCATAGCTGCCGATGGTATTACAACCTCAGTCGCAGACTGATGTTAGAGGATCATTCATGAGGGTGAATCTTCAGAAAGTGCCTGAACCTGATGGTATACCCGGTCGTGTTCTTAAAACATGTGCAGACCGTCTGGCTGGAGTTTTTGCGGACATCTTCAACCAGAGACCTAGACCATCTGCTTTAAAAGGGTATCACTCATATCGGTGCCTAAGAAGGGTAAGGTGACGTGCCTCAATGACTAACCTCCATTGTGATGAAGTGCTTTGAGGGATTGGTTATGGCACATATCAACTCCTACCTCAACAAGAACCTGGACCCATTACAATTTGACTACTGCCACAGCATGTCAATGGATATCATCTCACCGGTTCTCCACTCTGCACTGGATCACTTGGCCAATAAAAACACATATGTCAGGCTGATGTTCATAGACTCCCAGCTTGACATTCAACACCGTCTTCCCCTCCAAATTGGTTACCAAGCTCACGGAACTGGGTCTCTGCGCATCTGTGCATCCTTGACTTTCTCATCAACAGACTACAAGACTGTTTAACTGGGAGCTAATGTCAGTCAGCAAGCACAAGAGTGATGGGTGAATGGTTTTCAAATGTAATACATCTTTACAGTTGATGTACAACTCCATGGATTGAATATAGAATTTTTACCATAATGTGAGTAAGTTGTTAAACTCCAACACAGAATTAAGACCATTTTCATTTGTTTCAATTAACTATGGAGTGAGCATTTAAATCCATATTGAAGCAAACTTTGTAACTGGACCCATCTTGTAAACAAAGGTCAAATCCGTGTTTGTTTAATGTATGATCTGTAGTGAGGGCTGTATGTCAGTACCAATCTCCAAGTGATTGGAAATTGTGAGTTAGATTTGTATTACGAATTGGAAACTTCCCCTGCTGTTTGAGATTCAAACATTTGGAGGATTCATGTACAGATGTAGCATTCACACTTGAGGAAAGACACAGAATTGAATAGTGGAATCTCCCAGATTTGAATGTATTTTAATAAAATATTCAAAACAGCCTTTTTGTCAAACAATTATATAAAATGCAAAAAAACACACAATGTATCTGTCTTTCAAAAATAACTTTAGTTTCCTTACAATTTGAATAGTAAATTTCAGTCATTTATGACATTTCAAGATCATATTAATAGTAACTTTCAAGGTCAATAATGTAGGCACCAGTTGCTATTACAAAGCTACCTGACAGCTATTGAATAAGTAAGAGTCCTTCTGAAACGTGTGAGTTGTAACTGTCACTTATCATTTCATCATCTGCATCAAAAAGTTTTTATCTACAAAATAGTTTAATGGTGTATTATAAAATGCACCATTTAAAGTCGAGTGATATTTACTGACCTTGCACATCACTCTTGAAATTGATATTACATTAGATGACCAGGCACAGAGATTTTTTGACTTGTGTGGTCATCTAAAATATAAAATACAAATATTCATAGTTGTGCAGGCAAAAAAAGTATGATAAGATCTTCAAATTATTGAAGAAGTGGTTTGTACATCCAGGATTGCTAATGGATGTCAGATGATAGAGCAGCACAGGTCTTTTGGAGTTTCATCACAGATTAGCTTTAGATAATAGGCCATAGGCCAAAGGCATTGATTCCTCACACGTTCAATCTTCTCATTTACCGGAAATGCTGTTCAAAAGCATTGAATAAAGAGCAACTATTCTTTAACAATTGTGACCAATTGACATGACTTATACTTGTACTGTTCGAAGTGGATAATTACCACAGATGATTTGGAGAAATGTCCAGCTGGATTCTTGATGCTTACAGGATACTACAGAGAAAAGAAAATTCAATGACTTTTCCACTGGAGCTAGAGAAAAAAGGAAACAAGCAATGGTACTATATATTCCTTCCGATAGCCTAAAAATGGCCTCGGAGTGATAGTGATGTTGAAAGAGAGGAATAAATCATAACACCATTGTTCGTTGGTCCACTGTTGGCTAGGGAAGGTGTGATCTTGAGAGGGAAACAGTGAGGAAAACCGTGGAACTGGTAAAATGTCTAGGGAAGAGGAAGGGGGAAGGGAGCGAGGGGGGAGTGGATGGGAGCTGGCCTTATGTTCCATACGTCATGATTAATGTGGGCCACTGAAGCCATAGAAATGGAGGGGATACACGTTGACAGTGAGAGTTGTACAGAAGGTGGGCAGAACAGCAGCGTTTTTAGGAAAAGTGTCCAGTACCCAAGGCACTGTGAACGGCCAAACATGGCCCATAGAGTGTAATGCTGTCAGCTGATGCTGTGGCCACCTTTGGATTTGGATCCACAGTGTGGAAGATTCTGAACTATGTCTTTTCCTCATTTAATATTAATAGTTGGCACCAATAAATTTTGGAGGATAAATTAGGTGTAGACCGAGCAAACACAAGATGGCAGTATATCCGGCCTTCTTTTTTATATCCCTTGTATTTGTTACTTCTCTTTCTGGTGTTCATTTCAAATAACTGCAATCCTTTTTGATGGCCATCATGGTTTATATTTTTTGGTTTCTATGAATCTTAATTTCATGCTTTGAACAGGCTGTATATTCCGGAACAGAACATGTGCAAGAATTTAAGTTTGACCACTTTGAAAGAAGAAATTAATCAAACACATATGCAAATGATTAGGGAGTATAGGCGTATGTCTGCTGTAACAACCCTCTTCTCCCCCCACCCCACGCCCTCCAATTCAATGCAGACCTCTGCTCATGATGTGATCCCTCATATTTATCAAAACAGCTATGGAAACTCAAAATAATATTAGAAATGGACAATTTATTCCAGGGTGTTACCCCTCACTGATAGGAAATGTTTTCCAGTATATCGCTCTGGGTTTCTTGAGTTATAGCCATTTAGGAAAAGCTTTGGATAGGGTTGATATTTGTGAAGGAGAAGAGTGCAGAACACAAAGTAGAAGTTAGAATACCAAAACAATTTCCGAAACCGTGAAGCAAAATCAGTGACAAAACACTATGAACGTGGCTTGATAAAAATAACACATTACATCAGAAGCTCAGGGGCTCTTCATTTTAATGCCTTATCACTTTAGGTCATATTTATTGAGCTAGAAAATGCCTAATTGAACAGTAACCACAGTTCTGTGAAATGTTATGAGAATATACAATCTAGATTCTACTTGATTTTAGTGAATATTCAGGTGCCCAAATATAGCATTAAGTTGAATGGTTGTGATTCAGTCATTCCAACGAAGCATGAAATAGTTTAGGAGATGGTGTATTGTGATTTAACTGAGCCCTTTGCCTAATGATGCAGGCAACGGAATAAATACAGAATACATTATCCTGCATTATGTGAGACACTAGGAAACCTAAAAGTTAAAATCAAATTTTTGTTTATGATACAGTGAAAGTATTCTCTTTAAATGACATGTCTCTTTCATAATATGTAATGGACAGGGATGACAGAAAGCAAACTTGAAATGTTGCACAAAGTAGTTAAATGAATGCAAAGGTGCCTTGTTTACATGAGTGTATGGTTAAATGAAATGTAAACATATCAAATTTTCAGAAGAACTATGCCAAGCTTAGACTTGCCATCTGTAGACACTTGGGTACTGTTAGCTTGAGGTGAAGTGTTTAAAAAAAATAGATTTATGATTCAGTGTATTAACTAAAAGTTCAGGATACAGTGGGTGTAATTGACTGCTTATCATATCATATATATACAGCGCGGAAACAGGCCTTTTCGGCCCACCAAGTCCGCACCGCCCAGCGATCCCCGCACATTAACACTATCCTACACCCACTAGGGACAATTTTTACATTTACCCAGCCAATTAACCTACATACCTGTACGTCTTTGGAGTGTGGGAGGAAACCGAAGATCTCGGAGAAAACCCACGCAGGTCACGGGGAGAACGTACAAACTCCTTACAGTGCAGCACCCGTAGTCAGGATCGAACCTGAGTCTCCGGCGCTGCATTCGTTGTAAAGCAGCAACTCTACCGCTGCGCTACCGTTTGTATTTGTAATGCATTGTTCAAACAGGTATGTCCTGTGAGTAATTCTGAATGGTCATTCCCTTGCAACAGAGCACGAAAGCTGTAGATCGTCTGTTCTTGATAATCACCCCATCATTATTAAACCTGTATATCGGCGAGACCAAGCACAGGCTCAGCAATCGTTTCGCTGAACACCTCCCCTCAGTCCACCTTAACCTACCTGACCTCCCGGTTGCTCAGCACTTTAACTCCCCCTCACATTCCCCATCTGACCTTTCTGTCGTGGGCCTCCTCCATTGTCAGAGTGAGGCCCAGTGCAAATTGGAGGAACAGCACCTCATATTTTGCTTGGATGGCCTACACCCCAGCGGTATGAACATTGACTTCTCTAACTTCAAATAGCCCTTGCTTTTCCTCTCTTTCCATCCCATCCCCCTTCAAAGGTTCAAAAGTTCAAAGGTCAATTTATAGTCACATGTACCAATTAAGGTACAGTGAAACTCGAATTACCCTTCCCAGTTCTCCCGCCAGTCTTACTGTCTCCGACTACATTCTCTGTTCCGCCCACTCCCTTGACATCAGTCTGAAGAAGGGTCTCGACCCGGAACATCACCCATTCCTTCTCTCCAGAGATGCTACCCGTCCCGCTGAGTTACTCCAGCATTTTCTGTCAACCATCATTATTAAATATGGCAGAAAGAAGCAAGGATTGACCAAATATTTACTGAGTAAAGAAGAGCTGATTCAGAATGGCAATCCTGTTGCTGGTGAGTATATTACCTGTTAATGGCATGTTGGCCTTAATTACGAGAGGATTCCACTGGATGGCGCCGCGATGGCAGCCTCACCTACAGTCTCATTTTCGTCCTTTTTTTTGTTAATTTTTGGTGGGTTTTAAAAGTCTGGTTTAATGTTCTCTGGTTTGTTTTATATGGGGGAAAACCTTTTTTTCAATCTCTTACCTTGCCGGAGATGCGATTGTTTTCCGGATCGTATCTCCGGTCGCTCTGCGGCCTAACATCGTAGAGCTGGAGGCCTTGCCTGGGACTGACTTTGAGCCCTGCGGGGCATGGACTTGCCATCTGAGCGTGCGATTCCTTGCCTGGATCGGCGCTCCAACCGCGGCCTGCAGACTTTAACATCAAGGAGCTCAGTCTCGGGTTGAGACCGAAGTCGGGAGCTCCAAAAGCCGCATGACGTTCAACAGGTCCCGACCCGGGGTAAATGAGATCCTCCGCCCCCCCCCCCCCCCCCCACTGATGCGGGAGCTTGATCGCCCCGGCGATGAAGGCCCTCCGCCAGCTACGGGAATCAAGATCCTCCCATCAACAGAAGGTTAGAGGCCCCCGACCACTGGAGGACAAAGAAGGGAAAGATTGAACTTTTTTTCGCCTTCCATCACAACGAGGAATGTGGAGGAGTCGCTGTGGTGGATGTTCATGTTAAAATGTTGCTTTTTATTGTTATGACTGTATGGCAAATGAAATTCCTCGTATGTTGCAAAACATACTTGGCTATTAAAGTATGATTGTGATTGATTGTGTGATTGCGATTTGAGATTAGAAGCAAGGATATTACATCAGGTCCTACTGCAGTAGTACAGGGCCCTGGTGAAACAGCATCTGGAGGAATGTGTGCAGTTTTGGTCTCCTAATTTGAGGAAGGACATTATTGCTATTGAGGGAGTGTAGTGTAGGTTCACCAGGTTAATTCCCAGGATGGCAGGACTGACAAATGATGAAAGAATGCGTTAACTGGGCTTGTATTCACTGGAATTTAGAAGGATGAGAGGGGATCTTATAGAACCATATAAAATTCTTAAGGGATTGGACAGGCTAGATGCAGGAAAAATGTTCCTGATGTTGGGCGAGTCTAGAACCAGGGGTCACGGTTTAAGAATAAGGGGTAGGCCATTTAGGACTGAGATAAGGAAACAAAAATTGTCAACCAGAGAGTTGTGAATCTATGGAATTTTCTGCCACAGAAGGCAGTGGAGGTCAATTCACTGGATGTTATCAAGAGAGTTAGATTTAGCTCTTCGGGCTAAATGAATCATGGGATATGGGGAAAAACAGGAACGGGGTGCTGATTTTAGATGATCAGCCATGATCATATTGAATGGTGGTGCTGGCTCAAAGGGCCGAATGGCCTACTCCTGCACCTTTTTTAATGTTTCTATGTTTACCTTGAAGAATTAACAATCTTACTTAAATCAAGTTCAAATGTACATTTTTTTTGTGTGTAACATAAACTGTTTAAGAGTCTGGTTGTGATTGCAATGGATCCTGGGTATTAAATCAGTTCCTTAATCAACTTCAGTCTGAAGAAGGGTCTCGACCCGAAACGTCACCCATTCCTTCTCTCCCCGAGATGCTGCCTGACCTGCTGAGTTACTCCAGCATTTTGTGAATAAATATATGAGAGTTAGGATGGTTTGGTCAGGCCAACTCTCAAATCAGGCCAGAATTTAATTGCAGTTAAAGTGTTAAAATTCAAAACCATTCTATATAGTTCCTTAATATCCTAAAGTAGGATATTAATCTGTATGCTTCTAAATCATCAAATTTAATTTGCATTGTATAATCAATAACATTGAAAATTCATCTTCTGCACATATCATTGCAACAAAGTTTGGGAAACAAGATATCGTTAGAAGAGTATTGATGAATATCAGTGTGTTGGGTGGTCAGCTGCAAATACTCTTATTTTCTGGCTTAAATTAGTTTGCTTGTTATACCATTGTGTCTGTTCAGATAGCATTATCAACTACTCTGTGTGGAGGTTTAATTGCGTACAAATTGTGTACATAAAATGTCACTTATCACACTCTCAGCACCAAGTTTGATCAACTGGGAATTGTCCAGTCATCACTCTTGTCTGCTAATGGTTTGGTCAATGTATTCTGCCTTAACTGTCAGGCAGCCAATTTTCATGTGCAACTGCAAGGCAATACAGATCAGCATTCTCATCTGCATATTATGATTCTTCCAAAATCCCAGTGATTGATTTTCAAGAGGCCGAGGACGAATTTTAAATTTGTGATGAACTATGCGCAGGGCTGGGGTTGGTGAAGAGCCCGTCAACATTGTGAAAATCCAGAAGCAATAGCAACATATACATCAGTGGTACTTTACCCAGTCATTACATTCCCATATTATGTCTGAGTTTTGTAGCCAATTTGCTGCATGATGACCCACAATGCGATTTCAACTTCAGTATCTTAGGAGCCACCTCGGACGTACATTTTGATTGGTTTAGGAGTTAGAGGAACACCGAAAACATTTGGTGAAGACAAAACACGACAGATGATGGAAGCAAAAATTATGGCAGAAATTGCTGAAATCATCTTGTTGATTAGTTAATATCTGTGGAAAGCAGCAGAGAGCACTTTGATTAGGCCGCATTTAGAGTATTGCCTGCAGCTCTGGTCGCCCCATTCTAGGACAGATGTGGAAGCTATGGAGAGAGTACCGAGGATGTTTACCAAAATGCTGCCTGGATTAGAGGGTTTCAGGTACAGGGTGAGGTTGGATAGACTTGGATTGTTTTCTCTGGAACATCAGAGGTTGGGGGGAGGACGATAGAAGTATATAAAATTATGAGAGACATAGATAGATAGGGTAGACAGTCAGAACTTTTCCCAGGGGTGGAGATGTCCAACCAAAGAGGGCATAACTACAAGGTGAGAGGGGGAAAGTGTAATGGAAATCTGAAATGGCACGCATTCCTTCTCTCCAGAGATGCTGCCTGTCCCGTTGAGTTACTGCAGCTTTTTGTGTCTATCTTCGGTTTAAACCAGCATCTGCAGTTCCTTCCTTGACATTGCCTGGGGTTATGAAGGAGTCAGATTTGATAGTGGTGTTTAAGAGGCTTTAGGATAGGCACATGGAAATGCAGAGAGTAGTGATATGGATGATGTGCAGAAAGATGAGGTCAGTTCAACTAGGCATCATGATCGATATAAACCGTGGGCCATTGTGGACCTATGCTGTACTATTCTATGTTCTAGTCTAGTCTTGTTTAGTGTAGTTTAGTTTATGCTATTGTCACATGTATCGAGGTGCAGTGAAAAACGTTTTTATTGTGTGCTAACCAGTCAGCGGAAAGACTAAACATGATTACAATCAAGTCGTGCACAGTGTACAGATACAGGATAAAGGGAATAATGTTTAGTGCAATATAAAGTCCAGGGTCTTCAATGAGGTAGATGGTAGGTCTGGACTGCTCATCAGATGGTGATAGGATGGATCAGTTGCCTGATAACAGCTGGGAAGAAAATGTTGCTAAATCTGGAGGTATGCGTTTTCATACTTCTGTACGTCTAGCCTGATGAGACTAGTATTACATTATGCTTGTGGCCTTGCTGAGGCAGCATGGAAGTGTAGATAGAGTCAATGGAAGGGAGGTTGGTTTGTGTAAGGGCCGGAGTGTGTCCACAATTCTCTGCAATTTCTTGCAGTCTTGGATGGAGCCATTCTCAAATCATGCTGTGATGCATCCTGGCGCTTCTTTAGAAGTTGGTGAGAGTTGCTCAGGACATGTCAAACCTCCTAAGCCTTCGAAGGAAGTAGAGGCATTGGCGTGCTTTCTTGGCCATTGCTTCAATATGGGTGGTCCAGGACAAGTTTCCGGTGATATTTACTCCTCGGAACTTGAAGCTTTCAACCATCTCTCCACCGTCAATGTATGTGTACCGCTTTGCTTCCTGAAATCGATCGCAATCCCCTTTGTCTAGCTGACATTGAGAAAAGTTTGTTGTCTTGGTACTAGTTTATGGAGTTCTCAATCTCCTTCCCGTACTACGTCTCATCATTATTTGATACCCGCCCCACTATGGTGGTGTTGTCTGCAAATTTATAAATTGATTTGGATTTGTCTTTGACTGCACAGTTGTGGGTATATAAAGAGTAAAGAAGAGGGATGAGAATACTTCTTTGCGCGGTACCAATGTTGAGGATTATCGTAGAGGTTTTGTCAACTATCCTCACCGATTGTGGCCTATTGGTCAGGATGTCAAGGATCCAGTTGCAGAGTTGAGTGATGACCAAGTTCCAAGAGTTTGGAGATGAACTTGGATGGGATAATGGTATTGAAAGCAGAGCTGTAGTCTGACGCAGGTGTCTCTCTTATCTAGGCGTTCCAGGGATGAGTGTGGGGCCCGGGATCTCTCCTTGAGAGAAGTTTGTGGAATGGAATATCGATGCTCCAAGGCTGCAATGCTTGTTCTATTATCAGCTGACAGAGCTGTCAAGCCCCTTGAGAACCTACTCTTCTGTACTACACGGGAAAGGGGACTGCTGGGGAAATAGAGAAAGCATGGCTGTAGCTTTCCCAGGAAATCAACGGCAAGCTTGGTTAATTCCTTGCTACATGTGATTTAATTACCTACCCATTTTTCTGTATGAATTTCCTTGTACCCCTGTCTGTGCATCTGCCATTCTTCCACATCGTTAAGCAGTGCTTCTTCTTTGGTCATGGTAAGTGAATGCTCTCCAGCCATCTTAGTTTAGAAATTCAGCATGGAAATGGTCCCTTCAGTCCACCGAGTCCATGCTGATGAGCAATCACCCACACAAGTTCTATCCTGCACACTAGGGGCAATTTACAGAAGCCAATTAACCTACAAACCTGCACGTCTTTGGAATGTGGGAGGAAATCGGATCACCCAGAGAAAACCCACGTGGTTACAGGGAAAATAAACAAACTCCGTAGAGAGATTATCCGTAGTCAGGATTGAACCCAGGGCTTTGGTTTAGTTTAGTTTAGCTTAGAGATACAGCGCAGAAACAGGCCCTTTGTGTCACTGAGTCCGCACTGACCACCGATCCTGACCAGCGACCCTAACACAGCGACCCTAAGGACAATTTTACATACATTATATTCCAAACCAATTAACCTACAAATCTGTACATCTTTGGAGTGTGGGAGGAAACCGAGGATCTCGGAGAAAACCCACGCAGGTCACAGGGAGAATGAACAAACTCCGTACAAACAAGCACCCGTAGTCAGGATCGAACCCGGGTCTCTGGCTCTGTAAAGCAGTATGCCACTGTGCTGCCCTGCTGCCACTGTAAGGCAGCAACTCTACCACTGCGCCACTGTGCCGCCCGTCCGTTCAACCCATATCAGCACTGGCCATATTTTGCTCCTTGCAGAAGAACCTCAAGAAAGAAGCAAAGCATTGGAGATCACCTTCCAGCCCTCTCAAAACTGATAGCTTCAAGATATGGGAATGGAAGGCATTAGCATGGACTGACTGTCAGAGATGGGGAGATGCGGCCATTCAACTGAGATATCAATTAACCCAATGCTGTGTAACACTCATTCATATTGACAGTCTTCCAATTAATGATATATGATCATGCACAATGCTTTGTTAAAACATTAATTAATGACTTTCATCGTCCACAAGAGACTTCAAGCTACTGCAGGAGGTAGTACAAGATACTCCCACTAAGGTAGCATAGATGATGGAGAAGCTTAAATACGAGTTGTTTTGTAAGGCACATAGTTGGTTTTCACCTGTGACTCACACTTCAAAGTGAGTGAGAGCTGATGGAGGGGACAGGGAAATTGGTGGATGACACAGGATAATTCATCTAGATATGGATGCACCAATTCCAGGGCCTTCAATCAACAGGATATTTGTAAACCAGCAACCTAAAGCATACGGTGTATGGGCCGATGTCTCGGTTCTCTCAGTGCAGAATAAAGTTCTCAGCATTGCCGTGCACTAGTTCCAGAGACAAAATCCAATGTCCTCATAACTAGATAACATACTCCTTCATCTTGCTGACATTCAGGGTGAGGTTGTTGTCATGACACTATGTTACAGAGTTATCTCTCTCCTTCCTGTACTCTTTCTCGTCATTGTTTGTGATCTGGCTCACCTCAGTGGTGTCATCTGCAAACTTGTACATGGAGTTAGAGCAGAAGTTGGCTGCACAGTCGTGAGTCTTTACAGAGGAGGGTAGAGGTCTGAGAATGCATCCTCGCGGGGCACCGACATTGAGAATTATTGTGGAGGTGGTGTTGTCACCTATCCTCACTGATTGTGGTCTGTGGATCTGGAAGTTGAGGATCCAGTGGCAGAGGGGTGGCACTGATTTCTGTGTCCAGGGGCTTGGAGATGAGTTTGGATGGGATTAAGATGTTATAGTCAATAAAGGGGCGGCACGGTGGCGCAGCGGTAGAGTAGCTGCCTTACAGCGAATGCAGCACCAAAGACTCAGGTTCGATCCTGACTATGGGCGCCATCTGTACGGAGTTTGTACGTTCTCCCCGTGACCTGCGTGGGTTTTCTCCGAGATCTTCGGTTTCCTCCCACACTCCAAAGACGTACAGGTATGTAGGTTAATTGACTGGGTAAAATGTAAAAATTGTCCCTAGTGTGTGTAGGATAGTGTTAATGTGCGGGGATCGCTGGGGGGCGTGGACTCGGTGGGCTGAAGGGCCTGTTTCCGCACTGTATCTCTAAATCTAAAAATAAAATATAAATAATAGTCTAATGTGGGAGTCCTTGTTGTCTTGGTGTTCTAGGGATGAGTTTAGTTCTAGGCAGATTGCGTCTGGTGGGGACCTTTTGTGATGGTAGGCAAACTGCAGTGGATCAAGGCTGATTGGGAGGTCAGAGCTAATGTGCGGCATCATCTGCCTCTCCAAGTACTTCATGATGGTGGGTGTCAGACCCACTGGAGGTCTAATGGAGAATTCCTCAGGCACCAAAAACACATCTGTAGCATTCCAATAACCTTGTCAGGTGACACAGTTATTTGTCACATGGCATTTATTGTACCATTCCTGTACCTCAATAGTTGCATGTCTCACAGATCTTATGAAGCATGTTTCAATGGATTTCTCATGAAATGAATATGAATATGAATATGAATATGAATATGAATATGAATAAGTTTATTGGCCAAGTATGCAGATACAAGGAATGTGCCTTGGTGCTCCGCTCACAAATGACAACACAAACATACAGTTAACAATTAAGAATAAAGCATAAACACATCAAAACAATAAGGATACACCATTACGGTCTAAACATGTGGGTGAAAATAAACCAGAGCATAAAAGAGACTACAGACTTTGGTTATTGAGTAGAACTATCACTCGTGGAAAAAAGCTGTTTTTATGTCTGGCTGTGGCTGCTTTGACAGTCCGGAGTCGCCTTCCAGAGGGAAGTGCTTTGAAGGGTTTATGGCCAGGGTGAGAGGGGTCAGAGATGATCTTGCCCGCTCACTTCCTGGCCCTTGCAGTGTACAGTTCGTCAATGGGAGGTTTTGGAAGGTTGCAGCCAACAACCTTCTCAGCTGTGCGAACGATCCGTTGCAGCCTCCGGATGTCATGCTTGGTGGCTGAGCCAAACCAGACCATGATGGAGAAGGTGAGGACAGACTCAATGATAGCAGTATAGAATTGGACCATCACTGCCTGTGGCAGATTGTGTTTCCTCAGTTGCCGCAGGAAGTACATCCTCTGTTGGGGCTTTTGACTGTGGAGTCGAATGTAGCCCCCCATTTAACGTCCCTGGAGATGATGGTTCCAAGGAACTTAAATGACTCCACAGATGTGACTATGGTGTTGTTGGTGGTGAGTGAGGGGAGGGGAGGGGGAGCTCTTCGAAAGTCTACGATTAGTTCCACTGTCTTAAGAGCATTGAGCTCCAGGTCGTTGCGTTGGCACCAGGACGCCAGCTGTGTCACTTCCCATCTGTAGGCAGATTCCTCCCCATCCTGGATCAGTCCAATCAGGGTAGTGTCAACGGCAAACTTGAGGAGCTTGACAGAGGATTCTGTGGAGATGCAGTCGTTGGCGCAGAGAGAGGGGAGGGGAGAGTACGCAGCCTTGCGGTGCTCCTGTTTCATTTGGATTCTGACCAGCCAGCTGGCAGGTCTGCTTTGAAGTACTTGGAAGTTTTGGAAGATGAAACAGTGCAACATGTTGGCATCATGGCATCTGTCCAGGAGTTTTGTGCAATCCGCTGAAAGATCATGCAGTCACCATGCACCAGATGCGTGATTGTAGGCTATAAGGCTTTGAAGGTGATGAATATTTTTGGCTGAAGCTGTGGAGTGCTAGCCTGAGCCACAGGCCACGCATCAACTCATTGCAATAGTGATTCTCATAGGCCAAGTGAACACAATTATGGGGGACACAAGGATCTGCAGATGCAGGAAAACACAGTGCTGGAGGAACTCATCCATGGAGGGAATGGACAGGCGACGTTTCAGATTGGGACCTTTATTCAGATTGAAGAAGGTTCCGGACCCAAAACATCGCCAGTCCATTCCCTCCACAGATGCTGCCAGACACGATGACTAGAATGAAAACGTATCTCATGTGCTCTTAAAAATATGGATTTTTGCAAATGTTTCCAGTAGAGCCATTGCATGAGGTAGAGAAAAAGAAAATTAGGGGTGGAGGTGACAGAAATCTTCTGGCAACGATGCCAGGAACAATCATCATCGCATCTCGTTCTAGAAGACTTTCCCCTTTTCCCCTTCCCCCCCGACTCTCCCTGCCCCCCCCCCCGACTCTATCCCCCCCACTCTCTTTCCTCCCAGCACTCTGAGCTCCCTATCCTGCTGTTAGCCTGACGGATCGAGGAGCCTTGACCTCTGTGTCCACACAGTGTGGGTGGGTGTGATCTCCTATGGTTGCAGCTCCCCAGTAATACCATCTCACCAGTGGAGTGGCAAGGTTATTGATGACCCTACTGGTGCTTTTAGTGCTGGAGCTTATGCCCTGCCCCTTACTCCTTCTCGTCTCTCTGGTGCTGAACACCTTTTGCCTCCTCAACTGAGGTCTTCAGTGACACAGTGTTAGTGTTATGACAGATTGGAACTCCACCGTACAGACCTTATGCGGAATCCTGCACAAAGGATAGATCAAGTTGTTCAAAGTAATCTCTCAGTCCAAGTATTGTAAACCAATCCCTTTCTCATAAACAAGCAAGATGGCAGCCATAAGATGTCAAGGCACAAGGAACGGCAGATGCTAAATTACCAAAAAGGTACTAGAGTATATCAGTGGATCAGGCAGCGTCTCCGAAGAACATAATCAATGCCATTTCGGGTCGAGACACTTCTTCTGTCCTTTATAGTCATAATGCGTCAATAGTTTCCCTGATGTGTCTTCATCCCCCTCAACTACAGCTTGTTTTATTTCCACTCCAAATTCGAGGAAGCCTGGTACACTCTAGGGTCCTTGGTTAACTCAGAACAGCTATGTGAATATTGCTGTAATTGACCCATTAGTGCATTAAAGTTGACAACCTGCCTCTCTGGAGGGAATTGTTTGCAGTTAATGTACTGCAATTAAATGTGTAATTTGCTGGTCTGGAGCTCTCAAAATTCAGCTCAAATTCTCTCAAGAGGACACAACCTCTTATAGTCCTAACTATATGAAGCTTGCCAAAAAGTAGTTTTCCTTAATTTTCAATTTTATATTATAGTTCCACATCAGACAAAAAACATAATGGTCATTACATTACATTGCAGCAAATAGTAGCCAACATACTTGGATGAATTCCTGTTACATAATAATACTTTAGCAAACATACTGTGGCACCAATCACAGAAAGAACTACACACTCTAACTTGGAGGCAGTTTAATGACAGTTTAATGAAGACTGGTGCCTGGAATTAGATAGACACTTCTAAAAGGATGGGCCTAAGGCTGTAGTTTTCATTAGACTGCTCACAGTTTAGAATCGCCTTATCCTCATTATTTAGGAATAATAACCTAAATAATGTATGTGAGTTGAGCACAAGTGTGGAGTCATTGGTCTTGCTAGCAGCTCCTTACTCCTCCTCCAGATCCAGGGACCATTCCGTTAAGCAGTATGTGGGTCCTAAGAAGAGGTCACAGAAGCAACGATTCTCTACCTCCAATTGCCTCATGGAACAACGGTAAGAGCGTTTCTGTTGTCCCACTCAATCAGTTAGCAGCACAAGTCCTATTCGCAGTTAACCATTTTGGTCAAGCCCAACTCCAAGTGTTGTGACCTCTTGAAAGTGTCCTTAGTAATTCCCTTATTATCAGTGGTGGGTAAAATTAACCCTGAGTATTTAGGAGAAAGATTTGTCTTTGTTTGCGTAAAGGAGTTCTTTCAAAAAACGCATCTATTGTTCGATCGTTTCCTCTTATGCAAGCTTTCTCTTTACTTTCTCCTGATGGAGACAGACAGTGGATAATCCGGAAGATAAAATCCACATTGCTCCAGTCCCTTGGACTGCAATAGACTACCTTGGACTGAATGGTCAGGAATTAAAATGATCGAACGATATTCTCTTAAAATCGTTTAACAAAACTCTTGAAATAACTTCATGGCTAAACAATCAATATGTTCCTTAATCTTCAGGATAAAGGTATTCCAATGGGAAAGCCATTATATATGCCCAATTATATCTCATGATGAATTATGTTTGCAGCAGATTTGCTGAAGGCTTTCTACATCATTTTCAATGTAATGTATATTGACAACACTGAAGGTTTGTTAGAGCCAGTTTTCATTTTTGGTTTGATGCACCCACGTTGTCAATATATTCTTGCTCTTGTTTTCTTTGTCTCTCTGTCTCTCTCTGCCTCTGTCTCTTCCCCCCTGTCTCTGTCTCTTCCCCCCACTTCCCTCTCTCTCTCTCTCTCTCTCTCTCTCTCTCTCTCTCTCTCTCTCTCTCTCTCTCTCTCTCTCTCTCTCTCTCTCTCTCTCTCTCTCTCTCTCTCTCTCTCTCTCTCTCTCTCTCTCTCTCTCTCTCTCTCTCTCTCTCTCTCTCTCTCTCTCTCTCTCTCTCTCTCTCTCTCTCTCTCTCTCTCTCTCTCTCTCTCTCTCTCTCTCTCTCTCTCTCTCTCTCTCTCTCTCTCTCTCTCTCTCCTCTCTCCCTCTCTCCCTCTCTCCCTCTTTCTTTCTCTCTTTCTTGAAGGTGGCATCATAGATAGGTAGGGTGGTCAATATGCTTTCGGCACATTGGCCTTCATCAGTCAGAAATTTGAGTATAGAAGTAGGGAGGTTATGTTAAAGTTATACAAACATTGATGAGACCACATTTTATCTTCTAGCTAACAATGATTTATTCTACATTTTCCTTGATCTGCATCCGCTTTGTCTTGTTTTCACACCTTACAACTCCTTATCTCTGTATCTCCTTCTCCCCTGATTCAGTCTGAAGAAAGCTTTTTTTCGTTGCGTGCTAACCAGTCAGCAGAAAGGCAATACGTGATTACAATCATTCCATGTACAGTGTATAGATACATGATAAGGGAATAACGTTTAGTGCAAGGTAAAGCCAGCAAAGTCTGATCAAGGGTAGTCTGAGGGTCACCAAAGAGGTAGATAGTCGTGCAGCACTGCTCTTGGGTTGTGGTAGGATGATTCAGTTGCCTGATGATTCAGTTGCCAGTCCTGGTGGACTTATGTGAATAAGAATTACTCTCTTCAGAATTCATATCCGTTGTCCTTAAATTACTTCATTTTGTAATGGACAAATATAAAGATTTGGGCCAAGTGCAGATTCTTGGGGTCAATGGTTCAGGCATGAAACAGCAACAACAAACACCATGAAGACATAAAAGCAAATTATGGAATGCAGAAAGCAAAGAAAATATTGAATTTTTAAAAAGCAATTAGAATAACCATTTGCATGCAGAAAATGAAATATCCCCTTGAGTAGACAGTCACTTCATCTGCATGATGATACATTCAATGATGTAAAACCTTTTCTGGACCTGTACTAGATATGTGATCTGGATCATATATACAAAAGGAAGTGTTATATGTGGCGTATATCATAGAACATTTTAGCAACAGAGCTTGTAGAAAATACAGTAAGTCAGTGCCAATGGGTGTAAATATTTTAGCTGAAATTAGATAATTGGTATGATGAAGAAATTTGTCTGTAAATGATGCAAATAAAAATCGGGACACAATGACAGAGACAATAACATGCAAAGTAATAGCAGACAAAGTGAAAAAAAATCATACATCATATTGCATTCCAAGTTGGATGTGGTATCTCTTTTTAGCAAATCCAATTTCTGAGCATACCATGCCTTTTGAAGGTTCAGTAAACCCCTTTAAAAGCTACAGACTGCCTTTACGCAACAAAAAGTAGCTTGAACTGGAGCTGGCTTCTCAAAAATATACAAACATATATTCTGGGAATAAAGTACTCTGGTTCAAACCAGTTTTTATCGATTCCCACTGCTCAAGATAGTGTATGTGGTGAAAGTTCAGCACCAAAATGGATGAATGATGATGTACCCATCTGCCCCCTTCATGGAGGAGAGAAAAAACAGCTGCTATCTGGCAGAACCCACGTTACATCTAAGGGGAGCCAATCAATCCGCATGCAAAGGTCCTCCACAAAGCAGCTGGGATATTGCCAAGATCAAAAAGTGGGCATTTTGAGTTATGAGCATTTGGATTGAAATTCACAATCAACTTGTGCCCACTTGACCAATTGCAGGCTGTGTCCAAAAGTAATGCAAAGTACCTACTGTGACCTTGGCATCCAGCTAGTGTTAACAGTACCACTGATTGCCTCAGTGTAAACCAACAGAGGCAACGTTGGGAGAGAAGAGCACCTATTTTTGTTTGCCTACATTACTTGAAGACTTTCAGCTGCAATACCAAATAAGTTCATCTTTAAACCCTTGAATATTTTCCTGGATATTGCACCTGCCCCCTACATTCAGTCTGAAGAAGGGTCCTGACCTGAAATGTCACCCATCCTTTTGCTTTGGAGATGCTGCCTGATCCGCTGAGTTATTCCAGCACTTTGTGTCTATCACAATTAAATGGGAGGATCATTGTGACTGCAGCAGATTCACATTCAGATTAGTTTAAGAGGGTGCAATGATATTCCTTCGATGCATAAAGTTCATAGAGCAAATGGTTTTCATGATGATAGATAGTTATAATAATCAATATAACAGCAAATGTAAAACAGCATAATGTTGCAAAGATTGTAGTCACAAAGAACAGAACTGCAGATGCTGGTTTATAGCAAAGCTGGACACAAAGTGCTGGTGTAACTTAGTGGGTCAAGCAGCATCTCTGGAGAAAAAGGATGGGTGACGTTTGGGTTGGGGCCCTCCTTCCACGTTTCACGTTAATAGTGAATTTCAACCCTAATCCATCCTTTTTCTCCAGAGATGCTGCCTGACTGCTGAGTCACTCCAGCACTTTGTGTCTATCTTTCTGTCTCATCATTGTTGTTGATCTGGCTGACAACAGTGTATCATCAACGATCGAGTTGGCGACATACTTGGGCGCACAGTCACGGTACACAGGTAGTAGAGCTGGGAAATTAGCACACAACCCTGAGGAGCACCAGTGTAGAGGGTCAGCATGAAGCAAATGCTACGACCGATTCTAACCAACAGAGGTCATCAGTCAGGAAGTCCAGAAGCTAGTTGCAGATGGAGGTCCTAAGATAAATATCCAGAGGTTTAAATTTGAATTTATTTGGTATTGTAGCTCTCACACCTACAGCTTAGGTGTTGAAGGCCCAGCAGTAGTCAATGAATAACATCCTGACAGAGGTGTTTTTATTGTCAAGGTGATCTGGAGCTGAATGTAGTGTAAGGGAGATGGTGTCCTCAGTGGACCTATTTTTCCTTACGCAAGGGCTCTAGGTTATCTGGGGTACTGGTGTAGATGTGGGCCATTACCAATCCGCCAAAGCACTTTATTATGGTTGATATTAGATATACTAAGTGGTAGTCATTGAGGTGGGTCATTTTAGCTTTCTTGGGGACAGGAATGATGGCGGTTTTCTTGAAGTCAATGCGGACAGTAGACGGTTGAAGTGCGAGGTTGTAGGTGTCAGGGAAGATTGTGGCGAGTTGGTGGTGCACAATTTCGGAACGTGCAGCAACCCCATTCAAGCCGACTACTTTCCAAGATCTGATTTATTCCATTGAGATAGAGTCATAGTCATACAGCTGGAAACAGGCTTTTTGGCCCAACTTGCCCTCACCGACCAACATGCTCAATTCACACTAGTTCCACCTGCCCGCGCTTGTACAATGACCCTCTAAACCTATCCTAATCCATTTACCTGTCCGTCTCTTAAAGGTTATAACAGTACCTGCCTCAGCTACCTCTTCCAGCAGCTCATTCCATATACCCACCACTCTTTGTATAAAAAAAGTTACCCCTCAGGTTCTATTAAACCCAATCTATTCCTCTCATGATCTTGTATCCCTCTACAAGATCACCCCTCATCCTCCTGCGCTCCAAGGAATAGAGTCCTAGCCTGCTCAACTTCCCCCTATAGCTTAGGCCCTCGTATTCTATGAGATAAAAGGACAGAACAGGAGAAGGAAGGTTAGACACGCCTTGGTGGGACATTTTTGTTTGTTGGTATAAAAGGCATCCAGGAGAAATGTGTAGACACAAAATGCTGGAGTAACTCATACCACTGGGGTGTAAAGTACCCAAGTGAAATATGAGGTGCTGTTCCTCCAATTTGCGCTGGGCCTCACTCTGACAATGGAGGAGGCCCAGGACCGAAATGCTTGTAGTATACCATAAGAGGTGGCATTTGAGTGAAAGTGGGCTTCATGCCCTGGAGGCCTTGATGATGAGATGGAACAAAGGGGAGTCCTTCTCTTTATGTACAACTTGCAAGCCATGCTGAGGTTCCATTGCAGCACTCAGAGATTGGTTGGCTCCACATTAGTGGGAGGGTCTAGAACCAGAGCCTTAGTGTTGGAGCAGATGTGATAGTTGGGGGATACAGATGTTGAAATGGAGCTGACCACCACATCCCTGGTGGAAACTAGGCTCATTCACCCTTGTTGCGCAGCTGAACACCTGGTCAGGTGGGAATTCTTACCTCTGTAAAAGAAAAGCAAAAAGGTACTGATAAGATGAAGGAGGGGGCAGATGGGTCTTAGTTGGCGAGCTAAGACCCAAAACCCTGCCCGTCTGTTGCTTCTAAATTGAAAGGATAGTTTATTGTGATAAGAATTGAGCGTGCAATCATCTCCAACGTTGCCATGCCACTGGTTGCCACAAATTGTGATAGCTGTTTCAGTGATTGTCAATGCTCTCTCCCGTAGAGTGTGAACAATTGGATGTGGACTTGGCCGCTGCTATTTCTAGTGATTTTGTAGCACCTTCTCAAGCAGGTTAGAGGGAAGTATGTTTGTATCTTACAATTTGTTTTGATAAACTTGCCATTATGCCTGAAGTACTGTTAAACATGTGAGGCGATGGTGGAGGTCCAAGCTCGGAGTGGTCGTGGCTATCCGTCAGGGGTATATTGCGAGATACATTTGTGAGGCTAGTTGTGTATTGGTGGGAAACGTATTTTGAAGGCACAAGAAACTACAGATGTTGGCTTACAAAAAAAGACACAAAATGCTGGAGTAAGTCAGCAGGTCAGACGGCATTTCTGGAGAACTTGTTTCGGTGACGTTTCAGTATAGGAACCTTCTTCAGTCTGAAGACCCAAAACATCACCGATGCATTTTGAAGTTGTAATCCGTAACTTGTGAGTATCTGGTTCATATCCGGCGGGGGGCGGATTTTATTTTGCCCTTGCTTAAGTACTGTTACACCTTTTAAAATAATTTTCTTTCTATTGTGCCTGGCTACTCTTCATGCAGTGAATAGCATTTTTTTTCAACTTCAAGATCTCGGTTTCAGACTAGACCACGTCGCTCTCAAATTTAATATAAATATGAATCATATTACAGTCAGTCTTTTGCACAGAACCATTACAATGAGATTATAAATTAGCTCATTGAGCCACACAAATTTACATAATGATAGATTATAATTTTACTTAAATAGAAAGGATTATTAATTCTCTATAATTTAACTTTAAATAATTATTATCAAATTGAGAATGTGGAACTGGCATTGAAGACCACTGGGGAGATTAGTTTTGGCCTTATGTTAAGGTGGAGTATGGTTTGAAGGGCCAGGAGGCTTACTTCTCTCATTTTCTTATGAATGTGAACAGTTCTGTCAATATTTCAGGAAAACGACAATTTGGAATTAATTTTGTTCCCACTTTTATCCTTTGAAGCAATTTAGCTGTGTGATAACAAGTTCTTTGTTTCCTCCTTAAGTTGAAGCACATGATAAATCAGCTGAACCTTGAGATGCCCCCTGTGAAAATGTAATGGTCATTCGGGGTAGATGGGAGTCATGGTCTTCATTCCCTTTGAGATTGCAAAATGATTAATCTGTAGGTCCCACTGATCCTTTTGAACCAGATGGCATAGTGTCTTACTGAAACTAATCTGATTTATTATGCAGGGTTAGTGCTTTAATTGTCCTGCTGCCTTACATAATACCTGCTGGAGTTATTGAACCTGTTCATTTTGTTTTCTCTATTAGCAAGGCCATTCTCCTAAATTCCAGTTTAAAATCTGTGGCTTTGACTGCCAGATTCATCCATGACCTCCTCCATGCTTATTTGTACCTTTGTATTCTTCTTCACTAGCCGTCTCTAACATGGCAATAGTATTATTTTCGACCTCTATTTTCATAACTTCGTTCCTGCCAGGTCTGATCTGAGGTAAAATACTTTCTCTACAATGGTTTTTCATGATAGTCTTATTCAGCTTTAGATTTTTTACTTAAACCTACTAACTTTATTTGGCCTTTGCCTAAAACATTTATCTCGGCTATTTAGGAAGAGTTGGATCAGAAAGTAATTCAATTCACTGTGAAATTTATTATGAGACAACACTGCCTCTTACATAGAAGATAGAAGAGTACAGCACAGGAATGGACCCTACGGCCCACACTGTCCATGCCGAACCTGATGCCAAGTTAAACTAATCTCCTGCTCTCTTACTTCTGCTGCTTTCATATTTCAGCTGAATAAATTCATCTTGTCCTTTCCCCTTACTAAGTAACAGGAAGTTTTATCCATGAAACATGATTAACAACTCGGGGACATGTTGGAAAGTCTCTACTGTTGAGTTTTGCGAGACAACTAATGACATTGACCTGGCAGAGCTCACAAAAAATGTCTGAAGAGTCTGAAATAGTCTGAAGAAGGGTCTCGACCCGAAACATCACCCATTCCTTCTCTTCAGAGATGCTGCCTGAGTTACTCCAGCTTTTTGTGTCTACCGTTTAAACCAGTATCTGCAGCTCCTTCCCTCACAAAAAAAACCCTTTTTTTAAGGAACTGAATCTTATATTTTTCTCTGCATTCTTACAGGGTAAAGTCACTGGTTATGTATGAAACTGGCAGCGGTTATAATCACCTCTACACATTTGGCTTTGTCAAAAGTTGTCATCTTTTCCACATTTTTAAGTATTCTTAATAACAGTAGTCTTTTTTAAATATAGACTAATAAAATTATTTGAGGTTTAACAAAAAGATGGTGTGTAAAATGTTATTATGCATTGAACATTTCATGTATTTCAGGCTTTTGGCTGTAGCTTAAACTTAGCCTCCAAAATGTTTATTTTTAGTACACGAGTTGAAGATTAGGTATAAATATAGAAAATAATTCCATGATCCGTGAAGGGTTCAATTTTTTGCCTCCAGAAAACTCATTAACTGATGATATTTGTTATATTTGACTGCTTGATATTGTGTAGTTGAGGTTACAGTTGATGCAAAAAAAAAGAAAAAATGCTGCCGTCTCTTGCCTGAGATACTTTAAGTGTTAATGTCGATGACCTACAAAATATAATATTGCATCAAAAAATTATGCAATACAGGCAGTATAAGGTGAAATTGGAGTGGGAAAAATAATAAAAGTTGAAAGGAATAAAATAACAGAATAAAAACCTGTCTGAGAAAATATGCATAATTACCATCATAGCAAAATATTTCTGGTCTGTGTTTTAATCTTTTCTGTCATCAAACAACCCACACAATCACCAAAAACAGATGAAGCTTTCTGCTTTTGTTCCTTCTCCCTCACTCCTGGTAGTCCTATGCACGTTAAACTGGACAGGCAAAGGGAACCCTGGTAATGGAATTGTTTCTATTTTAGCAGCACTTGTACTTCCTCGTTTTCAATCTATGCTCGGTGTTTTTTTGCCTTGGGTAAGTGTGCGTGTTGTGATGGAGTAAAAAATATGTACTCTGTATTAAGCAAACAGAAACTCCCAGAGGACAACTCAGGCTATTACTTTACTGGCTATTAAGCATGATGATATTTTACAGTGTGAATCACACCTGTACCTGATTAAAACAAGATTATCATTTTACTAATTACAGAATGTTTTCACTGTTAACTGATTAAAGCTATATAAGAAAAGAACAAGAATTACGCAACAAAATAATTGATCAGTATATACATTAATATCATTTTCTAATTCCAGTGAAATAGACATTCATTGAAAATGAAACTATGATCTGAAATATGTCCTATGCTGTGCACTGTTAATATTCATTACAACATAATCCTAACCTTGAATAAATCATCTTCCTGAACTCCACAATTAAATCTGTGTGAAATGCCATGAGAAGAGGATATTGGTTGCTCCACCTCTTTCTCCAAGTAATGAGTTCTTGAGTCATCATGAAGGATTAGTAATCAAAACCCTACATCATAACTTAACACCTATGTAGATGTGAATGACTAGATTTAAAAAAGGGCCGTTACAGTGGTGCAGCGGTAGAGTTGCCGCCTTACAGCGCCAGAGACCCGGGTTCGATCCTGACTGAGGGTGCTGTCTGTACAGAGTTTGTACCTTCTCCCTGTGACCGCATGGGTTTTCTCTGGGTGCTCTGGTTTCCTTCCACATTCCAAAGACTTGCAGGTTCGTTTGTTAATTGGCTTCTGTAAATTACCCCTGGTGTGTCGGATAGAACTGGCGGTCGGCATGGACTCGGTGGGCCAAAGGGCCTGATTCCACGCTGTATGTCTAAACTAAACCTAGATATTGACACCCTGTTCTTAATAAAGTTATACCTAACTCCCTTACTTCTGACTATAATCCTTAATCCTTAACCCTAATCCCAAATTCTACCCCTAAAATGACATTGAATCGCGTAATACTGAACCAGCAGCAGTGCCAAGATAATTGAAGCATCTTCATCAATGCAACTTATCTGCGTTTTAAATAGACACGCTGGAAATATTAAATGTGACTATGTAGATAGCCTGCATAGTGGCAGAGGTTTAAATGTGATACAGGAACCTGATGGGAACATCGTTAATTAACCTATAAAAGAAGCTGACATATCTTAAAAAAAACCTCTCTCTATAATATGTTCCCCAAAGAATCTACAGTTTGTTCCATCATTAGCACTAAATGCACCATATAGCTGTGTCCACATATTCCAATCAGCTTCCAAAATTCATTTGCCTAAACTCAGGGGAAAGGACTTTGGGGCCAGAGTAGAATGTATTGACATTAATATGCAGCATGTTTACCACGAACACAGGGAAATAACTCCTAGGTAATTGAATTCTCAATGGAAATAAAACATTAGAAAAAAAGCAGAAACAATTGACTGCAGATGTTGGTTTACACAAAAAAGCCCAAAGTGCTGGAATAATTCAACGGGTCAGGTGGCATATCTGGAGAATATGGTTAGGTGAAGCTTCAGGTCGGGACCCTTCTTCAGACAGGAGAAGGGTTCCGACCTGAAACGATACCTAACCATGTTTTTTAGAGATACTGTCTGACATGCTGAGTTACACCAGTGTATTGGGTCTTTTCTTTTTGTTTAGTTTACAGATACAGCACGGAAACAGGCCCTTCAGTCCTCCGAGTCCGCACCGACCAGCAATCCCCGCACACCAACACTGTTTCTACACACACTACATTTACCAAGCCGGGTAACCTACAAACCTGTACATCTTTGGAGTGTGGGAGGAAACCGAAGATCTCGGAGAAAACCCACGCAGGTCACGGGGAGAACGTACAAACTCCATACAGACAGCACCCATAGTTGTGATCGAACCCGGGTCTCCGGCGCCCTCTCCTCCCTCCTCCCCCCTTCACCCCTCCTCCCCCCTCCCTCCTTGCCTCCACCCTCCCTTCCCCTCCCCCTCCCTCCCACTCCTCTCCCCCTTCCCCTCCCCCTTCCCCTCCTCCCCACTCCATCCCCCTCAACCCCCCTTATCTCCCCTCCTTCCCCTCCCTCCCTCCCCCCCCCTCCCTCCACCCCCTCCCTCCTCTCCCTCCCTCCTCTCCCTCCCCCCTCCCTCCCAAGGAGATAGATTTAAACTTTAAAATTTAAAATATTTGACATAGGTAAATCTAAATGTGGCACAAAAACATTTCTGGGTTTTTTTGAGCCAATTCTGTGCATGAAAATCCATTATTTCAATAATATGCAAGGAGAATCTACCAGCATTATGCCAGGTTGCAGAGAATTTAGATGGAGACCTCCAATGCCTCTGCAAGACGATTTAGTCTATGAACCGCAAATGAATCAGAAACATTGCGTTACTTGAAATTAGTCCAGCTTTGATCCTTTTTAGGCCATTTTATATGTACCTTTCTGTGACAAACTGTTGGACTTCCACAAAGAAAATAACAGTTACTCCTCTTATATTCACGTTCAAAGTTTATTCTGGTAAATCGATTGCCATCTCTGGTCACCCGGCTCAGTAATTTCCATCATAATAGATTTTAGAATATTTTCGTAGAAGGACATGTTTCTTGTGTTGAATGTAAATTAAATTAACATTTTAAATTATTCTAGACCAAATGGACCCGTTGGGCCCAAACCTACATTGGTGCAGCACCCTCTCCTCCCCCCTCCCCCTCTCCTCCCGCCTACCCTCCCCCTCTCCCCCCTCTCCTTCCCTCCTCCCCCCTTATCCCCCCTTATCCCCCCTCCTCCCCCTCCCTCCCTCCACCCCCCCCTCCCTCCACCCCCCTCCCTCCCTCCCTCCCCCTTCCTCCCTAGGAGATAGATTTAAACTTTAAAATGTGAATAACTTCAAAAATATAACACCGATTTCAATGAAACTTCTTCCATTAGCACCAAAGGGACGATGGTGAGTAAGGTGGGCCTAAAATTGTCATACTAACGCGTATCGTTTTGGCTGTAGTTCAGGAACAAACAAACAAACAAATGAGAGTTTTAGTATATAGATAAAATCACTTTGGATTTTACCCCTTGTGCTAACAATTTTGCTTTTCAATGTTTCTTTGATGTCAGAATTATAATGAAAAATATATAGTTTAAGGATATAGCCCTTCCTCGGTTATGAACTCCTGACTTATGTGCCCCCACGTATATGAATGTGCTCCAGTGGTCAGGAGCTAGGTTGGGCTGAGGAGAGCTGGGAGCACTGAGTTAGAGAGGATGGCTGGTGGCCGCTCTAATGCTCCTACAAGCTCTCCCATTACAGCTGTTTCTGTGATCTCTCTTACAGATTTATTTTTTTCAGACTGACAAAAAAATCAGTTCACGAGCAGTTTTCTGTAACAAAAGACTTGGTTTTGAAACTGCACACCAACGGTATCCTTATATGAAACTGCAGAAATAAATTATCATTGTTGGTTAATAGAACATTTCCTTTAAACAGTTAAATATCCAGCTTTCTTATTCCTGATATTGCTCCTTTTTTAAAAAAAAGCAAAAAGTCCAAAAAATAATGAGCTAAACCTTGTTGAAAAAACAAAGGTTTGTTGATAATGCCAGATATTATTTATTCATGAGCTGCTAATCTCCAGAATGTGGCACTCAATTAACACCATTCCACTGTTTGCCACTGCCAAATAACATCTTCCCCTTAGAGTTTCCCTGTCAGTTGCTAGATTGTTCCATTAAACAATGCACTCAGTCAGGGCTGGAGCATACATACTAAATCGTGAAGAATATACTTTTGTTTTATGATGTCGTAATTGATGGAAAATTGTCATTCATTAAGTTAATAGGTTTTTTTAGTCATAGGAGAAGAATTAATCCATTCGGGCCATCGAGTCTACTCTATCTTTCCTTCTCAAACTCATTCCCCTGCCATCTCCTGTAACTTTTGGCACCCTTACTAATCAAGGACCTGTCAATCTCCGCTTTAAAAATACCCAAAGACTTGGCCTCCACAGCTGTCTGCGGCAATGAATTCTACAGATTAACCACCCTCTGGCTAAATAAATTCCTTCTTATCTCCTTTCTAAAAGTACATGTTTTTATTCTGAGGCTGTGCCCTCTGGTTCTAGACTCTCTCACTAGTACTCCCTTGAACAGTCGAGTAACATTTACAATCTTCCAGTGCTCTGGGTCCACTCCTGGCAACAGTGATTTTTGAAAGATCACTACAAATCTCTGAAGCCACTTCTTCCAGAAATCTGTGGTGTAGTCTATCTGATCCAGGTGACTTATCCACTTTCAGACCTTTCTGCTTCATTTAATCTCATGAGGACAGAAGAGTTAAAAATTAAACCATTTAATTTAAATGATAGGTTGTTTAATTTTTCAGTATGTTTTAAAAATATTATTATTATTTTTTAATTTATTTTTTCTGTCTATTTTAATCCACTTTGAATCTTTTTCCTTCGATGCCTAATTTTGCATCATCAATATTCATCCTCTTTCTCGGTTATCCATCTTGATAACTCATTCACTTTGAGGAAGCCTTCTGCTGACGCACACCCCTGGATTTATATTGTCAAAAGTACAGTGGGATGCAAGAAAAAAAGAGGGAGAAATTTATCTTTGATTTCAAATGTCTTTAGCCACTAATTGCACACTCTCTGCACATTTGGGAAATTGATGCCTCTGGGATCATTGAGTGAAGATGAGTATAACTGGTCGTCAATACAGAAGCATAGAAACATAGAAAAATAGGTGCAGGAGTAGGCCATTCGGCCCTGTGAGCCAGCACCGTCATTCAATGTGATCATGGCAGATCATCCAAAATCGGTACCCAGTTCCTGCTTTCTCCCCATATCCCTTGATCCCTTTAGCCCTGAGAGCTAAATCCAATTCTCTCTTGAAAACATCCAGTGAATTGGCCTCCACTGCTTTCTGTGGCAGAGAATTCCACAGATTCGCAACTCTTTGGGTGAAGAAGTTTTTCCTCATCTCAGTCCTAAATGGCCTACCCCTTATTCTTAAACTATGACCCTTGGTTCTGGACTCCCCCAACATTGGGAACATTTTACCTGCATCTACCCTGTCCAATCTTTTAAGAATTTTATATGTTTCCATAAGATCCCCTCTCATCCTTCTAAATTCCATCCTTCTGAACCCATGCGATCCATTCTTTCATCATATGTCAGTCCCGCCATCCCGGAAATCAACCTGGTGAACCTACGCTGCACTCCCTCAATAGCTATAATGTCCTTCCTTAAATAAAGAGACCAAAATTGCACACAATACTCCAGGTGCACTCATCAAGGCCATGTACAGCTGCATTAGGACCTCCTTGCTCCTAAACTCAAATTTCTTGCAATGAAGGCCAACATGCCATTAGCTGTCTTCACTGCCTGCTGTAAGTGCATGCTTACTTTCAGTGACTGAAAGCACACCCAGGTCTCAGACGTTGCACCTCCACTTTACCTAATCTGACACCATTCAGACAATAATCTGCCTTCCTGTTCTTGCCACCAAAGTGGATAACCTCACATTTATCCACAATATACTGCATCTGCCATGCATCTGCCCACTCACCCAACCTATCCAAGTCACCCTGCAGCCTCATAGCATCCTCAACACAGCTCACACTGCCACCCAGCTTTATGTCATCCGCAAACTTGGAGATGTCACATTTAATTCCCTCATCTAAATCGTTAATATATATTGTAAATAACTGGGGTCCCAGCACCGAGCCTTGCGGCACCCCACTAGTCACTGCCTGCTATTCTGAAAAGGACCCGTTCATTCCTACTCTTTGTTTCCTGTCTGCCAACCAGTTCTCTATCCATGTCAATACTCTACCCCCAATACCATGTGCTCTAATTTTGCACACTAATCTCTTGTGTGGGACCTTGTCAAAGGCTTTTTGAAAGTCCAGATACACCACATCCACTGGCTCTCCCTTAGTCACTGCTTTCCAAATGCGCTGCTATAACATCTTTAATAATTGACTCCAGCATCTTCCCCACTACTGATATAAGGGTAACTAGTCTATAATTCCACGTTTTCTCTCTCCCTCCTATCTGAAATGAATGAATGAATGAATGAATGAATGAATAAGTTTATTGGACAAGTATGTGCATATACAAGGAATGTGCCTTGGTGCTCCACTCACAAATGACAACACAAACATACAGTTAACAATTAAGAATAAAGCATAAACACATCAAAACAATAAGGATACACCATTACGGTCTAAACATGTGGGTGAAAATAAACCAGAGCAAAAAGGAGACTACAGACTTTGGTTATTGAGTAGAACTATCACTCGTGGAAAAAAGCTGTTTTTATGTCTGGCTGTGGCTGCTTTGACAGTCCGGAGTCGCCTTCCAGAGGGAAGTACTTCAAAGAGTTTGTGGCCTGGGTGAGAGGGGTCAGAGATGATCTTGCCCGCTCACTTCCTGGCCCTTGCAGTGTACAGTTCGTCAATGGGGGGGAAGTTGCAGCCAACAACTTTCTCAGCTGTCCGTTGTAGCCTCCGGATGTCCAAAACTGATCCAGAGTCAAGAGAACATTAAAAAATGATCACTAATGCATCCACGATTTCTAGAGCCAAGTTCCTGAGTACTCTGGGATGCAATCCATCAGGCCCTAGGGATATATCTGCCTTCAGTCCTTACAGTTTACCTAACACCATTTCCTGACTAATGTGGATTCCCTTCAGTTCCTCCCTCCCACGAGACCCTTGGTCCCCTAGTATTTCTGGGAGTTTGTTTGTGTCTTCCTTAGTGATATGATCAAATACCAGTGCGAAAAATACACATTTCTCCCCCATTAGGGTACAGACTATATTGATTTGTCATGTAGCTTAAATCTAGGATGCACCTGCTTATTTCTGTTTCTTGTCCATGCTAAATTTATGAATTTGTAAACACTGTATTGTCACTGAATGGTTAACAGTCTTGGGTCTATTCCAGGTCTGTGGCCGAAGCCACTGAAGTTGATCTCAATATGCGTGTGGGTCTGCACACTGGAAGAGTGTTGTGTGGGGTCCTTGGACTCCGCAAGTGGCAGTATGACGTGTGGTCCAATGACGTCACCCTGGCAAATGTAATGGAAACAGGTGGCCTTCCTGGGTAAGAGATATTTTCATTTAAAATGTACAGATTGAACGTACATCTGCCCATTTAGGGTAAGTCATAGCTGGCAGGTTAAAAGCAGGATCATTAGGATAAATATACAGTGAAAATCTTTTAGAAAATTCATTTTGCTTATTAAATATACCATGCGATTGCCATTGTGAATTTAATTTACTCGGTTGTCGATGGAAAAAACTGTACCATTTGGATTGCCTCTTTCCTGTCACTTCATCCAGCTCTCTTTTTCCTTATTCTCCGCATTTTGCTTTTTACCCTTCGATTTTTGAATTTCCATCTTCAGCCTCTCAAACTGCAGGTTGCATTTTATCATATTATGATCACTATCTCCTAGGGGTTCCTTTACCTTAATTCCCTAATCAAATCCAGTTTGTTACTCAACGTCAAATCCAGAATTGCCCTTTCCGCAGTAGGCTTAACCACAAGCTTGACCTTGTCAAAGTGCTCAGTGAGAATGTTTCTGATGATAGATTCCAGTTAACATCACCACAATTGACGATAATCTGTTAGGTCTGTGATGAATTGGTTTCTCCCTTCTTTCTTAAAGCATGGATTGACGTGTACAAGCTGCTCTAAATCCCAAAGATGTGTGTGTTTAGTTTAATTGGCCTCTGTAAATTGCCTTCGGTATGTAGGGAGTGGATGAGAAAGTGGGATAACATAGAACAGGTGTCAATGGGTGATTGATGGTCAGCGTGGACTTTGTGGGCTGGAGAGTCTTTTTCCCTGCTGTATCTCTAAACCGAACTTTTGGAAGTACTGTTTAGCCAATAATCACAGTCTTCTCTCAACCTGTTCAAGAGCTGTTCTAGAAATCCCATAGTTCCTGAAATGTTTTTTTAACACACATTCATGCTGACTCTTTTTTATTAGCTTGTGCTTGTAAAAATGCTCAGTTAAAATGTTTCTGATGATAGATTCCAGTTAACATCACCACAATTGATGGTAAAATGATAGGTCTGTGATTATGTGTAGGGAGGAACTGCAGATGCTGGTTTAAACTGAAGATAGACGCAAAATGCTGGAGTAACTCTGAATTCAGAGTCTGAAGAAGGGTCTCGACCCGAAACATCACGCATTCCTTCTCTCCAGAGATGCTGCCTGTCCCGCTGAGTTACTCCAGCATTTTGTGTCCATCTTAGGTCTGTGATTAATTGATTTCTCCCTTCTTTCTTAAAGCATGGATTGACATGTACAATTTTGGCATCCAACTGCAAATAATTCCAGAACATGAGTGTGAGCAATGGGATAATATGAATGTTCCATAGGAATGTTTCACTTTACCGCATCTTGCACAAAATAAAAGAAACAATGGTGTTCATTTGACTGAACACTGATATCTGCAGTACAGAGAAACAAACATTGTGACATTCTTAATCTTGCCAGTAAACAGATTATCAGTATTTATTTAAATAGTTTAGGAGTTAATGAAGGAGTGAAGAAGTGATTTGGATAACTTCCAAAGGAGTGAAAGGATTGTGATTAACCTTTGCGTATTTAGTATAATTCAGGTAATTATTTGATTTCATGCTGCCTGCTAATTGTGATGAGTAGAGCATTGGGCCTGTGAATGACATTGTTCAAAGCCAATTGGAAGAATAGTTAGCATCAGTTTAATTGATTAGAAAAAACAGTGCTAAATGTTTAAAGGCATTGGCCATGGTTCAAATATTTACTGAATATTTTGTCAGAATCCTCTTAGTAAAAACTGATGTGTAATAGGAGCAGTGATGGTCGAGAGAGCCAATAGGGCAAAAACTGATATCTCAGATGTGCCTGAGATTTTGGCAATGCATAGAATAGATAAATGATCTGATCCAGATGATTTGCATTCCAGATTGTCAAGGATTAGAGATCTGGAAGGGTTTGCCATAATCTTCCAGTCTTTTTTTGATATGAGGGAGTAGTAGAAGATTAAAAATCAGTAAGTATGATGCCTCTGTGCAAGTGTTCAAGGGCAGAGTATTACCTGAATGGTGGCCAATTAGGAAAAGGGGAGATGCAACGTGACCTGGGTGTCATGGTGCACCAGTCATTGAAAGCAAGCGTGCAGGTGCAGCAGGCAGTGAAGAAAGCGAATGGTATGTTAGCATTCATAGCAAGTGGATTTGAGTATAGGAGCAGGGAGGTTCTGCTGCAGTTGTACAGGGCCTTGGTGAGACCGCACCTGGAGTATTGTGTACAGTTTTGGTCTCCTAATCTGAGGAAAGACATTCTAGCCTTATACAGAGAGGTTCACCAGATTGATCCCTGGGATGGCAGGACTTTCATATGAAGAAAGACTGGATAGACTAGGCTTATACTCGCTGGAATTTAGAAGACTGAGGGGGGGATCTTATAGAAACATATAAAATTCTTAAGGGGTTGGGGAGGCTAGATGCGTGAAGATTGTTCCCGATGTTGGGGAAGTCCAGAACCAGGGGTCACAGCTTAAGGATAAGGGGGAAGTCTTTTAGGACTGAGATGAGAAAACATTTCTTCACACATTTCTTCGTACCGGGCGGCACGGTAGCGCAGCGGTAGAGTTGCTGCTTTACAGCGAATGCAGCGCCGGAGACTCAGGTTCGATCCTGACTACGGGTGCTGCACTGTAAGGAGTTTGTACGTTCTCCCCGTGACCTGCGTGGGTTTTCTCCGAGATCTTCGGTTTCCTCCCACACTCCAAAGACGTACAGGTATGTAGGTTAATTGGCTGGGTAAATGTAAAAATTGTCCCTAGTGGGTGTAGGATAGTGTTAATGTACGGGGATCGCTGGGCGGCACGGACTTGGTGGGCCGAAAAAGGCCTGTTTCCGGCTGTATATATATGATATGATATGATATGATATGACAGAGAGTGGTGAGTCTGTGGAATTCTCTGTCACAGAAGGTAGTTGAGGCCAGTTCATTGGCTATATTTAAGAGGGAGTTAGATGTGGCCCTTGTGGTTAAAGGGATCAGGGGGTATGGAGAGAAGGTAGGTACAGGTTACTGAACTGGATGATCAGCCATGATCATATTGAACATTGTAGAGTATATGACTTTAGAAACAATATTCAGGGAAAAGACTAGGAGGCATTTGGAAAGGTTTGAGTTAATAAGGAGAAATAGCGTGCATTTGTAAAAGGCTTATCGAACTTAATCAATCTAAGTGATTTTTTTGATAATGTAACAGAAAAAGTAAATGCTGGGTCAAATGGCCTGTTTCAATATTACTGGGGCTTTATTGTGCTTTGAATGTAGTGGTTGCTGTATGAATGAATTTCTAGAGCTTGTTTGACAAAGCACCACATAGGAAGCTAGTTAATGAAATTGAAGCTCATGAAATTAATACGGTTGGTGTCAGGTTGGATGTAAACGAATGGCTTGAGGACAAAACCAGTGAGTTGTGGCAAATGGTTGTTTTTCAGACTGGAGGATATTGAAGGGCTAGGCAAAGGACAGAATTTTGACTCTTGTTTTTGTGTTGACATGAATAAATGATTTGGATATTGAAATGAAAAATAACGTTTCAAAATTTGTGATGATTCCAAATCTTGTGGGAAGTGGCAACCCATGAGGATGATGACAGTTGATTATAACAGGATAAAGACAGGCTGGAAGAATGGGAAAGCAATTGAGTGATGATACGTAATATGTAAAATTGTAAAGCAATGCATTTTGGCATGGGTAAGAAGATGTAATGCAGACTTAATGACCCAGTTCAAAAAGTGTGCATCGACTGAGGGACCAAGTGAGTTCAAGTGCATGGATCATTGAAGATGCTTGGGCATATTGAGAAAGTAACGAGCAAAGCCTAGTCATACAGCATAGAAATGGGCCCTTGGTCATGCTGACCTTTTTTGCCCATCCACACAAGTGCAACGCCTGCATCAGGTCTGCATTGGCACTGCATAGGTATGCTAGGTGATTTCCTACATAGACAAGTGAGCTGATGGCCTCTCTCTAACAGGCATTCTTGTACAATTGCTTGTTGTGTGTGTTGTCGTGCGTGTGTTGCATTGGCAGGCAGGAAAGTGAGAGAAGAAGACAAATGTGTAGTTTTACTTGTTGCCATAAAGACATGATGCAGTGATCAGTGCCTAATGAAATCCTGTGGAAGGCTATTGCTTTGGCCATGCCTCTTTCTAGAACATCTCAGCAACACATTTGCAAGTGATTTAATACCATCCAAAATCAGAAATAGCAGCCTGCATAAAGGTAGATAAAAGCAAAAGAATATTAAATTAATCTCTGTCAAGTTCTGTGCAAATTCAATATTTGTGGATCAGTTGATGGTCAAATGGGAAAAGGTGCAGAGAATATCTGTCTACACCCAAGTGGGTGGTAATTCCTCTCTATCTGGAGGAAAATGTGCAGCATGGATCAAAACATTCAGCCTGATGCCCAGATGCTTCTCCAACAAACTAAGCTGAGGTTGGTGGACAGAGGTTAGGAGTTGTGTGTGGGGATAGCAATGTGGAGTGAGCAGGAAGAATGAAGGGTACGGGATGGGGATTTGTACTATCTGGGAGGGATACAGATGAGGTGGAGATCAGAAATGCTTGAGGGTGGGGGAGATGTGATCAGGAGTAGGCAGGGCGGCACGCTGGTGTAGCGGTAGCGTTGCTGCCTTATAGCACCAGAGACCCGGGTTCGATCTGGTGGTGTCTGTACGGAGTTTGCACGTTCTCCCTGTGACCGTGTGGGTTTTCTCTGGGAGCTCCAGTTTCCTCCCACGCTCCAAAGACACATAGGTTTGTAGGTTAATTGGTTTCGGTAAAAAATTGGAATTTGCCCCTAGTATGTACGATAGTGTTAGTTTACTGGTCGGAACAGTCGGAACAGTCTACATGGGCCAAAGGAACTTTTTCTGCGCTGTATCTCTAAAGTAGAGATGGAGGGTGGGAATGATGCAGACAGAGGTGAATTAGGCCACTGTGTTTATGCCAGCCAAAAATGTTATTTAGTTTTCACTCTCTTGCCAGGTCTCATCTGGAGCCTCTGTGAAGTGGTCTTCCAGGCATGTTTTAAATGGGGTGGCAAATCCTGCCTCTGCCATCCTTTCAGGCAATGAGCTCTTAACCGCCCCACCATTCTTTGCTTGAAACCAATTTTCCTCAACTCTCCTCTATTCCTTTTGCGATTAATTAATTGTTCCTCAAGTCTCAATAAATTCCTTTATTAATTAACTGTATGTTTCCTAGGCAGCAAAGTCCTAAGGGAAACGCATCCTTCCTGGTGTCCGTGTTTAGGCCTCTCATAATTATGTACTCCACCCTCGTCAGTTCTCCTCCTAGTAATGAGCAGGGTTTTTCCAAATCCTCCCTCTGCCTGAATTTATCCCCTTGGTAGCCTCCTACCCACAGTAATCCGACCCAGGGAACTGGCTGAGCTCCCCTATCGTGCATGAGAGCTGTCCACAAAATCAGCTATTATAATCAGAGATATTCAAAAACTGTTCTAAGTGTACATTTGATTAAAAATACTTTAAGATCATAGCAACTGCTTCAATACATTATATTAAGAGAATGAGTAAGCTACCTACTGTGGTTTACCACTCCCTAGGGGCAGCACGGTGATGCAGCAGCAGTGCTGGTGACTCACAGTGCCAGAGACCTGAGTTCAATCCTGACCTTGAGTACTGTCTGTGTGGTTTGTATGCTTTCCCTGTGACTGTGTGGGTTTCCTCTGGGTGCTCCAGTTTCCTCCCACATCCCAGAGACGTATGGGTTTATGGATTAATTGCCGACTATAAATTGCACCTATTGTGTAGAGAACCAGTGTGAATGGGTGATCAATGGTCAGCATGGAATCGGTGGGCCAAAGTGCCTGTTTTCATGCGGTTCCTGGCAATTCAACTGAACTACCTGCACTTGAACTTGTACTTGAGGTTGGCAACCACCTTCGAGTGCATGGCACCATGCTATTCAGAGCTAGGTGCAGCTGGGCGTCATGTGTCTGTACTCCTACACTGTCTTAGCATGAATCTAGCAGCTTGTTGAGATATCAGATTTACTATAATTCTATCTTGCCTGTCAGAGACAAATTGATTGGCTAGGAATATTAAATCATTGCTTCCCTATGGAATTACCTATAATGTTTCAGCTCGGGGAACATCCTTAAAGCTTGTCTGCATGTTCTTTAGTGTTGTTGCTTCCTTCCTGTTGCATGGCAATCAGAAGCGCTCTTAGAAATCTAGCTGTGACTTAAAATATGTTTATAATGTTCCTGCATTACTTTTTTCATTTTATATTCTGTATGGGGCATGAAAGACAATGTTTCCATTGGCACTCAGAGGGTTGGGGTTAGAGGCAGTGGATTTGCAGGGTTGGCAGGTGTTCTCCCAACCATCGAGGTAAGGGGATCAATTGGTGAGTCAGGGAGTTTAGTACCAGGACTGTTCAAGGCATGGCGTGGGGAGATTGGATGTGTTGGGTGAGTTAAGCTCTGGGACAATTGGGTACTGGAGATGTTATCACAGTGATGTTGCATGGTGGGCATGCTCAAACAGATAGAGGTAAGTTACGGATCAACTTTAGGGCATCCCCAGTCTGGTGCTGAATAATGATGGTTGTTCTGGGGATGATTCAACTAATTTCACTGACGTCACGTCAGATGTGTAAGCATGACTCGCACAGGAAAATACCCATCCAAATTTCCAAACGTATGAGAGATGACCCGGAAATGATGGTTAACATGGTTCACTTTATGGTAAGCAGATTTCAACAGTCTAGTGCTGAGATAACAACCCTACCCCATTTGCTTACTAAACCAATCCCTCTTACCATAACTCCCCAAAGTCACACTATTACACTCCATAGTGCAGACGAACTGTTCCAATGTCTTAAGTTCTCCTTCAAAAACTGATTAACTGCTCCATGAAGCAAAATGCAGGTTATCCAGAATTTAATACTGTACCTGATTAGCGTCATCTTTTAATTAGCAGACATAAGATTAAATGGCCCATCCACCCCCTGTCAAGGGAGAATTAAAGCAGAAGTGGATACTTAGCTGGAAATTGCAATAAACTGCCTTTCAGTTTTCTTTTATCAGTATATAATTACTGAGGAAATATATAAAATTGTGATATATTTTACACACAATTACTTAAGAGAATGTTCCTGATTAAAGCTGTGATGAATTAGTACCAAAATAAAGTTAACGATATTCACCAGTCCTATTACTGATCATTCTGAGCAAGGAGTTTTTTGTTCGACTGCAAAACCATGTTTTATCAATGTCTTGCATAAAAGTCAGCAGGACCATCATTCTTCCAGAATGTTATACTATTTTACCATCAAGCTATTTCAGTTTTCAGGAGAAAAAAATGAAGAAACCTAAATTGAATAATTCAAAAGGGGTTTGATGCCATTTGTGGCTACTTGAACAGACTTGGGTTAAATGTCAACAGGTTCTGTAAGTCTGAGCTGATTTAAGAGCAGTAATTAGGGGCCTTCATAACTTCCTGTATTCATAATCAATTCAGTAATTGACTGCAGTGTTATTTTTGTTTAATGTCTTCACTTTGGTTATAGAAAGGTTCATATAACAAAGACCACCTTGGAGTGCCTGAATGGAGATTATGAAGTTGAAGCAGGATGTGGGCAGGAGAGAAACAGTTTCCTTAAAAAGCATAACATTGAAACCTTCTTCATCGTGCCCTCTCATCGAAGGAAAGTGAGTCAAAACCAATCTCTAGATTCGTTACGATTTGCCTGCAGAAATAATCCATTAAAATGTCAAGATTTGACTGATGATCCAGTTTCTGATTTGTGTAAAAATTTCAAGAAATTATGAATTAGTACTTGTGTTTCTGAGGTTTAAACCCATATTGCTTAATGGGCCTGTTCTGGCCCAAAGCAGACTCAAAACCAGAAAACCAGAGAAGCAGGTAACTCTGGGTGACAGCCACTGCAAACCCCCAGTTTGGGGATGATGCTCAAGTGTTGGTGCCATGGGGGAAGGTGGGAAGTGATCCTTGAGGATGGATAATAGGAACTTTGAATGAGTTGGTAGCTAAGTGTGTTTTTTTTCCCCTTGAAGACCCAAAAGCTTATTCGGTGTGCATCAAAATATAAAGTTTCCAGGATCAGTTTTTAAACAGCTTCATTGTACCATCTAACGGCATGGTGGGTGAGTTATTAACATCAGGGAATGTAATTATGTTCAACCTAATTAAACCTTCTGCTGGAAGTGGAATCAATCCAAGAAAAAGCAGATGAGGACAGTAAGGTCTGAAAATTAAATTAATATAGAACACAGAAAATTGTGATAACACCAAGTGCGGAAAAAACTGTCTCCAGAGTTAGATCCGCAGAGATCATTCTTGTAGGATTAAAATGCTGTTGCATTTTCACAATTCAGAGAGCATTGATGTTTTAAATTTAATTATTGTGGAAGATTTAAAATGCTTCTTTCAGGAGGATTTAATGTTAATTTTGCATGATATGATCTTATACCATTTTTTTAATTTTTCCAGAAATAGTGTTAATTTTCACAAGAAATATGAATTTAATGTGTCTCAACCCTAACAGGCATATGACTATTAAGCAGTAATAATTTTATATATTAGCATTCGTGGATGCTTGGAGGGTTACAGCATTTTTACTTTGTGGTTCGTTTGGACATTTTTTTGTTTACTAACCACTCATGAATTGAGATAGACAATAGACAATAGGTGCAGGAGGAGGCCATTCGGCCCTTTGAGCCAGCACCACCATTCAATATGATCATGGCTGATCATTCTCAATCAGTACCCCGTTCCTGCCTTCTCCCCATACCCCCTGACCCCATTATCCTTAAGAGCTCTATCCAGCTCTCTCTTGAATGCATTCAGAGAATTGGCCTGCACTGCCTTCTGAGGCAGAGAATTCCACAGATTCACAACTCTCTGACTGAAAAAGTTTTTCCTCATCTCAGTTCTAAATGGCCTACCCCTTATTCTTAAACTGTGGCCCCTTGTTCTGGACTCCCCCAACATTGGGACATGTTTCCTGCCTCTAACATGTCTAACCCCTTAATAATCTTATACGTTTCGATAAGATTCCCTCTCATCCTTGTAAACCAGTCACTGAAAGTTGGCGTGCAGGTACAACAGGCAGTGAAGAAAGCTAATGGCATGTTGGCCTTCATAACAAGAGGATTTCAGTATAGGAGTAAAGAGGTTCTTCTGCAGTTGTATAGGGCCCTGGTAAGACCACATCTGGAGTATTGTGTAAAGTTTTGGTCTCTTAATTTGAGGGACATCCTTGTATTGAGGCAGTGCAGCGTAGGTTCATGAGATTGATCCCTAGGATGGCGGGACTGACATATGAGGAAAGATTGAAAAGACTAGGCTTGTATTCACTGGAGTTTAGAAGGATGAGAGGGGATCTTATAGAAACGTATAAAATTATAAAGGGACTGGACAAGCTAGATGCAGGAAAAATGTTCCCAATGTTGGGCGAGTCCAGAACCAGGGCACAGTCTTAGAATAAAGGGGAGGTGAGAAGAAACTTTTTCACCCAGAGAGTTGTGAATTTGTGGAATTCTCTGCCACAGAGGGCAGTGGAAGCCAAATCACTGGATGGATTTAAGAGAGAGTTAGATAGAGCTCTAGGGTCTAGTGGAATCAAGGGATATGGGGAGAAGGCAGGCACGGGTTATTGATTGTGGACGATCAGCCATGATCACACTGAATGGCGATGCTGGCTCGAAGGGCCGAATGGCCTCCTCCTGCACCTATTTTCTATGTTTCTATGTCTATGATTCTATGAATTAGATATTCATATGAGATCAGAATTTAATTTATTTGTAATATTACAAAGTTTTCCCATGTAAAATTTGACAATAAAGTACAGGAAGGAGGGAATAAATATCCATGTTGAACAGGCTAAAAGTTTTGCGAAGAAATTTGTCTCGTCAGCGGCATTAATTGTGCAATTATGGAAGAGCGGACTGCAGACCTATGCATTGTGCTCGATACCCAAAATTCATGTTTTGATTACAGTTGAATTAATTTTTTGCAACAGAATGCATTATCATGTATGGAGCATCTAGTGTTTGAAAAAGGATTAATTTTTAGGTAATGTTATATAATGGTGGAATATTTTTTTTAAATCTCTGCAGCATAGGTTTGTTGTTGTTGGATGGTTTAGATGAAAACAAAATTCAATTGCCTGAATTAACAGCCCCAAGCTGTAAGGTTTGGGCCAGTGGAATATACAATTCATAGAGCATACAGCACGGGAACAGGCCCAGCTCACCTATACTTCAGCAGATTCTACTTCAGCAGAAATCATTGTAAAGGGTTTCACATAGAAGTAATATCAATGGGGACTCCTAGATCAAAATATAAAACCTCAGAGTAATCTGGATTATAGTTTCATAAGAAAACATATGGACTGCCACAATCAATCTCCCTTTTGCCTACAAATGGCATTCAATAACTCAGAAAAGCCAGTACACAGATCCTTTTTGTACCACAACAATTGCAAGATGCCCTTCTCTGCTGTAAGTTGATGCATTTTAAGTCCAGCAGCTGCATGTAATACTAATTGGAGTGGTGCCTGAGGCGAGACTCTAAACTTTGTAAATTCTTTCATTAAACATTTCAACAGTCCGTTCTCTTTCTTCCTCTTTAAACTTCCCATCAAGCCTACCCCTTTGATGAAATTGTCATAGAGACTTGTCTTTTAGGACAAGATGTAAACATTTGTTTGAAAAGGCTTCTATCTGTGCCTTGCGATATTGTACAGGCACTACACAAATGCAAGTTGTTGTTGATCCATTTTTTTTCAAGCATGTGGCATCCCTAAAGTTTAAGACATCACTAAATAGAGTAACATCACCTGCGCTCGGTCCGCATTAACAAAACTGATCTCCTGGTGGCCGAGCACTTTAACTCCCCCTCCCATTCCCAGTCTGACCTTTCTGTCATGGGCCTCCTCCAGTGCCATAGTGAGGCCTACCGGAATTTGGAGGAACAGCACCTCATATTTCGCCTGGGCAGTTTGCAGCCCGGTGGTATGAACATCGACTTCTCCAACTTTAGATAGCTCCTCTGTCCCTCCCTTCCCCTCCTCCTTCCCAGATCTCCCTCTATCTTCCTGTCTCCACCTATATCCTTCCTTTGTCCCGCCCCCCTGACATCAGTCTGAAGAAGGGTCTCGACCCGAAACGTCACCCATTCCTTCTCTCCCGAGATGCTGCCCGACCTGCTGAGTTACTCCAGCATTTTGTGAATAAATCGATTTGTACCAGCATCTGCAGTTATTTTCTTATGTTATTTCACCTACTTTTAATGCTAATATTCTCCAAAGTAAAAAGTTAAGTGTCTCTTCAATATTTAGATGCCATTTGCTAGATTATTTAAATTGATAATAAGTTTCAGATCAGGCATACAATTCCTACATCTTTGGAAATCAATAAGACTCTAAATGTTCATGAAATTAGATCAGTATTGGTGCTTGAGTCATTCTCATTTTTGCCAGTGACAGCAGCGTTGCTACTGTTTCATTTCAACATCCTTTCTTGTTCAATAATTCTGCTCAGGATATCAGCTGATGAACTTCAGAGACTTTTCTTCATACCTCCTTTGTGTATACAGTACAGATACAGTTAAACATTGCATACATTCACAGTTCTCACGTTAAATATAACAAATGAAAAAGGCAACACTTACTTTGTTTGAGTCAAGCAGTTGTTGGATTTTATCGAATTTTGCAATACGGATTCCTGAGGATCTCAGGATAGTTAATTATTAAAAAAATTGTTTCCTGAATATAGCTGAAAACTAATTGGGTGCACCACAGGGGACAATGTTGAACTTGTAACTGGCTTTGACGTTAAGGGAAAATATAGAATTAATTGAGGAAAACGAAAGAGAGAAATATCAGGCAGTTTGCTAAATTTATAGGCTGGTTACTTAGAAAAACTAATTTATTCCCTTAAGATAAGGGTGATGAGAGAATGTGATAACTTTCTTTGGATTTTCACAAAGAAAATAAACCTGAATTCACAAATATCTTATTCATAAAGAAATATTTCAAAGGTAAAGCTATCAAAATAAATTAGAATTAAAATAATTAGTTAAAAAACATTTTTTAGTAAGAGAATTGGGAAATAGAATGCTTATGGCCATAACATATTTTAAGAAATGGATGAATTCCTGTTGAAATAGTCCCTTAGAACTTTTTTTTCCAGACCTAGTTAAATAATCAGAGGTTTGGAAAGGTAGTCACGTCATCCAGTAGTCTTCTTCAGCTCCAAAACAATTGTGACCATGTATTCTATTAATATCACCTGTAATCAAAATGTACTTTACTTCTTTGGTTATTTAGGTTGTGGATGACTTTAAAAAATTCAACATGACAATTTGCCCACCACATAATTCGTCCATTCACCCACAAGACCACAATCAAAAATACACAACAGCTTATCAAAAGGTTTATTTCAGAATTCATTTAAAAAGTAAACTATTACTTCCCCCACCATTTTCCCATTTTCTAATGATTCTCTGATCGACCAGCCTTGGTTGTTTCAAAAGACGAAAAAAAATCAAAAGGGTATTTCTTAAAGTAACCAATCAAGTCTAAAGTGTCACTGGTGTGTGATCATAAGACTACTAAGAAAATCACCCATCATTTGTTCTGAGGGGTGTAATTTCCTCCCACACTCCAAAGATGTACAGGTTTGTAGGTTCATTGACTGGGTAAATGTAAAAAAAAATTAAAAAAATTGTCCCCAGTGGGTGTAGGATACTGTTAATGTGCGGGGATCGCTGGGCGGCGCGAACTCGGTGGGCCGAAGGGCCTGTTTCCACGCTGTATCTCTAAATCTAAATCTAAAATCTTAGTGAAGACGAATGTAGGTCCCTTACAGTCAGAGACAGGTGAACATATATTGGGAAACAAGGAAATGGCAGAACAGTTAAGCGAGTACTTTGATTCTGTCTTCAATCAGGAAGACACAAACAATTTCCCGGAAATACTAGGGGACCGAGGATCTAGTGGGAGGGAAGAACTGAAGGGAATCCACATTAATCAGAAAATTATGTTAGGTAGACTGTTGGGACTGAAGGCAGATAAATCCCCAGAGCCTGATGGTCTGCATTCCAGATTACTCAAGGAGGTGGCCCTGAAAATCGTGGATGCATTGGTGATCATTTTTCGACTCTGGATCAGTTCCTGTGGACTGGAGGGTAGTCAATGTAACTCTACTTTTTAAGAAAGGAGGGAGAGAGAAAACAGGGATTTATAGACCAGTTAGCCTGACACCGGTAGTGGGGAATGAATGAATGAAATTGAATGAATAAGTTTATTGGCCAAGTAAGTGCATATACAAGGAATGTGCCTTGGTGCTCCGCCCACAAATGACAACACAAACATAAAGTTAACAATTAAGAATAAAGCATAAACACATCAAAACAATAAGGATACAAGGGAAGATGCTGAAATCAATTATTAAAGATGTTATAGCAGTGCATTTGGAAAGCAGTGATGGGCAAAGTCAGCATGGATTTATGAAGGGGAAATCATGCTTGACTAATCTTTTGGAATGTTTTGAGGATATAGCAAGTAGAATGCATAAGTGAGAGCCAGTGGATGTGGTGTTTCTGGACTTTCAAAAAGACTTCGACAAGGTCCCACACAAGAGATTAGTGTGCAAAATTAGAGCACATGGTATTGGGGGTATTGACATGGATAGAGAGCTGGTTGGCAGACAGGAAGCAAAGAGTAAGAATTAACAGGTCCTTTTCAGAATGGCAGGCAGTGACTAGTGGGGTGCCGCAAGGCTCGGTGCTGGGACCCCAGTTATTTACAATATATATTAATGATTTAAATGAGGGAATTAAATGTGAATGACACAAATGCGGATGACACAAAGCTGGATGGCAGTGTGAGCTGCGATAAGGCTGCAGGGTGACTTGGATAGGTTGGGTGAGTGGGTAGATGCATGGCAGATGCAGTATAATGTGGATAAATGTGAGGTTATCCACTTTGGTGGCAAGAACAAGAAGGCAGGTTATTATCTGAATGGCGTCACATCAGGAAAAGGTGAGATGCAATGAGACCTGGGTGTGCTTGCACATCAGTCACTGAAAGTAAGCATGCAGATACACCAGGCAGTGAAGAAAGCTAATGGTATGTAGGCCTTCATTGCGAGAGGATTTGAGTTTAGGAGAAAGGAGATCCTACTGCAGTTGTACTGGACCCTGGTGAGACCGCACCTGGAGTATTGTGTGCAATTTTGGTCTCCTAATATAAGGAAGGACATTATTGCTATTGAGGGAGTGCAGCGTAGGTTCACCAGGTTGATTCCCGGGATGGCGGGACTGACGTATGATGAAAGAATGGGTCGACTGGGCTTGTATTCGTTGGAATTTAGAAGGATGAGAGGGGATCTTATAGAAACTTATAAAATTCTTAGAAGATTGGACAGGGTAGATGCAGGAAAAATGTTCCCAATGTTAGGGGAGTCCATAACCAGGGGTTACAGTTTAAGAATAAGGGATAGGCCATTCAGGACTGAGATGAGCAAAAACCTTTTCACCCAGAGAGTTGTGAATCTGTGGCATTCTCTGCCACAGAAGGCAGTGGAAGCCAATTCACTGGATGTTTTCGAGTGTTAAATTTAGCGTTTAGCGCTTAGGGAATCAAGGGATATGGGGAAAAAGCCAAAATGGGGTACTGATTTTGGATGATCAGCCATGATCCTATTGAATGGCAGTGCTGGCTCGGAGGGCCAAATGACCTACTCCTGCACCTATTTTCTATGTTTCTATGTCAGTTTACTGACTATTTAATAGATCAATTTCTCAAATGGAAGTTTATTTTAGGTTTGTATTCTGGCACTCTTGGACCCTGGGCAGAACAAACATTCCAAACTTGGACCAATTTGGAGACTTATTGTGAAGGAACTAACTTGATTTTTCATTCTATTATTTCAATGGAAAATATTCCCTTGCAAGTATAGCAGTGGGATCTTGGATACCGCGACTTGCTATTTAAATATTATTCAAAATACTCAGATGAGAATTGTGAATATTTAAAATTGTGCTGAATGTTAAGCCTGTTCGGCAATTATTTCCAAGTTAATCCCTGAGCAATAGGGCCGTTCTACTTCTGTTATTGTTTTCTTAAGCACTGTGGAACATCTGAGAAGTGACTTTTGATTCCGAGGAGACAGCTTCCAATGGGATATTTGCATTCAAGATAATCTTCAGAAGATATATCTGTGATTCCAAACGTGGAATTAACCTGAGATTGATAGGGGAAGATTGTACACTCTCAAATAAAATAGACTTTACATTTGAGATAATGGAAGGGTGAAATGATGAACAGAAGCTAAAACGAGCTATCAACCAGAATCGGTCAATAAATAAATTCACAATGACTTCTTCTTTCAGATTTTTGGTATAAACAACAATAGCCTATATAGGTAGTGCCTTTACCATAAGAAGGAACCGCAAGGTGATTCACAAATAAAATTTGATACTGATGCAAATAAGATGATATCAGGACTGATGACCTGAAGCTAAGAAAGAGAGAGAAAGAGAGGCAGGGAGGGTTAGGCATTTTCATTTGCTATTTGTTTAGAAGGACATCGCAAATGAAATAAAGTTCCCTTTAACAAATTACACTTTTACTTGGGCCAGTTATTTTTTTGGTTGAACTGTTAATGTCTCATGAAATAGAATCTCAAATTCAATTTGCTTTTCAAAGCTGTAATGATACTACCTTAATGGTTTGTAAACCTGTACAACCAAATCATCATCTTGTCCACACCACCATTAATGTTTCTGTTCAGATTATGATCAATGCTAGCTTTCATTTTAGCAAAGTGCAATTCCATACACTTCCTGACATTTAATTTTATCCTTCACTTTTTTCCTCCATCCATCTTATTAATATCCATTTAATACTATTCTTCTATGCAGTGCGTTTTTTAATTTAGACATACGTGATACGTAGGGGAAAAATAAAATAATGACGTTTAACTTTTTACGAAGTGCTGGTGTGTCGTACTGATGCCCACACAAAAAAATCCACTGCTTCTAAGTGATCAACAAAATATTTTCCATTCTGCAAAGATATTGGAGACACTGACTTGCCAAGTTTGATTTGGGTTTCAGCCCAGTTGTGAGGTGAAAGGAAATCTTTCAATATGTAACATTATCATAAAATGGTGCTACTAATTTTGTTTCAAATATGCATTCATTTTTGTTTCACTTTTTGGCAGATTTTTCCAGGGTTGATCCTTTCAGACATAAAGCCAGCAAAGAGAATGAAATTTAAAACAGTGTGCTACTTATTGGTCCAACTCATGCACTGTCGAAAGATGTTCAAAGCTGAAATCCCCTTTTCTAATGTGATGACATGTGACAATGATGACAAGGTAAGCAATATATCTGAATGCTTTTGTTCTGTTTTTTTGCTGATGTGTCTAAGGGCTGTTAGCGACTGAGATGAGATCCCGGTTTGACAAGGAAATGCATTGAGGAGGAAGTGTTATTTTCCTCTATTCACACTTACTCCTTTTGAAAGTCATTGCCTTCTATTGGCTCTTGTGGAACAGTCTCTCAGCATGCCCATTGTGCTTATTAAAAAGCTGCTATTTATTTTTGCCCTCATTACCCTACCCAGCTGGCATGAAGTGGATGAAGCTTTGTTACTTGTTTCCTAAATGACCGTTGCACAGATGTGGATGAACATCAACAAAAGGAAGACACTAATTCAAACCTAAATATAGGCTCATCCAACAAATTAGGATATTTAAATGTATATTGACATGATCAAAATGGCTTGCTTTTATTTAAATCGGAGCAACCGAAGAGAGTAAAAGAATCTAATAGACCACGAGGAATTGAAAATAAAGTATAGAAGTTATATAACTGACAGAATTTGCGATAAGAAAAATATAGAAATTGAAGTAGGAATGGACAAATGACGAGATGCTCCACCATACAATGAGCTGGTAATTTGCTTTCTCATGGTAACAAGGTTTCTAAATAAATGGACTCTATTTCTAAAAGCTGTGGTGTAAGATTTTGTAACATTTATTTTCTCACTAAACTTTATTGAATTCGTATAACCAAATCCCCTCGGATAATTGGTGAACTTCAAATTGCATGTCTCATCATTTCTTGTGCACAATAAGTGTAACTGATGTCTGTTTCTCGCTCGTGCGATGAAAAATATGTTCATTTTTGCAGTTAACAAAAGCAATTGCCAGTGGTACAACTTTTCCTAAAGTTTCTGCTATGAACAAAGTTCTACAACACTTTCAGGTCAGCAGCTGGATGCCAAGTGCAATTCAGTGAAGCAAGAGAAAGCAGATTCTGGCATCTGCGCTACACAACAAAGAAATGGGTTCTTCGGTCCAACTCATCCATGCTGACCAAATTGGTGAACTGAGCAAGTCCCATGAGCCTGCATCTGGCCATATCTCTGCAAACCTTTCCTATCCATGTACATGTCCGAGTGTTTTTAACCTGTCATAATTGTACTTGTCTCTATCACTTCCTCTGACTGTTCATTCCATATACCAGCCACCCCCACAGTGTGAAAGGGTCCCTCGGGACCCTTTAAAATCTTTCCCCTCTCATCTTAAACTTATGCCCTCTTAGAGTCATAGAGTGATACAGTGTGGAAACAGGCCCTTCAGGTTCACTTGCCCTCACTGGCCTACATGCCCAGCTACACTAGTCCCACTTGCCTGTGTTTGGCCCATATCCCTCCAAACCTGTCCTATCCATGTACCTGTCTGACTGTTTCATAAATGTTGGGATAGTCCCGGCCTCAGCTAACCCCTCTGGCAGCTTGTTCCATACACCCACCACCCTGTGTGTGAGAAAGTTACCCCTCCGATTCCTATTAATTTTTTTCCCCTTCACCTTAGACCTATGTCCTCTGGTTCTCGATTCACCTACTCTGGGCAAGAGACTCTGTGCATCTACCCGATCTATTCCTTTCATGATTTTATTCGCCTCTATAAGAGGTTTTAGACTTTTCCACCCCTGGAGCAAAGACTGTGGCTATTCGCCTTATCTATCAATTATCTACTTCAGTGAATGAAACTTTCAGAAGAGTGCACTCTTTATGATTTCAAGGTGAAATGGATGTATGTAGCTTAATTTTTAAGCATAATACACTTTGCTGTCCAGCATTTACTGTGACTTTTCAAATTAACACAGTGGCAAGAGCAAATGGCAAGATCATGGAGAAGTGAATTTTGAGATGGCATAACATTAAAATGAGAGTTCAAATGCAACAGGCATATGTGTATGGAGGGGGGGGGGGGGGGGTTGGGAGGTGAGGGGTTGGTTTGAACAGGATATCAAGGAACTAATTAACTCGTTGATAGCCCCATGCAATTGTCAATTCATTCACTGAAGCATATGTAATGATGGATCTTATTCTCAATATCTGCACAATGGAAGTCCTCTACCTATCTATCTCCCTACTTTGTACTGCATCTGGCAATTAAGTTGCATTACTAAATTGGGACCACTTCCCTTATCTTGGAGCTATTTCTTGGTGTAGGCAGACATTGATGATTACATTTCCCACCCCCTTCAGTTTTGGTTTTAGTTTTAATTTAATTTTAGTAATACAGCATGGAAATAGGCCTCTTGGCTAAAAGAGTCGATGAGCCCAACAAGACCAACAATCCCCTGTTCACACAAGTTCCATGTTATTCCACTTTTGTATCCACTCCCTATACACCGGGGACAGTTTTACAGAGGCCAATTAACTTACAAACCCATATGTCTTTGTGCTTTTTAAACATATTGTGCTTATTTCCGATAATGTCTGTTCAAAATATATAATGCATACGCAAATCACTGTTGGCTTTTGTTTGGCATGGAATGGGCCACTGTACATAGGTTCAAATGGATCTTGTTCAGGTAACTCAATATTCATCAAATGCCATAAGAAAATGTTCAGTCCTGCACAAACAGGGTAAAGAAATGTCCTTCCTTCCTCTTCTGTTTTCTGTATTAGGAGATTCTGCACAGGGAGCATAAACTAAATACCAATTACAGGAGTGCAACTCTTTCTCAGCCCATCACTAATTAAAATATTTGTTTTGTTTTCAAAGAGAAGAGCACTGAGAACAGCATCTGAAAAAGTCAGGAATCGATCATCATTTTCTACAAATGTTACACATAACACTCCGGGAACACGAGTGAATCGATACATCAGCCGCTTGATTGAAGCTCGGCAAACAGAGTCTGAAATGGCAGATTTACATTTTGTTACTTTAACATACAAACAAGCTGAAAGGGAGAAAAAAGTAAGTTATGTTTATAAATCCAGATAACTATAGAGGTTTTGTTTTAAAGGTTTGCACGGCACATAAAGGGAGAAGTCTGCTATGGTTTTGTTAAAACACATTGAATATCCTGGGTGCAGCACATTTGAGTAAATTTAGGCAGATTGCCATATAAACATTAATTTTGATCCGCAGCTTGTCTCCATATCTCTTGGGGAGGAAAGAATAAAATCAGCCAGTGGTCCCAGCTGACTCCTGTCTGATAACTGGGCTTCTAGTTTCTATGCACTGATTGAAGACAGGATATAATGTGTAAAAATGATATTATCTTACCTTGCCTTCCAACATAGTTTTCTTGAGTCTTGTGTAGAAATAGGTTTTTTTTAAAACAGAGAAATTATGTCCAATGTTCTGGCCAATATTTTTCTGCCATTGAAACACAAATATCTGTCATTGTTGGACTGCAGTTTGCAAAAATTTGCGATCCATAAACTGACTGGAGTGTTTTCCACTTTACAAGGGACCAGACTTCAAAAATATCTCATGAAATTTCAAAAGACCTTTGAGACCTCCCGAAAATAATCTACGTATCATTTTCTTTCTTTATTAAGCCTCGTCAGCATTTATTTTCTTTCCTCTGAAGGGTAGATTGAAGGGCAGATTGGCAAATATTCCTAGTGAAAGGAATATGTGGTGCTGTCAATTTAGAGGGGGAGAGCATTTTTATTGAAGTTATGAATTTCACAATATATACTATTGAGCATAGATGGATTGACTAAGAAAACGAGAGAGAAAAAAAACGGGATCCAAGAGGGAATGGCAAATTGGATCAAAAATTATTAGGTAGGAAACAAAAATGTAATGTGTAAGAAGGAACTGCAGATGCTGGTTTAATCCGAAGAAAGACACCAAAACCTGGAGTAACTCAGCGGGACAGGCAGCATCTCTGGAGAGAAGGAATGGGTGACGTTTCGGGTCAAGACTCCATTTAGAACGGAGATGAGGAAGAACTTTTTCAGTCAGAGGGTGGTGAAGGTGTGGAATTCTCTGCCTCAGAAGGCAGTGGAGGCCAGTTCGTTGGATGCTTTCAAGAGAGAGCTGGATAGAGCTCTTAAGGATAGCGGAGTGAGGGGGTATGGGGAGAAGGCAGGAACGGGGTACTGATTGAGAGTGATCAGCCATGATCGCATTGAATGGCGGTGCTGGCTCGAAGTGCTGAATGGCCTACTCCTGCACCTATTGTCTATTGTCTATTGTCTATTGTCTATAAGACCCTTCTTCAGACTGGTTGGGATAAGGGAAATGAGAGATATAGATGGTGATGTGGAGAGATAAAGAACAATAAATGAAAGATAAGCAAAAAAGTAACGATGATAAAGGAAACAGGCCATTGTAAGCTTCAAAGGGGGAAAATGAGAAGCTAATGCGAATTGGGTGGGGGAGGGATAGAGAGAGAAGGAATGCCGGGGCTACCTGAAGTGAGAGAAATCAATACTCATACCACTGGGCTGTAAGCTGCCTAAGCAAAATATGAGATGCTGTTCCTCCAATTTACGTTTAGCCTCACTCTGACAATGGAGGAGACCTAGGACAGAAAGGTCTGTGTTGGAATGGGAAGGGGAATTAAAGTGTTTAGCAACCGGGAGATCAGGTTGGTTCACGCGGGCTGAGCGAAGGTGTTCCGTGAAACGATCGCCCAGTCTGCGTTTGGTCTCGCTGATGTATAAGGGTCCACATTTTGAACAACAGATACAGTAGATGAGGTTGGAGGAGATGCACGTGAACGTCAGGGTCCCTGGACAGAGTCGAGGGAGGAGGTATAGCGACAGGTGTTGCGTTTTCTGCGGTTGCAGGGGAAGGTACCTGGGGAGGGAGTAGCTTGGGTGGGAAGGGATGAGTTATCCGGGGAGTTGTGGAGGGATCAGTCTCTGCGGAAGGTGGAAAGGGGTGTAGATGAGAAAATGTGGCTTGGTGGGATCCCGTTGGAGGTGGCGGAAATTTCAGAGGATTATGTGTAGTGTGTGACGGCCGATGGGGTGGAAGGTAAGGACTAGGGGGACTCTGTCTCTGTTACGACTAGGGGGAGGGGGAGCAAGGGCGGAGCTGCGGGGTACCAAGCAGCACGAGTGAGGGCCTCATCTATGATGGGAGAGGGGAACCCCTGTTCCCTAAAGAATGAGGACATCTCGGATGTTCTAGTATCTTGGGTGCAGATGTGGCGTAGACGGAGGAATTGGGAGTTGGGGGGTAGAGTCTTTGCAGGAAGCAGTGTGGGAAGATGTGTAGTCAAGAAAGTTGTGGGAGTCAGTGGGTTTGTAATAGATGTCAGTCAATAGTCTATTTCCTGTGATGGAGACTGTGAGATCAAGAAAGGGGAGGGAGGTGTCGGAGATGGTCCAAGTATATTTGAGTGCAGGATGAAAATTGGTGGTAAAGTTGTAATGAGCAAAAATGTAATGATTGATGATCTTTTTGTGACTGGAGCACTGTTGCCAGTGGAGATCCACACGGATCAAGAATTGGTTGCACACTTCTTGTAGCACAATGAAAACCCGATACAAAAATTGGGCTTGGAGTTTACAGGGTGGAGGAAAGGTTTTCTTTGCAGGAAGATTTAAGTGCATCTGGTTCATTGAGCAGAAAAATTGCAGAGAAGTGTGAGGCAATCTATTTGGGAATGTTGTAATACAGTTCATCATATCATATCATATATATACAGCCGGAAACAGGCCTTTTCGGCCCTCCAAGTCCGTGCCGCCCAGCGATCCCCGTACATTAACACTATCCTACACCCACTAGGGACAATTTTTACATTTACCCAGCCAATTAACCTACATACTTGTACGTCTTTGGAGTTATTAAAAGTAAGTGTGGAAAAAGAAAATAACCCTCGACTATAGGTTCACAGACCCTCGAAGGTGTCCAGTATGATTCAGGATGTGTTATTAGCCGAGGCATTGAATGCATGAGCGGGAGGTTACGTGAGGACTGATATAATTCTGGTTCGCAGCTGAGGCCTGCAGACTGCTCTGTTCACCACATCACAGGAGAGATGTCAATAGACAATAGACAACAGACAATAGGTGCAGGAGGAGGCCATTTGGCCCTTCGAGCCAGCACCGCCATTCAATGTGATCATGGCTGATCATTCTCAATCAGTACCCCGTTCATGCCTTCTCCCCATACCACCTGGCTCCGCTATATTTAAGAGTTCTATCTAGCTCTCTAGAGAGGGGAGTCGATGAAATGACCATGGTGTTAATGGGCATTGATTATGTTGGCTGCTTTCCTGAGGCAACGTATAACGTAGTGTACTCTTGTAATAGTCGATCGTGGACATTGACTGATGTTAATTTGTGACAAGGCAAAAGTTCTGTCGCAAAGGAGGCATGAAAGGGACACTGCATTTGTCATTCTAACCCCTAGGTTATATTGCACCTTATGTCTGAGATGTTTCCCATTGTTTAGACAATAGCTGGAATTAATTAGCTTCTCAATACCTTTAGTTTGGATTAAAGACTTGACTTGAATGACTGTTTCAGTTCATGGCTAATGGAGCAACTTCTTCAAGTGCAGACACTTGATTCCAGTGGTTTTACAATCCATAACACTTGGCCCTAAACCTGTCAAACCCATTAATGCTGGCCATTGGTGATATAGAGTCATAGAGTGTTATAGTGTGGAAACAAGCCCTTCGGCCCAACTTGCCCACACCGGCCAACAATGTCCCAGCCACACTAGTCCCCCTTGCCTGGGCTTGGTCCATATCCCTCCAAGCCTGTCCCATCCATGTACCTCTCTAACAGTCTCTTAAACGATGGGATTGTCCCAGCCTCAACTACCTCCTCTGGCAGGTTGTTCCATGCACCCACCACCCTCTGTGTGAAAAAGTTACCCCTCGGATTCCTATTAAATCTTTTCCCCTTCACCTTGAACCTATGTCCTTTGGTCCTCAATTCCCCCACTCTGACCAAAAGACTCTGTGTATCTACCCGATCTATTCCTCTCATGATTTTGTATGCCTCTATAAGATTCCCCCTCATCCTCCTGCACTCCATGGAATAGAGACCCAGCCTACTCAACCTCTCCCAAGAGCTCACACCCTCTAGTCCTGGCAACATCCTCGTAAATCTTTTCTGAACCCTTTCAAGCTTGACAATATCTTTCCTATAACATGGTGCCCAGAACTGAACACAATATTCTAAATGCGGTCTCACCAACGTCTTATAAAACTGCAACATGACCTCCCAACTTCTATACGCAATAGTCTGACTGGAGGCCAAAGTGCAAAAAGCTTTTTTGACCACTTTATCTACCTGCGACTCGACCTTCAAGGAACCATGCACCTGTACTCCTAGATCCCTCTGCTCTACAACACTACCCAGAGGCCTACCCTTGTTTGATGCCCCAAAATGCAATGCCTTACACTTCTCTGTATTAAATTCCATCAAATTCCTCTGCCCACCTGGCCAATCGATTCAGATCCTGCTGCAATCTTTCATAACTAGCTGGAGGAAGTCTGATATTTAACAAATTTAAGATTGACAGTGACTACTTCATTTCAGTTTGTGGTGCTTGCCATGATATTTCATAGGACCACAGATACATAATTTACTGTTCTCCATCTAATTTCCTGGAGTTGAAATAATGTTCAAACTACAAACTCTGACATTTACCATATGCAGTAAAACACTGAAGTCAGCTGCTGCTATCCAAATTTGCAAAAGTGCTCCAATGCACCATATGGGTTTCAGTGAAAGGGCAGCATTCACATACATGCAACAGTGTAAAGTTGCAAGATTTATTCATTAGATGCCCACGAACATAACAGGCATGTTTTATTTGTTAGTGCTTTCCAAAGTGTGTCTTTATTGATGCTCATCACTTTTGCTTTGTAAGTTTACAATTATTCTTGAAGTTTTTAAAGTTTAATAATGTGTATTTTGTTTCACATTGTTTCTTCTGCCTTTTTAGCTCTCTTTAATCTTTCTTTCTCTATTTGCTTTATTTCCATAAGATCATCTGAATTCAATATTCTAACTTAAGCAAGTTCTTGCTTACACTCTGCACCGTGTCCCAGTGAGGCAATTGAGTCATGGAGTCAGAGAGTTGTTAAGTATTGAAACAGACCCTTTGGCTTAACTTGTCCATTGGCTTAACTTGCCCAACTTGGCATTTTGGGCTAGTCCCATTGGCTTTCATTTAGCCCATGTTTCCACACACAGTTTCCAAGCTAAAATGTATACATCATCTTTCATCCCTGTCAAACAAAGTTCTATGCTTGTGACTTACTTTGAAATAATTTTTGGTAAAATGCAGCTAGTTTGTAAGTTGGTGCTTTATAAAGTTTTAATCAATCCACATCTGGAATAACCAATGGCAATGCATAGTGACTTATCATTCACAGAAATGATTTACTTTTGCTCTTCCACCCACAGTATCATCAGCTTCATGATGAATATTTTACCAGTGCAGTCATCCTCTCTTTAATACTTGCTGCATTATTTGGACTACTGTATCTTCTCATAATACCACAGTAAGTATTCTTTTTACTTAATACAACGTCCTTTATTCTTTACCTTTCTGATCTGAAAAGATCATGATTGTGTGTAAGTTAGCATATTTTGCTTAACCTCGTGCAGAAGCCTTCAGCCACTAATATTAGGTCATAAGTAACAGGAGCAGAATTAGTCCAATCGGCCCAACAAGTCTACTCCGCCATTCAATCATGGCTGATCTATCTCTCCCTCCTAACAGTGTTCTCCTGCCTTCTCCACATAACCCCTGACACTCCAAATTTGAGGAAGGATATTCTTGCTATGGAGGGCGTGCAGCGTAGGTTCACTAGGTTAATTCCCGGAATGGCGGGACTGTCGTATGTTGAAAGGCTGGAGCAATTGGGCTTGTATACACTGGAATTTAGAAGGATGAGGGGGGATCTTATTGAAACATATAAGATAATTAGGGGATTGGACACATTAGAGGCAGGAAACATGTTCCCAATGTTGGGTGAGTCCAGAACAAGGGGCCACAGTTTAAGGATAAGGGGTAGGCCATTTAGAACGGAGATGAGGAAGAACTTTTTCAGTCAGAGAGTGGTGAAGGTGTGGAATTCTCTGCCTCAGAAGGCAGTGGAGGCCAGTTCGTTGGATGCTTTCAAGAGAGAGCTGGATAGAGCTCTTAAGGATAGCGGAGTGAGGGGGTATGGGGAGAAGGCAGGAACGGGGTACTGATTGAGAGTGATCAGCCATGATCGCATTGAATGGCGGTGCTGGCTCGTAGGGCTGAATGGCCTACTCCTGCACCTATTGTCTATTGTCTATTGACACAATATTGGTGAATACACATGGATCGAGAGTGTGTCTGATGTTTTAGAGTGGATGTAGAACGGATGCTTTGTAATCTACCAAAACCCTGGAATTTGGAGAGGTCCCAGAGGATTGGGAAACTATAAAAAGACTATTACCTATCTAGAAAGGAGGAGGCTGAAAACAGACAACCATAGGCCAGTTAGCCCAATATCTGTCATGGGCTGGGGAGCGGTCTGGGAGGGTGGTGGGGGGAAATTGGGATCCATTATTAAGAAGGTAATGACAGGATATTTAGAAAATCCTGAGACAATCAAGCACAGACAAAGTTTTTATGAAAGGGAAATTGTCTGATAAATTTGCTTCAATGAGATCTTTAAGGATGTACCTGAGGGTGAATAAAGGGGAACCAGTAGATGTAATATCTGGATTTCAAGAAGGCACTTCTTAAGGTGCCACATAAAGTCAATGGAACAACATAGGAGTGCACAGAAGACACACGGTGCTGGAGTAACTCAGCGGTGAGTTACTCTGGCACTTTGTGTCTTCACTTGTAAACCAGCATCTGCAGTTCCTTGTTTCTGCATAGGAGCACACATGTCAGGGGTAATGAATGAATGAATGAATGAATGAATGAATGAATGTTTATTGGCCAAGTATGCAGATACAAGGAATGTGCCTTGGTGCTCCGCTCACAAATGACAACACAAACATACAGTTAACAATTAAGAATAAAGCATAAACACATCAAAACAATAAGGATACACCATTACGGTCTAAACATGTGGGTGAAAATAAACCAGAGCATAAAAGAGACTACAGACTTTGGTTGTTGTGTAGAACTATCACTCGTGGAAAAAAGCTGTTTTTATGTCTGGCTGTGGCTGCTTTGACAGTCCGGAGTCGCCTTCCAGAGGGAAGTGCTTCGAAGAGTTTGTGGCCAGGGTGAGAGGGGTCAGAGATGATCTTGCCCGCTTGCTTCCTGGCCCTTGCAGTGTACAGTTTGTCATTGGGGGGAAGGTTGCAGCCAACAACCTTCTCAGCTGTGCAAACGATCCGTTGCAGCCTCCGGATGTCGTGCTTGGTGGCTGAGCCAAACCAGACCATGATGGAGAAGGTGAGGACGGACTCAATAATAGCAGTACAGAATTGGACCATCATTGCCTGTGGCAGATTGTGTTTCTTCAGTTGCCGCAGGAAGTACATCCTCTGTTGGGCCTTTTTGACTGTGGAGTCGATGGTGCCCCCCATTTAAGGTCCCTGGAGATGATGGTTCCAAGGAACTTAAATGACTTCACAGATGTGACTGTGGTGTTGTTGATGGAGAGTGGGGGGAGGGGAGGGGGATCTCTTTGAAAGTCTACATAATCTATTGAAAAGGGGAGTGGCTAACCAATAGGAAATGGATAACTGGGTAATTACTGGATTGGTAAACAGGGTGATGTATTGCTAGAACCTCAACAATTTATAATTTATAATGGGCCAAATATACTGCAAGCATAGATGTTGTTAATATAAAGGTGAGTGAGTTAAGAAGTTGTGACAAGACCACAAATATCCTGCAAAGGAATATAGAAAGGTTAAAAACAATGTGCTGGAGGAATTCAGTTGACCATCTGTGAAGGGAATGGGCAGACTATGTTTCAGGTTTGGACCCTTCTTCAGACTGACTTGTGTTAGTCAGACCTGTGTCTCCATGTAGATAGATTAAATGTAGACACAAGAGCCTGCAGGTGTTGGAATCTGCGGAACGGTGGTGAAGCAGTTGCTGCCTAACAGCGCTAGAGACCCGGGTTGATCCTGACTACGGGTACTGTCTGTACCGAGTTTGCATGTTCTCCCTGTGATCTGCATGGGTTTTTTCCAGTATCTCGAGTTTCCTCCCACACTCCAAAGATGTACAGGTTTGTAGGCTAATTGGCTTGGTAAAATTGTAAATTGTCCCTAGTATGTGCAGGAATAGTGTTAGTGTATGGGGATCGCTGGTCGACACAGACTCGGTGGGCCAAAGGGCCTGTTGCTGTGCTGTATCTCTAAACTAAACTGAAAAAATCTAAACTGGAGCAACAAATGATCTGCTGGAGGAACTAATTCACAAAATGCTGGAGTAACTCAGCAGGTCAGGCAGCATCTCAGGAGAGAAGGAATGGGCTTCAGACTGAAGAAGGGTCTTGACCCGAAATGTCGCCCATTCCTTCTCTCCTGAGATGCTGCCTGTCCTGCTGAGTTACTCCAGCATTTTGTGAATAAATACCTTCGATTTGTACCAGCATCTGCAATTATTTTCTTACACTGCTGGAGGAACTCAGCTGGTCGGGCAATATCTTTGGTGGTAGGCAATTGTCTCTGTATCTGTTTGAAATCCTGCACCTTATGTTTATATGATCTTGTGTTTCCTTATTTGCTACTCTTGCAGGAGCACAGTCGTCCTTGTTCTCCTGGTATTCTGCATTTGCTTCCTAGTTGCATGTATCTTGTATCTCCATGTCACACGAGTGCAGGTGAAACTTTTCTTTTATCATTTTGTGATTTAAGTAATTTGGATTATAAGTGATGTTATTTGTTACAGTAGACAAAAGTATTACATAACTTTAGTTCCTAGTTCTTGTAGAGATTATCTAGGAACTGAAAGATCCTTAAAACTTTTACAGATAACCTAACAGGTATTTTTCTCCCCTCTGATCTCGATGTTAGTCTTACCAGGTAACTTATTTTGCTGATGAAGACTTGGTTTTCAAGTTTGAAAATTTTGAAAACCATATTCACCTATTAATGTAAGAATCATTGCTGTTGGGAAGAGAACATCATCAGGCAGGTGGAAGCCCACATGAAGTTGGATATAAGCTTGGTGACCAAATAGATTACTTACAAACTAGCTCTTGGCACACACATCATTAATTTGCCTGTATTAAGTAGGCTAACTGAGATGCGCCATTTGCAGATTTCCAATCTAACTGGACAACTCCCACAACCCAGCTATCTGATATTGCAACCTTACCAATTCCCAAATGATGCCTGAATCAGACGATTGTTCTCCTCTCCAGGATTCTGCTCCTTGAGTAGGTGCTGACCATATTTTTTGCCCAGTTCAGTTAAAACACGATTCTTTCTCCAGAACCAGATAGCTGGTAAGAAATGTGTTAATTAAATATTAAAAGAATAAGGCAATATTTCATTTCTAATAATTTTTATATTACGGGCGGCACGGTAGCGCAGCGGTAGAGTTGTTGCTTTACAGCGAATGCAGCGCCGGAGACTCAGGTTCGATCCTGACTACGGGTGCTGCACTGTAAGGAGTTTGTACGTTCTCCCCGTGACCTGCGTGGGTTTTCTCCGAGATCTTCGGTTTCCTCCCACACTCCAAAGACGTACAGGTATGTAGGTTAATTGGCTGGGTAAATGTAAAAATTGTCCCTAGTGGGTGTAGGATAGTGTTAATGTACGGGGATCGCTGGGCGGCACGGACTTGGTGGGCCGAAAAGGCCTGTTTCCGACTGTATATATATGATATGATATGACAACACACAGTTACACTAACTGAGTGGTTAGAATTTACAAGATCTATTGGTGGTGTAGAGCTCCGGTATGCAAATGGAAAGCTGGTTATGTACGTAAAGAGGAAGGCATAGAAGGACTTGAGTAAGGCAGGCGGAAGCCCACATGAAGTTGGATATAAGCTTGGTGACCAAATAGGTTACTTACAAACTAGCTCTTGGCTCCAGCACAGGTTTTCCTGGGCATGCAACTCATTTAATGGCCTTATTATGGAATTTGCCTCATAAATAAACCTCATAAATAGAATATCTCTTGGCTCATTACACCCATTACTAAAAGTTTTCTTCACAAGTTAGGAGTATTATATATCAGGTAATGTGCAGTATATTATTTAACAGTGTGCAGATATTACCTGTTCCTTCACATTGGTAACATCTCATGACACATTAGTGGTGAATTTCTCTTTGGGGGAAACTTTGATTTCTGAAGTCAATTACAATCAGTTTTCCTTAATCTGTAGAAGCTGGTCTCTAAATTAGGAAGGATAGTTTTTATAGCCTTTTGGGATGATTCTATGATCTTCTACTAGTGGGAAGATATAGATGTTCAGAGAGCATAGACAATTAGGATTAGAACATGTTTTGCACTACTAGCATAGAACATGTTTTGCCCTACCAATGTATTGTGAGAAAGCACAGAATTACAACTTAATTGGTTACTGTGAGATTTGCATTGATGACAACCAAAGCAGTAGAAATGCATTAACCAATGTTAATTAAAGGTATTAGAATGGGAAAAATAAGAGGTATATTTTTCAGAAATATAATTGATTACTTCTTCAGTGTTTTCCAGGATGCCTGACAATACAAATTCGAACCATTATCTGCATCTTCATAGTCGTATTAACTTATGCTGTAGCCCAGGGATGTGTGGTAAGCAAATGCCATATTACCTAACCTCTTAACTACATCAAATACATAATGTATTTGAAATTTGAATAATTTTAACTTTGACTCTTTTTTTGTTTTACTCAATTGAGGTTTAGAATCCATATAGATTTCAGTTGAAATGTTATTGTTCAGGTTTTCTATTTATCTGCCTGTACGTAGGAGTCTAGTCCAGTTGCTCAAAGTTTTGAGAGACCAGGAATGTCCATGGTTCAACTCCCATTCAAAATGTATCCTACTGCAGCTTCATAGGACTTTGGTTAGGTTGCATTGGGAGTATTGTGTATAGTTCTGGTTGCCCCAACACTGGAAGAATGTGGAGGCTTTCGAAAGGGTGCAGAGGAGGTTTATCAGAATGGGACCTAGCTTAGGGTGTATTAGCTACAGGGAGAGGTTGGACAGGCTTGGATTATTTTCTCTGGATTGTCAGCAGTTGCGGGGAGTCCTGATAGAATTGAATACAATTATGAAAGCCATAGATATGGTAGATAGCCAGAACCTTTTTACCAGGATGGAAATGTCAAAGACTAGAGGGCTTGGCTTTAAGGTAGGAGGGGCAAAGTTTAAAGGAAATGCGTGGAGCAAATTGTTTTGGTGCTGGTGAGTACCTGGAGGTGGTGGTCGAGGCAGATACGACAGTGGCATTTAAGAAACCTTTAGATAGCCACATGGGCATGCATGATTGAGAATGATCAGCCATGATCACATTGAATGGCAGTGCTGGCTCGAAGGGCCGAATGGCCTCCTCCTGCACCTATTGTCTATTGTCTATTGTCTATTGATATGGATGAAATGAAGGCAGATAAGATTGGTCTTAGCATCATGTTCAACATAGACATTGTGGGCCAAAGGGCTGTACTTTTCTATGTTCTATTATTTTTTTAATGGCACATCGATGGAGATGGCTTCCAAAATCGTGAAAATTTTTTGGCCAGTATATAATGCAGGGGTTAATGATCTTTGTAGAGTTGCCAACTCCATTACATGGCACACCTCTGTAGGTGCTAACTTACAGAATATGTCAGAGTCTGGTTCAGACAGTTTTGGGAGGGAAAGTGAAAGAAAGCCTTATGCCTGTCCCCATAACCTCTGACACCTGTACTAATTAAGAATCTATCCTTCTCTGTCTTAAAAATATCCACTCAATCTGCTCCCTCCCCAGGGACTTTTCCCTGTAACCTCAGGATGTTACACCTGTCCCAAAACCTCCTTTCTGACTTCCATCTACGGAACCCAGAATCCCTTCCTGGGGAGACAGAGGTTCAAGTGCGTCTCTTCCAACCTCGCCTATTGCATTTGGTTCTCCCGATGTGGGCTCCTTTACTTCGGTGAGACCTGAGTGTAGATTAAGCGACCGTTTCGCCGAACACTTGAGTTCTATCTCTAAATCAAAATCTAAAAAAAATCTTTAAAAAAAATTAATCTATCTGCGAAGACCTGCTGGATCTCTCTGTTGCTAACCTTTTTAAATTCCCCCTTCCCCTTCCCATACCAGCCTTTCTGTCTTTGGCCGCCTTCATCACTGATGTGCGGCCACACACAGACTGGAAGGACAAGACCTGGTATTCCACTTGTGTAACCTACAACTCCACAGTCTTGCATTTAGGTAAAAGGGTTGCCTAAAGTATTACAATTGTTGTGTACTTAGTTAGAGGAGGCACAGGAAATATTGTAGACTTGCAGTTTTAGTTTGTCCCTGGAATGTTTTGGGAAGAAATGCCAAAGCTTATTATTTTATTTTGTTTTACGCAGGTTGGCTGTATGCCTTGGGTATGGACTACCAACTCCAGCACCTCCATCATCATTATTGCTCCTGATGGACTCAATAAAACAATGACTGAGTTGCCTTGTGATGCAGCTCATTATGCTTTTCTTGCTTGTGTTGTCGGAACACTAAGTCTTGCAATATTCCTCCGTGTGTCTTCATTACCAAAGATGATCCTCCTACTCATCGTCGCTGTTTTGTATATCGTAGTTTTTGAGATTAGTGGATACAGAAGAGCAATGGGGTAAATACTTTAATATTTTTAATTTAGAAGCATATTACAGCTAACGCTCAATCTTCTAAGTGGTCTAGAAGTGGTTTACGACTGCACTGATGCACAACGCTAGAATTGCTGTTTCACAGTGCCAGAGACATGGATTTGATCTGACCTTGTGTGCTGTTTGTGTGAAGTTTGCATGTTCTCCCTGTGACCGAGTGGGTTTTCTCCAGGTGCTCTGATTTCATTCCACTTTCAACAAGATGTGCGGGTTTGTAGGTTAATTGGGTTAATTGGTTGCTGTAAATTATCCCTGGCATGTAGGGAGTGGATGCAAAAGTGGGAAAACAGATTTAGCGTGAACGGGTGATTGATGATACTTGGTAGGTCTTGGAGCTGTTTCTATGCTGTGTCTCTAACTTAAACTAAACTATACACCTCAGCATGTGAAGAGTTGAGGCACAGTTGCTTGGGGCCTAGCATCAGCTTGCTGTGATGCTTTAAATCAGCGATCTAGAGCCTTATGTTAACAAAGCATGATTTTACCTCTGCGGTCATATTGATTAATAAGAAAGCCCCTACTGTGACCAAAGTTGGGGAACTTTGCCTTTTATGGATTATGGGTATGAGCACCATTGGCCTCGAATAATCAATGTCCCTCTGGGATCAAAATCACGATGGTTGAGCCGACCCACCATTGACCCCAGATGCCAGAAAGAAAAGAAAACGCAAACATCAATGAAGATCTGCTCTTCCTGGAAACTCCTTGGTGGCTAAACTGCCTGGCAGAGGCTCATTTACACCCTTTAGGTAAACCAGGTAAAAGTCTGCCTTTATAATTGAAGCCTTCTCATACATTCACCGTATTTTTCAGTATAGCCAGGGTGATGTCAATTGTCCTCTCCATGCTGATTATCAACACTCAAACTTGGGTGTCTGTATTTCTAAGTATGCAGTGTAGGTATGATGCACTCAATTGTGTGTAGTGATTGGATTTTCATATAATTCAGTCAGATAGTACATAGAAATGTTATCCTACACAATGGAAATTTGGTCCAAACTGTATAATTTAGCTTTGCAGCAAAGGTAGTTAGAATTCTTCATGAAAAGTTGCCAAAAAAGATATGATATTTTTACCTTTTATGGAGTAACCTTACAGTACTATCAGAGAAATGTACACACCCTATCACCCAAAATATTTTTTACTGCCCCAAAAAATGCATAGCTGTGCAGTGTATGCCAATGAACTGCATAATAAAAATGACCTCAAAACACCACTGACTGTAATGTCCAGAATATCCATAATACTAATGTAACATCTATTTTGCTTATTTTTCACAGACTATATAGCTATAGTCTATATAGCTAGACATTTGATAGATAGCACCTTCTGAATTTTTTTTATCAAAGAAACTCTTTTTAGAAATTCATTGGTTTAATTTCAGTTTCATCTACATATTATTAATGTATCTCTCACCTAAACAGGGAATGTTGAAAAGTTTTCAAGAATGTCTTCCTTGTTGTGTAATTTTTTGTAGAGGCGGTGCGATTTATGTAAGGGGGTTTGAATCCATTTTGGCTATCCTGCTTTTCGCTTGTGCTCTTGGACTTCACTCCAGACAGTTGGACCTGAAGCTGAGATTGGACTACCTCTGGGCAATGCAGGTAAGATATAAACTGACTATGTACTCAACAATGAATAGAATATGAGAAAGATAGACATAAAGTGCTGGAGTAACTTAGCCGGTCAGGCAGCATCTCTGGAGAAAAAGGATTGGTGACGTTTCAGGTCAGACCTGAAAAATGATCCTCACCTGAAACGCCACCCATCCTTTTTCTCCAAAGATACTGCCAGACCTGCTGAGTTACTCCAGCATTTTATGTGTATCTTTGGTATAAAGCAGCATCTGCAGTTCCTTTCTACAGATTCTAAGAGGAAGATGCTTATCTTTTTCATAAAGATAAAAACACTAATGCTGTATATCTGAAGTAGAAAGACTTCTACTAGAAAGACTTTAGCAGAATTAAATAAATCTCAGTTCTGACCAATCTTATTGTCTTTTCATTTTAATTTATGTTTCCTACAACCATTCTGAGAATTGTTTTACTTACTTAATATTTTTCTTTCTCGTTCATTACATGCACATGCAAATGCATGACACACACACACTAAATAGGATTAAGAATATTTTGCAATAATATGTGTACATATATGACCAATAATTGTGATTTAGGAACATAAATGGTATTGGTCAATTACTTGCATGGAGGCACAAGGAACTGCAGACGTATGATCTATTTTGCTTTGTCATTATTTTTGATATTTTCAAACCTTCCATTTGAAAACAGACTTTCAAAGCATCAAAAATATCCATAGGTTTCAAAATTTCCAGCGGAAAGGACGATGTCTTGTAAACACAAATAGATTCATGAATACTTGGAAATTTGAAACAGAAAAGGAATTGCTTGTTAGAATATGCAGTGTTTAATTACAAGCACATCTTAAAAAAATATCATAAATTTCCAGAAATAATTTCAATATTGTATTGTTCATTCACCAGCCCCTATCAACTCCCAACAAAGTAATCTCATGTTAACAAAGACATTTGGACTGCTACATGAATAGCATCCAGTTTTGGTTACCTTCCTATAGAAAGGATGTTGTTAAATTGAAAAGAGTGCTGAGATGATTTACGAGGATGTTGCCTGAGCTTAAGGGTCTGAGCAGTTAAGAGTGGTTGGGCTTGCTAGGACTTTATTCCTTTTTTTTTTAAATAAAAAATATTTATTCAAATATAGGACCTTATTCCTTGGAGTGCAGGAGTCTGAGCAGTAATCTTACAGATGTGCATAAACCCATGAAGGGAATAGATGCAGTGAATGTACAGTCATTTACCCAGAAAAGGGGAGTCAAGGACCACAGGACATTGATTTAGGTTGAGAGGGTAATGATTTAATTGGAGGCTGAGGGGCATTTTCATACAGAGGGTGGTGGGTATATGGAACAAACTACCAGAGGAAGAGGTATTTGTGGTTGATACAATGACATTTAAAATACATTTAGATAGGTACATAGATAGGAAAGGTTTAGAGGGATATGGGCCAAACGCGGGCAGGAGTAGCATAGATGGTCGGCATGGGAAATTGGGCCAAAGGACCTGTTTTACATAGAAACATAGAATGCATTACAGCAATTAAACAACAAATTACAACGATACTCACTGCAGTTAATGTAAAAAAATAACTGCAGATGCTGGTACAAATCGAAGGTATTTATTCACAAAATGCTGGAGTAACTCAGCAGGTCAGGCAGCATCTCGGGAGAGAAGGAATGGGTGACACTTCGGGTCGAAGTCTGAAGAAGGGTCTCGACCCAAAGTGTCACCCATTCCTTCTCTCCTGAGGTGCTGCCTGACCTGCTGAGTTACTCCAGCATTTTGTGAATAAATGCAGTTAATGTAAAGTTCATCATTACATGATGCTATACATGTTACTGTAATACTGAGGAAAAATTCAAATACATTGACAGTTATGATATTGATTTTTAAAACCCTATTTTATAAATGCAGGATATATCAGGTTAAAAAGCAAGGGAAATAGCAAGCTTCCAGCATAAGATTCAACATTAAGATTATCAATGTTGTTAAAAAGAGCTTACAGCTGCATGTCCTGTTTCATAAAAGAACAAAAAGCATCAGATAATAATGCTGATCTATTATTTGTTAGGCCCATTGAGGCATATTACAACTGTCCTTTGTTCCATTTGAATGAATTTCCCTCCGTAAGTATTTCCTGCCCATGTATTTAGGTTGGCCAATTAAGTAATTATAACTGCAGATAGTTCCTTTAGAATTTAAAAGCATTGTACGCTTTTCATTAAAATTGAAATTATGATAGAATAACAGGCGGATGCATCCTTTTTACAAAGATAATATACTCCTTGTGGCTTCACTTAAATTAGTTCATAATCTGAGAGAGAAATCAAATGCTTCAGCCTGAAATGGAGTACAAGATCAAAGCATGCACATCTTAAACTGAAATCAAGCTATTTGAAAGAATGTAAAATGACGACGTGTTTTTTAATGAAATGTCATTTATCGTATTAAGCAAGTTCCAGCAATAGCGTAATAGCTATCTCCTGCTATTGTTTTTTTTCCTACTGTTTTCATCTTGATTTCTTAACATCAGATAGAAATGTATTAAACAGCAGGGTGGTTGGCCAAAACTGTGAGAGTAGGATGGTGTAAATGGTCAAATCAAAGAGGGAGTTTTATGTTACGGGTAATGGTTGCTAAGTAAGAAGTAACACTAATTGTTAAAATTATAGAAATATTAAAGGATAAATAGGGTGGTTTGTATACGATGAGTAGGGGGGGGGGATTTGTATTTTGAAAATATTCAATCGCCTGCTCATAAGTGCATATTTTTCATCATTCTGCAATGTTCACAATTTCATGTACCTTTGCACGTGAATTTGTTTCTGAATTAGTCATACCAAAATGTTATGACTTTGATCCACTGACTATTAAATGGAATATATATGTTGAAAATCATTTAAAATATGATAAAGTTGGCACTGAGCATATTCATCATGGAAAACCAGTAACACATGTTATCTCATTTATGGTGAATCTAATAGTGGAGAGTGGCCTTGCATTACTTAGATGTAGTTATTTGTTACAATCTAAAATACCAGGTAAATAATAAAGCTTCTTTATTAAAACGTAATTAATAAACAATCATACTGTTTAGTCACATGTCTTTCTTTATATTATAAATCATTGAGATTTCTAATATTTTTGGGAGTCACATTCATAATATATGTATGTAATTGACAATGCAGCTCGGCATTCAAATCAGCCATTGAATATGCTTTTTATGCTGAATATTGTACTCGATATTAATAGAGATTAAACAATTAGCAGAGGAATTAAACAATTACTTCGTGTTTCTCCTCATGGAAGAAACACAGAATCATCTGCCAACAATATGAGAGTCTAACATGAGGGTTTAACAAAGGGAGAACTATGAGAGTCTAACATGAGGGTCTAACAAAATAAGGAACTGAAAGAAATGCATATTAGTCAATGAATATTACAAGCAAATTCAGTGAGCCTGTAAGTTGGGTATATCCATGATCAACATCCCAGAGTTTTGAAAGCATTGTCTTTAAAGATAACTGAAACTCTGGTTATCATCTTCCAAATGTCTGTACATTCTGGAGTTGTTTTGTGGACTGGAGGGCTGTGAATTTGACCACACCACGAGGAGGGGGGTGGGGTTTTCTACTTTGTTGCACAGGGACAGTAAAGCAGAATATTTTTTAAATAGTAAGGGACATTGATATTCAAAGAGAGTTATATTTGCTTGTAGAAAAGTCACAAAAAGTTAGACTGCAGCGGTAACAAGTGTCTGAGAAGGCAAATGGTGTGCAAGATAATACTAAGAGTGAATTTGAATCCATGAGGAAGGAAGTCTCTGACTAATTGCTGCATAGTGTCTTGATGAAACTGCACATGGAGTATTGCGTACAGTTTTGTTCTCAATAGCGAAGAAGAGATTTGCCTATTGAAGGAGTCTGAAGAAAATAGAGATGATAGATTTGCAGTAAGGGGAGAGAGTGAATTAACTCGGCCTTGATTATCTGGGGTTTGGATGCATGAGAGAAGGTATCATTTAATCATACACTATTTTTATCAGGGTGCGGCTGGATGCAGGGAGAGTGTTTCCTTGGATTGAGGAGCTAAAATCAGAGGTCATGGACTTGGAATAAGGGGACCAGGGGCTTTAGTAGTCTAAGGTGACGGGAAATTTCAGAAGCTGCTGAAACATTGGAACGGTGTGCCCGAGAGGGCTTTGGTGTCTCAGTCATTGAGTTCATTCAAAACAGACATGGATTTCTGAATGAAAAGATAATAAACAGATATGGGGAATACTGCAGGAAAATTATAACCCTGATATTAGTCTTCATCTTGGTGAAAGACTCAGCAGGCTTGAGAAACCATACGGCCCACCCCTACTGTTCTTCCTTATGTTTTTATCTCTGATAGGACTATAGCTTTATAACTCAAAAGTAGAAAACAATTAAGAGAAGAGCAATCTGTTACATAGACAATGTTGTGGAATTGATAGAGATATGACTAATGACATTTAATACAAATCGAAGGTATCACAAAATTTTCCTACACATTTAATACAAAGATTAGCATCATGGATGAAAGATGTTTGGCGTGTAGAGATTCTGAAGAAGCTGGTGATGTTCCAAGGGCAGGAGAGGTTGTGGAGACATTTGAAAGAAGTTTACAAAGGATATTTTAAAAGAGTAAATGACTAAAATTTGTTTATTAACCAGAGGGCATGGAATTTAGGCTGAGTGACAAAAAGAACGAACGGTAACATTTATTTTTCTGACAATGAATTGTTGTCATCCAGAATGTATTTTTCCAAATAAATGGTAGAAGCAGATGCTGCTGTAACTTTATTCAGCTGAATTACTAAAAGGGAAGAGAATGATAAAGTTTTGCTGAAAGAAGAGTGGATTGAAACTAGTTGGATAGCTGTATTAGAGAGCTGACGTGGGCACAAAAGGTCCAGGTATCCTTTGTACCACACCAAAATGACGATGCACAAGATGTTAGAATTAGTATGCTCGAGGGGCTGGAGGTTACAAATCTAGGGAATGCCATACAGTTGCAGCTCTTAAAATGGAGGAGTTGTCAGGGCAAGAGAAAGTGTCAAAATCAAAGGGAGGTTTGATGAACAAAAGTTGATGTGAACTAAGGTATGGGCTGCTGAACCTCAAATACGCAAATGTTTACATAGAAGGGAGGTCTGACAGAACAACACTAGAATGATCGGAATTGCAGGAACAAAGACATTAATGAAGTTTTAAGCAGGTGGGATCCAATAATATAACCATGGTGAAAGTCGGTACTCTTAGTGATGGAATGGTTAGATTTTTCAATTTATCTCATTGCAACCTTTATTTATTTGCTCTTTATCTGTACCTGTAACATATATTCTGGACTGTTTAGTTTTTTTCTTTTGCACTACCTGTTGCACTCATCAATGGCAGGGTCAGCCTGGATAACACACAAAACAAAGGTATTCACTGTACCTCAGTACACATGAAAGTAATAAACCAATACCAATCTCAAAGTCACTCAGTGTGAAGTTTGTGAATGATCTTGCCCAGCTTCAAAAGGCTACCAGTGAGGAACACCAAACAATGTTCAGGGAATGCGGTTTGTTGAAGGCTCAACATTCCCATTCTTTATTTGCAGGTCATTTCTGCTCATCCAGTTCTGGCCATTTGACATGCATTGTGGCGAATCAGATACAGAGCAGGATGCTAAGAGTGGTGGTAGTCAGACAGAGCCGTGTGTTGTGATCATATTCGTATCACCTGACGTTCTGTCCTCAGACTATGTTACTGAGAATAGCAAGGCTGGCTGGAAGGGGAACAAGAATAATTATTTGAGGCCTGCAGAGATGCAGTGGTAAGAGTAAGTCAGGGCATATTCACACAATGGACAAAAGGATGGCAGCATGCCCTCAGTAATACAATCCATTGTCAGTACTGCAGAACATTATAGGTACTGCAAAATACTCTCGGACCTGCAGCACAATCTTAGTACTGTAGCACTCCCTCAGTACTGCATTGGTGTACTTACCTAGATAATTGCCACAAGTTTCAGAGGGGCGTTACAGTGGCACAGCGGTAAAGTTGCTGCCTTACAGCGCCAGAGACCAGGGTTTGATCCTGACTGCGGGTGCTGTTTGTACAAAGTTTTTATGTTCTCCCCATATCCAAGTGGGTTTTCCCAGGGTGCTCCGGTTTTTCCCCACGCTCCAAAGGCGTAGAAGTTTGTAGGTTAATTGGCTTCGATAAAGATTGTAAATTGTCCATAATGTGTAGGATTGCACTAGTGTATGGGGATCGTTGGTCAGTGTGGACTCGGTGGGCCGATGGGCCTGTTTCCATGCTATATCCCAAAACTAAACTAAATGGGGCATCCACAATTATGTAACTTGGAGGTGAGAGTACCACCAACTAAGATTCAGGTCTCATACGCACACACATTGCATAATTAATAACAAGGCTAAATTAAAATGGCATTAACCTTGAAGGACTTATTATCAAGGCAGAGTCTTGTCGTGTAAGTAGTAAAAGTTTGAGGGCACAGATAGGAGATGCCTACAGAGTCCTTGAAAAAATCCACACTCATGGGTGTTTAGCCCCAAATCTGCAAGGGTCACAAAGGAAAGGACAATTTTAAATGTGTCCTGTTTTGATATCCATGTATTTTTAACAGTTTGTTCAAGGATACTTTAATATGACAACCATTTGAATGCTGTCCCCACATTCCTGAATTATAATGCAAGATAAATAGATAAAGGTTGTCCCTGTGACAATTGTAAAAGAAGTTGAACATGTTGTAGTGCATTTAATGTATTTGCCTGCTGAAACAAATGACAAAGCAGTCATGTCAGTGAAACAACAGTGTGTCTGAATTATGATAATTTTGACAGGGACATAAAATTATTTTCCTAAAATTCTGTTGTGTTGCTACCGAGCCTGACCATTCTTATACACAGAACAGTTTTGATTTAGTTTTCAGATAAACACGTGTACCAATTGCAAATATGCATGCTCAAAACTAGGACCTTTGTCATTGTATTTATTGTTAAATGTTTTGTTACCGAGTGATGCTATTTTAAATTCAGGACTTACCAATGATTCAGGACTTTAATTTGTCAAGGCCTTTATGCACAGATAATTCATTCAATTATATTGCACATGGATATCAGTATTTCATTTCCTGTTTCTCTTCTCAATGAACTTTTGGTGTAGTGGAGTAAAGAAAAGTTTTGATACAGACGCCCACACATCTTTGCCGTTTTACAAAGAAACAAAACGTGGTTACTGAATAATGAAACTCTTTAGCAAATTCATCATATTGGTTCTGCAGATAAACCAATGATTATCAAACTGGAGCAGGAGTGGTAGGGAAATGATTGAAATCTTAAATGTAACCCACAGCTAGAGAGCTCATCTGGAAAACTCATTGGTAGTTTTAATAATAATTAAAGAGAGCCTTCCGGGAACAATTTTCAGAAAAGATAGTAAGTGCATATGCGGGCGGAACTGGAAATAGTGCTGGTTAGGCAAGATGCTGGCAGATGAAAATGATGACTGAACACTGAATAACCTGTGAACATAAATACTTGACTCTCCCAGTATATCATTTCTGCAGTTCAAAGCTGTGGTAAGGTGAACACAACCATCCTGAATATCGAGTGAAGATTCACATGAAACTTATTGCATAATAAGTATGTCACCAGAGAGTCACATATTCACAGGGCTTTGCTTAAGCACAGGGATTTACCAGCTGCTGACCACTGACACAAACTACTTTGAAGTATTCAATGTCAATGTGAGGCTCACCGCCAGAGGAATCACCAAGCACAGGAACTGTGGCAGGCCCAGAGATTGATCTTGGCTCTTGGCCAGTGTTACCCAGCGGAGAGAAGACTACATGTCATAGCCGATGTTGAATTACGTCGGGCCTGCACTCCGTTCAGCGGTTTAAGTTTATTATTGTCACGTATACTGAGGTACATTGGAAATCTTTGTTTTACATGTCATCCAATCAAATCAGATAAAACCAAACAGATACAATCAAGCCTAACTCAAGTACAATGAGTGGAGTGAAGGAAAAGATACTGAGTGCAGAATAGTGGCCCACAGAACTTGCAGAAGAACATAAGTATTTTAAAGTGGGAAAAAATGCCTTGGTTAATGGGAAAGAGAAAAGGGTGTTCTGCACTAGCCAGAACATGGTTGTGTACAATGTTGAAGAGTTTGGACTTCACACTGGCATTGAATCACAGCAGGCTCCATAGTGTCTAATCACCACACACTGTAAATTCAGGCTTTTGGTAACAGATTCAGTAGAATGTAGACTGTTGCTAACATTGCCACGGGTTCTACATTCCCTCCACTATATTCCAGGATCAGGAAAAAAAGTCTGAATGCTCCAAACCTTCAGGTCATAAGTGATAGGAGGAGAATTAGGCCATTCATAGAAACATAGAAAAATAGGTGCAGGAGTAGGCCATTTGGCCCTTTGAGCCAGCACCGCTATTCAATATGATCATGGCTGATCATGTAAAATCAGTACCCCCTTGCCTGTTTTTTCCCCATATCCCTTGATTCCTTTAGCCCCAAGAGCTAAATCTAACTCTCTCTTGAAAACGTCGGCCCATCACGTCTACTCCGCCATTCACTCATGGCTGATTTTCGCTCCCTCTTAACCCCATTCTCCTGCCTTCTCCCCATAACCCCAGACACCCGTACTAATCAAGAATCTATCTATCTGTGCCTTAAAAATATCCATTGACTTGGCATCCACAGCCTTCTGTGGCAAAGAAATCCACAGATTCACCACCCTCTGACTGAAGAAATTTCTCCTCATCTTCCTAAAGGAAAGTCCTTTAATTCTGAGGTCATATCCTCTAGTCCTGGGCACACCCACAAGGGGAAACATCCTCTCCACATCCACTCTATCCAAGTCTCACTATTCAATATGTTTCAATGGGGTCCTCCCTCATCCTATTAAGGAATTGGACACGTTAGAGGCAGGAAACATGTTCCCAATGTTGAGGAGTCCAGAACCAGGGGCCACAGTTTAAGAATAAGGGGTATGCCATTTTGAACGGAGATGAGGGAAAACTTTTTCAGTCGGAGAGTTGTAAATCTGTGGAATTCTCTGCCTCAGAAGGCAATGGAGGCCAATTCTCTGAGTGCTTTCAAGAGAGAGCTAGATAGAGCTCTTAAAGATGGAGGAGTCAGGGGGTATGGGGAGAAGACAGGAACGAGGTACTGATTGTGAATGATCAGCCATGATCACATTGAATGGCGGTGCTGGCTCGAAGGGCCGAATGCCTACTCCTGCACCTATTGTCTATTGTCTATTCTTCTAAACTCCAACAAGGACCGAGATGAGAAAGTTTTTTTTCACACAGTGAGTGGTGAATCTGTGGAATTCTCTGCCACAGAAGGTAGTTGAGGCCAGTTCATTGGCTATATTTAAGAGGGAGCTAGATGTGGCCCTTGTGGCTAAAGAGATCAGGGGGTATGGAGAGAAGGCAGGTACGGGATACTGAGTTGGATGATCAGCCATGATCATATTGAATGGCGGTGCAGGCTCGAAGGGCCGAATGGCCTACTCCTGCACCTATTTTCTATGTTTCTAACACGTACAGGCCAGTGCCGTCAAACGCTCATCGTATGTTAACCAACTGATTCCTGGTATCAATCTTGTAAACCTCATCTGGATGCTCTCCAGAGCCAGCACATCCTTCCTCAAATATGGTGCCCAAAATAGCTCACAATACACCAAATGCGGCCTGACCAGCGCCTTATAGAGCTTCAGCATTACATCCCTGTTTTTGTATTCTAGCCCTCATGAAATAAATGCTAGCATTGTATTTGCCTTCTTTACTACTGATTCGACTTGCAGATTAACCTTTTGGGAATCCTGCACCGGCATTCCCAAGTCCCTTTGTACCTCCGATCTCTGGATCCTCTCCCCATTTAGAAAATAGTCTATGCCTTTATTCCTACTACCAAAATGCATGACTCCACACTTTGCTACATTTCTTGCTTTTGTCCTTTGCAGGCTGGAGTTCAGAATTGCAGACACCTGTGTGCCTCATAACATTACGGCCTACATGCCTCCTTAACCCCTCTCAACATGTGCCAGTGTTAGTGCTGGAAACCCGGCCAGGTCTGGCAACCTGAGCCATAGCCGATGCTCAATTACGTCGGGCTTGCGCTCAGTACAGTTGAGTCTAGGTTTATTATTGTCACATTTACCAAGGTACAGTGATAACCTTTGCTTTGCACACTATTTAATCAAATCAGATAATATTATACTTAAGATAGACACAAAATGCTGGAGTAACTCTGGGTCAGACAGCATCTCTGGAGAAAAGGAATAGGTGACATTTTGGGTTGAAACCCTTCTTCAGACTGTAGAAGCAATAAAGCCAACTCAAGTTTAATGGGTGGTGTGAAGGAACCGAGTGAAGAATAGTGGCCCATAAAACTTACAGAAGCATATTAGATAACTATTTAAAAGTGGGGAAAAAATGACTTGGCTAATAGGTAAGAGAAAAGGGTGGTCTGACTCCATATCTCCTTTAAACGTCTTTCACTTGTATTAAACACCAGCTGGCCAACATCCATGCAGCATCACATCCTGTGGTTTACCAGGATGTGACCATCCCTTGAGGTATTTACTAATAGTATGGTTCAAAATTTCCCCAATGAAATTCTAATTTCAGTTTATTTGTGACTTTTGTCAAAGTATTGTTCGCAAACATTTGAGATTCTTTGTGAAAGTTGAGTGGAAAACAAAATTGTTGAGTACACGCTTTATTGACTAAATACAGCAGAAACAGAGGTTAAAAAGTTGCATGTGTTTAGGAATTGCTTTGTAGGCTCCCCCATATTGCTTCTGCTGTCTTCTGCATTCGTATCACCAAAATCCAAGTTTATGAACATGAAAGGAGTTTCTGCCTAAATTAAATGTGTAGAGCTTAGAAACCCAGATAAGCCAATGCAGTGTGGGAAAAGTCTAGGTCTTCTGCAGCATATTAAACAAGTCATCTACTACTATTTCATTGTTTTCCCTCAAGTGGGTTTTTTTAAACACAGTATTTCCTTCACTGTTCACCACGTAGTTAAAAGTTAATGGAGCTGTCTTGTCATTGACTGCATTTTCTCTTTCAGGCTGAAGAAGAGAGAGATGACATGGAACGAGTAAAGCTCGATAACAAACGGATTCTCTTTAATTTATTGCCAGCACACGTCGCACAACATTTTCTATTGTCTAATCCACGGAATATGGTAAGAAAAATCTTGTTGCAAAAAAAATGAAATGGCATTCAGCAATAGGTTTATTCCCTAGAATAAAAACATTTTTTCCTCTCAGTGAAGAAAACAGATGTGGAATAATGTATTTCCTGCTGAAATGAATAACAATGCAGAAGTGTCCCTGAAACAGCCGTGTGTCTGAAACTGGGATAATTTTGACAAGGACTCAATTCCATAACATTGTTTTCCTAAATTTCTGTTGTGTTGTTACCGAGCTGCACCATCCATAGATACAGAACAATTAATATTAACTACTAGTATGTAACATTTTATTTAACTGAATCTCAACAGTGAGAATTGAGAATGCTGCAATTAATCCTTATATCGACCATTTTAAAATATGTTGACCTAAAATTCTTTGCACCTGAAAAGATCATTAAATTGGCAATGCATGAAGGATTTATCGGAGAGCCTGGTGCAGTAAAATTTGGAGGTGGCAGTCAAGGATCTTTCCACTATATGTTCCTGGCAGAACTTCAGTGTATCAAAGTGCGGAGTCGTTCATTTTGGTCATGAATAAAGTTGTAGATTATTTCCTAAATGGAGAGAGAATCCAGAAATCGGAGGTGCAAAGGGACTTGGAAGTGCTGGTGCAGGATTCCCAAAAAGTTAATTTGCAAGTCTAATTCAATGCTAGCATTTATATCAAGAGGACTGGAATACAAAAACAGAGATGGATGTGGAAAGTCTGGTGAGAGAGTCTAGGACCAGACATCATAGCCTCAGAATGAAAGTGCGCTCTTTTAGAAAGGAGGTGAGGAGGAACTTCTTTAGTCAGAGGGTAGTTTATCTGTGGAACTCATTGCCACAGAGGGCTGTGGAGGCCGTCAGTGGATATTTTTAAGACAGAAATAGATAACTTCTTGATTAGAGCGGGTGTCAAGGGTTATGGGGAGAAGGCAGGAATATGGGATTAGGAGGCAGAGATCAGCCATGATTGAGTGGCAGAGTAGACTCGAACGGGCCACATCGCCTAATTCAACTCCGATCACTTGTGAACTTGTGAAGAGAAACAAGTTTGGCATGACTCATGTTCTTGAATTGTGTGGAAAAAGTTCCTTGGGGGTTAGGGACAGGGTATGAATGTTCAGAGTGTTAGTTGGAAGTATCAGTACTTTGTAATTTAGTTAATGCATTGGAGGGGGTGATATGATCAGCTGCTGTGGGACCAATTGAGACGGTGAAGTGCTGCTGGCAGGAAGATTGGAAACACAACTGGGTTGCGGGCGCAAGGATAGAAGAGGGAGGATGAGTCTTGGTTGTGGTTTTGTACCTGATGTTAACAGGTTGCCAGAGGAGATGGCATAAAATGAGGAAGGAGTGACTTGAACATTTCATGAGCTTGCACTGGAGATCTCGAGCAAGGAGGAGGAGAGGAAAGGAGCAAACCAGAAGCCCCATCTCCCCCCCACAGGCTAGAGATCAAAAATACTATGGTTTGAATCTCACTCTGGAGAAAATCAGTCTGAAGAAGGCTCCCAACCCGAAATGTTGTCTGTTCATTCTCTCCACAGGTGCTGCCTGGTACACTGAGTTTGTCCAACACTTTGTGTTTTGCTCAAGATTCCAGCTTTGCAGTTTCTTGACTCAGCAGAAGTTGAATTATTTAACCCATAGTCGGGATTTTTCCTGGGACTCTAGGGCTGCAAGGAAGCATCTCTACCGCTATACCACTGTGCTGCTGAACTGTGCATAAAGAGAGCTAGAAGTTAAATCATTCAACTTCTTGGCTGAAAGACATATCTTTGATAGTGCAGCACTTCTGCAGCAGTGTATGGCATTGACAACCCAGGTTTTCTTTCTTCTTCAGGTTCAATCCTGACTATGGGTGTTGTCTGTATGGCGTTTGTATGTTCTCCCTGTGATCACGTGGGTTTTCTCCGGTTTCCTCCCACAATCCAAAGAAGTACAGGTTTGTAGGTTAATTGGCTTTGGTAAAGTTGTAAATTGTCCCTATTGTGCAGGATAGTGCTAATGTACGGGGTGATCATCGGCTGATGTGGACTCGGTGAGCTGAAGGGCCTGTTTCCACGCCGCATCTCTAAACTCTAAAAGAGAGGTCTCATATAATGGGAGGGGGGTTGGGGGGCTAGAGAGCGGAGACCTAGACAGACTCAGACAGACTACCTTCAGAAGGAATTGGGAAGGGTTGGCTGTTTGCTGCAACAATCCATGTGCAATAGACACAAGAATCCCACTGACTAAAGTGCCAGGATGACTCTCTGATATAGCAGTGGCAAAAATATTGAGACGTGGCAGTGACCTGCTGGGACCCCTTGGAATAATCCTGCAACTAGGAATTTGACATTCAAGGTGACCGGGAACACAATGGGGAGAGCTGTCCAGGCTTGAGAGTCTGACGAGGGATCCCGACCATTCCCTGCACTGATGCCGCCTGACCCGTTAAGTTAATCCCTCATTGAGTAAGGTATCACAAAATGCTGGAGTAACTCAGCAGGTCAAGCAGCATCTAGGAGAGAAGAAATCTCCTTGAGTAATATATTTTATTACTATAATATATTTTAATATATATATATTGAGTAATATATATTTAATCATGACTGCCCCAGATAAAGTGAGTTTGCAAAGACATTAGTCTTTAGAGATATCTATCTAGCAAATTGTGTCACACTGGAATAGATTCTCCTTTGAACATATGTATAAACACATCTGTAATTTCTACATGGTGAAACCAAAATGTATAAAAATACCCTTTAATAAAACCTGACAGTGTGCACTTTAACCACATGTGATTTTTTCTATTACAAATCTCAAATTGTGGAGTACAGAGGCAAATAAATAAATGATGGGTCTTTGTCCCAAACATTATGGTGGGCACTGTATTTCCCTAAAGTCTATTCTCTGTCACATGCCCATGTCACATGTCACATGCCCATCAACTACCTCTGATTCTCCTGTCATTTAGATTTTTTCGATTTTTTTTTTCGATTTTTTTAGATTTTAGAGATACAGCGCAGAAACAGGCCATTCGGCCCACCGGGTCCACGCCGCCCAGCGATCCCCGCACACTAACACTATCCTACACCCACTAGGGACAATTTTTACATTTGCCCAGCCAATTAACCTACATACCTGTACGTCTTTGGAGTGTGGGAGGAAACCGAAGATCTCGGTGAAAACCCACGCAGGTCACGGGGAGAACGTACAAACTCTGTACAGACGGCATCCGTAGTCAGGATCGAACCTGAGTCTCCGACGCAGCATTTGCTGTAAGGCAGCAACTCTACCGCTGCGCCACTGTGCCGCCCACCAACACTCAGGATAATGTAAAGTGGCCACTTCATCTACCAGATGCAGGCAATGTTACCTGAGTGCATTGGCTCGGGTAGTGTTTGAGCAGCCCACTGTGATTTTCGAAGGCAACTGGTCAGATCATAAATAGAGCTGCAATGAGTTCACAACTGAACTCTGAGTGAACCTTGAAAGTGGTCAGTTGAACTGAAAAAGCCCAACTCATGCTGTTAAACCTCTCAAAGGGAATCACACGTTTGATGATGTAATTAGCAGCGCATACCACAGCTGGCTGTTGTTCTCCATACAATGTTAAAGGGAGCACGGATGTGGTCAGGCCAATTTCACAATGGATGCGTCTGATGGATGTGCAGCTCTTTGAACTCATTCATTAAATGTCCTTTAAGCACAAATGGGGCCAGTTTTTGGGCAACTGGTGTCCTGGTTACCAAAATTGGCCGTTCCAGCAACAATATCATATAATTTCTCGTCTACACTCCAAAGGGAATATTGGATAGGGAATGATTCCCAAGTGGAACTCTCGTTGGGAAGTGTAATTTCCAGAGCAACCAGAAATAACGAATCTTTTATCTTCTTCTATTCAGTGTGTACTTTCAATCATCTAGCACTCAAATAGACAGGCCTGAGTAATCAGATTTGAAGACTGTTTTCCCTAAGAGTTCTTGCACCCACTTTGGCCTACATTTCCAAGTTTGTCCTTTACTCTATTTTTTTTAACAGTGACAGTTAAATTGTCAACAGTTGAGGTTAAAATGGGAAACCTGTGTTGAAATGTTTGTTCGGGTTTATTTTCAATATAGAGAACATCTTAACAATTAAAGCCTCCTGCTGTTATCTGAAGCATTGCTGTAACTCGAGGGACCTCTAGTGCATGAATGAAACATTGCACCCTTCCATATCAGCTTCCTCACTTTGGAGAAGTGGTGAGGAAATTAAAGACTCGGTATCAGATAGTCCGACTCACCAACCGAGAGTTACTGGCATAACTGCCAGGTCTTATATTCACCTACCCACCCTAATAAAGAACGCTTCAGGGAAATATCAGTGGAGTTTCCATGTCAATCAAATGAATGCAAGAGGAAATTAGAACATTATTCAGAATATTTAAAAAAATATATAAGGGGGAATTTTTTTTTTTTAACTGTTTACCTAAAATACCTTTTGCTTTTTTTTGGTGCGGCCAACCTCATCAGAACCCAACTTACCATTGTGTTTGGGTCCTATCTTTAACCAGAGACCTTGAAGGTGGTTTGAGTTTTGCCCAATCAGAAGTTTCAGCCATTCAGCCATGTTGATGCCGATGTAGCATCTTGGGGTCCAAGTCCATAACTGCGTGAAAGTGGCACTGCAAGTAGATAGAGTGGTAGGTTGGGGCAATGAGTATAAGAGTCAGGAAGTCATGATGCAGTTTTATAATACTCAGGTTAGGCCACATTTGGAGTATTGTGTGCAGTTCTGGTCACCCCATCACAGGAAATATGTGTAAGCTTTGGAAAAGGTGCAGAGGAGGTTGACTAGAATGATACCTGGATTAGGGAGTATTAACCAGAGGGAGAGATTGGTTGGACTTGGTATGTTTTTTTCTGAAATGCCAGAGGTTGCGGGGATGAGATTGAAGTATATACAATTATGAGAGGCATGGATGGGGGACACAGTCAGAATCTTTTTCAAGAGAGTTAAGAATCAAGAGAGTCAAGAATGTTTTATTGTCAGTCTGAGGAAGGGTCTCAACCCAAAACGTCACCCATTCCTTCTCTTCAGAGATGCTGCCTGTCCCGCTGAGTTACTCCAGCAATTTGTGTCTCCCTTTGATTTAAACCAGCATCTGCAGTTCTTTCCCACATGTGTTTTATTGTCATATGTCCTAAAACAGAACAATGAAATTCTTACTTCCCAGGTGAAAAGAATTAAACACTAGAGGGCATAGCTTTAAGGTGAGAGAAACAAAGTTTAAATAAGACATGCCGGGCAATTTTTTTACACAGTGGGTGGTGAGCATCTGGAACATGCTGGTGGTTGAACCAGATATGTTAGTGGCATTAAAAGAGTTTTGGATAGGCATATAGATATGTAAGGAATGGAGGGATATGGGATATATGCAGGTAGGTAAGTGATGGTCATGGCAGCATGACATTGTGGGCCGAAGGGCCTGTTCTTGTGCTAGACAGGTCCATGTCGAAGTATCTTGGTGGGGATTGTAAGATGAATGGATCACAAGAGTAGTTTGCTAATTGATGACCAAAATACCGTTAGACTGGTGGTACTCTGGCAAGGCTGCTTCCTCGTTGGGCCAATAGAAGGTGGGATTTCCCAAACACTACACAAGCAAGTGGTCCCCAATCCCAATGTCACTGAGACTCTTCAACAAGGCTGATTATCAAATATTACCTTTTGTAGCTAATGTAAGAGACCTCTCAGTTAATCAAGTAGGAACTAACATGTCAAAATATATTTAGCTGTCAGTTATCTTAGGGGTATAGTAAAAAGTGACAGGTTAAGAGCTACATACAGGTCATTCCATATATGCACTGTCCTCTGTGTGCAGATGTTGCCCCTTGAGTTCCTTTTAAATCTCTCCCCTCTCACCTTAAATCTATACCCTCCTATTTTGATTTCCTTTCTATGAAAAAGACTGCATGTATTCATTTTATTTATAATTATTTTAGGCCTCCAGTCCATAAAAACAACCTTCCACCATCATCCTCTGCTTCCTACCATCAAGTCAATGATGTATCCAAATAGCTAGATCTCCCTAGATCTCATGTGATCTAATCTTCTGGACTAGCCTACCATGCAGGACTTTGTCAAAGACCTTGCTGAAGTCCATTTAAACACCATCCACTACTCTGGCCTCATCAATCCTTTTTGTTACTTTTTCCAAAAAAATCTTAGCAGATTAGTGAGACACGATTTCCCACACACATATCTATGCTGACTATCCCAATCAATCCTTGTCTATCCAAGCGCTGGTAGGTCCTATACTCTGAATTCCCTCCAGAAACTAGCCACTACTGATGTCAGTCTCACTGGCCTGTAGTTCCCTGCCTTGTCCTTGCTGCCCTTTTAAAATCACAGTATAATATAAGCCGATGCAAATCTCTCTGCAAGAGGCAATGCAATTTCTTTTCTATCTTCCCTCAAGATTCAATGATGCTCTTGGTCAGGCACTGGGGATCTATTCACCTTAATGTGTTTGAAGATCAGCCATACCTCCTCTTTGGTAATTAATATCTGGTCTTAGAGATCATGCGCTCCATATCTCTCTATTCCCTGTACTTCCAAGTGCTTATCCAAAAATCTCTTAAATACCACTATCGTATTTGCCGTCACCACCACTCCTGGCAAGGTGTTCCAGGCACCCACCTCTCGCTGTGTGTTTTAAAAAATAAACTCATCTTCTTTTAATTTAGTCCCTCTCACCTTAAAGCCATGCCCTCTTGACATTAACACCCCAGAAAAAAGGTTCTGGATGTCTACCCTATCTATGCCTCTCATAATTTTATATACTTCTTTCAGGTCTCGCCTCAACTCCTGAAATTTGTACAAATCTCCCATCGCTATTACCTCAACTATGAACTTCCATCAAATGCCTTTTATTGTACTGACTTTGGGTTTTTTCACAAATTTTGTGATTATTAACTCATCCGCCTCACCTATTAAGTTTCTTGCATTGAAATAAATGCAGTTTAAACCACTGGCATTCCCCTTCTCGTTGCAGTGCTCCTACCTGTCTGCTAAATATCCCCACATTGACCACAGTACTTGCCCCAAGCTACTCACCTGCCTCCTTTCTGCCTAATGTGTTCTTAATCTGGTCAGTACAAGGTATATATGTTGATCCCTCATCAGCTACTCCTGACTTTACACTTAACCTCTCCATGTTGTTCATTGCAGGATCTCTACTACCAGTCATATTCTCAAGTGGGTGTGATGTTTGCCTCAATTCCCAATTTTAATGACTTTTATATTGAACTAGATGGTAATAACATGGGAGTTGAATGTTTGCGCCTCCTGAATGAAATAATAGCTGATTTTGATGAGGTACATTTAATTCTTTATCCGCCATAATATATCTTTATTTTACAAAGTGTTTGAATACTGCACTTCCTTACAATTCTTGTAAATATAGTTTACAACTTTCTTTTGGTCCTGAAGTTAATGGACAAAGACTGCTACAAGGACATAGAGAAAATCAAAACGATTGGCAGCACTTACATGGGAGCAGTTGGACTCGTACCTACAACTGGGACCAAGGTAATGAATTAGCCAATATTTTATCCAGTGAATGGTGGGGCACCATTGCCAGGCACACACGGGAAAATTAACTCAGCAAAAGTTGCTTGCCTGCCTATTAAATGCAAGCAAATGCTAGAATTTTGTGGTAGCAATGGATAATACATTTTTATAATGTTGGCCTCCGCTGCGGTGAGGCTGCATTTGAAGTATTATGTTCACTTTTGGTCATTGTGCTATCGGAAGGATTTTGTTAAACTCGAAAGGGTGCAGAGAAGATTTATGAGGATGTTGCCAGGACTTGAAGGCCTGCACTTTGGAGAGAGGTTGAGCAGGCTAGGACTTTATTTCTTGATGTGCATGAGGATGAGGAATGATCATATAAAGGTGTATAAGATCATAAAGGAAATAAATGCACAGTCTCTTATTCAGAGGAGAGGAACCAAAACCCAGGGAACATAGGCTTAAGGTGAGAATGGAAAGGTTTAATAGGAACTTGAGGGACAATTGTTTTCACACAGAGGGTGGTGGTTATATGGAACGGACTGCCTGAGGAGGCATTTGGACAGGTAAATGGATAGGAAAGGTTTAGAGTGAATATAGAAACAAGGAACTGCTGATGCTGGTTTACACAAGGTGCTGGAGTAGCTCAGGAGGTCAAGCAGCACCTCTGGAAAACATGGAAAGGTGATGCTTCAGGTCAGGACCCTTCTTCAGACCTTTCTCTAAGGTGTAGAGGGATATAGATCGAGTCTTTCAGCATGGAAATAGGCCCTTCGGCCCAACTTGCCCACATGTTCCATATACACTAGTCTGACCTGCCTGCATTTGGCCCATATCCCTCTAAACCTGTCCTATCCATGTACCTGTCCAAATGTTTCTTAAATGTTGCGATAGTACCAAACTCAACTACTGCCTCCAGTAGCTCGATCCATACGCCTACCACCCTTTGCGTGAAAAAGTTACCCCTCAGGTTCCTATTAAGTCATTCCCCCCTCACCTTAAACCTATGTCCTCTGGTTCTCGATTACCCTAGTCTGGACAAAACACACTGTGCATCTACCTAATCTATTCCTCTCATGATTTTATACACCTCTATAAGATCACCCCTCATCCTCCTGCGCTCCAAGCAATAGAGGCCTAGCCTGCGCAACCTCTTTCTATAGCTCCGGCCCTCGTGTCCTGGCAACATCCCCGTAAATCTTCTCTGCATCCTTTCCAGTTTGCCAACATCTTTCCTATAACATTGTACCCAAAACTGAATACAATACACTAAATGTGGCCTCACCGACATGAACTCCCAACTTCTCTCCTGATATGGAACAAACTCAGGCAGATTGGACTACCGTAGATGGTGCATCTTGGTTAGCATGGGTAAGTTGGGCTGAAGGGCCTGTTTCTATGGTGTATGACTCTGACATTACTTTATTATTGTATATTCCAAGTTACAACATGTACAATTGGATCTGTCTTGTTCTACACTGCATTAAGAAATCATTGTTACTGAGTTTCAATTTCATCTGTGTTTCAGCTTTTAATTGCCAGTTTTTTAGAATGGAGAATGTGCTTGATATATTTATTGAGCTTTACTATGACACTATTGTGACACTATTGGCGGCACGGTAGCGCAGCGGTAGAGCTGCTGCTTTACAGCGAATGCAGCGCCGGAGACTCAGGTTCGATCCTGACTACGGGTGCTGCACTGTAAGGAGTTTGTACGTTCTCCCCGTGACCTGCGTGGGTTTTCTCCGAGATCTTCGGTTTCCTCCCACACTCCAAAGACGGACAGGTATGTAGGTTAATTGGCTGGGTAAATGTAAAAATTGTCCCTAGTGGGTGTAGGATAGTGTTAATGTACGGGGATCGCTGGGCGGCACGGACTTGGTGGGCCGAAAAGGCCTGTTTCCGGCTGTATATATATGATATGATATGATATGATTAGTTTCCAATTTAGCATTGCATTTTACTACTATTTATGGAAAATTGAAAGGGAATATTTCTAGGTGTATAGATAAGAATGTTATACAAGATGTAAAACATTACACACATCCAGATACTGCTCATCTATGTTAGGACTGTACTGCAAAGCTAGACAAAAAACAGACCAAGGGAACACTTTGATGACGTTCGTCGAGAGAACACACCGTTCTTTTTGCACTTGGAATTATTGTTCAAGACTGGATATGATAAATGGACAATATTTAAAAAGGAACATTAAAGTGGGACAAAGAATGTCATGGAGGAACTCAGCAGACCAAGCAGCATCGAGGGAAATGGACAATGTTTCAAGTCGGGACTCTTCCTCAAACATCCCAGCTGGCCGAGTTCCTTCAACAGTTTGTTTTTTCCCTCAAAATTCCAGCATCCGCAGTCTCTTATATCTACAAAGATTATCAACGGGGCAGCGCAGTGTTGCAGCAGGTGAAGCTGCTGCCTCACAGTGCCAGTACTTGGGTTTGATCCTGACCTCGGGTGCTGTCTATGTGGAGTTGGCATGTTCTCCCTGCGACTGCATGGGTTTCCTCCGGATGCTCCAGTTCATAGAAACATAGAAAATAGGTGCAGGAGTAGGCCATTCAGCCCTTCAAGCCTGCACCGCCATTCAATATGATCATGTCTGATCGTCCAAAATCAGTACCCCATTCTTGCTTTTTCCTCATATCCCTTGATTCCCTTAGCCCTAAGAATGTGGTTCCTCCCACATTCCAAAGACGAGTGAGTTTTATAGGTTAATTGGCCTCTGTAAATTCCCTGTGTGTGTAGGGAGTGGAATAACCAAGAGATTAAACATCAATTACTTCCAGAACAATGCTAGAGAATTGGTCATCCTTCACACAGGAGCTGACAATTCTGAAGTTTGAGATTGAGTTGTAAACATAAATTACAGCAGAAATGAGAAACAAAGGAGGCAAAGGTGAACGAACACTGGCGAGTATAAGAGCACAGTCATAGTGAAGGAATCTACATGGAAGATATGAAAAGAAGATATCAAGGAAGATATAAAAAGGCCACACATTAGTAAGTGTGGCCTTTAAGAACTGCCAGGGAGGGTTATGGAGGCAGTAAAAGAGGTGCAGGTATGAGCAAGTAAAATAAAAAAATTAGATTTGTTTTTTGGGTATAATTAATAATCTATTGTAATTTAACAATTTTAAGACTTATTTTTCTGCATTTTGTGCAAAAGTATTTGCAAATTTAAAAAATCACTTGAAGAGTAGTGTGCCGTGTACTTTACAATTCATAACCTGCAGGGCCTTGCATGCTGCTGGGAGGTGGGATTAGACAAAGTATTCCTTTCTTAACTTTGTGTGCTGAAGGGACTATTTCTGTGTCATACCTCTCCCGAACTGGCACACAACTGCAAACTAAATGGCTTCCTTCTGTACCATAAAATTATAATGCTTCTGCAATCCCATTACCAAATCTCCATGAATGGAATCGCTTGGACACCATTTTAAATAACAGCTCTTAATTAAAGTTTTTTCAAATGTTTTTCTTGCTATCCTCAAGAGTTGTAAAAGTGCAGTTTTGATTTTGTAGCTGATTAGTTAATTTGTTAAATAAATATGTTTTTTAGCAAAATTTGGTCCATCCAGTGTAATTTTAAACAGCAAAAAATAATTTTAATGAACTATTTCCTGAAAGCAGTGTTTTATTATAGTGAATTCGGTAAAGTTAAATAAAGTTAAATTTAAACATTCAGAAGTCTTTGAAATATACCTAAGCCTGCCTTTGAACCTGAGAAATAAATATTTATTTTAAAATCCTCCCTGGAAGCCTGTTAACAGGTCACTATAGTGATTAATTGGTTAAGAATTACTTATGATGATGCCAGTTTCCAGCAATTTAAAAAAAAGTAATTGTAAAAGATCACAGATGATGAATTTGTGGTGACACTAATATGCTCTTTAAAATCTGTTATCCATTGTGCTGTTTGACCATGTTCAAGCAAACTCTGCTGGAACAAATAAATCCAACTCAAATCATTAGAGTATTTACCACACTCTGTTATATCTTTGGAGGAAAGAAGAATGCAATCTATGTCTGTAAGGACAACCCCAAGTGAATATGCCACAACAAGAGGACTGATTACACATAGTCCGAGAGAAATAAAGGCGATTAGTGTATATTATCAAATGCCTCATTGACGACTGAAGGTTTAATCAGGTTGTAATCCTGTTAGGTGAAGTAGGTTAAAGTGTTACCATCTAGCTGAAAACCAAGGAGCATACAACTTTCGGTGTGATCAGCTAAGGAGGCTTTTGGAGGTAGCATTAGAGGTGCAGGGGTGAATATATTAACAAGACTTAGAAATTGTAGTTTGAATACTATTGATATATTTAAAATAATACTAGTCTGTGTACTTGAATACCATAGCCTATAATGCCATGGACTTACTGTCTGGAGATGAGGTTAGAGATCTCTTTCTTGACTGACACAAAAAAACTAAACGACTTCCTTCTGTACGATAATATTACAATGTTTTTGTGATTCAATCCCCAAATCTCCATGAAACTGCACACAGGACCCCATTTTGGATAACATTTGTTAATTCACTTTCTTCAAATGTTTTCCTTGACGTACTCAAGAACAATTACAGTACAGCTTTTCAGCTGAAAAGTTAATTTAATACAAAAATGAGCTCTTTATTAAAGCAGTGTCTCATCCATCCAGTGTAATTTCAAACAAACAAAAACATTTTTTTCTGAAACTGTGCAGAATTATTGACTGGTAATTTTGATTTATAGTTGTGAATACTTTGGTAAAATTAAAAATTGTATTCTGAAGCTTTCAAGAGATAACTAAAGCTGTCTTTGCACTTTAAGAGAAACATTATTTTTTAAATCCTCTGTGAAAGCATGCTGCTGTGGTGATTAATATTTTGTGAACTTATTTGTGACGATGCCAAGGTACTGAAGATTTTTTCAAACATTACAAAGATCACAGAAGATAGATTTGTGATGTTGCTAATGTTTTCTTTCAAATATGTAATTCATTCTGATACTTGACCATGTTCTCACAAATTTTCTTGGCGAAAAGTAAGTCCAAGCCAAATTGTTCTGCTGTTGTTGAGTTGGAATAATTTACATCGGGTCAAATTTATGCTCAGGTTACACATGTCACTGATGATAGAAAATAACGATTGGATTTAAAGTTGCAGTAATAGAATGGGTCCTATTCATATTGGGGTAAGCAAGTTTCAATCCTATTTGAAATCGTATTGAAGCAATGGGGTGGCACAGTGGCGCAGTGGTAGAGTTGCTGCCTTACAGCGCTGGGTTCAATCCTGACTAAGGGCACTGTCTATATGGAGTTTGTACGTTCTCCCCGTGACCATGTGGGTTTTTTCCGGTTTCCTCCCAAATTCCAAAATGGAAAGGTTTGTAGGTTAATTGGCTTTGGTTAAAATAATAAATTGTCCCTAGTGTGTAGGATTGCGATAGTGTATGGGGATAGCTGGTTGGCACGGACTCGGTAGGCCGAGGGGACTGTTTCCGCTCTGTATCTCTAAACTAAAACGAAACAATGATAAACAATTAAAGGTGGAAATGAAGCATGAGGAGGGGACTTCAGGAATGCACGTTTGGAATTGCAAGATGGAATGACTACGGCGCAATTCCATTCCTGCAGAGGATCCATGAGTCTCTCTGTTGTCCACTTCTGCCATTCAATGAGATCACTGTTGATCATTATCTCAACTCTATTATCCACTTTTCATCCATATTCATTGGGACTGTTAACTAGTAAAAAATTCTATTAAAATCTCAAACATTTGGATCATCAACAATCTTTTCAAGAAACCTCTTCTCAAGTAGAATCCTGCAATAATCCCACCAAAAATCTTTCCATCTAATTCTTTAACTTCCCATGAAGAACGCCTACCCAAGGGGTAAGATGATCAGTCACCCTCGGAGTCAATTACTTCTTCTTCTTAAGCCCTTTGCTCCTCTAGGGAGCATAGGCCATTGACAAATGTCCTCCACCTCACTCGGTTGTCGGCCGTTCTTTCGAGATCTCCCCAGTTGAGCCCTCTCCCAGACATTTCTGCCTGGACACCACTTCTCCAGCTGTTCCTGACCTCTTTTCCTCTTTCCTTGGGGGTTCCATTTCAGGGCTTGCCGGGTGATGTTTGTGGCAGGTTTTCTGAGGATTTGTCCAATCCAACTCCATTTTCTCTTTCGAATTTGTAAGTCAATGGGATCCTGGCTTGTTCTTTTCCACAGGTCCACATTGCTTACTTTGTCTCACCTCCAGATGTTTAGTATTCTCCAGAGGCAGGTGTTAATGAATGTTTACAACCTGTTTGGCAGGAGGCAATTACTAATCCCTGGTAAAAGTTACAGCTAAATTTAATGTGACTCAAATCAACTTATGCTTTTGGTGGAAACTCCCAGAGTAAGTCTGGAACTTTAGATGGGGCAATTTAGTTTAGAGATAGAACATAGAAGCAGGCCCTTCGGCCCATCTACTCCACGCTGACCAGTGATCACCCGCACACTAGTTCTATCCTACATGCTGGGAACAATTTACAGAAGCCAATAAACCTAGAAACATGCACATATTTGGGATATGGAGGAAACTAGAGCACCTGGAGAAAACCCACGCAGTCACAGGGGGAATGTACAAACTCCGTACAGACAGCACCCATAGTCTGGATCAAACCTGGGTCTCTGGCGATGTAAGGCAGCAACCCTATCGCTGAGGCACTGTGCCACCCTATATTCCAACCTGTTTTCTCACCCCACATGCTAAATCGGGAAATGGAAGAAAAGGGATGAGACCCAATTCCACTTCAGATTCCAGCAGTCAGGATCAGTATTTATCAATAAGGGCAGGGCACTAGATGTGATTTACAGGGACTTTGACAAGGTCCGAAATGGGAAACTTGCCCGAATGCACTGGGCCCCTGGTATTGAGGGCAAGTTGGCAAAACTGATTCAAAATTGGCTTGGCAATAGAAGACAGAGAATGATGGCAGTGGGTTCTTTTTTGCGATTGGATGTCTATGACAGTGGTGTCTCACAGGGATTGGTGTTGGGATCCATGCTGTTTGTAATATAAATGATTGACTTGGATGTGGATGTGGGAAGCATGATCAGTAAGTTCATTGATGACAGAAAGATTGCTGAAGTTGTTTAGAGAGTGGGATATGGTCTTCGGCTGCTGAGAAATATTGACACGTTGGGAAAATCGACTGAACAATAGCAGATAGAGTTTAATCTGGACTATTGTGAGGCGATGCATTTTGGAAGTACTAATAAGCCTTGGACACTATTAGTAGTAGGCTGTAAGGGAGTATTGAGGAACAGAGGGACCTTTGAATATGTCCATAGATCCTTTGGAGATGGCAGCACAGTCACAACACACCAGGTACACAAAAACCTGAAATTAAAAGTGAAAACAAAAAGAAAAAGACAAGCGAATATTGGCTGGCTGCCGTGTGCACAGCGCCCTCACCGGTACAAATGAACAAACAAACAAACAAACACAGACTTATCTCCTGGACAGAGGATTCTAAACTAGAGTACCCCCCCGTCCCCCACACCAGGTCCCCCTTTGTTCTCCCACCACCCCTCACGGCGGTCCCCCCATGCCGGGTCCCCATTGTTCTTCATGGCGGTCCACCCATGCTGGGTCCCCATTGTCTTCCCCTCCCCCCTCACCCTCATATGCTATCTACTGTAAACTTGTAGACGTTTCTGCACATACTGCCAACCCCACCTAGAAGAATATTATTTAGGTTTCCACATTTTATAAAGCTGCTGAAGCTAGCTTTGATTGTATCGACAGTTTCAAATGATACATCACATCACTCCCCCAGTCTCATCCTCATTCTAGTCTTGCCCTGTAGATCTTATGTTTTCCTTGATCACCAAACTCAGGGACACATTGCATTGGACACATTGGACACACTGCCCAAGCGAAATATGAGGTGCTGTTCCTCCAATTTCCGGTGGGCCTCACTATGGCACTGGAGAAGGCCCATGACAGAAAGGTCAGACTGGGAGTGGGAGGGGGAGTTGAAGTGCTCAGTCACCGGGAATCAGGAGGTTGGTTAAGGCGGACTGAGCGAAGGTGTTGAGTGAAACGATCGCCGAGCCTGCGTTTGGTTTCCGAGATGTAAAGAAGTTGACATCTAGAGCAGCAGATGCAATAGATGAGGTTGGAGGAGGTGCAGGTGAACCTCTGTCTCACCTGGAAAGACTGTGTGGGTCCTATCCTTTGGGTAGGCTTCTTACATAACCAACCACCTAGTCGACGGCAAGCTACCGACAACCAGAGACCCAGTTGTCGTGACCTAGGACGTCCACCTACGACAGCGACTACGACAAGCCACGACAACCGAAGTCAACCTACCTCCACCCTCGACAAGCTACAATCCTGTCAGGACACAACTGATGACAACGGTAGCCATTTAACGTCATTTTGGCGCCAAAGGGGTGTGGGTACGGTCTCCGATCATTCTGCATCATGAGTACCAGGAAGCAACATATGGTGGCATTGCTCTTACATCAAATGCAAGCCCTGCTGCTTGCAGCGGCCCATATGCTTAAAATTCTGCAAGACAGAAGGACAAGAAGAATGGGGAAGAAGAAGCCCAAGAAGAGGTCTGTGTGGTTGAAGCCCTTGACCCTGAAGAGACCCAATGCAGTGCAATGGCAAAATAAATGAAAAGAGTTTGCTTTTCAATGCAGTGCAATGCTTGTGCTTGTGTTTGTTTTATTGGTCAAAATAAATGAAATTAAAATATTTGAAAGAGATGCTATGAGAAACTACTCTGAAATACAATAACTTCAAACATCAATCGTTGGTCAAAATGTCCAAAATGTACTTTATTCAAACAAAATTCTTATAAAAGGTGGATCAGCACCAGCAACAACGTGGTGACAACCTACGACAGCACCCACGACAAGCTACGATCTTTGGCGTCAAACCAGCAGTCGCCGAAAATTTTCGAACAGGGAGAAAATTCCACGGCGACCAGAAAAAAGCTACGACTTTTTGGCGACTACTCACGACTATGCCCGCGACACCCCGCGACACACTGGCGACCGTGCGGCGATAGCCTAGTCACCTGTAGTTACCTTAAAAATCGCCGAAGTGGGACAGGCCCTTTATTCTTCCCACAGAATCCTTCCCTGCGTTTCTGCTTTCAATTGAGGAGTTGACAATGGTCACGATAGGAGGAAGAGTGGCCTAATATTGAATGGTGTATAGGAAGATGGCTGTTGGAAGCGGCCTTGTTGAGGGGAGGTGCCTTGGTGAGGTAACATGCGAGTCTTTGGCTCAAGAGTCTTCAGCTCAAGAATCTTCGTCGAGGAGGCTGAGACAAGGAGGCTACACTTGAATCGGTTGTGTGTTTAATTTAATTTAAATATTTAAACATGATGGCAGGAATGTTATTGCAGTGCATTTGTTGCAGGATGTGGGAAGTCAGGGGCACTGCTGCTGTCACTGACCACTGCACCTGTGGGAACTGTGTCCAGATGCAGCTCCTCAAGGACCGAGTTAAGGAACTGGAGCAGCAGCTGGATGTCCTGCAGTCCATCCAGGAAGACGAAAGCTTCCTGGACAGGACCTACTGTTGGGTCGTCACTCCAAGAGTGCAGGAGGAGTGATGGTTAGAGATGGAAAGAAAGGGGATGAAGCGAGTGCAGGAGACCTCGGTGGAAGTAACTCTTGAAAACAGTTACGCTCTCTTGGGAGCTGTCAGGGAAGACGGTGCTTCCAGTCCGAGTGGCGGACAGGTCTGTGACCCAAATCCTAGCGCTTAGACTCGACTGGCGAGACCAATGTCAGGCAGAGCCATAGTGATGGGTGCCTCCAGTGTCCGAGGTGTGGACAGGAGATTCTGTGGCGACAGGCGGGCCTCAAGGATGGTGTGTTGCCTCCCTGGTGCCAGGGTCTAAGACACCTCAGACCGACTTAAGAACATCCTTGTGAGGGAAGGTGAACAACAAGTAGTTGTGCATGTAGGCACAAATGACGGAGGTAAGAAGAGGAAGGAGGTTCTGTAACGTAAGTATAGAGAACTAGGTAGGAGGCTGAAAAGCAGGACTTCTAGGGTGGTTATCTCTGGGTTGCTTCTAGTGCCTCGTGCAAGTGAGGGTTGGAACAGGGAGATCGGGGATTTGAATGTGTGGCTGAGAAGTTGGTGCAGGGGACAGGGATTTAGATTTTGTAGATCACTGGAATCTCTTCTGGGGCAGGGGTGACCAGTACAAAAGGGACGGGTTGCACCTTAATTGGAAGGGGACCGACATTCTGGCAGGCAGGTTTGCTAGTGCTACACGGGTGGATTTAAACTAAAACGTGCGGCATTGGAGTCAACAACGTGGACGCGTATCCGTGCAGCTAATGGAAAGGAGAGTGCAGGAACGGTCACGTTTAAACTAACAGGGCAGGAGGATGCGATCCAATGCAAGGAGACAGAAGCAAAAGGTAGAAGGGAGATAAGAAAAACTAAACTGAAAGCTTTGTGCCTTAATATGAGGAGCATTCGAAATAAGGTGGATGAATTGAATGCGCAGTTACTAGTTAAGGGATATGATATAGTTGGAATTACAAGGACTGGCTGCAGGGTGACCAAGGCTGCGAGCTAAACATGTAGAGGTACAGGTGCTCCCCGGCTTACGATGCTTCGACTTGCGATAGTTCGAATTTGCGATGGTGCAAACGGCAGTGACCCGTAGCGAGCCGCAGCTCGCTTCCGACCACGTGATCGCGTGTATTAAATGCATTTCCAATGGGTTTCTCAGAACGGAACCCCATCGTAAGCCAAGGAGCACCTGTATTCGATATTCAGGAAGGATAGACAGAAAGGAAGATGTGGTGGGGTGGCATTGCTGGTTAAAGTGGAGATTAATGCAATAGCAAGGAGAGACATTAGCTTGGATGCTGTAGAATCGGCATGGGTAGAACTGCGAAATAGCCAAGGGCAGAAAATGCTTGTTGGAGTGGTATACAGACCACCAAGCAGCAGCAGGGAGGTTGGGGATAGCAGCAAGCAGGAAATTAGAGATGCGTGTAGCAAAGGTACAGCGGTATCATGGGTGACTTTAATCTACATACAGATTGGGCCAGCCAAATTGGTAACAGTGGCTAGGAGGAGGATTTCCTGGAATGTATATGGGATGGGTTTTTAAATGAATATGTAGAGCAACCGACTAAAGGGCAGGCCATCGTAGACTGGGTATTGTGTAATGAGGAAGGATTAGTCAGGGATCTTGTTGTGCAAGGCTCCTTGGGCAACAGTGACTATAATATGGTGGAATTCTGCATTAGGATGGAGAGTGACACAGTTAATTCAGACACCAGGGTCCTAAACTTGAATAAAGGAGACTTTGAAGGCATGAGATGGGAATTGGCTAGGATAGACTGGCAAATTATTATACTTAAAGGGTTGACAGTGGAGATGCAATGGCAAAGATTTAAAGACTGAAGAGGTATGTAAATTGGCCGGAAGAAGTGGCAAACCAGAGGACTGGGAGTAATTTAGAACTCAACAGAGGAGGAAAAATGGTTTAATTAAGAGGGGGAAAAAAGGGCATGAAAGAAAGCTTGTGGAGAATATAAAAACCGACTGTAAAAGGTATGAAAAAAGGAAAAGATTAGTGAAGCCGAATGTGGGAGCCTTACAGTCAGAGACAGGTGAATTTATTACTGCAGTTAAACGAGTACTTTGGTTCAGTCTTCACTAAGGAAGACACAAACAATCTCCCGGAAATACTCAGGGACCGAGGATCTAGTGGGTGGGAGGAACTGAAGGGAATCCACATTAGTCAGAAAATGGTGTTAGGTAAACTGTTGGGATTGAAGGCAGATAAATCCCCAGGGTCTGATGGTCTGCATCCCTCAATGAGGTGGCCCTAGAAATTGTGGATGCATTGGTGATCATTCTTCAATGTTCTCTCGACTCTGGATCAGTTCCTGTGGACTGGAGGGTTTTAAAACTCCACTTTTTAAGAAAGGAGGGAGAGAGAAAACGGGGAATTATTGACCAGTTAGCCTTGCATCGGTAGTGGGGAAGATGCTGAATTTGATTATTAAAGATGTTATAGCAATGCATTTGGAAAGCAGTGATGGGATCGATCAAAGTCAGCATGGATTTATGAAGGGGAAATCATGCTTGACTAATCTTTTGGAATATTTTGAGGATGTAACAAGTAGAATTGATAAGGGGGAGCCAGTGGATGTGGTGTATCTGGACTTTCAAAAATCTTTTGACAAGGTCCCACACAAGAGATTAGTGTGCAAAATTAGAGCACATGGTATTGGGGTAGGGTATTGACATGGATAGAGAGCCGGTTGGCAGACAGGAAGCAAAGAGTAGGAATTAACGGGTCCTTTTCAGAATGGCAGGCAGTGACTAGTGGGGTGCCGCAAGGCCCGGTGCTGGGACCCCATTTGTTTACAATATATATTAACGATTTAGACGACGGAATTAAATGTACCATCTCCAGGTTTGCGGATGACACAAAGCTGAGTGGCAGTGTTAGCAGCGAGGAGGATACTATGAGGCTGCAGGGTGACTTGGATAGGTTGTGTGAATGGGCAGAAGCATTGCAGATGAAGTATAATGTGGATAAATATGAGGTTATCCACTTTGGTGGGAAGAACAGCAAGGTAGATTATTATCTGAATGGTGTCAGATTAGGAGAAGGGGAGGTACAATGAGACCTGGGTGTGCTTGTACATCAGTCACTGAAAGTAAGCATGCAGGTACAGCAGGCAGTGAAGAAAGCCAATTGTATGTTGGCCTTAATTGCGAGAGGATTTGAGTTCAGGAGCAAGGAGATCCTACAGCAGTTGTACAGGGCCCTGGTGAGACTGCACTTGGAGTTTGGTGTGCAATTTCGGTCTAGTTCGTGGAAGGACATCTATATACTAAAACTCTCGTTTGTTTGTTTGTTTGTTCCTGAACTACAGCCAAAACTGTGCACGATAGCGCGACAATTTTAGGCCCACCTTACTCACCGTGGTCCCTTTGGTGCTAATGGAAGAAGTTTCATTGAAAACGGTGTTATAGTTTTAAAGTTATTCACATTTTTAAAACGATCTCCTAGGGAGGGAGGGGAGAGGGAGGGTGGGAGGGAGGGAGGGGGATGAGGTGGATAAGGGGGGTTGAGGGGGATGGAGTGGGGGGAGGAGGGGAAGGGGGGTATGGCAGGGGGGGAGGGGAGGGGAGGAGGGAGGGGGAGGGATGAGGGGGAGGGGGGGAGGAGAGGGTGCTGCATCAATGCAGGAGAGGTTTGGGCCCAACGGGTCCACTTGGTCTAGTTATTATTATTGGGGGATGCAGCGTAGGTTCACCAGGTTAATTCCCGGGACGATGAGAGTGACATATGATGAAATAATGTGTCGACTGGGCTTGTATTCGCTGGAATTTAGACGGATGAGAGGGAATCTTATAGAAACATATAACATTCTTAAAAGATTGGACAGGGTAGATGCAGGAAAAATGTTCTCGATGTTCGGGAAGTCCAGAACCAGGGGTCACAGTTTAAGAGGGAGAGAGAAAACGGGTAATTATAGACCAGTTAGTCTGACATCAGTGGTGGGGAAGATGCTGGAGTCAATTATAAAAGACGAAATTGCTGAGCATTTGGATAGCAGTAACAGGATCATTCCGAGTCAGCATGGATTTACGAAGGGGAAATCATGCTTGACAAATCTACTGGAATTTTTTGAGGATGTAACTAGGAAAATTGACAGGGGAGAGTCAGTGGATGTGGTATACCTCGACTTTCAGAAAGCCTTCGACAAGGTCCCACATAGGAGATTAGTGGGCAAAATTAGAGCACATGGTATTGGGGGTAGGGTACTGACATGGATAGAAAATTGGTTGACAGACAGAAAGCAAAGAGTGGGGATAAATGGGTCCCTTTCGGAATGGCAGGCAGTGACCAGTGAGGTACCGCAAGGTTCGGTGCTGGGACCCCAGCTATTTATGATATACATTAATGACTTAGATGAAGGGATTAAAAGTACCATTAGCAAATTTGCAGATGATACTAAGCTGGGTGGTAGTGTGAATTGTGAGGAAGATGCAATAAGGCTGCAGGGTGACTTGGACAGGTTGTGTGAGTGGGCGGATACATGGCAGATGCAGTTTAATGTAGATAAGTGTGAGGTTATTCACTTTGGAAGTAAGAATAGAAAGGCAGATTATTATCTGAATGGTGTCAAGTTGGGAAGAGGGGATGTTCAACGAGATCTGGGTGTCCTAGTGCATCAATCACTGAAAGGAAGCATGCAGGTACAGCAGGCAGTGAAGAAAGCCAATGGAATGTTGGCCTTCATAACAAGAGGAGTTGTGTATAGGAGCAAAGAGGTCCTTCTACAGTTGTACCGGGCCCTGGTGAGACCGCACCTGGAGTACTGTGTGCAGTTTTGGTCTCCAAATTTGAGGAAGGATATTCTTGCTATTGAGGGCGTGCAGCGTAGGTTCACTAGGTTAATTCCCGGAATGGCGGGACTGTTGTATGTTGAAAGGCTGGAGCAATTAGGCTTGTATACACTGGAATTTAGAAGGATGAGGGGGGATCTTATTGAAACATATGAGATAATTAGGGGATTGGACACATAAGAGGCAGGAAACATGTTCCCAATGTTGGGGGAGTCCAGAACAAGGGGCCACAGTTTAAGAATAAGGGGTAGGCCATTTAGAACGGAGATGAGGAAGAACTTTTTCAGTCAGAGAATGGTGAAGGTGTGGAATTCTCTGCCTCAGAAGGCAGTGGAGGCCAGTTCGTTGGATGCTTTCAAGAGAGAGCTGGATAGAGCTCTTAAGGATAGCGGAGTGAGGGGGTATGGGGAGAAGGCAGGAACGGGGTACTGATTATCATATCATATCATCATATATATACAGCCAGAAACAGGCCTTGTCGGCCCTCCAAGTCCGTGCCGCCCAGTGATCCCCGTACATTAACACTATCCTACACACACTAGGGACAATTTTTTAAAAAACATTTACCCAGCCAATTAACCTACATACCTGTACGTCTTTGGAGTGTGGGAGGAAACCGAAGATCTCGGAGAAAACCCACGCAGGTCACGGGGAGAACGTACAAACTCCTTACAGTGCAGCACCCGTAGTCAGGATCGAACCTGAGTCTCCGGCGCTGCATTCGCTGTAAAGCAGCAACTCTACTGCTGCGCTACCGTGCCGCCCTTGAGAGTGATCAGCCATGATCGCATTTAATGGCGGTGCTGGCTCGAAGGGCTGAATGGCCTACTCCTGCACCTATTGTCTATTGTCTAAGAATAAAGGGTGGAGCATTTAGGACTGAGATGAGGAAAACCTTTTACCCAGAGAATTGAGAATCGGTGGAATTCTCTGCCACAGAAGGCAGTGGATGCCAATTCACTGGATGTTGTCAAGAGAGAGTTAGATTTAGCTCTTGGGGCTAAGGGAATTCAGGGATATGGGAAATAGCCGGAATGGGGTACTGATTTTGAGTGATCAGCCATGAACATATTTGAATGGTGGTGCTGGCTTGAAGGGCCGAATGGCTTACTCCTGCACCTATTTTCTATTTTTCTATGTTTTGATAATAATACCATAAGCTATATACCATCGTCAACATTTGATTCAATCAACATGTAGAATGTTGTGGTTTTTTAAAATTATTATCAAAAAATGTATTCAATTATTTAAAAACAATATTTACAATACAATAAAACAAAACACAACCCACCACCAGAATACAATACAAACAAATTTACCAAATGAAACTATTATACAACTATATTACAATCCCTATCCAGGATGCATCCAATCCCCGTGGTGCCCAGCGGTCCCGGAAATCCCCCAGGGTGCCCGTGGACAGCGCATAGTCCCTCTCCAACACCACCCGGGCACGGACGTAACCCCGGAAAAGGGGCAGGCAGTTGGCTCGGGCAGAGCCTAGAATGTTGTGGTTGGTATATTATAGCAGCTGGTATGGGAACATCAAACATAATGGACAAGTCTTGTCCACAAAGAAGCACAGTACATTGCTTCTACTTGTTTTATGATGAACGGTATAGCACTTCAGCAGTGATATTGTGTTTTCCATGACTCAATCTCTACATTAGGGCTTAGCTGACTGAGCACTACTGGCGATCACTTTGACAAGTTAACGTTCAGTTACAGTAAACAGCCAACTCCACTCAAAATCTTCACATTCTTGTTTCTGAATCAGAGAGTGGTGCAGAGACACTGTCATCCAAAGAATGTGCCACATTTCTCTTGGTATACAGTTTGTAAAACTGACTAGAAAATAAGAGCTTACTTTGCAGAAGCACAATAATCATTGCAGTTTAATTGAGATGAACAGGTCATTACAAGACTGATTACAGTTTGTTCAATGCATACATATATAGATTATTTTAATCAATGCATTTTTATTTTTCTGGTTGACATTACTTTGCCCTTCACTAGCTGAACAATCCATTTTATTTCTACCTATTTACTGTCCTAATTGCTTTACTTTAAAAATAATTTAAAAGAAATTAAACAATTCTGTGTTTAATTTCTAAATCCCTACCTATTACTTTTATAGCTCCATGACCAATTTTAACAATTCTAATTATTTCTGGAAAACAAAATATTTTTATTGGCTGCAAACCTCGCTGAAAACTAATTTTCCAGTTGCTTCAAATCAAACTTCAGAAAGTTAATCTTCGGCTTTGTCAAATCTACAAGGATCAAGTAAGGTTCAACTTTATACTCTCTTATGCTGGGATGTAAAACAGTAAATTAATTGGTAATCCACAGTTCATACAAATAGAAATAATTTTATATTACTTGGAAGGTTTACATTTGTTTTCAACGTTTTAAAATATACATTATCTTGCAATTATAAGGGTAACAGATTCTTTCCATAAACATTATATTGAGAGATTTTTAATATTCATAAAAGCATCTTCAGCTATTACGCACAATGTGGTTTATGACAAAAAGAATACAAATATATACAGAAAAACATGACGCCAGAAAAGCCACTTGGATTTTAAATTTTATTTTAACTGAATGATTAAGTATTATACGATACGATACGATAAACTTTATTCATTCCCTCGGGGGAAATTGGTCTGCCGGCAGTCACAACACACAAGGTACACAGAAACTGGAAATTAAAAGTGAAAACAAAAAGAAAAGACCAGCGACATTTGGCTGGCTGCCATGTGCACAGCGCCTTCACTGGAACAAATGAACAAACTACCAAACAAACGCAGATTTATCCATTGGGCAGAAGATTCTAAACTAGAGTGCCACCCCCTCCCCCAGACCAGGTCCCCCTTTGTTCTCCCACCGTCCCTCATGGTGGTCCCCCCCACGTCGGGTCCGCATTGTCTTCCACCCACCCCCCCCCCCCCCCAATGTATATTCTCCAATGTTTATGAACAATTAAGAAGACAAATAATCAAAAAAATGATTTTCAGAATTATTACCTGGGGCTCAAAATGCAATTAAGCAATACCTGATATTAATTTTGTGATATAAAACTGAGCAGTACCTTGTCACTAGAACTAATTTTATTATCTCATGATATCATTTTGCTGTTCAGATAGCATTCATTGATTATAAGATGGGAGGAGATTGGGTTAATTAACAAATTCAAAATAGATGGATTCCCTTTAAAAAATAATAACCTTGGGACATAAATTGAGACGTGGCATTAATCACATGCAGCGTGATTGTGAGGAAAACGATAGCTTGCATCAGCTTTCCCATAACACTCGTATCTTTTTCTTCTGTGTTTGATGTAAACTAATCATTCGAGATTGATTACTATGATTTGTTAGCAATACCTTTAAATTCTATCTTCTGATGATCAGGATGGCAGAAGGTCAATCAATTATACTTTGTCAATTTTATCACGTATTATATCCTGTGTTGCTGTGACCAACAATAACTTATATTGACATAGAATCTTTAGCACAACAAAAATATTCCTAGTTACTTTAAAATAACATTATCAAACATAAAAGGTGACAATCCATGTGAGGAGACCTGGGGACATTTGCTGAAATCTTAATCAAATAGTTAGATTGATAAAATTGTATAAAATTATGAGAGACATAAAGAGTGTAGACAGTCAGAACCCTTTTCCCAGGATGGAAATGACAGCAGCTACAGGGCATAGTTTTAAGGAGAGAGGTGCAAAATTTAAATGAGTGCACAGAAGGTGGCATGGTAACACAGCGGTAGATTTGCTACCTTACAGCGCCAGAGACCCAGGTTCGATCCTGACTACAGGTGCTGTCTGTATGTAGTTTGCATGTTCTTTATGACCTGCATCGGTTTTCTCCGGGTGCTCTAATTTCCCCTAAATTCCAAAGATGTACTGGTTTGTAAGTTAATTGGCTTGGTAAAATTGTAAATTGTCCCCAGTGTGTGCAGAATAGTGTTAGTCTGTGGGGATTGCTGGTCGGCAGGGACTCGGTGGGCTGAAGACCTTGTTCCTGTGCCGTACTATTTTACATTCTAAAAAGGAGGAAACTGAAGTCAAGGTAGTGAAATCTTAGGACTGCTCTACAAATGCTTAGTGTCTCAGCAACAAAAGACTTAATGATAGAATTAGTAAATTCTGCTTTAATCAAGACGTCAGAATTTAAGGATGTTAATATTACTAAGATGTTGTACGTGGTCAGAATCTTTTCCCAGGATGGAAATGGCAAAAACTCCAGGGCATAACTTTAAGGTGAGAGGAGCAAAGTTTAAAAAAGTGCACAGAGGGTGGTCGGTGCTTGGAACGTCCTGCCAGGGTTGATGGTGGAGGCAGATATTATGGTAGTGAAGGTATGAAAGGGATTTGGAAATGAGGTAGAAATTACTTAACAACCAATCTGTTGTTCAACCAAGAGCCAATGAAAGTTTGGGGGAGTAAATGTGACTTTTAAAAAATAAAATAAAACAATGAGCATACAAAAAGGTAGCCATGACGGGAAATCTGAATAGCTGCAGGTATACAGGAAAACAAATTACAATTTTGACATGTAGCCTTTAAAATGTTGTTACACGTGTTGTAATTGAGGTTTGTTCAAGGCATAGGTTGCAACCCAAGATGCTAAGCCCACATAAATGTTGATCATATAAATCAAACTGTCAGGATTAGTTTTATTGTAATTAACTGATGAATGATTAGTTTGCTAGTAAATCCCAACTAGTTAGCATGATACACTATATTAGCTTGAAGCTGGTTAATCAGTCAGTTTCTTTGAGAAATTTTCTCCTCGCAGCTTAGTAAAAATGGGGTGGTACAATGACTTGATAAGTTTTACTCTGCAAATGGAAAGGCAGAAGGGAAAATCGGAAGTGTCAGTATTACAGTATAGCAAAGGGGATTACAGAGGCATGAGGCAGGAGCTGGCCAAAATTGACTGGAAGGAGGCCCTAGCAGGGAAGACGGTAGAACAGCAATGGCAGGTATTCCTGGGAATAATGCAGAGGTTGCAGGATCAATTTATCCCAAAGAGGCGGAAAGACTCTAAGGGGAGTAAGAGACACCTGTGGCTGACAAGGGAAGTCAAGGACAGCATAAAAATTAAGGAGAGGAAGTATAACATAGCAAAGAAGAGTGGGAAGACAGAGGATTGGGACTTTTAAAGAGCAACAAAAGTTAACTAAAAAGGCAATACGGGGAGAAAAGATGAGGTACGAGGGTAAACTAGCCAATAATATAAAGGAGGATAGCAAAAGTTTTTTTAGGTACGTGAAGAGGAAAAAAATAGTCAAGGCAAATGTGGGTCCCTTGAAGACAGAAGCAGGGGAATTTATTATGGGGAACAAATAAATGGCAGACGAGTTAAACCGTTACTTTGGATCTGTCTTCACTGAGGAAGATACACACAATCTCCCAAATGTTCTAGGGGCCGGAGAACCTAGGGTGATGGAGGAACTAAAGGAAATCCACATTAGGCAGGAAATGGTTTTGGGTAGACTGATGGGACTGAAGGCTGATAAATCCCCAGGGCCTGATGGTCTGCATCCCAGGGTACTTAAGGAGGTGGCTCTAGAAATAGTGGAAGCATTGGAGATCATTTTTCAATGTTCTATAGATTCAGGATCAGTTCCTGTGGATTGGAGGATAGCAAATGTTATCCCACTTTTTAAAGAAAGGAGGGAGAGAGAAAACGGGTAATTATAGACCAGTTAGTCTGACATCAGTGGTGGGGAAGATGCTGGAGTCAATTATAAAAGACGAAATTGCTGAGCATTTGGATAGCAGTAACAGGATCATTCCGAGTCAGCATGGATTTACGAAGGGGAAATCATGCTTGACAAATCTACTGGAATTTTTTGAGGATGTAACTAGGAAAATTGACAGGGAAGAGTCAGTGGATGTGGTGTACCTCGACTTTCAGAAAGCCTTCGACAAGGTCCCACATAGGAGATTAGTGGGCAAAATTAGAGCACATGGTATTGGGGGTAGGGTACTGACATGGATAGAAAATTGGTTGACAGACAGAAAGCAAAGAGTGGGGATAAATGGGTCCTATTCGGAATGGCAGGCAGTGACCAGTGGGGTACCGCAAGGTTCTGTGCTGGGACCCCAGCTATTTACGATATACATTAATGACTTAGATGAAGGGATTAAAAGTACCATTAGCAAATTTGCAGATGATACTAAGCTGGGGGGTAGATGCAATTGTGAGGAAGATGCAATAAGGCTGCAGGGTGCAGGGTGATTTGGACAGGTTGTGTGAGTGGGCGGATACATGGCAGATGCAGTTTAATGTAGATAAGTGTGAGGTTATTCACTTTGGAAGTAAGAATAGAACGGCAGATTATTATCTGAATGGTGTCAAGTTAGGAAGAGGGGATGTTCAACGAGATCTGGGTGTCCTAGTGCATCAGTCACTGAAAGGAAGCATGCAGGTACAGCAGGCAGTGAAGAAAGCCAATGGAATGTTGGCCTTCATAACAAGAGGAGTTGAGTATAGGAGCAAAGAGGTCTTTCTACAGTTGTACCGGGCCCTGGTGAGACCGCACCTGGAGTACTGTGTGCAGTTTTGGTCTCCAAATTTGAGGAAGGATATTCTTGCTATTGAGGGCGTGCAGCGTAGGTTCACTAGGTTAATTCCCGGAATGGCGGGACTGTCGTATGTTGAAAGGCTGGAGCAATTAGGCTTGTATACACTGGAATTTAGAAGGATGAGGGGGGATCTTATTGAAACATATAAGATAATTAGGGGATTGGACACATTAGAGGCAGGAAACATGTTCCCAATGTTGGGGGAGTCCAGAACAAGGGGCCACAGTTTAAGAATAAGGGGTAGGCCATTTAGAACGGAGATGAGGAAGAACTTTTTCAGTCAGAGAGTGGTGAAGGTGTGGAATTCTCTGCCTCAGAAGGCAGTGGAGGCCTGTTCGTTGGATGTTTTCAAGAGAGAGCTGGATAGAGCTCTTAAGGATAGCGGAGTGAGGAGGTATGGGGAGAAGGCAGGAACGGGGTACTGATTGAGAGTGATCAGCCATGATCGCATTGAATGGCGGTGCTGGCTCGAAGGGCTGAATGGCCTACTCCTGCACCTATTGTCTATTGTCTATTGACTTAGCAGTAGAGTTGCTTCCTTGCAGCACCAGAGATTCGGGTTCGATCCTGACAATGGGTGCTGTCTGTACAGAGTTTATATGTTCGGCCTGTGACCACGTGGGTTTTCTCCGGGTGCTCTGGTTTCCTCCCACACTACAGGTTTGCAGATTAATTGCGTTTGATAAAAAATATAAATTCTCCCTGGTGCTCATGTATGGAGGTGTTCACTGGTCAGCTTGGACTCAATGGGCCGAAGGGCCTGTTTCCACGCTGCATCTCTGAAGAAAAACACAAATCATCAAGTTGGGGCAATGATGGATTGAGCTGCATGGAATAGGAACAAAATGTCTACTTTTGGTACACAAGGGAAAAATTGTACAAGATTCCATCTCCTGACTCAATAACAGTGATCAACAGACATTGGCAAAGGCTGTTTTAGTTGTGATGCCCTCATAGAAAAATAGTAGAGACACGAGAGACTGCAGATGCTAGAACCTGGAGTAACGAATAGGTTAGATACAAAATGCTGGAGTAACTCAGCAGGTCAGGCAGCATCTCTGTAGAAAATGGATAGGTGAGGTTTCAGATCGGAACCTTTCAGTTGTAAACAGGTTGTTTGTTGAGACAAAATAGATTGCTGACGTTGGTTGGGCCACACTTACAGAATGGTGCATTGTTCTGAAATGCTCATTACAAAATGGAGATGGAAATAATGGAGAAGTGTTCAAAAGAATTACCAGGATGTTGTAAGAACTATGAATATATAACTGTTGGAAAGGTCATACAAAAATATACAAAGATAATCTGAATGTTGTCTTTAAAATTATGAAAGGGTTAATCTGTTAGATGTAGTAATAATGTTACCATTTTAGTGGAAGGCTCATAGAAAGAAAGTAGATTACAGTAAATTAATTTAGTAAGTCAGGAGAATTGGTTTTAAGGGATGGTGAGAATGTGGAATTCGTTTGCAAAGAATAATTGCAAGTCATTCTCACCAACCCATAAAAGGGAGACTTGGATAATACATGATAGAGAACAAAACAAAAGGGAATGTTAACATGAAAGTAAGGTTGGAGGAGGATTGTTTAGATGATAAAGTTTGACTTGTGCCTTTTACTCCAGAAGGCCTGTTCCTGAACTGTAAAATTCTCCATGTTAGATATAGCTCTTAGGGCTAACAGAATCGGGGGATATGGGGAGAAAGCATGAACAGGTTACTGATTTTGGATGATCAATCATGATCATATTGAACGGCGGTGCTGGCTCAAAGGGCCGAATGGCCTACTCGTGCATCTATTTTCTATGTTTTTATGTTTCTTCATTGAAATGAATATTTGCCTTATATTTAGAACTAGACACTGGTGAGAAGTGCACTAGCAAAATAAGTTAGTGCAATAATAAATATTTGGCTTCAAACTCCTTGAATGTTCAATCGTAGTATAAAACGCTCTCCAGTTGAGTGCCCCGCCAAAGTATCTGAGGACCAAGGAGGCTCCGTGAACTTCCTGAAACTAGGAGGTGCCCATGCACTGATGTCTTAACAATAATTTACATTTTATCCTGACAAACTAGGCCTATCACCACACCTGATACAAACTTTAATAAGACAGGCACCGTGGTGCAGCGGCAGAGCTGCTGCCTTACAGCACCGGACACCCAGGTTCAATCTTGACTACGGGTGCTGTCTGTACGGAGTTTGTACATTCTCCCTGTGACCACCTGGGTTTTTCCTAGGTGCTCTGGTTTCCTCCCACAATCCAAAGACGTACAGGTTTGCAGGATAATTGCCTTCAGTAAAATTGTAAATTGTCCCTATTGTATAGGATAGGGCTAGTGTACAGGGTGATTGCTGGTCGGCACGGACCCAGTGTGCCGAAGGGCTGGTTCCCATGGAGTATCTCTGAAGTCTAATGTCTAAAGAGCAAGCCTAAAATGGACATGAGAATTTTGATAAAGTGATTATCTATAGACTTAGGACTGGATCAATAGTTATTTTATTCATTTATGTGATGTGAGATAATCTGGTAAATTCTTCTGTAATTAATATTCTTCCCTCATTGATTAAAATGAACCATGACGATCCTCATAAGTAACTTGACACAGTCATAAAGAAAGGTGATATGTCTCAAAATCAGATGATCTGTGGTTTGAAGGGGAAGTAAGAAGTGAAGGGATCACCATGTTACTGCTGCTCGAGGTGGGAGAGGGCATGCATTTCAGGAGCAATTGGGTTGATTCCCTGCAGTGTGTTTTATAGAAGGTACTCCTTCATTTGCATGCACATGCACAACCTACCAGAAAACATTGGGGGCAGATTGGGGTGAAGCCTCCACTCTCCAAAAGGTCGGAAGAAAGGTCCCAATACGAAATGTTGCCTATCCATGTCCGCCAGAGATGCTGCCTGACCCGCTGAGTTACCCCAGCACATTGTGTTTCACTCAAAATTCCAGCATCTGCCGTTCCTTGTGTCTCCCAAAAATATTTCCATGCTCGCTGTATCTCATTTACCCAGATCATAGCCTAATTCTTGACATTCTGCTGCATTCTGATGGACTCAAGCCAGGAATAGATTTGAGCCCTCTGGACCTGCGGGACTGGTAACTTGTACTATATTGTTAACATTATCGCTCAAAGTTGCAATGGTAGATTTAATAAGTAAATATTTGATACAGCTGTGACACTCCTCTACTTGAATGGATTCAAGCCTCACTTAACAAACTGATTTAATACTCTCGATCTACACTTGAGTATGATACTGAAATTGTTATTTGCACTGCCAATTGCTGCCTTTTAGATGAAACATCAGATTGCTAACATAATAGAGATTAAAATCTCACCATTATTGAAGAACAACAGTGGAGTTATAATAGTCTTGTAGTTAATATTTATCCTTTGGTCAATATTACCAAATCAAATTAACTGGCTATGTACCACTTGCTTGAAGCAAGTACAATTTATGTTTGCATGGTAAACAATAGTGATTGCATTTCAAAAGCAATTATTAGCTTTGACATCCTGAGGACACAAGAAATTTATAAAAATAAAAATTCCTCCTTTGATCTAGACGGTGTACCTCCTACATTTCCCCCTCTTCAGCCAAATGCAAGAAGGCAAACAATTAGCCCCCAAAATAAGGTATTCCATGGACAAATACAGTCTGAAGGCGAAAAAAGAAATGATTTGAATTTTGAAAGAACTTTATGTTTTTTATGGTATATCACACTCAACTGACCAGATCTATTTTGTTGGTGTTTGTTAAAAAATGCCTTTGTTCCTCTTCAATTTACTCATTATAAAATCACGCCATGGAATTTATAATGTTAAGTTAGACAGCTGGAGACCTTAATTTAATATCTGAACATTTTTATAGAATAAAACTGCTGTCTAGTCAGTAGTTGTTCCTGAGCGTGTGAGGCTTCAGTTCACAATCTTTTGATATATTCAGTTTGTGATCTTTTGTGGGCTGCAAAGCTGATAGAACTGCTGCCTCGCAGCACCAGAGGCCCAGGTTCAATCATCATCTCAGGTGCTGAGTGTGTGGAGTTTGCACGTTCTGTGGCCGCTTGGGTTTCATCCAGTTTCCTCCCAGGTCCCAAAGATGTGGGTCCGTAGGTTAATTAGCCTCTCCCCACAATTAGAGGTAATTTTACCATGGATGAGAAAGTGAGATAGCAGTGTTAGTGTGAATAGCTGATTGATGATCAGCATGATTTGGTGGACTGATGGAATTTAGAAGGATGAGAGGGGATCTTATAGAAACATATAAAGTTCTTAGAGAGGGTAGATGCAGGAAAAATGTTCCGGATGTTGGGGGTCCAGAACCAGGGGTCACAGTTTAAGAATAAGGGGTAGGCCATTTAGGACTGAGATGAGGAAAAAAGTTTTCACCCAGAGAGTTGTGAATCTGGTTGAATTCTCTGCCACAAGAGAGAGTTACATTTAGCTCTTAGGACTAAGGGAATCAAGGGATATGGGGAAAAAGCCAGAACGTGGTACTGATTTTGGATGATCAGCCATGATCGTATTGAATGGTGGTGCTGGCTCGAAGGCCCAAATGGCCTACTCCTGCACCCATTTTCTATGTTTCTATGTTTTCTATGTTTCTGTGTAACAGAAATGTTATGATGCTGAAACACCATATACTGCATTCTCGTAGGTCTGTATGGCTTGATTATGCTCATCTATAGTATGATTTGGCACAAAATGCTGCACTGAAACAAAGCTTTCCACTGTATCTCGGTACACATGATAATAATAAAGCAATATAGGTGTCTTTCATTGTATATCTCTAATTCCCCTTGAGAAGTTAGTATTGAGCCATTGTCATTAACCACTGCCATGCTCTGGTGAAGGTGCTCATACAGTGGTGATGGGAAGGAAGTTGCAGGATTTATGTCGCTCCAATAATGAAGGATGACTTGCCACTTGGAGGGAAGCTTGCAGGTGATGACGTTCCCATGTGTTTTCAAATTGTAGAGATTACGTGTTCAGGGGACATTGTTGCAGAAATAATCGTTCATGCCACATACAATGTACCTACATGTAAATGCCTGAAAATATATTGCATCCTATTTCAACATTAATCGCTTTTAATAACATTTCCTCGTCTTTTTTCAAACTGCAGGCAAAACGATCAATTTATTCACATCTGAGTACTCTGGCAGAATTTGCAATAGAAATGTTTGATGTTCTGGATGAAATCAATTACCAGTCATACAATGACTTTGTCTTGAGAGTTGGTAAGTAGCTGACTTGTTACTACTTTTGGTTATGTTGCTTTTTATTTAAGCTAATAAATCTTTGTATCAAAAGCTCTAAAACAAACTGTGCTGAAGACATGTTTATATAAACTCAAACATGTTTATCTGAATTGTTGGGTATTAATCACACACAGAACATTCAATGAGACTTTGAAAATCCACCTCTTTAACACAGCATAAAGTTGCACAGAAGTTATATGAAATTTAACAGCCCATCCTGTACTGAGATATAACGCAAAATATCCATGGTTGTGGATCATTCTCTACAAGATGTGGAGGACATATTATTCCAACAGAATTCCTACTGCTAACTGCTAAGCAGTGATCAAAGGAACATGTGCTTTTCAGTGTGTATGCATATGCATGTCTATGTATGTACAGTGCCTCCATAATGTTTGGGACAAAGACACATCATTTATTTATTTGTCTCTGTACTCCACAATTTCAGATTTGTAATAGAAAAAAAATCACATGTGATTAAAGTGCACATTGTCAGATTTTATTAAAGGGTATTTTTATACAATTACAGCAGTGTAATATATATACAAAGTCTCCCCATTTTAGGGCACCATAATGTTTGGGACACATGGCTTCACAGGCATTTGTAATTGTTAAGGTGCGTTTAATTGCCTCCTTAAAGCAGGTATAAGAGAGCTTTCAGCTCCTAGTCTTTCCTCCAGTCTTTCCATCACCTTTGGAAACTTTTATTGCTGTTTATCAACATGAGGACCAAAGTTGTGCCAATGAAAGTCAAATAAGCCATTATGAGACTGAGAAATAAGAATAAAACTTAGAGAAACCAACCAAACCTTAGGCTTACCAAAATCAACTGTTTGGAACATCATTAAGAAGAAAGAGAGCACTGGTGAGCTTACTAATCGCAAAGGGACTGGCAGGCCAAGGAAGACCTCCACAGCTGATGACAGAAGAATTCTCGCTATAATAAAGAAAACCCCCCAAACACCTGTCCGACAGATCAGAAACGCTCTTCAGGAGTCAGGTGTGGATTTGTCAATGACCACTGTCTACAGAAGACTACATGAACAGAAATACAGAGGCTACACTGCAAGATGTAAACCACTGGTTCGCCACAAAAATAGGATGGCCAGGTTACAGTTTGCCAAGAAGTATTTAAAAGAGCAACCACAGTTCTGGAAAAAGGTCTTGTGGACAGATGAGATGAAGATTAACTTATATCAGAGTGACGGCAAGAGCAAAGTATGGAGGAGAGAAGGAACAGCCCAAGATCCAAAGTGTACCACCTCATCTGTGATACATGGTGGTGGGGGTGTTATGGCTTGGGTATGAATGGCTGCTGAAGGTACTGGCTCACTTATCTTCATTGATGATACAACTGCTGATGGTAGTAGCATAATGAATTCTGAAGTGTATAGACACATCCTATCTGCTCAAGTTCAAACAAATGCCTCAAAACGAATTGGCCGGCGGTTCATTCTACAGCAAGCCAATGATCCCAAACATACATCTAAAGCAACAAAGGAGTTTTGCAAAGCTAAATAATGGTCAATTCTTGAGTGGCCAAGTCAATCACCCGATCTGAACCCAATTGAGCATGCGTTTTATATGCTGAAGAGAAAACTGAAGGGGACTAGCCCCCAAAACAAGTATAACCTAAAGATAGGTGCCATACAGGCCTGGCAGAGCATCACCAGAGAAGACACCCAACAGCTGGTGTTGTTCATGAATCGCAGACTTCAAGCAATCATTGCATGCAAAGGATATGCAACAAAATACTAAACATGACTACTTTCATTTACATGACATTGCTGTGTCCCAAACATTATGGTGCCGTGAAATGGGGGGACTATGTATAAACACTGCTGCAATTTCCACATGGTGAAACCAAAATGTATAAAAATGGCCTTTATTAAAATCTGAAAATGTGCACTTTAACCACATGTGATTTTTCAATTATAAATCTAAATTGTGGAGTACAGAGGCAAATAAATAAATGATGGGTCTTTGTCCCAAACATTATGGAGGGCTCTGTATGTTGAGTTAAGAAAGTGTAAAGGTTCACCTATGATGCCCAGGATCTAGTAGCATGGTTTGGGTTTTCATGGTACTTTTTAGTGCAACATAGATACATAGAAACATAGAAAATAGGTGGAGGAGTAGGCCATTCGGCCCTTTGAGTTAGCACCGCCATTCAATATGATCATCACTCATCATCCAAAATCAGTACCCTGTTCCTGCTTTCTTCCCATATCCCTTGATTCCGTTAGCCCTAAAGAGCTATATGTAACTCTCTCTTGAAAACTAGGTACTTTAGCACCAAACCTGCCCATCATCCTGCATTGCTTCATTAGTTAAGGTGCCACTCAACCATCCATTGTATGATCTGATGGTATGTTAAATGGTGATTCAATTATTTATGTATAGACCCTATGCTCACTGTAGGATTTATTTGTGATACTGCTTTGTCAGACACCAGTTGCTTGACAGCATATGGTGACAACAAGCAGGAAGGGTCCTTGCAGATTAATTGCTGGTGAATCCTTTTAGGCTGACAGGTAGCATGGTGTAACTTTCTCTCTGTTCATCATGTTACATTATCTATTGCTGGCTTTTATGTGTGTAGTTTGGGCCAGGGAATTGTTGGGAGCAACATTGAAGACGGGAATGCAATGGCTGTGCCAAGGAGGCCACAACTAGAGTGGGCCTTTAGTTAGTTCTTCTCTGGGCTGATGTTTTCTGAGGAGCAATAACTCCCTTAACAAGGCAGCCAATCATTGAGCAATGATGCTGATTGCATCTCAGATTAAAACCAAGCCCAGAGAAGCTGGGCTCGCAGGTGTGATATCTGGAGATTTACTATCTGGGTATTGGGGGAGATCAATGAAGCTGGAAAGAGTATCTGTATTTTTTCCCTTTAGACTTTACTTTGGACATTAGGACATTGGGACTGTCGTATGTTGAAAGATTGGAGCGACTAGGCTTATATACACTGGAATTTAGAAGGATGAGAGGGGATCTTATTGAAACATATAAGATTATTAAGGGGTTGGACACGTTAGAGCAGGAAACATGTTCCCAATGTTGGGGGAGTCCAGAACAAGGGGCCACAGTTTAAGAATAAGGGGTGAGGAACAGAGATGAGGAAAAACTTTTTCAGTCAGGGAGTTAAAGAATTCTCTGCCTCAGAAGGCAGTGGAGGCCAGTTCTCTGAATGCTTTCAAGAGAGAGCTAGATAGAGCTCTTAAGGTTAGCGGAGTCGAGGGGTATGGGGGGAAGGCAGGAACGGAGTACTGATTGAGAATGATCAGCCATGATCACATTGAATGGTGGTGCTAGCTCGAAAGGCCAAATGGCCTACTCCTGCACCTATTGTTTATTGTCTATTATCTATTAAAGATACAGCACAGAAACAGGCCCTTCAGCCCACTGAGTCTGCAGTGACCAGCGATCACCCCGTAGAATAGCACTATCCTTCACACTAAGGACAATTTACAATTACCGAGGCCAATTACCCTACAAACCTGCACGTCTTTGGAGTGTGGGAGGAAACCAGAGCACCCGGAGAACACCCACGTGGTCTCAGGGAGAACATACAATCTCTGTAGAGACAGCATCCGTAGTTAGGATCGAACCTGGGTCTCTGGCACTGTAAGGCAGCAAATCTACTGCTGCACCACTGTGCTGCCCCCTTTAAGAGTGCTTAAAGCTTTGCCTACTTTTGCGGCTTCACCAGAGTGCAAGGTGCCACAGATAATCAAGTAATGGAATCATACAGCATGAAAATTGCTACAGTGTCTGCACTGATCATCAAGAAGATCGACACAAAATGCTGGTGGGGCTCAATGGGACCGGCAGCATCTCTGGAGAGAAGGAAGGGGTGACATTTCGGGTCGAGACCTTCAGACTGAAAGTCCTGGGAAAGGGAAATGAGAGATATAGACAATAATGTAGCGAGATATAGAACAAATGAATGAAAGATATGCAAAACAAGTAACTGTACTGGGTCTGGACGCGACAGGAATCAGGCCAGACGCCAGGTAAGAAGTAACAATAACTTTAATACAGTATCTGAACATACACTCACTCAGTCACCCGCACGAGTCACACTCTAGCCCCTTACAGCAAACCCCGTAGCCCCAGACCAGTCTGTCCCCAGGGGAATGACCTAGGGACGTAATCCCCCCTGTCCACTCAGTGCCGAGGGGAATGACCAAGGGAGTGGCCTAGCCCCTGGGCACCGCCACATAACAATGATAAAGGAAACAGGTCATTGTTAGCAGTAGCTACGTGAGAACGAAAAGCTGGTGTGACTTGGAGAGAGAGGGAAGTAACCCCTGCATTCCCTCTCTCTCCATCCCTCCCCCACCCAAGTCACACCGGGTATTTGTGCTCACCTTGCCACAATTAACAATGACCTTTCCTTTAACATTGTTACTTTTTGTATATCTTTTATTCATTTGTTCTATGTCTCTCTACATCATTGTCTATATCTCTTGTTTCCCTTTCCCGTGACTTTCAGTCTGAAAAAGTGTCTCGACCCGAAACATCACCCATTCCTTCTCTTCAGAGATGCTGCCTGACCTGCTGAGTTACTCCAGCATTTTGTGTCAATCTTCAATTTAAACCAGCATCTGCAGTTACTTCAGGCCTTCATTGCCACTGGTTTATCAGAAGGAAGGAGAATCATCAATCCTCAGTGCTTTTCAATGCCAGCCTCTTGAATGCTCCTCCTCCATTATACATTTGAACCATCACCAAATCCTTTCTTGCAATCAGTTTTGTCAGTTGATTTTGAAATATGCAAACAGCATTATTTTAGGTGAAGTGTCATTAATCAGTTTATTTTTGCTGTTGCTGTTATTCAGTTTCTGTTTTGTCAGTGTGAGAGTCTCGATGGATCCCATAATGTTTTGAATTGTGCCTGGCCAATTGGAAAGAATGGGCCTGAAGTTTAGTTTGCTTTTCCAATTGTAGAATTTTTGAGTGTGTTTATTATAAATTGCAGTGAACATTTTGGCCAAGGATAATATTATGTTAAAAGAACATTTTTCAACAATCCGACATTGAATGATCTATTTTCACTTGCTCTTTTCCTTTGATTTAAATATTTTTTTCCTTACTGTTTGTAAGACTAAGGGCAAGGATCAATTTTGAAATCACACGTTCTTTTTCTTTATTTAGGAATAAATGTTGGGCCCGTGGTGGCGGGTGTGATTGGAGCAAGAAGACCACAGTACGATATATGGGGAAACACTGTTAATGTTGCCAGCAGAATGGATAGCACCGGAGTTCAAGGCAAAATACAAGTTAGTAAATTGCTCTATTAGAATAATCCAACAAATTCAGACCTCAACAAACTGTAATTTATTGACAGATGGTTTTTACATTTTTAATCAATAAATCATTATTTATCTTAACCCAGATCTATAAGAAAATAAGTAATGGGAACAGAATTAACCTATCTGATACCTTGAGTTTAGTTTGCCATTCAATAGGATCATGGCTGGTGCATGCCTCATCCACTTTCCTACCCCATGCGCCCAATTCCTTAAGTGCCAAAAAGTCTACCAACCTCACCCGTGAACATATGCAATGACTGATCCCCTCTGACCCCTGGGGTAAAAGGTTACAACCCTCTACATTAAAAAAATCCCCTCACCTCACATTCTGGGAACATGCTCCTTAGCTCTTAAATCCAGAGATGAAGGAAGAGCTTATCCTATTCATTCTGTTGACCTCTTTCGGAGAGTTTGATTGTCTCAATGGGGTCACATCATCTAAACACCAGTAAGTGCAAGCCAGGGTTACTGAATCTCCTTTGTAGGACCACCCCCTCACTGCAGGATGTTATTGTTATGTTCGCTTATTTTCATCTCTCAATTTGTTAAATAGCTACGCAATCGTATATACGCAATCGTATATATTGCTGGAATTCTTTGAAGAAGTAAATAGCAGGACAGACAAAGACGAGTCAATAGATGTTATAGACCTACATTTTCAGAAAGCCTTTGATAAAGTGCCACACGGGAGGCTGCTAAGGAAGATGAGAGCCCATGGTATCAAATGGTGGATACTAGCATGGATCGCAGGTTGGCTAGATGGCAGAAGGCAAGGAGTGGCAATAAAGGGGGCTTTTTGTGGTTGGCTGCCAGTGACTAGGGGAGTTCTGCAGGGCTCGGTGCTGGGGCCGCTGCTCTTCACGTTTTATATTAATGATTTGGATGAGGGGATTGAAGGCTTTGTGGCCAAGTTGGTGGTTGATGTGAAAATAGGTGGAGGGGCAGGTAGTGTAGATAAAGCAGGGACTCTGCAGAAGGACTTGGATAGGAGGGGAGAGTGGGCAGAGAAGTGGCAGATGGAATATAGTGTAGCAAAGTGTGGAGTCATGCATTTTGGTAGTAGGAATAAAGGCATAGATTATTTTCTAAATGGGGAGAGAATCCAGAAATTGGAGGCGCAAAGAGACTTAGGAGTGCTGGTGCAGGATTCCCAAAAAGTTAATCTGCAAGTCACATCAGTAGTAAAGAAAGCAAAAGTAATTCTAACATTTATTTCGAGAGGGCTTATATTCAAAAACAGGGATGTAATGCTGAGGCTCCATAAGGTGCTGGTCAGGCTGCATTTGGAATATTGGGAGTAATTTTGGGCACCCATATCTGAGGAAGGATGTGCTGGCTCTGAAGAAAGTCCAGAGGAGTTTTACAAGAATGATCCCAGGAATGAGTAGGTTAACATATGATGAGCGTTTGACAGCACTGGGCCTATATTCGCTGGAGTTTAGATCAATGAGGGGGGACCTCATTGAAACATACAGAATAGTGAAAGGCTTGGATAGAGTGGATGTTGAGAGGATGTTTCCACTAGTGGGCAGTCTAGGACTAGAGGTCTTAGCCTCAGAATTAAATGACGTTCTTTTAGGAAGGAGATGAGGAGGAATTTCTTTACTCGGTGGGTGGTGAATCTGTGGAATTCTTTGCCAAAGAAGGCTGTGGACACAAAGTCAGTGGATATATTTAAGGCAGAGATAGATAGATTCTTGATTAGTACAGATCTCAGTAGTTTTGGGGAGAAGGCAGGGGGAGAATGGGGTTAGGAGGGAGAGATAGATCAGCCATGATTCAATGGCGGAGCAGGCTTAATGGGCAGAAAGGCCTAATTCTACTCCTATCTCTTATGATCTTATGATATAAGAATATAAAGTTATACATGCAGACTAATTTGTTATGCAAGGAACTGCAGATGCTGGAATCTTGATCAAAGCACAGTGCTGGAGTAACCCATCAGTCAGGCAGCATCTGTGGAGGGAATAGACGGGTAAAGTTTCAGGATGGGACACTTCTTCATGCTGATAGCAATAGGGGAAGAAAACTGGAAAAGAGAGGTGGGGTTGGGATAAATTAATTTGTTGCCAGCCCAGATTTGTTCTGTTTTTTTCTTCAGTTACCTAAATTCAAGTCATCATTAACTCTCTGCATTAACTTATTTCAAACCTGGCGAGTTTATTTAAGATATTTAGGGAATCAATGTAGATACAGTGAATGCAAGAATAATGAAGCAGGTCAATTAAGCCAAATGATCGACTTCTATTTCTATTTATGTAATTGAAAATGGATTTGTTTCTGAAATGAGCGCTAGGCTGCAATGCTTTCCCCACTGCAGTGTGTATTTGTGGAGTTATTTAAAATACATTGCTCCACTGCCTACATACCAGCACCCCTCCAATACCCCCATAAAATGCCTATCCAGCAGAATCTTACAGATGCACTAAGACTTCCCTGGCCTGTTTTTAAAGATTCCTTTTTCAGTTTACCACGGAAAGGGGTAGTTCATTGTTGAATGGGGTTGAAGATCCAAGGGTGGAATTGCGGAATTCTCCTTTTGTGTTGTCCAGGGATTTTAAGAGCTCCCTCTGGCTGGGTTGGTGGCTGCAGGGTGGACGATTGAGAGGTTGAGATGTGTGGGTATATAGGTAGTGTAAACACCAAATTTAATTAACGACTCAGAAGATACAAGCAAAAATGGAATATGATCATAGTGAGGAGGCAGCATTAGGCATTAAGAGATAGAAGCAGGAGTAGGCCACTTGTTTCCAGGAGCCTGTTCTATCATTTAATAAGATCATGGCTGATCAAATTTTCCTTAACTCCATTATCCCAATTTATCCCCATAAATGGTAATTCCTTTACAGATTAACAATCTTTCTCAATTTTGAATTTATTTAAGCATTCAGTCCCCATAGCTTTCCAAAGAAAAGGAATTACCTTTCTCTTCCTAATCCCTGAAAAAGCACCCAAGTTGAGTTCTATTCAGAAGTTACGGTATGTGTTAAAAGTCCTGTATGTACCTCCTCCATCGTAGGGAACAAAAGTTGATGGACTAAGAAAGGTCATTCTCTTTTTTCCCCTGAGAACAGTCGGCCAGTCACCAGAACCCTTCCAAATGCAATATTGGCTTAAGGCCACAAAGCCTTTTGTGTCTCTCTTATTTCTGCACTTTTGTCTCAGTAATGAACCTCACTGAATGATAGGCCTCCATTTTAGATCTGGGCAAAGCATCTGAACCCATATATATATGGCAGGGTTTAGTTCAAATCTCAGCAAATGCCTGTTGCAACCCCTTGGCGAGTACCATGTTTGTGGCAAATTAACTGATTGTAGGTGTTGGAGTTCTCGGAGTAAAGGTGATGATGTGCTAATAGTCTGTTTAATAACCAATCTCCAGGTAACAGAAGATGTCCACCGAATACTGAATAAGTGTAATTATGAGTTTGTCTGTCGCGGCAAAGTCAGTGTGAAAGGAAAAGGAGAAATGCTGACATACTTCCTTGAAGGAAAAGCGAAGACTAATTCACAAGCAAGCTCAGCAAACATCGGGAGAAAAGCGTTCTCAAGTGGAAGGGCAAAACTGGGGACCAGCTGCCCTTCCGTGTCGTCAGTAGCCAGCTTCACAGTAAAGGCAGGACTTGGGGCACTTCAGGCAGCTGCAATGCAAACAACTCAACCTGTGCATTGTACTCCACCCATACCTGTTGTTGAACAAGCATAGCAAATGTTGGCACAAAACTGAAGTCCGCATCGCGAGCTGTCCAAAGGGAGAAGATCAATTAATGATCACGCAAGAAGATTCCGATGTTTGGAAGTCAGGCACAGAAGAGCGGAATGTTCTCCTGGAATGGGCACCAGGATTATATGGGTCACAAACCACAGGAATTATTGTGATTAAAACCAAAGACTGAAACTTTGGGTCTTGTGAGAAATGTTGCTTGGAATGAATGGCAAATTAAGGGCTAACTATTTGTTAGATTCAGCAAAGAACTACATTTTGGACAAAGAAAATTATCTTTTTAAGTAAAATAAAGAATCTTAGAAGGCTTAATAAATTATAACTAGAATTTGTATGTTATAGCATTTCTCTGCATGTTTTCTAAATGTGCACAAACATTTTACCAGATGACATTAAGTTATAAAATAACTACTTTTTACTTTGGCTGCCAATAAATGTGTCCACACATTATCAAGTATCCATTTAATATTGCCTTATTTATTTTCTGTTTCCTTTGTTTAACATTTTCAATGCCTGCCTTTTTCAAACCGTTCTCTGCAAGATTTTATGGTACGTAATCTCTGTAAATAATTTATTGATTATACAGTATGGATTGTGTATAATATTTAAGAAAAGCACATGTCAAGTGAATATTTAATTAACTTTTATAACAAAGTTTTATTTATGTAAGCATGACTGTTAACGTGGGATTCTTCTTTTGTTGATATCCACAACATATGTTCAAACCTATTAAATATCAAAGGTACAGAACTCCCAATGATTATAGATAATCTTTGCCAGAAGGTCACAGGAGTTTACAGCACTAACTAAATAGTGAGTCTTTTTCTAGCTTTGTGACCCTGTAACTATTACTCAGTAGCAATAAACTTGAGCTTTAAGAATATGTATTGAGTATTCCGTAGAGAGAAAGGGATGTTATTAAGTTCATTCTGCACTATCGACTGATATTTTCACAATATAATCAGTGTAGACATCATATAACGAAGACAGCAATCTGCAGGTGGGAGAAGCAGTTTGGGAACTATTAACATTTTTCAAGCATTGTGGCCTCTGTACTGAAGTCAAATATTTTACAAACCATTAGTTTTATGCTATATCACACAACTAAAACCATTGCTACGAGTTTCATTTTTTAAGAACTGCAACGAGCTTGCTGATTTTCCATATTTAAATACGGGTCTATTTTTATGTGCATATTGAATATTGTAAAATATCTTTCAGTCTCTTTTGGAACTGTAAGGATTACCTAAAGAATCCAATATTTGTCCGACCTTTTATGTTAAAAGTGGATAATATTCATTGAAATGTTAAATGTGAATGTAAATTTCTAATTATAACTTTTTATACTGAGTGTTTGCACTATTATAATTTCTTTTGGGTCGAATGAAAAAGTAAAAAAAAATGTTTTAAAAACTTCTTCCCCATCTGTGAGCGTTTGTAAGATGTACCGTGGTGTCTTCTATTAAGCTTGCAATGCAAAAGGATTTATTGGAAGATTTCATTCACTTTTGCTTCAAAATTTGAATTATTTGGAAAATCAACAGTTTTTTTCCCAGTTTCGTTTCGAGATACAGTGCGGAAACAGGTCCTTCAGCCCACCGAATTCACGCCGATCAGCGATCCCTGCACACTAACACTACCCTACACATACTGGGGACAATTTGTACATTTATACTTGGCCAATTAACCTACAAACCTGTACGCCTGCAAAGTTATGATTTCCTACGATGAATTCACAGTGTGGGGAAAAAAACTGTGCCCATCGTAGTACCTAGGACATAATAAATTACAACACTGGAACCAGCCCTTCAGCATACAATATCTGTGCTGATCATAATGCCAGATAAACTAATCTCATCTGCTTGCATGTCCATATCTTTCTGTTCCCAGCATATCCATGCCTCTTAAATGCCACTATCGTATCTGCCTCCACTACTACCCCTGGCAGCGTGTGCCAGGTATCCACCATCCTGTGTGAAAGACTTGCTCCACATATCTCCTTTAAATTTCCCCCAGTATTCTTAAATCTATGCCCTGTCTTTGAAATTTCCACCCTGGGAGAAAGATTTTGACTGACTACCCTATCTTTGCTTCTCATAATTGTATGTATTTCAATCAGGTTTCCCCTCAGCCTCTGGTGTTCTAAAGAAAACAATCCAGGTTTATCCTCTACTGAGATCACGTATGACAGTCCAAGTTTATCCTTTACTGTTATCACATACGACAGTCCAAGTTTATCCACTACTGCTTTCACGTTTGACAGTCCAAGTTTATCCTCTACTGCGATCACGTATGACAGTCCAAGTTTATCCACTACTGCGATCACGTATGACAGTCCAAGTTTATCCACTACTGCTATCACATACAACAGTCCAAGTTTATCCTCTACTGTTATCACATTATTAACAAGTGTTGTCGCTGTAGATGGGGAATCCTTTGCCTTGGTTGTTTAACATACAATTGTGGAATTTTGACAGAAAACTTCAAACCTCTTTACATCAATCTATGTAAAGCACGCTCGCAGTTGTTTGAAAAGTGACACCGCTTCTATAATTAAATATTGTGGAGCGAGACATTTGTCTCAGTAACACCCAAACTTTATGGGAACTGCTTTCAGATCAAAAGAGTGTTCTTAGCCCATGTGCATGTTTTTGTTGTCCATTATGCATGCTGTCAGTCACATTGGAGAAGATTGTAATGCATGCGTGCCTAACATCTAAAGGGGTAGCACAGCAGTAGAGTTGCTGCCTTACAGCGCCAGTCCCGTCTTTAATCCTGACTACAGGTGCTGTCTCTTTGTTCTCACTCTAACTCTTCCCGTTTACGCACTGACCATGTAAACCAACCTGGCTTTAGCCCATCATAGAGCTCTCCCTCCCCCACCCTATCTGCAGTTTAATTTTAGTCTCATTCCCAGATACAACAAAAGGTCTTCTACCTGAAATGTTAAGTCTTTTTACCCACAGTTGCAACCTGACCTGAGTATTTCCAGCATTTTCTTTTTTTTTTAGATTTGCAGCAGCTGAGTTTTTATCGATTTTCACTTGTTTTTGCTCTGTAGGAGTTATCAGTTCAGTTTATTGTCACATGTACCGAGGTACAGTGAAAAGCTTTTGTTGCGTGCTAACCAGTCCACAGAAAGACAATACATGATTTCAATAGATCCATTTACAATATATAGATACATGATAAGGGAATAACGTTTAAAGCAAGGTAAAACCAGAAAAGTCTGATCAAGGATAGTCCGAGGGACATCAAAGAGGTAGACAGTAGTTCAACACTGCTCTCTGGTTGTGGTAGGATGATTCAATTGCCTGATAACAGGTGGGAAGAAACTGTCCCTGAATCTGGTGGTGTGTGTTTGCACACTTCTATACGTTTTGCCTGATGGGCGAGGGGAGAAGAGGGAGTGGCCAGGGTGCGACTCATCGTTGATTATGCTGCTGGCCTTGCCGAGGCAGCGTGAGGTATAAATGGAGTCAATAGAAGGGAGGTTGGTTTGTGTGCTGGCCTGTGCTGTGTCCACAATTTCTTGCGGTCCTGGATGGAGCTGTTCCAAAACCAAGCTGTGATACATCCTGATAAAATGCTTTCTGTGGTGCATCTGTAGAAGTTGGTGAGAGTTGTAGGGGACATGCCAAACTTCCTAAGCCTTCTAAGGAAGTAGAGGGATTGGTGTGCCACCTTGGCCATCGCTTCAATATGGGTGATCCAGGAAGGGAATTATATTTCCTTAATATCCAAGGCTTTATTCTGCAGCAGTTTACCGTGCTGACCGGGCCAGCAATGCAAATCAAAGGGTGGCTGCACAGTAACATGGGCTGTCCCCTAATATCATGCTTGATGACTCTAATGCGCGTGAGCATAGAATACATAGTGGCACAGTGGCACAACTGATAGAGATGCTGCCTCACGATACCAGAGACCCAGGTTCGATCCTGACCTTGGGTGCTGTCTGTGTGGAGTTGCATGTTCTCCCTGTGACCATGTGGATTTCCTCTGGGTGCTCCTATTTCCTCCCAAATCGTGCAGGTTTGTAGGTTAATTGGCCTCCATAAAATTGCCTCTAATATGCAGGGAGTGGATGAGAAAGGGGAGTTGCAGAACTAGTTGTTCATGGTTGTTTTAAGTTGTTCCTTGTTCTTAGTGAATAGTTGTTCAATGGTTGGCATGGACTCATTGGGCCAAAGGACTAGTTTTCATGCTGTCTCCAAATACTTAAAACTTTAAAAAAGTACACAATGCTACAGCAAAAGTGGTGGATCAGGAAACTGGAGGGATTACACAGATTTGAAGTGACTGAGCAACAGAGAAAATCTGCAGTACTCACCAAGTGGGGTTGCAAGGTTCATCATGGTCTGCTGCACAATACTGCTGTTATCAATGGTTTACCCTCACCTCCAGCCATGTGACCTTCAGCTCAGAAGGTTTCATCAAATGGTAGCAGGAATAGCACATCATGCCCTGCAAACCTGGTCTTCTCTTCAAGGAGATCATGGTTAACCTTGTACATTGTCCACCTTCCCTCTGAGTCACTGCTTCCTCGGATTCCCTTAGGGTCCAAAAATCAATTCACTTCAGCCTTGCGTATAGAAGGTGCATCCTCAGTCTTATGGGAAGAGAATTTCAGAGATTTACAATGCGCTTCTGAATGGAACATTTAACTCAAGCCCATCACAAATAGCCTATTGACCAAAATAGGTCTTTTAAGTTATAGTTTTCTCAAGGAACCAGACCGTCAGGACTTACCCTTCAATCCCTTTCTTAATTATATCAATTCTAGGGTGGCACAGTGGCACAGTGACACAGTTGGTAGAGTTTAGTTTAGTTTAGGGATGCAGCGCGGAAACAGGCTCTTCGGCCCACCGAGTCCACATAGATGAATGATCCCCACACATTAACACTATTTTACACACACTAGGAACACTTTACATTTATACCAAGCCAATTAACCTACAAACCTATACGTCTATGGAGTGTAGGAGGAAACCGAAGATCTCGGAGAAAACCTGCATGGTCACGGAGAGAACGTACAAGCTCCATACAGACAGCACCCGTAGTTAAGATTGAACCCGGGTCTCTGGTGCTCTAAGCACTGTAAGGCAGCATCTCTACTGCTGTGCCACCGTGCCACCTTCACAGTGCCAGAGACTCGGGTTCAATTCTGACCTTGGTTGCTGTCTACGTGGAGTTTCCTGTGGCTGTGTGGGTTTTTTCAGGGTGCTCTGGTTTCCTCCCATATACAAAAGGCATGTGGGTTTGTAAGTTAATTGGCCTCTGTAACATTGCCCCTAGTGTGTAAGGATTGAATGCGTACGTGGGATAACATAGAACTGCTGTGAACGGATGATCCATGGTTGGCATGATACTTGGCGGACTGAAGGGCCTGTTTCCATGCAGTATCTCCATACTAAACTAAACTAAACACATATCCACAAAAGGTTGAAGAATGTAATGGGTTCTTGCCAAGCAAGCAACGCGGTGGCTGTTTCTCCTTTCACCAGCTGATGACTCTCTGATCCTTGAAGCAGCTGCAGTCTTTCAAAAACTGTAAAAACATTGCAACTCCCTTTCTACACCAACAGCAATAAGTCATTTGGAGGGGAGTAAAACCTTTGAAAACTAACTGCCTTGTCAATGTAGTGCTAACGGGAAAACACAATGATTTTCTGTCATATATATAAAAAAGGTAGTGAATAAAAATTGGTGTTAAGACAAGGAGGTTGTTCCAGCAACCTCTCCTTTGATGCAGCAAGACGAAGGAGTTCATAAGTTATAGAAGCAGAATTAAGCCATTCAGCCCATTAAGTCTACTCCGCCATCCAATCATGGCTGATCTACATTTACAGTGGCTGATCTATCTTTTCTCTCAAACTCATTCTCCTGCCTTGTCCCCATAACCCCTGACACCCGTACTAATCACAAATCTATCAATCTCCGCCTTAGAAATATCCATTGACTTGGCCTTCACAGGCCAAGAGAACAAAGGGTGATCTGGTCTGGGGGAAGGGGAGGGGGGGCGAAATAGTTTAGAATCCTCTGCCCAGGGGATAAGTCTGTGTTTGTTTGTTCATTTGTTCCAGTGAAGGCGCTGTGCACAAGGCAGCCAGCTAAATGTCGCTTGTCTTTTTCTTTTTCTTTTCACTTTTAACTTCAGGTTTTTGTGTGCCTTGTGTGCCGGTTATATTATAAGATTTGCAATCAAAAATCTAACACAGGAGAAATGAATTTGAAGCCCTCAATGGGAGCTGTGGAGCTTAATGTGTGGGAAGGAACTGAAGATGCTGGTTTAAATCGAAGATAGACACAAAATGCTGGAGTAACTCAGTGGGCCAGGCAGCATCTCTGGAAAGAAGGAATGGGTGAGGTTTTGGGTCGAGACCCTTCTTCAGACTGATCTAAAGTCTAATCAGTCTGATGAAAGGTCTCGACCCGAAACGTCATCCATTCCTTCTCTCCAGAGATGCTGCCTGGCGCACTGAGTTACTCCAGCATTTTGTGTCTATCTGTGGAGCTTAATTTACAGTGATTGAATACAACTGGAATTTTAAAGTTAAATTGGCTCAATAATAGTAACGAAGAAATGATTGGATTGGAGTGAACACCCATCTATTGCCCTCAACCCAACCTAGTAAATCTGCTCTCTAGCCTGTCTATGTATATCAGGCTGATTTTGTTTCTCCCTTCTCATTTCAGGACGATTGAGGAAGGGCAATAAATACTATTGCCATTGACACTTACATCCCTTGAATTAAAATAAACTTGTCTCTTGACTACAATAATATGCATAGAAGATTCCTGTATGTATGACAGCCTGTGAAGGGTCCTTAAATAAATTATGTACATTTTGTTTGAGCTTTCCTTGTCACACATCTGCAGGTTTGCCCAGTTCAGCAATTGACTTGAGTTAAGAATACAACACTTACTCTGTGAGTAAATATCACCAGAAACCTATCCTGGACCACTCAAATTGAAGCAATGACCAAGTAAAACACACCAGCGCCTCTACTTCCTAAGAAGGCTCGGAAATCCATCATGTCCCCAATAACTCTCACCAACTTCTACAGATGCGCTGGAAAAAGCATTTTCCCGGGATACATCTCAGCTTGGTTTGGGAACAGCTCCATCCAAGACCACAACAAATTGCAGAGAATTGTGGATGCAGCCCAGACCATCACACAAACCAGCCTCCATTCCATTGACTCAATTTACACCTCATGCTGCCTCGGCAAGACCGCAAGCATAATCAAAGACAAGATGCACCCCAGCCACTCCCTCTTCCCCTCGCCCATCAGGCAAAAGGTATAGAAGTGTGAAAACGCACAGATCCAGATTCAGAGATTATTTCTTCCCATCTGTTATCAGGCAACAGAACTATCCTACCATCAACCAGAGAGTAGTCCTGAGCTACCATCTACCTCATTGGAGACCCTCGGACTATCTTTGATTAGACTCTACTGGCTTTATCTTGCACTAAACATTATTCCCTTATCATGTATCTGTACACAGTGAATGGCTCAATTGTAATCATGTATTCTCTTTCCACTGACTGGTTAGCACGCAACAAAAGCTTTTCATTGTACCTCGGTACACGTGTCAATAAATTAAACTAAGCTAACTAACTAACTAACTAACTAACTAACTAACTAACATGTACGCTCTGGCAATGAGAATAGTTGTCATCAGCCATCAACAGGGGCAAGTGACTGTGTTGGTGTACTTAAATGTACTATGTTTCAATTTGACTAGATAGCATGCAAACAACAGATTGTCCTGTATCTCAGTACACATGCCCTTCTCCAAGGGGCACCACCTTGTCATGGTGGAGAAGCTTGCGTGTGCCTAAGATCCTGAGAGCTAAACCATCTGCAGCTATGCTGCTGGCAGAGTCACAACATGGCAGATAGGAGAAGTGCCTGACCAAACATGGCCCAAGAACGGTGAAATGGGTTGGCCAGTAGGTGGCGCACCACAATGGCTGAGGAGTTGGAAGAAGGCTGCAGCAAGGAGAAAATTCCAACCATGTTGTTGGGCTTGGGTCTGTCTCTGTCAAGTGGAAGACATTACAAAAAGGCAGCCCAGTTAGATTGCAAATCACAGGAGTTAAAACAGGAATTAGAAAATAGAACAATGTGTGGAGAGGGTGAATAATATTGTGAAGATAGAAGATAAGTTTAAGAATGTTGGAATGAGGTCAGGTGACCTGTGACGAACAGGCCACATGACCTGTTGACTTTTCCAAATATATCATTTCAGACTTCCGGCATTTGCAAGGTTTTGCTTTTTGATGTTAGCTCGATCTGTTGATACCCATTCCCTTGGTTATCAACAATAGTTTTCATTTTAATGAGACTATCAAAAATCAAAATACATTTTTCCCGAGATCTCTTTTATATGGTCAACAAGAATAATTAATGTTTTCTGTGGAGTGGGAAATTGAGTAGCATTGCAGTTTGATGATCTTAGGTCAGGACAGGTTGTTGACCTGAATTGCTGACTCTGTTTTTCTCTCCACACACATTATCTGACCTGCTATTTCGAACATTTTATGTATTTTTTCCCCCAGATTTCCCGCATCTACTGCATTTTACATGTCATCAGGCCATACATGATAGGACAGAATTAGGCCATTTGGCCCATCAAGTCTATTCCGCCATTCAATCATGGTTGATCTATCTCTCCCTCCCAACCCCATTCTCCTGCCTTCTTCCCATAACTGCTGACACCTGTAATAATCAAATGTGAATGCGGATTGTTCTTTTCTCCCGATATATCTCCTTTTCTCCTCGGCCCATAGATTTGAGATTCATCAAATGCTGGCCTCTAGACCCAATCCAGACCATCATTGTTCATGTTCAAATGAACATGTTCATATTCATGAGAGGAATAGATCGGACAGACACAGAGTCTTTTGGCCAGACTGGGGGAATCAAGAACCAGAGAACATAGGTTTAAGGTGAGGGGTGAAAGATTTAATAGGAGCCGGAGGGGTAACCTTTTTTCACAAAGGGTGGTGGATATAAGATACGAGCTGCCAGAGGAGGTAGTTGAGGCAATTACTATTGTAACATTTAAGAAACATTTAATTGGTACATGGATAGGACGGCATTAGAGGGATATGGGTCAAACGCAGGCAGTGTTGATGTGTAGATGTTGTTCGGTGTGGGCAAGTTAGACTGAAGGGCTTGTTTCCACACTGTGTGTCTCTATCACTATGACTCTCAATGTTATTGGTCTCTTTTGGTGACCAAACGTCCTCACTCAAACAAATGCATTCAAACCAAAGATTTTACGTCTTGAAAAGTTAATGACCTGAACGTTTGACTCTGTTTCTCTCTCCACATATAAGTCATTCACTGAAAGTCAAGAACAAAATTGCCTATTTGAATCTTGTTTCATAAGCCAGGGAATGAAGTGAAATTGAGCACTTCAACAACCGGCTCACATTAGAGAGCTAAAAATAAGATCAGTCATCGGGCCTGGAAGACTCTGGTCAGGATTACCACTTTGGCTGGCAGCAAAGATCACAATGCAACATTTGATATCAACAAAATGTGTTGAATTTGGTGTGTTGAAATTTCCACTCCCACAATAGATAATGGCAACAAGAAGCACAAAGTGTGAGAGTAACTCCTTAAGTCAGATAACATCTCTAGAGAACATGGATTGGTGACGATTCAGATCGGGACCCTTCTTCAGATGATTGTAGGCGGGTTGGGGGGGCAGGGTGGGGGGGGGGGGGTGGGGGGTGAAATAAAGCTGGAAGGGGAGAGGCAGGGCAAAGCGAGGGATACTTAGATAAGCAGATAGTTGGACCAAAGGCCAGAGGTCATATCAACAGGTGGATATTATGGGAACAACCACAATAAAACATATAGAAATGAGGATTTAATGTTGGTAGTCCATTTACTCGAAACATTGGCAAAAGTACTAACGAGCAGAAACAGCTTGATATTCTTTGTTTATTTCTACCTTAAAGCACCACAATCCTGGCACATAACAAAGGAGAATCAATTACTTATGGCCTGGCTCTGTAGAGGTGTCCAGTGATCCACGACAATTACTTTTGGCTCAGGAATTAAAAGGAAAATTCATCGTTGGCTTGAAGTTCATTGAGTCAAACAATCAACTTTTCCATAGCAAGCCAGCCAAATTAATGTTGGACATGAAGGTCAGCAGCCCAAACATTTCTTTACTGTTAGCTTATGATTCAGTTCAGTAATCTAGTGGCCTCTGGAACTCAGAACTTTATAAGCTATAGCACACACGTAGGAAAGGCCACTGCTGTGAGCATGAGCATAATTTCACCACATCAACCGCACATTTTCTTATTGTGCATGACACGTGATACTTTGGTTGATAATCAAAGTATTACAAGAACATATTTGAGCATGATCTGCACCACTACCTATAGCTAGAGTGGTAATGCTGATGGAAAGAGAAAGGTCCTTTGGTGCCGAAGAAGTAAACTGAATAGTTGTCATGAAACAGAAAAGTTATGATTCTGGTCGTAGCGCAGAACGTCAAGCTGAAAAGTCCTTTGATTTTTGTAGGCAGTGCCTTGTGGTGGTGGGTGACTTGTTTCTGGTGAACTTAGAATGCTTTGGAAAGGCAGCACGAGTAATAATTTTCCAGTGCCTTAAGTTGTTTACTGGAGGTCGTCCAGGTCTTAAACATGCAATGGATGGCAGGGATTACTCACTGCCTCGAAGGCCATGAACTTTGTGCCAAGTCTAAGGTCTTGCTCTTCAAATATACTTTTTCTCAATCAGCCATCTGTATTGGTGCATTAAAAGTGGTGAGGAATTTTATCATCAGTGTCCAACTGCACAGGAGGTTGGTCCTGAGTTAAGGGATGTGGTCTATATTTTCTCGAGCCTTTGTAAACCCTTATTATTGAAGGGCAGTGTGGCGTAGCAGAGAAAGGTTGGTAGAGATGTTGATCCTACAGCGGTTGAATGTAAAGCCCATCATCTCATAGGCTTCAGAGAGCAAGTTGATGTCTTGCAACTTGGCCGCAGAAGTCATTTGTGTTCTACACCGCACCCACTGAGGTTTAAGTGACTTGGTGCTCAAGTTTTGCTGAATAATTCCATTCATTCTGAAGTTTATATCCAAACCTTGTTTGGTTCCAACTTCCAACCTTTGTTACCAACCTTAGAGTCACAGAGTAAAACAGTGTGGAAACACTGTTAGACCAAGTGTGGTCTAACTTGCCCCCAGGGGCCAACATGTCCTAGCTACACTAGTCCCGCCTGCCAGCATTTGGTCCATATCCCTCCAAACCTGTCCTACCCATGTGCCTGGTAGACACAAAATGCTGGAGTAACTCAACGGGTCAGGCAGCATCTCGGGAGAGAAGGAATGGGTGATGTTTCGGGTCGAGACCCTTCTTCAGACTGATGTCAGGGGAGGGGGCGGGACAAAGATAGAATGTAGTTGGAGACAGGAAGACTAGTGGGAGAACTGGGAAGGGGAGGGAATAAAGAGAGAAAGCAGGGACTATCTGATGACTATCCATGAGCCTGTCTAACTGCTTCTTAAGTGCTGGGATAGTCCCAGCCTCAACTACCTCCTCTGGCAGCTTGTTCCATACACCCACCACACTTTGTGTGAGAAAGTGACCCCTCAGATTCCTATTAAATCTTTTCCCCTTCACCTTAAACCCATGTCCTCTGGAACCTTCTCTGCATTTACCTCTGATGTTAACCTTCTGATCAGTATCTTGGCTTGCATTTGGGCCTGATCTGGGGCATGCTCCAATGTATACTCATTGATCAGTTTCCATGTCTGCATCTGGGCCTGGTCTGGGAGGGGGTGGAACACAAAGGAGAGAGGGCCAGTGGTCACATTAATTGGTCAATTAAGGCCTCAGGCAAAGTTAGATGGAGGTTGAGATGCATTTCACAACCTGCATCAGTGATGGGAGTGTGTCTAAGCATCAAGCCCACAGAAAGTGAAAGGGTCACATAGTCAGTGGTAATTAAAGATTTCAGACCTGAAACCTAAAACCTAAAACATTGTTTCTTTGTAGAAATGCTGCCGGACCTGCCAAGATTGTCCAAAGTTTTCTATTTTTATTTCAGAGGATTAAGAAAGGTTTGTGTTGGAGAGTCCACAAAAGAGGCAGGAAATATGATAACTCTTTTCAATAGATGTCATAAATCAGGTTACCAAAACAAAAGTTGCTCTAAGTGTAACCATTAGCAGGGACATGACTCAGCAATACACCCAATTCCCTGGGTAATAATTCAGGGTGGGATCATTTCAAACCTGACCTAAAAATCACATTCTGATAGGGATGTACATCCTGAAACTAGATGGTGTGGGGCAGCTGATTTGTAAATATGCTCAATCACATTGGATTTTCATTCATTTTTCACTGGAAGAAAAGAGTAATCTCTAGGCTGAACACCAAAGTATTTCATGTAAAGTGTTGGGCATAAGGTCATAAAGAATAGGAATAGAATTAGGCCATTCAGCCCATCAAGTCTACTCCACCATTCAATCATGGCTGATCTATCTCTCCATCCTAACCCCATTCTCCTGCCTTCTCCCCATAACCTCTGACACCTGTACTAATCAAGAATCTATCTATCTCTGCCTTAAAAATATCCACTAACTTGGCCTCCACAGCCTTCTGTGGCAAATAATTCCACAGATTCACCACCCTCTGACCAAATAAATTTCTCCTCATCTCCTTCCTAAAAGAACGTTCATTAATTCTGATGCTGTGATCTCTAGTCGTAGACTCTCCCACTAGTGGAAACATCCTCTCCACATCCACTCTATCCAAACCTTTTACTATTTTGTACGTTTCAATAAAGTCCCCCCTCATTCTTTTAAACTTCAGCGAGTACAGGCCCATCATCGACAAATGCTCATCATAGGGTCAGGTAACATCTGTGAAGGGAATGGACAGGTGGTGTTTTGGCTTGGGGCCCTTCTTCAGACTGATTGTCGTAGAGGGGAGAAAGATGGAAAAGAGAGGTGGGGGCGAGACAAAATCCGGCAAGTGATAGGTGGAGGAAAAAGCTGAGGATGCTGGTTTAAATCGAAGGTAGACACAAAATGCTGGAGTAACTCAACGGGACTGACAGCATCTCGGGAGAGAAGGAATGGGTGACTTTTTGGGTCGATACCCTTCTTTGGTGGATGAAGGTGAAGGGGGTTCTTTCAGAGCTGCTACAGGAATACATAGATTGGAAAAAGAATGAATGGACACAGCCGTTATCAGGCAACAGAACCATCTGACTAACAAATAGAGAGTGGTCCTGAGCTACTAAATGTGTAGGAAGAAAATGCAGATGCTGGTTTAAACCAAAGATAGACGCAAAATGTGGGAGTAACTCAATGGGACAAGCAGCATCTCTGGAGAGAAGGAATGGTTGAGTTCTTCATTAGGATGGAGAGTGACATAGTTAATTAAGAAACAACGGTTCTGAACTTAAAGAAAGGTAACTGAGGGTATGAGACGTGAATTGGCCAAGATAGACTGGCAATTGATTCTTAAAGGGTTGACAGTGGATATGCAATGGAAGGCATTTAAAGACCGCATGGATGAACTACAACAATTGTTCATCCCAGTTTGGCAAAAGAATAAATCAGGGAAGGTAGTGCATCCGTGGCTAACAAGGGAAATTAGGGATAGTATCAAAACAAAAGACGAAGCATACAAATCAGCAAGAAAAAGCAGCCTACCAGAGGACTGGGAGAAATTCAGAGTCCAGCAGAGGAGGACAAAGGGCTTAATTAGGAATGGGAAAAATGATTATGAAAGAAAACTGGCAGGGAACATAAAAACTGACTGCAAAAGCTTTTATAGATATGTGAAGAGAAAAAGATTAGTTAAAACAAATGTAAGTCCCTTGCAGTCAGAAACAGGTGAAATGATCATGGGGAACAAGGACATGGCAGACCAATTGAATAACTACTTTGGTTCTGTCTTCACTAAGGAAGACATAAATAATCTGCCGGAAATAGCAGGGGACCAGGGGTCAAATGAGATGGAGGAACTGAGTGAAATCCAGGATAGTCGGGAAGTGGTGTTAGGTAAATTAAATGGATTAAAAGCCAATAAATCCCCAGGGACAGATAGGCTGCATCCCAGAGTGCTTAAGGAGGTAGCTCCAGAAATAGTGGATGCATTAGTGATAATTTTTCAAAACTCTTTGGATTCTGGAGTAGTTCCTGAGGATTGGAGGGTAGCTAATGTAACCCCACTTTTCAAAAAGGGAGGGAGAGAGAAAACGGGGAATTACAGACCAGTTAGTCTAACATCGGTAGTGGGGAAAATGCTAGAGTCAGTTATTAAAGATGGGATAGCAGCACATTTGGAAAGTGGTGAAATCATTGGACAAAGTCAGCATGGATTTATGAATGGTAAATCATGTCTGATGAATCTTATAGAATTTTTCGAGGATGTAACTAGTAGAGTGGATAAGGGAGAACCAGTGGATGTGTTATATCTGGACTTCCAGAAGGCTTTCAACAAGGTCCCATATAAGAGATTAGTATGCAAACTTAAAGCACACGGTATTGTGGGTTCAGTATTGATGTGGATAGAGAACTGGTTGGCGGACAGGAAGCAAAGAGTAGGAATAAACGGGTCCTTTTCAGAATGGCAGGCAGTGACTAGGGGGGTACCGCAAGGCTCAGTGCTGGGACCCCAGCTATTTACAATATATATTAATGATTTGGATGAGGGAATTGAATGCAACATCTCCAAGTTTGCGGATGACACAAAGCTGGGGGGCAGTGTTAGCTGTGAGGAGGATGCTAGGAGGCTGCAAGGTGACTTGGATAGGTTAGGTGAGTGGGCAAATGTATGGCAGATGCAGTATAATGTGGATAAATGTGAGGTATCCACTTTGGTGGCAAGAACAGGAAAGCAGACTATTGTCTGAATGGTGGCCGATTAGGAAAAGGGGAGATGCAGCGAGACCTGGGTGTCGTGGTACACCAGTCATTGAAAGTAGGCATGCAGGTGCAGCAGGCAGTGAAGAAAGCGAATGGTATGTTGGCATTCATAGCGAGGGGATTTGAGTATAGGAGCAGGGAGGTTCTGCTGTAGTTGTACAGGGCATTGGTGAGACCACACCAGGAGTATTGCGTACAGTTTTGGTCTCCTAATCTGAGGAAAGACATTCTTGCCATAGAGGGAGTACAGAGAAGGTTCACCAGATTGATTCCTGGGATGACAGGACTTTCATATGAAGAAAGACTGGATAGGCTCGACTTGTACTCGCTGGAATTTAGAAGATTGAGGGGGGATCTTATAGAAACTTACAAAATTCTTAAGGGGTTGGACAGGCTAGATGCAGGAAGATTGTTCCCGATGTTGGGGAAGTACAGAACAAGGGGTCACAGTTTAAGGATAAGGGGGAAGTCTTTTAGGACCGAGATGAGAATGTTTTTTTTCACACAGAGAGTGGTGAATCTGTGGAATTCTCTGCCACAGAATGTAGTTGAGGCCAGTTCATTGGCTATATTTAAGAGGGAGTTAGATGTGGCCCTTGTGGCTAAAGAGATCAGGGGGTATGGAGAGAAGGCAGGTACGGGATACTGAGTTGGATGATCAGCCATGATCATATTGAATGGCAGTGCAGGCTCGAAGGGCCGAATGGCCTACTCCTGCACCTATTTTCCATGTTTCAATGTTTCTATGTTGAGTTACTCCAGCATTTTGTGCCTATCTTCGGTCCCAAGATTCAAGATATCTTTATTTGTCATCCAAAAAACAAGTTTTTTGGATGAAATTTAGTCACCCACAGTCCAATAATAAAAGCAATAAAACAAGCAAATTCCACAACCCCAACCAACACACAAACACAGCAACACACCGAGCTACTATCTACCTATTTGGAGACCCTCAGACTATCATTGATCGGACTTTACCAGACTTTATCTTGCACTAACTTTATTCCTGTTATTCCCTTTATCATATACCTGTACACTGTGGATTGCTCGATTGTAACCATTGCTCGATTGCTGACTGGTTAGCACGCAACCAAAGCTTTTCGCTCGGTACACATGACAATAAACTAAACTCAACTCAGTTCCTTTCCTAAAACAGTATTCAGCAAGCTGCGCTTGAACTGTGCACAAGTTGTGGTTAATTAAAAGCACAATTAAGTCAATGAAATAGAAAGTACAGCACAAGAACAGGTCATTTGGCACAAGCTGGTTACATTGATACCAATCCAGCACAAGCCTGACTTAACTCTGTGCCTTCATTCTTCGCCCATGTTACTCTCTCTCCCTTCCTTTCAACCACTCCTCATGTCCCACAAGCTCTGCCACATTTATCAGGAAGAGTTATGGAATCCTGAAAACTTGCTTGAGGCTTGATATGTGTGTGCATGATGCTGGGAAGCAGATTTGTTCTCAGTCAGTGAGTGGGTAGACCAAAGAGCAGGAGAGGAGCAGGAATTACAGAGGAAATCACAAAATGGAGAAACAGCATTTCATGTTCCACTGGGTAGCGCAGAACCCAACGGTATGAGTATTGAATTTTCCATTTTAGATGACACACCTCCCTTTCCCCTCCCACTCCCTTTCCTGTGCCTCCTCCCCTACAACCCCCTGTGCACCCATTTCTCCTACTATTCCCCTCACCTCCCCCCCCCGCCCACCTCCCTCATGCCCTGTTTCTTGCCATCGATATTCCTCCCTATGGCTTTACATTTCATTCATCTTTCATACCTTTTCTGTCATCAGCTGATATCCTTTCTTGTCCATGTTTATTTTTTGTCTTCTAGGGCAGCACAATGGCATGGTGGTAGAGTTGCTGCCTTACAGTGCCAGAGACCCAGGTTCAATCCTGACTACTGGTGCTGTCTGCATCTAGTTTGTATATTTTCATTGTGACCGCATGGGTTTTGTCCAAGTGCTCTGGTTTCCTCCTACACTCCAAACACGTACAGGTTTGTAGGTTAATTGGTTTTAGTAAAATTGTAAAATGAACCCTAGTATGTAGGATAGTGTTAGTGTATAGCGCAGACTTGGTGGGCCAAAAGGCCTGTTTCCGTACAGTATCTTTAAAGTGCAAAGTCTTTTGTGATTTATTTGTCACACTTTGGTCTTTTTTTCATCTCAAGCCTTTGTCCACCCATTTGCCAATCATCGCCCCCACCTCGCACCTGTATCCACCTATCACATGCCATGCTTTGTTCAGTCCCCACCTCTTTTCTAGCTCCCCCCCCCCCCCCCCATACTGCAAACAGGCTGAAGAAGAATCCCAACCCGAAACCTCACCCATCCATGTCCTCCAGTGATACTGCCTGACTTGCAGAGTTACTCCAGCATTTTGTGCACAACTGAGTCAGTAAGCTATGGTTTCCAATATCCCATTGAAAAATATGATAACAAAATCTTGGCTGATACCCACACACTGTACTGCTGGAGATACGAACCTTTGGACAAGGCAGTAAGTTCATAAGTTCAAAAGTTCTAGAAGCAGAATTAGGCCATTCGACCCATCAAGTCTACTCCCCCATTCATTCATGGTTGATCTATCTTTCCCTCTCAACCCCATTCTCCTGCCTTCGCCCCATAAACCCTGACATGGTAAAGTGAGGGTTTTACCATTCTGCCCTTTCAATGGATATATGCCCCAATAGACATTTTAGGTGAGGGGAAATATCCACAGAAATCTTAGGTAATCTTTATCCCTCCAAAACTTCCAAAATGGCATTTGCATCAAAGGTGTCCAATTGTGCAACATGTGCAAAAAGAAGGAAACACCAATGAATTTGTACAGTATTGGCAGATTACAACATCAATTAGCTATCCTTGACCTGCCTTCAGCTCACACGGATATACATGGGTTAAGTAACATAAAGACTATCCCACCTGCCCATTTAAACAGAACATCAGATTCTCATGGGTCAGTTGTGGCTTTGAAAACCCTAGATGTTTTTGGCACTTCATCTGACAATAACTGTGGAAGTACTTGCCCATGACTCAAGGTTTCTGCACAAATCAATTGTTCCCAGATATGAATGAAATTGCCTTTTTCTTAAAACTTACCAGGAGCAAAGATACCATGGAACAATACAAACTGTAAGGAAGGATAGAGAGAAGGGCTATGAATAAGGGATCACATCCATTTGGTCAATTCAGAGAACCATATTTGAATAAAAGTAGAAAATGCTGGAACACTCAACAGATAAGGCAGCATCTGTGGAAAGAGATAAAGAATGAATAGTGTTAACAGATCAGCTCAACAATCTTACATCAGAACACCTTTTGAATTTCACAGCATTTGCACTATCTGTCTTTCTGAAGGCAGACCTTCACTGAAGCCTATAAACTGTCCCAATCACAGAGATAGGCCGGCACTGCTCTCCCAGAGTCAATGGAAGCAGCCAAATAATGATTTTTTTAATCTTTTTTTTCTCCCTGGCTCTTACTGGAGGTATTAACATCGTGTAAATGCCATTCATCATTGCATGAAGGAGATCACTGAGGTTCTTTCTTCACTGAAAGCCAACAGCACTGCAGGGGCATTGAGGGATTGTTTAACTATTGGGCCTTCTCACGGGACCACTGACTACACAAAAATTGCATTGCCTGTAATGCAGGCCAACTTGGCCAACGAATGAAACTGAAAGGGATTCCTTTCTCTTGACATCCAGCAAGCAAATATATCATACAAGGCATTGGCCAGTATCCCTCACTTATAATCAGTCCAATTTTCTAGCTGTCTTTTAGCCCATTAGGAAAGCGAAAGAGATGGGCACATATTTCCAAATCTACGATGTTTACTCACTGACAACATGGCCTGGTATGTAATTGCAACGGACAGAAACACAAGACGCCACAGAGAGCGGTAGACTGCGCCCAGTCTATCATAGGCCCACCGTCCTCCCCACTATCAAAAGCATCCTCAGGAGGCACTGCCTCAAGAAGGTAACATCTTTTATCAAGGATCCCCACAATTCAGGCTATGCCCTCTTCTTGCTGCGACCATCCTGGCAGCCTGAAGTCCCACACCACAAGGTTCAGGAACAGCTACTTTCCCACACTGTCAAGTTATTGAACGAACCTGCACAACATCCTGTCCCTCCTCACTTCCAGCTTTCTTCACCCCCTCTTCCCCCCTGCCACTAATCAGTTCAAAGAAGGGTCCCGACCCAAAAGGTCACCTATCCATGTTCTCCAGAGCCATTGCCTAATCTGAACAAAACTGCAAGAAATTGCAGAGAATTGTGGACATAGCCCAGAACATCACGCAAATCAACCTCCATGGACTCTATCTAAACTTCACGCTGCCTTGGCAGGGTCAGCAGCATAATCAAGGACCAATCACACCCCCGGTTATTCCTCTTCTCCCCTCTCCCACCAGGCAAGAGTTGCAAAGTTTGAAAATGTATCCCACCAGATTCGGGAACAGTTTCTCCCCAGCTATTATCAGGCAACTGAACTGTCCTTTCACCAGCTAGAGTGCCCTCTTGATCTCCCATTTACCTCATTGGAGACTTTTGAACTACCTTTAATCGGCTTTATCTGACGTTATCTTGCACTAAATAGTATAGCCTTTATTCTGTATCTGTACACTGTGAACGGCTTAATTGTAATCATGTATAACAAAACAATGCTGAGAATTATATTCTGCATGATGTATCTTCCCCTTTGCTCCACATATTGTCCTATTTTACTTGATAGTATTATATATAGTAGTATGTGATCTGGTTGTACGGCATAAAAAACAAAGGTTTTCACTGTGCCTTTCTAAACATCACAATAATAAACCTAAATCTTGCATTTTGCACTGAATGCCCATGGAAAACATGTAAATAAGCAGGTCATAAGGTCATAAGTAATAGTAGAATTAGGCCATTCGGCTATCAAGTTTACTCCGCCATTCAATCATGGCTGATCTATCTCTCCCTCCTAACCCCATTCTCCTGCCTTCTCCCCATAACATCTGACACGTGTACTAATCAAGAATCTATCTATCTCTGCCTTAGAAATATCCACTGACAGCCTCCACAGCCTTCTGTGACAAAGCATTCCACAGATTCACCACCATCTGACTAAAGACATTTCTCCTCATCTCCTTCCTAAAAGAGCATCCTTTAATTCTGAGGCTATGACGAGTCCTAGACTCGCCCATTAGTGCAAACATTCTCCCCACATCCACTCTATCCAAGCCATTCACTATTCTGTATGTTTCAATGGGGTCCCCCCTCATTCTTCTAAACTCCAGCGTGTACAGGCCCAGTGCCAACAAACACTCATCATAGGTAAACCTACTCATTCCTGGGATCATTCTTGTAAACCTCCTCTAGACCCTCTCCAGAGCCAGCTCATCCTCAGATAAGGTGCCCAAAATTGCTCACAATATTCCAGCGCCTTATGGAGCCTCAGCATTACATCCCTGATTTTGTATACAAGCCCTCTTGAAATAAATGCTAGCATTGAGTTTGCTTTCTTTACTACAGATTCGACTTGCGGATTAACCTTTTGGGAATCCTGCACCAGCACTCCCAAGTCCCTTTGCACGTCCGATGTCTGGATTCTCTCCCCATTTAGAAAATAGTCTACGCCTTTATGACTCCACACTTTGCTATATTCCATCTGCCACTTCTCTGCCAACTCTCCCAACCTGTCCAAGTCCTTCTGCAGAGTCGCTGCTTTCTCTACACTACCTGCCCCTCCACCTATTTTCATACCATCCGCAAACTTGGCCACAAAGCCTTCAATCCCCACGTCCAAATCATTAATATTCAAAATGGGGCACTACTGATACTATAAGAAAATAACTGCAGATGCTGGTACAAATCGATTTATTCACAAAATGCTGGAGTAACTCAGCAGGTCAGGCAGCATCTCGGGAGAGAAGGAATGGGTGACGTTTCGGGTCGAGACCCATCTTCAGACTGATACTATGTCAGATTGATGCAGGCTAATTACTGATAATAATCCCTGAAAGAAGTCAAACTTAGCCTTAATGTTTGAGCATTATTGCATCACTTTTCTGGGATCTTTCTATACATAATTCCCTGCTATGCTTTCAACTCACACCAGCAATTAAACATCAAAAGTTGTTAACAAGGTGTAGAACCTTCCGGGAGATTGTGGAAGTCTATGAGCATAAATCTTCCTATTCGTCTTTGGTTGCATTGCTTCATGTCACAAATTGGCTTTGGAGATATTTGAAATGTCCCCCAACAGTTCTGATTGTCTTTGTTGATGCTTATTTGAAGCAAGAGGATAGCAAGAAAATAGTGGAGGAAATCTCTGTGTGGTGTCGTGGCATATGATTTGGGCACTAAATTATTATTTTTCATCTGTGTTCAATGGGGAGGACATGGAGGTGGAGAGCTAGGGGAGTAGTACATTGATATTCTGCAATATGTTTGCACCAGGAAGGAGGATTTTTTTTATTTAGTTTTAGTTTTAGAGATACAGTGTGGAAACCCAGCCCTCTGGCCTACTGAGTCCTCACCGACCATCGATCACCTGTCCACTAGTTGTATCCTGCACATCAGGGTTAATTAACCAAAGTCAATTAATCTACAACCTGTCATATGTTGAAAGAATGGAGCGACTGGGCTTGTATACACTGGAATTTGGAAGGATGAGAGGGGATCTAACTGAAACATATAAGATTATTTAACGATTGGACACGCTAGAGGCAGGAAACATATTCCCGATGTTGGGGGAGTCCAGAACCAGGGGCCACAGTTTAAGAATAAGGGGTAGGCCATTTAGAAGAGTAAAAAAAATTTCACCAAGAGAGTTGTGAATCTGTGGAATTCTCTGCCTCAGAAGGCAGTGGAGGCTTTCAAGAAAGAGTTAGAAAGTGCTCTTAAAGATAGCATAGTCAAGGGATATGGGGAGAAGGCAGGAACGGGGTACTGATTGGGGATGATCAGCCTTAATCACAGTGAATTGCAGTGCTAGCTCGAAGGGCCGAATGGCCTACTGCATCTATTGTCTATTGTCTATTGTCTATTGTCTATTGCATGTCTTTGGGATGTGGATGGAAACTGGAGCACCCGGAGAAAACCCACGCAGTCACAGAGAGAACATATAAACTCCGCACTGACAATACCCAAGGTCAGGATCGAACTTGGGTCTCTGGTGTTGTGGGGCAGCAGCTCTACTGTTCTACTATACTGCTCTACCAAAGATGTTAGCACACAATAATATGGATTAATTCCCAAAGCATGACAAGATCTAATCCGGGATGTTGTGGCAAACATAGTCTTGGTCCCATGTTCCCTTTATGTTTCTATATACTGTGGCACCAAAAAAGGAATAAAGCATGTGAGTGAGATTTTGTCATCTGAGCAATTATATTATTGCGCTGTTGTGCTGTTGTGCTGTTGTGCATTGCCTTGTCCAATGTATGAACTTCTGAACCTTTCGTATAATTTACCTTAGGTTGTGCTTATGTAAGATAACCTACCTAGTTCACAATATATCATTGTGTGTGGATACCAGCATTTCTAATTGTGTTGGTTCTGTGTAAACTGATTGACGAGATCAAATATGCCTTAACTGCATAGAGGTGGCCTGTGAAACAAGTGGCCTTTGTGGGAAATTGCAGCTAAGTCTGCATTCACAGGGAAATGTACGTAAACAGATGCTGAAAAAAATTGGTGTCTGAGTCTGAGATAACAGAGGAATGCAAGAATAGCTCTTTGGCATCCTTGAGCAAAGATAACCCTAAATAAACTTAGAAAAGGTTTAGCAACATGACTTAACCACCTATACTATTTACCAGTGCAAGAGCAGTTTTACAACATGCCTGTTCTTCAGGTGAAGTATTGATAATTTGGTCTTAATCTATACAGTACTATGGATTTTTTATGTGTTCATTTCTACTCTCTGAAGTTACTGATTTTGCAGGCAGCAACTTGTGGAGATGGTAATAAGTTATTTTGAAAGGGAGGAGATGGTGTCTCATGAATGTTGCAAAGTCTGTGTAGGAAGGAACTGCAGATGCTGTTACACCGAAGATAGACACAAAATGCTAGAGTAACTCAATGGGACAGGCAGCATCTCTGGGGAGAAGGATTGGGTGACGTTTCCAGTCTGAAGAAGGATCTCGACCCGAAACATCACCCATTCCTTCTCTCCAGGGATGCTGCCTATCCTGTTGCAAAGTGTGAGGTTGATTTGAAAGTAAACCAAGTAGTAAATCAGGGCTGTAGTGCTGTTCTTATGCAAGGGTCTTAACTGTGTTTATGGAAAAAAAAATAGCACTGAGAGCTTTTATTGTCCAAGATGGTAGAAAGGATTAAAAACCCTGGCAGGATATTTAATAGAGAGCAAGCCTCCCCACAACAAAAACTTCTCTTTCTTGTCAGTGTGTATGAAGTCTGAGCTAGAAGTCTTCTTCTTCATAGAAGTTGGGAGATTTCCAGGAAGTGGTGTTTTTGTCCAGCCAATAATTTCTTGAACCTCGGAAGGTCAGAAGAAATATTTGAGAACAAATATAATAGCAAATGATGAATGACATGCCCTAAATTCAGGCTGTTAGTTATTTTACTGCTCTGTAACAGCCAAGAGGAACGTTGCCCAGTATTTTAAGCCAAAAACATACATAGGTTTAGCGTAAGAGATTGCAGGCTAGGTAGGATAAGCCAACATTAATGAACACTGAGGGACCAAGTTCTCTCATGTGAGTTTCTAACTATTGAATTACCGTCAGCTCTGCAGGCCAGTGGCCAAATCCCATGTGGGTACAATAACCTCCTTCTTCTTCCAGCTTCATTGAATTAATTCTGGCATACTATTTATAACAATCGCTTTGGAATTAATTTCAAGCAAAACATTATATTTTTCTCAAAACTAAACATGGTTTTAATAAGAATATAGGAACACTGGAAGCAATTGTTCCTCCTCTGCTGTTCGATGAAATCGAGCTGATCATTTACTTTTGGTCACTTTCCTGCACTAACCCCTTTCTGCTGATTTTATTACTATCAGTGAGGACATTCCCACCTGTTGCCATTGAACTACACCGCTACAAACCAGCATTATTTTGTTTCCTAAACTTTTCTCTAGCATAGAATTTTCTTGAGTTATATGTTAGCTGTTGTATAAATTAGTTTCCAACAAACCATTCCCACTTCCACATCACCCGATCCACCATATCCACAACCCCACAGCAACCAGTCCTCTCTCCCTCGACCAACACATAAAATTTAAGAATGATTTCATTCAAAAATCCCAAACAATAGTAAATGAGCTGGGTGAAAGGAATGAAGAGCGTCCAAGGAATGCAGACAGATTGAGAAAATGCTGTCACGGTGGCACGGCAGTAGAGTTGCTGCCTGAGACCCGGGTTCAGTCCTGACTACGGATGCTGTCTGTATGGAGTTTATATGTTCTCTCCGTGACCTGTGTGGGTTTTCTCCAGGTGCTCCGGTTTCTTCCTACACTCCAAAGATGTACAGGTTTTTAGGTTAATTGGCTTTGGTAACTTTGCAAATTGTCCCCAGCATTAGGATATGTGCGGGGATCACTGGTCGGTGCAGATTCGGTGGGCCAAAGGACCTGTTTCCATGCTGTATCTTTGAACTAAATTAAACGAAATGAAACAAAACGAAACGAAACGAAACGAAACGAAATGAAACTAAACTAAACTAAACTAAACTAAACTAAACTAAACTAAACTAAACTAAACTAAAATAAAATAAAATAAACATCCTTCTGGGCAATTCACTCTGGGGGAGGTGTGGGGTGGGGTTGTTGTCTGAATATTCGCCAGCTCCATTAAATCTTTATTCTATAAGACAGTAGCAGAACCAGTTGCTTTGTAATGAAACCCATGCTGATTATCAATGGAATGTAAGAAGGGCATGAATGGTCATGGACTCTTTCCCAGGAGAGTAGAGTCTAAAACTAGAGGGCACAGGTTTTAGTGTGAAGATGGAAAGATTTAAAGGGGATCTGAGGGACATTTTTTTTCAAAAAGAGTGTGATGGCTGGTTTGCATGGACTCGGTGGGCCGAATGGCCTGTTTCAACACTGTATCTAAAGTCATAATGACATAACATTATGAGAGGGCTTGGCAGGTGGATGCTGTGAAGATGATTCCCTTGGTGTGGTAATTTAGATCCAAGATAAAAGATAAAAGGTAAAAGTTCATCCATTTATAACACAAACGAGGAAGATATTCTTCTTTCAGGAAGCTGTGAATCTTTGAAATTCACTACCCCAGGAAATAGAACTGAGCCATTAAATATTCAAAGCACAGCTAAATTGATTTCTGGTGTACAGAATATTAAAAGATTACAGAGATAATACAGAAAATGGGATTGTATTGAATGGTGGAGTAAGCTGAAGGAGGCAGTATGGCAAACTCCCGGTGTAGGAAGGAACTGCAGACTGAAGTTGAGTCTCGACCTGAAAAGTCACCCATTTCTGCTCTCCAGAGATGCTGCCTGTCCCCCTGAGTTACTCCAGCATTTTGGGTCTATCTTTGGCAACCTCCTGATCTATATTACTGCTGCACAGAATTAAGAGTAAATTATGATCTAAAATCAATCTTCCAAAATTCTATAGATTCTGAAACAGTTCCCACTTTCTCAAATTGAAAAGTAACAAATGTAACCCAGTTAATTAAGTGAAGATAGACTGAAAATGAGAAACTACAATACTGATAATCTGACATCCTTGGTAGGGAAAACTGTTGGAATCTAGTATTAAATTAGTGGAAGTGGTATCAAAGCATTGAGAAAATATTAATAACATTTGCAGAGCCCACATGATTTATAAAAGGAATATCATTTTTAATAAATCTGATGTTTTTTTGTGACTGTGACTGAAAAGATAAGTAGATGTATTTGGACTTTTAGAAGCCTTTTATAAGGTGCCATACACCAGGTTATTAAACAAAGAGCATGTGAGATTAGAGGTTAGATATTGATGCAGTTTGGGAATTGATTAGTGTTTAAAAAAACAGAAAGCAAGAATAATCTGATATTCGGGAACCAGAGGACATAGGTTTAAGGTGAGGGGGGGAAAGATTTAATAGGAACCTGAGGGGTAACATTTTCACACAGAGGGTGGTAGGTTTATGAAATGGGCTGCCGGAGGAGGTAATTTGAGGGAGGTAGCATCACAACGTTTAAGAAACATTTGAACAAGTTCTTGGACCGGGCAGGTTTAGAGCGATAAAGGCCAAAAACAGGCAGGTGGGACTAGTGTAGATGGGACATGTTGGTCGGTGTGGTCAATTTGGGCCTGTTTACACACGGTATAACTCTATAACTATTTTTTAGTCAGGAGGCCATCACTAATGAGATGTCGCAGGGATCAGTCCTTGGTCACAGCTTCTGGCAATCTATACAATTAATATTTGAGGGGACCCAATATGACTTATTTTAATGTAAAGGAAGGAACTGCAGATGCTGGTTAAACCAAAGAAAGACACAAAAAGCTGGAATAACTCAGCGGGTCAGAGAGCATCTCTGGATAAAAGGAATAGGTGATATTTCGGCTTGAGACCCTTCTTCAGACCTTTATCTTAACGTATCTTAGCTTATGTTTGCAGCTGGTAAACGGCTAGGTCGCAGTGAGAGTTGTGAGGAGGATGCAGAGAGGCATTTTAAGTGGCATAAACAGACTTGATAAATAAGCAAGAACATGGCAGATAGAATAAAATGTGCAATCTACTTTGGCGAAAAAAAGCAACAAAGTGGTAGGAGGAGGGGGAGTTCAACGAGATCTGGGTGTCCTAGTGCATCAGTCAATGAAAGGAAGCATGCAGGTTCAGCAGGCAGTGAAGAAAGCCAATGGAATGTTGGCCTTCGTAACAAGAGGAGTTGAGTATAGGAGCAAAGAGGTCCTTCTACAGTTGTACCGGGCCCTGGTGAGACCGCACCTGGAGTACTGTGTGCAGTTTTGGTCTCCAAATTTGAGGAAGGATATTCTTGCTATGGAGGGCGTGCAGCGTAGGTTCACTAGGTTAATTCCCGGAATGGCGGGACTGTCGTATGTTGAAAGGCTGGAGCGATTGGGCTTGTATACACTGGAATTTAGAAGGATGAGGGGGGATCTTATTGAAACATATAAGATAATTAGGGGATTGGACACATTAGAGGCAGATAACATGTTCCCAATGTTGGGGGAGTCCAGAACAAGGGGCCACAGTTTGAGAATAAGGGGTAGGCCATTTAGAACGGAGATGAGGAAGAACTTTTTCAGTCAGAGGGTGGTGAAGGTGTGGAATTCTCTGCCTCAGAAGGCAGTGGAGGCCAGTTCGTTGGATGCTTTCAAGAGAGAGCTGGATAGAGCTCTTAAGGATAGCGGAGTGAGGGGTATGGGGAGAAGGCAGGAACGGGGTACTGATTGAGAGTGATCAGCCATGATCGCATTGAATGGCGGTGCTGGCTCGAAGGGCTGAATGGCCTACTCCTGCACCTATTGTCTATTGTCTATTGTCTATTTATTAAATATAGAGAGATACAAGGTCTTGGTGTTCAGATGGTCCTGCATATCCTTGTACACAAACAATGAAAGTTAACAAGCAGGTATTACAAACAATCACAAAGCAAACACTATATTAATTTAGTTTAGTTTAGTTTATTGTCACATACCAAGGTACAGTGAAAAGCTTTTGTTGCGTGCTATCCAGTCAGAGGACAGACAATACATAACTACAAACAAGTCGTCTACAGTGTACGGATAGATGATCAAGGGAATAACATTTAGTGCAAGATAACGTCCAGTAAGGTCCAATTAAAGATACTCCAATGAGGTAGATAGTAGCTCAGGACCACTCTCCGGTGGTTTATGTGAAAACCGAGAGAAAATGAGAAGCTACAATCCAGTTAATCTGTCATTCATGGCAGGGAAAACTGCTGGAATCTAGTATTAAGTTTGTGGAAGTGGTAGCAAAACACTGAGACCTCAGAGCCCTATTAAGAGTTCCAAAGGGAACTCTTTGGAACTCTCAACTTAATAGGGCTCTGAAGACTCAGTTACTAAATATATTTGAGACAGAGTTGGATAGATAATATTGTTGGATAATAAGGAGCCAAGGGATACAAAGTTAGTGGAGTTAAACGCCATAGAGTCATAGAACACCATAACAGGTCAGTTGGTTCACACCAACCACAAGAACCCACTTATATTTATCGCATTTAAATCTCACGATGTTCCCATCATCTAGCCTCAGATTCTATCACGTCCTCAATAGGCCAAGGAAATTTGGCATGTCTCCAATAATTCCTCCCAATTTCTGTGGATGCACCACAGAAAGCATCCTATCCAGATGTATCCCAGCTTGGTATGGTAACAGCTCTGCCAAAGTCCGCTAGAAATTGCAAAGAGTTGTGAATTCTTCCCATTCATCAATCTAATCAGTCCCCTCAATTGACTCTATCTACACTTCATGCTGCCTCAGTAAAGCAGTCAACATAATCAAGGACTACTCACATCCTGGTGATTCTCTCCTCCCTTCTCTTGTTGGGCAGAAGATACAAAGGCTTGAAATCCTCCTTCCATCATCTTTTCTACCTGTGCAGCCACCTTCAGAAATCCTTGAACATATAGTTTTTCAGTTTCAGTTTAGTTTTGTAGTTTAGTTTATTGCCACATGTACCCAGGTACAGTGAAAAGCTTTTGTTGTGTGCTGGAAGATAATACATGAATGCAATCGAGCCATCCACAAAGGTCCTCAAGTTCCTCACTACTCCCTTGGGCACTGTTATTGATGGAATATGACCTACCCTTATTAGTCCTCCCAAAGTCCATCATCGTGTACTTATCTGGATTAAATGCCATAACTCTGACCTTCTTACCAACCAATCAATATTGTTATGTAGTCTATGATTATCCTCTTTGGAATTCAATAATAAATACCCAGCAATCTTTGTGACATTGGCAAACTTACTGATAATACCTCTTACATTCAGACAAAAGAGCAGCTGCAAATGAGTAAAAACCCTTCCTGTGCGTTTTGCCCTGAAACATAGGGTGAATAGTAGGCCTGTGATTGTGGGCTAACTCTGCATTACCACTGTGTAATTATGTCAAGTGATTTATATCAACGTGGGAAGGGAATGTAGGAATTTATGGAATTCTGATTGACGCCATTAATAGGAAACATATAGCGCTGCAAGGATGACTGAGTGCACCTCAGTATTATATCATCTGGGAGCCTAGCCTCTGAACCCTATAACAGCAAGCACCAATCTCCAACTAACACTAAGTTGGCCCCGAAGGATGTGGCTCATTGCATGCTATACCCAGCAGATCTCCTTATATCTTCTACTCACGTATGATATGACTCTCCTGACATCAGTCTGAAGAAGGGTCTCGACCCAAACCGTCCAGAGATGCTGCCTGCCCAGCTGAGTTACTCCAGCATTTGGTGTCTACCTTATGGTATGACCTATCTGGATAGCACGCAAAACAAATTTAGAAACACGGAACTGCTGATGTTGGCTTACTCAAAGGGACACAAGTGCTGGAGTAACTCAGCTTCAGCAGTTCCTTGTTTCTAAACTTTATTTTGAGTAACTCTGCGGGTCAGGCAGCATCTCTAGAGAACATGGATAGGTGATGTTTCAATGTCAGGAGCCTTCTCCTGACTGATTGTGGTGGAGTGGGGAGGGGGGAAGAAAGCTGGAAGAGAAAAGAGGCAGGACAAACCGTGGCTGGTAGTAGCTGGACACAGGCAAGGGTTTTTTTTTTTGCAACTGCGGATGCTTGGAACAAAGGCCAGTGATAAAAACAGGATTCGGAGACTGATGGATTGAAGAGTTGCAAATTGTGAAGCCAGAGGAAAGAATGTAGGAGGGGGAGGGGAGGATTGAAGTAAGTGTAAGTCCAGCTGGGGCATTGGGAGGAGAGGGAGAAAGGGGATGTGGGGGAAAACGGGATGTGTGGGGCAGAAAGTTGAGGAGGTATAAGAAAATAACTGCAGATGCTGGTACAAATCGATTTATTCACAAAATGCTGGAGTAACTCAGCAGGTCGGGCAGCATCTCGGGAGAGAAGGAATGGGTGACGTTTCGGGTCGAGACCCTTCTTCAGACTGATGTCAGGGGGGCGGGACAAAGGAAGGATATAGGTGGAGACAGGAAGATAGAGGGAGATCTGGGAAGGAGGAGGGGAAGGGAGGGACAGAGGAACTATCTAAAGTTGGAGAAGTCGACGTTCATACATCCGGGCTGCAAACTGCCCAGGCGAAATATGAGGTGCTGTTCCTCCAATTTCCGGTGGGCCTCACTATGGCACTGGAGGAGGCCCATGACAGAGAGGTCAGACTGGGAATGGGAGGGGGAGTTGAAGTGCTCGGCCACCGGGAGATCAGTTTTGTTAATGCCGACCGAGCGCAGGTGTTCAGCGAAGCGATCGCCGAGCCTGCGCTTGGTTTCGCCGATGTAAATAAGTGGAGGGGGTAGTTGTTAGAGATAACTTAAAGTTAGAGATTTTTTCACTGTATATCAGTACATGTAACAATAGTAAACCAATACCAGTCCCAATACACAGATTGTTAATGTACCTAACAGTTTACAGCAGCAGCAGCAGCAAAATCCTCGTCATACACTACAGGCTTCAAACCACAAAAACAGCCCTCCATCTTCACTCTCTGCCTCCTACTAATTGGACAATTTTGAATCCACTTTGTCAACTTGCCCTGCATTTATGGGCTTAATCCTTTGAACCAGTCTCCCATTGTCAAACTCATGTAGACTACATCACAGCACTGCGCTCATCAATAGATTTTTTTTAGATTTGGATTTGGATTTAGAGATACAGCGCGGAAACAGACCCTTCGGCCCACCGAGTCCGCGCCGCCCAGCAATCCCCGCACATTAACACTATCCTACACACACTAGGGACAATTTTTACATTTGCCCAGCCAATGAACCTACATACCTGTACGTCATTGGAGTGTGGGAGGAAACTGAAGATCTCGGAGAAAACCCACGCAGGTCACAGGGAGAACGTACAAACTCCGTACAGATGGCGCCCGTAGTCAGGATCGAACCTGAGTGTCCGGCGCTGCATTCGCTGTAAGGCAGCAACTCTACCGCTGCGCACTTTATGCTACAAAGCACACCCCCTTTCCCCCACACCCCCTTTCTCCCCCTCCTCCCTATCCCCCAGCTGGACTTGCACTTACATCAATCCTCCCCTCCCCCTCCTACATTCTTTCCTCTGGCCATAGATTATGCTACTACTTTGAAAAACTAATCAAATTGATCAGGTGCAATCTCTTCTGAACAAAACTATGCTGAGCATCTTTGAATCCCTGCCTTTCCAAGCCCAGATTATTTTGTCCTTCAGAATTTGTACCATTAACTTATTCATTGTATCATTAGGGTAGCAGTAGGTGGCACAGCATTAGAGTTGCTGCCTTACAGCACTTGCAGCGCCAGAGACCCGGGTTTGATCCCGACTACCAGTGCCCTCTGTAAACGGTGTGTACGTTCTCCCCGTGACCTGCGGGGGTTTTCTCCGAGATCATCGGTTTCTTCCCACACTCCAAAGACGTACAGGTATGTAGGTAAATTGGCCCTAATGTGTAGGATTGTGTTAGTGTGTGGGGATCGCTGGTCGGTGCGGACTCGGTGGGCCGAAGGGCCTGTTTCCGCGCTGTATCTCTAAACTAAACTAAACTTTCCTGTCACTTACATTAGACTCGCTGGCTTGTTCCCACTGCCCTTCTTGAATAAAGGTGTTACATTGCCATCCACCAGTCATCTGTCATCTCACGTGGTCAACAACGATTTAAAAATGCCTGCCAAAGTCCCAGCAGTCTCCTCCTTTGCCTCCCATTGTACCATGTGACATATTAATCCCTTGGCAGTTATCCCCTTTTAAATCCATTAAGATATCTAATAACCTCTTCTTTTTATGATAAAGAAGATGTTCTAGATTGCTAAGTTCTGATGAAGACACTCCAGCTTAAAACCTTGGCTCTGTTTCTCTTTCCACAAATCTCGCCTGACCTGCTGATTATTTCCAGCATTTTCTATTTCTGTTTTAGATTTCCAACATCTGCATTTTTTTCCTGATTTTCACTTTCTAGGATTTCCCCAAATACAACGTGCACGAACGCATTGGTGTATATAACTGAAACATTAAGTGTTTGGGAAAATGTGAGCGACTGGGCGGTTTTCTCGTTAGAGACCTGGATGTGCTGGAAGCCAATGTGTGCATACCCATAGTCTCTTTGTAGTGGTAGGGAAGTTTAAAACTAGAGGGCTTAGGTTTATGGTGAGAGGGGACATATTTAAAACATTCCCGAGGAGCAGCTTTTTATACACAGGATGGTGCCTACAAGGTGACAGAGGAAGTGGAAGAGGCAGATACAATTCCGATATTTAAGAGACATTTGGACAACTATATGGTTCGGAAAGTGTTGGAGAGACATTGGCAAGATACAGGCAAGTGGGACAAGCTCAGGTTGGCAACTTTGTCATCAAGACACAATACAGGCAAACAAACTAAATTCATTCAAAGTCATGGCCAGCTCCAAGACCCTTTGCCTCTATGTGTACCAGATGTGAGATATCAGTGTGGCATATCAGGATGTGGTGGAATATATTGGATTTGAGGATTTGATGAAAGATCTTCGTTCTGAAACATTTACTTGTTCTCTTTCCATAGATGCTGTCTGTCATGCTGAGATTTCTCTCACACTTACTATTTTTATTTCAGATTTCCAGCATCTACAATTATTTTGATTTATACATACGGTGTGTGTCTTGTGTAGGAAGGAACTGCAGATGCAGGCTAGTTTAAAACAAAGATAGGCACAAAATGCTGGAGTAACTCAGCGGGACGGGCAGCATCTCTGGAGAGAAGGAATGGATGATGTTTCGGGTCGAGACCCTTCTTGTGTGTCTTGACTGGTCGGGGCTGTTGGTGGATGAGGGATTGGTGAGAATTATTGAAGCCAGTAATGTTAATGCTGGGATATGGCATTTCAAGCTGTATTCACTGATTTTGGCCATGATTTTGAATGAATTGAGTTGGGTTTTTTGCAGCACTGTATTCAGGTCCTTGGGGATGCATTCCTTACACGACAGCTACAGTCATCTCCTCCCGCAGCCATTCCTGCAACTGCTGGAATAGCTGCCTGGTCTCTTACAAATTGAGGATATCAGGTCTTCCTTTCACCTTAAGAGCTAGGTCACAAAATCAAGGTGCTCCATCTCACTCACATTGTGTATCTTTTCCAGGAGTCATAAGTTATAGGAGCAGAATTAGAATGTTCGGCCCATCAAGTCTTCTCCGCCATTCAATCATGGCTGATCTATCTTTCCATCTCAACCCCATCCCCCTGCCTTTTCCCCATAATTCCTGACACCCTTACTAATCAAGAATATGTCAAACTCCACTTAAAAATACCCACTGACTTGGCCTCCACAGCCTTCTGTGGAAACAAATTCCACAGATTCACCACGCACTGACTAAAGAAATTCCTCCTCGTCTCCTTCTTAAATGTATGTCCTTGTATTCTGATCCTAGACTCTCTCATCAGTGGAAACATCCTCTCCACATTCACTCTATCCAGGCCTTTCACTATTCGATAAGTTTCAATGAGGTCTCCCTTTATCCTTCTAAACTCCAGCAAGTACAGGCCCAGTGCCATCAAGCACTCATCATATGTTAACCCAATCATTCCTGGGATCATTGACTGAGGCTGTCAAGGCTCTGGAGTGACTTCATCCATAATTCCCCTCCCCTTGAAAAGATGCAGACGAGCTTTAATCAATACTCAAGCAAGTTAAATTGGACCCCATGGCAATTAACAGTGCAATCTTGACAATGAGCAGGCAGCACAGATTTTAAGTCTGGGTCAAGCAGATGTGAATTAATTGCTAACAGCAATCCCAGTGCATATCTTCCACCATTACTTTATTTAAATCCCTCATCATTAAGAGTATTGATACTGGCCTAAATGATAACCACATTCAAGGTTTTTTAAAATAATGATTTTCTTTTCTACTTCCGACCTTAACGTTCTCTAGATATGTGCATCAAATTTTAACCTGCAATATCAAAATCTATATTGCTCGAGAAAGAGTATAAATGTAAACCTCCCTCTGGAGCTAAAATATTGTTAATGCTTCCTATTTAGAGCAGATCGATATCTACTGTTAAAAGTTTGAAAGATGTTTTTTGCAAAACGCATCTGGCAACTGAATTAATGATCTTGTAAATAGCTTTATATGGCAGCGGACTGTTAACTTCAAAGTAAATTTGTCATATCCTGTAAGCTGCAAGCTTATTAGAGGCTGAAATACAGCCAAAATATATTGAAGAGGTCTCTGGGAGATGTAGCAGACACTTATGCTTGTGTGTCAGAGAGAGCCAAAACATAAAATCTGATGCAAGGTCACATGCCTTAAAAATTAGTCAAGTAAATCGCACTTGTATATGCAAACATCACGTAAGAGAAAGTGTAGCAGAAGAGTTCTGGCACAGGCACTCACTGGGTTAGGGTCTAGGGGAAACCCAGTGATTAAAGGGAGCATCTGTAGGGTATTGACTTCCAAGGTCACGTGGCAGCCTCTGCTTCCTCTGGGTTTAGATTTTCATACAGCAAAAACAAACATAACAACAAGATAAACATATAAAGTTTCAGTTAAATGGGTGGCTATAAATACCTGTCAATTTATAACTAAATACTGCGATGGTGCCAGTTTCAATTGTACATCTGGACTGAGCTTGTTCTTTATTAGCTCAGGAGATTGCAGACAGTTTATGTTTAACATATGAACTGATTACCCTGAGGGACATGAGTTATTTTAACTCTTCCTTCAGTGGATCTGAAATAAGTCCTTTCCAATTTTATATTCAGTCGCTTGCTTTAATTTGAGCTCCCTTTGAAGTTTGAGAGATGGTTACAGAATAATCCTTTTCATTTTAAACTTTGTTGTGATTACGGTCAACTTCTTTGTGAGAGGGTCGTGAGAATATGAAATATGATTAAAAAAGAACTAGAAAATATTTTGGAATAAAAGGCAACCAAACCTATTCTTTCAATAATTTTTTCCCCTGCCCTCCCACAGGTAAATGGAAATTCTAGAGCATTCAACTGGCTCTCCATCAATGTGATTGATCCCTGACAGAACATTTTCTTTTGATTTGAAGCTTCTCAATGGTTCAATGGTTCTTTATTGTCATGTATGCACTGCACAGTGAAATTCTTTTGCATAACCACAAATTCACTGTTGCCATATTTTGGTGTCGTTTGCAAAGAAAAAAACAGTCCAAATTCCAAAGTTCGATCCACATGTTGGAAATACCGGAGTGCCCCCGATCCAGGCAAGTCCAGGTAAGCCCCAGGCTGCTGCAGTCCCACATCCCGATGTCCTTCTCCTCTGCCGACTGCCCCTTTGTCCAGGTGGGGGCACCTAGTGCAGCCGACCTTGAAGGTGTTGGAGGCAATACCCCGGATCCTCTCCTACCGGCCCACTCCTCACATCCGTCCCTGCCACCGGCTCCCTCCTCAACTCTCCAGTCTTAGTGGCTTCCGGGCTTCCCCTGCAGGCAGCGGCCCACCGGGTCCTTCTTCGCAGTGGTGAACCAGACCTTCCACTGCACGTGGCCGTTGGATCTTTGTTTTCGGCGGCGCCAAGTCTTTGTTTCTGTCAGCCGCCGCTTCTCATTCTCGGCAGTTTTGTCGGCCGCCGGGTCGATCCTCGTTCTCGGTGGCCGCCGGGCCCGTCCTTGTTTGTGGAATCTGCCATGTCGGCACTTGCACAACATTGTGTCGTTTACCGGGAACTTCCCTCAGCACTTGCAGGGTAGAGCTCCATTATATTGCACACCGCCTTTGTTAACCCAGTGTGTCTGTTAATTTCTTAGAACTCCTGGAGTCTGAACACCATATCCTGCAGGTTCAGGAACAGCTTCTTCCCAACAACCATCAGGCACTTGAACAATACAAAACATGAACTAAATTATGATCTATGGACTGTCTTGCTTGCACCAAGGACTTCGGGCTTTTTTTTGCATACTGTACTCGGGTTATTAATTTATTGAATTTTCTATTTGTTTATTTTATGTTATTTATAAGTATCATATTTACAGGTTTGTTATGCTCCTGCCAATAAGAATAATATAGTTCTGTTCACAAGTTCACAAGATATAGGAGTAGAATTAGGCCATTCAGCCCATTGAGTCTACTCTGCCATTCAATCATGGCTAATCTCTGCCTCCTCATCCCATTTTCCTGCCTTCTCCCCATAACCCTTGACACCCGTTCTAATCACAAATTTTTCTATCTCTGGCTTAAAAACATCCACTGACTTGGCCTCCACAGCCCTCTGTGGCAATGAGTTCCACAGATTAACTACCCTCTGAGTAAAGAGGTTCCTCCTCACCTCCTTTTGAAAAGAGCGCCCTTTAATTCTGAGTCTATGACCTCTGGTCCTAAACTTTCCCACCAGTGGAAACATCCTTTCCATATCCACTCTATCTATGCCTTTCATTATTCTGTAAGTTTCAATGAGGTCCCCCCTCAACCTTCTAAACTCCAGCGAGTAGAGGCCTAGTGCTGTCAAATGCTCATCATATGCTAACCCACTCATTCCTGGAATCATTCTTGCAAACCACCTCTAGACCCTCTCCAGAGCCAGCACATCCTTCCTCAGATATGGGGCCCAAATTTGTTCACAAATGTGGCCTGACCAGTGCCTTATAGAGCCTCACCATTACATCCCTGTTTTTATATTCCAGTCCTCTTGATATAAATGCTAGCATTGAATTTGCCTTTCTTACTAATGATTCGACTTGCAAATTAACTTTTTGGGAGTCCTGCACCAGCACTACCAAGTCCCTTTGCACCTCTGATTTCTGGATTCTCTCTCCATTTAGAAAATTATCCACGCCTTTATTCTTATTACCAAAATGTACGACTCTGCACTTTGCTATATTGAATTTCATCTGCCACTTCTCTGCCCACTCTCCTAACCTGTTCAAGTCCTTCTGCAGAGTCCTTGCTTCCACTACATTGCCTGCCCTTCTACCTATCTTAGCATCATCTGCAAACTTGGCCACAAAGCCTTCTATCCCCTTATCCAGATCATTAATATACAATGTAAAGCGGCCACGAAACCAACCCTCGCGGAGCTCCACTAGTCACTGGCAATCAAGCTGATAAAGCGCCTTTTACTGCAACTCTTTGCCTTCTGCCATCCACCCAACCCACTATCCATGCTAGTAATCTTCCCTTTAATACCATGGGCTTTCATCTTCCCTAGTAGCCTGACGTGCGGCACCTTATCGAAGGCCTTCTGAAAATCAAGATAAACAACATCTTCAAACTCCCCTCTGTCTGTCCAGCTGTTAACTTCCTCTAAGAACTACAGCAGATTCGTCAGGCAAGATCTTCCCTTCACAAAACCATGCTGACTTTGGTCTATTTTATTGTGAACTTCCAAGTACTGTGTAACCTCATCTTTTGTAATTGACTCTAAAATCTTAGCAACAACCAAAGTCAGGCTATAATTTCCGCTCTTCTGCTTTGCTCCCTTCTTGTACAGCGGGGTGATATTCGTAATTTTCCAATCTTCAGGAACCATTCCTAATTGTAGTGATTCTTGAAATATCACAACTAATGCCTCCATAATCTCTGAGGCCACATCCTTCAGAACCCTGAGGTGCAGTCCATCCGGTCCAGGTGACTTATCCACCCTCAGACCTTTCAGTTTTCCTAGCATCTTCTCCTTAGTAATCGCCACTCCACTAACTTCCACCTCCTGACTCTCTAGGATTCCAGGCACACTGCTGGTGTCTTCTACTGTGAAGACATGCAAAAAGGTTATTCAATTCCTCTGCTATTTCTTGATTTCCCTTTATCACTTCTCCTGCATCACTCTCCAGTGGCCCAACGACCACTCTTGCCTCTTTTTTTACTCTATATATCCGTAGAAACCCTTGCTGTCCTCCTCTTTATATTATTGGCTAGCTTACATTTGTACTTCATCGTTTCTCTGCATATTGTCCTTTTAGTTACCTTTTGTTGTTCTTTAAAAACATCTGTTGTCAGTATAAATGACAATTAAACACTCGACCAACTACCTTCACAAACCAGGTAATTAGGTTTTTTAAACGTAAGAGCCAACAGTTGAGGTTGATATTTCTTGACCTTTTGTCTCCAACTGTGAAACCACTGTCGTTAAATTTATGAAGATGTTTTATAAATATCAGAAAACTTGTGGAAATATCAAATTAGTGAGAGCAAACAAAACAAAAGGGAGAGGAATGGATAGATCTGCAAAGAGATCTTATGTGCATTGGCAATGTCTGTTGTTACAAGGCCATACTCGGGGCTTAGCTCTGAGCAAGGGCAGTAAAGTAGTTTAACATTAATTCAGGCATAGCACTGACAGACAAGGGGGAATATGGATTAGTAAATATAAGATAACAATAATAAAGTACCTTGTTCAGTTAATTTATTGAACTCACAGGGGTGGCACGGTGGCGTGGGGTTGCTGCCTTATAGCACCAGAGGCCTGGGTTCGATCCTGACCACAGGTGCTGTCTGTATTGAGTCTGTACATTCTCCCTGTGACCATGTGCGTTTTCTCCGGATGTTCCAGTTTCCTCCTACACTCCAAATACATACAGGTTTGTAAATTAATTGGCTTAGGTAAGAATTATAAATTGTAATTGTCCCTAATGTGTTAGCGTATGGCGTGGTCGCTGGTTGGCGTGGACTCGGTGGACTGAAGGGCCTGTTTCCAAGCTCTATCTCTAAACTAAACTAAACTAAACATAAATTTTACCTTCACAAGAGGTTTTACATAATATCACTGCTAACATTTCCCTTTATAAATAACTGAAGTGTTAGGTTTATATATCAACCAACAAAGTTGTGGCCAGCCGTGTACGGTTGTTTTCCAAATGTGTATGGGTGGTGCACCAAAAAACCTCAAAGGTACAGCAATCCTCCTTAATTCTGGCATGGAAACCACACAAAATCCAGCATCAGTTTGAGTTTGATAGACACAATAAGCCGGAGTCACTAAGCAGGACAGGCAGCATCTCTGGAGAGAAGAAATGGGTGAGGTTTCGGGTCGAGACCAGTCTGAAGAAGGGTCTCGACCTGAAACGTCACCCATTCCTTCTCTCCAGAGATGCTGCCTGTCCCATTGAGTTATTACAGCTTTTTCTGTCTATCTTCGGTTTAAACCAGCATCTGCAGTTCCTTCTTACATATCAGTTTGAGTTTAATGATTTCACTGCTCGTTTCGAAAGGGAAAACATTGATATACCTTCTTGGGCCCCCACAGCGCTCGGTGGCAATGTAACCTCAGTCACCGAGGCTGATGTCAGAAGATCCTACATGAGGATGAATCCTCTGAACGCTTATGGCCACAATGGTCAACCTGGCCACGTTGGTCAAACCTGTGCAGACCAACTAGCTGGAGGTTTTGCAGACATCTTCAACCTCTCACTACAAGGTCCGAGGTCACCACCTGTTTTAAATGGACATCCATATTACTGGTGCCCAAGAAGAGCATGGTGACATGACTCAATGACTACTGACTGGTGGCACTAATGTTATTAATAATGAAGTGTTTTGAGAGGATGGTTACACAGACCTTCCAACCCTTCCGAATTTGGCGGAAAGTTTCCGCTTTCTTCTTTCATTTCTGCCATTCCGATTTCACCTCACATTTTCACGTGAAACACATGCCTCGCCGCTGGCCTCACGCCGCTGGCCTCACGCCGCTGGCCTCGCCTCGCAGCTGGCCCCAACTTGCCTTGTTGCTGGCCCTGTCTCACCTCGCCGCTGGCCCCGCCTCACCTCGCCGGTGGCCCCGCCTCACCTCGCCACTGGCCCTGCCTCACCTCGCCGCTGGCCCCGCCTCACCTCGCCGCTGGCCCCGCCTCACCTCGCAGCTGGCCCCGCCTCACCTCGCCGCTGGCTCCGCCTCGCCGCTGGCCCCAACTTGCCTCGTTGCTGGCCCCAACTCGCCTCGCCGCTGGCCTGGTCTCACCTGGCCGCTGGCTCCGACTCGCTTCTCCACTGGGTTGGTCTCACCTCGCCTCACCCTGGCCCCGACTCGTCTCGCCGCTGGCCCGGCCTCACCTCACCGCTGGCCCCGACTCGGCGCTGGGCTCGCCTCACTTTGCCTATGGGCTCGCCTCACCTCGCCGCTGGCCTCAACTCACCTCGCCGCTGGGCTCGCCTCACTACACAGCATGAGGCCCGTTGATGTTGAGAGGGGATGGGGTGCGGGGGAGGGGAAGTGGGTGTAGGGGGGGTGAAGGAAGGGAGGGAGGAGGGGGAGGATAGGAGGGGATGGAGGTGGGGGGAGGGGGAGTGGAGGTGGGGGCAAAAGGTGGGGAGGGGAGGGCAGGAGTGCGTGGAAAGGGGAGAGGGGAGTAGGGGGGTAGGCGGGAGTGGGGGGGGCGGGAGTTGGGGAGTAGGGGGGGAGCCGGGAGTGGGGGTAGAGTGGGAGTGGGGGGAGGGGGGTGGGGGGGGTAGTGGGGAGGAGTGGGGGGTGGGGGAGACATAGACTGTTGTGATTTGCCGTTGAAGCAAGTATGTCTTCAATGAAAATTTAGGTATGTGCATTTTTAAATGAAGCTCTTTCTTCATAACATAGTCATACATTTTGTGTTAGGAAAAAGCAAAATAGAGAAAACAAAACAAAGTAATTTTTTCTTTGTGTTGTAAAAAGTATTTCTGTTCAATAACCTTTCTATAAATAGCAGAATATACTCATGATAGGCCTGACATTGTGCATGTAGTCCAAGAACTACAGACTGTTGGAAATAATAGTCGTTTTTCACACATGAATGTAGTGCAACTCGTACGCGCATTTGGCACCAAAATATTGCATTACGCGCCATATTCTGAATTTTGATGTAAAATGCTGAATTTTGGACATCAAAATTCTGAATTTTGGACATCAAAATTCTGAATTTGTAAAATCAAATGTTGGAAGGTCTGGTTACATCAACTCCTGCCTTAACAAGGATGTGGACCTACTACAATCAAGCCACTGCCACAACAGACAAACAGCGATGTTTTCTTGTTGGCTCTTCATTTTGAACTTGACCACTTGGACAATAAGAACATGTACGTTGTTGTACATCAACCACAGATTGGTGTTGAACACAATCATCTCCTCCAAACTTATAGACATTAGACAATAGGTGCAGGAGTAGGCCATTCGGCCCTTCGAGCCAGCACCACCATTCAAGGTGATCATGGCTGATCATTCTCAATCAGTACCCCATTCCTGCCTTCTCCCCATACCCCCTGACTCCGCTATCTTTAAGAGTTGTATCTAGCTCTCTCTTGAATGCATTCAGAGAATTCCACAGATTTACAACTCTCTGACTGAAAAAGTTTTTCCTCATCTCCGTTCTAAATGGCCTACCCCTTATTCTTAAACTGTGGCCCCTGGTTCTGGACTCCCCCAACATTGGGAACATGTTTCCTGCCTCTAACGTGTCCAACCCCTTAATAATCATATATGTTTCGATAAGATCTCCTCTCATCCTTCTAAATTCCAGTGTATACAAGCCTAGCCGCTCCAGTCTTTCAACATATGACAGTCCCGCCATTCCGGGAAGTAACCTGGTAAACCTACGCTGCACGCCCTTATCTTGAAACTCAGAGAACTGGTTCTCTACCCGACCATATGCAAGAAAGCTGAAAGAGAGGTCAGGGCAAGACAAAGCCTGGCAAGTGGTAGGTAGATAAAGGTCGGGGCGGGGGGGTTGGCTAATTGGCAGACCGATGGACAAAGTCCAGAGATGCCTATTACTTGCCAGACTTTGTCCCGCCCCCACCTCTCTTCCAGCTTTCACCCCTGCTTACAATCATTCCAAAGATGAGTCCCAACGTATCCTTGTTCACCAGAGATGCTGCCTGACCTGTTAGGTTATTCTAGCACTTTGTGTCCTTTGTTGTAAAGCAGCACCTGCAGTTCCTTGTATCGACGGTCTTCCACAGATTTTGTTTAGGTTGCATTTACGTACTTCAATTTTGCACAATAATAGTCCAGTTACCTAGTAGTACTGATCATTAATTTATTGTCATAATGAATGTAGAATATTTATTTTGTGTGATATTGCGTTAAAGGGTCTGCAAAGCTGCAGCAAGCAAGAATTGCATTGTTCACTGTACATATGATCCGTGGCGGTGCAGAAGGGAAGCTGCTGGCGAGTGCTGCAGAGTCGAGGCAAGAGCAGACCCAGCGGCTCACCGAAAACAAGGACGGAGCGGGTGGCCGACGAGTCCCGGCCACGTGCAGCGGCACGCCTGGTTCACTGCTGCGTAGAAGGGCCTGGCGGGCTGCTGCCTGTGGTGTGGGGGGAAGCTCAGAAACCCTGAAGTCAGGAGAATCGAGAAGGGAGCCGCTGGCGACTGCGGACACGATGAGTGAGTGGGAGCGGAGCACTGCCTCTAGCGCCTTCAAGGTCGGCTACAGGAGGCGCTCCCAGGGACACGGAGCTAGTCGGGTGAGAAGATGGATGTCGGGTCGTGGGCCTGCAGCAGCCTGGGGTTAGGGTTTACATGGATCGGGGGCGCTCCAATATTTCCAACATGTGGACTTTGGACTTTTTCTTTTTCTTTGTAAACAGCACCAAAATATGGCAACTGTGCATTTGTGGGTAGTGTAAAGGCATTTCAATGTGCCGTGAAAAGGTGACTATAAAGAACTATTGAGCTATTGAATGGAACATACGTGACTCTTGACCTCACGGGGCCTAGTGCAGCAACAGCTTCTGCTTTGGCATCAACAGGTCTGGAGGAACAGATGCCAATCAATAAATTTGATTTATTTAAAATTGTTTAGTTAAATTTTGGTATTTTGAAGTAATTTGGAATCTTTACTCTTTTTAATACTTTAAAACACGTTTAAATAGAGTGATACATACAAAATAGAGTCCCAACTTGCCCACGCTGATCAACATGTCCCACCTCCACTTGTCCCACCTGTCTGCGTTTGGCCCATATTCCTCTACACCTGTCCTATCCTTATACCTGTCCAAATGTTGCTTAAACTTTGCGATACTACCTGCCTCAACTATCTCCTCCAGCAGCACTTTCCTTTCACCCACCACCCTCTTCGTGAAAAAGTTACCCCTCAGGTTCCTGTTAAACTGTTCTCCCTTCACCTTAAACCTACATCCTCTGGTTCTCAATTCCTCCAACGCTGGGGAGAGACTCTGCGTCTACCCAATCGATTCCTCTCATGATTTTGTATGCAATGTGTTTTTCCAATGTTTTTGAATGTTTTTTGTGGTTTTTGTTTGTCAGACTCAGTGTGTGTGGCCGATTTGACATCTAGAACAGATACGCTTTGGCAAAGGGGCCTTTGGTTTAGCCAATTGTCAAAGCTGTTTTCTACTTTCTTGCGGTCTAGGTTTGACCTGAATTACCCCCTCCCACTCCCCATGCAAGTAAATTATATTTGCAGGGGTTGCAGCCTTCATGGAAAACCTGGCCATGAAGGTTTGGGTAAGCTCCAAACTGTAAGCTGTCTTCTAAATGCTGTTATGGTATCTGCCTGAACTACTCCTCTGGGAGCTCGTACCAGATTCCTACCACCCTCTTGAACCTAGAGGAAGGAATGTTGCTGCACATTTCACAACTCTTCAATCCTTTTGTCTCACACCTTGTTTCTTTTCATTTCAGCCCTTTGTCCAACCATCCTCTGAAAATCCTCCTCACCTCTATCCACCTATTACCTATCCACCTATTACCTATCCACCTATTACCTATCCACCTATTACCTATCCACCTATTACCTATCCACCTATTACCTATCCACCTATTACCTATCCACCTATTACCTATCCACCTATTACCTATCCACCTATTACCTATCCACCTATTACCTATCCACCTATTACCTATCCACCTATTACCTATCCACCTATTACCTATCCACCTATTACCTATCCACCTATTACCTATCCACCTATTACCTATCCACCTATTACCTATCCACCTATTACCTATCCACCTATTACCTATCCACCTATTACCTATCCACCTATTACCTATCCACCTATTACCTATCCACCTATTACCTATCCACCTATTACCTATCCACCTATTACCTATCCACCTATTACCTATCCACCTATTACACCTTTTATCTCCTTTTCACTTCAGCATTTATCACTTACTCCATCCATCTGCGAATCACTCCTCCCTCTCACCTCTATCCACCTATCACTTGCCAGATGTTGTCTTCTTTTCCAGTGGTTCTCGCGCCATCCCAATTAGTCTGAAGAAAGGTCCAAAACCAAAATGTAATTTATCCATTTTCTCTCCAGATGTTGCTCAAAGCTGTATTATCAGCACTTTTGTTTGGCTCACGATCTCAGCATCTGCAGATCTTGTGTCTCCATGTATCTCTTTGTTTTCCATTCCAAGGACTTCATTCAACAATTGCATATTACAATGTACCAAAAGTACATAAACGTTCAATGGTCACAATACATCAAGCAGTCATTACAGTCCAATAGTGTAATCTTTATCTACAATGCCCTCGACCAGTGTTTGCGGAAGATCTCCAGAGTCCCCGTGAACACCGCGTGTTCCCTCCCCAGGGACAGGCGAGTACGGACGCCGGCCCGGAAGAGGGGCAGGCAGCCGACTCTGGTGTGACCATCGACCGGCCCTCCCCACTCCCTGCCCTGTGCCCAAACACCAGGATCGTGGGACTAAAATGCAACCAAAACTTGAGGAGCAGCCTCTTCAGATATTTGTACAGGGGCAGCAACCTCTCACACTCCATATGCACTCGGCACACGGTCTCTTCTTCACCGCAGAAGTTACAGGCGGCCGGCGAGTCCATGAACCGACTCAAAAGTCTATTACACACCACGGCTCTGTGCAACACTCTCCACCCCAGGATGTAAAGAGGGAGGACTCCCTTGTAGAGAGACCTCCACTGGGGATCGCCCCCGCCGTCAGGTGGTAACACGGACCGCCATGGCGTGTCCGGATGGAAGACTAAGGTGAGGAGGTGTAGAGTGTGCAGGAGCATCTTGTACAGTCCACGTCTCTCCGCGTCATGGAACGGCGTGCTGGGCATCTGGGAGAGGCGGCTCAAGTTGTGTGGGGCTGGCTCCCGGGAAATATTCCAGAGCCTGGGCCCGATGAGCAGTTCCGGCGGAGTGGGGGTAAGCTCGGCCGGAATCACTCCAAGCACACGCCGCACCCCGACAGGGTGAGGACCGCAACAGGGTGAGGACCGCCCCCCCCCCCCCCCACAGCCACAACACCCCCCTCCCCTTGAGGAGCAACGCGCTGACTGAAGATGACCAACTTCCTAACTCTTAACACATCGCGGTAAAAACTTGGCATGTCCCGTGTGGCGGGTCGACTTATGCCCGCCACCGGGAGCCGCCAAACCCCCCTTAGGCAATGGCCCTCGCAGAAAAAATACGTGGCCAGAGCGTGCCATCTGGGAGGGTGCTCCGCGTACACGTACCTCCGCAGAGTCCTGAGACGGAGAGCCGCCACCTGGGTGAGCACGCATACCAAGGGCTGGCCACCCTTCTCTAACGGGAGACTCAGGACCACTGCGGAAACCCAGTGCTTCCTCTCTCCCCAAAAGAAACCCACTAGCCTCTTCTGTATCGTGGTTGCAAAGATAGAGGGCGGGGCAAGAGTGGCCTTCCGGTACCGTAACATGGAGGCCACCAGCTGGTTTATGACCAGCATGCTACCCTGGAAAGAAAGAACTCTAAGCAGGCCTGATCAGCGTCTCAGCCGGGCGACGACTGAGGTAGAGGAGGTGAGTGGTGCTCAATGCATAAGATGTCACCTCCTCCGGCAGGGAGTCCACCTACCACTGGCCCACTAGAAGTCTGGAACACTTACTCCAGTTGATCCTGGCTGATGATGCAGCCGAGAAAACCTGCTGGCACACGCATCCTCTGCAGGTCAAAAGGATCAGTAAACATAAGAAATACATCGTCGGCATAGGCCGAGAGAACCACTTCCACCCCCGGTCCTAGTAGAGCCAGGCCTGTCAACCGCCACTGAAGAAAACACAGGAACAGCTCCACACAGACCGAGTACAACTGACCAGACATGGGACACCCCTGGCGTACCCCCCTCCCAAAGTAAACGGGAGCCAACAACGCACCGTTGACCTTCACGAGACACTCCGCTGCGGCATACAAAAGCTGGACCCGGGCCACAAAATGCGGTCCAAATCTGAACGCTTGCAGCGTTCCAAAAAGGTAATAATGATCTACCCTGTCAAAAGCCTTCTGATCGAGGGATAGAAAAGCAGCTGACTGACCAGTTCCCCTGGGATAGATGAATCAGGTCCCTAACGAGGTGGATATTATCTTGAATAGACCGGCCAGGGATTGTATAGGACTGGCTCAATGTATCTCTCTCATTCTCTCTCTTCCTTTCTCTCTCTTCCTTCCTCTCTCGCTCTCTCGCTCTCTCTCTCTCTCTCTCTCTCTCTCTCTCTCTCTCTCTCTCTCTCTCTCTCTCTCTCTCTCTCTCTCTCTCTCTCTCTCTCTCTCTCTCTCTCTCCCTCTCTCCCTCTCTCCCTCTCTCTCTCTCTCTCTCTCTCTCTCTCTCTCTCTCTCTCTCTCTCTCTCTCTCTCTCTCTCTCCCCCTCTCCCTATCCCTTCCTCTCTCTCTCTCTGTGTGTCTCTGTCTCTGTCACTCTCCGTCTCTCCCTCTCTCCCTCCCTCCCTCTCCCTCTCCCCTCTCTCTCTCTCTCTCTCTCTCTCTCTCTCTCTCTCTCTCTCTCATCTCTCTCTCTCCTCTCTCTCTCTCTCTCTCTCTCTCTCTCTCTCTCTCTCTCTCCCCCTCTATCCCCCTCTCTCCCCCTCTCCTCCCCCTCTCTCCCCCTCTCCCCTCTCTCCCCCTCTCTCCCCCTCTCTCCCCTCTCCCCCCCTCTCTCCCCCTCTCTCCCCCTCCCTCTCCCACTCCCTCAGATTGTTCTGTCATTTTTGTGCACTGATCCTGATATTTATTTATTTGGCTCCATACATTTTTTTTTCTCTGTGAGTGCCCTGAATATTTTGCTGTCATGGTGGTGTGTTTGCAAATATAAGTTGTGTTGTTATTGGAAAGGCTTCACTCCTTTAGAGTATCTGAAAGTTTCGAGTCTGCTGATGGGTTAGAACAAAAGGTTACTTTGCTCACTGACCTAACCTTGAAACATACCAGAATCAGTGAGCCCAAACGTTACAACCCTGAGAATGAGCTCAAATTCCTCTCGATTCAATTATTGATTCCCCTGAAGCAATTGCCCCCAGTTGTGATTGCTTTTAATGCAATTCTGATTCTTAGTGTTGTGTAATGGACATGGGGTACATTTTATTGCAATGTCAATATTTAACAAAAATGGTTTGAATTATAGAGCAGGTAGGTAATTGAATTCCAAGTACGTACTTATCGAAAAAATAGTGGCCCAGAATGCCATCAAGTAACTCATGTTTATTATGTACTACCCAGTCAATGGAATGTAAAATTAAACTCGGACACAATTGCATTTCTGAGCAAGGAAAGTGCCTGATGTATGTTTGAATTGTGTATTTTCATCTGCATGATGTGCAAGCACACAGGCATCAGTGATATTCGTTAGTGTGCAATGCAAAGACAAATCAATGTACTGGTAATGTTCAGTCTGGCAGACAGCATTGGTGCAATTCGTGCAACAGTAAGTTCATAAGTTATAGGAGCAGAATTAGGCCATTTGGCCCATCAAGGCTACTCCACCCATTCAATCATGGCTGATCTATCTTTCCCACACAATCGCATTCTTCTGTCTTCTCCACATAACTCCTGGCACCCTCGCTAATCACGAATCTGTCAATGTTCACCTTAAAATATACATTGGCGGCCTCCACAAACTGTCTGTGGCGACAAATTCCACAGATTCACCACCCTCTGACTAAAGAAATTCCTCCTTTCTCCTTTCTAAAGGTACGTCCTTTCATACTGAGGCAACAGCATCTGGTCCTAGACTCTCCCACTAGTGGAAACATCCTCTCCACATTCAGGAGTGGGTGGGGGAGGGAGGGAGGGGGTACCGGTGTTATGTTCTGTCTATTGAACCTGCAGTGGAACTCGTTCAGGTCATTGGTCAGCTGACGACTGTCCAAGGAGCGGAGGGGTTTTCCTCTTGTAGCTGGTGATTTCTTGCAAGCCCTCCCATACTGAAGAAGTTTCATTAGCTGAGAACTTGCTCCTCAGCTTCTCAGAGTACCTTTCCTTGGCAGCTCCGATTCCTCGTCTCAGCTTGTACTTGGCCTGCCTGTAGAGGTCTGCAACCCCGCTCCAGTATGTTATGGGAATAGCGCACCCGGTGTGCAGTACCAGGGATATATTACCCATGAGGCTGCAGCCAGAGTGATCCTGAATTAAAATGGCTGAACCCAAGACTGGAGTGTAAAGCCTCTGTTGATTAGTTGTGTAGCTGTACCGTAGCAGGTTACAGAAAGGAAACACACTAAACAAAACATGGTGTCCAGATCGGGGCCTGCTTCAGGATCATCGAAAGGACGACAGCAGACGTCGTTTGTGAGTAATTACTGCTGAGAGACGACTGTGGGGCCTACATTGTTTCCATTGATAGAGGGGCGGATTTATCAGGAAAATGGAGCAGCTGAAGCCCCCTAGGCAAATGAATTTTGAGGCAAGGGACCTGCCAATGGAGTGGAGACAATGGAGGGAGAGTTTGAGCTCTATGTTGATTTGAGCATGGAGGGGAAGGAGGACAAGACAATGAGGAAACTGCTCATGTACCTAGTTGGACCGCAAGGGAGGGAGCTCTACCAGACGCTCGAGACACGGACGCCGGAGGGCAACGTACAAGAGGTTACGCTAGCGCAGGCACTCGATGCTTTCGAAAAGCATTGTCAACCCGTGAGGAACGAGACCGTCGACAGGTATAGATTCTTTATGCGGAGCCAAGAGAGAGGGGAGACTTTTGATTCGTTTTTATAGAACTGAAGCTCTTGGCAGCTCATTGCGGTTTCAGAGAGTTGAAGGATTCACTGATACGTGATAGAATAATATGCGGCATAAGGGATGACATGCTGCGGGAAAGACTTCTCCGAGAAACCTCACTTGACTTAGAAAAGTGTGTGAAGGCATGCCAGGCTTCGGTGCTGGCCAAGGCCAGAGTTGATGTCCTGGTAGGGGACCAGCGACAAGATGTCTGTGCAGTGAGGCAGGAGGGGAAACGATACCAGCCAACCATAGAGTGCAAATACTGTGGATACAAACATGAGAGAAAGAAGGAGAAATGTCCGGCATATGGAAGGGAGTGTTTCAAATGCCATCAGAAAGATCATTTCGCCTCACAATGCATGGAAAAGCAGGGGCAGCAGAAGAAAGAAAAGAAAGGGAAAAAACCTGTGCATGCAGTGGTGGAAGTGGAGAGTTCCAGTGATGAGTATGATGACAGTCAAGAGGTTGATGAAATTCACACAATGGAACTGCAACCAGAAGCAGGAAAAGCAGAAAGTGTGCACAGGGTTGAGGAGACTCAATTCCCAAAGAAAATCTTTGCGACCATGATGCTGAAAGGGAAGGAAGTAAAATTCCAGGTGGACAGTGGAGCCACATGTAACATCATTCCCAAGATGTATGTAAAGGATGTGGATGAAACCGAGCAAGTATTGTCCATGTACAACAATACGACAGTGGTGCCTCTTGGGAAAAGCAAAATGAGACTGGTAAACCCAAAGAATGGAAAGAAATACAAAGTAGAGTTTGTAGTCCTGGAGGAAGACTGCATTCCAATCCTGGGAAGCAGGGCAGCCCAGCAGATGGGGCTCATCTCAGTGTGTACAGAGAACATAATGACACTGAATGGCAGTGAAATCCCTCTGACCAAGGAAAGATTGATAGCGGAGTATGCTGATGTGTTTGAAGGGACAAGTAAATTTGAGGGCAAGTACCATCTGCTGGTAGCTGACAGCATAACGCCGGTGATCCACCCACCACGAAGAATCCCCGTAGCCTTACGGAGTAAGCTGAAAGAGGAGTTAGGCAGACTGACAGAAGCGGAAATAATTGCCCCAGTAGAGACCCACACACCATGGGTATCCAGCCTTGTGTGTGTAGAAATGCCCAATGGGAAGTTGAGAGTGCGTTTAGACCCGAGGGATCTGAACAAGGGGCTTAAAAGAAGTCATTACCCAATGACGACGATCGAAGATGTCCTCTCCGACTTGAATGATGCCCAGGTCTTTAGCACGTTTGATGCCAAGAATGGGTTTTGGCATGTGGAACTGGATGATGAGAGTTCTCAACTTACGACATTTAACACACCATATGGTAGATATAGGTGGAGACGCATGCCGTTTGGTCTGTCCACGGCCCCTGAGGAGTTCCAGCGACGACAGAACCAAGTGCTGGAGGGCCTGGAAGGAGTGAGGTATGTTGCTGATGACATCCTAGTGTTTGGGAAAGGAAAAACGGCAGAGGAAGCAGAAAGAGACCATGACAGGAAGGTTAAAGCTCTGATGGAGAGATGTCGTGACCGTCACCTGAAGCTGAACATAGAGAAGGCAAAGCTGAAGGTGAAGGAAGTCACTTTCATAGGACATAGAGTCTCTGCTGCACGACTGAAACCAGATCCAGGGAAGGTAGAAGCAGTGCTACAGATGCCTAACCCAAAGGATGTCCAAGGAGTTCAGAGATTTATTGGCTTTGTTAACTACTTGAGAGGGTACCGCAAGGTTCGGTGCTGGCACCCCAGCTATTTACGACATACATTAATGACTTAGACGAAGGGATTAAAAGTACCATTAGCAAATTTGCAGATGATACTAAGTTGGGGGGTAGTGTGAATTGTGAGGAAGATGCAATAAGGCTGCAGGGTGACTTGGACAGGTTGTGTGAGTGGGCGGATACATGGCAGATGCAGTTTAATGTAGATAAGTGTGAGGTTTTTCACTTTGGAAGTAAGAATAGAAAGGCAGATTATTATCTGAATGGTGTCAAGTTAGGAGGAGGGGGAGTTCAACGAGATCTGGGTGTCCTAGTGCATCAGTCAATGAAAGGAAGCATGCAGGTACAGCAGGCAGTGAAGAAAGCCAATGGAATGTTGGCCTTCATAACAAGAGGAGTTGAGTATAGGAGCAAAGAGGTCCTTCTACAGTTGTACCGGGCCCTGGTGAGACCGCACCTGGAGTACTGTGTGCAGTTTTGGTCTCCAAATTTGAGGAAGGATATTCTTGCTATGGAGGGCGAGCAGCGTAGGTTCACTAGGTTAATTCCCGGAATGGCGGGACTGTCGTATGTTGAAAGGCTGGAGCGATTGGGCTTGTATACACTGGAATTTAGAAGGATGAGGGGGGATCTTATTGAAACATATAAGATAATTAGGGGATTGGACACATTAGAGGCAGATAACATGTTCCCAATGTTGGGGGAGTCCAGAACAAGGGGCCACAGTTTAAGAATAAGGGGTAGGCCATTTAGAACGGAGATGAGGAAGAACTTTTTCAGTCAGAGAGTGGTGAAGGTGTGGAATTCTCTGCCTCAGAAGGCAGTGGAGGCCAGTTCGTTGGATGCTTTCAAGAGAGAGCTGGATAGAGCTCTTAAGGATAGCGGAGTGAGGGGGTATGGGGAGAAGGCAGGAACGGGGTACTGATTGAGAGTGATCAGCCATGATCGCATTGAATGGCGGTGCTGGCTCGAAGGGCTGAATGGCCTACTCCTGCACCTATTGTCTATTGTCTATTGTCTAAATTCCTTCCTGGATTAAGCGGTCTATGTGAACCGCTACGCAAGCTGACGCAGAAGGATGTAGTTTGGTGGGCACAGGTGCATGACAGGGCGGTGATGGATATAAAGAAGCTAGTAACTGCCGAGCCAGTACTCAGATACTATGATCCATCCAAGGAGCTGACAGTACAGGCCGACGCGTCAGAAACTGGACTTGGTGCGGCGCTGATGCAGGAGGGCCATCCAGTTGCCTATGCCAGCAGGGCCCTGACGGATGCAGAGACCAGATATGCACAAATAGAAAAAGAATTGCTGGCAGTGATGTTTGGTCTAGAGAGGTTCCATGTGTACACATATGGAAGGCCAGTGAATGTGCAGTCAGACCATAAGCCACTGGAGATAATCGCCACAAAACCACTTCATCGGGCACCAAAGAGATTGCAGAGGATGCTGGTGAGGATGCAGACCTATGATGTGACAATAAGATACAGACCAGGGAAGGAGATGCAGCTTGCAGATACGCTGAGCAGAGCATATATTCAGACTGGCAAGACTGACAAGACCATGAGAGAACTGGAGACTGTAAACCTGGCAAGGCACATCCCAATAGCACAGCCTCTGCTAAATGGCATAAGGGATGCAACAGGAGAAGATGAGACTATGCAGAAACTGCAAGAGGTGATCAAACGAGGCTGGCCAGAGAACAAGAAGGATGTTGACCCAGAGCTCATCTCCTATTTCCATGTGAGGGACGAGCTGAGTGTTGGAGATGGTCTCATATTTAGGGGAGAGAGAGTAATCATCCCTAAAGCCAGGAGACGCGACATGCTCACAAGAGTACATGATTCCCACATCGGTGTGAATGGCTGTCTAAGAAGGGCAAGAGAATGTCTGCACTGGCCCGGAATGCGTGCAGAAATCAAGGACTTCATACAAAAATGTGAGACATGTCAAGCTCAAGGGAAAGAGCAACCAAAAGAAACGCTGCATTCCCATGAAATTCCAGAGAGACCATGGGCGAAGGTGGGTGCAGATTTGTTCCACTTGGATGGAAGGAACTATTTGATCACTGTGGACTATTTCTCAGGATATTGGGAAATAGACTATCTAGAGAAAACACTGGCAGTGAATGTCATCCATAAAATGAAAACACTGGCAGTGAATGTCATCCATAAAATGAAAGGCCAGTTCGGAAGATATGGAATACCAGATCAGCTCATCACAGATAATGGGCCACAGTTCACAGCTGAGGAGTTCAAGAGTTTTACCAAGAAGTGGCAGTTTGAACATACGAGCACATCACCCTATTATCCACAGAGTAATGGAAAGGCGGAGAGCAGTGTGAAAGTTGCGAAGTCATTGCTGAGGAAGGCTAAGGCTGCCGGAGCTGACCCTTACCTGAGCCTACTAGCTTTTCGCAACACACCAACACCTGGCATGAGTAGCAGTCCAGTTCAAAGATTGATGAACAGACGTACCAGGACCATTCTACCGACTACTCAGAGGCTGCTCAAACCTGAAATTCCGAAAAAAGTAAGAGATGAGTTGAGAGCAGCTAGAGACAGACAAGCAGACTACTACAACAGAGGATCTCAAGATCTGATTCCCCTGAAAGCTGGCGATCCAGTTCGAGTGAAGCCGACCGATAATCGACATCAGTCCTGGAGGAAGGCTGTGGTTGTAGGCCGTGTTGCACAACCCAGATCTTATGAAGTCAGAATCGAGGACGGCGACATCTATCGTCGGAATCGGCGCCATCTGAGGAAGACCAACGAGCCATTTCATCGCGTTGATGTTGACCTAGATGACCTGGTGACGTTGCCTGAACCAGAGCGAGAAAATCGACCTATGAGCCGACCACCGGTCCCCAGGGAGCATCAAACCCTGACAACAAGATCTGGTAGATGCGTTCGAAAACCACGCTATCTGCAGGATTATGTGCCCACATAAGGATAGGGCCTGTACATGTGGTTGAATATAGATAGATGTAAAGGATATTAGGTTATGTTTAAAAAGTTAATGTTATATTTTTGGTTATAGTTTGATATGCATTGTTTTATGTAGAAGTAGTGGTAATGGCTAATAAAACTGAATAAATAAAAAGGGAAAGGGAATGAGGAACCAGACATGTGTTGTTCAAAGTTTAGATAATTCCGAGCACTGAACTAAGATGCCATGGAAGAATTTAATTTATGGCTATACATGTAAAGTTCCTGTACATATCTGTTTTGTAAATAAAGGGGGATGTTATGGGAATAGCGCACCCGGTGGTGCAGTACCGGGGATATATTACCCATGAGGCTGTAGCCAGAGTGATCCTGAATTAAAATGGCTGAACCCAAGACTCGAGTGTAAAGCCTCTGTTAATTAGTTGTGTAGCTGTACCATAGCAGGTTACAGAAAGGAAACACACTAACAAAACACAGTAGGCCTCATCTTTAGACTGGCGCATCTGTCTGAGTTCTGCTGTAAACCAGGGCTTGTCGTTATTGAACCTGATCTGGGTCCTAGTGGGAATGCAACTGTCCTCACAAAAGCTGACATATGATGTTACAGTGTCTGTATATTCTGGTTGCTTCCCTGAACACATTCCAATCAGTGCAGTCAAAGCAGGACTGTAGGTTTTCAATGCCCTCGTTTGTCCACTTTTTCATTGTTTTGATTCTTCTCGTGGGAGCATCTGGGACAAGGGAATCAAGGGGGTCACGGTTTAAAAATAAAGAATTGTCCATTTCAGAAAGATCTAAGGATTTTTTTTTCTCTTCTAGGGTTGTAAGTCTATGGAATTCTCTTCTTCAAAAGATGATGGGAGCAGAGTCTTTGTATATTTTTCAACGAGAGATAGATAAATTCTTGGTGTGCCAGTCCAGGGCAGGAATTGTGAAAAGGCTATTCGAGCTCGATGGGAATGCAAAGTTGAGATCGTGTTGAATGGCAGAATGAATAATCAGCTTCTGCTCCAGGGTTTGTATGTTTATTCTAATGTTTATTTGTTCATGTTTCCCACAGCTCTATGGTCTTTGCTTCATCTTTTTCTTTGTTTTGTGGTTGGGAGAAGGTTCTTAAATTCCTCCCCAAGGTTGCTTTTTTGCTGTCTACTTACACTATTGAGCTTCTTCCTACTTGATTAATTTTGATCAGGAAAAATTTTAGGCACTAGTCTTCAGGACGTTCTTGACCCCTTGAAATTTGCCTACAGGGGAAAAACAAAGTCTCTGGTGTTGGCCACTCCCTTTCTCAGCATTTAGGTCTAGATCATATTGACAAGATGAGTACATATCAGATTGCTATTCATTGACTACAGCTCAACCATAATACTAAACAAACTCATCTCTAAACTTCTGGACCTCGACCTTGAGGCCTCCAGCTACAACTGGACCCTAGACATTCTGATCAGCGGACCTCAGTCACTTGGAATTGGTCATAACATTCCCTCCACCCTTAACATCAGGAAGACAAAAGAGTTGATTGTTGGTAGTGGGGTGGAGGATGAACACAACTCCGTCCTCATCAACAGAGCTGCTGCAGAAATGCTGCATAATTTCAAGTTCCTTAGCATCCACATCACCAGCAAGCTAATCTGGTCCTTCACACTGATGCAATAATCAAGAAAGCATATTTTAGTTTTTAGTTTAAAGATACAGCATGGAAACATGCCCTTGGCCCACCGAATCCGCCCTGACCAGCAATCCCCGTACATTAGCACTATCCTACGCACTAAGGACAATGCAGGTACTGGGTAATAAGGGATATCTTTTTCAGGCAAGATTCATGAGGTTCTTGTGAACGCAGGCTCAGACACAGCACTAACCCACAAAAAGAGTTATGTCACAACCCAAAACCCTATGAACAGACAAAGTAAGGAGTGCTTGAGGTGGTGCAGGTGTCAGCAGAGAATAATTGGCGGATGTCTGAACAAGCTCAGGATAATTACTAAAGATTTTGCGTCATTGTGTCCATATCCTGAAAAATATTTTTTTGCCTTTTACCTCTTTGAACTTTTTGATTCATTTAAAAAATATATCCAACTTTCAATATATGTGTCACTGGCCATTTAATGCCTGTCTCCAACTACCCTTCAGTGGATTGTGTGCCATCTTTATGAACCAGTGGAGTCCTTCTGGTAAAGGTATTCCATTGGGGATCTTGGGAGTTATAGAATTTATTCATCTGGATGATGGGTGACTTGGAAGGAAACATGCTGATGGTGGATCTCTTGTGTTCCTGAAGTCCCTTGTGGCACAGTGGCACAGCGGTAGAGTTGCTGCCTTACAGCGCTAGAGACCCAGGTTTGATCCTGACTACAGGTGCTGTCTGTATGGATTTGCATGTTCTCCCGGTGAGCATGTGGATTTTCTCGAGGTGCTCCAGCTTCCTCCCACACCCCAAAGGCATACAGGTTTATAGGTTAATTAGCTTTGGTAAAATTGTAAATTGCCCCTAGTGTGTAGGATAGTGCTAGTGTGCAGGGATCGCTGTCGGCGTGGACTTGGTGGGCTGAAGAGCATGTTTCCACATTGTATCTCTAAAGTCTAAAGTTTAAAATCCTTGTCCTTCTTGATGATAGAGCACATGGATTTTGAGGTATTGTACAAAGTTAAGCGAATAATTTAATTTTTTTTCTAGGTATTACCAAAAATCTTTTCTCACTACCCTCTTAGCAGGAACATGTTTTGCACAAGGACATCCTTTCTTTCATCAAAAACTGGGTTCCTTCCATAGAGTAGTATTGGAGTATTACCTACTCCGATACTACACTATAGCAGTAGATAAAGGCCACTGCAAGCTCTGTAGCCCTTATCCACAGTTCTTGCAGTTTTTTTTTGCTAATGAAATTCTTTTTTTCTTACCTTAGAGTCGACCTTGGGCCCAAAGCATCCTTGCCAACCATGATGCCCCATCAAAGCTAGTCCCATTTTCACAAATTTGACCCATATTCCTCGAGACACAGTGGACATAAGTTTAGTTGAGTTTAGTTTATTGTCACATGGACCAAGGTACAATGAAAAGTTTTTGTTGCATGCGAACCAGTCAGCAGATAGGCTATGCACAAATATAATCGAGTCATCCACAGTGTACAGATACATGATAAAGGGGATAATGTTTAGTATAAGGTAAAGTCCAGTAAAGTCCGATTAAAGATAGTCCCAGGGGGCTCCAGTGAAGTAGATAGCAGCTCAGGACTGCACTCTAGTTGTAGATAGGATGGTTCAGTTGCCTGATAACAGCTGGGAAGAAACTGTCCCTGAATCTGGAGGTGTGCATTTTCACACTTCTGTACCTCTTGTTTGATGGGAGGGGGGAGAAGAAGGGGAAAGTTGAGAGTCGTAATTGATTATGCTGGTGACATACCCCCTATAAGGGCCATGTCCTCAAGTGGCTAAGTAATTGAAAATCAGCCCATACTGAAAACAAAATTGCCTGCTACTTTTCCTCTCAGTAAATCTAATTATAAACTTTGAAAATAGGATTTTGATCAAGATTAAAAAAATGCACTTTTAATATTGCAGTTTTACAATGGAATAGTTAGATGTATTCACAAGGTTGTCATTTGCATCAGATAATTTTTTCATTAAAGATTTTACTTCAAGGCTTCATCAACTTTCAAAAGCCTTGATTTGATACGTTATATTTCATCTCAGATTACATGGACAGCTTTCAACTACATCTGTGCGTTCTGAGGGTCTCCAGTTTACAGAGTTTCCCAGTGTCATCCAGAAAGTTCACTGGGAGCTGATCCAAACTTATGTCTCCCCTTACTCTTTGGCAATCTCTACGGGGTGTGGGGATTTCAGTTTTTCAAGAAATGCTGCTGCAATTTGAACAGGTTGAATTTACTATAAAGAATCTTTCTTTCAGGAAAGCTTAATTTAAAAACAAAACCTGGTTTAAAAAAACCCGATAAACTTCTTATTCCTTTGCAGTTAAATGGAAGTGGGATTGCCATGCCTGTGGTTTCTTTGATCCATGCACAGACGTGCATTAAAATAAAAAGTCAAGGCTTTGGGTGGTCTTCCGTTTATTTTGATATCACAAATATCCTCTCTGGCAGTGGACAGTTACCAAGATCAATCATCACAGAAGAGAAAAAGCATGAGTTATCCCTAGGAAAAACATACAGACATTAGAAATGTATAGGAAGGAAATGCAGATGCTGGTTTACCGAAGATAGACTCAAAGTGCTGGAGTAACTCAGCAGTTCAGTCAACATCTCTGGAGAAAAAGGATGGGTGATGTTAGAAGGGTTCCAACCCGAAATGTAACCCATCCTTTTTCTCCAGAGAGGCTGCCTGGCTGGTTGAGTTACTCCAGCACTTTGTGTCTATCTTCAGTAGAAATGTATGTTGTTAATGAGCTTCTTTGCACAGTAACTGCCCCCTATTTACTCATAACTCCATCTACATAGTTTTACCTCAGCCTCAAGTGCTTGTGAGGATGGTGAATGAGAGTCCACTGAAGGAATCATTGAAGAATGAACTGACTCTCATCCCAACAGTGCTGACATCTTTGAAGACCTGCTTCTAACATACTTGTAAACATTGCAGTCTGTATTCCAAATCGTAAAACATTTAGCCATCTTTTGAAACTTAACAAGAGGTCTTGAAGTGAAAGGGTTCTTAATAGATCAGAAAGAAGACATATTTGAAGAAAGAATTATACATCACAAAAATGAATTCAGCAGATTAACCCCCTTGGGTAAGAAATGTCCTTTGAATCTTTCACATATATCTGCCAAAAAATGTTTTTTGTTTTCTTTGTGCATTAGCACACACTGCATCTTGAGTAGAAGCTCCCTCTTCTCCTGGCTTTGGAAACAATTGTACAGGAGCTGGTATGTTACAACAAATACAAATGGGTGGCATGGCGGCACAGTGGTAGAGTTGCTGCCTTACAGTGCCAGAGACCTGAGATCGATCCTGACAACAGGTGCTGTCGTACGGAGTGTGTACATTCTCCCTGTGACAGCCTGGGTTTTCCCTGGATGCACCGGTTTCCTCCCATGCTCCAAACACGTACAGATTTATAGGTTAATTGGCTTCAGTAAAAATTGTCCCTAGTGTGCAGGGTAGAACTGGTATATGGAGATCGTTGGTTGGCATGGACCCAGTGGGCCGAAGGGCCTGTGTTCATGCTGCATCTCTAAAGTAAACTAAACTAAACTAAACTAAACTAAATTAAAATAAACAACATGTGCTTCTACAACTTGCAGCCAAATTAAATCTTGGCTATCCATCTGCGGTTACACCAGGGCTTGATTTTATACCAGTCCTTGTATTAGGGCCATAAGAGAATCAAAATCAAAATGTTAAGCTGCATCATCTCTCGATAGGGTGAATGCACAAAGTCTTTTGCCCAGGGTAGGGAGTCAAGAAGCAGAGGACATGGGTTTAAGGTGAGAGGTGTAAGATTTAATATTAACTTGAGGGGGAACGTTTTCACTCAGAGGGTGGTGGGTAAAAGGGTTGAGCTATCAGAGAAAGTAGTTGAGGCAGATACAATAACAGTATTTAAAACACACTTGGAGAGGAAGATGGATTGGTGTGGAATTTGCACCTTCTCCCTGTGAGCACGTGGGTTTACTCCAGGTGCTCCGGTTTCCTTCCACATCCCAAAAATGTGCTGGTTTGCAGGTTAATTGGCTTCTGTAAAATTGCCCCGAGTGCCTAGAAAGTAGATAAAAAAAGTGGGATAACATAGAAGTGGTGTGAATGGATGATCGATGCTCAGCATGTACTCGGTGGGCCAAAGAGCCTGCTTCCATGTTGTATCTCTGGATTAAACTAATATGAAAAGGAGATAAAATAGATGTCAGGTTTGGAATCAGATATGTGGAGAAGAGTAGTAAATTATCATATCATATCATATACATACAGCCGGAAACAGGCCCTTTCGGCCCTCCAAGTCCGTGCCGCCCAGCGATCCCCATATATTAACACTATCCTACACCCACTAGGGACAATTTTTACATTTACCCAGCCAATTGACCTACATACCTGTACGTCTTTGGAGTGTGGGAGGAAACCGAAGATCTCGGAGAAAACCCACACAGGTCACGGGGAGAACGTACAAACTCCTTACAGTGCAGCACCCGTAGTCAGGATCGAACCTGAGTCTCCGGCGCTGCATTCGCTGTAAAGCAGCAACTCTACCGCTGCGCTACCGTGCCGCCCTTATAAAGCCAGAGGGAGGGATATAGGTGGAAGCGGATGGTGGGGGGGGGGAAACAGATGTTATAGTGGGAGAAATGGGTGCGCACCGGAGTTGGGGGTTGGCACAAGATAGAGAGAGGGGATGGGGTGTTACCTAAAATGGGAGAAGTCAGTGTTCACAGCATTTTGTTGTACACCCACTTACCCCTATATTTTCCTACCCCAGTGCACATCCATTTCTCCTGCTGTTCTGCTGTTTCCCCACTCCCTCCCCACCTCACCGCCCCCTTCCACCTACATCCCTCCCACTGGCTATACATTTTCCTCCTCTTCATTCCTTATGTAACAATCTTTTATCTCAATTTCACATTTTACCTTTGTCACGTACTCTACCCATCTGCCACTCAAAACTCCCTCACCTGTATCCACCTATTTTTTTTGCCAGGCTTCATCTCATCCCCCACCTATTTTCCAGCTTTCTCCCCACTACTAAAACTAGTCTGAAGAAGGATCCTGATCCAAAATGTCACCTATCCATTCCCACCACAGATGCTGCCTCCAGCATGTTGTGTTTTGCTCAAGATTCCAGCAACTGCAATTCCTTGGTCTCCACTCTATACTTCCCTCCTCTCCAGAACCCACAACACTCTAATATATATATATTTCTTATAAGCCAATTGTATACCTGTGTTGTGAGAAACGTTCTTATTTTGGTACTTTCCAATTTTTATGGCATAGCCAATCTGTGGCACCTAATCAAGTACTTTTTGGAACCCATCTACACCGCATTAACACCTTTTCCTCAACAAACTCCTGTGATATTTCATCAAAACATTTAATAATTTAGTTAGAGAGCTTTTGTCTTTCTATGCTGACTTTCTCTAACCAATTCTCTCCCTGCTTGGTTTTTTTAAGAACTTTCCCACTTCCAAGGGTAAATTGTCTGGTCATTGTGTTTATCCCTCCTGCAAAGGGGTGTTTGCAACCTTTCAGGCCTCGGGCACTATTTTGAATCTATATGTGTTTGGATGATTCTAGTTAGAAATTAGAACGTAGTTTCTTCTCACACTCTTTCAAAAACATGGGTGCAATTCATCTGAATCAGCTTCTTTACCTGTTTAATGTAGAGCTAACCTTTCTAGTTCCTGCTCTTTATTAATTTTTAGTCCATCTCGAATCTCAACTGCATCTTCTTTTGCTGAGAATTCCAAAGCACCTTAATCCTTGGTGAAGACTGATGTAAAGCGCCCAATTAGTGGCTTAGACACAACCACTGCCTTCACAAGTAAATTTCCTTTTTGGTGTGTGAACTCCTCTCACAGCCCCTTCTATGTCCGTATCCCTAGAGATATAATATTTTTGGATTCAATTTTATGTTTGCTGCCAAGTCCTTTCTCAGGCTCTCCCTTTGTCTCTCTCATTTCCCTTTTTTAATCCCCCTCTGAACTTTCTGCAATCAATCTTGTGTTCAGGTCTCTGGAACCCACAACACTCTAATATTGTTGTGACATTGTTGCCAACTGAGCCGTGACTAACCTAAGTTGAGGAAAGATCTCCTTTGAATTACATGGACCATTGGACTTTAAAACAACATTTATATCTTGATCTGCTTGCAATAATTCATATCCCTTTGTTTTTGTAATTGAGAGTTGTAGGAATTGTATTTAAATTATGTGTATTTATTTTGTGAAAACCACAAAAATGATTTCTTAAATCCAGGATGACTTCATTTAGCAAACTCCTTTTGGCGACACCCAAATTGTCATTAGTAAGAATGTAGCACCTATTTTAATGCACCAAAACTGGGTGAAATTCAATTTCTAAACTACAGTTTGCTATTCCAATACTATTTTGTGACAATGCATGTAATTTGCAATTGCCAGGCCCCCATAAGTAACGAATTTTACCTGAATTTTATTTAGACCATGCTTGCTTGTTGCTGGCCAGTTTATTTTCAAATTCGCAAGAGATGGCTGAAGCAAAAAATGACACATTAATAAAAACATCATAAAACATGAGACCTAGAATATGTCAGATAATCTTTAAATTAGTTTAGTCTCCTGTTACAAATCAGATGATTTACCATTTGCAAGGATTAGGATAATTGTATGGTTCTATGGGAATGTACAATTTTAGACTAAAATAGAAGTGATAAAAAACAGATGTTTAGACTTAATGCTAGCAGTTTGTAAAACACAAATGAAAACACAGTGAATTGAATTTGGACAGAGTCTTGAACTCAATTTTTTTGCTGGATTTCCTGCCCAATGTAATTGGTCATCAGGCTCGCTGCCTGTCAGACGGGAAAGCCGCAACAATTAATTGGGATAATAGGACGTGGGGAGAGATTTGCAAGATAGGGGGAAATGGTGGTTTGGGTTACAATAATCATTGGAGTAAAAAATAAATGGTGGACCGACAACATGGTGGATTGGTCAATTCTGTTGGGCTATTCAATGAATTGGATAATTTTGAGGAAGTCAGATCTTGAGGGATCATTAACTGAATTAATGTACTTGGAGGAAGCAGATCTAATCCACCCGACTCACAGACAGTGCTCCATTTTGCAAGGGAGACCCGGGTTCGATCCCGACTATGGGTGCTGCCTGTATGGAGTTGTACATTCTCCCCGTGACCTTGGGTTTTCTCCGGGATCTTCGGTTTCTTCTCACACTCAAAAGACAGGTATGTAGGTAAAAATTGGCTTGGTATAAGTGTAAATTGTCCCTAGTGTGTGTAGGGTAGTGTTAGTGTGTGGGGATCGCTGGTTGAGGGGGACTCGGTGGACCGAAGGACCTGTTTCCGCTCTGTATTTCTAAACTAAACTAAACTAAACTATTCTCATTAGGAGAGAATTTTAGCCTCTAATAGTGGGCATGTTGAGATCTAGTGTGATGTGAGGGGGGTCATTTTCTCTGCATATATTAAGTGCAAGGGAGATTTATGAAAAAAATGTCTAAGTTGGCCTCTTGAACGACATGAGGTCAAGATGCAATATATTGTTAAAGGATTAGAAGCCAGTGTTTGGAACAGTTGTCTGTATGACATTAATGGGCTGACTGACAATTAAGTTTACAGAGTCGTAGAGTCGTGCAACATGGAAACAAGCCCTTTGTCCCAGCAAGTCTACACTAAGCATCAAGCAACCATTTACAACAATCCCACACACATCTTGTTTAATTCTCTCCATATTCCTATTCCAAAATCTATCACTCACTTACACATTACATTGCCTGGGGCTATGGAGAGGAGGTGACCCCGGATGGAGCAGCACCAGCAATGGAGGGAAGGGCAAGCTGGACTGTTATCCCAGTCAGTGCACTGCATCAACCCTTCTCTTGATCTCCTCCACCACAACCCTCCAGCTGCACACCTGAAAGCCTCTGCGCCCTTGCCCTTGGCTTCTGAGTCATCATGAAACACGGTCGTGTGTCGGATTGTGCACGCCATGCTTTCAATGGGAGTGGCTGAACTTTCCACAAAGTTATGCTTGAATGCTTAACCTGTTTCGACACCTTAGGGCAAGCTCAACTAATGTTAATTAAGCCCAACGATATTCGCTACGATCAGATTTTCAGACTCGTGGGTCTTATTAACACAGCTGCCATTTAGCACTTGTCTTCACCTTATCAGCAAAACGAACTCCCTCAAACTATAAATGTCTCCAGCGTGATTGAAATCCATCTCCAATCTGCCCACACTTGGATTTATGGAGACGGGCCAGGAGGCAGACAGCCAACCTGGTGCAAGGAGCTTTGTTTTCAATTATATGCTGTAATGAGATTGGCAGCCTTTTACTTGGCAGGTTTAACCTTGGCCATTTGAGTTTCTGAGCTTCAGGAAACCTAGCCTCAGAAAAACTGAGGCAACGATGTCCAAGATGGAATGTTGGTTGCATTAGCAACTATCAGCCTGCATTAGAATTCGGATAGGCCAGGCAGCATCTCTGGAGAGAAGGAATGGGTGACGTTTCAGGTCGAGACCCTTCTTCAGGCTCCAGACTTCAGATTTCAGATGTCTTCTTGACCCGAAACGTCACCCATTCCTTCTCTCCAGAGAATCTGCCTGAGTTACTCCAGCATTTTGTGTCTATCTTCAGTGTAAATCAGCATCTGCAGTTCCTTCCTTTGCATTAGAATTCACATCCCCACCTAGCCTCATACACATCCTTTTCTCTAAATAGTGTCTCCACTAAATTGACCTCATGGTTTTGAATCCAATGATTTTCATGTACAAGGTCACCATCATGATGGCTTCATCCATTTCTACAACTTCTACGCATAAAACTTAACACAAAGTCTAACAAATCTTAACATTAACTACTCTGGAATTAGTACATCACCAGATGTCAAGAAGACAGTTGCTACTGTCTCTACTTTGGAAGCTTCTTAAAGCTCTCCATCTTCATGCCTCTGCTTTATATCGCTCGCCATTCCTGACTAGCCCTCTGACTCACTGTGGACACTGAAGTTTTCCTATTTCCTAAGGTAACATTTGCCAAATCACAAACGTTATCTCCTCTGACTCTCTCTGGATCATTATTATGGCTTTCAGCTTTCTTATGTTGTATTTGGCTGGTGTTATTAAGTCCTTGCCTGGTGTAATGTCCTTCAGAGGATTCTCAGAATGTTGGAACAACCTTTATGCTTTATGTTGTAACACGCTTTTCTGTTAACGCATCCAGCGCAATCTGTAGTGACTCAGTCTATCCAGCCACGCTGCATATAACAAGAGCCTCAGCTACGACATTCAGCTCTCCCCTAGAACCCATGCAGTCACAAATTCGCTGTTCTTCCATCAACTTTGCCAGATTCATTTGATGGCCACTTGCTCTACAACCTTGTGCAGAGTTAATTGTTTCTCACAATCTTTGTGCATTCTTTTTGTTACATTACTCTCCTAAAACCTAGGGCAGCATAGTGGCACGGCGATAAAGTCGCTGCCCTACAGCGCCAGAGACCTGGGTTCGATCCCAACTACAGGTACTGCCTGTACGAGGTTTGTATGTTCCCTCTGTGACCGCATGGATTTTCTCTGGGTGCTCCGGTTTCCTCCCACACTCCAAAGATGTACAGGTTTGTGGGTTAATTGGCTTTGGTAAAAAATTGTTAAATGTCCTCAGAGTGTAGGATCGTGCTAATGTACAGGGTGATCGCTGGTCAGCACAGACTGGTGGTCCAAAGGGCCTGTTTCCACGCTTTATCTCTAAAGTCTAAAGTCTAAACTCTAAACTCCTGTGAACTTACTCTCTCCTTCTGTTCAAACAGGCTATATGATCTTCCTCTGAACTACCTGCCTTTGAGGTTCATGAATACTGTAATCTAATTCTGAATTTGCCAAGTCGGTTCTGAAATTATAACTTTTTATTCAGGCAACTCACACTACACTGTCTTTCATCTGCCCAGACTCAGAACATTTCCAGGAAACCTCTCTCAGGTCTAATTGTCTGATAGACATGTTAATTTGCAGGTCTCCTTCTCAACTGTATGACCACTTCCTTGGTGCTGTGTAACCGATACCTCCCAAGCTGGAAATCTCTTCTGCCTGCACAGGAGGCACATCCATTCCCCGCATGTCCACATGCTCATCTAGAAACCTCTTAAACTGGCAGAGTATTCGAACCACCCACCAATCTCTGAAAAAAACGTGCTCTGCACATCTCCTATAAATTTTGTCCCTCTCACCCTAAAACCATGCCCTCTAGTATTTGACATTTCCACCCCAGGTAAAAGGTTTTGACAGTGTGCCCAAACTTTGCTTGTCATAATTTTCTATCCATCCATCAGGTCTTCCCTCAGCTCCAAGTCTGTTCAGCCTTTCCTAATACCCTCTCGTCCAGGCGGCATTCTGACGAATCTCCTCTGCACCCTCTACAAAGCTTTCTCATTGTTCCTGTAAAGGGGTTCCCAGAACTGCACATAATGCTCCAAATGCGGCCTAACCAAATTCCTATAAAGTTTCAGCAATGACTCTTATACTCAGAGTGCCGACCGATAAAGGAAAGTATACTGTATGCTTTCTTTACCATTCCATCTACTCGTATTACCAATTTCACAGAGCTATGAACTTGGACTCCAAGATTCCTCAGTACATCAATGCTGTTAAGGGTCTTGTCATTAACTACATACTTTCCCCTTACTTTTGACCTTTTGATGTGCAACTCCTCATACTTTCTCAGATTAAACTCCATTTGCCATTCCTCACACTTGGAAGGTTCGCAGTCCCATTCACTGCCATGTTAATTCACCACACCTCTTGACCCTAATCGCACCACTTACATTAAAAAAAAAATAGAGTCCTATAACATATGAATTTATGAGCCTCTACAGTTTCCTCTGGCAGCTTATTCCATGAACACACCAGTCTCTGTGTAAAAATGTTGTCCCTCATGTATTTTGCACAGCACGCTTCAGGCTCCTCTCAGGAAGGTCTCATATTTAACAGTCAACACTCCTCTCAGCCCAAACTTATTTTCCTTGTTGGCTGGCATTAAATCCCATCTGGGTTGGTGCTGGTATTTCACCACCTGCATCTTAGCCATGGTACCTGTTCTCCTGGATCTCACTCTACTCCATTCTATGTTGTCCTGTCTTATCCACAACAGCAAGTAATTTTCCTTTACTACATTGTTTGTATTAAATAACAAGGTATAGCTTGTTACCTGAATTCTGAATTCTGAATTCTTTTATCAACTAGTTCACACACTCTGGCTTCCTGGTACATGTGCCAAAACAAAAGCATTCTAAAATCATGTTAAAATGTCCCTTTGAGATTCTCACCATGCCCATACATGAGATAGTGGGCAGACTAAAGTCCAGCGTACTTGCAAACTCAGTGGTGTTTCAAACTCAGTGGTGTTTCATACGACATCCGGAGGCTGCAACGGATCGTTTGCACAGCTGAGAAGGTTGTTGGCTGCAACCTTCCCCCCATTGATGAAATGTACACTGCAAGGGCCAGGAAGCGAGCGGGCAAGATCATCTCTGACCCCTCTCACCCTGGTCACAAACTCTTTGAAGCACTTCCCTCTGGAAGGCGACTCTGGACTGTCAAAGCAGCCGCAGCCAGACATAAAAACAGCTTTTTTTCCACGAGTGATAGTTCTACTCAATAACCAAAGTCTGTAGTCTCTTTTTTGCTCTGGTTTATTTTCACCCACATGTTTAGACAGTAATGGTGTATCCTTATTGTTTTGATGTGTTTATGCTTTATTCTTAATTATTAACTGTATGTTTGTGTTGTCATTTGTGAGCGGAGCACCAAGTCACATTCCTTGTATATGCATACTTGGCCAATACACTTATTCATTCATTCATGTCTCTGGCCCAAGACTTGCAACAGAATCTCTTTTCTTTTGTCCCGCATGGCTGTGCTGTTCTAATTTGTGTGTCCCCCACTTAGAACTTTGACAGCGATAAAAAAGACACAAAGTGCTGTAGGAACTCAGCAGGTCAGACCATTCTTCAGACCGATTGTTATAGGGGGGTTGAAAGCTGGAAGTTAAGTGAGAGAGGGATGAAGCCTGGAAAATCATAGTGGATATAGGTGAAGGGAATAAAGGCTAGAAACGGGAAAAAAAATAAAAGGCTGTGAGATAAGGAGCAAAACCTGAAGCCTGATGAAATGTCATTGATGGAAGCAGGCGGGGGAAGGGAAAAGAGCGGAATAGTGGGAGAACTGGGTGCACATCCAGGTGGGGAAGGGGAAGAAAAGGGCGGGGAGGGAAGAGGGAGGCAGTGGCCAGATTTTTGGTTATATACCTAAGTTGATGATTTCAATGTTTATACTAATGGGCTATAAGCTACCCAAACAGATATGCTTGGTTTGCATGTGACCTTCCTCTGACAATGGAGGAAGCCATGGACAAAAAGGTTGGTGTTGGAAATGAGAAGGAGAGTTAATAGATAATAGATAATAGGTGCAGGAGGAGGCCATTCAGCCCTTCGAGCCAGCACCGCCATTCAATGTGATCATGGCTGATCATTCTCAATCAGTACCGTTCCTGCCTTCTCTCCATACCCCCTGACTCCGCTATCCTTAAGAGCTCTATCTAGTTTTTATTGATTTCTTTTTTTAATGTTTAAAAAATATATATTTTTTAAAATCTCCCTCCCCTTCTCTCCGCCTCCCTCCCCCCGCCTCCCTCCCCCCTCTCTCTGCCTCCCTCCCCCCTCTCTCCACCTCCCTCCCCCCTCTCTCCACCTCCCTCCCCCCTCTCTCCACCTCCCTCCCCTCTCTCCACTTCCCTCCCCCCCTCCCTCCCCCCTCTACTTTGGTGAGAGCAAAGAAAAGGCAGATTATCATATCGATGGAGAGATATCAAAATGAGTAAAGATCAGAGGGATATACAGTAGGTGTTCCAGTGTACGAATCACAAAAGATTAGCAGGTTAGAATGGTTAGCAATTAAGAGACCCAACAATTCTAGGTGAACCGAGCGCAAGTGTTCGGGAAGATGACCACCTAGTCTACGACGATGTAAATGAGGCCACATCAGGAGCACCAAATGCAGCAAATGAGGTTAGGAGAGGTGCACGTCAACCTCTATTTCTTACGAGTACAACAATGTTTGCGTTCAGGAATATTTCCACTGAAATGGCGGAGTCCACTTGCACTTTGTCAGCTTGTTGGCGTATTGATCATGTTCACTCCCTGCCATTATCATCGTTCTACTTAGACAATATTGTTCTCTATATTCTTACGTACATTACAAACATCATAGTCCTCGAGCAATAATATCAAAACATGGATGGCAGTGTCTGTAATTCCTTTATTTCTCCAAATAATGGAAGTTTATTTGGGTAGACAGTCAATATATTTTTCCCGGAATAGAAATGTCAAAGACTAGAGGGCCTAGCTTTAAGGTGAAAGGGGAAAGCTTAAAGAAGATGTGTGGGTCAAGTTTTTTATGGAGAGGGCAGTGGATGCCTGGGTGGTGGAGGTGCTCTCTTTGTGCACAAGTAAATAAAGTGTGTCTGGGAAACAAATACAATTGTCAGAGTCCAGTTGATCGGTGATGACAGAAGTAGATATGATAATAGAAACATAGAAACATAGAAAATAGATGCAGGGGTTAGGCCATTTGGCCCTTCGAGCCAGCACCGCCAATCAATATGATCAAGGCTGATCATCAAAATCAGTATCCCGTTCCTGCTTTTTCCCCATATCCTTTGATTCCATTAGCCCTAAGAGTTAAATCTAACTCTCTCTTGAAAATGACATTTTTCATCTTAATGATCGTTAAGAGGTTTGTAGGTAGGCACATGGATATACAGCGAATGGAGGGATAGGGATCATGTGCTGGTGAGATTAGTTTATGTTAGCATCATGTTCAGCACAGCCATTATGGGCCAAAGGGCCTGTTACTGTGGTGTACTGTTCAATGTTCTATGTTCTATGGGAACATCCAATGTTGAAGGCAACCTTTATTACAATTGCATTGTCGGGGAACAAGACATTATCAGGGCTCCTGCTGTTCTATACAGCTAGTAACCTATCAATACATATATGTTCAACATACATCATGTTCAGCACAGACTTTGCGGGCCAAAGGACCTGTTACTGTGGCTCAGGTGAGATGCAGGCGAGACATTATCAGGGCTCCTACTGTTTTATACAACTAGTAACCTATCAATACATTTCTGCAAAAAAAAACAACAGAGAATGTTGGAAATACTCAGTGGGTCATGCTGCGTCAGTGGGAAGAGAAATAGAGTCAAAGTTTCAGGTTGGAGGTGATTTGTCAAAACTGGCGAAGTGTTCTGGTGAAGGGTCCCTGACGTGAAATGTTGACACTATATCTCTTCCCAATTATGCTATTGGAGCAATTTAGCAATCCAGCAAATTAGTTTTAGTTTAGTTTAGTTTAGAGAAACAGCACGGAAACAGGCCCTTCGGCCCACCGACATGCGATTCCCGTACACTAGCACTATCCTACACACTAGGGACAATTTATAATTTATTTTTAGCCAATTAACCTACAAACCTGCATGTCTTTGGAGAGTGGGAGGAAACGGGAGCACCCGGAGAAAACCCACACGGTCACGGGGAGAACGTACAAACTCCGTACAGACAGCACCTGTGGTCAGGATCGAACCCGTGTCTCTGGCACTGCAAGGCAACAACTCTACTGCTGCTCCACCATGCCGTACGGTGTTTTCTGGATTTGTTTTAGATTTCTAGCATCTGCAGGATTTTTGTTTAGTGTGATTTTTGCATACTATGCTCTACAGAGTAGATCATAGAGTTATACCCCATGCAAACAAGCCCTTTGGCCCAATTCATCCATGAATTGCCAATTAGTTAAACAGTGCCAAAAATGGGAAAGGGCAATGCCAGTTCTGTTGTTCTCATTTATAATCCCTGAAGTATCTGAACCAATTATGACAGCATTCAGTAAGATGTTATTGCTAAACATGTGGAAAGGAGTGACATTTGTTTAAGTTCAATAAGAATTATACGTAGGCAAAAAATGTACCATCCAATGGCAACACAGACATATTCATTCTCAGTGCTGTTTTGCTTAATCAGTCTGGTCTGCTTGCCCAGTTCTGTTCAACATCAAACTGAAAACAACATGTGAGGAGATCACGCTGCAAACTGCCTGGTTCTTAAATATCTTGCGTCCAAACAGGATATTACAAACTTAATGCCCTCTATGCATCGTCAAAGAGCACGGAAACAGGCCATTCAACACAACTCATCTAAGTCGACCAAAATGCCCCTACAAGCTAGCCCTATTTGCCCGCTTTTGATCTATATCTCTCAAACCTTTCTTACCCATGTATCTGTCCAAAAGTCTTTTAAATGTTGTTATTGTTATTGTACTTCCCTCACTCCTCAGCCTCCTATGCTCCAAGGAATAAAGTCCTAGCCTCATGGATGACATTTTGGGTCGAGACCCTTATTCAGACTGGAATTGGCTAAAGAATGTCTGACAAAGGATGAATGTGTGGAGATAAGTTATATACGTTGATTTCAGACTGAAGAAGGGTCTCGACCCGAAACGTCACCATTCCTTCTCTCCAGAGATGCTGCCTGTTCCGCTGAATTACTCCAGCATTTTGTGTCTAACTTCTGAACTAAACTGCCTTAGTTGCACTCGGGACTTCGTCTCTGTTTTGCTTTTTGCACCATATTGCATTTTTTAATTTATTGAATTTATTTTCTTATGTTTGTTTATTATATTATCAATTGAGTACAGTATTTACAATCCTGTTGTGCTGCTGCAGGTAAGAATTTCATTGTTCCATTTCGGTACATATGACACTAAAACACTCTTGACTCTTGACCCGCCCAACCTTTCTCCATAACTCAGGCCCTCGACTCCTGGCAATATCCTCGTAAATCTCTCTGTACTCCTTTCAGCTTAATAGCATATTTCCTACAGCAGGGTGACCAAAACAAAACACAATACTCCAAGTGCAGCCTCACCAGTGCCTTGTACAATTGTGACATAATGTCCCAACTTCTATGTTCAATTCCCTGACCAATGAAGGCAAATGTCCCAAAAGTTTTCTTCAACATCTTATTTACCTACAATGCTATTTTCAGGGAACTATGTCTTTTTACTCCCGGATCCCGCTCCCCTGGATTGATTTCCCAAAATGCAGCACCTCACACTTATCTGAATTTGTCATTCCTCAATCCACTTACCCAGCTGTTCAAAATTCCCACTCTATTTCTTGATAACAATCTTCACTGTCTACAAAACCACCTGTTTTAGTGCTATCTGCAAACTTACTAATCATGCCATGTGCGTTCTCATCCAAATTGTTGGTATCGAGAACAAACAGCAATTGGCTCAGCGTCAATCCCTGAGGCACACCATTAATCACAGATCTCCCTTCTGAAAAACAGCCTTCCACCACCACCCTCAGCTTCTACCAAGAACCCAATTCTGTATCCAATTTGCTAGCTCTCCCTAGATCCCATGCCATGTAACCTTCTAGAGTAGCCTACCATGTAGAATCTTACGAAGGCCCATGCTGAAGTCCACGTAGACTACATCTATGGCCCTGCTCTCATCGACCTTCTTGATTGCTTCTTCAAAAAGCTTAATATAATTTTTGAGACACAACCTCTCACACAAAAAAACCCCATGCTGAGTATCCCTAATCAACGCCTGCCTTTCCAACTGAATGTATACCTTAATTCTCAGAATCCTCTCCACAGATGTTTGTCTTACTGATTCATAGTTCCCAAGTTTTTTTTCAAGTATAGGCTACTTTTCAAGTAGAGGCACAGCAGGATCCACCCTCCAGTCATCCAGCACCTAACCAGTGTCTAACCATGATTCATACATCCCAGCCAGGACTCCTGCAATGTCTTCTCTTTTTTCCAAGTATCCTTGGATATAACTGATCAGGCCAGGAGAATTATCTAACTTTATACAACCAGCACCTCCATGACTTTAATTCAGACTGCACTCAAGATATTGCCATTCTTTCTCCATGTTAAATACAGAGGAGAAATATTAATTGAGGACATTGTCCATTTCCTGCAGCTACACACATGAATGACCACATTGGTTTTTCAGGAGCCCTATTCTCTCTAGTTACCCTTTTTCACTTAATATACATAACATTTCTTTGGGTTCTCGTTTATCCTACCTGCCAGAGTTACGTCCTGCTCCCTTTTATCACCCTCCTATTTTTCCTTCTTCTTAAGTATGCTTCTCAATCCCCAATACTTCTCCTTGGATATACTTGATCCCAGCTGCCTATATCTGACCCATGCCTACTTACGTTTTCAAACCATAGCCTTAATTTATCTTGTCATCCGTAGTCCCTTACTCTCACCTGCCTTGCCCATTACTCTAACAGGGACATGCCGAACCTTGAATTCTCATTCTGACCCTTTTTTTAAACCATTCCACTTTTCGGCTGTCCTTTTGCCCGCAAATAACCTACTCCAATCAACCTTTGCAAGTTCTTGTCTAATGCCATCAAAGTTGGCCTTGCCCAAACTTAGAACTTTACATTGTGGACCAGCCCCTTCATATATCAGCACAATGTTTAGTCCCGCTGAATATACAGCTTTGTAATTTTATCCTCCAAAATTATATTTCCCAAACTGATGTTAGCTATCACTTTTTTGATATAATTTAAAGTCTGCATTTTTTTTGCATCTGCTTCAACATATTTTTAAATCATCCTTCTTCAGTTTTCTTCACCAAATGAAGGATTTGTACAGATCAAAGGTGTGTTAATGTTCCCCCTCGCTTATGTTGCACTGTAAAATACAGGGAGAGCAGATTTATTGCAGGAAAAGTAATGAAGTTATCACTGTATATCCATCTGCTTCTTCGGATAAATAGAATGTCAAGTCACGACTATGTTGTTTTGGCTGTAACCCAATTCTTCAAGTTCCTACTGGTACAACTATGTGTTTAAGACCCAGCGAAAGTATTTTTCCACTTCATGCTGTACGATTACACCCACATGTAAGGAATAGCTAATCAGCGTCCTGACTGGAATTTATCACTAACTAGTCTAACCATTGTATAAATAATCCTGATTGCACTCAGAGTGGCTAGGTATTGTGAGCACGCTTCTGTTCCCAATCTCGTTTACTTTCTGTGTTTCGATGTGTCTTTTAAAGCATTTGAGCGTTCTGCTTGTGCTGCTTTCGCCATTGATCTTGGAGGCAGCCGGGCCGATCCGTTGCTTGCCCTGCACCGATGAAAGGTTGGCGCACTGCCCGTCCGTGGATAATACGTGCACGGAAGAGATGGTGAGGGAGCCAGGTTGTGGCTGCTGCCAGATGTGTGCACTGTCTAGAGGGCAGCCTTGTGGGGTGTACACGGCACGCTGTGGGATCGGGCTCCGCTGTTACCCCCAGCTGGTGGATAGCAAACCTTTGGAGACTCTCATGCAAGGACGTGGCATATGCATGGATATTGCTGAGGTGGAAAGGATTCAATCAATACAAACAGGTAATCATGTAATATGCTTTTTATAACACGGTGACTGAAAAGACTAACCGAACACAAAATAATTTATTTGCTGATGAATAGTACTGATTTGCCTCTGCTATAATTGTTAGAATAAATCAAGATAATGTGCAGTTACCCAGGTATTTGCCTCTAAAGTTGGTTTACTTGCCTGAAATGTTTATATAATAAAAAGGGTTTGTACAAAAAGTAAAAGAATCACCTTCACACAAAACTTTTCTAATTTGTTATAATTTTAACATTAGCGTATATCGTAAAAACCTGAAAGAGATGTTATGAATTTCTTCTAATTTTTGAAGCCTTTATCTGGCTGTTTATTGCCCTCTTTAGAGTGTTTGGCTTAAAGACTGTATTAATTTCTTATTTCAATGCTTCTAATATATGCTTCATTTACTGCATTCCAGTGAACTTTCCAAACAGAATTAAAGCAAAGACCTGGTACACACAGGCTTCGTCTCAATTCTGCTGAATGCAATACCAAATATTCACACCAAGTGTTGTATAATTAGTTAAAAAGCAAACATACAAAGAAAGTAACATTTTAATTTATAAAATGTTTAAAATGCAAATGAAAGTGTGATATGATCTACGCCTGTGCTTGTGGCAACAATATCTGTCATGTTTCTGATTTATTTGATCTTTACCCCCTCAGGTAGTGAAATCAGTATCACACTTGTCACCGTTTAAGTACACTTGTAAAGTTCACTCATACAGTTTTCCCTGTGTGTGAATGTTTCATGGAACAGTGCCACAAACTGAAAGCTGCATACTAAATGAAAGAGTGAAAGAAAAACAGACATTTTTTCTTCACATGTTTTAAAGTTATGATCTTTGGGGGGAGTCAAATTAGAGCCAGATGTTTGCGCTGCTTCAGAAAAGCTTGTTTATAATCAGGAAGGATCGGCACCATGTTTCTGCTCATAGCAAATTGTGTTATAGTATTATCCATTCCTCAACCCACCCTCCGTACACAGACAGCTGAAACAATATTACATTCACCAGCATTTTATCGAATTTCAGTATTTAATATGAAAATATGCTGATTTAAAGACTTCCCTCACAAAGGAGAATTATTTTCAGTCCCAGAAAACATTATCGCAATTCACTTGCAGATATGATATTTCAGAGTTTGTGGTTCTACCGCACTCATGGTTTGAGTTGGGAGATAACAAATAATCAAAGATCTCCAAACAACCTGGTTGGTTGTTTTAATAGTGATGAACTCTCTGAAAAGAAATGCTATAACATATTTAAAATATCAAGTTGTGCACAGTTAGTAAGATTGTAAAATGAGCTTAAAGTGCAGTAAAGCAAAATTTGGAGTTGAGATGTTTTAAAAGGGATTAAATCAGACTTAAAGCAGACTTGAAAGTGCAGACGCCTTAAAAATTCAGGTTGAAGAATAACCAATCTGCGATCAGCAGGGATTAAAAGGAGCCTTGGTGATTTCTCACCTTCTTGCACGACTCATTAATGTATTAGTAACCCTTTGCTAAAGCAGTCAGAATTCTCAGAAGATAGACACAAAAAGCTGGAGTACCTCAGCGGAACAGGCAGCATCTCTGGAGAGAAGGAATGGGTGACGTTTCGGGTCAAGACCCTTCTTCAGTTTAGCTATGGTCAGTTTAAGGCGATCTTAGACAAGAGGGAAGAAAGGAATTGAAAGTGTGCTCAGCTAGAAAGGTCCAGATCCAGAGAGCAAAATTTACGTAGGATTCATGCTTCAGATTCCCGGGCATTAACATCTCGGATTAACTATCCAGGGCTCAACACATACATGTAATCATGAAGTAGGCTGAAATTTAATCTGAAATTTAAAGTGATTCAGTATGTCACCAAATACTTCAACAAACCTCCAGAGATGCATTGTAGAAAGTATCCTGACTGGTTGCATCATGTCCCAGCATGGCAATTCCAAAGCACAGGAATGCAAGGAGCTGCAGAGAGTGGTGGACTCAGCCCGGTCCATCATAGGCATAGCCGTTCCCACCTTTGAAAGCATCTATATGAGGCACCGTCTCAAGAAGGCAACATCTACCATCAAGGATCCCCATCATCCGGGCCATGCCCTCTTCTCACTACTGGCATTAAGCAACAGGTACAGAAGCCGGAAGTCCCACACCATGAGGTTCAGGAACAGTTACTTTCCCACAACTATCATGTTCTTGAACTGACTGAGGAGCAGGAACAGCTCCTTTCCTACAACTAACACGTTCTTGAACTGACCTACACAACCGTTAACCTACCTCAGCATTGGAACCCTGCGGGCCAATCGCACTACCATGGACTGGTTTTCTAATTGTTTTGCACAAAAGTTCTATTTCTGAATGGTCTTTCTCTTCTCACTATGTTGTTTAATTTAAATATTATTTACATATAATTTATGTTTCATGCATTGTGTGAGTTTAAGTATCCGTTTTTGCAAGCGAGAATTTTCATTGTCCCTGTAAAGTATTGTCCCTGTACCTCATCGTGTTTGAGTATTCGACAATAAACTCTGCTTGATTTGACTATTGATTCCCTAACTGTGAAACCCGATGGAAAACCTGTAGAGATGAGAGAAGCATAATAGCAGAAACAAAAAATGCTGGAAAATTTCAGCAAGTCAGTCTGCTTCCAAAGGAAAGGTAAATCTGGAGCTCACCAAGTGGGCTGACAATGTATAAAAGAAGCTTCGGATCCAGTATTTATAATTGTCCTGGAGTCACTTTCTTTGATGCAACACATAAAGAATAATTAGTTTGTCAGGATTTAGGACTGATCCGAGCACAGAACCTCAGGATTAATGACTTTAAGACAGAAAGAGACAAAACAGAGGGAATAAAGATCAGAGAGACCTGTTTTTAACTCGGGCACCATTGGAAACATGCCTGCAGCCCCAGAAATGAAAATTAACATTCTTGAGCTAATTCTTGGTCCCATTTAAATCCTGTTGACTAAATTTGCCCTTAATCTGAGGGAAGATACGTGACCTGGGGCGGCACTGTGGCACATGTGGAGTTGTTGCCTTACGGCACCAGAGACCTGAGTTTGATGCTCACTATTTTTATTTATAATACAAAATGCTTTTATTCAAAACAAACACAGAGTAGAAACAAGATTAAGACTGCCTATATTGGCAGTTTACAAACAAAACGGTTATCAAATTAAAATATTGTCAACTTTATCAACCCTGCACTCGACCCGCCGGGGCGACCAGCATTCGCGGTAGGCCTCCAGAATCCCCGTGGACATCGCGTGCTCCCTCTCCAGGGACACGCAGGCATGGACGTAGGCCCGGACGAGGGGCAGGCAGTCGACTCTGGCTTTGATTATCAACTACTCACTGCCTGGACCAGTGAATGACCATCTTGACCAGGTCCAGGTGCAAACCGACAGGAAGACCCCCCCCACCCCTCGCACCTGACCCTCCCCCCTCTGTACCATGCGACCAAATATCAGGAGCGTGGGACTCAAGTGCAGCCAAACCTTGGGGAGCAGCCCTTTCAGATAGTCGAACAGGGGCTGCAACCTCTCACACTCCATGTACACATGGAACATGGTCTCTTCCTTGCCGTAGAAGTGACAGGCGGCTGGCGAGTCTGTGAACCGACTTAAATATCTGCTGTACGCCGCAGCTCTGTGCAACACTCTCCACCCCAGGTCCCCAATGTAAAGGGGGAGGACTCTCTTACAGAGAGACCTCTACTGGGGACCGCTCCCGCCATCATGTGGTAACACGGACTACCCGGGTGTACCCGGACGGAAGATGAGGGCGTGGAAGTGTAGAGTTGACACTGACTATACTGACTATGGAAGTTGTTTGTACAGAATTTGTACGCTCTCCGTGTGACCGCATGCATTTTCCCCGGGTGCTCTGGTTTCCTACCACGTTCCAATGACGTACACGTTTGCAGATTAATTGGCTTCTGTAAATTATCCTCAGGAGCGGTTGCTGTTGGAGCCTGTGGAATCATGAAGGATAGGAGTTTGTGGTTTGCAATTCCTGAATTTTTATGTGTTTTAGTTTAGGTTTATTATTGTCACAGTTACCAAGGTACAGTGAAAAGCTTTGTTTCGCACGCAGTCCAATATAATCAGATAAGACATACATGATTACAATCATGCAGAGTATACACTTGCTCCTGGTCCTGAAGGAAAGTAAACAACATGCCATCTAACATGCTCTTCTAGCATTGCTTCACTTCACTGCAGGATTACGATTGCAGGAATCTCCTCATAGTTTCCCACAGTCAGCTGAGTTCAAACTGGAGCCTGGTGCCAACAACATGACAGATGCACATTGAAAAAGAAGCTGGTCAACTTTTGGCAGGTGTCTTCATGGCTGGTGGGCAAATATGTAAAATCTGTCAGATCCTCAGACCCTAGTGGTTCTTTTGTATAGTTGGAATGTGACTGTGAGACACATAGGAATCCGTGGGTCCCAGTGTATGAACCATAAAAAGTTAGGATGCAGATGCCGTAGATAATGAGGAAGGCAAATGGGATGTCAGCCTTTGCAGCAAAAGGTATGGAGAATAAAAGTACAGAGCTAGCAAGATGGAGTACTGCATGCAGGTTTGGAACTCCTGCTTAAGGAACAACATATTGCGATGCGGATAGATTATTTTTACTTTAGACATTAGAGATACAGCACACAAACAGGCCCTTCTGCACATTGAGTCCGTGCTGACCAGTGATCACCCCGTACAGTAACACTGCCCTATACACTAGCAATAATTTAACAACTTTACAGAAGCCAATTAACCTACAAACAAACCTGTACGTCTGGAGTGTGGGAGGAAACCGGAACACCCAGAGAAAATCCACGCGGTCACAGGGAGAATGTGCAAACTCCATGCAGATAGCACCCATTGTCAGGATTAAACCGGTCTCTGGCGCTGCAAGGGAGCAACTCCACTGTCGTACCATTATGATGCCCTAAAGACTGGAGCAACCATGATTTTATTCAATGTATGGATTTTGCACATTCTCCCTTTATTTTGCACATTCTCCCTTTGACCATGTGGGTTTCCTCCGGTTTCTCCCGCACCCCACTTCTCAAAGACGTGCTAGTTGTAGGTTAATTGGCCTGTGTAAATTGCCCCTAATGTGTCGGAAGTGGATGGGAAAATGGGATAACATGGAACTAGTGCGAATGGGTTATCAGTGGTGCACTCGGTGGCCAAAGGATCGTGGTTCCATGCTGCATCTTACAATAAATTAAATTAAACTAAATGATCCTGATGTAGGGCCACTAATGACAAGGGGCTTGCTCAGAATGGACAATCAAATGGAGCGTGGGGGCACACTCACAGATCTACATGATCTCTATTCACTATCTCTTCCCTCAATTCCATGACTGCCCAGGGGAGTGTTCTTTCCTAGCAATCAGAACAGCAACGATGTAACATTTAGGAGCTTTTCATGCAGTTCCCAGTTTTCACAGGTTCATGATTCATGCGGTGGCACATCATTATGCTGTTTAACATACCTTTGGCCAATTTCACTATTTTTTGCAAACACTATGTGTACCACGTGTTTAGTGTACCAATTAAATAGTTGAGTATACAGATACAGTCTGGAAACAGGCCCTTCGGCCCACCGAGTCCATGCTGACCATCAATCACACATACACTAGTTCAATGTTATCTCACTTTTGCATCCTACTCACTAGGGACAATTTACAGAGGCCAATTAACCTACAAACCTGCACGTCTTTGGAATGTGAGAGGGAACTGGAGCACCCCAGAAAGCTCACGTGGTCATAGAGTCATTGAGTCATACAGTGTGGAAACGGACTCTTTGGCCCAACTTAGACATAATGGGTAAAATACTAGGAGGAATTTTTGCGTGGAACTTATTATTAAGTGATCTTACTAATATCCATTGTTTTATTGGATTTGAATAGAGTTCATCAAGGTGTCTTTGATGTACTACATATACTAAAGTTATAATTCTCCACTAAGTTCTCATTTATTTGGAGTAAAGATTATTCTACTGAAAGAACTAAAAACATACGTGATAGCAAATGGAAATGTATTTATTTCTGGTCAGTTGCAAAAATATTAACTATCAGCAAGAGAAATTTAAGAAAAAGCTGGGCAAGAATTTTCTTGACACTGTCTCATCTTCCAATTAACTTTAAGCCATTTCAAGTGCACGATTTCCATCGCTTTTAGTCCCATGTCATCTGGTTTTCACATAGTGGCTTTCCCAATGTCTCCTGCCAGTAAACACGAAACAATCTGTCCTTTACTGTTGTCAACAGCTTTCGGTAAGAGCATGTTTTTCACAGGGTTATTTTTGATTGGGTGTATGGAAAGGGTCCTGATTCCCATGTGGTCATTTCTGCTGCAGTTCATTGGAAGACTGTGAGAATGAAAGGTGTGTTAATGTCACAATGAAAATCAGTCATTTTAGCTTTATGGTTCTGTTCATTTTGCATTCAGTTTGACAAATGTCCAATTACACTGAAATGGATCCTGAAAAAAGCAAATGGTCTCCTTCACTTTCCAACACAATGGTGAAAGAAAAACAGGCAAAACACCATGCATGGCTGCAGAATATCAAAAGCAATTTAGCCCCGACCCGAAATGTCATCTGTCCATTTCCTCGACAGATGTTGCCTGACTTGTTGAGTTCCTCCAGCATTTTGTGTTTTACAAGTAATGGTGTTTTTTTACAGTGCATTCACTGCCATAATTGAATGGAGCATCTGAGCCAACTGTGATACTGGCCAGGTAATCTTAGTTTTGTAGTTGAGGTATAAATATATTATTGAAGGTCTCTTGCAGGCAACATGCTCTGTGAAAGTAAGTATTTATTTATTTTTACAAATTGCATGGATTGAAAAGAAAGATGACGAAGTGCTTAAAGAGCCCCCTGCACATTATGTTGCATGTATAAAAACTGGATTTCTGATGAAACAGATTACATATTTTTATTCCAGTTCACTCTTAACTTTTGCTGAGCTTTTTGGTATTCCATCCTCACTCCAGGGACAAGGCTGGTTTGTAGGTTAATTTGGCTTTGGTAAAATTGTATATTATCCCTAGTGTGTAGGATAGTGTCAGTATGCGGGGAATCACCAGTTGGCACTGACACAGTGGGCTGAAGGGCCTGTTTCCACGCTATATCTCTAAACCAAACTACTTGCCTGTCATACACAACTTCTCAAGGCCAATTTCATCCTCCACAACACAGTGCTGCCTTTGTATGTTCATCACATATATCAGCCGCAGTCACTATTTTGGCTGTGTGAGCAATTGTAATAAAATGCAATAGGTTTGGCAACTAAGGTTATTTATTCAGTATTATGCTTTTCATGCTTTTATTTTTATGTTTAACACTGTCATTCTTCAAAAGTCTCCTGCTAACTTAAATGCGTTTTTTGCTGAAAAACCCCAATCATCACACTGTCTAAAGTGAGTCAGGCCAGCTGGGCTCTGGTTGCATGAACCTGCAATGAGTCTGCTCTTATCCTGCTCTTCCTTAAACTCTTCCGGTCATTAGAAATGTGGACGGCATATGGAGCAAGCTTTTAGACTTTCAAAATGTATTTGTCGTGCACGTTTATGAAATGAATGTTTCCAGTCAGCAAGAAAATGAGAAAGGGTTAATTTATTTCTTCTTTCCAGTTCAAACTCAGGAATTCCGCATACTCCTGGTTAATCATCACCACATCTTGTCTACCTCAGTTAGCCATTAAACTAAACCATTCCAATTTTAAATTTCCCTCAGGATACAAGTTGCTGTTTTATATCCCCCGCAATCTCAATTGACACGTTTCCTGTAGACAAGTCATCAGGCATAAGATTTCTACTGTGGGCTCCACAGATATCACTAGATATCAGCCAGCAGATACACCAACACAATCTGTGGAAAGCTCTTACCCTATGGGTTCATCTCCTCGACAACAAGGGCAATTCAACACGTGCATTTTTCATTACATCCAATATTAATTGTTCAGTGCCACTTACAGTATAAGAAAAGATTACTAGCTTTCAAGATTTCTTTTGCCTGTTTAATTTCACTTTGTTCTTAATGTTAATGGGGCAGTTGAATGTAGACCCAGCTCAGAGGTAATTAAGTGAAGGGATGGTATATAATTAGGTCTGTGATGCTGCTGGCTCTGGAGTGATTATGCCAAGAAGCTGGGAACTATTCTGACTATTTTGCACTCTGTATGTTTCCCTTCGCTCTACCTATTGTACTTGAGTTTGGCTTAATTGTATTTCTGTATAATGTTAACTGATTTGATTGGTTTGCAAGCAAAACAAAGCTTTCCGCTGTACCTCGATACACGTGACAATACTAAACCTAAACGTAAACATCTTACAATGCCACTCTGAAGCCGGGTCACATTTTGACCATAAATAATGCATTAGTATGTTTCCTCCATTTGCACTTGTAGAACTTGCAATGTAAAGTTTGCAGAGTTGAATTTTTTGTGTGTTCAGCACAACATAGGATTATAACACAGCTGGTTTATAAGAGTCCATAAATGTGTTTTTCAAATTTGCCTGCGTAAATAGGTTTGCTGGATTGCTATCAGATGTCGAATGTTGTTCTGCTACATGATCTGCTCATTCAGGACTTTCACAATACTCCATTTTACATCTTGACAAGTTAGCTTGGACCTTGTTGACAGCTTTATAGCTCAATGGATCCAAAAAGCACTGGGCAGAAAAGATTGAACACACAACATTGGGGGAAGTTGTCTTTAATTCTCCAAACTATCATAGTAATGTAGCCGATGCATCAGACAGGAAATTAGGGGTACATATAATAAGGGTATTCATGGGTGACTTTAGTCTTCAGTCAAACCAAGTTAGAAATAATATTGTCAAGAGAGTCAAGAGTGGAGACACCAGAAACTGCAGATGGTGGAATCTTGAGCAAAACACGAACTTTGGAGGGAATGGATAGGAGACGTTTTGGGTCGGGACCCTTCTTCAGAATGAATGTAGTAGTGGGGAGAAAGCTTGAAAAGAGGTGGTAGTGGGATAAACCCTTGCAATCAAGGTGGATACAGGTGGGGGGCGATTGGCAGATGTGTGGACAAAGGCTAGAGATGAAGAGACCTGCCTGCCAACCAAACCCACCTCACCTATACCCACCCATCACTTGCCAGGATTTGTCCTGCCTCCACCTTTTTTTCCAGTTTTCCTCCCCCAAGCTACAATCAGTCTGGAGAAAGGTCCTGACCTGAAACATATCTTAACTATTCCTCCACTAATGTTGCCTGACCAGCTGAGCTACGGCTATTTGTGTTTTGTTCGAAACAGTTTAGTTATCATCAGCACTGGGAACAGAACAATGGCAATCTTGCTTGTTGCATCTTGACAGGCACATTAACAGAATCACAATAAATAAATAAATAAATAAATAAATACACAATAAACAATAATACAATAAACTGTGTAGGAAGGAACTGCAGATGCTGGTTTAAATTGAAGATAGACACAGAATGGTGGAGTAACTCAGTGGGACAGGCAGCATCTCTGGAGAGAAGGAATGGGTGACGTTTCGAGTTGAGACCCTTCTTCAGACTGCTTTTTAAATTATTCCGTTCCGTATTGGGAAGGGGGAGGTCAGGGGGGATGGCGAAGACATGACAAGTGTGGGGTTTGGGGTTGGAGGAGGGCAGGTTGCCTTACCTGATTTCCAGGCTCAGCACCAGGCCCATAGCCTGCACATGATCTGAATCTGCTGGGGCCTACTGCTCCCCCCCTCCTACAGGGAACCTTAGTGGGGGTTCCACTGGGTCTTCCCCTTCCCCCTCTTTTAACCAGGTGGCCCCAGCTACTCCCCAACCATACAATAGTCCTCATGCCCCCCTCCTCTCTGAACACCCACCATTCCCTCACCAGACCTCGATTCAGCCTCCGTGTACTCACCTGCCATCCTCCAACTCCAACCCCCACCGTTGTCGTGTCTTCACCATCCCCTCCACCCACCCCCCCCCCCCCCCACCTCCCTCTTTCCAATACAGAACAGAATAATTTAAAAGCAGTCTGAAGAAGGGTCTCGACCCGAAACATCACCCATTCCTTCTCTCCATAAATGCTGCCCGTCCTGCAGAGTTGCTCCAGTAATTTGTGTCTAATACAATAAACTATCAGTATTATTCGGCAACCGGAGCATAATAGTGCAAGCCGAGGTATGCAGTACAACCTATACAAAGTCCATTTTTGTTTGTCACTGAGATAGTGCAGTGGAACTTCATCCACCATGGAAGAACAATTCCTGAGTTGTGTATAGGATGTTTATCGACCAAGACATTGATAAGCTAACAAGGAAACTGGCTATCCCAGACAGGGTACCATGCAATGAGAAAGGTTAGATAATAATCTTGTCATGCAGATTCTTTGGGGAAGTTTATAAGTTGTAGGAGCAGAATTAGGCCATTCAGCCCATCAAGGTCATAAGGTCATGTCTACTCCGCTATTCAATCATGGTTGATCTATCTCTCCCTCCCAACCCCATTTTCCTCCTTTCTCCCCATAACCTCGGACACCTGTACTAATCAAGAATCTATCTATCTCTGCCTTAAAAATATCCACTGACTTGGCTTCCACAGCCTTCTGTGGCAAAGAATTTCACAGATTCACCACACTCTGACTAAAGAAATGTCTCCTAATTTCCTTCCTAAAAGAACGTTCTTTAATTCTGAGGCTATGACCTCTAGTCCTAGACTCTCCCACTAGTGGAAACATCCTCTCCACATCCACTCTATCCAAGCCTTTCACTATTCTGGATTTCAATGAGGTCCCCCCTAAAGATTCTTTGCTGAGATGAAGAGTGAAGTAGTTCAATTCAAAACATGGATCCTTAATTTAAACAAAGGAAACATTTGTTCAGAAGGTATGAGGTGAGAGTTGGATGTAATAGATTAGGGAATTTCACTGAACACAAGACAGTGAATAGACAAACGCTAATATTCAAGGAATGAATGCAGGAATTTCAATAGTTACTCAATATTTCTGGCACAAACATACAAAAGAAAATTGACCCAACTTTGGCTAACGAATCAATTGTGTTGGATCCAAAAGAAGGCCTATAATGTTGCCAGAGAAAGTGGCAAGCCTGGGGATAGGAACAGTTTACATTTCAGTAAAAAAGGACCAAGAGATTGGTTAGGAGAGTAAAACTGGTGTCTGTGAGTAAATCAGATTCTAAAAGCATCTATAACTATGTAATAAAAAAATATTATTGGTGACTCATGTAGGTCCTTTACAATCACAAATGAGATAATATATAATGAAAATAATGAAGTGGCAGTGCGATTAAATTAATAATTTGGTAATGACTGCATTGCAAAAGACACACATAGTTTACCAGAAAGGGAACCAAGAACCAATCAACAAGAAAGAATTACTAGAGAACCAAGAGTCAAAAAACAAGAAAGAATTAAATGTAAATTAGTATTAGCAAAAAAAAAGTAATGTACAATTTATTGCGACTGTAAGCTAGTAAATCACTAGGACATGGCAATCTGCACCCCAGTGTATGGAAAGGGGTAGCCATAGAAATATTTCATGTTTTTGGTTGTTATGTCTATAATTTGACCGATTGTGGATTATTCTTGCCAACTAGAGGGTGGCAAATGCAACTTCACTTTAAAAAATGACAAAAAGAGAGGAAACAGGGAACTACAGACTAGTTAGTTTAACAACAGTCATGGGGGAAACGCTAAGGTTTATCAAGAAGAATGTGATAACGTGACACTTCAAATATAGCACCAGGATTAGACAAAGTCAACAAGGATTTATGAAAGGAAAGTCATGTTTGATAAACTTCCTGAGTTTTCCGAGCAGTTATCTACTTCAGCAGGATGAACACAAAGGCAGAGCATGGCTTCAATGATGATAGATGGGGAAATGTTCATGTACAAAGGAATCTGGGAACCCTTTTAACCATTACTGAAAGCAAACAAGCAGGTGCCTGCTATCAGTGAGGAAGTCAAACAGTATGTTGACCTTCATTGTAAGAGGTTTTGAACACAGGAACAAGTATGGCTTACTACAAAAATACTAGACCTTGGTGAGACCGCATCTAAACTAGTTTATGCAGTTTTGGTCTCTGTACCAAAGAATCTATATAGATCAAGAAACGGTGCAACAAAGATTTACCAGTCTGATTCCTGGCATGGACATTTTTGTCCAATAAGGAGAGATTGGTTCAACGAGGTGTGTATGTGCTGGAGTTTACAAGAATGAGGTATCTAATTTTGCTATCGAAAATAGAGCATAAAACAGTGCAGCACAGGAACAGGCATTCAGCCCAGAACGTCTGTGCTGAATGTGATGCCGTTAAACTAATAGACAATAGACAATAGACAATAGGTGCAGGAGTAGGCCATTCAGCCCTTTGAGCCAGCACCGCCATTCAATGCGATCATGGCTGATCACTCTCAATCAGTACCCCGTTCCTGCCTTCTCCCCATACCCCCTCACTCCGCTATCCTTAAGAGCTCTATCCAGCTCTCTCTTGAAAGCATCCAACGAACTGGCCTCCACTGCCTTCTGAGGCAGAGAATTCTACACCTTCACCACTCTCTGACTGAAAAAGTTCTTCCTCATCTCCGTTCTAAATGGCCTACCCCTTATTCTTAAACTGTGGCTCCTCTGCCTGCATGTGATCCATATCACCCCATTCCCTGCAGCTCTATGTCAATATCTAAAAGCCTCTTAAATGCCACCATTGAAACTGCTTCCACTACCACCTCTGGCAGTACATTTCAGCCCCCCAAAACTCTCTGTGTAAATAACTAGCCACTCAAATCTCCTCTCAAATCTCACCTTAAAGTTATGGCTGCAGTCTTTGTTATTGCCACCCTGGAAATAAGGTTCCAACTGACTACTAAGTCCATGCCTCTCATAATTTTATATACTTCAGGCGTGTCCTCAGTACTTACATCTGAAGCTTTCATCTCACACCATCTAAGAGCTATCGGAATACAAAGAAAAACTGTTATTAAAAGTTCAGTGAAATGTGGTGTTTTCAGAGTACCAAAGTAAGAGATGTTTTTGATGAGGGTCTGAGAAGTGCTTGGAAGGTAGAAAGGTTGTGCAGATCCATGTGGGTAAGAAGGGAAGCATCTAGAACTAAATGGGTCAGCAGGATGTTATAGTTAGTAATTCCATATTATACATATTATCTTCTGATATATGTGTAAACCATGATATCGAGCTCTTCGCAGTTCCCCCTTCAAAAACATCATTTACATTGGTATTCTGCATACACCACATTTGATTGAAAAAAAAGAAAGGGCTGAGTTTGATAGGCAGATGATTGGACAAAGGCAACAGATGAAAAGACAAAAGGTGTCAGATAAAGATAGAAGAGTTGGAAATTGTGAAGCCAGAGAAAGGAATATAGGTGTAAAGGATAGGGGGAGGAGAGAAATGGGCGCCGATCTATGTGGGGCAAAGGGAATAGACGGAGGTGGGGGGGGGACGGGGACAGGAGAGGGGAAGGTCAGGCGATTTTGTAGGTTTGTTACCAAAAATTGGAAAATTCAATATTCATATCGTTAGGTTATAAACTGCCCAAGGGGAATATGAAGAGTATTCCTCCAGTTTGCATGTGGCCTCACTCTGTCAATGGAGAAATTCCAGACCAGAAATGTCAGTATAGGAATGGGAATAGTCGGGGAATTAAAATGGTTAGCAACCAGGAGATCTAGTAGGCCTTGTGGACCGACCGCAAATGTTCGATGAAACCTCCAACCATCTGCCTATAAAACCCTCCCTCACCTCTATCCACCAATCACTTGCCAGGCTTTGTCCTACCCCTCCTCTCTTCCAGCTTTCTCTTGCCCCTCCCTACCACAATCAGTTTGAAGAAGGGTCCCAACCCAAAATGTCACCCATACATGTTCTCCAGAGATGCTCAGTTACTTCTGCGGCTTTGTGTCTTTTTTTGTCAACCAGCATCTGCAGTCACTAGGTTCATCACTTTTGACTGGACTTTTAATATTGTCATATGCACATCAGAAAAAAATGGTGAAACCATAATGATAGTGGAAGAGACTTCATCTCAAGAAACAGCAAAAGATAAAGTTCCAGAAAAATTCAGCATGTCAGGCATCATCTGTGGAGAGAATGGACAAGTGACGTTGGTCCTGACCCAAAACATCCCCTGTCCACTCCCTGCACAGATGCTACCTGACCTGCTGAGTCCCTCCAGCACCTTTGTTTTGCTCAAGATTCCAGCCTCTCTAGTCTCTAGTGCCTCATGTCTCAATTCACAAAACAGTGCAGTGGGGGATGTGCGCCATCTAGCCCCACCTCATGGTAATGCAAGAATGGCATGTGCGAGGCATTTCTGGGCCTACTAAGTATTACTGGGTATTACTAAGATGCAGAACCGGTTACAGACTTGTAAATAACTGAAATAACAAAATTAACTGAGGATCCAGCCTCCCCCACTTAATCCCCTCCACCCAGGCCAAGATTTTGACAAGTGATGCTTTACTAGTAGTGACAAGAACTAGTAGTGACAAGATAATACAATTTCAAACAAAGGGTGGAGGGTTTTGGAACACGATGCCAGAGGAGATAGTTCAGGCAGGGACTATTGCAACATTTAAGAAACAATTAGACAGGTACATGGATAGGACAGGTTTGGAGGGATATGGGCCAAACGCAGGCAGATGGGACTAGTGTAGATGGGACAGGTTGGTCAATGTGGGCAAGTTGGGCTGAAGGGCCTGTTTCCATGCTGTATGACTCTATGACTCTATGACAATGGCTGTCTGGGTCTAAAGAAGGATCCCGACCTGAAATATTGCCAATTCTGCCTTATCTGCTGAGTTAGTCTAACACTTTGTGTTTTGAACGTAATATACTCTGGTGTTACAATGCATTTTAGGCTTGTTATAACAGTTTTCAGTGTGATTTTGCTTGAACTATTGACGCTGTTGAGAAATGCTACATGAAGCACGACAGGAGATAGAGCTTGAGATTTAGGATTCATTTGCTAGAATGGGCTGTCGATGTGCGTATGACTGAGTACTGGCTAGATTTAGCCTGGTTTCGATAACTCTTGGCAAATGTATTGAAGGGAGGGAGATACAGTTTTAAGAGACATTAATACAACAAGAAAAATCATTCCTAGGAGATTCAAAGAAACACACGTGGAGATATATACAAATATAAGGCCACAGGGGAAATACAAGCTGAAAATGGAATATCCCAAAAATAGAAGGAAGTGGAGAGTAGAGTTTGTTGTACATGAGAAGCACTGTTTGCCAATCCTTGCTAGCTGCACAGTGCAGCAAATGGAAGTGATAACAGCACAGGCAGAGAACATGACTAGAGTGCAGGCTACCACACATGCAAGTTCTTCACCCAACGAGAAACAGTTGCTTGATGAATTTGCAGATCTGCGTGAAACAACTATAAAGCTAGAGGAAGAACACCATCCACGGCGAAATAAGCACATGCAGCTGGTATTACATCCTCCGATACGTGTTCCTGCAGTTGTCAGAGAGAAAATGAAAACTGAACTTGAAAGACTAATGGAGACAAAGATCATCATTCCTTCTGCTTGGTGTGTACAAGTTTAGAGGTTTAGTTCCATAGGAGTTGAATAAAGCATTGGAAAGGAGCCTTATCTAATGAAGAAGACACTTGAACATTATCCTGCCAGATCTAAGTAGAGCAAACATCTTCCTTCAGCTTGATGTCAAGAATGTGTTTTGGCAAATAAAACTCAACAGTGTTTATCTAAGAGCAGACCTAGTGGCTGAGGATGCTTTTTGGGATCATCACTGCACCCAAAGTTCAGTGAAGATTGGACCATTCACTTGAAGAACATCTCACTGTGAAGACCATAGCGGATGATGTTACATGAAATGAAGGCATTAAAAACTTTAAAAAAGAATAGTGAATAGGTTCATAAGTGCACAAGTCATAAAAGGAGAAAGGAGAAATTAAGTCTTTATGGGGTAAACAAAAAAACGTAGACGAAAGGAACTAAAGATGCCAGAATTGTGCATAAATGACGATGTGCTGGAGTAACTCAGCGGGTCAGGCCGCATCTTTGGAGGATATGGATAGGCAATGTTTCAGTTTAGGACCCTTCTTCAAACTTGGGTCGGGAGCCTTCTTCAAACTTTAGTCTGAAGAAGGGTCCTGATCCAAAATGACACCTGTTCATTTACCTCCATAGATGCTGCCTGACACACTGACTTCCCTCAGCAATTTGTTTTAGCTCAAAATTTCAGCATCTGCAGTTTCTGGTGTCTCCAAAACGTGCTATAATCCTGAAATGATAATGAAACTGCAAGGAGACATTAGCTCAGTTTTTATTCTTAGGGAGGACATGACAACAGCTGAAGAAGTCAATAGGGGTGTAACAACAATTAAAGAGACACCTGATAAGATGAGCAAACATAACAATCTTTGGTCTTCATGGATACTCAGAGATACCAGGCAATAGATAACTAATCCAACAGATTAAGTTCAAGAATACTCGCAAACAGTTCCTGTGATCATTATGTTTGAGAAGACAGATAAAATTTAACACAGAAAATTAGATTAACTTCAGGAAAGATGTTAGAAAATGTCTTTCACTTCAAAATACACCTACAAACAATTTTGAGTCCGAGTAATGAAATTACGGTTTGGATTTCTAAAAGGAAATTATGCTTAACCAACTATTCTGATTTCAGAATAGAAATCAGTAAAGGTGTAGATAAGGGCAAAGTAGTGAATGGATTTACATGGATTTCTAGCAAATAAAGTGTTATATTGGAGAGTCGTAATAAACAGTTGGGTTTGCAGGATTAAGCGACAGGTAGAGGAATACTTTTAAAGATATTTTAAAAATGGATAGAATGTAGAGGTGAGGGATGGGAGGAGTTGGCTGCGCCTAACGGCTGCGGCTCTCTGGCAGTCTGTTGTCTTTTTTTCTTTTTTTTGTTTGTGACGGTGTTGGGATGGTTTTTGTTTCTGTTTTTGGCTCTGTATGTGTGGTCAGGGTGTGAGGGTGGGTGTGGGTGGGGTGGGGTGGGGTGGGGCGGGGGGAAACCTTTCTTTTATTAGGTCTCTTCCCCGGGGCGCAGCTCGCCCGCAGGGCCTTCCATCGCCTGGCGTGGCTCGGCTGCGGGACTTAACATCGCCGGCGCGGCTCGGCCGCGTGACGTTTCAGTGCCTGGTGCGGCTCGACCGCTGGACTTAACATCGCCCGGTGCGGCCGCGGGACGTTTCAGTGCCCGGCGCGGCTCGGCTCGGCCGCTGGACTTAACATCGCCAGCGTGGCTCGGCCGCGGGACGTTTCAGTGCCCGGTGCGGCTCGGCCGCGGGACGTTTCAGTGCCCGGTGCGGCTCGGCCGCGGGACGTATCATTGCCCGGCGCGGCTCGGCCGCTGGAATTAACATCGCCAGCGCGGCTCGGCCGCAGGACGTTTCGGTGCCCGGTGCGGCTCGGCCGCTGGACTTAACATCGCCCGGTGCGGCTCGGCCGCGGGACGTTTCGGTGCCCGGTCCGGCTCGGCCGCGGGACGTTTCGGTGCCCGGTGCGGCTCGGCCGCTGGACTTAACATCGCCCGGTGCGGCCGCGGGACGTTTCGGTGCCCGGGGCGGCTCGGCCGCGGGGCCTTCCATCCTCTTGCGGGGGCTGTGCGTGTCGGTTGCCTCGGTAGGGGTCGAGCTGCCTGTCCGTGGGTGCGGGGGGAAGAGAGGGGAAGTTTTGTTGCCTCCATCACAGTGAGGGAGTGTTTGGAGTCACTGTGATGGATGTTTGTGTTGGGGTCGGGTGTCCTGTGTTCTTTTCTTTTGACTACTGAAATTTCGTTCGGTGTTGTGCCGAATGACAATAAAGTGTTGTTATGTTATGTTATGTTATGTTATGTTATGTTATGTAGAAACAAAGAACTGCAGATACTGGTTAATACACAAAAGGACACAAAGTGCTGGAGTAATTCAGCAGGACAGGCAACATCTCTGGGGAGCATGGATAGGTGACGTTACATGTTGAAGAAGGGTCTCAACCCGAAACGTCACTTATCCATGTTTTCCAGTGATGCTGCCTGACCCGCTGAGTTTCTACAGCCCTTTGTGTCCTTAGAGGTGAGGGATGTTTCTCAGATTATTTGTAACTGGTCAGCAGTGTTCAAAAAGGATCCCCCGCTGAGACTTCTGCTGTTCACTGCATGCCAAAAGAAATTGGGAATCTGAGCAAAATATCAAATCGTGAGATATTGCTGAAAATGCATAGAAATAAATCAAGTTGTGTAGGAAAATAACTGCAGATGCTGGTACAAATCGAAGGTATCACAAAATGCCTGTCATGGGCCTCCTCCATTGTGTCATGGGCCTCCTCCATTGTGTCATGGGCCTCCTCCATTGTCATAGTGAGGCCCACTGCAAATTGGAGGAACAGCATCTCATATTTTGCTTGGGCAGCTTACACCCCAGCGGTATGAACATTGATTTCTCCAACTTCAGTTAGCTCCTGTGTCCCTCTCTTTCCCCTCCCCCTTCCCAGTTCTCCCACTGTCTTCCTATCTCCAACTACATCCTTTCTTTGTCTCGCCCCCTCCCTTGACATCAGTCTGAAGAAGGATCTCGACCCGAAAAGTCACCCATTCCTTCTCTACTGAGATGCTGCCTGACCCGCTGAGTTACTCCAGCATTTTGTGATACCTAGAAATAAATCGAAAGCAGAGCAATAAAACATTTGGCAGAGTGGTCCATTTGCTGGCAAAGTAAGTCAAATGAAACCAGAAAACCCAGTAATTTTGATTTGACGAACCAAGAAACCAATTATTTCAAGATTAAAAACTACACGGGATAAAATAGCAGGTGGATCTGGCATCACAATTACATGAGCTGCTAAAAGCAGTAAGACTAGTCGATAAGGGTGAAATGAATGCAAATGACTGATGCTTACTGATAGAATGCAAAAGACAAGGATGCATATCAATTGATCACTAAGCATTTCTGGATTACACAAACTAAACAGATTAGGGAAGCATTGTCGAAGGTGTCATCATCATAGAGTTGTACAGTGCATAAACGAGTCTGGGTCAGCCATTATGGCAGTGGAGGGCAATTCACTGGATGAATTTAAAAGAGTTAGACAGAGCTCTAGGAGCTAGTGGAATCAAGGGATATGGGGAGAAGGCAGGCACAGGTTACTGATAGATCACAATAAATGGTGGTGCTGGCTTGAAGGGCCAAATGGCCTCCTCCTGCACCTATTTTCAATGTTTTCTATGTTTCTCTGCCTCACTATCTTACCTATTTGCATTAATTCCATATCCAACTATGCCGAGCTCATTCAAATACATCCAAATGTCTCTTACATATTGTGACTGTTTTTGCCTCAACCAGATCCTCCAGCAGCTCATTCCAGTTATCATGTCCCATCTTAACTTTGTCCATTCCAGGAAAAACAGATATAACGTCTCTAGTCTCTTCTCATAACTGAGTTGCTGTATTCCAGGCGATATCCTGATGAATCTTCTCTGCAACCTCTCCAGCGCAGTCACATCTTTCTTATGGAAAAACAAGGAATTGCAGATGCTGGAATCTTGAGCAACTACAAAGTGTTGGAGGAATTCAGTGGGTCAGGAGGAAATGGACAGACAATGTATTCATAGTATTTAATGTATTCACTAGAATTTTCAAAATGCATCATTTTCAGTATCTGGATTAAACTCCATTTGCCATTTAAGCCCAACTCACTATGACATCAATATTACTCTGCAGCCTAAGACGACATTCCACTTAATAACTCCACAATAGAGCCATGGAACCATATAGCTTGGAAACAGGCCCTTTGGCCCAACTTGCCCATGCCGATCAACATGTCCCATCTAACTAGTCCCACTGCCAGCATTTGGCCTATATCCGTCTAAGTCTATCGTATCACAGAGACATGGCTACAAGAGGACCAGGGCTGGGAACTGAATATTCAGGGGTACGCAATGTATAGAAAAGACAGACAGGTAGGCAGAGGGGGAGGGGTCGCTCTGTTGGTAAGGAATAATATTCACTCCCTCGCAAGGGGTGACATAGAATCAGGAGATGTAGAATCAATATGGATAGAAATGAGGTATTGTAAGGGTAAAAATGGGAGTTATCTACAGGCCCCCAAACAGTAGCCTCGACATAGGGTGCAAGTTGAATCAAAAGCTAAAATTGGCTTGTCGCAAATGTAATGCTACAGTGGTTATGGGAGATTTGAACATGCAGGTAGACTGGGAAAATCAGGTTGGTAATGGACCCCAGGAAAGAGAGTTTGTGGAGTGCCTCCAAGATGGATTCTTAGAACAGCTTGTACTGGAGCCTACCAGGGAGAAGGCAATTCTGGATTTAGTGTTGTGTAATGAACCTGATCTGATAAGGGGACTCGAGATAAAAGAGCTATGAGGAGGCAGTGATCATAATATAATAAGTTTTACTCTACAAATTGCGAGGGAGAAGGGAAAATCGGAAGTGTCAGTATTACAGTATAGCAAAGGGGATTACAGAGACATGAGGCAGGAGCTGGTCAAAATTGACTGGAAGGAGGCCCAAGCAGGGAAGACGGTGGAACAGCAATGGCAGGTATTCCTGGGAATAATGCAGAAGTTGCAGGATCAATTTATCCCAAAGAGGAGGAAAGATTCTAAGGGGAGTGAGAGGCACCCGTGGCTGACAAGGGAAGTCAAGGACAGCATAAAAATAAAAGAGAAGAACTATAACATAGCAAAGAAGAGTAGTAAGCCAGAGGATTGGGACTCTTTTAAAGAGCAACAGAAGATAACTAAAAAGGCAATACGGGGAGAAAAGGTGAGGTACGAGGGTAAGCTAGCCAATAATATAAAGGAGGATAGTAAAAGCTTTTTTAGAGTCATAGAGTCATAGAGTCCTACAGCACAGAAAGAGGCCCTTCGGCCCATCGTGTCTGCGCCGCCCGTTACCAAACACAGTCTAATTTTAATCCCATTTTCCCGCATTTGGACCGTAGCCCTGAATGTTGTAGCATTTCAAGTGCCCATCCAAATGCCTCTTAAACGTTGTGAGTGTTCCCGCCTCCACCACCACCCCAGGCAGTGAGTTCCAGACTCCAACCACCCTCTGGGTGAAAAAGTTATTTCTCACATCCCCCCGAAACCTCCCTCCCCTTACCCTGTATCTATGTCCCCTCGTTGTTGACTTCCGATTTTCCCTTCTCCCTCGTCGTAGGTATGTGAAGAGGAAAAAAATAGTGAAGGCAAATGCGGGTCCCTTGAAGGCAGAAGCAGGGGAATTTATTATGGGGAACAAGGAAATGACAGACGAGTTGAACTGGTACTTTGGATCTGTCTTCACTAAGGAAGATACAAACAATCTCCCAGATGTTCGAGTGGTCAGAGATCCTAGGGTGACGGAGGAACTGAAGGAAATCCACATTAGGCAGGAAATCCACATTAGGCAGGTGTTGGGTTGACTGATGGGAATGAAGGCTGATAAATCCCTAGGGCCTGATGGTCTGCATCTCAGGGTACTTAAGGAGGTGGCTCTAGAAATTGTGGACGCATTGGTAATCATTTTCCAATGTTCTATAGATTCAGGATCACTTCCTGTGGATTGGAGGGTAGCTAATGTTATCCCACTTTTTAAGAAAGGAGGGAGACAAAAAACGGGAAATTATAGACCAGTTAGTCTGACATCAGTGGTGGGGAAGACGCTGGAGTCAATTATAAAAGACGAAATTGCGGAGCATTTGGATAGCAGTAACAGGATCGTTCTGAGTCAGCATGGATTTATGAAGGGGAAATCATGCTTGACTAATCTGGAATTTTTTGAGGATGTAACTAGGAAAATTGACAGGGGAGAGCCGGTGGTGAATGTGGTGTGCTTTTCACTTCAATAAGTTTCAATGTCCCCCCTTATCCTTCTAAACTCCGGTAAGTACAGGCCCATTGCTGTCAAATGCTCATCATATGTTAACCCACTCATTCCTAGGATCATTCTCGTAAACCTCCTCTGGACCCTCTCCAGTGCCAGCACCTCCTTCCTCAGATTTGGAGCCCAAAATTGATCACATTAATCACATATTAGATACACCTGGGGACATTTGAATATGAAGTTGAACCATAGGACATCAAAGAGAGCACAGTACAGCACAGGAACATGCCCCTTGGCCCACAGTGTCCATGCTAAACATGATGGCAAGGTAAACTAATCTCATCCTACTTCACATGATCCATATCCCTTCCTTTCCTGCAAATATATGTGCCAACCTAAAAGCCTCTTAAACGCCACAATGCTATCTGCCTCTAACACCTCCCCTGGCAGCATGTTCCAGCAACCAGGTTATTCTAACCTAGTGCAAACATTAAGAACATACTTTGAATAGTATTGCTTCACTAGTTGTACTGACATCAGTGAACACAAACATAAATCCAAGGGGTTGGACTGTATTTATTCCACACTTTTGAAAAGTTCTTGGGATGAGAGTAAGAAACACAGAGAAAGATATCTGACTGGAAATAAGTTAACATATTTGAAAGGTGCGAAAACAACGATGTGACGCTTATTTGTTGGAAAATAAAGGAACTAGCTATCAAGAATTAATTGATAACCTTCATAATAAATAACAAGAACCGGAATAGATCCGAAAAGATTGGACCCTACCAGATTTCCTAAATATCTTTGCTAACTTGACAAGCCAATTGATAGAAAAGGACACAAAGTGGTGTAGTAACTCAGCAGGTTAGGAAGCATCTCTGGACAAGGGTCTGAAGAAGGGTCTTGACCCGAAACATCACCAGTTAGACCAGTTAGTCTGACATCGGTGGTGGGGAAGATGCTGGAGTCAAATATAAAAGAAGAAATTGCGGAGCATTTGGATAGCAGTAACAGGATCGTTCAGTCAGCATGGATTTATGAAGAGGAAATCATGCTTGACTAATCTTCTGGAATTTTTTGAGGATGTAACTAGGAAAATGGACAGGGGAGAGCCAGTGGATGTAGTGTATCTGGACTTTCAGAAAACCTTCGACAAGGTCCCACATAGGAGATTAGTGGGCAAAATTAGAGCATATGGTAATGGGGGTAGGGTACTGACATGGATAGAAAATTGGTTGGCAGACAGGAAACAAAGAGTGGGGATAAATGGATCCCTTTCAGAATGGCAGGCAGTGATTAGTGGGGTACCGCAAGACTCGGTGCTGGGACCGCAGCTATTTACAATATACATTAATGACTTGGATGAAGGGATTAAATGTAACATTAGCAAATTTGCAGATGACACAAAGCTGGGTGGCAGTGTGAACTGTGAGGAGGATGCTATGAGGTTGCAGGGTGACTTGGACAGGTTGTGTGAGTGGGCAGATGCGTGGCAGATGCAGTTTAATGTGGATAAATGTGAGGTTATCCACTTTGGTGGTAAGAACAGGAAGGCAGATTATTATCCGAATGGTGACAAGTTAGGAAAAGGGGACATACAACGAGATCTGGGTGTCTTAGTGCATCAGTCACTGAAAGTAAACATGCAGGTCCAGCAGGCAGTGAAAAAAGCCAATGGAATTTTGGCCTTCATAACAAGAGGAGTTGAGTACAGAAGCAAAGAGGTCCTTCTGCAGTTGTACAGGGCCCTAGTGAGACCACCACTGGAGTATTGTGTGCAGTTTTGGTCTCCAAATTTGAGGAAGGACATTCTTCCTATTGAGGGAGTGCAGCATAGGTTCACGTGGTTAATTCCCGGAATGGCGTACGTTGAAAGACTGGAGCTACTGGGCTTGTATACTCTGGAATTTAGAAGGATGAGAGGGGATCTTATTGAAACATAAAAGATTATTACGGGATTGGACACGCTAGAGGCAGGAAACATGTTCCCGATGTTGGGGGAGTCCCGAACCAGGGGCCACAGTTCAAGAATAAGGGTTAGGCCATTTAGAACGGAAATGAGGAAAAACTTTTTCACTGAGTCGTGAATCTGTGGAATTCTCTGCCTCAGAAGGCAGTGGAGGCCAATTCTCTGGATGCTTTCAAGAGAGGGTTAGATAGAGCTCTTAATGATAGCGGAGTCAAGGGATATGGGGAGAAGGCAGGAACAGGGCACTGATTGTGGATGATCAGCCATGATCATGGTGAATGGCTGTGCTGTCTCGAAGGGACGAATGGCCTACTCTTGCACCTATTGTCTATTCTCTATTTTCTATCACCCATTCCTTCTCTCCAGAGATGCTGCCTGTCCCGCTGAGTTACTCCAGTATTTTGTGCCTATTTCTGGAAAACATGGATAGGTGACGTTTCGGGTCGGGACCCTTCGTCAGTCCCTTGTCCAGAGATGCTCCCTAACCTGCTGAGTTACTACCCCACTTTGTGTCCCTTTCTATCAATCAGACTGGTTGTGGGGAGTGGGGGGGGGGGGGGGGGGGGGGGGGGGGCAGAAAGCTGGAAGAGAGGGGCAGGACAAAGCGTGGCAGGTAATAAATGAACACAGGCTAGGGGTGGGGGGGGGGGGTGGCTGATAGGCAGATAGTAGAGCAAAGGCTAGAGATTAACAAACAGAAGGGTTAAGACAAAATTATTAAAGAGTTGAAAATTGGGAAGCCAGAAGAAAAAAAGTAGGCGTGGAGGGGGGAGGGGAGAAATAGGTGTGAGTCCAGGTGAAGCACAGGGGAGAGGAGGGAATAAAGTGGGGTGTGGGGGAGAAAGGGGAGGGAGGAAGGGGTTGTTAGAGGTTACATTAAATTGGCGAATTCAATGTTCATACCAAGCGGAATATGAGGTGCTATCCTCCAGTTTGTGTGTGGCCTCACTCTGGCAATGGAGGAGGCCCAGGACAGGTAAGCCAATTGATAATCTCACTATGTATCTTTATTTATAATTACTATTTGACAAGGTTCCTCTCGTACATGTAATAGTTAAGCTCAAAAGTATAGTTCCTGGCTGAACAGAGAGTGGTAGAGATGCAGAAGAAAGCCACTCTTCCTCTGAGCCCTCTCCACAATTTAGTTTGAATATGTGTAGGAAAATAACTGCAGATGCTGGTACAAATCGAAGGCAGCACGGTGGCGCAGCGGTAGAGTTGCTGCCTTACAGCGAATTCAGCGCCAGAGACTCAGGTTCGATCCTGACTATGGGCGCCGTCTGTACGGAGTTTGTACGTTCTCCCCGTGACCTGCGTGGGTTTTCTCCGAGATCTTCGGTTTCCTCCCACACTCCAAAGACGTACAGGTATGTAGGTTAATTGGCTGGGCAAATGTAAAAATTCTCCCTAGTGTGTGTAGGATAGTGTTAATGTGCGGGGATCGCTGGGCGGCGCGGACCCGGTGGGCCGAAGGGCCTGTTTCCGCGCTGTATCTCTAAAAAAAATCAAAGTATCACAAAATGCTGGAGTAACTCAGCGGGTCAGGCAGCATCTCTGGAGAGAAGGAATGGGTGACGTTTCGGGTCGAGACTTTGAATACGGCTGATTTCTATGTACATTGCTTGGTAGAACTCAATGGAATTAGAAAGGACAATAACTGTTTTTAAGGACAATTATCCGGAGTAATTGAAAATCAATTGGTAAACACCAGAGGGTCCACTAATTTCAATTATGCCATCAATATAAATTCAGAAAATGAATCACATATGCAAATAAAACCAAATCACACCAAAAATGGGAATGGAACACATAATTAACGTACAGTTGGGACAGATAAAAGGACAAGGAAAATGAAGAAGGGTCTCGGCCCGAAAAGTTACCCATACCTTCTCTCCAGAGGTGCTGCCTGTCCCACTAAGTTACTCCAGCTTTTTGTGTCTATCTCAAGAAAAATGAAATGTTTACAAATATAAAGTACTACCCAGGAGAAGAGCTGATATAGAAAGTTAACAAATGGTACTGAAAATGTTAAATGGCAAAGCTAAAAGAGACCAAGGAGTTTTGGATGATTTAATGTTAAACATAACCAATCAATGCAGAACAGCATCAACAGAGTCAATAGAATATTGATCTGCATGGCCAAATCAGTAATAATTTACAGAAGATGATGCCTGCCATCACTTATAAGCAATAATAAAGTCAAAGGAAACACAATCTGCTTGAATGCTGTGATCAGCTATGATCACTCAAACATTCAAGCAATGCAGTCAACACAAATAGAAGGCAAACGCATTGGCAAGACTCATTGGGAAAAAAAAATGAAGATAATTAAGACTGCATCTTAAGACTGCATCTTAAAAGAGGTGATTAGATGGAGTGTATGGTACCATTAAGTGAGCAATTTTTTTTAGTTTAGTTTGGTTTATTATTGTCACGTATATCGAGGTACAATGAAAAGCTTTTTTGTTGCAATAAATCCAGTCAACAAAATGACTATGCATGATAATAATTAAGCCGTCCACAGTGTACAAATACAGGATAAAGGGTATGTAATTTAATGCAAAGTAAGTTCGATAAAGTTTGATTAAAGATAGTTCTTTAATCAAGTCTGAAGAAGGGTCTCGACCCGAAATGTCACCCATTCCTTCTCTCCTGAGATGCTGCCTGACCTGCTGAGTTACTCCAGCATTTTGTGAATAAAGATAGTTCAAAGGACTGTGAGGTTAATAGAGGTAAGGACTGCACTCGAGCTGGTGAGAGGATGGTTTCAGTTGCCTGATAACAGCTGGGAAGAAACTGTTCCTGAATTTGGAGGACTGCGTTTTCAAGCTTCTGCATCTCTTGCCCAGTGGAAGAGCTGAGAATAGGCGGCGACTGGGGAGAGACTGGTCCTAGATTATCATTGTAGTCCTGAATTCCACCAGCACAGCAGAAGTGATTTGTGGTTGAAACCAAAGAGGGATAATTTTAGGAAAGCTCGTGGAAGATTCTTCTTGATAAAACAGTGACCAACATTTGGAGTAAACATCCTTCAATAACCCACAGCAACTCCAGCAGTGCTTTATCTTTCCTGGACTGATGACCATCAGCTTATGCATAAGTACACTTGGCACTTTTCACTTCTTAGTATACTTCAATCAGTGTCAAATTTCAATATTACAGCAACTCATTTTTCAGATTTATTTAAATTAAACTATTCCAGCTGATAGCATGAGATGATTTATATTTCACCCAGCTTTATCTTCCAGTCAGAGTATTAGCAAGTAAGCAAATATCATGCAAGTTAATTGTATCACAATCACTTTGTGTGTGAAACTCCTGTGTGAAATGTGCGAAGCAGAATTAACTATTATTAATTTTATCTTGAATCTTGAATATGAGTCTTACTGAAGTAAATTTGACTAAAGATACAAGGAAACATAGGATGGTCATGCAAGGATTTGCCATGGACAAGTTGTAAATGTGGAATAAAATAAAGACAAGGTAATTTTTAACTTCCCTATGTGAACAGAAAACTGACCAAGTGGAATACTCAGTTTTATATCATTTTCTATTTTTACATCAGTTTTCAAGTATAGTTTTTTTTTATTTTTAGTTTTAGTTTTGTTTATTATTGTCACGTGTACCGAGGTGAAGTGAAAAGCTTGTGTTGCTATCCAGTCAAAGAAAAGCATCTACATGATTGCAATCAAACTGTACACAGTGTACAGATAAAGGATAACAGGCACGACATTTAGTGCAAGATAAAGTCTGATAAAGTCCAATTAAAGGCAGTTCAAGGTCTCCATGAGATGAATGGGAGGTCAGGACTGCATTGGCTGGTGAGAGGTCGGTACAGTTGGCAGATAACAGCTGGGAAGAAATTGTCCCTCAATCTGGAAGTATGTGTTTTCAAACTTCTCTACCTCTTGCCTGATGGGTGAGGGTAGAAGCGGGAGTGATCTGGGTGAGACTGGTCCTTGATGCTGATGGCAGCCTGTAATGTAGATGGAGTCAAAGCAAGTGAGGTTAGTTTACGTGATGGTATGAGTTATGTCCACATCTCTGCAATTTATTGCAGTTTTGGATGGAGCCCGGGGAGAGGGTGGTTCATCTTCTGCGGTTACAGGGGAAGGTTCACCCTCTCCCCGGGAACTTTCCCCCGCAACTGCAGGAGATGCAACACCTGTCCCTTTACCTCCCCCCTCAACTCCAACCAAGGACCCAAACAGTCTTTCCAGGTGAGACAGAGGTTCACCTGCACCTCGTTCAACCTCATTTATTGTATCCACTGCTCTGGATGTCAACTTCTCTACATCGGCGAGACCAAACGTAGGCTCGGCGATCGTTTTGCTCAACACCTTCGCTCAGTCCGCCTTAACCAAACTGATCTCCCGGTGGCTGAGCACTTCAACTCCCCCTCCCACTCCCAGTTTGACCTTTCTGTCATAGGCCTCCTCCAGTGCCATAGTGAGGCCCACCGGAAGTTGGAGGAACAGCACCTCATATTTCGCTTGGGCAGTTTGCAGCCCAGCGGTATTAACATTGACTTCTCCAACTTTAGATAGTTCCTCTGTCCCTCTCTTCCCCTCCCCCTTCCCAGTTCTTCCAATGTCTTCCTGTCTCCACCTATATCCTTTCTTTGTCCCGCCCCCTGACATCAGCCTGAAGAAGGGTCTCGACCCGAAACGTCACTCAATCCCTCTTTCCTAGATGCTGCTTCACCTGCTGAGTTACTCCAGCATTTAGTGATACCCGCTTTCTTTAGTCTTTCCATTTAATTGATTCAGAACTATTTGAATGATACAAACTTCCATCACTTGTTACATCTTATCGTCCACTATGTTTCATAGTTTTCTTGATTCAATTCTAGTTTATGCATGTGCTCACCAAGGTATTAGTTGCAATGGGCTGCATAGGCAACCTTGTTCTGATTTGTGACATTTCATATAATGTTGGAACTTATCAGATGTAAAAAAATCAATTGATTTGATTTTAAACAATGAAACGATCACCAAATCTACAGATTGTTTTTTTAGTTTATTTGATACCACACTTAATAATCCAATAAAATGCAAAAACCCCAGGTTAATAACACACAATCCTGCATGACCCCTAAATGTTAATTATGGCTATCTATTAGCTTTAGAGAAATTGCATGGAAACAGGCCCTTCAGCCCACCGAGTCCATACCAACCAATGATCGCCCATACACTAGTTCTCTCCTGCACACTAGAGAACTTTTACAAAAGCCAATTAACCTACAAACCTGCTTGTCTTTGGCATGTGGGAGGAAACCAGAGCACCTGGAGAAAACCCACATGGTCACAGGGAGAACGTGCAAACTCCGTAAAGACAATACCCATAGTTAAAATCAAATCCACGTCTCTGGCACTGTGAGGCAGCAACTCTACCACTGCGTCAATGTGCAACCTTTACTATCATAAGGCATTTTATCTAGGCCAACACTTAAGTCAGTTGATGGAAATAAATTGATGTGAACTGAGACAAAACAGGGCTATGAGATGTGAAATAGATTGTGAACCCTGAGTGGAACTTATCGTGTGCAAATTTGTGACCTACCACACAGTGTCATGATAATGAGAAATAAATCTGTATTTGAAATTACCATTGTAATACCAAAGCACAGCAACACAAGGAAAAAAATAATACATTGCATACCAAGCAAAGGAAACCCTAATAGAAAGAACAAGACAGACCTGCAAAATTCTTAACAAGAAAGACAATGCATGTAGCATTGTTCGTGAGTTCACTGTCAAGCACTGTGATAAATTCAGTTCCAACATCATGATGAACCAGATTTGTCAATGTTTTGTTGGTCAGATCTTTGAGGTTTTTCTAAAAACAACAAGCCCTGTGTTTGAAACTTCTATCCTGACACTCTTTGCATCGGATGACCTATTGAGCTGAGGTCTGATCTCATGAGTTATAGAGTCATACAGTGTGGAAACAAGCCCTTCGGCCCAACTTGCAGACCGAATAACATGTCCCAACCACACTAGTCCCTCCTGCTTGCATTTGGCCCATATCTCACTAAACCTGTCCGATCAATATTTCCAGCTACAATGAGCTCCAGCTACAATGCAACATCATGCAGGCAAATCTACACTTTGCACATGGCACCCAAAATCATGCACAGTTAATGACTACAAGCAAGCTAAAGCCTTGGGAAACATGCTGTCTTTTTGCCCAACTCCTGACAATTCATTGTATGAAAATCTGCTGTGAGGTCATAAGAAAAAACATGTATCACCACTGAAGTATGCTTTTAAAGTGCTTTCCTGCTAGATAGAATTTATATTCCTAATAGTTGTTTATGTACATCATTGTTGTTGTCACAATAAACTTCTCCCTGAAGTAACTCAGCGGGTCAGGTAGCATCCCTATAGAACATGGATAGGTGATGCTTTGGAGTGGGACCCTTCTTCAGACTCTGTGGTGAACATGGATAGGTGACATTTTGGGTTGGGACCCTTCTTCAGACAAAATTTGTGTACCCTAGTCCTGGAAACTAATGCTAATAGGAGCAGCTTCCCCCTTTTAAAATCCTACCTGGGTTTCATTTTTCCCATGACATAAGATCAGGGCAGCTTTTGTCCAACCTAACCTTATTTAAATAAATTGACAAGTTCATTTGCAAGGATGTTCTGATTATATTTTTGGATTGGCTTTGTTTAAATCCTTTGAGCAGACTGAACTTCAATGCTATCTGTTTCACATATTCAGGCAATTAGAGGAATGAAAGACGATCCTACTGAAACAGATCAACTTCTGAGTGGGTTTGTCAGGGTAGAAACTCTGAGGATCTCCCCCTCATGGGATTATCATGAGTTGGGTGTTGCAATTTCAAAGTAAGGAGTTCATGCACAAAACAATGGAGATGATGAAGAATTTTATTCAGATGTTCATAAATCTTTGTAATTCTAACATCTGGGCAGCACAATGGCGCAGCAGTAAAGTTGCTGCCTCATAGCACCAGAGACCAGGGTCCGGTCCTGACCAATGAATGCTTCCTGTACGGAGTTTGTACCTTCTCCCTGTGACTGCGTGGGTTTTCTCCAGGTGCTCTGGTTTCAGGCCACATTCTAAAGATGTGCAAGTTGTAGGTAAATTTGCTTCTGTAAATTGTCCCCAGTGTGCAGGATAGAACTAGTGTACTGGTGATCATTGGTCGGCGCAGACTCGATGGGCCAAAGGGCCTGTTTCTGCAATGTATCAAGAAACTAAACTAAACTAGAGGGCTGAGAAGACTCCATGAGTGAATATATTCAAGGCTGAGATAGATGTTTTGACTACAGAGGAGTCTAGGGTTATGGGAATCATGCAGGAAAATGAAGTTGAAGCCATGAATGTATTGAAAGCAAGAGCAGGCCAGACGGCCCATATCGAATAATCCTCTCCTATTTATGCTATTTTGTGTTTTCAGCAGAGTCTCTTTTGTTATGAACCCTGGTTAAAAAATGACTTATTTTGCATCATATTCTCCAAAACAAATTATATATATGTTTGTAAATTGGTATTTTTGACATGAATATTGACCACTTTTCTCCATCTTGAGATTATATCAGAGAAAAAATACCAGAATAATTTTTTCAGCATCGTAGCTTTACAGTTCCAGAGAAATATATCCAATGTCCTCAATGAGTTAGGTTGGAAGATTGAGACATAGAAACATGGACATAGAAACATAGGTGCAGGAGCAGGCCATTCAGCCCTTCGAGCCAACACTGCCATTCAATATGATCATGGCTGATCATCCAAAATCAGTACCTCATTCCTGCTTTCTCCCCATATCCCTTGATTCCATAGGGCGTTGAGACTACACCCTAATTTATGGGAGTCTGATAACAGAGGTCTGATAATAGAGGGGAAGAAGCTGTTCCTATGTCTGGTGCATTCTAGCTTTTGTATCTTTTTTCCGATGGCAGCGGAGTGAAGAGGGAATGACGGGGGTGAGAAAGATTGTTGATTATGTTGGCTGCTTTCCTGAGGCCTTGTGAAGTGCAAATGGAGTGAATGATGATTTGTGATTATGGACTGGGCTCCATCCAGAGCCCTCTGCAATCCATTTGCAGTTTTAGGCAGAGTTATTCCAAAAACAAGCTGTGATGCAATCCTATAGTATGCTGTCTACACTGCACTTGTGGATGTCGGTGAGTCATTGGAGTCATACTGAATTTCCTTAATCTCCTGAGAATGTAGAGGCATTGCTGTGCCGTTTTGGCCATAGCTTCAACATGGTTGGCCCAGGAAAGATTGTTGGTAATATTTACACCTATGAACCAGAAGCTCTCAACCATCTCCACTTCGGCACCATTGATGCTAATTGGGCCATGTATGCACCACCACACTTCCTGATGTCAGTAACATCTCCTTCACCTTGCTGACATTGAGGAAGAGGTTATTGAGTTGATATCACACAGCAAACTCTGAAAATCAGTAAACCTACAAACTAAATTTGCGAAATTCAAATAAAAGTAGAAAGAGATTGCGCACGCCATCCAGCTACTAGAAACCTACCCCACATTCATTCGTTTAAGGTCATCTCAGGAACTTCAACTAACAGCCATGGACTTTAAACATGCTGGCTGAGGGTTCAGCTATTCCAGCAGGTTCCTGCCAACAGCACATGGGAGTTCATTGGAAGAGCCACATATTTTTGGACTATACTCTCTTGGCTGAAATACTTTACCATAGTCCAAGTGAACATAATCTATGCCCAGTTTATTAATTCTGTTATTCTCTGCAAGAACAAATTTTCCTTGCCTGATTTATTTTTCTCAGTTACATGGACACAAAATTTAGGAAAGCTCAATTGGACAATGTTATCAGCTTTTTTTCTTGGAATATTCCCAGAATATTTGCTCAGGGACGAGGACTTAACAACAACAGATAAATGCCGTTCTCCGAATTTATTAGCACTATTTGACCTCAAAGCAACGTTAAACTTTTTCTGATGTAAATTTACATTTTGTTCCAAATTTTATTTCCCAATTGCCCCTGTCCTCTCCTGAAATGACTCATGGTAAGCAAATGTGAATTAAGGCATCGCAGCGAGATTAGCAAAGTTTCCATTTGTGCACATTGGATGTGCAATTCACCTTGGATAGTCAACGGTATTGAGCTGGTTCATTCAAGGTTTGCACTACGTCCCAAACTAACACTCAGCACTCTTTTCATGTACGGTTGTGTTGCTGTGATCGTCATGGATTTTCAGATACTGTAAATGTTTAGTGAGGCAAGGTGATGGCTCAACGATGCTTAAGCATCAGTTGAGGTCCCATCACTAGAATGCCCTGAATTCCTTTGATTCAAGTCAAAGCTAGAGGGCAAATCCTTGCTTTTTGTGCCTATGTAGCAATTATTAAATGTCTCTGTAATCCACTTCAAAACTATTGAAATTGCCTGAAACAATTAAAATAAAATTACATTAATAGTAATGATCTAAAAATTATTAAAATAAAATTAAGTATTGGTATAAAATTAAATAAAACAATAAATTAAAACAATTGAAAAATATATATATGGATTTACTATTTTCTAATTCCACTCAAAATACAGTGGGTTTCTGATCCCACAGTGGGTCTGACTTAGATGGGATCACAGGAGCAAATTCCTAAGTATAATACTTGGGCATTCTTGCATGTTCCGTGTGGAATCTAGTGAGGGAACAGATTGACACGTGCACCCGCATCTTTCAGTCAGTTTGTCATCGACTTTTAAGGCCGGGATATGCTTATTTGCATGAGACTAATTATGGGAAGTTCACAAATTCCATTGTAGCTACAGGCCACAGACCACTGAAATAGAGCTACACCTAAACCATTCTAAGCAGGAGCGGTATACTCCCTTCCATTGATCCCAATAGTAGCTCTCCTTGCTTAACTGAAGTCCATCATTCCTGGTGCTATGCCAGTAAATCTCTAATTGCGTTGACATCCTTCCTGAAGTGCAGTTCCCAGAATTGAATGCATTGCTCTGGTGTTTTTATAAAATTTAATCTAGTTTCCTTGCTCTCATAGTTTTGTCCTTGGTATTTCTATTCATAAAGTCAAGGACCCTGTGTACTTTATCTTCCTTCCAGCCACCACCTATAGTCCCCCACTAGGCATTCGCCCTTCACTTCCCCCACCTTCCTGTTTCTTCATCATCACTTCAAAATAAAGCATTTAATTTTTCACTTCTCAACATTAAATTTTATTCATCAGCATATGTGTGAATTTTGGCATTGTTCACTTCCGCTCATTGTAATTTGAATGTAAATATACTAGCCCTAAAATTTAAAGCGCTAAGGGTTCTGACTTCCCAATGACCACTTTGGGCATGGGTCCACTGCAGTAAATCTCAGTAGTTCCTGAGAACCCGAAGCTCCCAACCCCATTCTTTGTCCTTTGCGCACATTGCTTTCGTTCTCACAGTATCATGGTGTTGCAGTCATATCTACAGTATGGAAACAGGCTCCTAGACCTACCGAGACCTCACTGATCATCAACCATTCATTGATTCTAATCAAACTATATTAAGGAATCAAATAATGAGTCATTGCGTGGAGAACAGGGTTTTGTCTTAGAGTTCATAGCATCATAAACCTGTCCAAATTTCTTTTAAACATTGTAATTTACACACCTCTGTGGCTTTCTCATGGCAGCTTACTTCATATGCCCATGAGCTTTTCTTGAAAAATGTCCCCCTTGGGTCCCTTTTAAATCTTTCCTCTCATCTTAAATCAATGTCCTCTAGTTTAAGAGCCAGGCCTCAACCCAAAATGTCACCATGTTCTACAGAGATGCTGCTTGATCTGCTGAGTTACTCCAGAAAGTTGTGTCCACTAGCTTAAGACTTAAGCTCATGATTTCTTTGCGGGGAGGGGGGGGGGGAGGGGGGGGGGGGGGTAATGCACCAACATGTCTGTATCTTAGTGGAGTTTGGGCAGGTGGAAATCCAGACTTCCTGCCTTGGTGGGGAGCATACTTGGAGATAAGGACCTGGGTCATGCTAGCAGGGCCAAAGGCCCAAGAAACGTTTGGGACTTTGAGGGAAGGGTAGGAGTTGGTACATGCCAGTGTACTCCTGCCAATGAGAACAGGCAAGTTGTGAAATGTAAATGTTAGCTTACAGGCTGAGTTCCCAGAGCTGAGTTGGGATCTGCTCATGGAGGCCTTTCAGCTGGTAGCCAATGAAAACATGGATAGCCTCTCCCCGGGGCAACATGGTCTAATTTCTTGGGCAATGCTGAAAGTGCCTGTTTGAGATTGGCACATTTTAACCAGTAAATGATTGCAATCATGTTCCATTCCAGATGTATATTATTTTCAGATACATAAGAATGAAAAATAAACAATGCTGCTCGATTTGATCTTGGGTTGAATCTAATTCTCAAGAGTCTGCTTCCATTACTCACTACTTTGGCACTGTCCTCATATTCAAAGACGATTAAAAAGATTAGTGTCAGAGACCTTGTGGTTTTCATTCTTGCCTTGCTCAGTAACCTTGGATGTCTCCCACCATAAGAAATGTTTTTCCTGGTCTGGGAATTTATTTATTTTTATCGTTCCCAATACCAGTACTGCCTTTTTCTTTACTGCTACTTTGGCAACATTTCCTTCTCTACCAAGTGTTCTTTGTTCTTTGTTCTTTTCTTATGCCCAAATCGCTCCAAAATTTATAATAGTTGGTATAAACTAATGGGGTGTAAAGGAACAATGCTAGGAATTTTAATCAGAAAGTGGGATTAGCCACAATATCTTTTTTGAATACCACATTGGCACGATGGGCTAAATGGTTTCCATCTAAATTCTAAATATCTATGATTTAAAGAGTTTATGATATCTATTATAGAAATAGAAAATAATTCCTCTCACCAAGCTCAGGGTTGGTCTAGGTTTTGATTCAATGACTTGCCATTCAGGTCTATAATAAATGCAAAAAGCAAAATATGCTTTGTTCAGCCATTTTGAGGAGGATAGTGTTATTTCTATTCTGAAATTTCTTCTATGGTAATATTTTGAATTTCACAAATGAAGTTTATGTTATATGACGATACCTTCTCACTCGGTGTGTGCTGCCGAGCTTGACTTTTTTGGTCTGATTTAGGTGATATTTTTCAACTGTTGCCTTTATCTTTTGTTTTAAACTTATTCAACAATTTGGAGCATGGCTGCATCAGAAATCAGGATTTTGGAATTGGCTATGTTCTTTAAAATTAGCCAAATTGCAGGAGAATGAAGTTGTACGTTAGGTTAGATACAAAAAATTTTACTTCAAGAATCTGCTTTCTGTTATAGAACCAAGAAACTGCGGGTATGGGTTTACAACAAAAGACATAAAGTGCTGGAGTAACCTGGCAGGTCAGGCAGCATCCCTGGAGACATGGATAGGTGACGTTTCGGGGTTGAGAACCAACTCTTAAACTAGAGGACATATATTTAAGGTGAGAGGACTTAAACTTCAGACCTAACTTTCCTTCTTCAGACTGAAGAAGGGTCTCGACCCGAAACAGCACCTATCCATTTTTTCCAGGGATGCTGCCTGACCCGCTCAGTTACTCCAGTACTTGGTGTCCTTTTCTGCTTCCTGTTGATTAAAGTAACCTCTGTCTGCTAGCTGGAAGTGCTGTCGCTGAATTTGACTTAAGCAGTATCATTAGTGTTCTCAGCAGGACCGAGCTCATAAACGAAGACTGTTAATCAGCTTCCTCAGAAACGAATGGCATGTGAAAAATGAAAAATGCCTGATGATATAAGTCGGATGTTTCCTGCACAGACTTGAGTACTTAGACTCAGTTGTGCTTAGACTCAAATAGCACGATCCTTTGATAGCACTAAGCTGTCCAACTATTCTGAAACCAGGCCCACCTGAAGCAGATGGTGAATGCCCGAAAGCTAAGGCATACTGTTCCACAGCATGGAGATATTTTTATCTGGATGAGCACCAATGCTTTAAAAAAATACAAGCTGAACATTCCATCACTTAATTTGTCTGGGATTCTCATCTTGGTGTTAGATGGTTTAAGTCCTGCTGCAGGTGAAATGATCGTACAACCCAAGGTGAGGTGTTGCCTTTCAGACTTTGAAAGTTCAGAGAGATGCAAGGTATCTCATGGCACTATTCAAAGAAGCACAGTGGAATCCCCTTGCTCTTATGGATTAGAACAAATAAAGATAAAGTGGCTGAAAGTCAGTAAGTGCAGTTAAGGTGATTGGCAATAAAGTAGAGGCGACACTTGGGAAAACCATTTCATGAATTGTTAGGATTAGTAATTTGAGTGCACAACTTGATGGAGTGGTGGATATAGACTCTTCAGGAGCCCTCAAAAGAGAATTGGTCCCTTAGAGTGCAGGGAGGATGAGGGGTGATCTTATAGAGGTGTATAAAATCATGAGAGGAATAGATCGGGTAGACACACAGAGTCTCTTGCTCAGAGTAGGGGAATCGAGAACCAAAGGGCATTGGTTTGAGGTGAAGGGGAAAAGATTTAATAGGAATCTAAAGGGTAACTCTTTCACACAAAGAGTGGTTGGTGTATGGAACGAGCTGCCGGAGGAGCTGGTTCAAGCAGGGACTATTGCAATGTTTAAGAAGCAATTAGTAGGCGAGTGGACTAGTGTAGATGGGTTGGTCGGTGTGGGAAAGTTGGACTGAAGGGTCTGTTTCCACACTCTATGACTATGACCTAATAACTCAGACTCTATGAAAGAAAATTATGCCAGAAGCAGAAAAAAAAAGACACCTCACAGGGGCAGAACAGGGGAGAGGGTTTGACTGGATTGCTCTTCAAAAGAGTGGACACAGACTCAGTGGTTCATCTGGTATCCTTCTGTGCTGTATTTTTCTCAGCGTCACGGAGTCATACAGCATGGAAACGGCCCTTCGGCCCAACGGCCAGAAAATGCCTCATCTACACTAATTCCACCTGCTCGCATTTACCCCATATCCTTCTAAACCAGTCCTATGCATTTATCTGTGAAAATGTCTTTTAAATGTTGTAATAGCACCTGCCTCAACTACCTCCTCTGACAGCTTGTTCCATATACCCACCATCCTCTGTGTAAAAATGTTGCCCTTCAGCTTCCTATTAAATCTTCCCCCTCTCACCTTAATGGTCCGGCGCCCGGCGTGGCTCGGCCGCGGGACGTTACATCGCTGGTGCGGCTCGGCCATGGGACCTAACATCGCCCGGTGCGGCTCGGCCGCGGGACTTAGCAGCGCACGGTACGGCCGCGGGGCCTTCCATCGCCCGGCTCGGTCACGGGACGTTTCATCACCCGGTACGGCTCGGCCGCGGGGCCTTCAATCGCCCGGCTCGGCCGCGGGACTTTTCAGCGCCCGGTGCGGCTCAGCCGCGGGGGCTTCCATCCCCTTGCGGGGACTGTGCGGGTCGGTCGGGGACGAGCCGTCTGTCCGTGGGCGTGGGGAAGAGAGTGGAAGTTTTGTTGCCTCCATCACAGTGAGGGGGTGTTTGGAGTCACTGTGATGGATGTTTGTGTTGGGGTCATGTGTCTTGTGTTCTTTTTTTTTTCTTTTTTTTGTGTGTGACTGCAATGTAATTTCGTTCGGTACCTCGGTACCGAATGACAAATAAAGCTCTGTATATAAACCTATGTTGTCTAGTTCTTGATTCTCCTGTTTTGGGTAAAAGACCTTATGCCTTTATTCTATCTAGTCCCCTCATGATCTTATATTCTCTGTGAGATCACCCTTCATATGGTCATCTGGTCATAAATCTACAGATTCCATTAATTTCTCCTGATCACCTTCCTAAAATAACGTCCATTAATTCTGATGCTATTACCTCTAGTCCTAGACTCTCCCACTAGTGGAAACATCCTCTCCACATCCACTCTAACCAAGCCTTTCTCTATTCATCCTCCTCCGCTCCAAGCAATGTCCAAGCCTGCTTAACTCAAGTTATAGCTCAGGCTCTCACGTCCCAGCAACATCCTCATGAATCTTCTCTGCATCCTTTCCAGCTTAACAACTTCTGCAGCTGCTAATTGTGAAAAATTGCCATAGGAAAACAATCGGCACATTGGCTTACATAACCCAAGAACACAATAAATAAAGGCTGGAGTAATCTGCCATGCAATTCATTTTGATCTAGGTTGGCTTCAGCTCCTGACCTGTTCCAGTTCACCATAACCATGAATTCCTTGGTCTTTCAAATATTGATCTGTCTCCAAGTTAAATATATTTACGATCTGACCTCCGACATGCTCAGCAGTTGAGAATTTCTAAAGTTTACTGCCCATATAATCATAAAGATTGTTAGGTAAATGGTATGGACATTATATACCTGGAAATGTACTATGGATACATTACTTCATCTGTCGTCAGATATATGTCTCACATTCCAATACCATCAGCAGTTTGACGATACTGGACTGATAAACTTCCTAGACTATTAGTTATTACTTACAGTAATACACCAAGACACTTTAATTCAAGCGCTGCAATCAATCTAAAGAAGGGTCTCAACCTGAATCATCACCTAGCCATGTTCTCCAGATGACAGGCGCTGTCTGACCGGCTGAGTTACTCCAGTGCTTTGTGTCATTCGCCTTTGAACCAGCATCTGCAGTTCCTTGTTTCAACATTCCCTCTGAACCTTTCCTATCCATATACACTTTAATTTACCTTTTTTTAGATGTTGCAGAGTGGTATTATAAATGGACCAGTGAACCAGGTGAGTTCACAGCAAGCCAAGGGGAAAGGGCACCAATATGTTCAAAGGGCAAGCAGGAAAATGGTCACAGTATAATTAAAATGAGTGGAAACCGTTTGTGGAAGCTGCTTGTTTAAAGAACATGAAGGAATGAGGTCCTGGTGGCTTTAAAACGAGTGTGGGAACGGAGCCTTGACGTATTTAAAGGAACTGTGGGAATGGGGCTGAACTGTGTTTAAAAGAAGTGTAGGGATAGGATGTTGGTGTATTTAAAGGAGTTTGAGTTTAGTTTAAGTTTGAGTGAGTTTGTGGGAAGTGTGGGAACAGGGACCTGATATGCATAAAGGGGGTGTGGGAATTGGGAGCCTGTGTGTGTAAAAGGAGTGTGGGAACAGGGCATGGCTCTATTTAAAATGAGTGTGGGAATGGGATCATATTGTTTTTAAAGCAAGTACAAGTATTGGATGCTGGTGTGTTTAAAGAAAATGTAGGGATGGAGAGTTGGTGTGTATAAAGGAAGTGTGGAAACAGAGGACCCAGTCTGTATAAAGGAAGTTTGGAAACAGGGACCAAGCCAGTATAAAGTATGTGTGGGAACAGGGTCTTGCTGTATTTAAAGGGAGTGTAGAATCATGATCCCAATGAGCCAGATGCCAAACTATCAGGGTTTCTGAACAATGGATTATCAGTTTCATCATAATGCCTTTAATGCAGATATTTATCCCAAGATACTGCAAGGAGGTGAGATGAAGACAGAAATCAAACCAAACAAGAAAAAATATAATTTGCAAAAATACCGCAGAAATTCTGTTTACTAAACTTAGCCAGACATTTCATTTAGTTTAGTGATACAGTGCAGAAACAGGCACATTAACACTTATAACAAGCCAATCAACTTACCAACCTGTACGTCTTTGGAGTGTGGGAGGAAACTGAAGATCTTGGAGACAACCCACGCAGGTCATGGGAGCAACGTACAAACTCCTTATAGACAAGCACCTGAAGAGTGTGTTTGGAACTGAGTAATGGTGGTACAAGGTTTTAAAAGTTTGTTTTATGTGGGGGGTGGGGGAGGGATCGGGGGAAACTGTTTTTCAATCTCTTACCTTGCCGGAGGTGCGATTGTTTTCTGGATCGTATCTCCAGTCGCTCTGCGGCCTAACATCATGGAGCTGGCAGCCTTGCTCGGGACTGACTTCAAGCCCCACAGCGGAACCTTCAGCTTACCATCAGAGCGTGCGATCCCTTGCCTGGGATCGACGCTCCAACTGCGGCCTGCGGACTTCAACATTGAGGAGCTCGTAGTCTCGGGTAGAGACCGATGTCGGGAGCTCCAAATCGCAGATGGTTTCGACCAGCCCCGACCTGGGTCTGATCGCCCGATGCAGGGGAATTGAGATCACCCCCCCCCCCCACCAATGCAGGAGTTTGATCGCCCCAATGCGGAGGGCCCAAACGCTGCCGGTTACGGGAGTCAATATCGTTCCGTCAAAGGAAGGCTCGAGGCCCCTGACCGAGGAAGAATAAAGAAGGGGATTGGACATTTTTTCGTCTTCCATCACAGTGAGGAATGTGGAGGAGTCACTGTGGTGGATGTTTATGTTATTTTGTGTGTTCTGTTGCTTTTAATCGGTATGACTGTATGGCAAAACAAATTCCTCGTATGTTGCAAAACATACTTGACTAATAAAGTATGATTATGATTATGATTACAACTGCTGTTGTGAAGGAAGATGATCTGGGTTGAGCTTACAAGAAATTAAATCATATCAAAATAGATTCATTGAGTCTGAAGAAGGGTCTCGACCCGAAACGTCACCCATTCCTTCTCTTCAGAGATGCTGCCTGCTCCGCTGAGTTACTCCGGCATTTTGTGGCTATTTTAGATTCATTTTAACACTGGTCGAGCCGTCGCCTCGCTGTTGTTTCACCTTGACCGCAGCGGCTGTCTGTGTGAGGTTTGCATTTTTTCCCCTGTACCACAGGGATTACCTTTGGGTGTTCCAGTTCCTCCCAATCCACAGGATGGCGCAGTGGTGCAGCAATAGCCATGCCACGCCTTACGGCACCAGAGACCTGGGTTTGATCTGGACCTTGGGTGCTGTACTGTACAGAGTTTGTACGCTCTCCCTGTGACTGCATTGGTTTTCTCCGGTTTCCTCCCACATTCCAAAGATGTATAGTTTTTTTAGGTTAATTGACTTCTATATATTGTAAATTGTCCCGTGTTTAGGATTGGATAGCGCTAGTGTATGGAGTGATAGTTGGTTGGCACACACTTAGTGGGTTTTTATAAACCAGCATCTGCAGTTCCTTGCTTTTACAAAGGGAAATTCTTTCCACACCTGGTGCCTGACCTGCCTTTTACCAAGTATTTTCAGTTTCTGTCAGATTTTCCGCATCTGCAGTTTCTTTTGATTTTCATTTTGCCCAACCATTACTTACAGTAAGGCGAGGGGCAGATTTGGTGTGTCCAGCTCCTCCCATCAGTCTATATACACTTTACCCTGGGCTCAGTGTTGAGTCCAACTCCAAAGTGGGAAGCCATTTTCAGCAACATCTGGACTCTCGCTTTATTCTGACCTCAAAACCGTGAAGTACAACCACAGAAGTCGATGTCAAAGTGACCAATGAAGAACATCTTGCCAGCACGTCTCTGCCAAACCACCAATAAAAGCCAAATATATTTCAGGCCATCATATTCAAATGCCAAATTTCCTTCTCCCAGTCATTCAATGTTCCAAATATGAGCTTTTAGTGAAAAACTGCAGGTCGGCAAATGGCAGGAATTTGCAAAAAACCTAAGGTAGAATCTATAAATTAAGTGATCCTACTGGTGCAATTGAATTTCTTTCTCTGCATGCAAACAACAGCTCATAATATATTTGGCTACAGTCTTTATATTATTTTATTCCCTGTTCGTTTTACTGCTCATTCTAAAATGTTGGCAGACTTTGGTTCATCATTAATTGCTGTAATACATTGCCCCACCACAAGATTGTTTACTGAAACTGATCTTTATATCCATGTCATCTCAGCCTCTGGTTGTTTTGCTTATGGCTACATTCTCCCATCTATTTTAAAGATTATACACCAGTTTCAAATGAATCCACAATCTCCTCTGTTTTAGTGAAAGCAATCACAACATTACAAGCGGAATAATGGAACAAGCCTTGTGTATATTCATTGTACATGGGAGAAAGCTTATTAATCTACCAGGGAGAAAAATGCAAACCCAGCAAAATGTCAAACATTTCTTAGGTTAAAATAGGAAAAAATACTTATTAAGTTATCAGTTGTAATCAAACAGATAGATAAAAGTATGAAATTGGTAGGAATGGAAATAATAAACTTACTATGCCATTAACTTAAGTCTCCACTTTAATTTAAATGATAGATTACATCATATGCATTTGCTTTACCTAAAGAAATGTCCACGTGTATTTCTGAGCCCCATAATTTGCTGTCTGAGGTGTATTGGAGTCAATCTATCATCTTGCCAAACATTGACTCCTTCAGAAATCCAAGATCACTGCTATTAATTTTGCTTAGTAAGACTGAAATAATTGTGCTGCTTGTATCTTACTGAGCAATATCAGCTAATCAATACAATTGAAAGCTGGGTGTCACCACTTCTCCGGTAAATTTCCTTTATTTCTGTTACTTTTTCCACTGCTTCCAAGAGCCAGTAGCCTATGGATAATACTGAAAGTTATTGAGATGGCATTGAAGACTGCATCTTCCAAAGGAGGGAGACAGCTTTGCAGAGGATTTCAGTCTTTCCATTTGGCCCCAAGGTCATCCAGCCAGTCACCACCAGAATCTTCTTCTGATCCTCACAGTGGTCCTACCCCTTTAAGAGTCAATAGACAATAGACAATAGGTGCAGGAGTAGGACATTCGGCCCTTCTAGCCAGCACTGCCATTCAATGTGATCATGGCTGATCATTCTCAATCAGTACCCCGTTCCTGCTTTCTCCCCATACCCCCTGACTCCGCTATCCTTAAGAGCTCTATCTAGCTCTCTCTTGAATGTATTCAGAGAATTGGCCTCCACTGCCCTCTGAGGCAGAGAATTCCACAGATTCACAACTCTCTGACTAAAAAAGTTTTTCCTCATCTCTGTTCTAAATGGCCTACCCCTTATTCTTAAACTGTGGCCCCTGGTGCTGGACTCCCCCAACATTGGGAACATGTTTCCTGCCTCTAACGTGTCCAACCCCTTAATAATCTTATACGTTTCAATAAGATCCCCTCTCATCCTTCTAAATTCCAGTGTATACAAACCTAGTCGCTCCAGTCTTTCAACATATGACAGTCCCGCCATTCCGGGAAATAACCTAGTAAACCTACGCTGCACGCCCTCAATAGCAAGAATATCCTTCCTCAAATTTGGAGACCAAAACTGCACACAGTACTCCAGGTGCGGTCTCACTAGGGCCCTGTACAACTGCAGAAGGACCTCTTTGCTCCTATACTCAACTCCTCTTGTTATGAAGGCCAACATTCCATCGGCTTTCTTCACTGCCTGCTGTACCTGCATGCTTCCTTTCAGTGACTGATGCACTAAGACACCCAGATCACGTTGTACGTCCCCTTTTCCTAACTTGTCACCATTCAGATAATAATCTGCCTTCCTATTCTTACCACCAAAGTGGATAACCTCACACTTATCTACATTAAACTGCATCTGCCATGCATCCGCCCACTCAGACAACCTGTCCAAGTCACCCTGCAACCTCATAGCATCTTCCTCACAGTTCACACTGCCACCTAGCTTTGTATCATCGGCAAATTTGCTAATGGTACTTTTAATCCCTTCATCCAAGTCATTGATGTATATTGTAAATAGCTGCGGTCCCAACACCGAGCCTTGCGGTACCCCACTAGTCACTGCCTGCCATTCTGAAAGGGACCCATTTATCCCCACTCTTTGCTTTCTGTCTGTCAACCAACTTTCTATCCATGTCAGTACCCTACCTCCAATACCATGTGCTCTAATTTTGCCCACCAATCTCCTATGTGGGACCTTGTCGATGGCTTTCTGAAAGTCGAGGTACACCACATCCACCGGCTCTCCCCTGTCAATTTTCCTAGTTACATCCTCAAAAGAAAGTCGTACAAACATAAATGCAGGAAATGATCGTAATCCAATGCAGAAAAAAGCAAATGTATTCACCATAATCTCTTTGCTTTATTGTCAGAATTTGTATTGATGGATTTAACCTTGGCAACACATATGGCAGGGGCAGCACAGTGGTGCAGCAGTAGAGTTGCTGCCTTACAGCTCCCGAGTTTGATCCTGACTATGGGTGCTCTCTGTGTGGAGCTTGCACGTTCTCCCTGTGACTGCGTGGGTTGACTGCGGGTGCTCCGGTTTCCAGAGGAGAACAGACAAAGAACTGCTCGGACTTTGCTCAGAAATAGATATTTGAAGAAAGAATGGGCAGTGGACAGGATGAAACCTGGGATATAGGACGTTTAGAAAGAATGCTTCTGATTAGATGCCAAGGACATTTGGATGATCATGTGACAACAGGCTGAGATAAATATCTTCTTTGTAGCCAACTAGAGGAAAATTTAGAATTAGAAGCGTAACTTGAGGAAATGGTGCAATGGGAATCATTGGTTACATCCCCCAGATACCAGAGCCCAGGAGTAAATTGTCACCTCCACTGAGCAGACTTCTACTCATGGTCTTGAGACCTTGAGTGATGGGATGGTTAGAACAATGTCTGCCATCCTCAGAGTAAATTTGCAAGGAATTCAGTCATACAAACATAAATGCAGGAAATGATGGTAATCCAATGCAGAAAAAAGCAAATGTATTCAGCATATGATACGATACGATAGAACTTTATTTATCCCAGGAGGGAAATTGGTCTACCAACAGTCATAAAACACAACAAGATACATGAAACATTAAATTAAAGTGACACAAATGGAAGTCCAGGATTGGGGATGTGCAAAGATTTGGTGGGGGGGGGGGGGGAGTCAGTCTACCCCACGACAGAAGGGGGAGGAGATGCATTGTTTGATAGCCACAGGAAAAAAGGATCTCCTGTGGCATTCTGTGCTGCTACTTAGTGGAACCAGTCTGTTGCTGATGGTGTTCATCAGATTGACCAGTGTGTCATGGGGGGGGGGGGGGGGGAGGAGTCATCAGTTTGAGGAGCATCCTCCACTCCAAGACGATCTCCAGTGAATCTAACCCCACTCCCAGGACGGAGCCAGTTTCCCGATGAGCTTGTTAATTCTGTTGGTGTCCGCTGCTTTCGCCCTGCTACCCCAGCACACAACAGCACTGGCCACCACCGACTGATCGAACATCTGCAGCATCTCACTGCAGATGTTGAAAGAGCGGAACCTCCTCAGAAAGTACGGACAGCTCTGTCCCTTCTTATACAGTGCCTCAGCGTTCCTGCACCAGTCCAATTTAATGTCCAGGAAAACTCCAAGGTACTTGCACTCCGTGGTAAACTGCACAACCACACCCTAGATAGAGACAGGGGACAGGGGTCTTCCTCTCCTCCTAACACCCACCACAAACTCCTTAGTCTTGTTGGTGTTGAGCTGCTGATTGTGGGTGATTCAGCCCATACCAAGGACATCAACAAAGTCCTTGACTAACCTCTGTATTCTACTTCCCTCCCCTCACTGATGCTGCCCACAAATGCAGATTCATCCGAAAACTTCTGCAGGTGACAGGCATCTAAGTTGTGCCTGAAAGCATGACAACAGTCATGCATGAGAAAAAATTAATATATTGGGTTGATGATCTTTCATCTTTTAAATGCTTCTGATAAACAGTCATTGTTCTGAAACGGTAGCTATGTTTCTCTATTCATAGCTGCTACCTGATAACTGTTGAACCTTCCCAATTTTTTTCACTTATCATAGTAAGATTCAGGATATTTTTTCTCAAAGAATTAAATACCAGTAATTCCACAAGGTCTATTTTCAAACAGAAAATTAGCAACCACATCCTTATTCTCAATGTGATAATCTTGTTTTTATTCAAGAAAGTAGGGACAAAAAAATGACAGATCAGTCTTCCCCAAACCTTTCACAGGTGGAAGAACATCAGACAATTTAGCCAATTAGTGCAGTTCCTTGTGTCTTCATCAGGCAATTAGTGTTGTGGGGATTCTGGCCTCAGTGGAGGCATCAGTTACAATTCATGGCAAGGCAAAGTCTCAGAGAGAGGCTATTCCAAGTAGAAAGTGTACCTGCACAATAACTGTCCATATCTAGGATCCCAAGCTCTCCGGCTTTTACGTGTAAGTCTTAGACTAAAAGTCTAAACGATAAACATAACATGTCACAGAAGTGATGTAACTATTTGGATTCTTAGAGACACTACTAAGAATCTAGTATCTACTTTATTTCATTGTTTAATTGAGTACTACAGAGATCAGATTGCAATCATTGCTGCCCAAATCATTATAGAAACAAATAAACAAAGAAAATAGGTGCAGGAGGAGGCCATTTGGCCTTTCGAGCCAGCACCGCCATTCATATTGCCCTTTTTGTTACCTTCTGTTGTCCTTTGAAAGTTTCCCAATCCTTTGGCTTCCTGCTACTCTTTGCTATGTTATACATCTTTTCTTTTAGTTTTATTCCATCTCTAACTTCTCTTGTCAGCCATGATTGCCTCTTACACCCCTTAGAATCTTTCTTCCTCTTTGGAATGAAATGATCCTGCATCTTCTGGATTATGCCCAGAAATTCCTGCCATTGCTGTTCCACCGTCATTCCTGCTAGGATCCTTTTCCAGTCGACCTTGGCCAGTTCCTCTCTCATGCTTTCATAATCCCCTTTGTTCAACTGCAACACTGACATTCCTGGTTTAACCTTCTACCTCTCAAATTGCAGATTTAAATTAATCATATTATGGTCACTACCTCCAAGCGGTTCCTTTACCTTGAGTTCCCTTATTAAATCTGGTACATTGGACAACACTAAATCCAGAATTGCCTTCTCTCTGGTATGCTCTGGTACAAGCTGCTCTAAAAATCCATTTCGAAGGCACTCTACAAACTCCCTTTCTTGGGGCCAGAACCAACCTGATTTTCCCTGCTACCTGCTTATTGAAATCCCCCATAACCACAGTGGCATTACCTTTGTTACATGCCAGCATTAACGCCTGCTGCAACTTACACCTTATATCCGGGCTACTGTTTGGGGGTCTGTAAATAACTTCCATTAGTGTTTTCTTACCTTTACAATTCCTCAACTCTATCCACAGTGACTCTACATCATCAGTCCCTATGTCATCCCTTGCAAGGGACTGAATTTCATCACTCACCAGCAAAGCTAGAAGGATGAGAGGAGATCTTATCGAAACGTATAAGATTATTAAGGGGTTGGACACGTTAGAGGCAGGAAACATGTTCCCAATGTTGGGGGAGTCCAGAACAAGGGGCCACAGTTTAAGAATAAGGGGTAGGCTATTTAGAACTGAGATGAGGAAAAACTTTTTCAGTCAGAGAGTTGTGAATCTGTGGAATTCTCTGCCTCAGAGAGCAGTGCAGGCCAGTTCTCTGAATGCATGCAAGAGAGAGCTAGATAGAACTCTTAAGGATAGCGGAGTCAGGGGGTATGGGGAGAAGGCAGGAACGGGGTACTGATTGAGAATGATCAACCATGATCACTTTGAATGGCGGTGCTGACTCGAAGGGCCCAATGGCCTCCTCCTGCACCTATTGTCTATTGTCTATCTACCTCCTCTGCCCACCTGCCTGTCCTTTCTATATGACTTTTAAACCTGAATATTCAGTTCCCAGTCCTGACCTTTCTGCAGCCACATGATTACAGTCTCTGCAATCCTGTAATAATTACTGTAACTGTAATTATTGCAGTATTCATGATGTTCTGTTGAAATTTATTTTTTAAATTATATTGGAAACCACCCAACATTTAGTGAGAAATTAATTATTAAGCATAACAATGGTGTAGGACCTGCTGGTTGTTATACATGTGGTACATTCTGATGTGGTATGGTTATGCTTGCCTTGCAATTTTTCACGTAAGGTGAATCATAACTTTTATTCTGTTATGTTTAATGTGAGGATTTTGACGAGGGATCCTCTGGAGCAGTTTGAGTGACTACAGAGAAACAGGTCAGGATTTTCTCAATTACATTTTTAGCAGTAAATTTAAGCGTGTAAGATTTGACAATAAATTAATGGGAGCCAGTCTTTAATTCAAAGCTTCAAGACTGGCTAATTGACAGAATCCGTCGGAATTCTACCTTGTAATAATGTTGTTTGTTGGTCGTTCTCTAGTTTATAGCGGGCACAGTGTATGGTGTGGCTGATGAGACTGATCTGGGCTCAAACCTATCTTTCAACAGGTGACAGGGATGGCAACACTGTAGTATCAGATGTTCTTGATTTTCGAAGTTCTCTTTTCATTATCATTCACTGATCATGGCATCATAGATGGCATGGTAAAGTCTACCCTTTGAATCTACCCTTTGGCCTTTGGCCTCCTCCTACACTATCGGTAGAAGAGTATGTGTGTCCAACATTGGATTAATATGTCACCGCAAAACACATCAAACCAGAATGGAAGCATGTCAACATCCATCCCAAAGGATGACGTGGAGAAGAAGAAGGAAGAAAAAGGAGGAAAATGAAGAAAAATAAGGATTTTGTGATGTACATTTGTGATTTTGAACTTTCCAATGCTAAAGTATATCACAACACGTTTATCCATATTATAAACGGTATGATCCAAATGTTTTTTTAACATCTTCCATCACTAACTTTGAAATAAATCCATGACTTTGAGTGGGATTTTTACTTTTTGTACTGAAATAAGGGAACTTGAAAAGTACCTTTGCCTTCCAGGATTTTCATTCTATTTCAGCAAGGCACACTCAATGAATGGGATAGTTATTACTTTTACATTTCTGAGCCATGGATAGTTAATAATCAAATTCCTAAATATCATACTTTTCAATGCACAAAGGGGAGTTGTATGACGGGCTGAATAAAAAATACAATAGAGAACTAAATATATAGGAATCGAATAGCGCCGTGTCAGGCAGAGTGCTTCTTGAAAGTGACTTTCCTTAAATACTTTGGTGTTACAATGTTGTGGATGTATGTTGTCTTCTGAATGGTTCAATTCCCAAGTATAGTTATGTAAGAAAAGGAATAGGCAGCTCTAAGTCACAACACAATAAGGACTTTGAGGGACTTAGAAACAATACATCATGCAAGCAAACCTTGAGCATTATTTTATACTTTTGAAGCTACAAGTTGTATAATGTGTTATTGAGCATACCTTTTGAAATATTTACCATTCACTGTTCCTCCTGTGCCATGCAAGATTCTTTCTGGTGCGATTGATGTGATTTCAGCTTTCTGACACAAGCATCTATCACAAATACATATAAATAAATTTATAGACCCATTACTGCACAAGACAAGAGCATTCAGACCGCTCGGCCTGCTAATTTAATTTGGCACTTGATACTCTCTGGTATTGATTGATTGATTGAAAGATGCAGCATTGAAACAGGCATTTTGGCTCACCAAGTCCTCACCGACCATCGATCTCCTGCCGCAGTCAAAACTTACAGCACTATCTTGACCAGTGGGGCAAATGGGCTAATGGAGTTTAATGCGGATAACTGTGAGGTGTTGCATTGCAGGATGTCAAACCAGGGCAAGGCCTTCGCTAATAGTGGAAGGACTCTGGGGAATATGGTAGAGCAGAAAGAACTAAGAGTGCAGGTACATAGTTCTTTGGAAGTGGCGTCACAGGTAGATAGAGTGGTCAAGAAGGTTTTCATACATTGGCCTTCATCAGTCAGGGTATTGAGTATAGAAGTGAGGATGTTATGTTACGTTTGCAGAAAATGCTGGTGGGACTAATTTTGGAGTATTGTGTTCAGATTTGGACTCCCAGGTATAGGAAGGATGGTGTTAAGCTGGAAAAAGTGTAGAAAAGATGAATAAGTATGTTGCTAGGACTTGCAGTCTTGAGCTGCAGGGAGAGGTTTGGTAGACTAGGACATTATTCCTTGGACACAGGCAGTTGAGGGGTGATCTTAAAGAGGTGTATAAAGGAAAGACATTTGGACAGGTACAGGGACAGGAAAGGTTGATGGGCGAAATGTAGGCAGGTGGGACTAGTGTAGATGGTGCATCTTGGTTGGTGTGAGCAAGTTGGCTGAAGGTCCTGCTTCAGTGCTGTATGACTCTGACTCTTTGACTCTATGACCAGTTCACATTAGTTCTATTTTACCTCACTTTCACATCCACCCCCATCACACGAGGCAATTTATAGAGGGAATTAACCTACAAACTTGCATGTCTTTGGAATATGTGAGGAAACTGGAGCACCTGGAGGAAACCCACGTGGTCACAGGGAGAATGTGCAAACTCCACATAGGCAGCACACGGGGTCAGGATCAAACCCGGACCTCTGCCGTTGAAGTGCAGCAGCTCTAAGAGCAAAGGTAGGGAATAGCCAGAGAAGTAATTTTGTGGAATATTTGAGAGCACTAGAACAAAATTGATTGGTAGTTATGATCATAATATTTAAGTGCTCTCACTGGAATGCAGTAAAGAAAAGATGTCCCATTGAGCTAAGGCAGAAGAATAACAGAGGATGTAAGCAAATCCATCGGCTTGCAAAATATTTTAAAAATAAATTGCCTTCTGAATGAGAGAAAAAATACAGTAAAAATTTAATTTAATGGAAAAGAATGCACAAAAGAAAAGATTTTTGTATTAATTAACATTCACATAGAATAAAAAAATGAGAGCTGGGAAGGAAGAAATCAAGAAGGGGCGTGACAGCATTTGTGCCTCTTTTTCATTTGCGCAGGGTATGTGAATGGTACTGGCATGATCAGACTTTCCATTCCCATCCCTAATTTTTCTTGAGAAATTGTGGTATTTTCTTGAACTGCTTGCAATGAAGGTACATCCACAAATTTAAACCTAACAACAATGTAGGAATTGTGTCATTTTCCAAATTTGAATGATTTGAGACTCACAGAAAATCTTGCAGTCTTGCGTGTTCCAATGTGTCAGCTTCTATTACCTTCTAAGTGATGGAAGTCACAAGTCACTGCAGTGCCTATTTGTGGATGAGTAATATGTAAGGCCAGGGGACATAAAAATGTGTGATCTCAAAGAAGAGTATGATATGCCATTTGAAGCCCTACCGTGATACTTTATTTTCGTTAACAAGTGGTAAAAATTCTGGAAATATCTGTTTGGTTAGTTATAAAATCACATTTCTAGATCTTTATCAGCATACCTGCTAATTTAGTTTCATCCTTGTTGACTTCATAATCTCTCCTCAGCTATCCTCAGCTTCCTTCGTGTCACAAAGGGAAAAAGTTGCTTTGATTCCTGTGTTTAATGTCAGATACGAGAGGGTCAAACTTGACTGTGACGTTTCTCTTTACCGAAGATCCCTGGTGCTTACTGCTTGAGATTATACATGTAGAATAGCCACATAAGAGAGAGTTGGTAGCTAACTGCCATTTGTGCAACTTCATAACATCATGGAGTGTCATTTCAAAAGACAAGGGAAAAAGAGGAGTTACAAAATGACAAATAAATGGAGTCTTTTGTGATCAAATGGCCTAGAAAACTACCTCAGGTGCATCAGTTAAATGAGATGAACTAACAATTGAATTGAAGATGAAGGATAAATCTCTTCTTACGTCTTAAGCCCTTTGCTCCTCTAGGGAGCATAGGCCATTGACAAATGTCCTCCACCTCACTCGGTTGTTGGCAGTTCTTTCGAGATCGCCCCAGTTGAGCCCTCTCCCAGACATTTCTGCCTGGCCACCTCTTCTCCAGCTGTTCCTGGGGTGACCTCTTTTCCTTTTTCCTTGGGGGTTCCATTTCAGGGCTTGCCGGGTGATGTTTGTGGCAGGTTTTCTGAGGGTGTGTCCAATCCAACTCCATTTTCTCCTTCGAATTTGTAAGTCAATGAGATCCTGGCTTCTTCTTTTCCACAGGTCCACATTGCTTATTTTGTCTCTCCACCAGACAAATCACCCTTCTTAATTTTTAATTTATGGAATTTCCTCCAAAGTCTTTATAATTATTCACCTACATCTACAGCATTGTCTGTAAGGTGTTGTTCTATTTTACTGAATACCATCGAGTCAAACAGAATATTTATCTAACCAAGGTTAATTTTTGTGCAATTGGATGCTGACAGTTTTTAAAGGGCATTTTCCCAAGTTAAATTCCCAAAATGAGTTCCATTTCTTTCTGTTCGACACTGTTTGAATTTGCAGTCTGGACAATCTGAACACTTCTTAAAATGCCCAGCACTCTTAATCATGTTGCATGGCTCATTAAATACAAATTTTAAGAAAGTTTTTTTAAATCCAGTTCAAACCCACCATATTTGGCTTGGCAGACCCTTGGTAACCTAGAATTGACCTCCAGTGTGTCCACCTGAAAGATTAATGAAATTTGTAAGAGTGAGGCATTAAGTTCAAAGGAATTCACAATTCAGCTTTTTGAAGCTGAACTTCATTTTCATGGGTTGACCTTAGTCAGCACAACAATTGCCAATTTTTTCAGTTAATATAACACTTCCCATAGTTGAGGGTTTCAGCCCTGCACCAAGGTTTGAGTACATAATCTACAGGGATCATATAGTTCACTACTAGTCAATCAGCACTTCCAAAGCATAGATTAATTGACTATGCATCCAGTTACTGTTTAGTAGCATTTAATCAATTCAATTCCATTGCAGTGTTCATCAATACCATAGTGAAAGTATTACCTTTGAGTTTTATGTTTGTAAATTATGTGGCATGTAATCATTAACAAAATAAAATGAACAATGGCCTATTTCTCTAATATAAATTAATTGTAACATCTAAGAGAAAATGTGAGATTCCGAGAGATTTACTGTTATCAGTTCAAATTTGATCTTTCATACTGAAGTTACTTTGTCAAATATGCTTTATTTGAATGAGGCATATAGAGATACACTCAGGTAGTTATCATTGCTTTAACAGTGATCTCTTATGGCAACATACATTCAATGTACAATTCTATTGATACTTCAAACTTTTTCATTATTGTATGAATATTGTCATTTTCAGAAACACAGGCCACTGAAGTCGAAATTGAGAGTCCTAGTCCAGATGGTACGGCAGGCACCCAAACAGGCCCCATTGTCCGTTTTGTGCCTGTTCCTGGGCACACCATAACAGACAGGCTGTTCGATACACGGAATTCAGCTGATGCGCTGATAGGAATGAGAGCCCGGAACTACAAACAGAAGCCAAGAGAGCAACTAGTAAGAACCAGAATTTTGTGACATCTTTGGGGAAAACATGTGATTAAATTATTGGTGGTTTGACTCTGGTGAGGAATTTATACCAACATTTTCTTTTTTTAGCAAGATGTTTAATTATCCTCTCACTAATTTGTTTATCCAAATGTAAATATCAAAAATGTTAAATTTAGTTTAGTTTAGTTTAGAGATTCACTACGAAAACAGGCCCTTTGGCCCACCAGGTCGGCACCGACCAGCGACTCCTGTGTATTAACCCTATTGTAGCGACCATAGAGAATGGTCCGGGTCGTCGAACCTTCAGATTGGCCAGCAAGGTCACGTGTGAGCGCGACCGTAGGGATTGGTCCAGAGAGCGACATCGCTGATTGGCCAGCGTTGTCATGTGCGCTTTTGGCGCCCGAAATGTTCAGTTCGGAGAAGTCTTCAAGGAAGACAGTAAGTTTTTGATGGTTGTCCTTTACCTTGTTGTTTAATTTTGTATTCGAATATTGCGGCTGCAATAAACTTCTTCTACAACCAACAAGTTTTCAGACTCGCCATATTGGTGACCCCGACGTGATCTGGACGATCACCGACTATGCAGGAACACGACGCCTCGTTGTTGAATGCCGCGCCTGGCACACCGGAGTTAAGCGCGGTAAGCGTTCACCTTCCATTGTTTTGGACACATTCACCGCAATCTTGGTTTGTCCACACCGAAGCCCAATTTCATATAAAGAACATATCGGCCGACTCGACGAAGTATTACTATCTCGTCAGCGCTCTATCACCGGAGACGACCACACTCGTGATGCGGTTCATCGTTAATCCGCCTGCGGAAAGCAAGTACGAGGCAATGAAGAAATTGTTACTGCGAACCTTCGGGTTTAATAGGCATGAAAGACTTCTGCACCTACCGGACCTCGGAGATCGACGGCCGTCCGTTCTCATGGCCGAGATGATGATGCTAGCCGGTGAGCATACGGATTGCCTCATGTTCGAACAGGCATTCCGAGAGAAGCTTCCTGAGGATGTCCGACTGCTGCTCACGGATTGTTCTTTTAAGGACCCCGAAGCATATGCAGCGAAAGCGGACACGCTCATAGCGGCTAAAAACAAGGCAAGTGGTTCGATCAACAAGGTCTCGACATCAGTGACCACGCCACAGCGACATCAAGATGGCGCCGCGTCTCCCGCCAGTTCTCCGAAAGCCCGCCAAAAAGATCCGCACAAGCGCGGCTGGTGCTATTATCACCTACGATGGGGTAGAGAATCCCGCAACTGCCGCTCACCTTGTACCTTCGCGGGAAATGCCTCGGCCGATCGTACATAGGGGCAGTTGCGATTGGCCAGAACCGACGCCTCTACGTCCACGATCGATTCACGGACACAGAATTTTTGGTAGACACGGGAGCCATCGTCAGTATAGTGCCGCCGACCGACCTCGAAACCAGAACGGGTAAGACAGGTCCCACCCTCATCGCGGTTAATGGCAGCCCCATTCGCACTTTCGGTATACGGAAGATGTCCCTTGTGTTAGGCCTCCGCACGTACGAATGGCCATTCATCATAGCAGACGTCAGACAAGCGATCCTAGGCGCAGATTTTCTCTGGGCTTTTTCACTGGTCCCTGATGTCCGCGGTAACGACCTCCGACCCTCCGCCAGCGAGGAGCCCGTCGCTCCGACAATCGCCTCCCCGCCCAGCCCTACTGTCCAGGCCGTCGACGCGGCCCCTGACTCGTATGCTGAGATCCTGGCGGAGTTTCCAGAGCTGCTCATCCAACGTTTTGACACGCCTTCGGCCAAGCACGGCGTGGTCCATCACATCCGCACCGAGGGCCCTCCCGTTTTCGCTCGGGCCAGGAGACTACCGCCAGACAAACTGGTGGTGGCACGGGTGGAATTTAGGAAGATGGAGGAAATGGGCATTGTCCGTCAGTCCGACAGCCCGTGGGCCTCGCCGTTGCATATGGTCTCCAAGGCATCTGGGGGGTGGAGACCATGTGGCGATTATCGGCATCTCAATGCTGTCACCACGGCTGATCGCTACCCCATACCGCACCTATAGGACTTTTCGTCTGGGCTGGAAGGAGCGGTGGTGTTCTCCAAAATCGATTTGGTGCGAGGATACCACCAGATTCCGGTGCGGCCAGAGGACATACAGAAAACTGCCACGATTACTCCGTTCGGGTTGTTTGAATGGTTGCGTATGCCTTTCGGTTTAAAGAACGCGGCACAGGCTTTCCAACGACTGATGGACCGTGTGGATCGGGGTTTACCCTTTTTGTTTATTTATTTAGACGACATCCTGGTCGCCAGCCCCTCAGTGCAGGAACACCAGGTCCACTTGCGGACTGTGTTCCAGCGGCTCCAAGACCACGGGCTCATTATCCAACCCTCCGAGTGTCAATTCGGCCTCCCTTCTCTTGATTTTTTAGGGCACAGAATTACCCCTGCCGGCGCCTCCCCTTTGCCCGAGAAGGTGGAGGCTATCCGGGCATTTCCCAGGCCCACCACAGTAAAAGGACTACAGGAGTTCGTAGGTATGGTTAACTTCTACCATAGGTTCGTTCCGGCAGCTGCGCGGGTCATGCGCCCGCTCTTCCAGTGCCTTGCGGGAAAACCGGTAGAGTTGATATGGTCCCCGGCCGCAGAGTCGGCTTTTACAGCAGCTAAGGCAGCATTAGCAGACGCCACCATGTTGGTCCACCCGAGCCCCTCCGCCCCCACGGCCCTGACGGTTGACGCCTCTGACGTGGCGGTGGGTGGGGTTCTGGAGCAGCAGGTCGGTGGCCGTTGGCAGCCCTTGGCGTTTTTCAGCCGGCAACTAAATTCGGCTGAGCTGAAGTATAGCGCATTTGACCGAGAGCTTCTGGCCCTCTATTTAGCTGTTCGTCATTTCAGGTATTTCCTTGAGGGCCGCCCATTTGTAGCCTTTACGGACCACAAACCATTAACATTTGCGTTTTTCAAATTGTCTGACCCATGGTCGGCCCGCCAGCAGCGGCACCTGACTGCTATCTCCGAATTTACCACCGATGTCCGTCATGTCGCGGGTAAGCTTAATGCCGTTGCTGACGCCCTATCTAGACCTGCTTTTCCCCCATTTCGGCGGTGGACTGCATGGATCCCCAGGAGCTTGCGGAGGCACAGCTTCTAGCGGATACCGCCTCGGCATACCAGTCCACCACTTCGGGATTGAAGTTGGCTCAGGTAGCCTGCGGGTCGGAAGGCACAAAAGTCTGGTGTGATGTTTCCCTTCCCCGTCCCAGGCCGGTAGTACCGCCCTCCCTTCAGCGCCGGGTTTTTGATGCCATTCATGGGCTGGCGCACCCGTCCATCCGCTCCACCTCTGCTTTAGTAGCAGCTCGGTTTGTCTGGCATGGCCTACGGAAACAGGTAGCGGGTTGGGCGTGTTCCTGCGTTCCCTGTCAGACCGCTAAAGTCCAGCGCCATGTCCAGCCTCCCGTACAGGATTTCGAGGTCCCAGCAGTTCGTTTTTTCCACATCCACGTGGATTTGGTCGGGCCTTTGCCTTCCTCCCGGGGCTACACCCACCTCCTCACGGTGGTGGATCGGTTCACCCGGTGGCCAGAGGCTTTTCCATTGTCTGATATCTCGGCAGCCTCTTGTGCCAGGACTTTGGCCCTCCATTGGGTAGCTCGTTTCGGGGTCCCGGCAGTTATTACCACTGACAGGGGGCCGCAGTTCACTTCGTCCCTCTGGGCCGCGCTCGCAGAACTGTACGGTTCCAAGTTACAACCCACTACTGCATACCGCCCCCAGGCAAATGGACTTGTAGAAAGGTTCCACCGTCAACTTAAGGCGTCCCTCAGTGCAAGGCTTGAAGGCCCGGACTGGGTAGACCAACTCCCCTGGGTTCTTCTTGGCATCCGGACTGCTCCTAAGCAAGATCTCGGTGCGTCGTCCGCGGAGCTAGTATATGGCTCGACACTTCGAGTACCCGGAGATTTGTTTCAGGATCCCTCAGACCAGCTGCCTCCAGTCCCATCAGTCTTAGCATCTCTCAGGCCACGGGTGGGTTCCCTGGCTCCAGTTCCGACTTCACGTCATGGGTGTCCCATGGTACATGAACCGCCTTCCCTGAAGGACTGTGAGTTTGTGTTTCTGCGAAAAGATTCCCATCGTGCCCCGTTGCAGAGGGTCTATCAAGGGCCGTTCCGGGTTTTGCGTAAGGGAACGGCTACCTTCACCTTAGACATGTGCGGCAGGAGTGAGCTCGTCTCGGTGTCCCGGCTCAAACCTGCACACTTGGATCCGGATCAACCAGTCCTGGTCGGCCAAACCCCTAGGAGAGGCCGACCTCTGTCAGTTCCGCTCAGTCCAGGACCCCCCGTTCCGGCAGTTCCTCCAAGTCCGGAATCCCCTGCTCCTGTGGTTCAGGCTGCCCCTCTCCTTACTCGTTATGGTCGCGAAATCCGGCTCCCTGCTAGGTTCCGTACCTCGGGTTCTGGGGGGGGTCATGTAGCGACCATAGAGAATGGTCCGGGTCGTCGAACCCTCAGATTGGCCAGCAAGGTCACGTGTGAGCGCGACCGTAGGGATTGGTCCAGAGAGCGACATCGCTGATTGGCCAGCGTTGTCATGTGCGCTTTTGGCGCCCGAAATATTCAGTTCGGAGAAGTCTTCAAGGAAGACAGTAAGTTTTTGATGGTTGTCCTTTACCTTGTTGTTTAACTTTGTATTCGAATATTGCGGCTGCAATAAACTTCTTCTACAACCAACAAGTTTTCGGACTCGCCATACTATCCTACGCACACTAGGGACAATTTACATTTATACCAAGCCAATTAACCTACAAACCTGTACATTTATGGAGTGTTACCTCTTTTCTTTTTAAATTGCATCACCTATCCTACCCATCATTAATATTGACTGTTTTAGTTTAGTTTTTTTAATTTTAGAGATACAACAGCGATCCCCATATATTAACACTATCCTACACACTCGAGGTACAATTCGTTTTTTAATTTTAGAGATACAACAGCGATCCCCATATATTAACACTATCCTACACACTCGAGGGACAATTTTCATTTATACCAAGTCAATTAACCTACAAACCTGTAAGTCTTTGGAGTGTGGGATCAAACTGAACATCTCAAAGAAAACCCACGCGGTCACGAGGAGAACGTACAAACTCCGTACAGACGGCATCCATTGTCGGAATTGAACCCGGGTCCCCGGCGCTGCAAGTTCTGTAAGGCAGCAACTCTACCGCTGCGCCACTGTGCCACCGTAGACTGATTCTAACCTATCATTCAAGACCATGAAAGCATGACAGTGGTGGTGGCAGTTACTCAGTCACAGACCATCAAGTGATTTCATTTGAGATTCTCTCTCAGCATTTGCACGCTGACAATTTCCAGCAACTAAAGATAGACACAAAATGCTTGAGTAAATCAGCGGGACAGGCAGCATCACTGGAGAGAAGGCATGGGTGACATTTCGGGTCGAGACCCTTCTTCAGACTAATGTCAGGGGAGAGGGAGATACATAGATAGCAGGAGGAATCACGGAGAGCAGCGAGAGAGGAAATTTCTGAACTCTCGTCAGAGAGGGAGCAGCGAGAGAGGAAGTTTCTCATCAGAGAGTACAGCAACATCCTCTCTCGCTCAGATATGGGGCACAAAACTGCTCACAATACTCCAAATGCATTCTAACCAGTGCCTTATAAAGCCTCAGCATTACTTCCCTGTTTTTGTATTCTAGCCCACTCGCAATAAATACTAGCATTGCGTTCACCTTCCTTATTACCAATTCGACTTGCAGATTAACTTTTGGGGAATTCTGCACCAGCACTCCCAAATCCCTTTGCACCCTATGTGAATACTCCCTATGTAAATCCCTATGTGAACACTCTCCCCATTTAGAAAATAGTCTACGCCTTTATTCCTTTAGTCAGAAATCTTGGGAACTCTCTAGCCCAGTGAGCAACGAGGTGAAGTCATTGAATAAATTCAAGCTGAAGATTGACTGATATTTAAACTGAGAAGGAACCAAGGAAAGTGATGTTGAGGCCAAGTTTGAATTAGCTATGATCTTACTGCATAGCAGCAATAGCTCAAGGGACTGATTGTCTTCCTCCATCTCCTCCTCCCGTTTCTCATTTTCTTTTGTTCTTAAGTTGTATGAAAATAAGTTGTAATATCTAATATTTTGAGCTTGGAGAGAAGTAACATCCAGAACAAGTCTACTTCTGAACTGTTTTCCTGAGTTATGTTAAATTCCTTAATTTCCTTACAATGCCAAAAGCTGTTAATCTTTGGTTTGAATGAACTCAATATCCATATTTTGTCCAACAATGATTGTAATACTCACTTCAGAGGTTGCTGTCTATTTGACATTAAATTGAATGAATGGTGCTCCTTATCATGAAATCTTAATTTTCTGACATTGCTAAATTATGTCAATACATTATTCCCATGTTAACGGAACAGTTATCATTAAACAATCACCACTCACTGCCTTTTATTTCTACATGCTAGCGTTTGAACTGGAGTCACTTTGCACATTGAAGTTATTATGATTGATTGTGAGCTTTCAGACTCTCTACCACCATGAATGTATGAATTCAATGATTCCGACACTTCAGGCAGTTTCAATTCTCTAGCAGCTTACATTCACCGCCAGTTAAATGTCTGTGAAATGGCATGGTGCCGCACTGTTACAATTGCTGCCTTCCAGCCCTTACAGCGCCATAGACCTGGTTTTCATCCTGGCTATGGGTGCATGTCTGTACGGAGTTTGTACGTTCTCCCCGTGACCGCGTGGGTTTCCTCCGAGAACTTCGGTTTCCTCCCACATTCCAAAGACGTACAGGTTTGTAGGTTAATTGGCTTGGTATATATGTAAAAATGTTGTCCCTGGTGTAGGATACTGTTAATGTGCAGGGATCGCTGGTCGGCCTGTTTCCATGCTGTATCTCTAATCTAAACTGTAATATGCACAGTGTGAAGAGTAATAGAGGGCAAATATGGAGATGTTGAGAAATATTGAGGTACTTGTGGGATTGTGCACAATAATATAAGCATAATCCTGAATGTCATGCACTCTCATCACACTTTATACTTTACCTAGATAGCTATATGCATTACAGATAATTACTACATAATTTAGGCCGTTGCTTTTCAATTTGGCAAAATTACTTGAATTCCCAACAAAGCCATTTATACAAAAATGTATTGCAACGTAATGATTGCTACAACACGCCACAACAGCAAACCACTTTCATTTAACTATTATTTCATTCTACTGTATGCCCCGTAGTTCTCAATTTTTCCTGTAAGAGGAATAGATTGTTGATCTCTGTCCGAGATATGAAGGGTTTAGACAGAGAAAATAGAACAATCTAATCCTCAATCCCAACTTCTCCGCTCTATCCATATAAAGAAGTTCTTCATCCATGGAATCATTTCAGTAAATCGCTTCTGCACTGTCATAGGCATTCACCCCTTTAAAAAAATTAAAAACTGGACACATTACTCAACCTGTAGACAAACCTATGTTGTACAAAGGTTCATCATGACCTCCTTGCTTTGTATTTGTTTTACTATGTCTGTGATTTCATTGGCTTTGTTTACAGTTTCTCCAATTCCCTTGTATTTTTCAAAGCAGTGTCCACCTATACCTCTAGACAGCTCATTGTTATCTCCTCAGTTCTCAAATAGTGAGACAGTGAAATACATTGAAGCACAGCGGGTCCTGGCATGTGAATCAATGTAACTTAACATGCAAGTACAAGAGTAGGAAGGGAATTCGTATGTTGGCCTGTAATGCATGAAAATTTACGTAGAAGAAATATCTCATTCCAATTGTGCATGCCTCTGGAATATCGCCTACAGTTCCGGTCCCCTGCACAAGGCTGGGTATAATTGTGTTTAAAAAAAAGGGAAACGAAGGCTCACCAGATTTATTTCCATGATGGTAAGTTTATCACGTGAGGCAAATGTAAACAAGCTGGGCTTCTACCTCAATTTTAGAAGAATGAGAGATAAACGCATTGGAACATACAAAGGGCTTGGCAGGGTAAACATGGAGTGGATCTTACATTTTGCTGAAGTGTCCAGTGCCTTTTTAAGATTAGCCACTGAGGAGAAAGAAGAGGGGAAACTTCTTCATGCAGTGTAATGAAACTTGGAGTCTTGGAGCCAAGAAGGCACTGGAGATTCAATCACTGATAACATAGAAAGAGGTGCTCGATAGCTTTTTAGATATTATGACACGTGGGAAAGTAAAGTAAAAGTAGGAAAGTAATTACACAGAGGTAAAAGGATGAATCATGAACTTTCACTCGGGTCCAATTACTCCACATTTTTTCTATTTCTATATGGCTCGTTAGAATTGTCTCCTCTCCCTTTCATTGTCTCTTCTCATTCTTCCAACCAAAAACAACACACGATATTTCTCATTAAACAAGCTTGTCCATAATTCCTTGAAGGCAATTACTATCCCACACTCAGTTCACTCTGCCAAGTTTTGTGTCGGCTGCAATTTTGGAAATGATGCCCTGTGCACCAAGTCCAAATTATAAATATATATATAAAGATAGAGGTACCCCTACCAATGCCAGATGAATTTCACAGTAAACTTCCCTCCTAACTGAAAAACAACCTATAATTACTCAAAATAAAAAGGTCTGCAGATATGGAAAATTAAATGAAAGCAGTGTTTCCATCATTTTCTGTTTTTTTAATGTAGTTTTCCAGCATCTGTGTTTTTAAATTTTCATTTATTTTTCATATTATTTCCTAGCAACTTGAAAAGTACTGCTGATACCAGAATGCGTATTTTTGCCCATAAATGCTTTGGCTTGATTAATTAATTATTAGGTATGGTAATTATCCACAGTGATTTATATTGGTACATTGACAGTGTCGATGTTAGTTCCATTTGCACTGCTTGCTAAAATTATAATAAGTTACATAGTGTAGCTGTAAGATTTATTCACTCAGCAGGGCTTCCTCTTCAATACCATTTGAAGCATGTGATTTAGTTTAATAGGCAATAGGCCTATTTCATTTGTAATTAAAGTCATGGAGTCACACTGCATGGAAACAGACCCTTCAGTCCAACTCATCCATGCTGACCAAGATGCTCCATCTAAGTTCGTCCTATTTACCTGCATTTGGCACATATCACTCAAAACCTTCCTTATCCATGTATCTGTCCAATTGTCTTTCAAATGCTATTAACCATATAACCATATAACAATTACAGCACGGAAACAGGCCAGTTTGGCCCTTCTAGTCCATGCCGAACACTTTCTCCGACCTAGTCCCATCTACCTGCTCTCAGACCATAACCCTCCAATCCCTTCCCATCCATATACCTATCTAATTTACTCTTAAATAATAAAACCGAGCCTGCCTCCACCACTTCCACCAGAAGCTCATTCCATACAGCCACCACCCTCTGAGTAAAAAAGTTACCCCTCATGTTACCCCTAAACTTTTGTCCCTTAATTCTGAAGTTATGTCCCCTTGTTTGAATCTTCCCCACTCTCAAAGGGAAAAGCTTACCCACGTCAACTCTGTCCGTCCCTCTTAAAATTAAAAAAACCTCCCCCCCAAGTCCCCCCTTAACCTTCTGCGCTCCAAAGAATAAAGACCCAACCTGTTCAATCTCTCTCTGTAGCTTAAGTGCTGAAACCCAGGCAACATTCTAGTAAATCTCCTCTGTGCTCTCTCTATTTTGTTGACATCCTTCCTATAATTTGGCGACCAGAACTGCACACCATATTCCAGATTCGGCCTCACCAATGCCTTGTACAATTTTAACATTACGTCCCAACTTCTATATTCGATGCTCTGATTTATAAAGGCAAGCATACCAAACGCCTTCTTCACCACCCTATCCACTATTGTAGTCTCAACTCTGCCTCAACCTCTCTGGCAGCTCGTTCCAAGTCGCCACCACCTTCTGAGTAAAAATGTTACCCCCTCAGGGTTGTATTAAATCTTGCCGTCTCACCTTAGTGTTGTAATATTGTAAAATTGTGATCTACTTTCATCTGGATAGGTGTGAGGAGAAATTCCTGGTATGGAGGATTTCTGGGTGTGCCCAGATTTTGACCTCTGATCAATGCTCCAACAGAAAATCAACAGAAATTATCATGCTGATAATTCTGAAGAGAATTTATATAAATAATTCAACCTAGATTTGTTGTAAAATTGGGCTTGAATTGTCAATTTAGACTATATAAATAAATGTTTCTTCCTGTACCTGAATGTGTAAGTTGGAGGCAAATTGATTTAACATATTGTTATTTTTATTGCTGTTAAAATAAATTATATTTAAATAATCAACATTGACGTATATGATTCTTCAGTTGTGTCTTTATAAATTGATGGTGCCGAATAGTTTCAAACAGACCACTTACTTTGTTTTGAAGATCTGCAAAAAAGGTTTAGATTTATGAAAAGCGATTTCTTCTTATTTTCTACCTTCCTAATTCTGAGAATATCAGACAATAGACAATAGGTGCAGGAGGAGGCCATTCGGCCCTTCGAGCCAGCACCGCCATTCAATGTGATCGTGGCTGATCATTCTCAATCAGTACCCCGTTCCTGCCTTCTCCCCATACCCCCTGACTCCGCTATCCTTAAGAGCTCTATCCAGCTCTCTCTTGAAAGCATTCAAAGAATTTTGCATAGAAATATGAATGTCATCAGAAAATGTCATCAGAAAATTTGACAGCCTGCGTGAATGCCAAAAGAATGGAATTTGTACAATTAACCATATAACCATATAACAACTACAGCACGGAAACAGGCCCGTTCGGCCCTACCAGTCCACGCCGACCACTCTCTCTGACCTAGTGTCATCTACCTGCTCTCAGACCATAACCCTCCAATCCCCTCTCATCCATATACCTATCCAATTTACTCTTAAATAATAAAATCAAGCCTGCCTCCACCACTTCCACCGGAAGCCCATTCCATACAGCCACCACCCTCTGAGTAAAGAAATTACCCCTCATGTTACCCCTAAACTTTTGTCCCTCAATTCTAAAGTTATGTCCCCTTGTTGGAATCTTCCCCACTCTCAAGGGGAAAAGCCTACCCACGTCAACTCTGTCCGTCCCTCTTAAAATTTAAAAAACCTCTATCAAGTCCCCCCTCAACCTTCTACGCTCCAAAGAATAAAGACCCAACCTGTTCAACCTCTCTCTGTAGCTTAAGTGCTGAAACCCAGGCAACATCCTTGTAAATCTCCTCTGTACCCTCTCCATTTTGTCGACATCCTTCCTATAATTTGGCGACCAGAACTGCACACCATACTCCAGATTCGGCCTCACCAATGCCCTATACAATTTTAACATTACATCCCAACTTCTATACTCGATGCTCTGATTTATAAGGGCAAGCATACCAAACGCCTTCTTCACCACCCTATCCACATGAGATTCCACCTTCAGGGAACAATGCACAGTTATTCCCAGATCCCTCTGTCCCACTGCATTCCTCAATTCCCTACCATTTACCCTGTACGTCCTATTTTGATTTGTCCTACCAAAATGCAGCACCTCACACTTATCAGCATTAAACTCCATCTGCCATCTTTCAGCCCACCCTTCCAAAAGGCCCAAGTCTCTCTGTAGACTTTGAAACTCTACTTCATTATTAACTACACCACCTATCTTAGTATCATCTGCATATTTACTAATCCAATTTGCCACACCATCATCCAGATCATTAATGTAAATGACAAACAACAGTGGACCCAACACAGATCCTTGGGGTACTCCACTAGACACTGGCCTCCAACCTGACATACAGTTGTCAACCATTACCCTCTGGTATCTCCCATTCAGCCATTGTTGAATCCATCTTGCAACCTCACTATTAATACCCAACGATTTAACCTTCTTAATCAACCTATCATGTGGAACCTTGTCAAATGCCTTACTAAAGTCCATATAGACAACATCCACAGCCTTGCCCCTATCAATTTCCCTGGTAACCTCTTCAAAAAATTCAAGAAGATTAGTCAAACATGACCTTCCAGGCACAAATCCATGTTGACTGTTTCTAATCAGGCCTTGTTTATCCATATAATTATATATATTGTCCCTAAGTATCTTTTCCATTAATTTTCCCACCACAGACGTCAAACTAACAGGTCTATAATTGCTAGGTTTACTTTTAGAACCTTTTTTAAACAAAGGCACAACATGCGCAATATGCCAATCTTCCGGCACCATCCCCGTTTCTAATGACGTTTGAAATATTTCCGTCATAGCCCCTGCTATTTCTGCACTAACTTCCCTCAATGTCCTAGGGAATATCCTATCAGGACCTGGAGACTTATCCACTTTTATATTTTTCAAAAGTGTCCGTACCTCCTCTTCTTTAATCCTCATAATTTCCATCACTACTCTACTTGTTTCGCTTACCTCACATAATTCAATATCCTTCTCCTCGGTGAATACCGAAGAAAAGAAATTGTTTAATATCTCCCCCATTTCTTCCGGCTCAGCACATAGCTGACCACTCTGACTCTCTAATGGACCAATTTTATCCCTCGCTATCCTTTTGCTATTGACATATCTGAAATTGACTTCAAAATACACAAAAATGTATTAATTTCTTAATGTAATATCTTCATTCAACCACATGGAGGCATGATCAGTCTCTTCATTCAGTTTTGTTTAGTAATTTCTTGGTGCGAGTTTCATGAAATTAAAAGGTGTCCACCAAGAAAGTACCGCATCACAACTCATTGGTTAGTTTCTTTTCCTTAAATACATGCCCTTAACTTCCAAAGGGAAACAGTTCTTTTTTCTCCCCATGTACTCTGGCAGACATTTATTTTCAGAAATATATTTAGTGACAGTTACAGTGTGGATGGAACTAGATATCTCTTTCATAAACCATAGAAAGGTACAGCTCAGGAAAAAGCCCTTTGGTCCACAACATTTGTGTCGAACATGATGCCAAGATAAACTAATCTCCTTTGCCTGCACATGATCCATATCCCCCCATTCTCTGCAGATCCAAAACCTCTTATACGCCACTATGGTATCGGCCTCCACCATCACCCTAGGCAGCACATTCCAGATATCCACCAACCTTTGTGTAAAAGACCTGCCCCATGGATCTCCTTTCAACTTAACCCCTCTCATCTGAAAACTTTGCCCTCCAGTCTTTGACATTTCCACCATGAGAAAAGGGTTTTGATCTTGTCTATGCATTTTATAATTTGATATACTTGTATCAGCTCTCCCCTCAGCCTCTAGTGTTCCAGAGAAAACAGTTACAAGAAAGGGAAACAGTTTAATTCTACTGATATCAATGAACAGAAACAAGTTTTATTACAACTTTTACATTATTCTTTAGTTGCTGACATCCGATGTTTGCCTTGTGCTCCATCTTCAAGCAAATGTTAGAAATACACATTAAAGCATTTAACCTGTAAAATATCACCAGCAGAGTGACATTGTTTATAAGGGCTATTCCTTCCTTATAAACATTGCCACATATCCCATCTTGTCATTCATTAAATTGTAAACTATAATCATAAAAGACACAAGCACAAAGCGCCAGAGGCAGCATCTGGGGAAGGAATAGACAGACAATGTTTCTGGTCAGGATCCTTTGACTCTACCAGCATCTTCAGTCTCTTTTGCATGCTTTACTCTGCATTACATCTCCTAATTGATTCTACCACAAAGCACATTTCACTGCAATGAACATTATCTATCACACATGTGCTCATCCCTCCAGGTTTTTTTCTTTCCTTCTGCACTTTATCACTATCCTCTTCATGGTTCACACTAGTGGCATATTTTCTGTCATCTGCAAATTTTGAAATTATTCATGCTCATAAGTGAAAGGAGCAGAATACGGCCATTCAGCCCATCATCTACTCTGCCATTCAATCATGGCTGATCTATCTTTCCCTCTTAACCCCATTCTCCTGCCTTCTCCCCATAACCACTGACACCCATACTAATTAAGAATCTATCTATCACTGCATTAAATATATCCACTGACTTTGCCTCCACAGCCTTCTGTGGCAATGAATTCCACAGATTCACCACCTTCTGACGAAAGAAATTCCTCCTCATCTCCTTCCTAAAGGAACATCCTTTAATTCTGAGGCTATGACCTCTGGTCCTAGACTCTCCCACTAGTGGAAACATCCTCTCCACATAAAATCTATTCAGGTCTTGCACCCCCAAGAAGAGTTTGTTAGCATGGAACAACAAGCCAATCACTGGGGATGCACCTTTTCCCATGCAAAACAAAACAATTGTTTGCCACAATCCTCTGCATCTATTATTTAGCCAACTTCATATTCATGCTTCACATCCAATGTCTCTTTCATGCTTCAATTCTGCCAATAAGCCTTTACTGTGGCACCTTATTGAGAGCTTTCTGAAATTTGATGCACATCACATTTTAGTTTTTAGTTTAGACATACAGCAAGGAAACATGCCCTTCGACCCACCGAGTCCACGCCGACCAACAATCCTTGCACACCAACACTATCCTACACACACTATGGACAATTTACAGGTATAGCAAGCCAATTAACCTACCTACCTGTACGTCTTTGGAATGTGACAGGAAACTGGAGCACCTGGAGAAAACCCACGCAGCTCTTCCAGCTGTTCTACTGTGTTGCCCTTTCAATTGCAGCTGATACAACTGAAGCAATATTAGAACTGGACAAGCTCTGTGCGAAATACAAAGAGCATTTCAGATATATATATATATATATGTGTGTGTGTGTGTGTGTGTGTGTGTGTGTATATATAAGAAATCATACAATGTGACGATTTCCAAAATGAGGTAGCCAGATTCCTGATAAACGTTACTACAAGTGTAACACAAAGCTTTATCAATACTATAACATTTTAGTTTAGTTTAGTTTAGTTTAGTTTAGTTTAATTTAGTTTAATTTAGTTTAGTTTAGAGATACAGCACGGAAACAGGCCCTTCGACCAACCGAGTCCACGCCGACCAATGATAGTACACTAGTTCTATCCTACACACTAGGGACAATGTACAATTTTACCAAAGCCAATTAACCTACAAACCTGTATGCCTTTGGAGTGTGGGAGGAAACCGGAGATGCCGGAGAAAACCTTTGCAGGTAACAGGGAGAAGGTGCAAACTCTGTACAGACAGCATCCGTTGCCAGGATCAAACCACCCAGGTCTCTGGCGCTGTAAGGCAGTCCCTCTACCGCTGCGCCACCGTGCCGCCCCACATTATCGTCATCATTTCAAACCATTGAAAATTTCTGTCATTGATTAAACATAATTATCCCAGTAAACAAATCTATGATCTATTAGATAGTGGGATTACATAGAACTAGTGCGAATGGGTGATTGATGGTCAGCATAGACTCAATGGGCTGTCAGGCCTATTTCCATGCTGTATTTCTAAACAGAATCCTTAATGATGGTTTGCCTTTCTTAAAAATCCATTTTCAACCAGTTTATTAATCTATTAATCTTGTCCCATATCTTTGTCAAAGCTGCTCTTAAATTGTTTATTGCAATGTTCAAGATAACGGACTGACTTATGTTACTGTGGTGAACTATTCAGATGCTATTTGGAAGCTTACAAATAATCAAGCAAAAGTTTAGAACCTGTGCACTTCTCATAACTCAGTGTTGCAACTTTCCTTTTATTTTAATACATCTAGTGACACTGTGTTAACGGAAAATATATTTGCTTAATGTAGCTTTTTTTTCTCTTGAATAGATAAATTACAGTTGTCTGGATAGTATATTGACTATTTTGCCTCTGAACTATGCTCAGCTATTCTCAGAAATCTGTGACTGCAAGTAGATCGCTCAGTGACATCAGTACACAAATAGCAAAGTCCTTATCGATCCTTTCAGAAAACACTGCCTACCTTTAAAACACGACTGTTTGCATTTTGGTTTGCTACCAGACCACATGATCCCAAACCTACAGAACCAAAAAAATTATAAAGCTCTGTGGATTTCATTTTTTTGCTGATAATTTTGAATTTTCTGATTGTTACTCACCATAGCTTTAATTCATGTGTGAGGCCTGAGCTGAAGGGACTGGTGATCGTAGCATTGACAGCAGCATTGACCAATGCAGCAAAAAAGAGGCATAAGTGAAACAAACTAAAGTTGGGCATTGTCCAATTCTGGGCAATATCCAAATTTGGGCTAAAATCCCACGGGCAACAAAAGTACAAAGCAACCTTCAGCAAGAAAAGACTCAATCACTCACACAAATTTCAACTATACTTTCAACAACTCCATACCACTCCATGCCATCTATTTATATGTAGGTCAACACTAATCAGTAGCTGAACCGAACCTGCTATGTTAACAGAAGATAGACACAAAAAGCTGGAGGTACTCAGCGGGACAGGCAGCATCTCTGGAGAGAAGGAATGGGTGACGTTTCGGGTCGAGACCCTTCTTCAGATGCTGCCTGGCCCGCTGTTACTTCAGCTTTTTGTGTCTATCTTCAGTTTAAACCAGCATCTGCAATTCCTTCTTACACACTGCTATGTTAATAGCACTGTTACAAATACAGAAGGTTAAAATTCTGCAATTAATGTTTTATCTACTTTCATCATCCCCTGCAGTCCCCCCCTCCTCATTTCTCATGTGTTTACCATCATAAAATAGTTCCCCAGAAACTTTGTCGCTATCCATTCATTCATTGCTAGTACTCTGTGATTTACGTTTTCTACAAAAATATATATTACAACACAACATACTTACTTTGAAAGACCCCAGCATAAAAACTATGGGAATACTGTAACCATCATCTATATACCAACGTATGTGCCATCCTGACTCAGAAATAAGGCATTTATTCAATGTTGCTGGAACAAACCCTGTCTTTTTATTAAAGCCATCTTGAGAGTATCTTTGCCACATGGTCTGCAGTGGATATAGAAGGGGGACGGAAATAATTAAGAATACGTTATTTGGATGATAGAGCAGATGAGTGTACAACCATAAAAGAAAATGCTCTGATGGTTTGCAATGATCACCTTAGTACAACAAAAGGAATTATATCATTAACATCAGCACCAACAATCAGTATCTATGAAGTGCCCTCATCATAGCAATACAGGCGAAGGCACTTCACCATAAAATTTGACCGGGTCATTAAGGTAGATATTGAAGCTGATAATAAAGAGTTTCTCCAAGGATGAGCATGAGGGCAGAATTAGTATATCGCAGAGAGTTGGGGAGATTACAGAGATAGAGAGGGGTAAAACTACAGATGGTTTTGAAAAACAAGGGGCAGACAATTAAAATTGAGCTGAACTTCGTTGGGAGCCCATGAAGGTCGATGAGTACAATAGTAGTGGGCTTGTTGTTGTTAGGATCTGAATGACCTCAGGTATATTGACAAGAGGCTACCCAGGAGTGTGTTAGATTGGCCGAGTCACAAGATAATGACGGTGATGCTGAAACTTTCAAATTCTTTGTCATTTATTTTATTTTGAATTTCAAACAGGTAGTTTTATTTTAATCTATACATGGCCTACCTTTTTACAATTCTTGATAGCTTGACTATTAAAAGGTTAATTATTTTGATATCAAATATGCTAAATTGCTTTTAAATATACCATTGATCTTCATAATCATATTTAACCAGGAAAGAGTGAAAATGTAGAATAATTACATTTATATTTTACTATCAAGTATTAGTAGTGCTGCTGCCTCACAGCACCAGAGTCCCATGTTTGATCCTGACCGGTTGCTTTTGTATGGAGTTTGTACGTTCTCCCTGTGATTTTCTCCAGGTGCTCTGGTTTCCTCCCACATTCCAAAGATATGTAGGTTTATATGTAAATTGGCTTCTGTAAATTGCCCCTAATGTGTAGGATGCAAAAGTGGGATAACATGGAACAAGTGTGGGGGTGGTCAATGGTCGGCACGGACTCGATGGGCCTAAGGGCCTGTTTCCACGTTGTGTTTCTAAATTAAACTAAATATCTTAGAAAGGCAAGGTTGTGGTGACACCTGGTGGCAACCCAAGGGCACAACGAACCATCGGCGCTAGAGGGCGGCGTCTCGATGTGGGAGGCGCTAGCCACGGGGTCGGTACCTGAGTTCGTATTTAAGCCGGGCAACGCCCGTGACCAGGGATGGAGTAGGGAGCTGTATTGGAGCGAATAAACACGTCTAGTGCACACAACTCGTGTCCGATTAGTTTTTGGCGGGACTCCTTCTCGTCCCGCTACAAGGCAATAATAATAATTCTTTGCTGATTTTACTCAGGGTCCGTGTCAGGAAGAGATGCAACGAGCGATCGACAGGATTACTCTGGCACAACAGCGTAATAATGAGGATCTTTACAGGTTTCACATTCCCAACTGTGATAAGAGTGGATTCTACAACCTCAAGCAGGTATGTGCAGCTTGGAGTTAAAAGGAATAATGAGGGATTTAAAAATTTTGGATCAGGACTTGACTATTCTGCCCTTAAGCCTCTTCAGTCATTAAATCAGATCAAGAGTTTTTTATATATATCCTCAGTTAGAAAACATTTAATGAAACTAACTTCAGCTACTTTTAGGGAAGAGTTCCAGCTCTCCACTAACCTTTGTATAAGCAAGAAGTTGCTAACATTATATCTAAGTAGCTTGGCTCTAATCTTTTGGTTATGTCTCTTTGTTCTGAACATTCCTGACAGAGGAACGTTTCAATTGATCTTTCCTTACAAGATCAATTGAGGAGTAATAACAGGTCAATCTTTGTGATAGTGTAATCTATCCATTAAGTAGACTTTTCTAGAATCCTCATCAGAGATAATATAATTTGAGGTACCAGGCTTCTTTGAACAAATAATATACTTACAAAAAAACTTGATCTCTGCTTAACTCACCACATCAACCTTCTATTTCTATTTTATTGCATTTTCAACTTTGCTGTGATTACTTCTCTTGGTTCAGTCATCTACAATGGGATCCTCCTGTAAGATAATAGTTGAACATTTCTCTTCCTTATGGATATAAATCTGTACCATTTTTCGGAAACAATGTTATAGGAAAGATGTTAGCAAGGGTTCAGAGAAGATTTATGAGGATGTTGCCAGGACTCATGGGCCTGGGCTTTCGCAAGTTGTTGAGCAGGCTAGGACTCTGTTCCATGGAGTGCGGGAGGATGAGGGGTGATCTTATAGACGTGTACAAAATCATGAGAGGAATAGATAGGGGGCATACGCACAGAGTCTCTTGCCCAGAGCAGGGGAATTGAGATCCAGAGGACATAGGGTTAAGGTGAGTGAGAAAGATATTATAGGAACCTGAGGGGTAGCTTTTTAACTCAAATGGTGGTGGGTATATGAAACGAGCTGCCAATTGAGGTAGTTGTGGCATGCAATATTGGCACCGTTTAAGAAACATTTAGACAAGAGCATGGATAGGATAGGTTTAGAAGGATATGAGCCAAATACAGGCAGGTGGGACTAGTGTAAATGTGACCTGTTGGGAGTTGTGGACAAGTTGGGTCAAAGGGCCTGTTTCCATGCTGTAAGACTCTTTGACTCTCTATAACTCTAAATCTAAGGAGTAGGAGTTCAAGCAGAGCCATCATACAATGTTTCATTACACCTTCCCCGTGGGTAAGATGGAGTGGAATCTTCAGCCTGTTTGTAAAGACATTCATGAGCTCTAATGCACATCCTGAATGTGCAAATAAAAGGCCAGATAACGGCAGCTTCTACTTTTGAGGACTCATGCGCCACCTGGTGGAATGTTCAAGGTGCAGTTAGAGAACATTAAAATATTACTGTGCACTAGAAACTCTTTCATCTTGACATCGATGATCTTACTATTTATATTAATCGTTCACTGCACTCTGCCCTAACTTGTGCCTCTGTACCTTGTTTCTGTATCTACCACTGAGCATCACCTACAACCTCCTCTAGACTTTCTCATAGTATTTTCTCAAAGACTCTAAAACTCTTGCAAACCCTTAACCTGGTACACAAGGAATTGCAGAATGAACTTTCAGAATGAAGAGAGGTCCTGACCTGAAACCTCATCTGTCCATTCCTTCCACAAATGCTGCCAGACTGCTGAGTTTTTGTGTTTTCCTTAACGTGGTCAATATTGTGAAAAATGGAGTGGAGATTGTGTTCTGCTTGGAGAATGGAGTGGAGTTAGTGTGGACACCTACAACAAGCTTGAAGCATGTGTATGTTAAACTGGTGAGGTAACCTGAAGAGCAGTTTCATTCTGACTGCAGTCTGAAGAACTCAAAGGGCATCTTCATAGGGAATTTGGTTTCATTTATCAGGATTACTCTAACTAATATGGGCAGATGAAGCAATTGGTTGACTTCCTTTTACTCCCGCTCAAAACTGAACCACAGGCCGCTGTAGGTCTGATTAATACCATGTTGCCAGTTTGATTTTGGTTCATGCAAGAGATAATAAGCCCCTGTCCTGGCTCAAACAGAGTTGTGTTTTATCTGACCACGCGGATCAGACCCAACGACCAGTCCATTCCAATCTGGTCATTGTTGGCAGATATCAGGAAGGGCCCTGAATCCGGCATGCTAAATCTGAATCCCCAATTGCCCAGCCTGCCATCCCTTTGATGAAGGCTGTATTAAGCCATAGAGTCACAAAGGTGGCATGGTGACACAGCAGTAGAGTTGTTGCCTTATAGCGCCAGAGACCTGGGTTCGATCCTGGCTACGGGTGCTGTCTATACGGAGTTTGTACGTTCTCCCTGTGACCACGTGGGTTTTCTCCGGGTGCTCCGGTTTCTTCCCATATTCCAAAGACGTACAGGTTTGTAGGCTAATTGGCTTGGTAGAATCATAAATTGTCCCTTGTGTGTGTGGGATAGTGCTACTGTACGGGGTGATCACTGGTTGGCACGGACTTGGTCCACTCTGTATCTCTAAACTAATAAATAGGCCTTTCGGATCAACACATCCATGCCGATAGAGTTGGCCATCGAAGCATGTCCCATTTGCCTGCATTTGACCCATATCCCTCTAAACCTTTCCTATTCAAGTTCCCATCCAAACGTTTTTTAAATATTGTGGCCTGGAACTGCTATCTTGCACTATTAGGTTTTAACATTGGAAAAAGCTATTTATATTTGAGCAGTTAATTTTTTTTTTGTGTTAACACTTGACCAGCCATATCCACAAAGAGAACAATAAATATTGTGTCTTAATGTTTTAAAAGTGCGAGTCGTCATTGGATGGGCAACGTGGAAGATGTTGGTGTGTTCACCGCTGGACCGGAAAGAAAATCCCAGGCTCTCCAGAAGTGAGAGGTGATCCTCAATGTCACAGGCACAATGGGCATGTTTCAGCATCGGCAGAGCAAAATAACTGATGCTCTTCAGAAACTGATGAGACGTTAACATCTTTGCTTTTCTTTCACACATCACACCACAGCTTATGAAGGTGATATCTGGAAGGTTACAGTTATCTTTCATAAGTATAAGCTATTTATTTCCTGCTGTTTTTTTTTTGTAGTTTTAAGATTGCATTTAAGGAAATATCGCATTTAAGATGACGTGCACGTGAATTTTCAGGTGAAATAATCTACTGTAGCCACTTACATATGTAGTTCAGTAATAAGTAACATGCATGACAATATTCCTGCTGTGAATGATGCATGACTGAAATTATCTCAGAAAAGCAATAGCATTTAGCTGTCACTGGGAACACTGCAAGCCAGTATGTATTAATCAATGTTGATAATGCTTACAATCATTGTAATAATGGAACCCAAGGAAGGAAAATAAAATAAAGGTTTTGAGTACTGTGCAACAATGCAATTGCTGTCAATATTGATTGCAATCAATATTGTTTATATTTCATCGTCATTTCAAATGTCAATACTTTGATCAAACAAAAACATCTACATTTTCAAATGCAGGTAACTTTTGTAAACTGCTTAGACTTCATTCTTTATGACACCTGCACTCTTGTCTTTAGCACAATCTTATGTACAATACTGGCACATCTAGATTAGTAGAGAAAAATAAATTCATTTGGTGCTGAACATTTGTTCAATGTTTGTCATTGAATGGTGAGTGCATTTAATGTTAATTGTGAAAAGCTCTTCTAGTACAAAATTAAATTTGTCTCACATTTTGAAGTAATAAATTAGTGTTGACCCTTTGGACTGTATGCCCTGATCTGAAAAAGCAGTAAGCTTACTTCCCATGAAATCACATCATTTATTTTTGCAATTACAATTAATGATTAATTATGAATTTCACCACGTTCTCCTACAAAGTATTTTACTTCAATTAATACTCAGACACATTATCTGCTAATTAAAGAATTCCCTATTTCTTTTTATCAATGCAGCACAAATGAAATAAAATGTAATCATTACATTCTTAATTATGTAGCCTTTAGCATAAGCCTCTGGTTATGAATTGGAGGTTATTAAATGGAGCCAAATCTGCTTTACTTTCTTTAGTGAAGTGTCTTATACCAAAACATGTGAATTAAAATCCATCTGAATCATGAAAGTGTGGCTCAACCTTCTATAAATTATGTTGCCAATTGATTCATTAAAAATACCCATGTCACGAAACAACAGTGTATTGTTTTACTGAAAGGTACTTCGGTGATAGTCACTTGCAGTGATAATGAACATACTGACCCAGTAAAGGCTGGGGACTTTGTCATGTTGATTTCTTGCACCTGCTGGGTTTCCTGGTGATGTTGTGCACTCTGTAACCACTAGATGGCGCGCAACACATTTGTGCACATTTTCTCATTTACTAATGATATCATTGTTCTCAAATTGTTTATGATAGCAAGTGTCCTTTGAATGCAACTGCACCAACTCAATTTTATTTTAGAAAATCATATCATAATTATGTAGCACCATTAATGGACAAATGAATTTGTAATTTGTGTTGTCGTGTGATGCAAATGAATCTATTGGCTTTTTTTTTTTGCTGGAGAAAACAATGCTTCATGTTTATTCGGTTTAAATAATGTTTATTAAAAAACATAATTATATTAAATACAGACCATATTCTAACAGAATATTCATTTCATTTAAGGAAAAATCATATGACTTTAGTAACATGAAAGCTTTTTTTTAAAAGAACAAAAGCCCTTTTAAAATTTTTATAGAAAGTTTTACCCGTGAAGGCTAGGTTCCTGTTTCAGACCTGCAGAACAAGACATTTCAAAATATGTAGTAGCATACACTAATATTTTTTTTACATAAGAGCACAAAGTCTGTCAGGATCAAATTGGTCACAGGCTGTTCTTAAATAGTTAAGTGGAGATTCCCTGATTCCTTTCTGAAGTGCCTTTTCCTTGGGAACTATAGTGCAGATTTCTTGGGAATTAGAAAACTCCCACTCTTTCAGGGAGCTGGAAGAATATGTGGCAGGATAGAGCTGAATCAAGTGGGCTGAAGAAAGCCCCTCTCCCAACCAAATGGCAGCAGATGTCACAACTCTAGAAGTCCATGCCTACTGCCAGTTGCTCTGAGGTCTCTGTCTGATCAATGTCTGTCATGTGCTCTCTTTCTCTCTCTCTTTCTCGCACATGCAGAGTCCACAGGAGCTGTAGGCCTCTTCACTTACTCTCAAAGCTGTAACAGCGCAGTTCCTCATTCCTGTCATAGCCGAGTGCCATAAACAGCCGAGTGCCATATTTATCCACACACCAGCACAAACCTCTTCTCCTCCCTTTAGAGGATCGGCACTGTATTAAGGGGAAAAAGATACGGTCAAAAGTAGAACAGACTATAAAGTAATTTTCCTTATAGAAATCAGGCTATAATGAATAGCCAACATTTTCAAGTCACAAAAGGCCAGTCATAATATTGATCCTGTCTGAGATGTTGATGCAGTGTTTAACAATCTTAGAATCTTCAACAGATATAGTACCAGAACTCCAAGAGGTTGATGATATAGAATGTACAGGTCCAAAATGCATGTTATGTCAAAGTACAGGGCTTCTGAATAGATTGCATCAGATTCATGTTAAATATTCTGAAATATTTTATCCAATAACTTAAATTGCAAATGTAAATTTTATTACACAGTGGAAATTTTGTCAGATGTCAGCAATGGTGACTTTAAATGGATTTATCAAAATATCACAACACGAGCTTGTAGGCTGACATGGTAAAACATTTCAGTTCCAAGTTATTGAAAGCATAGATGTCATTAAAATAATACATTCCAGTGACCCAGTGGAATCATTCAGCAATTACAGTTTCAAGAGATCTTAACCTAAACGTAAAATAGTAACGGGTCTAGACACAAAGTCTATTCTACCAAAGAGGCTGGTCAATTAAAAAAATTCTAAACAGAATGGTGGATTTCTGACAGGTAAAGATATCAAGATTTATGGAACAAAGGAAGATAAATGCAGTGAGGTTGAAGTTAAGGTCCAATTGAATGGCACAACAAACTCAAGAGGATAAGAGGATCCTCTGTTATCCAATCACTTGTTTCTTGGACCAGAAACTGTTCTATGCAACTTCGAAGTTTCCACATAGGTTCGTTGTCTATTTTAAAGTGAAACAAACTTTATGCACAGCAACTTGTGCACCGAACTGCTGGACCATGCTCGCAAATGCAAGATCACATTAACACCAAGTGAAAGGATTTGTCATCGTTCAGGACAAGGGTAACTTGAATATGTGTCCCTTTTGTCCGCCCAAACAAAACACAACTGATACAGAAGAGCTGGTGTGTAACTGTGATAGGATCACATAACTTATGACCTCAATCCCAATATTTCAAAATACAAAAACGTGCCCAAAAGTTCACGTCACTCTTAGATGTAAATAATGTTAGGAACATGGTTGGGAATTGTTTTTTTTGCGTGCGTGCATACACCATGCCAAGAATAGGTCTAATGTAAAATATATCAGTTAGTTTTGGAGAAGAGCAAGAGGAGTACATTGTTTTGATACCATAAATAAATTCCCACTTGTTTCTGAATGTGAGCAAGTACATTATCTGGTTGGTGATCTATGCTTTTTATTTTGTAGGGGTACAACAGAGCAATTCCTTGTCTGGCCAACAAAATGTAGATCCTGGTGATAATTAGCAAAGTACATTTATCAAATGAAAAAAAAAGAGCCCACAGCACTAGTGCTGAGAAATCTACAAACCTGTTTTTTCTTGTAGAAACCTTTCTTGTCACAATTTGGAATGTATACACCTCTGGGGCTCAGAATGGATACAGCTTTCAGATTTTTTAGGATATCTTCCACTTCTCTCCGACAAGGACCCTGATTAAAATAGACAGGACATTCATGATTTTTGTTATTCATGAACAAATTAAAAAATCATACATTCTTAACTAAGTAAATCTAAACTTTGATTTTTATAGAACAAAATTGTTTTCCATCAAAATACATTCATTTTGGAACAGCTTCTTTTGTTTAGTGACGTTACACATTGTTTTATTGATATCACAAGAACGGTTTTCTGATGAAATTGTGAATATATTATTGGAAAAGAAACAAATTTATTATTTTTTATTAAAAAATATGTCTAATGCAGTTAAATTCTTCAGCACATTTGTTATGTCACTATAAAGACTGGATAAAGTCAGCACAGATGCAAAATTTAGATTTGATTTGGGAAGAAATTACAAGTCGAAGAGGATCGTACAACGTGCATATTAATTTAAGATAAGTTTCATGGTTCACTTACATATTCTGTGTCGTGCTTTATTTCTGAGGAAAAGTTGGTGGTTTCAGTGTTCTCTGCCTCATTGTTAATTTTGTACAGCTGGGATTTTCTAGAGGCTTCCTTCCTCAGCAGCTTCCTGTGAGGTTGATGAGTTTTACTCTCATGCATTCGGTGTGTGTTGGGACTCCACTCATTCCCGGAGTTACTGGCATTCCTTTCTTCCTCTGAACGGTTAACGTTTCCTGCAAGTAAAAATAGTCGGCACGTGAGCAAACCATGGTGCAAAGAAATATCTTACAGGCGAAAGATCTCGCTTGCCACTTGCAACGCATGCTAAGAGCGGTGGGAAGTAGAAAACATACGCAAAGGGTTTGTTTCATCGCTGTATTTTGTTTGATCCCAGTCGCCCGTCTGTCCTTGTACGGATTTCTGATGGGGATCACCGCTTGGCAACAAACGTGGTAATACCGGCTTCCACCAGGAGGTGGTGAGCTGGCATCACCAATACACGTTCACAGCAAACGCGTTAGTAACGTTACCAGTGCCAGAGTCTTGCCCTTGTGGGAACTGGAGATTAAGTTATTCTTATCCTCATCTTTTCAATTGCAAAACCGAACTTAACAAAAAATCATTGCACATTGTTGTAGTAATATCACGGTCGTAACCAAATATTCCTGGGGTGGGGGATTATTTAATAAGGGCACCCCCCCCCCCTCCCCATCTACCACATTAAAAGAAGGAGGACCCTTATTCCACGTGTATATACGTCCTAGACCAAAGCACTTGCTTTAAAACGGACTTTAAAATGCACCCAAGGTGAAAATAGTCATTGCATTTGTATACATGCCTAAAGCAAAGAATGAAAGCATACAAGTTAGACTTTAACTTTGAAATTGACAATCAACCAAAATCATCTGTTCTCTCCTCAGTGGAAGGGCCGAGCAACGATGCCTCGTTTGTAGAGGCAAAGCTGTAGCGTCTTGCAACCCCAACAGTGTCTAAACGAGTTCCCAGTCAGTGGGCTGGAGAACAGACTGAGCATCGCACAGACTTGCACCCAAGCAGTGATGAAATCCATGCACCTCCATTATCAATGCACTTCCCCCCGTACAGTGAGAGCAGCTAACAAACATGAAAGCAAATACACATTTGCAAGCTGAGTGAGCACCGCCTTTCTCTCCTGCAACAGCATCAAACGCCCCAGGCAGCCAAGTAGTTAACAGAGTGCGGCTAACCAAAGTAAAGGAGTGCATAGTTCTGTACCTGCAGAGTTGTGGTAGACGCGGACTCTGGACGTCTCGTTGGTGCAGACTCCTTTGCCCTCCAGCAGCGACTGTAGCGGTTTGGTCGCGCCCGCCAGCGGCAGACAGGTGAGGCCCGAGGCGCAGCGCTCGGTGTAGACGCCGCACTGCTGCCCCTGTCGGAGGGCGCAGGTGGTGCAGCAGCCACAGCCGGGCTCCCTCACCGGCTCGCAGTCGCCCTGTGCCAGCGGCTTGCACTGCGCCAGAGCCCGGGCGTCGCACGGCTCGCAGCGGACCACGGGTCCCAGTGAGGCCGCCAGCTTCACACTGGCCGCCGCCGCCACGGCCAGCACACACAGCGCGTACACCATGGTTATTCCTATCACAGGCTGCAGCGGTGGCCGGGAGCCGGGCACTTTGCAAAGTGAGCTCCTCACACACACACACACACACACTCACACACTCACACACAACACTAAACTAAACTACTTCACTGCTCCGCTCAATTCAAACCGAACTTGTGGGAAAGTTTCCTTTTTTATTTTACTTATTGCAAAAAAATATAAACTTCACCCTTCGCACTTTCTTCGACTCCAAGAAGCCAAGAGCGAGTGCAGGTTCCCTTATATCAGGAAAGGCGAGATCCCGCCCCCAGAATATGAATAATTCACTCGCTTCCCATTGGATTTACGCCGTTGGTTATTTGCTGATACAGGTTTCGGGGCGGGGCATTTGTTAGCCCCTCTCACTCCCCCAAGCTTGCTCGTCTCTCTCCAAGTCAGTGCTACCCCGGAACACGAATAACCAACGCCAGTGCTATCTTAGACTCCAGAACATCCCGGACAGTTCACAGTTAGCCCCTTTTCTCTTTACTGCTTCCGAGATCGTAACAGTCTGCAAACATAATTAAAAAGTGTTTTAAAACAAGAATGAATGCATGGATTTTAATGTATTTTCCAGTTCCAACTCTGACCTGGGGCACAGTCAGGAAGAGGGTTAAAGTTGGTTAACTTGTAGATGATGGATGTAAACTGGTCTCAATCGGGCGTAATCTTTTTTTAATCTAAACTTCCAATCGCTTGAACCAGATGAAATAATTCTGCATCGATGGATTTACACTGTTAACTGTTTAATAGTCGGAACAATGTCATCTTAAAACAGACACACACAGACACACACACACACACACACACACACACACACGCGCACACAACTCGACTTCACGCTGGAAAACCAGTTGATTCCAGCCGGTGGAAGTCTGAAGAAGTGTCTCGATCGGAACTGTCACTCATTCCTGCTCTCCAGAGATGCTGCCGGTCCCGCTGAGTTATTCCAGCATTTTGTGTGTATCTTCGAAGTTGAAATTGACGCGGATTTGGTATACCTTCAACAGCACGCTCGCCTCGCCTGCTTTCATCTGCACCAACAGAGATAGCAGGCTCCTATTTTTCAGAGCAAGCGAGATCGCTGCAAAGCGGTCGACAGCTCCCCTCCCTTACTTTCGTAAAAAAAGAATAGTGTGAATAAAAAAATAGTGGGATTCTTCAAGTTAGCTGCAGTTTTTTTGCAATTGCTGAGATACCTTGTAGAGTTTGTTGAGGATGCACGCGGGGTATGGAAGGAAGCCTGCAATTCACTGTTACTGTTGTGTAAGAGTCTTTGTGCATTAGTGGGCACTGCCGGCATGCTTAACTTTTGTAAATGCACGGTGTCGTTCGATGTGGCGTGGTCTGATTTTATTTTTGCAAATCTCTTTAAACTTCTCAACTTTTTTTTTAAATTGGGCCAAAAAGAAAGTGTGAATCGATTGAAAGTGCTGAAGAGTTTTACGGACTATGTTCCGTGCAGACCAGAGACGAAGTTGCCTGTTCGCGTGCGCTCCAAGTCGAGCAGGACAGCCCAAGGATAGGAGTGTGGGATTGTTTAAACCGTGTCTTAGCAACCGTGCACACCCTGGCCAAACTCGTGAGTGCGAAGGGAAGGACACAAAGACATTGGCGGACATGGCTGCACGCTGCCGCTCTGCCTCGACACAACTCCCTGCCACTCGACCCAAGCCTCTGGCGCAATCCAGCGAGCACAAAGCGAACCCTGGCGTGACAATAGAATGCAAGCAAAGGGCGAAAAGCGCAATCAAATAAAATGCTAATGCTGCGCAATTAATGGGCTATTTCGTTAATAAAACGTGGCTGCCTTCCAGCGTCCCTGAGGCTATTTTAAAAATTGGAGTACATTAAAAAAAAAGTGCTTGAATGAATATCTTGGGGTTTTTTTCCAACTTTTTATTCAGACTGAATCTAAATTTAAAATGTGTGAGCGTGGAGTCCTGGCTCCATGCTAAAGAAGTTGAAGATGTGCAAAGGTGCGTTTTGGACATGGCAGGCCAGTGTCAGCGGTAAAACTAACGTTGGAGCCATTCATAACAGATCCCTGGGTGGGGTTGGTGCAGAGGGCAGAAGCGGGACTTCCGATGGTGACAATTGCAGATCCAGTGCTGGTGTTCGGTCTGCTGCCAACACTGAGCTGGTGCTGGACTATGGGTATGGTTTCAAATACTCTTCTACTTTTCCCACTGCTGTTGTTCTCACCTCAGTGCCTGGTGCCAGCTGTGAGTGTCCGGGCCATTTGGCTCCTGCTAGCATTTATCAGTTTTCTCAGTGCCAACAACAATCGGGTTTAGAAATTAATTGAGACACAAGGAGTTGCAGATGCTGGTTTACAAAATAAAAGACACAAAGTGCTGGAGTAACTCAGCGGGTCAGGCAGCATCTCTGGAGAACATGAGTAGGAGACGCTTCAGGTCGAGACCCTTCTTCACACTGAAGAAGCGTTCGGACTCTTCATGTTCAGCACTTTGAGTCTTTTTTTAAGAAATCAATTGCCTGTTCTTAAAGTGAATGTACCCTCGTGTGTCGATGCCAAGAAGAAACATTGCCTAACGTTTCAGTGGTTTATTGTGTTACAAAAGTCAATACATTCATTGATGGGTTGCAACTTTGTGAAAGGGAAGTAAAAGGCACCATGATTAAAAAAAACTTTTTAAATTAAAGTTTGGCCAAAGTCACCACATTTTTCTTGTCATGTGTCGATTACCAGGTGCTGGCAGAGTATAGTGACTTGAAGCCCTAACTTTGCCTTTTGCCTTCCACCGATGTTGGCTGACCTGCTGAATGTCTCCAGGATATACTGAGTTTATTGCTGCTATTCAAGCATTGACATGGCTAACAATTAAAATTCTGTTTCTCTTTTGCATATTTCTGGAATATTTACCAGAGTTTGGGGATTACATTCCAAAATTCTCTCCGCTTATAATTAGGTGCTTTTACTATAAATCAAATTCCATTTTTAATTGCATAGGACACTTTTTTTTCATTTTTTAGCAGTGTTTAGGGGATTTGGCTCAATGAATCCGTCCATTTTTCCAAGATGACCACAAATTACGGGCCTTATCCATTAACAGTGCCCTTTCTATCAATCCTTTATCTGTCTCGAATTATGTAATCACTAGTCATTCAAAAAAGACTACATTGCATGAAGTAAGCACCAGCCTGGGCGATCATCAATGCTTATTAAATTCTTACACAGCTTGACAGACTGGATGGAGGATGGCTCCTTGTTTGGGGGAGGCATCTAGAATAAAAAGTCACAGTCTCAGAATACAAAGTAGGCCATTTAATGGCAGAAATGTAAAGAAAATGACTTTACATGAAGGTCAGTGGAATTTTCAGTTCTGAGACATTAATAATATAGAAAGCTAAAGCGCAGAAACAGGCCCATTGGCACACAATGTCCTCGCAGAACATCATGACAAGTTCAACTAATCTCATCTGCCTGAATATGATCTATATCCCTCCATGTCCTACATACCCATAGCGTATCTAAAAGTTTCTTAAACACCATTTTATCATATCTGTCTCCACTACTACCTCCGATAGTGTGTTCCAGCACACACCACTGTCTGTGTAAGAAGCTTGCCCTATGTATCTCATTTAAACTGCCCCTTTCACCACAAAGCAATGGACTGTAGTGGCTTGGCCACTAAGTTAGTTCAAAACTGAGGTTTGTGGATATCGAGATAATCAAAAGTGCAGAGAAATATGGTGTTGAAGTAGAGGAACTCCCATGAACTTAATGAATAACACATCAAGCTTGATCAGGCCCTAATATCCTACTCCTGCTCCTTTATCTTATGTACTTAAGCAAAACAAGGTGAAGCAAGGGATGAGACGGAGTTTCTTCCCACAGGCCATCAGGACTGTTAACTCTTATATCACCAGGGACTAATTTACTGTATTAATTTTTTTTGTGTTGTGTCTTTAAAAAAAAAAAATCTATTCTGTTTGTAGTTTTAGCACAATCCGCTGGCATTGCCACTTTCATTTCACTGCACATCTTGTGACAAATAAAGTAGACTTGACATGACTTGATTTGACTTACTCAAAAGATGGACTTTAAGGAAAATATTAAATGAAGGGAGGGATATGCAAAGATAAAAGAGTTCAATAAAAGTATTGTACGTGGCAGAAAATATACCAATGTTGGCTGAAGCACTATTGACAAAGAGAAGGAGAAACTGGGAAAGAGACTGTCGTCATAGGAACATGGTAGACTTGTCCATTATTAACTGCAATAATGCCTGATCAGTGAGCAAAGTCCATGTATCCACCTTTATTGTGTATTCCTTAAAATTACAATCAATAAATATCTATTGATATTTAAGATATACAGCTAGCTAAGAATCATTTGTTATTTGTGGAACAAAAATAGTAGTGTTTTGAGTTTGAAGAAGGTTCCTGACCTGAAACATCACCCATCCACATTCTCCAGGGATAGTGCCTGACCCGCTGAGTTACTCCAATGCTTTGTATCTTTTTCTACTAATTGGCTTGTCAATTCAGCAAAGATATTAAGGAAATCTAGCAAATCTGTGTCTCTTTCTTTTTGTAAACCAGCATCTGCAGTTCCTTGTTTCTACTAGGAGACTTTTGGTGTTAGTAGGCCTAGAGTAGAGCAAATATTGGTCAATGAGGATGGTCACGGAATAAAATGCAGTTTGTAACTTCCCCACTTTGAGTGTATGAGATTCCACAAGACTATTTGATGAAGTCCAACAAAGTTTTCTAAGTGTCAGCCGACACTACTAAAACAGATCTCCTCTCACTTACAGATTACTGCTTGTGCCTCTACACTTCCTACTTTACAGCCGGGACTGCATTACAAAAATACTGCAACATTCTTTGATATTTTGACGTTATCTGCAAGTTCTTTAATGATACTCAGCTTCACCTCTCAATCGGTGCTCTTCATACCACAATATTTGTTGCATTTTCTATTTATCAAAATCAAATTCAAGGTCAAAGTTTCAAGGTCAGTTAATTGTCACACGTACCAATTAAAGTACAGTGAAATTCGAATTGCGGATAAGGAGGTGAAACTTTCTTCAGGGCAAGAACAAGAAATCATTTCTGTCCCTTCGCTGGAAGCACCATGCCAGAGACATTGTCCAATTTCACGTCTGTGTGATTATATTGAATTCGGCAATGTTGTTCCCCTGTTGGTGCCAATGGCAGGGTGGTTGAGGGAGAGGTGAGAGCAAACACATCCATCATTGCAATACTCTCTGTTGCCATCCCAGCCATGTTCCAAACCATTATTTTCAAACCTCCCAAACTCAATAATCATTGATAGTCTTGCAAGTCCCAAGTCATGTAGAATAGAATCCATTAAACGATGATCGATCTCCTTTATACTTGCTGGCAGAGATTGGGTCCTTGTACTTACTGCTTTCAGAATCCAGTACTTAGTGCCAACATTGTGTCAGGCAATGAACTGGAAAAGGGCCATGTGGTGTGACACACAACAAGCAGTCAAACAAAGTCAATTTGTTTAATATGTGTTCCATCTAGAGATGAAAGGAGACGGACTTCGGCAATTTCTTACAGTAAAAGCCGGTTAATTTCTCCAGAAGAATGCAGCGAGTGAATGATATTTACATTTAAATGGACTGCATCAAATCAGACCCAAAGTTGATCGACAGTAGAATTTCCAAAGCGTCTTCGATCTGGTTGGTGAAGGCATCACAACCGAACGCAGCCTTTCAGAGCCCCTCTCGGAATCCACACATGTCCTCAAGGGGTCATTAAAATCCGGCCGCCTGACCAGAGCTATGTGCCAATTTGCACGTCCACTACGCACCGACCCTCATCCCCCCTTTCACCCGCATTCCCAGGGGGCAGAGCCTTTCCACGCGCATATTCCCAGCAACCTGGACGTTTCTCAAATCCTCACTCACACATTGTAACTTTCAATTGCGTCCTCAACATCCATCTCCGATTATCTGGTTCGCTTGCACACTCAAGTCACTGATTGGATTTTTTTTTCTCTCTATTTTCCCTCGAGAGATAAATAAACGCACCACGTTCTCTGCCTTCGCAGTCTGATGCAAAAAGAAATGCAAAACAATGATTCCATGGCACCCAATATTTACAGCATAAATTACTTTTAAGCGCGGGCTAAAGTTTCAATCAAATACGTTTACGAGGATGTTTCCAGGACTAGAGGGTGTGAGCTATATGGAGAGGTTGAGTACGCTGGGTCTCTATTCCTTGGAGCGCAGGAGGATGGTGATCTTATAGAGCTATATAAAATCATGAGGGGAATAGATCGGGTAGATGCACAATTTCTTGCTCAGAGTAGGGGAATCGAGGACCAGAGGACATATGTTCAAGGTGAAGGGGAAAAGACAATAAGAATCTGAGGGGTAACTTTTTCACACAAAGTGCAGTGGGTGTATGGAACAAGCTGCCAGATGATGTAGTTGAGGCAGGGACTATCCCAACGTTTAAGTAACAGTTAGACAGGTGCATGGATAGGACAGGTTTGAAGGGATATGGACCAAGCGCAGGCAGGTGGGACTAGTGTAGCTGGGACATGTTGGCTGGTGTGGGCAAGTTGGGCCGAAGGGCCTGTTTCCACACTGTATCACTCTACGACTCTAATGACTCTACGTGCATGCGTGCGAATCGATTAAACAGTTGGGTCAGTCTGAAGAAGGGTCTCGACCCGAAACGTCACCCATTCCTTCTCTCCTGAGATGCTGCCTGACCTGCTGAGTTACTCCAGCATTTTGTGAATAAATACCTTCGATTTGTACCAGCATCTGCAGTTATTTTCTTATACAAACAGTTGGGTTCACATGGGACGAAGAAGCATTGGTTATTCTTTGCAGGTTATCTTGTTGCTACCTGAAAACCATTTACATTTTAAGTCTATTATAATGTCTTATTATAATATTTATTATATCACATCCATTATATTAGAAAATACATTATAGGTCTGAAGAAGGGTTGCGATCCAAAACGTCACCTATCTATGTTCTCCAGAGATATCCATGACCTATTGAGTTACTCCAACCATTCGTGTCTTTCTTTGGTATAACCCACAATCTGCAGTTCATTCTTATTAACTGTTGTTACTATATTTCCAACTTTCGCTCCCTTAGTCGTCGAGAGGGACCAATTAAGTGCTTGAAGGGGGTCAAATTAATGGCGATTAACATAAATTAAACAATGAATATCAACTCTACTGGAGAGGGGAATGATATATTATTTCAAGAAATAGATTCGTGGAGTCATTGAGCTATATACAGCAAGGAAACGAGGCCTCTGGCCCAACTTCGGCCCAATATTGTGTCTCTACTTAACAAGGGCTGCAACGGGGAAAAAAGGGAACTATCGAAAAAGGGAACTATGATTGCAGTAGCAGCAATCAGCAGCAGTAGCAGCAATCAGCAGAAGTAGCAGCAATCAGCAGCAGTAGCAGCAATCAGCAGCAGTAGCAGCAATCAGCAGCAGCAACAGCAGCAATCAGCAGCAGCAACAGCAGCAATCAGCAGCAGCAACAGCAGCAATCAGCAGCAGCAGCAGCAGCAATCAGCAGCAGCAGTAGCAGCAATCAGCAGGAGTAGCAGCAATCAGCAGAATAGCAGCAATCAGCAGCATAGCAGCAATCAGCAGCATAGCAGCAATCAGCAGTAGCAGCAATCAGCAGTAGCAGCAATCAGCAGTAGCAGCAATCAGCAGTAGCAGCAATCAGCAGCAGTAGCAACAATCAGCATCAGTAGCAGCAATCAGCAGCAATTGCAGCAATCAGCAGCAGTATCAGCAGCAGTAGCAGCAATCAGCAGCAGTAGCAGCAATCAGCAGCAGTAGCAGCAATCAGCAATAGTCAACAGCAGCAATCTGCAGCAGTAGCAGCAATCAGCAGCAGCAGCAGCAGCAATCAGCAGCAGCAGCAGCAGCAATCAGCAGCAGCAATCAGCAGCAGCAATCAGCAGCAGCAATCAGCAGCAGCAATCAGCAGCAGCAATCAGCAGCAGCAATCAGCAGCAGCAATCAGCAGCAGCAATCAGCAGCAGCAATCAGCAGCAGCAATCAGCAGCAGCAATCAGCAGCAGCAATCAGCAGCAGCAATCAGCAGCAGCAATCAGCAGCAGCAATCAGCAGCAGCAATCAGCAGCAGCAATCAGCAGCAGCAATCAGCAGCAGCAATCAGCAGCAGCAATCAGTAGCAGCTTGGGAAGTATTGTGTGGAGATAGTAAGGAGTAAGACCTGTGTGATCTCCTGGACAAGTTTCGATCGCCTAGCTTGGGGTCGGAGAGGAATTTCCCGGATTTTTTTTCCCAAATTGGCCTGGGTTTTTTATCCGGTTTTTCGCCTCTCCCAGGAGATCACTCAGTTCTTTTGGGTGGGCGGTTGGAGCGGGTGGAGTAGCGGCCGGGCGGTAGGTTTAGTAACCGAGCACGGGGCTTTGTTTGGAGAGTATGAGTGCCAGGGCAGTTTATTGTTCTGGGTGTCGGATGTGGGGAATCTGGGAGTCTGATAGTCTTCCAGACATCCACATCTGCGCCAGGTGCGATGAGATGGGGCTCCTAAGGGACCGTATTAGGAACCTGGAGCGGCAGATTGATGACCTCCGTCTGGTTAGGGAGAGTGAGGAGGTTATAGAGAGGAGTTATAAAGAGGTGGTCACTCCAAGACCACGGGAGGTAGAAAAGTGGGTTACGGTTAGGGGGGGCAAGGAGCAGAGGAAGGGACGAGAGAGTACCCCAGTGGATGTACCCCTTGGTAATAAATACTCCTGTTTAGGTGTTGTTGGGTAGTATAGCCTACCTGGGGGCAGCGACGGCGCCCGGGCCTCTGGCACGGAGTCCGGCCCTGTTGCTCAGAAGGGTAGGGAAAGGAAGAGGAGAGCGATAGTAATAGGGGACTCTATAGTGAGGGGGTCAGATAGGCGATTCTGTGGACGCAGTCGGGAGACCCGGATGGTGGTTTGCCTCTCTGGTGCCGGTGTCCGGGATGTGTCTGAGCGTGTCCAGGATATCCTGAAAGGGGAGGGAGAGGAGCCAGAGGTCGTGGTACATATAGGTACCAACAATATAGGTAGGATAAGGGAAGAGGTCCTGAAAGGAGAATTTAGGGGGCTAGGAAGAGAGTTAAAAAAAGGACTAGGTAGAGGATTGAAGTGTAGGACATCTAAGGTTGTAATCTCTGGATTACTCCCTGTGCCACGAGCTAGTGAGTATAGAAATAGGAGGATAGAGCAGTTTAATGTGTGGCTCAGGAGTTGGAGCAGGGGGGAGGGATTCGTTTTTCTGGATAATTGGGCCTGTTTCTGGGAAAGGTGGGAACTGTATAGGCCGGACGGTCTCCACCTTAACCAGAGGGGGACCAATATCCTGGCGGGGAGGTTTGCTAGCACTGTTGGGGAGGGTTTAAACTAATTTGGCAGGGGGTTGGGATACAGCATGGAGCTAGTATAGGGGGTGAGGAGAAGGAAAATATAGAGGAAAAAACTGGTCAGATTGGGAGGCAGAACAAGAATGCCCCAGCACAATGGGGTAGGGCAAGTCTGAACGGCATTTATTTTAATGCAAGGAGTATTGGAAGCAAGGGGGATGAATTGAAGGTGTTACTGAACACATGGGAGTACGACATTGTTGCCATTACGGAAACATGGTTGAAGGAAGGGCAGGACTGGCAGCTCAATATTCCAGGATATAGAATCTTCAGGAGAGACAGAGAGCAGGGAAAAAGGGGAGGGGGTGTTGCAGTATTAATCAAAGAATCTATTTCTGCTGTAAGAAGGGATGACATATTAGCGGGTTCCTCAAATGTGGCTATTTGGGTGGAATTGAGAAATAGAAAAGGGGCATGCACCTTACTGGGTGTATACTACAGACCCCCAAACAGTCAGAGGGAAATAGAAGAACATATTTGTAGGCAAGTCTAGGGGTTGTGTGAAAACAACAGGGTAGTAATAGTAGGGGATTTCAACTTCCCGAATATCGATTGGGATAGCCAAAGTGTCAAGGGCCCTGAGGGTGCAGAGTTCCTAAGGGTCATCCAGGAGGGCTTTTTGAGCCAATATGTTGAAAGTCCAACAAGGGAGGGGGCGGTATTGGACTTAATCTTGGGAAATGAGGCCGGACAGGTGGCTGAAGTGTCAGTGGCAGAGCATTTTGGTGACAGTGATCACAATTCAGTGATATTTAAGGTGGTAATGGAAAAGGATAAAGAGGGACCAGAGGAAAGAGGAAAATTTCTAAATTGGGGCAAGGCCAATTTTAATCTGATAAGGCAGAAGTTGGCCCTGGTGGACTGGGATCAGCTTCTCTTGGGGAGGACCGCATCAGAACAGTGGGAGTCATTCAAAGGAATAATTGAAAAAGTACAGAGGAAGCATGTTCCCCTAAAGTTTAAGGGTGGGACAAACAAGTCCAAAGAACCTTGGATGTCGAACGATATAGTAGGATTGATTTGAAAAAAAAGGGGGGCTTTTGGAAGGCATAAAGAACTTAAGGCACAGACATCATTAGAGGAATACAGAAGGTGTAGGGCGGTTCTTAAAAAAAGAAATTAGGAGAGCAAAAAGAGGCCATGAGATAGCATTAGCGGGCAAAATAAAAGAAAATCCCAAAGTGTTCTATAAGTATATCAAGGGTAAGAGGATAACAAGGGAAAGAGTGGGGCCCATCAGGGACCATAGTGGAAGCTGTGTGTGGAGCCAGAGGATGTAGGAGATGTTTTAAATGATTTTTTTGCATCTGTTTTTACGAGGGAGGACGGCGATGCGGACTTAGAAATGGAGCAGGAGGGTTGTGATGTTCTTGAGCATATTGCTATTGACAGGGAGGCGGTGCTGGAGGCTCTGGCAGGCTTAAAAGTGGATAAGTCTCCGGGCCCTGACGAGATGTATCCCAGGATGCTGAGAGAGGCAAGGGTGGAGATTGCGGGGGCTCTGGCACAAATTTTCAGAGCCTCTCTTGCAACAGGGGATGTACCGGAGGACTGGAGGATAGCTAATGTGGTGCCATTATTTAAAAAGGGCAGTAGGGATAAACCTGGGAACTACAGGCCGGTGAGTCTGACATCGGTGGTGGGGAAGGTGCTAGAAAAGATTCTGAGGGACAGAATCAGTCTTCACTTGGAGGATCGAGGGTTAATTAAGGATAGTCAACATGGCTTTGTTAAGGGAAGGTCGTGTCTGACTAACTTGATTGAATTTTTTGACGGGGTGACCAAGGAGGTAGATGGGGGTAGTGCAGTGGATGTGGTATACATGGATTTCAGTAAGGCTTTTGACAAGGTCCCACACAGGAGACTAGTCAAGAAGGTAAGAGCCCATGGGATCCAGGGCACCTTGGCAAAATGGATAAAAAACTGGCTTAGTGACAGAAGGCAGAGGGTGATGGTAGAAGGGTGCTTCTGTGACTGGAGGCCGGTGTCCAGTGGGGTGCCGCAGGGATCGGTGTTGGGTCCCTTACTGTTTGTAATCTACATAAATGATCTGGATGTTAACGTACAGGGCATGATCAGCAAGTTTGCAGATGACACAAAGGTAGGGGGGGTGGTGAATAGCGAGGAAGGGATCTGCAAGCTGCAGGAAGATATAGATGAGATAGTCAGATGGGTGGAGCAGTGGCAGATGGAATTTAATCCTGAAAAGTGCGAGGTGATGCACTTTGGCAGAAATAACTTGGAGAGGGAGTACACCATGAATGGAAGGACCCTAGGGAAGACAGGGGTACAGAGGGACCTTGGAGTACAGGTACGCAAGTCCTTGAAGGCAGCAGGACAGGTGGACAGGGTGGTCAAAAAGGCATATGGGTTACTGGCCTTCATTAGCCGGGGCATCGAATATAAAAGTAGGGGGGTAATGATGGAATTGTACAGAACACTGGTGAGGCCACAGCTGGAGTATTGTGTACAGTTCTGGTCACCACATTATAGAAAGGATGTGATAGCTTTGGAGAGGGTGCAGAGGAGATTCACCAGGATGCTGCCAGGGATGAAGGGCCTCGGCTATGAGGAGAGACTGAGAAGACTGGGGTTGTTTTCCCTGGAGCAGAGAAGGCTAAGAGGGGACATGATCGAGGTGTACAAGATCATGAGGGGCATAGATAAGGTAGATGGCGGGGAATTTCTTCCACTGGTGGAAGGTTCAACAATGAGGGGACATAGATACAGGGTAAGGGGAGGGAGGTTTCGGGGGGGGGGGGGGGGGGGGGGGGGGGATGTGAGAAAGAACTTTTTCACCCAGAGGGTGGTTGGAGTCTGGAACTCACTGCCTGGGGTGGTGGTGGAGGCGGGAACACTCACAACGTTTAAGAGGCATTTGGATGGGCACTTGAAATGCTACAACATTCAGGGCTACGGTCCAAATGCGGGAAAATGGGATTAAAATTAGACTGCGTTTGGTAACGGGCGGCGTGGACACGATGGGCCGAAGGGCCTCTTTCTGTGCTGTAGGACTCTAGGACTCTAGGACTCTATGAAGCTTGACATCTGTGATAGGAGAATTACTGAGGGGATTCTGAAGAATAAGATAGTCATTTGGAAAAAATAGGAGCAATTAGGGATAGACAGCATGTTTTTGTACAGGGGAGATCGTGTCTCACAAATGTAACTGAGCTTTTTGAAGAAGTTACCTGGAAGGCTGATGAGGGCAGGGTTAGAGCGAGGCCGTAATCAATATGGACTTCGGTCAGGCCTTTGACAAGGTTCCACGTGGCAGGCTGCTCTTGAAGGTTAGATTGCATGGGATCCAGGGAGAGCTAGTTACCTGGCCCTAGGAGTACAAGTACGTAGCTCCCGAAAAGTAGCGCTGCGGGAGATAGGGTGGCGAAGAAGGCTTTCGTCCTGTTGACCTTCATCAGGTAGGGAAGTGAGAAGAGAATGGGTCTTCACCCATTATCTCGTTCTCTTTCCGTAAAATACTTCGCTATTAGACTTCCTTCCTTGGGTAGTTCTCTTAACTCGTAGAGCTGTCGTCAGCCAGAATTGTACCGCAGATCTCACTGACTTCCACAAATGTTATTGTTATGTTCATTTAAAATAGCGTTTGTGTTTTACTATAGAAGTTTTGGCCTAAGTAGTTACTCTTCTTTCTGTAAGAGTTCGGGAAAGTCGAAAGGTTAATAATTGGTTGTTTAGCAACTGAAGATGATAGTCCCGAATAATAAATGGGGCTGCGCTGTGCAGAGCGCCTCTCTCAGATCGATTCCAGACGTATAGCTATATAGAAACAACAACTGACCACAGGTCGTGCATGCACGGAGGTGCTTTACTGAAGCGGAATTAATTTCGCAGAGTACAGTGGCGGTATTCGCATTTCTTAATATTTTTTTTTGGTAACTTCCCCATCTGTCGGAGTTACGTCCAGATGCCACGAACCAAACCTGCTTCGGTATGCTCTGGAATCATACATTTTAGGGAGGTCAAGGCAAAAGTGGCATTGCCTTAACTAGTTCACTAAGCTAGATAGAAACTATTCCGATTAATGATGGACAAAAATGTCAAAGTGATTGCGTTTTTGTCAGGAATCCATACTTGTTTTAAATACATCGCCCATCTCATCAAAGACATTATTTTGTCCATTGCTCTCAACATTGCATGTTACGAATCTTGGGAAGTCCCATGATATATCGCTACAATAGGTCAGTGCAAACAATACCTTCAGAAACATAACTGATTAAAACTCTAAAACGTTAACCATTTCTGCTTTTGATCCCGGACGATACGAATTTTCATCAACACATTACATTTTATTTTAATCAAGAGGCTGGAAATCTGAAATAGAAACATAAAATGCTGGAGCAACTCGGCTGGTCTGGCAGCATCGGCGGCAGGATTAACGTTTCAGGTCGAAGACCCTTCGACAAAACTATTCTACGATAGATTCGTTTCGGAAATATTTAAGTCAAATGGATTAAAATAGTTGCATTGGGTTTTACGTTTTTGCCCGACAGTTGAGCTAGTTGTCGTACAACAGTTAGAACCAATGCTCTGTTCTGTGCAGTAACTTTTTAAAGAACGAGGGTGCAGACTAAAGCTTATGCCTTACTCCAAGAAAAAAAAAAATCGCTGGAAGAATGCTGCGGATCAAACAGCACACGGAAAGGCAAATGGATGCTCGACGTTTCGTGTCCAGACTCTGCATCAGGACTGAGAGTGTGGAGGGAAGATAACAAGTATAAAGAGGTGATAGGGAGGAATGAGACAGAGTCTGGTGGGTGATAGGTAGAACTAGATCAGGGGGTGATAGGCGGATGGAACCAGTTGGGGGAGAGGATAGAAATGGTGAACCAAGGGAGAAGAGACCCAGGAAAATAGGTATCTGAGTGATGGGAAGATGAATCCAAGTGGGAGAGGGTAAGGAGTTCTAGTAAGAAGGGGCATGGGGGGAGGGGGTTTGGGGGGGGGAGGAGGGCAATGGACTGTAGATTTAAAACGGTTAAAATAGGGAGAGAAACCCTGGGTGGACTGGCAAGAATAGTGAAAGAAGATGAGTGTGGGTTACCTGTAAAAGGAAAATAAAACCAATGTTCATATCATTGGGTTGTAGGCAACCCAAGTGGAATTTGAGGTGCTGTTCTTCCAGTTGGTGTTTGGGTGTGATTATGCCAATGCAGAGGAGGCTACAGCATAAGTAATGAATGCAATAGACTTAGGTTTAGACTTAGGATTAGATTTATTATTGTCACATGTACTGAGATATAGTGAAAAGCTTTTGTTGCATGCTATCCAATCAAATCAGATAATACTTTACATGAATACAGTCAAGCCAAACACAATACAGGAATGTCAGTGTGCAGAATATAGTTTCTCAGCAATGTAGCATCATATTTCCAGAAAAAAAATATCCACAATGGAATATGTTGGAAAATCGGAACTGTACCTTAGCTTATGGAAGGACCATTCAGAAGCATGAGATCTGGTCTCCCTGAACTCCATTTCCCATGTCTACATTGAATTGTCCACCCTTGGTCTTCTCTGTGAAGCCACTTGCAAACGGGAAGAACAGCAATTCATATTCTGCATAGGTAGCCTACAACCCAGTGGTATGAACATAGAATTTTCCAATTTCAATTGATCCACATTCCATGTGCTTCTTTCCTTTTCCCACCAGCCCACACAGGTTCTCCCTCTCTCCACTTTGCTAATTTTTCTTCACCCCCCCCCCCCCATGTTACTAAGATTCATTACCCCCTACCTGGTTCATCCTGCCCATCATCCAGATACCTGTCCATCTGGGTTTTTACTCCCTTGGTTCGCCTTTCCTACTCTACCTTTCCCTCCCACCGAGCTCCATCTGCCTTTCACCCCATCATCCCTCGCCAAACTGAATCCACCTATTGTCTACCAGCCTCACTCTCCCACTGACTTCTATATGCTAGCTCTCTTCCCTTTACACTCTCAGTTCTGATACAGGGTCTTGACCAAGTATGTCAATCGCCTCTTTGCCTCCGCTGATGCTGCTTAACTCACAGAGTTCTTCCAGTAATTTATCTTTGCTCCAGATTACAGCATCTACAGTGCCTTCCAACCTTTTCTGCTCTACTGATTGATTATTGCACTATATTTTATGCGCTCTATTTGTCTGCGATATTCGATTAAGATGGGGTTTATGATATTCTGCCTGCCATTTTTGCTTTATGCTTCATTGCATGCCCATGGATACATTTGAAGATCTACAGTTCATTTGGAGCAAGATCAGAATGTGAATCCGTGTCATAAGTAGTTGAGGCCATTAACTTAGTTGTGCAAATAAAGATAAAAGGTCACTGATCCGACATGTTAGCTGTTTCTCTCTTCACAGTCCTTGCCTGTATTGTTAAGTGTTTCCAGCATTTCTTGCTTTTCATTGAAATTTCCAGGATCTTTGGTTTAGATTTAGATTTTTTAGATTTAGAGATACAGCGCGGAAACAGGCCCTTCGGCCCACCGATTACGCGCCGCCCAGCGAGCCCCGCACACTAACACTATCCTACACACACTAGGGACAATTTTTACATTTACCCAGTCAATTAACCTACAAACCTATACGTCTTTGGAGTGTGGGAGAAAACAGAAGATCTCGGAGAAAACCCACGTAGGTCACGGGGAGAACGTACAAACTCCGTACAGATGGCGCCCGTAGTCAGGATCGAACCTGAGTCTCCGGCGCTGCATTCGCTGTAAGGCAGCAATTCTACCACTGCGCCACCGTGCCGGTTTGGTATTTTACATCAGAAGTTGGTTAAACACACATGCGAGAAAGGCTTACATAGTGGGAAAGAGAAAGGAAATTAGATGAAGGTGAGAATCATTGGATGCCACAGTGGTGCAGCTTGTAGAACTACTGCCTCACAGCGCCAGAGACCATGGTTGTATCTTGACCTCAGTTGCTGTCTGTGTAGAATCTGCACATTTTCCATGTGATCACTAGGGTTACCTCTGGGTTCAAGTTTCCTCCCAAATCTCAAAGAGGTGTGGATTTGTAGGTTAAATGGCCTTTGTAGGTTGCCCCTAGATGTGAAAGTGGGATAACATATAATTAGTGTGAACTGGTGATTGATGGTCAGCGTGGACTCAGTGGGCCAAAGGGCCTCATTCCATTCTGTATCCTTCAATCATTTAATCAAGAAACATAAACTTTCGCATGGATTTACTGTGGTAGATTTTTTCTGTGTATTGTAAATTCAACGTTTAATTTGATAATCTGACTGATGTGAATATCATATTAAATTTGAAGCCTCATTTCTTAAAAATGTTTGTACATCTGGTTATTTTTTTAAGGAACAGACTTGTTAATATCAAACCAGTGTAAATATTTGGAACCTTATCTTACAAGTTAAATTGGCTCCAGCCAGTCACAGAAAATACAAAATACAAATGTGGGCTTTGCATTAGGAGCTTCCACGCACACTAACTATGTGACACCTGATGAAGGAAGAGCCTTGGCGGCACAGTGGCGCAGCGGTAGTTGCTGCCTTACAGCGAATGCAGCGCCGGAGACTCAGGTTAGATCCTGACTATGGGCGCCGTCTGTATGGAGTTTGTACGTTCTCCCCGTGACCTGCGTGGGTTTTCTCCGAGATCTTCGGTTTCCTCCCACACTCCAAAGACGTACAGGTATGTAGGTTAATTGACTGGGCAAATGTAAAAAATTGTCCCTAGTGTGTGTAGGATAGTGTTAATGTGCGGGGATCGCTGGGCGGCACGGACCCGGTGGGCTGAAGGGCCTGTTTCCACGCTGTATCTCTAAATCTAAATCTGTCTGCTGCTCCTCAGTTATTTCATCATAATTCTAGCCTAGCCATTCCATCAATATGCTTATAAAAAAAAAATCTGCATGCTCTCCAGATGAATCACACCCTTTCTACAGTATGTCAACCAAACTTGTACGTAATATTCATAAGTTGATAACTGATAGGAGCAGAATTAGGCCATTCAGCCCATCAAGGTGCATGGTAAATGGATAAGAAAGGTTTGGAGGAATATGGACCAAATGCTGGCTGGTTGGACTAGTGTAGCTGGGTCATGTTGGCCGGTGTGGGCAAGTTGAGACGAAGGGCCTGTTTACACACTGCATCACTCTATGACTCTAAGTCCACTCCTCCATTCAATCATTGCCGATCTAACTCTTCCTCCTAACTCCATTCTCCTGCTTTCTCTGGTCCGAGACTCTCCCACTTGTGGAAACATCCTTTCCACATCCACTCTATCAAGGCCTCTCACTATTCGGTAAGTGTCAATGAGGTCCTCCCTCATCCTTCTAAACTCCAGTAAGTAGAGGCCTAGTGTCATCAAATGCTCATCATATGTTAACCCACTCATTCCTGGGATCATTCTCGTAAACCTCCTCTGGACTGTATATTCTAGATGCATTTACACAAAGTCCCATAAAGCTGTAACATGACATTCCAACTCTTGTATTCAGCACCCTGTCTAATGAAGGCAAGCATATCATACACCTCCTTGATCATTCCATCTACCTGTGCCACCATTTTGAGGTAAACGGTAATTACATCCCTCATTCTCTCTGTTCTACCACACTCCTCGGGATCCTATCACCTACTGTCACATAATTCCTGTCCTGTTTTAACTTCCCAAAATAGCGTAATTTTACATTAAATTCCGTCTGCCATTTCTTTGCCCACTTTCCCCGTTGATCTCAATCCTGTTGTAACCTTACACAACCTTCTTCACTGTCCACCACATCACCTTTTGGCTTTTAGACAGGTAAATAAATATACAGGGCATGGAAGGATATGAATCATGTGCAGGCAGAGGAGATTAGTTTAACTTAGCTCACCCTATCTTGTTAAACCTAATGGCAAATCATTTTATATTTTTAAAGATAGTGATCTATTTTCAAAATAGTTATCTTTTTTTATATTTTCAAAAGGAATTGACCGGCTCATCGAGATGTCGTTATACCAGTAAGAATTTCATTGTTCCATCTTTGGACATATGACAATAAAACACTGTTGACTCTTAAACATCTTTCTCTCCAGCTCCTGCCTGATTTGTTGTATTGGAGTGGAAGCATTTCCAGTAATGATGCTGTTTCCCTCATTAAACCGACGTCTGACGGCTTACTGTCTCCGCTGCTGCGGTTGGGTCACGGCATTTGATGACTCAAGGTCAGATGAGGAGACGAATTAAAAATTGTTCACGTAATCCCGGGGCAAGCGGTCTGCAGTTAAATGACACGTCTTTCAATTTCCTCTGTCGCCTGGAGTGCAGTACAGTATGTGGTTTTCGTTTGCCAGCGCCATTGACGTGAGCAGAGGTGGGCGGACACTGTGCACTCTTCCGATACAGAGTCATTATTATTTTCCCGAACAGAGGGAGAAAAAAAATCCAGGATGCATCCGGCCATAAAACAAAACTTATATTGGAAAGCCCTCGTCCGATGTGGCCAAACTCCCTCTTCCAATGGTGGCTACACAAATCAAACAGTCGGAAGTTATGACAAGACTCCACGTTAAGAGCGTTGTCATTCTGTAACCTTTAAATGTTCCTTTAAAGGCCCAGTTTCGACTAAATGCAGATATTCCTAAGGAGGGAGCACAATTATTTCTTTAATTTATAACATCAATGTTTCACTTATTACAACAAATTTGATGGAATACGAGCTAATTGAATCAATCTTTAAAAAAAATTTTCTAACAGGGCTGATGTTAATCAAAATGCAAATTGCAGGAGGAATTCAGCGGATTAGGCAGCATCTGTGGAGGGAAATGGATAGACGACGTTTGGGTCGGGACCCTTCTTCAAATTGATTGCAGGAGGGGCGATGTTAGTCGTTGGGCTGTTGGAGAATATGAAACGGCCTTCACGTGTCTGAACATTGCGATGGTGTGGCTATAAGTGTACAATTTGAGTTAGATGCTGAATAAACATGTCAGCTAGCATTAGTTCTTAAATGTCACAAGTTGTCATGTGCTGGGGGCAATAGTTCAGATTTTCTGAAACAACATACAAACTGATCTGCGAAATGGTGTGTTTTAATAAGCATTCATAATAATTTCTAATGGCATTTAAACCTCGAGGTACCTGGTTTTCCCACAGCTTGTTTAACTGCCTTTCACCTTGACGGCTTCGCAAGGGCCTCCCAGGGAGTGTCGTTATGTGAATGGGCTTTATAGGTTTCAGGCGCAGATGTAAATGTGATTGCTACTTTGATAGTTTTCTCTGGATTCCACAAATCAGCGTGGCCTCTAGCAGAGTTAGAGATCTGTAAAGGTTCTTTGAATGAACGTAACCCCAACCAGCCCTCAAATTACTCCTGCGGAGGAGTTTGTCTAAATTGTTTTAAAAGTCACACGCAGTTTAATCTTTCACCCCTCTTCCACTGACGTCGCTACAAAGGCTTTTTCATCCAAACAAGACCGAGTGGGATCAGAAAGTTTGAATGCTACTGAAATGACAGCATACTTGTAATAATTTTGAAAGATTTTGTTTTGTACTGAGCATCACGTTTACGGTCTCAAAAGAAAAGCTATATTTACTTATCATCCTCAAAAGAGGATCACTTAATTTTGTGCCATTGCAAGCAAAAGTTAAATCTCCAAAACCACTCACATTCCTATTTTAATACGCAAGCTGCTTTCCAATTTGAAATGGCATATACAATAGCTGTTTAGAAAGAGAAGGCTAAGATTTTTTTGCTTGAAAATAACTGAGACAATGCATTCCATTGATATATTGAATCAAGATTATTGCATCAAACTTAGTTGTTTTAAAATGAGGACAGAAATTTAAAAAAAAACAGGAGACATACATCCAGGACAAAATTTGTTAACATGTGGAAAAAGTGTATCTAAGTAAATTAAATTCAGAATTGATTTGCTGAGGGAAAATCAGGCAAGTCTATGCAATTTTAAAATTGATTTTTTGGGTCTGGGCATCGCTGGCAAGGACATTATTTATTGCCCATCCCTAAGCACTCTTGAGATGGTGGTAAGTGCCTCTTGAAGCACTGCAATCCTTATGACAAAGTTACTCCCACAGTGCTGTTTTTGATTGATTGAAAGATTCAGGATGAAAGCAGGCCCTCTAGCCCACCAACTCTACGCTGACCAATGACGACTCTTCACACTAGTTCAGCTCTCCCAGTTTCATATCCACTCCCTACATGTCAGGGACAATTTACAAAGGCCAATTAACGCACACGTCTTTGGGATGTGGGTGGAAACTAGAGCACCCGAAGGAAACCCACGCAGTCACAGGGAGAAGATGCAAACTTCACAAAGACAGCACCCAAGATCAGGATCAAACCCGGGTCTGTGGTGCTGTGAGGCAATGGCTCTACAATTGGTTGGGTGGAGAATTCCAAGATTTTGAGCCAGCAATGTTAAAGGACCAGCTATATATTTCCTAGATAGGATGTGGATGACTGTGCATTGCTGGTGGAACAAATAATTGCTTGGAGTGATTCATGGGTGACATTGAAGTCAGCTGCTTTCTCCTGGATGGCTTAGACCTTCTTGAGAGTTATCGACGCTGGACTCTTCCAGGGAAGTATTCTTTTTAACTCCTATTTGAGGTTTGTAGATGGTGTAAAGGGCTTACTGTATCAGGACACGAGCACATGATGTTGAATGCCCAATCCCTCATCTCCTTTTGTAGCTATGGTATTTTTGTGGTTGGGCCAATTGATTTTCTGGTCAATGGTGATCCCCAGGATATCAATGATGTGACACTCAATGATGGTAATTTTAGTGAATATCAAGAATACATGCTGAAACTTTTTCTACTTGTCACCAATCAGCCCTATCCTAAATGTTATCTGGGTCTTGCTTGCAGGTATGGTTTGATCCATTTGCTGAGGAGTTACAAATAGAATTGAATATCATTCAAACGTCAGTGACCATGCTACTTTCAAGCTTCAGATGAAGGAAAGCCACCTGCAGATGGTTTGACTTGGGAGGTGCCCTGAAGAATTCCTGGAGAGATGTGCTGAAGCAAAGAATGATTGACTTCCGATAACCATAACCTTAATCCTTTACATTAGGTATGACTCCAACCACTGGAGTGTCACCAAGGCACCTTAATGCCACATTCATTCAAAAGCTGTTTTGATGTCAAGGGCAGTCACTCTCACCTTCCCTCTGGAATTCAGTTCTTTGATCCATACTTGGATTGAAGACACAATGAGATCTGAAGCTAAGTAGTTCTAACAACATGCTGGATCGCTCAGGAACTGGGGTTGGTTCTGTGCCCAGTCGATATAGGCAGGCTGGAGTAATTCATAGTCATACAGTGTGGAAACAGGCCCATCGGCCCAACTTGCCTATGCCAAATAAGATGCACCATCTACACCAGTCCCACCTGCCTGTGTTTGGCCCATATCCCTCTAAGCCTATCCTATCCTTGTACCTATCTAAATGCCTCTTAAACTTTGCATTAGTACCTGCCTCAACTACCTCCTGTGGCAGCTCGTTCCCATACACCCACAACACTTTATATTAAAAATTTACCCTTCAGTTTCCTAATAACGAAATCTTAAATTCCATTCTTCCACTAGTAATTAAACTAAGCCGAGCAAATTTCAACATTCTTGACAGATAAGGACAACTTTTGAAGTGCCATGTAATTTGTTGTGAATGTCACTGATTCATTACTTTGAAATAAATTTCTTTTAAGGTCACAGCTTTTAATTTTGGCAAAGTTGTCCTATCTTTCCCCTAGTCCTATTCTTTATTGTTAGCATTCCTGTAAAAGGTATAGGAACAAATATGTTTTTGATGAGAGGTGGTGAGAGTGGGAGAATAAAACTTGAATGAGGTTGGCAGTCTGAAGCCTGTTAAGGGGTAAACATCACTAGATTCTGCTAGATATTATTCAACTTTTCAATGCTACTGACAAGCTATGGATCACATAAAATAATATTCACTGTATTTTCAGTAGTATCTGGAATCTGAAAGCCACCATTCTAAAGGTCATTCATGTCAATGACAAACCAACCATGGAGGAGCACAACAAGCTTCAAGTCCAGTCTCACACTGTGATTGCTGTTCTGCTAATGTTTTGTTCTACTGAAATCATCTCACAGCGTAATCAGAAACTTCAGATAGTCATAAAGAATGCCAGGAGCACATAGTAGATCAAGCAACAGACTGGGTTGTGCAATGGCGCAGCGGTAGAGTTGCTGCCTTACAGTGCTTACAGCAACAGAGACCCCGTTTTCGATCCTAACCAAGGGTGCTTGTCTGAACAGTTTGCACGCTTTCCCCATGACCTGTGTGGGTTTTCTCTGAGATGTACAGGTTTGTAGGTTAATTGGCCTAATATAAATGTAAATTGTCCCTAGTGTGTGTAGGATAGTGTTAGTGCGTGGGGATCGCTGGTCGGTGCGGGCTCGGTGGGCCGAAGGGCCTGTTTCTGCACTGTATCTCTAAACTAAACATCAGCAGCCAGAGAAACAAGGTCAACATTTTGAGTTTAAGATCCTTCATCAGAACTGGGAAAGTGAGAAAAGAAGCCTGTCATGTTACAAAGTATGAGGAGGAAGAACAGAGAGAAGAGAGGGAATACCTCTGCTGGGGCGTACATCAACGTTAGCAAGGTAACAATCATTTTAACAATCGCACAAGAATAAAGGGCCAGTAAGTGGAACCGGGTTCTTATCTGCTGCGCCCTCAAGGTCAACTGCTGGAGGCTCCCCGGAGAACAAAAGTTCAAAGTTGGTTGGTGAGGAGAGGGATGATGGTTCGCTGGCTGATTGCAAGAGACCGAGAATACAGATCCAACACGACCTGCAATGGTATGGAATGGGGAAGGACACTTACAACTTGGCTTGGCCAGGCTGACCCGACAACACCACCAGGACAACAGCCTTAATGGCTAGCTGCAGCTTGGACTTTGAATATGGTGCCAAATCGCGGTGTCTCTCTTTGTGGGCTATTTCTATATACTTAGTACTTAATCTGGGATTGCACTTATGCATAGTAATAGTTTACTGAACTGTATGCAAAAATAGAGTTTCACTTTACCTTGGCGCATGTGATGATAAATAACTATTGTACCATTGAAACACAATAGGCAGAGAAGAAAATTGAAACAAATCGAAACATGGAGGTACCGCCACATCTATGGAGAGAAAACCTATCAATGAAGCATGGCAAGAACTAAGAGGTACAGGATGGAACCAAAGGACTTAATTTATCAATCAATTCTACACCCTCACAGCTGCATTGGATAATTCTATGAAAGTCTTTCTTGTAGTACTGATTCTTTGCTCCATTAAGTCAGAAGATAGCTTTGTCATCTTTTCCAATCATTTTCAATTAATTTTGCTCTGGGCATTTGCTGGGGATAAGATGTCTCCATGAAGACAATATGTAGAGTGATGCATGAGAGGAAATGCAGGCCAGACTCCCACAGGAACCTTGGGAAAAGCACAGGCTGATAGCCACATCATAGAACATAAAACAGAAATGTACAGCACAAGAATAAGCTCTTTGACCCACAATGTCTTTGCATTTGATGAAAGTCTGGGATAAGGGTTGGTGTTTGCAAGATTATGTCAAGCTGTTAAGGATGAGTGTATAAGATAGCTCTTCCAATTTTGACACATGCCAAGAAGTTGTTGAGTGGGGCTTTACAATGTCAATGTGTGCCTTTGTCATGTCCAAATCCTGCAGGGAGGGCAATGCTGCGTGGATCTTCAGGGCTTTATTCCAAGCTTGTGCATTACTGAGTCCTCCTCCATCAAAATGCTGAAGGTCAACATAGAGCAGAAATTCGACTTCGGAGCAGCCACATAAGTACCGTGAGTACAAGAGCAAGGGAGATACTGGCTGGCCTGTGGCAAGTAGTTCACTTTCTGACACCGCAAAACCTTTCCACCATTTACAAGGGATGTCAGGAGCATAATGGATCCTTGCTTGGATGAGTGTAGCTCCAATAAAATTCAGGATGCTTAATGCTCTCCAGTGCAGAACTGCCTATCTGACTGTTACCTTTTCTACTACAATAAACATCGATTCCCTCTACTGCTAATGTAAAATGGTTGCAGTTGATAGTCTACTACAAAATGCCTTGCATTTACTTCTCTAAACTGCTCTGACCACACCTCCCAAACTCTACCAGCAAACAGAGCAAACTCTCCTGGAGCAGGGGAACACTAAAAAAAAAACATAACATAGGAGCAGGAGGAGGCCATTCTGCCCATCAAGCCTGCCTCGTCATCCAGCATTGATCATCTCTGTTTCTCTTTCATAGCACTGATCTTTCGGAATTCCTGATCTTTCAGAAATTGCTCTGGTTCCTCTTTAAAAAGTTATTACTTCCTCTTGGAGGTTCCAGTCCAAGCTGGAAGTCACTACCAGTAGCGATAGCGAGTTCCAGCATGGACTATGGTGGTAGAAGGATATCAACAGTGTAAGAAGGCAGCTCACCACCATCTACTGGAGAGCAATTTGTGATGGGTAATAAATACTGGCTTTCCTGGTGATATCCACATCCCAAAGCTCAATAATAAGCAGGTGTGTAGGAAAGAACCGCAGATGCTGGTTTAAATCGAAGATAGACACAAAATGCTGGAATAACTCAGCGGGACAGGCTGAAGAAGGGTTTCGACCCGAAACATCATCCATTCCTTCTCTCCAGAGATGCTGCCTGTCCCGCTGAGTTACTCCAGCATTTTGTGTCTATCTCAATAATAAGCAGTGCCATTGTGAGCATAGTGTCTCATTTTTGCCAACTGGATTGGTGCTGTGGATTTGCAATAATTAAAAGACATAGGCAGGGTTTAATAAAAATCTGTTATCATCATGATGACTGTATTAACTTTTTACTATTAATTTCAGATGCATTTGCTTGCATTGAGTTTGGAATTAAACACATATCTCCAGATCTTAAGTGTGTAAGACGGAACTGCAGATGCTGGTTTAAACCGAAGAAAGACACAAAAAGCCGGAGTAACTCAGCAGTAACAGGCAGCATCTCTGGAGAGAAGGAATGGGTGATGTTTCGGGTCGAGACCCTTCTTCAGACTGGTTAGGGATAAGGGAAACCTTATCTTACCTTCCCCTGCAACCATAGAAGATGCAACACCTGCCACTATAACTCGTCCCTTGACTCTGTCCAGGGACCCCGACAGTCCTTTCAGGTTAGGCAGAGGTTCACTTGCACATCCTCCAACTTCATCTACTGTATCCGTTGTTCAAGATGTGGACTCTTATACATCGGCGAGACTAAACGCAGACTGGGCGATCGTTTCGCTAAACACTTTAATTCTCCTTCCCATTTCTACATAGACCTTTCTGTTCTTGGTCTCCTCCATTGTCAGAGTGAGGCCAAATGCAAATTGGAGGAACAGCATCTCATATTTTGCTTGGGCAGCTTACAGCCCAGTGGTATGAATATTGATTTCTCTCACTTCAGGTAGCCCCGGCATTCCCTCTCTCTCTATCCCTCCCCCACTCAAGTCCCACTAGGTTCTAATTTTCACCCTACAAACAGCTAACAATGGCCTGTTTCCTTTATCATTGTTACTTTTTTTGCATATCTTTCATTCATTGTTCTTTATCTCTCCACATCACCTTCTATATCTCTCGTTTCCTTTATCCCTAATCAGTCTGAAGAAGGGTCTCGACCTGAAACATCACCCATTCCTACACTCCAGAGATGCTGCCTGTCCTGCTGAGTTACTCCAGCATTTTGTGTCTTTCTCCAGATCTTAAATCCTCTGCATTCTATCTCAGTAACAGAACCATTTTGCTAACTATGTACATTTCAAATGAAACTAATTTCAGAAAGACTTTACTTGTCATCAGGATTAATGAACCATGTTAGACTTATAGACATAAAACTCTACCTAATCTTATTTCTTTAGATATCAGATCGCTTTTGGTATGGAGGGAACACACAGTGTAATAATTTTGTCTTAATAAAATGAATCCATTCTTATTTCTTTAATCTTTTTGAGCTGTTTTGTTCCATTTCCCCCCATCTAACACTTCTATCACTTTTAATTAACATTTTAATGACACAGTATTTTTCCCCTTTCTCAGTAATAGATTATAGCTATGACTGATGCTGACTATCATGTAGGTTAATACACAAATGACACAAAGCAATGTGAATTGGAACTAATATAGTGGTAAGTTGAGAAACTTCCTGATTTCTTTAAGGAAGTGAAGGAAGAAGTGGAGTTCGTTCTCTGGGTGACAGAGTAGTTATTTGTCATATTTCCATAAAGCATAGAAGGAAGATATATCATCCCATCAAATCTATACTGGTTCAAAGAGCATTTTTATTCCCCACCAATCTTTCCGTTAACCTATTGTAACCCTAGGTTTTCCGTGCTGATTTATTCCAGTCACTCCGGACTGTGGGTAATAATCGGGCTACAGTTGGTTTTCTTTACTTTTCTTTAATCACAGGCAATCATAGTCGTTGTCGTGGTTATCCCTCGAGGTCGAGGATGATGGTCTATGTTCCGTTGTTTTTATGAACTCTCAGGTGACTTATGAGTCCAATCCTGGCTTTGAAAGTTCTTCGGCATTCAGGGCAGGTAATTCCAGATGTCAGATCGGGCTTTGGTTGTTGCTGCCTCTCTTTCCGTTTACTTCTCTTTTCTTCCAATTCTGCGCATCTGTTGGCTTCGAAGGTCGCTGTTCCTTTTTGGATGATGGTGCCAGAGTTTCCTGTCCTTGGCTTTGGTTTCCCAATTATCGATGTCCATTTCATATTTCTTCATGCTGGCTTTTAAAGCGTCTTTGAATCTCTTCTTTTGTCCGGCTCTTTTACGTTTGCCTTCTTTAAGCTGGGAGTAGAAGGCTTGCTTTGGTAGACGCTCGTCTCCCATCCGAAAAACATCCAAAAAACTCCATCTTAGTTAGTTCTTGAACATTAAACTTGCCTATTAACCCATCACCTCCTACATCTTTGAAAAATCAAATATTTGCTGTTTGTTCTTTGCTTGGTTGGTTTTATATACATGTTGCCCTTTCAATTTGCATTGACTTTAGTTTGCTCTCAAATGTGGTTTTTGAAAGTCAACGCACACAACATAAAGTGCATTACTCTTTCTTTTGAGACCTCTTTAGATTCACTTTGGGATTTATCCTAATATTGTTTTGCACTTCACGGTTTTTACCCTACAACCTTGCACCATTCTGTTGCTTTGCACTCATTGTTGCATTCATGGTAATATTTATCATCACTGCGTGTATTTATTGCATTGTAGTGAGTCCGATAGCGGATGGATGTTGCAGACGAAGTTTATTGCATGGTTCTAAAAACTCCGTGACAATCGCAACACTCAAAACTCTAGACAACTACCTAACGTCTTACCTATACAGAGTTCAACGCTAGACTGACTAATCTACCGTGCTAGCACACCTGGTGACATCGCTAGCCAATCCGAGGGTTCGAACTCTTCTAGCCAATCCCTATGTCCCTACATGGCCCCCCCCCCAGAACCCTCGATACCGTACCTCACGGGCACCCGGACCGCCCGACCTGAACGCGTACGGAGAGGGGAGGCTGGTACCACCAGCGACGAAGGAGGCGGGGAGGGCCCGCCGGTGGAGATGATGGGGGCGCCGTTGGAGGGGAAGGGAGGGGGGAACCTGCGGGTATAGGCGATGGGGGAGTGGCTGGAAAGGGCTGAGTGAACCCAGCCGTGGGCGGCGGAGGCCCGAGAGGTGAGGGAAGAGACGCAGCCGGGGAAACAGGTGGGCCGGCCAGAGGTCGGCCCCGGCGAGGAGGTTGGGCCACCAGCACGGGACGGTCCTGGTCCAAGTGGGCCGGTTTGAGCCGGGAGACAGAGACGAGCTCCTGACGGGTTCCTACCTGTAACGTGAAGGTGACCGTCCCCCTTTTCAGCACCTGGAACGGGCCCTGGTAGACCGGCTGTAGAGGGGGGCGGTGGGAATCCCGCCGGAGGAAAACGAACTCACAGTCCTGCTAGTCCGCCGGCACGTGCACTGCTGTACTCCCGTGACAGGAGGCCGGGACTGGGGCCAGGGAACCTACCCGCGCCCGGAGAGAAGCCAAAATTGACGGGACGGACAACGGCAAGAGGGAGGACAAGGGAAGAATGTCACCCGGCACCCGCAGGGACGAACCGTAGACAAGTTCCGCCGAGGAGGTACCCAGATCAGACTTAGGGGCCGTGCGAATACTGAGGAGGACCCAAGGCAGCTCGTCGACCCAGTCAGGGCCGGTCAGGCGGGCACAGAGGGACGCCTTCAGCTGTCGGTGGAAGCGCTCTACCATCCCGTTAGCTTGGGGATGATAGGCGGTGGTCTGCTTCAAGCGGGACCCATACAGCTGCGCAAGCGCGGCCCAGAGGGACAAGGTGAACTGGGCGCCCCGGTCGGTAGTGATGATTGCCGGGACGCCGAAACGGGCAACCCAATGTAACGCCAGGGCCCGTGCACAGGAGGCCGCCGAGGTGTCCGACAACATGAGAGCCTCCGGCCAACGAGTAAAACGGTCGACCACCGTCAGGAGATGAGTGTCGCCCCTAGAGGAAGGCAATGGACCAACCAAATCCACGTGGAAGTGGTAAAAACGGACGGGCGGAACCACAAAATTCTGGCACGGAGGTTGGACGTGGCGGTGGACCTTGGAGGTCTGGCACGGGACACAGGCGCGGGCCCAGGCGGCCACCTGCTTCCGCAGGCCGTGCCAGACAAATCGGGCGGCCACCATGGCCGAGGTCGCCCGGATGGATGGGTGTGCCAGGCCATGAATGGCCTCAAAAACCTTACGCCGCAGGGCAGTCGGCACCACCGGGCAAGGGCGGGGAAGGGAAACGTCACACCAAAGTGTGGTACCTGTGGGGCCACATGCTACCTGGGCCAACCGCAACCCCGAGGCGGCGGAGGCATAAGCTGAGGCAATGTCTTCCAGGCGCTGAGCCTCCGCTAGCTCCTGGAAATCCACCTCGTCCCCCACCGCAGCAACAGAGGAACTGGCCGGCCGGGACAGGGTGTCAGCAACGGCGTTAAGCCTACCCGCGATGTGGCGAACATCAGTGGTGAACTCCGAAATGAGGGTGAGGTGCCGTTGCTGGCGGGCCTACCACGGATCAGAAACCTTAGAAAAAGCAAACGTGAGGGGCTTGTGATCCGTATAGGCAACAAAAGAGCGATCCTCCAAAAAATAGCGAAAATGGCGAACAGCTAAATAGAGGGCCAGGAGCTCCCTGTCGAAGGCACTGTAGTTCAGCTCAGGTCGAGTAAGCTGCCGGCTGAAAAATGCCAGAGGCTGCCAGTGACCATTGACCTGTTGCTCTAAGACCCCACCCACCGCCACGTCTGAGGCGTCCACCGTCAGGGCCGTGGGGGCAGAGGAGCGGGGGTGCACGAGCATGGTGGCGTTGGCGAGGGCCAGCTTGACTGCATCAAAGGCAGCCTCGGCAGCTGTGGACCAGACCAACTCAGCGGGATTACCCGCGAGGCATTGAAAAAGGGGGCGCATGATCCGAGCTGCCGCAGGCACGAACCGGTGATAAAAATTCACCATGCCCACGAATTCCTGCAAGCCCTTGATGGTGGTAGGGCGGGGAAAAGAGCGGACGGCGTCCACCTTAGCGGGCAAGGGAGTGGCACCGGCTGGTGTGACCCGGTGACCCAGGAAATCCACCGTGGACAGACCGAACTGGCATTTGGACGGGTGGAGGATCAGGCCGTGGTCTTGCAGCCTCTGGAACACAGTGCGAAGGTGGACCAGGTGCTCTGGGACCGAACGACTAGCAACCAGGATGTCATCGAGATAAATAAACACAAAAGACAATTCGCGACCCACATGATCCATGAGACGCTGGAATGCCTGAGCCGCGTTTTTGAGACCGAACGGCATGCGTAACCACTCAAATAAACCAAACGGAGTAATCGTAGCCGTCTTGGGAATGTCCGGTGGGTGGACGGGGATCTGATGATATCCCCGCACCAAATCGATTTTTGAAAAAACCGTAGCCCCCCTCGAGTCTGGCTGAGAAGTCCTGTATGTGAGGGATCGGATAGCGGTCAGGCCGGGTTGTAGCGTTAAGACGCCGGTAATCCCCACATGGTCTCCACCCCCCAGATGCTTTAGAGACCATATGCAAGGGGGAGGCCCACGGACTATTTGAAGGCCGAACAATCCCCAGTCGTTCCAAATTGAGGAACTCCTCCCGAGCCATGGCCAGGTTGTCGGGAGGTAGGCGCCGCGCCCGGGCGAATACAGGCGGCCCTTCGGTAGGGATGAAGTGGACGACACCGTGCTTATCGGAAGGTGCATCGAACCGCTGGACGAGGAGCTGCGGGAAGTCGGCGAGGACCGCAGTGAACTGACCGGGAGCCGTGGTGATGGCCTGGATCGACGGGCAGGGTGGGGTGGCAGGTGGAGGAGTAGCAGGCTCCACGCTGCTAGCCGAGGGTTGTAGGCCCTTCCCGCGAACGTCTGCGACCAACGAAAAAGCCCAGAGGAAATCCGCGCCCAGAATTGCCTGGCCCACGTCGGCAACTATGAAATCCCAATGGTAGGTCCCGGACCCGAAGGACAGGGACATGACCCTCTTGCCGTAGGTGCGGATGGGACTGCTGTTGACCGCAATGAGGGACGGACCCTTCCTACCTGCTCAAACTTCGCAGTCGTAGGGAGGCACGATGCTAACGACCGCTCCCGTATCGACCAAAAAAACGGTGCCGGTACCTCGATCTGTGGCGTAGAGGCGGTGGTTGCGGCCGATCGAGACTGCCTCTATATTCGATCGGCCAAGGCATTTCCCGGAAAGGAACACGGGTCCCTGCAATTTCGGGCTTCACTGCCCCACCGCTTGTGAAAAAAACACCAGCCGCGCCTGTGCGGCTCTGTTGCTTGGGCCCGCTGCAATATGGCGGGTGCTGCAGCCCCGTCTTGGCGGGCTGACTGCAAAATGGCGGCCGATGCGCCGCCATCTTAGCTGCGCGGCCGGCTGTGGCTAGGCCTTGAAACCCGATTTACCGAGTCATCTCGTGTGGAGCCCTCCGTGACGAGCGCGTCGGCTTTTTCTGCAAACGCTACCGGGTCTTCAAAAGAGACATCCGCCAACACTAACCTGACGTCCCGGGGCAATTTCTCCCGGAATGCCGCTTCGAACATCATACACGGCTGGTGGTCGCCAATCAAGGTTAGCATCTCCGTCATCAAAACCGACGGTAGCCGATCCCCCAGCTCCGGTAAATGTAGGAGCTTCAGAGCCCGCTGGTTCTGGCTAAAGCCAAAAGTTCTCAGCAGGAGCCTCTTGAGCCCCTCGTATTTTTCGGTTTGGGGAGGGTTGGTCAGGTACCGTCCCACCTCGGGCTGTAGGCAGCTTACCAGATGGTGGAACTTCTCTTGGTCTTCCTCCACCTTCTTGAGGTGGAACAGGGACTCTGCCTGCACGAACCACAGGTGCGGCTGATGGGCCCAGAACGGGGGTAGGTGAATGCCGCTCGCGTTCTGCTGCCCACTGTTCGCTCCTACCTGCGACATGCTCTTGTGATCTTCGGATCACGTTCGGGATCACCAATGTAGTGAGTCCGATAGCGGATGGATGTTGCAGACAAAGTTTATTGCATGGTTCTAAAAACTCCGTGACAATCGCAACACTCAAAACTCTTGACAACTACCTAACGTCTTACTTATACAGAGTTCAACGCTAGACTGACTAATCTACCGCGCTAGCACACCTGGTGACATCGCTAGCCAATCCGAGGGTTCGAACTCTTCTAGCCAATCCCTATGTCCCTACAGCATGCTGGTGTTTATGACAACAGAGTAATCTGTCATCTGTCTCAGGCAAACGTACAAGATTCCACTGCACTACTTAACTGAGAAGATAATCAATATCACTGGTATTTCCACCAACACTTCGTCAATCAGCATGAAAATAAAATTGGTCAAAATTATATTGCTGTTGCAGAAATATGTCACACTTAAATTGATTACAATGTTTTCCACATTACAAAGGTGAGGATATTTTTTTTATTTTTTTTAAAATTTAATTTTTTTTAATCAAAAAATGTATTCAATTATTTAAAAATGATATTTACAATGCAATAAAACAAATCAGGACCCACCACCAGAATACAATACAAACAAATATACCAAATGAAACTATTTCCAACTATATTACAATCCCTATCCAGGATGCATCCAATCCCCCGCGGTGCCCAACGGTCCCGGAAATCCCCCAGGGTGCCCGTGGACAGCGCATAGTCCCTCTCCAACACCACCCGGGCACGGACGTAACCCCGGAAAAGGGGCAGGCAGCTGGCTCGGGCAGAGGATATTTTATTAACAGTGAACTGCTTTGAGAAGATGAGAAATTGTGAAAAGTACTATGTGAACATTGTCTTTCTTTATGCTAAAGCACCTGGTGGAAGCACTGAAAGTATTAAGGACACTGGATGTACTCTGTTTTAGGACATCATCAAGAATGGCTGACTAGCAACACGACTGAGTTTATTGAGTCCTTAAAGACATAGCAGCCAAATTGGATATGTGGCAAATTATTGTTACTAAACTGAGCAGACAGAAACTAAACTGAACAGATGTTGCTAAGCTCTGACTGGCAGCGTGGCAGACTGACAATGTAATTTTGCATGTAAGCTATCCTGTGCTACACCACTGTGCTGGCTAATTCGAACTAAAATTGGCTTAGTAATAGAAGGCAGAGGAAAATGACGAAGGGATGCTTTTCTGATTGGGAGTCTATAACTAGTGGTGTTTCACAAAGATCTGTCCTATAATCTTATAAGAAAATAACTGCAGATGCTGGTACAAATCGATTTATTCCCAAAATGCTGGAGTAACTCAGCAGGTCAGGCAGGATCTCGGGAGAGAAGGAATGGGTGACGTTTCGGGTCGAGACCCTTCTTCAATCTTTGCAGTTTGTGATATATGACTTGGATGAGAATGTAGATCAGAACCAATATCAACAATCAGAACCAATAGATCGGGTCAAAACTCTTTGTTGAGGGGTGGTGAACATTTAAACAACTCACAGAGGAGGAAAAGGCTCCATGAATGTTCATATCCTCAACAATAGCTGGGCACAGCAAATGGTTACTAAAGGTAAGGTAAAAAGGCAAGGAATTTTTCCATAAATTTGATACAGTCTTTGATAATTACTTTCAGTGAACATAATCAGTAGTTGGCTGACCGGGGCAAGTGATTAGACAGAAGAGCTGGGAGAAATACTTTAGTATCTGCTGACTAATTCTACAGAGATATATTTTTAAAAATGTTTGCAGAGAAGTCGAATTGCCTGCCATTTGGTTTTAAAGTGCCTCACAATTGAATTTTTGTGTGCACGTCATGAAAATGTAATTAGTCTGCTGCCAATGAAGCACTATTTTCATTTTCATTTTCCTCTGGGCAGTTATGAAGTTGTAGCATGTTGGCAGGACTCCTACAGAATCCAGGCATGGATATACAATGTCTCTTGCTGGGAAACCAAGCCAGGGTCATATCAGGGTCATGATGTTGGCAAAAAGCAGGATCAACTCTCTTGGGACCTATAAAGGAAAACCCAGCCTGGTGCGTGGGCCTACGTTTTGTTTCAAATGCTGGTATTAAATTTTGCCCAGCCCAAATTGTTGGACGAATCGCAAACTTGATTTGATTTAATTAGTAAACTAGACTAATGTATTGGGGAAAAAAAAGAAATGCAATTATATTTAAAGCAGAAGTGTTGAGACCACACAGCAGGCGTGCTGGCAACTGAAAAGATACCAGCAGCTGAATGGAGCAGCCTGGCGCCCGTGTTGATGGAAGTTTAGGTGCTCCCAGGTAAGCACATTCCAGACAGAAGGAACTGCAAATGCTGGTATACAAACAAAGAGACAAAGTGCTGGAGTAAGTCAGCAGGTCGGGCAGCATCTTTGTAGGACGTAGATAGGTGTTTAGGGTTGGGACTTTTTTTCGGGCAGGCAGGGGGAAGAAAGCTGAAAGAGAGGTGTGGGCAGGACAACCCTTGGAAATTGATAGAAAGACACAAGGTACTGGAGTAACTCAGTGGGTCAGGCAGCATCTCTGGAGGCAAAGGATGGGTGACATTTCTGGTCTGGACCCTCCCTCTGAGTGTTAGGCGGATATAGGTGCAGGGGAGAGGGGTTGATTGGCAAATGGATGGACAATGGCCAGAGATGAAAAGAAAGCAAAAGGTTGTGAGGTGGGGAGAGAAGAGGCATGATGTATCATGCATTCAATGATGGGATAAGATGTGTATCATATGGGATGTATCATGTGTATAATGATGGGATGATATACATGTACATTATAGAAAATATATGGAATGTATAAGTGCATTCCAGCCTTTCACGGACCTGGTGCAAGTCCAGGGGGGCGCTGAGTGATGGATGATGTTATCTCTGTTTTTGTGCTCCACGTGGAGTCTGGCAGCAGTGCCCTCCCTCACTGGGGTCCACAACAAGCTACATCTCTGATTCAGCAGTTGGACCCAGGGTAGGACTGGAGTCAGATTCATTTGAATGGGGATTTCCAGCTTGGATAACAGGATGAACAGAATTAGTTATATGGAGTCAATTATTAAAGAGGTAATAATGGTGCATTTGGATAGCAGTAAAAGGATAAGTCCGTCAGCATGGATTTATGAAGGGGAAATCATGCTTGACTAATCTTCTGCAATTTCTTGAGGATGCGATAAGTAAAATGGATGAAGGGGAGCCAGTGGATGTAGTGTATCTAGACTTTCAGAAAGCCTTTGATAAGGTCCCACATGGGAGATTGGTGAGCAAAATTAGAGCACATGGTATTGGGGGTAGAGTGATGACATGGATAGAGAATTGGTTGGCAGACAGGAAGCAAAGTGTACGAGTAAACGGGTCCTTTTCAGAATGGCAGGCAGTGGCGAGTGGAGTGCCGCAATGCTCGGTGTTGGGGCCGCAACTATTTACCATATATATTAATGATTTAGCTGAAGGAATTAGAAGTAACACTAGCAAGTTTGCAGATGACACTAAGCTGGGTGGCAGTGTGAACTGCGAAGAGGATGTTAGGAGTTTGCAGGGTGATCTGGACAGTTTGAGTGAGTGGGAAGATGCATGGCAGATGCAGTATAATGTAGATAAATGTGAGGTTATCCACTTTGGCGGCAAGAACAAGGAGGCAGATTATTATCTCAATGGTGTCAGGTTAGGTAAGGGGGAAGTGCAGAGAGACCTGGGTGTCCTTGTACACCAGTCACTGAAAGTTGGCATGCAGGTACAGCAGGCAGTGAAGAAAACTAATGGCATGTTGGCCTTCATAATGAGAGGATTTCAGTATCAGAGTAAAGAGGTTCTTCTGTAGTTGTATAGGGCCCTGGTGAGACCACATCTGGAGTATTGTGTGCAGTTTTGGTCTCCTAATTTGAGGAAGGACATCCTTGTAATTGAGGCAGTGCAGCGTAGGTTCATGAGATTGATCCCTGGGATGGCGGGACTGTCATATGAGGAAAGATTGAAAAGACTAGGCTTGTATTCACTGGAGTTTAGAAGGATGAGAGGGGATCTTACAGAGACATATAAAATTATAAAAGAACTGGACAAGCTAGATGCAGGAAAAATGTTCCCAATGTTGGGGGAGTCCAGAACCAGGAGCCACAGTCTTAGAATAAAGGGAAGGCCATTTAAAACTGAGGTGAGAAGGAACTTTTTCACCCAGAGAGTTGTGAATTTGTGGAATTCTCAGCCACAGAAGGCAGTGGAGGCCAAATCACTGGATGAATTTAAGAGAGAGTTAGATAGGGCTCTGGGGGCTAGTGGAATCAAGGGATATGGGGAGAAGTTGGGCACAGGTTACTGATTGTGGACGATCAGCCATGATCACAATGAATGGCGGTGCTGGCTTGCAGGGCCAAATAGCCTCCTCCTGCACCTATTTTCTATGTTTCTATGTTTCTATGGACGTATTTTATGATAAAGTATTAAATTAATACTTAGTTTTATTCATCAGATTTTAATTAACATTATTTCTCTATACAGGTCCACCTTCGACTTTCTGGATTATCCGTTTTGCCAGACCAACAGAGGTCACGGCCTCTGAGAGGAGTCTAACGGTACTGGAACAGTTCACCTCGGCCGCTGAGAGGCGGTGATATCTGCCCGTAAAGTCGGCCTTGGATGTTGGCTATGGGCACGGAACTGCTGGCTCTGGCTGGACCAGAGTTCCAGAGCCCCGGCCGCAGGGGGAAAATCTGACCCGCCTAGGCACCACATTGTTAGGGGGGCACTACCAGGGGGATTTCAAATGCGCTCTCATAATTTTGTCCAGATTAAAAGAGGTGCCGGTCCACCAGTTGCCAGAAAATCGTTGGTGGATGTTTTTACGTCATGTTTTAAATCAATTTGAATAGCTTTTGTATGATTTTTTCCAACATTCATTAATTGTAAAAATTAGCCTCCTGAGTTTTGATATAAACTATGGGTCTGCACACTCTCCACCTCCCTTCCCCCAATACCCTCCACCTACCTCCAATCCAGAACCGTGCTTCCTGTCAACCACTGTCCGGGTATTGCAGAGATGGTGGTCACAGGAGGCAATGTTATCACGTCAGATGCCACACGGGAACAGCAGGTCAGATAACTGGTGTTTAGCCTCTAAGTTAGATCAGAATGTGAAGGAGGACGATAAGCAACGAATATCGCCTTGCTGATCCAATTCATTGTGACCCAATTTCTTAACAGCCCCCACGTAAACCAAAGCACCGAATCCACACTTTAATTATGAGGAATGTGTTTCTCCAAACTTTTCCAATCACTAATTTCTAACCCCAGTATTTCCAACATGTTTAGTTTTTGCTTTACATTTCTTAAGTTATAGTTTTAAAAAATCTGACATACCTAGTTCCGCCACAGACCAATTTTTAACGATTAAATGTTATTAAATGCTCAATGATAATAAGCAAGAAACAAACCAACATTTACTTGATTATTAGGCACGCACAACATCTGCAAATTTAGCCTGCCTCCACTGCTATTTGCATTTGATCCTGTAGATAAAATATTACATAATATGTACACATGTATAATATGCAATAAATAAAAGCTCATTATTTCATATTATATCATGTCAGAGAATAGTTGAACAATTTGAACATATAATTGTAAGTATTGGCCATTTCAGCAGGATTATGATGATTAGTTTCCAAATCCGACAAAACATCTAATATGTGTGCTTCAACATATAGGATTAATTAAAATGTGTTAATGTGTGGTCATATGATTTATGCTTCCCTTGGCATATTGAATGGTCACCTTTTTGACATTCAGAACACCTTTTCAGAGTCAAATAACGATTCAATGCAGTTTGGGTTCTTTCAAAAACAAAAACTGATTATTGCTTTTAATAGTAATATTAATTTTGGTGTTAATAGGATTAGAAAATACTGCGCCTATGCCAAGTAACTAGTTGGACAGACAGTGTATCTCCATCATAGTCAGCCCCAAACCCCATTTGTTACCGTGACAAGCATGCAGGAGTACTAATATTTCATAGTACGCCTATTTCCACTCTGTAGATAGAGGTGGACTGTGGATAGTTTAAGGGTTTTATTTAGCCAAAGTAAACTTAATTTATTTTCTTGAAAGTATGTTTCATTTGAACCTCTGATTAAAGAGGTAATACTGCCAATGCTTGCATTGCATATTGTGGTAGGATACTAAATAACATTACGCGGATTTAAGATTTTCATAATGTTAAACCTCAAAAATAGCTACCCAATATTGCCATTTCTCACCTTTATTTCTTCTTCAAGTCTTTGGTATTGTTTTTAATATATCCACTTTCTGAACGTATGAGTATATGCTAACTGACTAACGAATTCTCTTTGCTCCCATCTATAGTTTTATATAATTTATAACCAGAACATTAGATTTTAGAAAGGATGAAAGATGCTAAGCTGTCAAAATAAAATTTGCATGAATGTAAAAATAAAGAATGTTAATTTAATTGTGTGTTATTCGGCCTGTACTACATTTGGAACACTAGTTTCAGTTTTGTACAATGTTGGCTTGAATCTAGGATAAGACTACCCAAGGGACAATGAATAAAATGTGTAGGAAAGAACTGCAGATGCTGGTTTAAATCGAAGGTAGATCACAAAATGCTGGAGTAACTCAGCATCTCTGGAGAGAAGGAATAGGTGACGTTTCGGGTCGAGACCCTTCTTCAGACTGATGGACAATGAATAAAGACAGGATGTCAGTATGTTTATCCAGCATTATTTGCTGTTAGTTTAACTAATAAAATATATTGTCGGGGAATGGAAATCAGCCGGCAAAAAGGCATGAAAGATTGTAATTAACAATTAACTGTGCAAATTGAATACTGATCATAAATATAGTGCAAACCAAAAGCTTACAAAATCAGCAAGTTGGAATCATAGGAGACTGCAGATGCTGGAATCTTGAGCAAAAAAACAAAGTGCTGGAAGAATGCAGCACCTCCGTGGAGGGAAATGGATAGACAATGTTACACGTCGGGACCCTTCTTCAGAGTGATGAAGTGGGGACAAACTAAGGTAGGGGTGGGGCAAAGCTGGGCAAGTGATCTGTGAATACAGGTGAGAATGATGATGGACAGATGTGTGGAGATCGTGACAAAGGCTAGTGGGAGGGAAAGTGCTTGGGGAGGGGGGAGAATTGGGCGGGAGGAATGAACAAACCATGGAGTTGCTTGAGAGAGTGGTCTCTATTGAAAGCAGAAAGGGATGGGGATTGGGAAAATGTGACTGGTGGTGGGATCAGATTGAAGGTGAAGCAAATGCCAGAGAATGATGTGTTGGAGGTGGAGATGGATATGGTGAGAGGTGAAGACTATGGGATCTCTATCTGGTTCTGTTGGGGAGAGGGGGAGTGAGAGAAGAACTGCAGGAAATTAGCAGTAAAGTTGATAAAATTAACAATTAACAACTTGGGTACAGGAGGCAGGTTATTGCCAAATAATAATCACAATTCAATGTATAGTAATTGGTTTGTTTTATTCTGCAAAAGGTTTTGCTTAAAGCAGTATAAGAATAGATGAAAAAAAAATGCTGTCAAGATTCCACACAGAGTGATCCTGGGAATACCCTTCTCAAAATTTTTTTTTTTTAAATGTGCTTTATTTTCTAATTAAAGTGCCCATTTATGAAGAAACACAAAATCCTACATTGAGTAAGGAAAACTGAAAATTTCAGGGTCAAACAAATTACGTAATCCAATTTCTGTTCCTGATGTAATTTCATTCCGCCGTGAGATTGACGTTAGTTATTTTGTGATTGGTTTAAAATATTGCACTCAGAACAACATTAGAACGTGGCTTTGTTTATTATGTGTAAATGCCACATGTACCCATCCTTCAAGTGTTCCAAAAGTTGAGAAACAATATGATTTAGTATTTTGGACTGTTGAATTTTCCAACCCCAAAAATGTGAAAATGCATATTATTGCTCCCTCAATAACATATTAGGCAGCTGTATGTTCAAAGACATTTGTTGCATCACTAACAAAGCTTTTAGAGTCATAAAAAATCATAGCGTCATACAGAATGGAAACAGGCCCTTCGGCCCAACTTGTCCACACCGGCCAACAAGTCCCAGCTACACTAATCCCACCTGCCTGCTTTTAGCCCATATCCCTCCAAACCTGTCCTATCCATGTACCCATCTAACTGTTTCTTAAACATTATGATAGTCCCAGCCTCAACTACCTCATCTGGCACCTCGTTCCAAACACCCACCACCCTTTGTGTGAAAAAGTTTCCCCTCAGATTCCTATTAAATCTTTTCCCCTTCACCTTAAACCTGGTCGTCAAAACCCTTAATCTGGCCAAGAGACTCTGTGCATCAATCTGATTTATTCCTCTCATGATTTTATACACCTCTATAAGATCACCCCTCATCCTCCTGTGCTCTAAGGAATAGAGTCCTAGCCTACTCAACACCTCCTTAGAACTCAGATGCTTGAGTTCTGGCCACATCCTCGTAAAGCTTGACAACATCTTTCCTATAACATGGTGCCCAGAACTGAACACATTGCTCTAAATGCGGCCTCATCAACGTCTTATATACCTCCTAACTTCTCTACTCAATATACTCAGAACTATGCACATGCACTCCTAGATCCCTCTGCTCCGATATCACTACCCTGAGCCCTACCATTCATTGTGTAGTCCTGCCCATGTTAGACTCCCCAAAATGTAACACCTCACATTTCTCTATATTAAAGTCCATCAACCATTCCTCAGCCTACCTGGCCAATTGATCAATATTCTGGTGCAATTTTTCACAGCCACCTTCACTATCTGCAATACAACCACTTTTGTATCATCTGCAAACTTGCAAACGTGTCATGTATGTTCTCATACAAATCATTGAAATAGATGACAGACAGTAATGGGCCCAGCACTGAGGCACACCACTAGTAACAGGCCTCCAGTCCGAGAAGCAACCTTCCACCATCTGCTTCCTTCCATGAAGCTAATTTTCTAACCATTCAGCTATCTCTCCTGGATCCCATGCAATCTATCCTTCCAGAGTAGCCTATCACGTGGAACCTTGTCGAATGCTTTCCTGATGTCCATCTAGACGACATCTACAGCTCTGCCCTCATCGACCTTTTTAGTCACATCTTCAAAAAACTCAATTAGATTCATGAGACATGACCTCCCACGTACAAAACTGTGCTGACTATCCCTAATCAGCCTTTGTGCATATAAATGCATGTATATTCTGTCCCTCAGAATACTCTTTAATAACCTCCCAACTACAGATGTTAAGCATAAGATTATACCATATCTCATATTTCTATTGGTGGAGCCTGGTCTTTCACACATGTGTGGCTCATCGTAATCTTTTTAGTGATAAAAATGCTAATTGACTCTCAGTACTTATCTATTATCTTTGGCATCTATGCATTGAATACATTTTGAATGAGAAATAATTTTAACAGTGCAGATAAAAATAATGTAAATGGATAATAATTAAGCTACCAACACAACCTTGGGTTATGTTAAGGCACCAAATGCTTTTGCATGACCAGCTGATGGTAACGAGAAGCTGGAACTTCAAATATCATATTTCCAAAAAGGAAATTATATGTTTGGACCTGTGGATTTCAAGTTTAAATGGTTTGCTTCTCATTTGGTTTAAACTAGTATTTGGAATGAGTCATCAGTTTCCAGCTCTTCTCGACGTGTGTTTAAAATTGGGAATCTATGAAAGGAAAATAAGGACATAGAAGAGCAGGCTATAACGTCAGCATGGTGTCAGTAGATGTTCTTAGCAGATCTTTGAATAAGTAGTTGAGAAAAATAAATTGAAAATGCTTTTAGATTTCAATGTTAATTGTGTGATGCATTAGCTAATCTCACTCAATGCCAGACTAGTGCTGCTTTCATGAAAGAGTTAAGAATCAAACATTAACATTAACCCTTTCTGAATCTGTAATGTTGCATAAGCAATTTTAGCAGCAATAACTTCCAGGATATAAAGGCTTCCAGTCAATTCAAGTCATTCAAGTTGAGTTTATTGTCATAGGCACAAGTACAGTGAGGTAGAGGTACAATGGAAGTCTTGCTTTCAGCAGCATGACAGGTACATCGAAAGACAACACACAAAAACATACATTATATATAAATCATAACTAACTTCTCCAAGACAGTGAAAAGAAAAATACTACAAATAAACAAGACTGGTGCTAAACACAAATGGCAAACAAGTCCAAGGTAGAGTTCCGTTGCTGCGATAGGAACCTGCAAGAAAGCCCACCAATGCCTTTACTTCCTTAGAGGGCTTAGAAGGTTTGGCATGTCCCCAACAATACTTACCAACTTCTGCAGATGCACCATAGAAAATGTTTTATCGGGATGCATCACAGCATGGTTTGGGAACAGCTAGACCGCAAGAAATTGCAGAGAGTTGTGGAAGTAGCCCATACCATCATACAAACGAACTTCCCTTCCACGGAACTCATCTACACCACACTGCCTTGGCAAGGCCATCTGCATAATCAAGGACCAATCTCACCTCGACCACTCCCTCTACTCCCCTCTCCTATCAGGCATGAGGTGCAGAAGTTTGAAAATACATACCTCCAGATTCATGGACTATTTCTTCCCAGTTGTTATCAGTTAACTGAACGGTCCTCTCATCAGCTGGATCGCGGTCCTGACCTCATCTACCACATTGGAGACCTTTGAACTACCAACAACAGGCATTATCGCACTAAATGCTGATCCCTTTATCCTGTATCTATACACTGTGGACAACTTGATTGTAAACATATATTGATTTTTCGTTGACTGGAAAGCATGCAACAAAAAGTATTTCAGTACTTTCAGCTGATTTCCTGTTGCAGGGTCCCGACCTGAAACCTCACCAAGTACTTTCCCCCAAAACGTGCTACTTGACCAGCTGAGTTCCACCAGTAGTTTGTCTTTCACTCCAAACACAAATTGCACTTTAAAAAAATAATGGTACATCACAAATAAGTCGCAAAATACTGTGAAATACATATGAAACATTTTAATGACCTTGGTATCGACATATCATTTTAAGTATGACTGGAAGGAAATTGTGCTACAAGGTGGTTGGTGGGTATATGGAATGAGCTGTCAGAGGCTGTCAGAAATTGTTGAGGCAGGTACTATAACAACATTCAATAAACATGGGCAAGTTAGGCCACAGTGCCTACTTCCATGCTGAATGACTCTATGCCTCTTCTTTGAACCACAAAGGAGACATTCTGAGTCCAAGGAAAAGCTGCTCCTTTCTTGAAGCTGTCCTGTTGCATCACAGGGCCAGATCATACTTTATTGTGTTGGGGGTTCCATATGGACTCTCCGCCCATCCACCTCCGCCCATCAATGCTTCTTGTTCTTCCCCTTCATAAGTTCATAAGTTCATAAGTAATAGGAGCAGAATTAGGCCATTCGGCCCATCAAGTCCACCATTCAATTGTGGCTGATCTATCTTTCCCTCTTAACCCCATTCTCCTGCCTTTTCCCCACAACCCCTGACACTCGTTCTAATCAAGAATCTATCTGTGCCTTAAAAATATCCATTGACTTGGTCTCCACAGCCTTCTGTGGCAATGAATTCCATAGATTCACCACCCTTCTACATGCTCTTGCATGGAAGTATGCAACGCACTGAAGATCAAGATGATTATCAGCAACATTTAGAAACAGTTGAAAAATCTTCTGACAGAATGAATTCTCAAAAAAAGGGACAGGAGTTTAGGTTCGATCACCCGAGATCCTGCAACTGCCTGCTGACTGATCTGTTTTGCAAGAAGGCCATAGGTACCAGGCCTCAACTTTGGTTGGGCTTGTGGGATTTTATAGTCAGTGTGGCTGGGAGGGAAATTGCACAGGGGTTGGGGGAGAAGAACACAGAATTAATATGGGCTGTTGGTTTGATTAAGCATGATCTGGTTGATTGAAAGCATTATATACTTCTATCACCATCTAATCAACAGTTCTGCAGATAAAAATATTATAGGGCAGAGTCAAGCAGGATATACACCAGTGGGGCACTAATTGTTCCCTACTTACTCTCCTTACCACAAGCAAGCAAAATGTAATTGTGAGCTCATAAACATCAGGCGGAATAAGATGATATGATAATAGAATGGCTTTGTGAGATTTTCCCACACAGAAAGATGTTTTGAGGCTAAGTATGATGAAGACTGGTTGTACTTTCCCATGGTGTAAGCTCATTTGACGTCAAAACAGGAAGATTACGTGTTGAACATAAAATTTGGTTGGTGTACCCTGCCTTAAACAGCACTTCGAACTTTGATTGCATGCTGTTCAAAGATCAGAAACTGTGGGATGGGAAATCTTTCTCACAGAGACAATTAAGGGGTAACGTTTCACATTCTGCATCACTTAAAAGATAATTTTCAGGAATGCAACCCCATGCAATCCCAACAAAGAAACCTTATAAATTGTCCCCTGCAAATTCCCACAAAATATCCCGTTGTTTTATATGCTGTCATTGGACAGAACGAGGCAGCATTACTGAACAAATAAAATACAGTTTATATGTCCAAATTTCTGGGATATCCAAACAGGCTTTAGCCAGTGCTCTTTCAATAACAATGCAATACTGTGCTTAATGTAGACATGTTTGGCTTAGCTGTTCCTTTCAAGTAAGGCATCCATTTATACATTTCACTGATATGACTGGAGTATGAGGACAAAGAGATTAGTTGTCCGATAAATATGGCCTTTAGAGATGCATACCTGGCATTGTACAATTCTATCTGAATTTGTGCTGATTAGAAAAATAGAAATGACCTCCCTGCCCTCAGTTTTTCTTCCCTTTTATTCTATTTAACTATTATAGTTTATCCACCTGGGAAATGGCAACATCATATTTGGCTTTGAAAGAAATTGTTTCCTGGAATCTTAATGTTACACTGACCTTGATAAAAACTAGAGGAGCTGTTCCTCTATTTTCGAAGTGGTTTATAAACCAAGTAGCAAGAATAGGATAGGTGTGATTTTGGTTTGACAGGCTGCAGGATGGAGGCGAGGTGTACTAAATTTCTTTGCAGATGAGGTTGTGTAATGAAAAATTCAAAACATGCTACTTTGTAGGAATTCATTCACTGATTTTGTTTGAGTAATTGCTGGAAGCGAGGAACTTGTGGAGACTGGGCTATTTTTACACTGATATATGTTTTAAATTTAGTAAACTTTAAAATTTATTATGAGCACTGTGTTTACTGTTCAGTTATGCAGCTGCAAGTAAGAATTTTGTTGTTGCGTTTTTAGTACATTGACAATTAAACGCTCTTGACTCTTGGCCTGCGTGCCAGGCATTCACACCACTCTGTGAAAAAAACTTGCACAGCCCATCTCCTTTAAACTTTACCTCTGTTTCCACGCTGTATTCTAAACTAAACTAAACTCAACTAAAGGTAGAAAATATGGTGTATGTGGAATAAATGACAAAGAAAGGAAAAAGGCTGGATCCCTGTGGTCAGAGTATCAGGACTTTCAAATGATACCAAAAATCCATGGATAACACGACGCAAATCTTTGTCGGTCCTGATGCAAGATCTCAATCCAAACCATCGACCATCCCTTTTTCTCCATAGATGTTATTGATCATTTGCTCCATCGATCAGTTGAGTCCTTCCCGCAGTTTGTTTTTAATCCAGATTCCAGCATCAGCATTCTTTTGTAGCTCCGTAAGATTTTTACCTACATAGGTATGTTGGAAGAGGATGATATTGCAACTTGCATGGTATTCATCAAAGCTGGAAGAAGGGGCAAAAGGAAGGAGTGGCAACATTGATTCAAGAAACCATTTCATATCAGTGGATAGGTTTGATGTAGTTCACATATGAAAGGCAGATCAATGAACTAATGAACAATAAAGAAGTTACACTCCAAGAGACTTGAAAGGCATGGAAGAGCAAAACTGCAGGAAAATTACAAATTTAGCCCCTTTGCTCCACCTATTGTACTTGAGCTTGGCTTGATTGTATTTATGTATTATATATTATCTGATCTGATTAGAAAGCATGCAACACTAAGCTTTACACTGTACCTTAGTATAAGTAACAGCAATAGATCTAAACTTAATGGGTAGTCTGTTTGGAACCATTAGCTTGGGATGAAGTTTTAAGGCATGAACTAAAACTGAGGCTTTAAAAGAAGACAAGTCACAAAAGTGAAATACATAAATGAAGCTACATAAGAGAGCTAAAAGGAATTATTATTTTGCAGGGAGGTTGACTGAAGGCTTTTTGCCTTCATTACAGATAAGTAACTGCAAAGAAGGAAGCAGTATTTACATTGGATGGGATAACGATAAAGAGGAACTACTTTAAATGTTGGCAGTCCTCAAAATAAACAAATGTACCCAGTCTGGCAGAGACGTATCCTGCGATCCTGATAGAAGTAAGGGAGAAAATTACAGAAAATCTTGCTGCAATATTTAAATACTCCTTGGACAGTGGACCTGGGTATAGCAAATCTTACACACATTTAAAAAACTGGCAAAATAGACTTTAACTTAGCAATACTAGGCCAATGAGCCTAATGTGAATGTTGGGGAAACCTTATAAGAAAAATCTGGGAAATAGAATGTATTTGGAGCAGTCACTATGATTTTATTAAAGGCAATTAATTTGATAAATCTCTGATGAAATAACAGAGATTGCCAATGAAAGTGGCGCAGTTATTTATGCAGTCCTTTAGAAGACATACAACAAGTATCACATAGTAGATATGAGCAGAATTAGAACCCATGCATTTAAAGGGACAATGGCAACATTGGCATGAAATTGGGTAAAGGACAAAGGGCAGAGAATAGAGGTGACGTGTTGCTTTTCCAATTAGAATGAGCTGAAAGCTTCTTGGTAACAGGAGTTTGTACGTTTTCCCTGTGACATGCGTGGGTTTTCTCCGGGAGCTCCGGTTTCCTCCCATACTCCAAAGACCTACTTTTGTGTCCATCATTCAAATGTTACATCGCAGTCATTATACGTCCTGAAAAGGGCGCAAGCTTCCGGCGACAATCAGTGGGAGCCTCACTGGTACAGTAGACGATGGTGGTAGCAGAATTAGCTCAGGACACTTCCAGTTTCCAGCCCCGCGACGTGGACGCTTCTGCTATGGGGCCACTGCAAAGATGTACAGGCTTGCAGGCTAATTGGCTTGGTAACATTGTAAATTGTCCCTAGTGTGTAGGATAGTGTTAGTGTGCAGGGATCACTGGTCGACGTGGACTCGGTGGGCCGCAGGGCCTGTTTCCGCGCTGTATCTCTTAACTAAACTAAACTAAACTAAATTTAAGAAAAGGATTATTGGGAATTTTGATATATATTAATGATCTGGACATGAATACGTAAAACATAATTTCAAATTTTGTAGGTGACCTGCAAATGAAAATGTAATAAATAATGAAGAACTTCATTACAGACCTTTGGGATGTAAAATGGATGGTAGTTGAGAAGTCAAATTGGGTTCATAAGATAATGTAGCCTGAATTATAGGGAGAGGTTGAGCAGTCCAGAATTGTATTCCTTGGATTGTGGGTGCATAAGGGGTGATCTTATAGAGGTGTAATAGAAAGGGTAAATGCACAGTCTTTTACCCAGAGTAGGAGAATGAAGAATGAGAACATAGGTTTAAGTTGAGGGGGGGGGGGGGGGGGGTGGGGGTGAGATTTAATAGGAACCAATGGGGCAACTTTTTTTACACAAAGAGTGATAGGTCTACAGATCAAGATCTCAGAGGAGGTAGTTGAGGCAGGTACAATCACAATGTTTAAAAAACATTTGGACAAGTACATGGGTTGTTTAATTTGGTTTAGTTTAGTTTAGTGACACAGCGCGGTAACCTGCCCTTCGGCCCACCAAGTCTGCACTGACCAGCGATTCCCGCACATTAACACTACCCTATGCACACACTAGGGCAAACTTTACATTTACACCAAGCTAATTAACCTACAAACCTGTACGTCTTTGGGGCATGGGAGGAAACCAAAGATCTCGGGGAAAGCCCATGCAGGTCACGGGAAGAGCATACATATTCCATACAGACAGCACCCATAGTCAGGATGGAACCCGGGTCTGAGGCGCTTAAAGGCAGCAGCTCGACCACTGTGCTACAGTGCTGCCCAGGAGGATAGGATAGGTTTCGAGGGGTATGGGCCAAACAAAGGCAGGTGAGACGAGTGTCGATGGTGCATATTCATTGGCATTTGGGCCTGTTTCCAGACTGTATGATTATGTTCTGTAAATTGTCCCTAGATTCTAGGGGACGGGAGAGGGAGGGGGGGAAGGAATGGATTAGAATGTGGGAATCATAAAGTTGAGTCGATGTCAGATTAGCTATAAGGGGTTTTTGATGGCACAGCATGGACTTGGTTGGCCAAAGACAAGCTAGCATTATGTGGATCTTAGATTTATAACTGTTGATCCTGGAGTTGAGGTTGAAGAGGAGGAAGGATATTTTCCATCCTTGGACAGGGAGCAGAAGATCCTCTATTGCCGCTGATAGTTAATACCAAGGAGCAAACCCTGGATACAGACCTGCAAGAAGATGATTTGTTTCATGTGTAAAGGACACAGGAAGAAATGGATCTTTGTGTTCACTGGAGACTAACAGGTCATAGAACGTGGTAACATGGAAAAGTACAGCACAAGAACAGGTCCTTTGACCCTCAATGTCAGTGTGAACATGATGCCAAGATTAACTAGGCTCATTTTCCTTCACATGGTCTATATCCCTCCATTCCCTGCATATCCATGTGACAATCTAAAAGGATAGGCAGTGTTTCAGGTTGAGACACTTCTTCATACTTTTATCTATATCCTCCAGAGATGCTGCCTGACCTGTTGAGTAACTCAAGCCCTTTGTATTTTACTCAAGATTTTAGCATCTGCATGTTCTTGTGTCTCCAAACCTCAAAAAGTACGTAGTTACCAGAAGGTTCAATCAGAGACTAAACAAAGGTCTTTGCATATACGGAATTGTTGAGTTAACATTTATCAATGACAGCATCAGCCATGGAGGCCATAAGCCTGGCAGTACTCTACTAAAATCTCGGTTATTGAGCTGATGTCACATCCACAGCCAGAGAAACACATGGAAAAGAAAAAACAATTACACCAGTAAATTCATATCATATTAAATCAGCTGTTATAAAACTGCTAAAAATATTAATGAATGGGATTGGAGTCATGATCATGAAGAATCATGGGTAAAATTGCTAATGCAAAAGCCAGTTCTAATGTTCTACAGCTCTTGAGAGACCAATAAAGATTCGAGCTGATGCATCACAGACAGGAACAGGGGCCAACTTCATGTAAAGGTATAATGATCAGTGCCAACCCTTCAATTATGCACCATGTTCATTAACTAATGTGAAGTCAAAACCACATAGATCAAGAAAGAGCTATTAAATATAATGCGCATTTGTGAAAGGTAAAATCTGTTTGTGTACAGCTGTATTATTGTTATTGAAGCAAACCACAAGCTATTCATTACTTTATTTATGAAATCTTTGAACAATTGCCCTTTTTGACTGCAAATCAGTCCACAGAAATATATCCTGAGGGTATCAAATACTGTGAGAAAATTTATGTGCACTCAGCGACCTCAATAGTAAACCCCGACCCCACCTCGATGACGTGATAGAGAGTCAGAGGTGGAGAATTAAATAGGCAGATTTGTGTCACTTAATCCTCAGCATGTGCACATTGGCATTTTTACAGTGGTGAATAATGGGGCATTTATGTGTCCCACCATGAGAAGACTTATTAACATATTCAAATTGCATAACTAAACACAGTTATGAGCCTGATTTGAAAATAATTATTGAAGCGTGTGTTTTCCATTTGGTTAGGAAATGAGGCAATGATGCAAAGTTCAGATTTGCTTACTCACTCCTGCCTGACTTTCTTTGGGCCTTTTGTTGCCAAGGACCATTGCCAAAACTCCTGTCTCCTAATTCCTGTGGCCTTTCCTGCCTGTTGATTAAATTGCACATTTGGCCATTTAATCCCAATTGACTGGCCCATAGTCAGTTTGGTCGACGTTGCAGGAGACAGGGAAATGTGAGATCATACATTTTAGAAATATTACCAAGTAAATATATGTTTCATAAATAATAATCGATGAAGACAAGCTGCAAAATGTATGGTTCATGTATACGTCAAAAGTCGATAATTGATGAAATAATAAAACAAAGAAAGTTTGATGTTTAATTCCACAAATAGAGGCAGAGAGTAAAAAAGCAATAATGCCAATCTTATGCAAATTGCTTAGTGATCTTAGTTGGTTATTGGACTTGGACTTTGTCTATGAAACTGGTGAGCTAGAATGGGTTACAATGTGGAGAACTGTAAATGCACTCTCTATCTTCCTCTTTGCTCTATCTATTGTACTTGAGTTTGACAATTGTATTTATATATCTGATTGTTGGACAGCATGCTTTTCATTGCACCTTGAAAGTACACATCACAATAAAAACCTAAACCAAAACAAATAGTACCATTTTAAGCTGGAAATTTCAACAATATAGAAAAGTCATGGAAGATGTGCATTAATGATCTCAGATACCAGGAATGAAAACCTTTAGAATGAGAAAGAACTAGGGTCTCTTCATTGAAGCAAAGGTGATGAGAGGGAATCCAGAAAGTAGGTTATAACAAGAGAAGAATTTTGGTAAGCTGAATGGGAGAACCAAATTCCACCTGTGCTGATTTGATAACACAGGAGGTAAGTATAAGATCTTCACTGAAATAAGGAAGAACATAGGGATTTGGTTTGATTGGGTGGTTTGTTAGGCTCTGAAGTGCCTTACCGTAAGCAGTGAAGGTAACAGGGACCACGACCACCTGCTAATGATGTGCATTTATCACCAGAGGGCCAGGAAACAACATATATTTTTTGAAAACCCGGAGACCTGCAGCTCTTAGACCCTGTACGTAAGCATATCCTTCCAATAATGTATTTCACTGTATTTCAGAACATGTGACCATGATAAACCAATACCAATAAGATCAGACAGGCAGCATCTCTTGAGAGAAGGAATAGGCGACGTTTCGGGTCGAGACCCTTCTTCAGACCCGAAACGTCGCCCATTCCTTCTCTCCAGCGATCCTGCCTGTCCCGCTGAGTTACACCAGCAGTTTGTGTCTATCTTCGATTTAAACCAGCATCTGCAGTTCTTTCATACCAATAAGAACAGAGGTTGATGCAGGCATTGGACTTCTTATGCGACCACAAGAGTTTAGTTTTAGTTTAGTTTAGTTGAGTTTTGTCCCGTGTACCGAGGTACGGTGAAAGGCTTTTGTTTTCATGCTATCCAGTCAGAGAAAAGACGAAACATGAATACAATCAAGCCGTCCACATTGCACAGATAAAGGATACAACATTCAGTGCAAGTTATAACAAATATAACCATGTATCATAACAATGTGGCAGTTTATAAGAGAATCTTTATTATCATGAAGTTGACGTACGGAATGTGTGGCCACCCAAGATCATTTGCAGGGAAGACTTTAGTCTTTAGTCTTCTCTTGCTGTGTACATGTGCACACTGCTAGATTGGGCAGGTTGTACATTACTTTGGAGAGCTGCAACTGCTCTGATTTTTGTCGGGTTGGGAAAGAGTTGTGGAAGAGCATAATGCGATATTCAGGGATATCATGGCACCATCATCAAAGAATTTATACAGTAAGCAAAATAAATCAAACAGCCCATTGTATCACTTCCTAAGATCAAAATAAAATTAATTCTACTACCCTGCTATATCCGTGGCCATATCTGATTCAGATACTTATCCAATTTTCCTTTAAAAGATGCAGTCTCCATAGCAACCATTCCCGTAACAATGCGTTCTGTTCTCCAACATAAATAGATTTCCCCTAACCTCCCGCACCTTCTCAAATGGAATTTTAAATTGATAGCTCCTCTTCACTGACCCCTCAATTAATGTTTTTTTTCATGTTGGCCTTACTAAAATATTTAATTATCTTGAAAGCTTTTTGAAAATCCTTCTTATCCTCTGCAGTAGAAATCATCAAATATTAAATCTCTCCTTTTATCTGTTATTTTCCATCCTTGGAATTGTCCTGGTGAATCTATTACCTAGAAAATGACTTTAAGCTATTTCTGATGCACTGAACCTGTGTGGTGAATTGAGCTAATGTAAAATCTGGTCACCCAGAACAAATTGCTCAGTTGTGCAAAGAGCTATGTTATGCAATGATCGGGTGACATACGTCCAGAGTAACAATGCCTGCTTGACTGGCATCTCATCAACAATCTTAAATGTTAATTCCCTCCACCAGTGGTGCACAGTGACTGGTGCATGTACAAAGCTGCTGCATGAACTGCAGTTACTCACCCAAAATGTGCATACGGCACTTTGCAAACTTGCAACTTGTACCACGAAGGAGAAGGGTAGCATGGATATGAGAATAACTGCACCTGTACCTTCCTTTCTAAAGTCACATACTATCCCTATTTAGAAATATATTGCCAGTCCTTCATCATTGCTGAGTCGAAAACCATGAAACTCCCTTTCCAATAGTACTATGGAAGCTCTCACACATGTCCCATCTTCCATTACAGGTGAATTTGGAAGATCACACAAAATTACATAGAACATAGAACATATTACTGCACAGGAACAGGCCCTTCGGCCTACAACATCTACACTGAACATGATGCCATGACCATTACTTAAAACTAGCATGTAACCCATATCCTTTTTTACCTGGATATCCATATGCCTATCCAAAAGTCTATTGACTGCCACTACCATCTATATTTAAACTACCAACCCCGGCAGCACCCTCTGCGTAACTCAAAAGATTGTACTACTGTGCAGCCCTAATGTGGCTGAAGAGAAGCTACAACACTACCTTCCACAACGGCCACAGATGATAGCTTTTTCCATCAATTTGCTGATGAAAGTTATTTCAGTGTTGGGCTAAGTACTAAATTCATTGGAAACTGTGAAAGATAATCATCAAAGCTATCACTGAGGTCCAAAATTTAAGAGTCAAGAGTCAAGAGTGTTTTATTGTGATATGTCCCGGATAGAACAATGAAATTCTTACTTGCTGCAGCAGAACAGAATATGTAAACATCATACAGTGTAAACAATATGATAAACGAGAGAAGTTCATTGTGTATACACACATACTCACAAGTACACACATACACACACACATATATATATGTGTGTGTGTGTGTGTGTGTACTTGTGAGTATGTGTGTATACACACTGAACTTCTCTCGTTTATATATATATATATGTATGTATATATATATATATATATATATATATATATATAAATTTTTATATACACACACACAAACACATATATATATATATATATATATATATATATAAATTTTTATATACACACACACAAACACATATATATATATATATATATATATATATATATATATACCAGACCAAGTGGTCCCATTCCTCGTAGGGTTTCCATTGTGATGTGGGAAATTTGAGTCTCTTCTTTAAAATAAGTTGTTTTAAATTTTTTTAAAAAAAATCTTAAAAAAATTAAAATGCTATATAAAACAACTGCGTGCACAGCATCCTAATGATCCGTTGGTGGCGAAAGCCACTAACCTGTGCCCCGTGCGTGTAGCGCTGATTGGCGGTGAGCGGCGGGGAACAGCGATGATGGCGAATGGTGACCGGCGAACGAAGGCAAATGGGAAGCGTCGCCCATTTTTTCCATCCAACTTAACGGCCATTCCTCATTGGGTTTCCATCGTGACATGGGAAAATTGCATTTGTTCTTTGAAATAAATGGCGTATTTTTGTTAAAAATAAAATAAATCCTATCTGGAATATTTTTGCATTTTATGGAAAATCCTCTCTTGAAGATCCTCGAGACTGTGCCTTCATTCAGTAGCAACGTCAGCTCGACTGCGACGGCAGTTGCTTTGAGCGGGAAGAAGCCGCTACCCCGACGCGGGACCCTGACCAATCGGGCATCGAGCGGGAGGTTGTAACCAATCAATGGACTCCACATGGGGGTGAGAGGCAGGAACAAATCTGGAAGCGCCGGTGACCAATCAAGGTGGGGAGCGCCGGCACCCCCCCCCACCCCCCCCACCCCCCCCCCCACATTGGACCCAGACCAATTGGGCGGCAGGTGTGTGGTTGGAGCTGAACACAAAATGGCAACCCTCCCCCAACCGCACACGTGCTGATCTGGAGGACATCCATTGGGCCCAAAGCTCTTCTGCATTGGTGTAGCACCCTCCCCTCCCCGACTCGCACCCTTCCCCTCCCCCCCACTCACCCACTCCATCCCCCTTGAACTCCCCTTTTCACCCCCTTTCCCCCTTACCCACCATCCCCCCTTATTCCCCCTCCTCCCCTCACACCCCCCCCTCCAGTCTTAGGGGCTCACTGGAACTCCCCCCCCCCACTCACCCACTCCATCCCCTCCTCCCCCCACTCACCTACTCTACCCCCCCTTCCTCCCCCTACTCACTCACTCCATCCCCTCCCCCATACCATCCCCCTTCCCCCCCACTCACCCACGCCATCCCCCCTCCCCCACTTCACCAACTCCAGCCCCTCTTACCTCCCCACCCCACTCAACCACTCCATCCACCCCCCTCACCCACTCCATCCCCCCCTCCCCCACGCCCCCCACTCACCCACTCCATCCCACCTCCCTCCCCCACTCACCCACTTCTTCCCCCCTCACCCCTCCATCCCCTCTCACCCACTCCATCCCCCCTCACCCTCTCCACCCCCCCTCCCTCCCCACCTCACTCACCCACTCCACCCCCCCTCCCGCACCCATCCATCCCCCCTCCCCACTAACCCCACTCCATCCCCCCTCCCTCCCCCATTCACTCACTCCTTCCCTCCTCACCCCTCCATCCTCCCTCACCCACTCCATTCTCTCCACCATCGTCCCGTTGATATAAACAGGATTGTGGGTCCTCGTCATCCGTCCTCTTCCAAAGTCCACAATCAGTTCATTGGTTTTACTGATATTGAGAGCCAGGTTGTTGTGCTGGCACCATTTGGTCAATCTGTCGATCTCACTTCTATACTCTGACTCATCACCATCTTAATTCATCCAACGATTGTGTCGTCAGCGAACTTGAAGATGGAGTTCGCACTGTGTCCGGCTACACAGTGATGAATATAGAGTGAGTGGAGTGAGTAGAGTAAATTGTTAGCCAATACACCAAATGCAAATGGTTAATTCTCCCAATTTCTGAGCCAACTAGTTATGCTTAAAGAGAATTAGCTCACCTTTCATTTCATTACTATTTGTGAAATCTACAGCATCAACTTTCAAAGGTAATTAATTACCATTGAAGTTCTGTCATTTCATCAAATAGGTTTCTATATAGATATGATTTTCTTACTTTCTATTGAAAGGATAAAGAGACAATTTGTGAAGCTGGTTCTAGAAATCATGAGCAACTTATGAAAAAAGAAAAACTAAACGTTAAATCGCTAAAAGTATTAAGTTTCTTTGAAGGAGATTTGGCTTTATATATTTTCTGAAGATTTTCAATATCTATATACTAAAACTCTCGTTTGTTTGTTTGTTTGTTCTTAAACTACAGCCAAAACGGTACATGATAGCGTGGCAATTTTAGGCCCACCTTATTCACCTTTGGCGCTAATGGAAGAGGTTTCATTGAAATCGGTGTTATATTTTTAAAGTTATTCACATTTTAGTTTAAATCTATCTCCTTGAATGTGAGGGGGAGGGAGGGAGGGAGGGGGGGAGGATAAGGGGGGTTGAGAGGGATGGAGTGGGGGGAGGGGAAGAGGGAGGGGGAGGGGAGGGGGTGGAGGGAAGGGGGGAGGGGGTATGGGGGAGGGGAGGAGGAGAGGAGGGAGGGGGGGAGGGGGGTGAGGTGGGGGAGAGGGTGCTACACCAATGCAGGAGAAGTTGGGCCCAACGGGTCTACTTGGTCTAGTAATTATTAAAAATTGTTACAAGCAAGTGTTTCTTTGTGTTGAATAGGAATCATCCAGCAATTAATATTTAGTTTGCTCTGATGCATCCTAACCTATCGGTCCTGAGCCTCCTCCATTGCTAGAGTGAAGCCACACACAAACTGAAGGTACAGCACCTCATATTCCACTTGAAGGTATTTATTCACAAAATGCTGGAGTAACTCAGCAGGTCAGGCAGCATCTCAGGAGAGAAGGAATGGGTGACGTTTCGGGTCGAGACCCTTCTTCAGACTGATGTCTGGGGAGCGGGACAAAGGAAGGATATAGGTGGAGACAAGAAGACAGTGGGAGATCTGGGAAGGGGGAGGGGAAGAGAGGGACAGTGGAACTATCTAAAGTTGGAGAAGTCAATGTTCATACCACTGGGCTGCAAGCTGCCCAGGCGAAATATGAGGTGCTGTTCCTCCAATTTCAGGTGGGCCTCACTATGGCACTGGAGGAGGCCCATGACAGAAAGGCCAGACTGGGAGTGAGAGGGGGAGTTGAAGTGCTCAGCCACCGGGAGATCAGATTGGTTAATGCGGACTGAGCGCAGGTGGTAACTTACAAGCGAATTGTGTGACAATTGTATTTTTCCGATTTTAGGTGACTGACCTACAAAGAACAGTCCCTTTTTTTCCTACCCCACCCCCCTCCCATTCTTCCTTATGCCCTACATCGATTTGCTCCCATTTCTCCCCTTCCACACTCCTGAAAAAGACTGAGCATTTACCCTATCTACCCCCCCCCCCCGTATGATGTGATACATCTCCACAAGATTGACCCTTAATCTCCTGTGCTCCAAGGAATAAATTCTCTTTAGAAAGGGGTGATAGGTGTATTTTATTCTACTCTTGCAAGGTTATGATTGAGCACTGGCTGAAGCAAAAGTTTGTCAAGTTGGAGCAATGGCTCCAAATCAGCATCTAAAATAGAATCATGAACTTTTAAGAAGTAAGGTGCAAGCAGGTTCCATTACCTATACCATATTTAAACTCTCTTCCAGCTTTCTATCCCTCCCACCACCACAATCAGCCTGAAGAAGGGTCCCGACTGAAACATCAGCGTCTCCAGAGATGCTGCCTGACCCACTGTGTGAGTCAACACTGAGCCTTTTTTTGGTAAACGGGCATCTGCTGGTCCTTGTATCTCCACTTTAAATAGTATATGTTTTGATACAATTCAGCAGAAATAGAAGCAATTATTTTGAAACTATATTAAAAAGCACTAAATACAGGAAATTGAAACACAAACGCTTAATTAAAAATGCTATCTAAACTATAAAGATCGGTTAATCTTTTAATTGTGGCATTTTTGTTAAAACTGAAAATGATAGAATGACGAAATCACATGCAAATTCTTTTTACCATACTAGTCGATTGGCTGTAAACATTCAATACTTCTCCAAAGTCCGATCTTAACTCGTGCGTAATGACATGACAAATGCCACAAATTTACAACATTTTGCTGAAAAGCCTGTTTCCCTAATCAACTTCAAAGGATATGACATCATTCAACCAATGCTTCCAAATTTGTTCATAGTCAATTGCTAAAAGACAATACACGTAGTATTACACATAGTTCCAACTCTGATTGCAGCAAGGTTACTTAATTAGCAATCAAGCCATTTTTGCAGTGGATTGTAAAACTTTCAAATGCTGCATGTAATTGTACAGAACTAGCTATGTAACTCGTTATGTATAAAGCAGGCTATTAAAGACAAGCTGCAAACCCAGCACTGCATTTTTTTTGAGCTGTGCAGTACCGTGGAAAGATAAATTGCTGATAGGAGAACATTCAAATTATAATCATCAAAATTCTTAAAATTCAAGTTCATTATTAAGTCTTTAATAGAACAGAATACACTCTAATATAATCTATAGTTTTGACTGATCTTTGCTTTGTTGGATGTATTTAATCCTGCCGATTGTTTTGAACAAGAAAATGGCTTTGGTGGTCCACATAAATTAATCTTGTTGAAGCCTGTGTTTACATTATGTATAGTAATGGAAATTTCCGATGCCTAAATATTTGGGATTTTTGAACTCTTTGAACTAAATTGCTTGTTGGCACTATAACATTTTCTTTTCCTTTTCACCACGATGAGCATTAATGTATACCTAATTATTTTACTTTTATCTTGCATGATTACCATTTTAGAAATCGCAAGAATCAAAGAGTAAGTGTTGTTGAAATGGCTGAAATGTTACACTGACTTCCACCAGGCCCTTTCATTGCAATCCCTGTTATAACAGGTGAATTATGAAGGATAACCAATGTATGGGCACACCCTTCAAGAACATGACTTGTACTTTAAAAAAGTTTCTTCATGCTCCCAAATTACACAAAGCATTCCTACTCTATCTATGCATCATTATATATTTTTTAAATTACAGCACTCATTGTTTCTTACATTATGCTGTTCCCACAACCTTTGTTACTAATGACAACTCGAACAATGAAGGAGCTTGCAAGGAAACAAAGATCAGTTCATGTTGCCCATACAGATGGTTCTGGGTCCAGTGGTTTTATGATCCCAACAATATTGTAACTTATACTGTTTGCTCACTTCATAGGGATTGAACAATGACTGTACTATAGGATTTAACAATGGCTCATTTCTTCCATATAATCCAACGACCATTTGTATAGTATTACAAGACATGTTAACCACACTCCAGTCAAAGAGTGAGCAAGCATAAATGTTACAATATTAATGGTATTACTTCAGTTCAGACAATGAACATTAACCACAATTCTAACATTTCTAATGCGAAGACTGTGTTTCACCTCTCGAAACTGGATATAAATCTAATTGGGAATGATAAACTGCCCAGCAGTTCATTGCAAACTTACTAACCCATTACATTTACATTCAATGTGTAGGAAGGGACTCCAGATGCTGGTTTACACCAAAGATAGACACAAAATGCTGGAGTAACTCAGCGGGACAGGCAACATCTCTCGATCGAAGGAATGGGTGACATTTGAGGTCAAGACCCTTCTTCAGACTTAGAGGAGAGGGAGACACAGATAAGGAATTCTAAGGTGTGAAAACAAGACATCAAAGGGGATGCGGATCAAGGAAAATGTGGAATAGATCATTGTTAGCTAGGAGAAGAGGACAACAAAGCAATCAGAGATAAAATTTAATCAGGGGGACAGTCAGACTGGTTGTAGAACTAGGAAGGGGGAGGATGGAGAGACAGGGTAAGCAAGGGATACTTGAAGTTAGAGAAGTCAATATTCATACCACTGGGGTGTAAGCTGCCCAAACAAAATGTGAGGTGCTGTTCTTCCAATTTGCGTTGGGCCTCACTCTGATAGTGGAGGAGGCCCAGGACAGAAAACTCAGTATGGGAATGGGAGGGGGAGTTAAAATATTTGGCAACCGGGAGATCAGGTAGGTTTAGGCGGACTGAGCGGAGGTTTTCAGCAAAATGATCGCGGAGCCTGCACATGGTCTCGCCAATATATAGGGTGAATATCCAAATCTACTCCAAACATGTACAGGTTTGTAGTTAATTGGCTCCGTAAAATTGTAAATTGTCCCTAGTGTGTAGGGCAGTGTTAGTGTGAGGAGAAAGCTGGTCGGTGCAGACTTGGTGGGCCGAAGGTCCTGTTTCTGCGCTGTATCTCTAAACTAAACTATACTAAACTAAGCTACAACATCACATATATCATCATACATTCATAAAAATTGAAGTAATTGGCTGGCCACCACACCAAACCTGTTTATTGTCAAAGGACCACAAAAAAATGTTGCTGTATCATGGCCACAATTCCCTTCAACTCCGGAGGACTTTTTATATCCAGCTAGAGGAAATAGTATTGTAATTATAATCTCAGATGCCCCAGTCATCACATAATGCTGCACATAACTGGAATTACCAGTCTTACGTCAGCATTATTATATCACTGATGTCTAAAAGGCATAAATAATCTGCTAAATATTACCCTTTGAGATATTCTCCACTGCAACTGCCTTGGTTGAAAGTGCCTATTACAGATTTATTGCAATGCTACGTCATCGTTGATTGTATTAACTTTGCTGATGGGCAACATCCATCACAAAAGGAGCATTGCCTCATTGGATTCAATTGTTCCCACCAATAAAGCTTTATCATTCCAATTAATTGTGTTAACCAACCCACTCTGGATAGGCCAACCTTGACCGATACCTGTGCGTTCGTAAGGCACCATTACAAATTATTGTGACAAAACAGATCACGAGATTTATTGTCTGAGTTAATGCTAGCTTTAAACATTTTTAGTTTATGCACATTCTCTGCACTCAATACAGATTTCATACCAATTAGTTGGATCATTGAGCTCTGAAATAAAACTTTGGGAAATGGATGTTCCTTGACCCTTTCCATTCCCAATTTTCTAGCCATCCTTCTGTGCAGCACTCAGAGTCATTGAGCTCCAGATCAGGTAATCCAAGGCCAAAGATTATCAGCACAAAAGATCCCAGCTGGCACATATACATTTTTTTTTAAAAGGCAGACAATGCAGGAGTAAGTCAATGGGTCAGGCAGCTTCTCTGGAGAATGCTGACCCTCCATCAGTCTGAAGAAGGGTCTTGACCCGAAACGTCACCCATTCCTTCTCTCCAGAGACACTGCCTGTCCCACTGAGTTACTCCAGCATTTTGTGTCTATCTTTTGTGTAAAACCAGCATCTGCAGTTTCTTCCTACACATCTCTGGAGAACATGGATAGATAACGTTTTGGGTTGGAATCCCTCTTCAGACTGATTATAGTAGAAGGGAGAAAGCTGGAAGAGAGGTGTGGGCAGGACAAAGCCAGCATAGTGATAGATGGACACTTGTGAGGGGAAGATTTGATTGGCAGATGGGTGCACAAAGGCCAGAGATCAGAAGAAGACAGATAGCTGTGAGATAAGAGACAAGAGGCTTGAAATGTGAAGCCAGAGGAAGGCTAGAGTTGGAAGGGGAAGGGAGAAGGAGGCCAAGGTTGTAGGAGTAACTAGACCAAGTGGACCCGTTGGGTCCATTCCTCGTAGAGGGGGAACAGGGAAGGGGAGAGGGTGTGACTGAGTGAGCCCTGAACCCAAAGCCTCTCCTGTAATGGTGTAGCACCCTCAATCCCCTCCTCACTCAATCCCCCTTATCTCCCCTCCTCCCCCCACTGACCCACTCCATCCCCCACTTGGCCCTTCCCTGCCCCCATCCCCACTCCCCCAGCCCTGCCTCCACCCCATTCTCCCCTCCCCCACCCCTATTCCCCCCTCCCCCCACTACCCTCCCCTCACCCCCACTTCCCTCCCCTCCCCCACCCCCACTCTCCCTGCGTGCACCCCACTCTCCCTCCCACCCCCAATCTTCCCACCCACACTCTCTACCATCCCTACTCTGCCCTCCTCCCCACCCCCACTCTCCACTCCTCCCCAACCCCACTCTCCCCCAGCCCCACTCTTTCCTCCCGCACCCCCATTCTCCCCTCCTCTCCACCCCCACTCTCCTGCCTCCCACTGTCCCCCTCCCCCCCACCCCACGCTCTCTCCCCCCATGCCCACTGATCCCTTCCCCCCACACCCACCTCCCCCCACCCCCACTCTCCCCAACCCCCTCCCTCCACCCCCACTCTGCCCCTCCTCCCCCACCCCCACTCTCTCCTCCCCCCACTTCCCCTACCCCCACCCTCCACCCACTCGGCCGCCACGCCCACTCCCCTCCGTGGAGCCGTTGGCAGTGAAAGCCACTTATCAGTGCCCGTGTGTTCAACGCTAACTGCCGACGTGCGAGTGTCATGATTTGCCCAGGATAATGGTGAGTAGCGTGGGCCAAAAATTGTGGCGCTGTGGTGTACCAATTTGGCTGTGCGAACCACAAAGTTATGGTGCACACATACACACATACACACAAACAAACAGATTTTTAGTAATATATAGATAGATAGATGGGTGTGGGGTACAGGGATGAAAGCAGGAAAAAGGGAGAGGGGTTGTTGTTGGTTATTTACATAAAATTTGAAAATTCAGTATTCATACCATTAGACCACTCAGCTACTCAAGCAGAATAAGAAGAGAGACTGCTCCTTCAGTTTGCGTGTGGCCTCACTCTGGCAATGGAGGATGCCCAGGACAAGAAGGTCGGTATGGGAATGGGAAGGGGAGTTAAAATGGTCCTGCTTTTTGGGGAAACTAGTACTGCTGTCAGATCCACATGCTCCCTCACCTAATCCTCTTTACCTGAATAAAAGTAGAGGATGTTCCTTTTGTTGGGGTTCAGAGCATTAATCATCAAGGACTAGTCGTACTCCAGTCATTCCCTCCTCTCCCCTCTCTCATGAGGCAAGAGTTACAGAGGAACACATACCTCCGGATATAGGGGCTGTTTCTTCTATTGTTATCAGGCAACTGAACCATCCGATCACCAGCAAGAGTGCGGCCTTGACCTCCCATCTACCAATTGGAGACTTTTAACTATCTTTAATAGGACTTCACCTTGCACTAAATGTTATAACTTTTGTCCTATATCTGTACCCTGTGGACGGCTTGATTGTAATCATGTATGGTCATTTCTTTGACAGGATAGCATGCAACTATAAAGCTTTTCAAAGTACCTCGGTGCACGTGACAATACTAAACCATATACTAAATTAGTGACCTACCACTGTGGATGTAGAAATAGATCATTTGTGCCCACATAGAATAATGCTGAAGTTAGGAAGTTGAATATGACATTGTCTTTAGGAAGCAGAATAGTCCAGGCTCAGTGGTGGGCTGAAGGTCTAGCTGTAAAATGACACAGAACTCTGGGATGACAGGACATTGTACTGTAGGGCCATTGTTTCTCTGTGGGTTTGAGATAGGAGAATAGGTCCCTTCATGGGGGAACTTTTCAAACATTACCAGTGGTGCAGTTGGTAGAGCCGCTGCCTCACAGGGGTTTTGATCCTGACTTCGGATGCTGTCTGTGAAAAGTTTGTATGTTCTCCCTATGGCTGTGTGGGTTTCCTCCAGCTGCTTTGGTTTGCTCCCACATCCCAAAGATGTGCGGGTTTGTAGGTTAATAGGCTTCTTTTAATTGCTGCTACTGAGCAGGGAGTGGATGAGAAAGTGGGATAGCATAGAACTAGTGTGATTGGGTGATTGATGGTAAACATGGACTTGTTGGGCCATAGGGCCTGTTTCTATGCTGTATCTTTCAATCAATCAACCCTCCTTTGGGATTCACAACCTTATCTGTGTTGCCTGTGATACTTGACATGAAACCTCCATGGAACCAATAGGATCACTAAGAAACATCCTTTTGTGGCTGTGCAAATCAATCCAAGTTTCTGTGGTCAGTAGAAACAAGTTTTACGGTGAAGAGTCAGCTTACAGAGTACTCAGAAACGTTTGCAGAAGTGTGACCTTTCAGTATGAGTAGCCTCTAAATGGCACTGCCATAACCCAAGCATCGTCATGGAAAACTGGTTGGTTTGAGACTACACAAAAGTAGTCACACTTTGAGCTAACATCACCTAATTTCTGCCAGAACCACACTGTAGTGACATTGCACGAAGACTGACGTCTGATGCCGTCAATGAGTCACTACAGTTTCCTAACTTCACGAGCATCCTACGTGGGCACAACTAATCTCTCCCACGTTTACAGCAGTCAGTCACTTGTGCTCTAAGACGTAGCTACTTGAGTTTCTGGAAGGCTGCATTCCAGCCCAGAAATGTTGCAATCATGTGGATAATCAAATTTTATTCTCAAAGCCCTAAAAGAAAAAGGTTTCTGTTCCATTTTCCCATCTAACTGCAGGTCAGCTCATCAGCAAATGAAATGTCACCATTATATCTGTTTTCTTTGGCCATTTCATGTAAAGGGCATCATGTCCCTGTGGTTTCATTTGGCCCATCGAGCATATTACAGTTCTCAGAGCAATCCACATCATCCTATTCCTCATTTATTTCCGTACCATCCATTCTCTCACTTCTGGCTGCACACTGACAACATTCAAGGTTAGGATTGAACTTAGGTTGCTGATGATGACCTACCCGCAGAGCCAAAGTGCCACCTGGGAGCATTACTTAAAATAAGTATTACCAGCAGATATTACCTGATATTCCAGGTTAAGGAAAAACATCAATACTGTTTACTTAGCGGCACGAGATTTTAAATATCCTTCTAAACCACAAATCCTAAACACGATATATTCCATCAGCTGGTATTGCTTCCAGGAACATACACCGTCTCTTCCAGAGCTATCAAGATTCTGACTGATGAGTGATAGTGTATAATTCCCCTTGGATGTACAGCCTGGTATTAGATCCCTTGTGCCACCCTTTCCATTTAACTGACCATTCCCAGGCAGTTTTAAAAACAATAAAAATGTCTTTGTTGACACATTAAACTGCAGATATTGGTTTAAAAAGAGACGCAAAGTACTGAAGTAACTCAGCGGGTCAGGCAGCATCATTGGAGAGCAGAATCTTAATCGGTTGGCCAAGGGGGCTGAGGAATGATTGATGGAATTTAATACAGAGGAATGTGAGGTGTTGCATTTTGGGATGTCTAACATGGCAAGGTCCCACACAGTGAATTGCAGGGCTCTGGGGAGTGTTATAGAGCAGAAGGATTAAGGTGAGCAGGTACATAGTTCCTTGAAGGTAGAGTCGCAGGTGGTCAAAAAGGCTTTTGGCATGTTGGCCTTCATCAGTCAGTATTGAGTATAGAAGTTGGCAGGTCATGTTGCAGTAAAAGATGTTGGTGAGGCCGCATTTAGAGCATTGTGTTCACCATGTTATAGGAAATATGTTGTCAAGCTGGAAAGGGTACAGAGAAGATTTACGAGGAAGTAACCAGAACTCAAGGGTCTGAGCTGTAGGGAGGGGTTGAGTAGGCTGGGACACTATTCCTTGGAGTGCAGGAGGAAGAGAGGTGATCTTATAGAGATGTTTAAAATCATGAGGAATAGATCGGGTAGACACACAGAGTCTCTTGCCCAGACTAGGGGAATCGAGGACCAGAGGACATAGGTTTAAGGTGAAGGGGAAAAGGTTTAATAGGAATCTGAGAGGAAATTAAGGAGAGGAAGTATAACATAGCAAAGAGAAGTGGGAAGACAGAGGATTGGGACTCTTTTAAAGAGCAACAAAAGTTAACTAAAAAGGCAATACGGGGAGAAAAGATGAGGTACGAGGGTAAACTAGCCAATAATATAAAGAAGGATAGCAAAAGTTTTTTTAGGTACGTGAAGAGGAAAAAAATAGTCAAGGCAAATGTGGGTCCCTTGAAGACAGAAGCAGGGGAATTTATTATGGGGAACAAAGAAATGGCAGACGAGTTAAACCGTTACATTGGATCTGTCTTTACTGAGGAAGATACACACAATCTCCCAAATGTTCTATGGGCCGGAGAACCTAGGGTGATGGAGGAACTGAAGGAAATCCACATTGGGCAGGAAATGGTTTTGGGTAGACTGATGGGACTGAAGGCTAATAAATCCCCAGGGCCTGATGGTCTGCATCCCAGGGTACTTAAGGAGGTGGCTCTAGAAATAGTGGAAGCATTGGAGATCATTTTTCAATGTTCTATAGATTCAGGATCAGTTCCTGTGGATTGGAGGATAGCAAATGTTATCCCACTTTTTAAGAAAGGAGGGAGAGAGAAAACGGGTAATTATAGACCAGTTAGTCTGACATCAGTGGTGGGGAAGATGCTGGAGTCAATTATAAAAGACGAAATTGCTGAGCATTTGGATAGCAGTAACAGGATCATTCCGAGTCAGCATGGATTTACGAAGGGGAAATCATGCTTGACAAATCTACTGGAATTTTTTGAGGATGTAACTAGGAAAATTGACAGGGGAGAGTCAGTGGATGTGGTGTACCTCGACTTTCAGAAAGCCTTCGACAAGGTCCCACATAGGAGATTAGTGGGCAAAATTAGGGCACATGGTATTGGGGGTAGGCTACTGACATGGATAGAAAATTGGTTGACAGACAGAAAGCAAAGAGTGGGGATAAATGGGGCCCTTTCGGAATGGCAGGCAGTGACCAGTGGGGTACCGCAAGGTTCGGTGCTGGGACCCCAGCTATTTACGATATACATTAATGACTTAGATGAAGGGATTAAAAGTACCATTAGCAAATTTGCAGATGATACTAAGCTGGGGGGTAGTGTGAATTGTGTGGAAGATGCAATAATGCTGCAGGGTGACTTGGACAGGTTGTGTGAGTGGGCGGATACATGGCAGATGCAGTTTAATGTAGATAAGTGTGAGGTTATTCACTTTGGAAGTAAGAATAGAAAGGCAGATTATTATCTGAATGGTGTCAAGTTAGGAAGAGGGGATGTTCAACGAGATCTGGGTGTCCTAGTGCATCAGTCACTGAAAGGAAGCATGCAGGTACAGCAGGCAGTGAAGAAAGCCAATGGAATGTTGGCCTTTATAACAAGAGGAGTTGAGTATAGGAGCAAAGAGGTCCTTCTACAGTTGTACCGGGCCCTGGTGAGACCGCACCTGGAGTACTGTGTGCAGTTTTGGTCTCCAAATTTGTGGAAGGATATTCTTGCTATTGAGGGCGTGCAGCGTAGGTTCACTAGGTTAATTCCAGGAATGGCGGGACTGTCGTATGTTTAAAGGCTGGAGCAATTAGGCTTGTATACACTGGAATTTAGAAGGATGAGGGGGGATCTTATTGAAACATATAAGATAATTAGGGGATTGGACACATTAGAGGCAGGAAACATGTTCCCAATGTTGGGGGAGTCCAGAACAAGGGGCCACAGTTTAAGAATAAGGGGTAGGCCATTTAGAACGGAGATGAGGAAGAACATTTTCAGTCAGAGAGTGGTGAAGGTGTGGAATTCTCTGCCTCAGAAGGCAGTGGAGGCCAGTTCGTTGGATGCTTTCAAGAGAGAGCTGGATAGAGCTCTTAAGGATAGCAGAGTGAGGGGGTATGGGGAGAAGGCAGGAACGGGGTACTGATTGAGAGTGATCAGCCATGATCGCATTGAATGGCGGTGCTGGCTCGAAGGGCTGAATGGCCTACTCCTGCACCTATTGTCTATTGTCTATCTATTGAGGGATAACTTTTTCACATAAAGGGTGGTGGGTGTATGGAACGAGCTGCCAGAAGAGGTAGTTGAGGCAGGGACTATAGCAACATTTAAGAGACAAGAAACATTTAAGAAACATTTAGACAAGTACATGGATAGGACAGCACATGGTATTGGGGGTAGGGTACTGACATGGATAGAAAATTGGTTAACAGACAGAAAGCAAAGAGTGGGGATAAATGGGTCCCTTTCGGAATGGCAGGCAGTGACCAGTGGGGTACCGCAAGGTTCGGTGCTGGGACCCCAGCTATTTACGATATACATTAATGACTTAGACGAAGGGATTAAAAGTACCATTAGCAAATTTGCAGATGATACTAAGTTGGGGGGTAGTGTGAATTGTGAGGAAGATGCAATAAGGCTGCAGGGTGACCTGGACAGGTTGTGTGAGTGGGCGGATACATGGCAGATGCAGTTTAATGTAGATAAGTGTGAGGTTATTCACTTTGGAAGTAAGAATAGAAAGGCAGATTATTATCTGAATGGTGTCAAGTTAGGAGGAGGGGGAGTTCAACGAGATCTGGGTGTCCTAGTGCATCAGTCAATGAAAGGAAGCATGCAGGTTCAGCAGGCAGTGAAGAAAGCCAATGGAATGTTGGCCTTCGTAACAAGAGGAGTTGAGTATAGGAGCAAAGAGGTCCTTCTACAGTTGTACCGGGCCCTGGTGAGACCGCACCTGGAGTACTGTGTGCAGTTTTGGTCTCCAAATTTGAGGAAGGATATTCTTGCTATGGAGTGCGTGCAGCGTAGGTTCACTAGATTAATTCCCGGAATGGCGGGACTGTCGTATGTTGAAAGGCTGGAGCGATTGGGCTTGTATACACTGGAATTTAGAAGGATGAGGGGGGATCTTATTGAAACATATAAGATAATTAGGGGATTGGACACATTAGAGGCAGATAACATGTTCCCAATGTTGGGGGAGTCCAGAACAAGGGGCCACAGTTTGAGAATAAGGGGTAGGCCATTTAGAACGGAGATGAGGAAGAACTTTTTCAGTCAGAGGGTGGTGAAGGTGTGGAATTCTCTGCCTCAGAAGGCAGTGGAGGCCAGTTCGTTGGATGCTTTCAAGAGAGAGCTGGATAGAGCTCTTAAGGATAGCGGAGTGAGGGGGTATGGGGAGAAGGCAGGAACGGGGTACTGATTGATAGTGATCAGCCATGATCGCATTGAATGGCGGTGCTGGCTCGAAGGGCTGAATGGCCTACTCCTGCACCTATTGTCTATTGTCTATTGTCTATTGACAGGTTTAGAGGGATATGGGCCAAACGCAGGCAGGTGGGATTAGTGTAGCTGGGAAATATTGGCCGGTGTGGGCAAGTTGGGCTGAAGGGACTGTTTTCCGCTGTGTGACTCTATGACTCTACAACATGAAAGTTTTGTTTCGGGTCGGGATCCTTCTTCAGCAAATGTTTTTGTTGTTAGTCTTTCAATCTGTAAGACGTAGGCTGGTGCAATGTTGATTTAAATATAAACTTTACATTTCAACGGTAGAATCATCTGAGAGGAATGCTAATGATTGAGACCATTCTTGATTACACTTCCACTGTGCGTAATTGTGATGTCAAACTTAACCAAATAAAAAGAACTGCGAGAGAATGAATGAAATGTTCCTTTGAAATGAAACTTTGCTAACATAAAGAACCAACAATGGTAAGTTCTTGTATATCTTCAATTCCAAGCTGTAACTTGAATATTTACACAATAGACACTTGTGAGTATTTTTTTCCATATGAAAGCAACAGAATTATGACATAGAAAGATTTAGTAAGTATAATTGTGGTTACACGGCCGGTAAGACATGCTCCTTATTGAAATATGATTTGATATGGGGAAAAAAGAATGCCTCGCCCCTAAACACTGACATAGAAATCTCACTTCAGAAGGTAAAGGAAATTATGTTCTTAATATTTCATACTATGAACAAATTACTCTGACCAATTACTTTGCCTCGGTAGAGACTTTTTAAAAATTCTTACAATGTTGCAGTGTGTTTTAATGTCAATAATTGCTGAGATTAATGTCATAAAATATGGTTCTTGTATTACCTGAACAAATATAGGCATTACAATTTACATCAGAAAATCCTTCCAAGAGCAAATCTGTTTGATTTTTATGAAAGATAGACACAAAATGCTGGAGTAACTCAGCGGGACAGGCAGTCCCTCTGGAGAGAAGGAATGGGTGATGTTTCGGGTCGAGACCTTTCTTCAGACTGAGAGTCAGGGGAGAGGGAATCATGGAAGGGTAAAATGTGAAAACAGATGATGATAAGGAAATGTAGAATGGTGCATTGTTAGCTGAGGGAAAGGTGCCAAGGAGGCATAGCAAAGTTAATCAGAAGGGTAATTAATCTAATCAGAGAACTAGAGTGGGGGAGGGATGGAGAGAGAGGGAAAGCAAGGGTTACTTGAAGTTAGAGAAATCAATGTTCATACCATTGGGTTGTAAGCTGCGCAAGCAAAATATTTTTTATGTTTAGGTTCATCAGGATATGTGGGAGAAATCATTCACTCAACCAGCTCTTAATTGTGTATCCACATCTTGCTGTCACGTGATTAGTACCTTCATTTATACAATGCTTGAAAGAACAGTGGAGATAATGTAGCACCCCTTCAACACTGGACTGACGAGGCATCTTAAGGTATATACTTTTAAGAAGTGAACCCTTCTGAATCCCACTCTCCTGACTCAGAGGTGAAAATTCCATTAGAGATCTAAGTTGAGACTCAGGCACGAATAGTAGTTTTGACAAATAATGCAGTAGTTTAAAATTAATCACTTATGAATTACACAAATCACACAATAATTGTTTCTCTACAGATTATATAAAGAACAATACATGATTGGGTTACCTGACAGCTTGTGTTTCATAATTATTCTTTTGTTACATAATTCACAATTTATTTTTGCATAACTGGCACAGTAAGTTCTGATTGTGGAGAGATTTATGACTGTTATAAATATAGTTCAGATTGCAGAACTCTGTATTTAGTGTAGTTAGGCATTATTCAGGATTTATTTCCCTCTCACAACAAGATATTTTATTTTTATTTGTACAGTACAGCTGGGCAATGATGGAATGGCTGCATGCATCATATTCCCAATCATCCAAAAACATCATACTTCCATTTATAAAATCATCTCTACCTTGACGGCCATCATTAAAAAAAACCCATTCCTGCTCATTGTGTTGAGTACAGATGCATTTTGCGCAGTTGGGATTGGTTGGAAGCCACCTCCCTCATGTGGAACATTTGCAACTGTCGGAAAAAGAGGTACCGGACACCTCAACTGGGGCCAGGTTTCAACTTAGGTTCGAATCCCACTGCATGCCACACTTGGTACAATAATTGACATTTGCGAAGGCATTTAGCTTGACAACATGATGCACGTGGCCCTTCTATGGCGTGGGTAACAAGACTGAATGTTGCCACATGCCACCTCACATTCAGAAGCAAGGAAAATAGTGACCTCTAGTGGTGACACCTTTGTCAATATTGCAAATTTAAACATTTATAAAAAAATATAATTAAAAATTAGTGACAAACCCAACATGGAGAGAGTACGAGTTTGTTCCTGCCCATTCCACAGCAGGGAAAGAGGTGGCAATGCTGGAAAGCAGCACCATTTCATTGCTGGCATGTTGCATGCTATGACATCATCAAGCACTTCCAGGATCCAATGCATTGTGGAGCTCCCTCTACCAACGATGAATGCTAAAATTAAAGACTACTTTGACGCAGATTGAATCAGTTATCTTAAAAATCCAGATTATTGAATTATAAAATAATTTCCACATTGAATATCGAACGCACTCTGCGCCATTTCAATTCACCCCTTTGTGTTATCAAAATGCTTCCTTGGTATTCTGTGCTGAAAAGCCATAACTCATGCCAGCTGATTACTGGAGGGATCAGTCTTCCTTTAGTGGAGATGATGTAGCACTCCACCAACATTTTCAGGAGCCATAGAAGCTTGCAAAACCCCTGCAGAAATGTTTCTAATGGATTAGTATTTGGATTAAAGATAGACACAAAGTGCTGGAGCAACTCAGCAGGTCAGGCAGCATCGCTGGAGAAGAAGGATGGGTGAGGATTTTGGTTGGCACTCTTCTTCCGACTGCTGAATTAGGATTTAGATTTAGGTTACTCTTTTTAAACTTCTTTTCATCTGCAGTACTCTAAAAAGTTACTCTGATCTAGAGTTACGTAGGGAGCACATCTTGCCTGGTGTCAGAAGTATTGGAATCCTAATGTGGGATATCCTTGCTCCTTACTATACTTCCTGCACTTGTTTGTGGTGGCAATTCAGAAAATCTGCATGTATGGCCAGATCCCAGTGAAATTAATTCCCAGAATAATATTGCACTGAACCCAATTGTAGATGGATGTCCACTTCGGTAGAGGAACATGACTTTGCATCAGTCCCTCTTATTGTTCCTAGCTCGAGAAACTCTGAAGGTTCAACCAATCAGACTCAGATTAGATCAGTACCTGGAACTGACTTTCATGTAAAATATGCACGTCTCAAAGGAAAATAAATCCATTTGGAGAAGACGCTGGGAGATGAAGCACATTGGGTGTCTTTGAGTTCATGCCGGTTAATCACTTACATTGCATTTCAAACTTATTTATCACAAATGATTCATCATGTCCACTGGCATTTTAAATGACTGCCTTTCCACTTCTCACACAGAAGAAATACAACCGAGTTCATCCTCCAGTTGGCAATAACAAGGCTCATTTATTGCAGGGAGCTTACTCATGTTAAGGTCATCCTTGAAGTAAAGAAAATAATGGATGAGTTTACAATTAAACAATTTGACCTCTTCAGTTCTGGGCCCAGTTTTGTTTTTCTCCTAGGGGACCTAGAGTGGGATACTTCAATTCAAAGTTATTGCTTTACTATTTAGTGATGGCAGGAGGTAATGAAATACCTGCACAAACATCAGCACAAAATTAGTTTACTTCTTTATTAATTTAGCGATCTTAAATAACGGCATAACTCTAATTGTTCTTCCTTGACATATCCAATGACACAATGTAACATTTGATTAAAGTAGTAAAAGAACGATTAATTTTGTCACATGTAGTCCTTTCCGATCAAGAGACTTCACTCTAATGTCATTTACATGAAAATAAATTTGTTGACATATTGAGGCCTGGGCCTTGAGACATATTAAGGAAGGGGTGCACTTTCTTCCTACAGACAGCCAATAGTTCATTGCTGCATTATCAGATTACTAGATAACAAAAGCAATCTAATTTATTGAAAATGAATGGAAGCCTGCTGCACTTTAATGGGTGCTCTGCCTCCACCCACCAACTTGGTGATAAACGTGCTGCCGAACACAGGCAATTACTTGTATTGGCAATAACTTTTCTATGGACTAGTTTTAATAGATGACCTGGATAGATCTTGTGTAACGGAGTTATGCAAGCAACAAAAACTGTTTAAACAAGCTGTCCACACCTCATGGTATCTATGGTTTTCAGAAAGACACAGAATTTGTTGGTGATTCCTCCCTCATAGAGGTTAGGGGAGTTATTCCATAATTTGCAGGTTCTTATTTTGAAATCTACTATTCGTACCTTAACACCACAGGGAACTGTGGAAAATTCCATGGCTGGAGTGGCACAAAGTCTGCTCACAGCTTGGAACATATTTTACAAAAGTGATCTCCAGTTTGCATGAGACCTTTAATTAATTCACCCATATTGCCAAATATTACCACGGTCATGCAAAAAATTGACCCCACAAACTTAGCAGTGGTACTAATATCACCACTGCTTGAATGCAAGGTACCCCTCTGCAACATTTGTCCAACTGTGTCAATTTCACACCCAAACCATCGGTGCAAAGAATAGCAAATTCTGCACCCAGGTCTGGAAGAAGACAGCCAGCCAGTCATTCATACAAAATGGACTTTTGATGCAAGATTTTGGGCAGCCTTGCACTGTTTATCTGGCATCTGCAATTCAAGGGACATCAGAATGAGAGCCAAAGTTTGCTTCTGGTGAGATTAGGCATCTTCGCAGTCTTTCTTTTTCCTTTTGAAATAGAAGGAATTTGCAGGGCAACATTGCAGTAGAATGGGAGTGGGGCTGGCTGGTACACACTTGACAAGCAAAAAGGCTTCTACCCACCTGGCACCATTCTGCAAATCTAAGAAAATCACAAAGAACCGTCGATGCTGGAAAGCTAGAAACAGGAACTGCTGAAAGCACTCAGCAAGACAGGCCACAAGAGAAACAGGGCCCTTCATCAAAACTGGGAAATTGAGAAAATGCAGAGCATTGAACTATAAAGCACAGAAACAGACCCTTTTGCCCACATTGTCCATGCCGAACATAACGCCAAGATAAACTAATTTAATCTGATCCATATACTCCATTCCCTGCTTATACAAGTGGCTAACTAAAGCCTACATGGCTGTGCACTCCAGGCACCCAGCACACTCTGTGTCTAAAACTTGCCCTGCACAATTAAATTTTCAGGTGCAGACTCTAACTGTGATTGTTCGTTTGGTTTTGCTCTATCAGTGATATTGCACAGCTCTGCCAAATCCATCTACACTCACTCCACCATCACATTCTCTGCTACTGAAAATAATCTCCTCCACAGAGCTCACACTTCTCTCTAGCTTTGTGTATTCAGCAAACTTAAGGTGCTGCATTTAGTTACATCAATCAAATTATTGGTATATATTGTGAATAACCAGAGCCAAAACACTAATCCCTGCAGGACCTGCAGAAAAATATTGTTTTCCCATTCTCTCAGTTTACCAATTCTCAATCCATGTCTGTATGTTAGCTGCGTCAATATTGCACACTAATTTTACCCAAAACTTTTGAAAAGTTCAAATACACCACATCCAATGGTTTTCCCTTTAAAAAATAGTTAAATCCTCAAAAAGCTCCAGTAGTTCGGATAAACATACTTTCCCTTTCATACACCAATGCTAACATGGTCTAATCGTTGACTGCTTTCCAAGTCTAATGTCTAAAGTCCAAAGTCTAAAGTGGCCTTCTTTACATCATTTATATTAGATTATTGCATTTTCTGCAAGTTTGACTTTATGGTTATTGGTCTTTTTTTCCCCCTCTTCTTGTAATTAGTGGGGTTGCAATTGCCACCCTCCAATCTGTAGGAACTGCCGCAGAATCAAAGAAAGGTGGATGAATGTCAATACATATTCATCCAATGAGAAATGAGAGAAAAGTAGGGGAAAGACAACTGCCAAAAGAGATATCACTAAAACTCTTTGCAAAGGTTCAATGGTGCTATACTGTCACATGTGCACTGCACAGTGAAATTATTTTTGCATAGATCACACATGCACAAGTAGCCACATTTTGGCGTCATTTACAAAAAGTTCAAAGTCCGGTCCACGCACTTGAATTACTGGAATGGCTCTGATCCAGGTAAGCCTCAGGCTGCTGCAGTGCAGATCTGAATGTGGGGAAGATATGTTCTTATGTCCTTTTAATTGCACTTGTAGGTGTAAATGTAATTATAATTCTCTACCCGGGCTTGACAGGGAGGGATCCTATAACTAACACATCCTGTTGGATTGATGTCTGCACAGGATACCCTTCCTATAGTTAGTCCTCACTCACATCCATGACCTCTGATAATCTCAAGTACAAGCTCACACAGGTGCCTGCATGGTTCTCAAAGTCGGGGTCACATACACTCTCAGACACTTTGCTGCAAAATCCTTGCAGGTTTCTTCATGCGATATGTCCCACAGATGACACTCAGCTCCACACTGCTGCACAGCAGGGGCTAAAAATAACTCGACCGACCGTGCGGAAACTTCTATTTCTGGTCAATGCATTTTTTGCATTCACCGTCAACGGGGGTATCTGGTTCTATTCAAAGAGTGCAGTCATTCATGAAGGCAGTCAAGCCCTTGGAATGTGGGAGGAAACCGGAGCATCCAGAGAAAACCCGCCTGGACACAGGGAGAAAGTATAAACTCCATACTGACAGCACATATAGTCAGGATCGAACCCAGGTCTTGGGCACTATGAGGCAGCAACTCTACCATTGCACCACTCATACCAGATCCACCTCCCTGGCAATTTCTTACCATGAGTTCTCTTCACACAAAGAACTTGCCACCTGTGTGCATTGTTCTTCAGAAGCCCGTGCAGAGTTCTTTACTACTGGAATGATTATCCCACCATCCTTCGTTACAACATCCACTCCTTCCTTGCCAATACAGCCCGGTAGCTGAAAGCACTGGTTGTTACAAGGGGGTAAAGAATATTTCCTGAGGTCAAAGCTATGAGGGAAGGTGCTAGCAACATGAGAAGTCCATGCCCTAAAGCTGTCTATTCCCACGACAGAGTACCATTACACCGGGGAGCCTGCTAGTAACATTTTGGAACTGGAATTAATGGATGATTATAAAAATATATAATTTATTTGTTTAAAACGACATTGGGAGAATTGCTTTGAGCATGGAAGTTTCACTGCTGAATCCCTAGTCTCATCAATTCAAAATGAACACATTTTAAATGGGACAAGGGAGTACAATCCTCTTTCCTCCCCAGAAATGTATGAACCACAGCTGAAGAAATTGATAAAGGTCCAGCCCACCCAGTGAGAGAAGATAAAAATATCTCCCCAAATATATACAGAATGACAGATAACGAGTTCATGAAATAATTTAACACAAAATCAGAAGCAGGTGAGATCCCTGATCCAGAAGGTTCTTTCGTTTAATTTTTTTTTGTATTAATACCACCCACTGTTCGGCTTATTTATGAGGAAATTAGTGTCTGGTATTGTTGCCAGTTTTCATTGGAACTCATTTTTTTGCCACCTACACACTTGCAGGTTATTCTGAGATTTGGACTAGTTGTACAAAGAACTTCTGAAGGTTTCATCTCCACATTATTAGTGCTTTAATGATGTGACTTTGTAAATTGCTTACTTGACTAAGTTATAAGTCGTGTATCTGTCCTGTTTTTGTGCTATTTTCTACCTGTTCAGAGTGGGTGGATGTGTTAATTCTGTGACTTTTTTTTCTGGCAGCCAGTATAGAAATAGAATAAATCCATCTAGCAATTATTTTTAGTATTATAGCACCATACACGTTGACTGGAATGCTGGTCTTTATGTTTAGACAATTCGGCTACAAGAGGGTGGAAATCATGCCATTTTTGGCCCTACACCTTAAAAAGGATATAATGGCCTTGGAGTTAGTGTTGTACAGATTTATCAGAGTGCTATCCTGACACCAAAAGTTAAGTTACATAAATACATAGATACATAGACAAAAGGTGCAGGAGTAGGCCATTCGGCCCTTCGAGCCAGCACCGCCATTAAATACGACCGTGGCTGAGGCAGAGAATTCCATAAATTTACAGCCCTCTGGGTGAAAAAGTTTTTCCTCATCTCAGTTCTAAATGGCCTACCCTTTATTCTTAAACTGTGGCCCCTGGTTCTAGACTCCCCCAACATCGGGAACATGTTTCCTGCACCTAGCGTGTTCAATCCCTTAATAATTTTATTTGCAAATGGTAGTGAATCTTCCAAGGTACATCTGGTAAGGGTGGTGCGGCAGTAGAGTTGCTGCCTTACAGCACCAGAGACCTGGGTTCGATCCTGACTATGGGAGCTGTCCGTACAGAGTTTATACATTCTCCCTATGTCCAAGTGGATTTTCTCTGGGTGCTCCGGTTTCCTCCCACATTCCAAAAACATTCAGGGTTGTAAGTTAAATGGCTTCTGTAAATTGTCCCTAATATGTAGGACTATTGGATGGCAGGGATTCGATGGACCAAAGGGCCTGTTTCCATGCTGTAACTCTAAACTAAACTAAACTAAACTAAACTAAACTAAACTAAACTAAACTAAGCTAAGCTAAACTAAACTAAACTAAACTAAACTAAACTTAACTAAACTAAACCACAAAATATAATTGAGTTTAGATTAATGGCTAATTTTAACTCATAACACATGTATTAATGGATATGTCAGAGGCAGGTATATGAAATTAGATCTTGTGAGGTTTAATAATGACATTGAATGGTTAAACAGGTTCAAGGGACTAAAAGGTTTGTACTCTTCATGTGTTAAACACAAAGTGCTGGAGGAACTTAGTAGGTCATGCAGCATCTGGGTAGGGAGTGGACGGAGGATGTTTCAGGACAGAACCCTTCCTAAGACCCGTAACAATGCCTGTTTATTTTCACCCCAGGCGCTGTCCGACATACTGTGTTCCTCCAGCACTGTGTTTCACTCAAGATTACAACATCTGCAGTTTCTTGTGTCTCCTCTTCTTGTGTTCCTGTGTTCAGCATCAGCCTCAGCAAAATTGGCCTTGAGTTAAATCTGGAACAGTTGTCATGATCAGTTATTGACTGTTTCAACTGTTACAAATTTGCACTGGACACTAACCAAATCTGTTAAAAAATATCCTGCCAGGATCTCGCTGCTGCTTGAAAGTTCACATTTATTCCTCAGCAAAAAATATCTTTTAGTTCAGGATGACTTGAATATTTAGTGCGGCTAAACTGTGCACCATTTTAAACACCCAAAACCTGTTTCTGCCTTTCATTATTACAGTTACTCTCATCTGAAATGGCTTCTTTCGGTATATTCTTTTGTTATTTTGGTGCTTCATTGTGCTGCTCCTTCCATAAAACAGTTGTAAACCGTCTGAAAGCAAGCTGGTTATCCATAAATCCCAGCTGTGTTCAGTGTGGCACAGCGCCATAAAGATTGCAATGCTGATACAGTACATTGCTGCCTTTATATCCAAGACAGGGGGCAAGAGGAAGGTACTTCTTTGATTACAAGGGACTCATTCATGAACATAATAAATTGATAAATCTGAAATACATTTACAGAGCTGCTGCCTGTTAATGAAAAACCCTAATTTATTTCATATTTTCTGCCTATCTATTGTTAATCATTACCGGGTAAGAGTAGGAATGAGATTTCCAGGACAAGTCAACACAATTAACAGAGAGCACACTGAAAATTTACAAGAGCACTTTGTCAGAGTCTTCCCCCAACACCAAGCCAGCAAGAAAAGTTGAGGGAGGTAAATTAAATTATGGTGGAAGAGAAACATTTGTAATGGGATTTTGAAGATGGCAAAAAGGTTGTAGAAGGAACAAGGAAAGTAATGCCTCAATTGAGGAACTTTTGACTTGATGCAGAAAGAGGGCAGAGGGCAGAGGGCAGGGGTGCAATGCACAGATCAGATCAGAGAATGTCTAAGATTGGATCGAGCCAGAGAAGGTTGCATAAAAGAGAAAGTGTCAGCTGCAATGTAGGGGGATTTGAAAATGATGTTTGTTTATTGTCGTCATGTGTACCGACAACAGTGAAAAGCCTGTGATTGCGTGCTATCCATCCAAGTCAATTCATACAATACATAAGTACAATCAACTCATACACAAGTACAGCAGGTAGTGAGTGCAAGGAGAAAAATACCAGTGTGCAAAATATAAATTTACACCATTGCAGAGTTCCAGTTACAGAGACAAAGTCGAGCATTCGCAATGATTGGGACTTCACCCTAGCTTACAAGAGAACTGTTCAGTAGTCTGATAAAAGAGGGGAAGAGGCTGTTCCTGATTCTGGTCATAAATGCTTTCAAGCTTTCAAATCTTCTGCCCAAGAGGAAAGGGGGAAGAGGGCATGATCTAAATTTAAAAATGAGGATGAAAATTGAAATACTGGTGGCAGGGCAGGGCAGTGAAGGTCAATGACTGAGGGTGGGTAGGTGAGGAAAATGTGAGAGATGTGCAAAGAAATAAAGCTGGTTAGGGCATTGAGCTGACATTTGAAACAAAACGAGGGGAGACAGACGGTATTATGAAAGTATAGGGAAGCATAGTGATGTTGCAGATAGAGCTGAAGCTTGAAATCACACACAACCAGACTCAGGAACAGCTTCTTCCCCTTTGTTATCAGGCTTCTGAACATTCCTTCCATAAGCTAGGGCACTACTCTCCCATTGCTGACATCTCACGTTGCTGCTGGAAAAGGTGTACTACAATGCTGAGAACTAGATTCTGCAATCTGTATCTTCCCTTTGCTCTACCAATAGTACTTGAGTTTCTAGAAGCAAGGAACTGCAGATGCAGGTTTGTTCCAAAGATATACACAAATTGCTGGAGTAACTCAGTGGGTCAAGCAGCATCTCAATCTGAAGAAGGCTCCCGACCCAAAACCTCACCCATCCGTTTTCTCCAGAGATGCTGCCTGACCCACTGAGTTACTCCACCACTTTGTGCCCTACTTGTGTTTGATTTGATTGTGCAGTATTATCTGATTTGATTGGATAGCATGCCAATCCCTTCAGTATATGTCAATACAGGTGGCAAAATAAACCTGAACCAAAACCTAAAGCTCCAGGAACCAAGGTTTGATGATAACCTCCAATGATCTCTGTGGAGTTTGATCATTTTCCCTGTGACCACATGGGTTTCCCTCAGATTCCCTAGTTTTCTCCCAGGTCTCCAAAGCCCTCCCCCCCCCTCCCCCCCCCCCCGACTCGGAAACACAGTGCAGTCCTTCCGGCTTCACTGGGACCACATCTTGAACCTTGTAACTAAATTGTGGAAGATGCTCATCATCAAATTAAAGAGTGTTTGGGGTTGCACAATAAATATTGGACTTGCCAGTGAAATTCCCAGCTGAATTCAGAGAAGGACATAGAAAAGGCATATAGGTCAGGTCATAACTTAAAGAATGGTTGAATGTGGGATAGGGAGAGTGATGTTAAAATGGGACAAATCACTGAAGAAACTTATTACTAAAGAAACTACGTTATTAGGCAAAGGAACCATTAGTTCTCCAGGCATTAGGGAAACTGCATATAGTTCTTAATGTGGAATGATCTGGTGAATATCTGTGTGAATATTCACAATGCAATGATTCTCTGGATTACTGAAATTCATGGCTGCAAATTGCAGAAAATATTCTACACATCCTGTCTGCATGAATCTCATTTTTAGAAAATTTAGAGAGACCTCATCTCTTATAACATTTCTCAAGACTGATCCCCAATTTTAAGACACACACACAGCAAATGGCCAACTGGGAAATTGTGGGTGCACTGATGATGGTTTTCATAGAGCTGCCAACTGCACAAGGAGCCATCCCAGTGTTGGTGAAGTGTTGGAAACTTCTTCTCTGCAAATCAGTAGATCCACTGTTTTCCATTTTAATATATTCACTAATCAGAGCCAGGCATGATGCAAAGCTAAGGGTATGGAAAATTTCATAATTTCTACCTATCTAGATTTGCTCCTGGGTTAAGTAAATATGTTTATTGCAGTTTTGACATTTGTACTATATACATTAAATTAATACCAGAAAAAGATGATCTTCCCAGTGGTAATGTTTTTGGTCCCACAAACACCAATGAGATAAATTAATAGATAATTGTTTTGCGAGTCTTGATGAAAAGATAACTGTTGGCCAGGATACTCAGAAAAATCCCCAGTGCTCTTTCTCAAATGGTGTCAGGAGATATTTGACATCCAGCTGAGAAGGTATTTATGGGTGGGCAATAAATGTTGGCCTTGTCAGTGATATCCACAAACTGAAAAATGAATTAATAGAGGGACGGAAACTTTCTGAAAGGCACGAAGCTCAGCATGAGTCATGCACGCTGACAAAGAGTGAAATAGTTACACCCTGATAGCAATGGGGATGTTGGCGATTATATTGGGAGTTATAAGGTTCCAAGAATTTTTTTTTTGCAGAGAAGAGCATTCACATGACTTGCTGGCTGTATGCTGCTCCTGGAAATGCTGGGGCAGAAAGTCAGCTATTCTTATGGAGACACAAGGAGCTACAAATCTGGAATTTTGAGCAAAACAAAAAATGCTGGAGCAACTTAAAGGGGTGGCACACTGGCATAGCGGTAGAGTTGCTGCCTTACAGTGTCAGAGACCCGGGTTCGATCCTGACAATGGGTGCTATCTTTACGAGGATGCTATCTGTACAATCTTATTGAAACATATAAAATACTTAAGGGGTTGGAGAGGCTAGATGCGGGAAGATTGTTCCCGATGTTGGGGAAGTCCAGAACCAGGGGTCACAGCTTAAGGATAAGGGGGAAGTCTTTTAGGACCGAGATGAGAAAACATTTCTTCACACAGAGAGTGGTGAGTCTGTGGAATTCTCTGCCACAGAAGGTAGTTGAGGCCAGTTCATTGGCTATATTTAAGAGGGAGTTAGATGTGGCCCTTATGGCTAAAGGGATCAGGGGGTATGGAGAGCAGGCAGGTACAGGTTACTGAGCTGGATGATCAGCCATGATCATATTGAATGGCGGTGCAGGCTCGAAGGGCCGAATGGCCTACTCCTGCACCTATTTTCTATGTTTCCATGTTTCTATGTTCTCTCTGGGTGCTCCAATTTCCTCCTACATTCCAAAGACATACAGGTTTGTAGGTTAATTGGCTTTGGAAAAATTGCAAATTGTTCCTTGTGTGTAGGATAGTGCTGGTGTGTGGGGATCGCTGGTCAGTGTGGACTCGGTGGGCCGAAAGGCATGTTTCCGCACTGTATCTCTAAACTAAACTAAACCAAACTAATTTGGTGCGCAAACACAAAATTAAACTTCAAATAGATTTAATACTTTGGAAAGAAATTTCCTGGGATATTGAGTGAAATATAGACTTCTTATGTTTTTGAATATCCATTGTCTTAATTTTTTCAGCTAAATATTGAAGGATAGATTTTGATCAAGGATAATGAAGATTTCAAGAACAATGAAGGCACCAATCATGATGAAGAATCTTTCCGGCTAGATCATTCAACCTGCATGAATTACAGGTGGGTATCAAATTGTCATTTGTGTAATAATCATAAATAATAAAATAATGCAAAACAAATGACATCTTTGGATTGAGCGAATGGCTTCAATCTCAATGCCACCAATTTGCCACCAGTGAATTCTCAGGTTATCAAGGTGACACAACTTAATAGAAACCAGTAATGGTTATTGAATAGTTATATTCATTATCGACAGGAAAAATTATTAGGAGACATTAAAGAAGTTTAAATGTGAAAATTGGAACAGTGGAACCTTTATGCAGTGAATCCAACAGAAATCTGAACTACCAAAACCTGCAATATTTCAAATAATGCATAATATATTAAGAATTTCAAGAATGCTATTTAGTTTAGTGTTCTTGTTATAGTTGTGTTTCAACTTTCATTGTGAATTTCTGTGTCGTTAATGAAAACAGTTTATGTAAACTTGTCTCATTTTACTTACACCTTCTTCAATTTGTACTGCAGCAGAATTCCCTTGTTCCAACCACCTCTATTTAACATCCTCAATGACCATACTTTACAAATTGTACATGGAATAAAGTCATTATATATATATATATATATATATGTATATAGTGTATAACAGTATAACATTAAACAAACTTAAAGTGGTGATTTAATAATGCTTGTGCAATTTGATCATTTAAGGTTCAATCTTACAGTTTCACTACACTTGGAACACATTTATATCCAATACAGATAAATCAGTTTAAGACATTCCCAAATTGAAAACAAACCAGAAAAAGCTTGTGAAATAACTTGTTCCCATTTTCTTCTTAGACTGTGTGAGTTTTCTCTTCATCTGTTCTGAGAACTTTGATATGATGCATACAGCAGTTATTGATATTTGTTTAAATCATTAAAAGAGGAACATTTAAAAAATATAATGCATTCAATATGTTAGCAAGATGATTGCAATTACAGGATGCAAAAATGTACATGCCAAAGTTTTAAGATCATCATTATTAACAGTGGGCCCCAGGGCAATCTGCATCAGAGGGAAACTGTGGAGAATCAGATTGAAGCTTTCATGGCCCCTCTCTATGTCTCCAGAGCAGCTCCCACCTGAAGCAATAAGTGCTGTGTGATGTCACTGAGCCTTTGGACGGACGTGTGGATGATGTGAATGCAGTAACAGTTTGTGTGAGTGTGTGAGCATGTGCACACTTTAGACTTTAGAGATACAGCGTGGAAACATGCCCTTTGGCCCACTGAGTCCACGCTGACCAGCGATCTCACACATTAGGAACAATGTACAATTTTACAATTAACCTACAAACCTGTACGTCTTTGGAGTGTGGGAGGAAACCGGAGCACCTGGGGTAAACCTACACAGTCACGGGGAAAGCACATAAACTCCATACAGACAGCAGCCGGAGTCAGGATCAAACCCGGGTCTCTGGCAGCAACTCTACAGCTGTGCCACTGTGCCGCCCCTCTCAATATGTATCTTTGCAGGTGACTAGTGTCTCCCTGGCATCTTGTTTCTCTTCTGCAGCAGATTAAATATATGCTCTTTGGCTACTGTGGGGAGTGTGCCTTTAAGAGGTGACACCATAAAGTAATTGGTGAACAACAATGAAACTGCTGAGCTTGGTGTCAACTGCATTGGCACTAATTCTTGATATTAGCTGTCCTAATACTATTTTAAATGCCCTTTTGATAACTTTGCAATATTTTGTTTGCAGGAAAAGCAACTGGGCCTTAGTGCTAAACACCACCAAATAATTAGCACATCATAAATAAGTGAAAAAACAATTTCCAAAAACGGAATCTGGTTGTGAAAAAATAAAAAGCTGGAACACCCAACAGGTCAGGCTGCATCTGCAGAAAGAGAAATAAAGTTAACATTTAAGGTCCAAGATGCAGTTGAGCATATTTTTACCAAATCTATTATATTTATTATATATTATATATATTAAATAAGGTTTACTTGTTTAAATTAATTTTGACTGTTTTTAAATGTCATTGATTATCAGTGAAACTTGTGCTGTCAAAGGCCTTGAGGGCAATGGTTCGATTACCTAGAGGAGAAGGACATGAAGGGAGGCCTTGTTGGATATGTAGAAGAACCAGAGGAAGATGGTCCATATTGGAAAATACCCCAGAACAAGAATCGGTTGGTCCTAGCAGATGAAACTGTATTATTTCATAAACTGCATATGCTGGAAATCTCAAATAAAACCACAAAGGAAAACCTACATTAGGCCCAGAGCATGAATCCATTGAACCATGTAATAGCTTAATGATGTGCAAAGAGGAAGCTTCGGAGACTGCACAGTCAGAGGCACTGTGGTGCAGCTGCTAGAGCTGTTGCCTTACAGCAACGGAAACCCAGCTTTGATCCTGGCTTTGGTTGCTGTTGATGTGGAGTTTGCACGTTCCCTCTGTGATGGCGTGGGTTTCTTCTGGGTGCTCCGATTTCCTCCCACATCCAATGTCATGTGGTTTGTAGGTTTATTGGCCTTTGTAAATTGTCCCTAATTTTTAGGGAGTGTGTGAGAAAGTGTGAAAGCATTGAACTAGTGTGAACGGGTGATCGATGGTTGCCATGGACCTCGTGGGTTGAAAAGTCTGTTTTGAGGCTGTATCAATCAATCAGTATGGGCAAGTGGCTCTGTTCCTTTAGTTTTGTTCAGCTCAGTTTATTATTGTCACATGTGCCGAGGTACAGTGAAAAGCTTTAGTTTGCGTGCTTTCCAGTCAAAGAAAAGCCTATACATGAGTACAATCAGGCCATCCATTGTGCATGGATAAAGGATAAAGGGTTGATAGAAGTTCAGGATCACACTCTAGCTGATGAGCTGATGGTTCATTTGCCTGACAATAGTTGGAAAAGAAGTGGTTTCTGAACCTGGAGGTATATGTTTTCAAACTTCTGTATCATTTACCTTATAAACAGAGAAACATAGAAAACAGGTGCAGGAGGAGGCCATTTGGCCCTTTGAGCCATTCATTGTGATCATGGTTGATCATCCACAATCAGTAACCTGTGCCTGCCTTAACCCCATATCCCTTGATTCCACTAGCCCCTGGAGCTCTATCTAACTCTCTTTTAAATTCATCCAGTGAATTGGTCTCCACTGCCTTCTGTGGCAGAGAATTCCACAAATTCACAACTCTCTGGGTGAAAAAGTTTCTTCTCACCTCAATGGCCTCCCCTTTATTCTTAGACTGTGGCCCCTGGTTCTAGACTTCCCCCAAAATTGGGAACTTTTTTCCTGCATCTAGCTTGTCCAATCCTTTTATAATTTGATATGCCTCTGTAAGATCCCCTCTCATCCTTCTAAACTCCAGTGAATACAAGCCCAGTCTTTCCAATCTTTCCTCATATGACAGTCCCACCATCCCAGGCTTTCAACTACACAGAGGCAGTGAGAAAATCAAAAGGAGGTGGAATATGTTTCTACGCTAACCAGAACTGGTGCAGCGACATCATGGTTCTGTCTAACTTCTGTTCCACCAATCTACAATCTTTCTTTATCAACTGCAAACCCTTTTACTCTCCGAGGGAATTTACCTTTTTTATTCGCGCTGGAGTTTACACCCCCCCCCCCCCCAAGCCTGTGTACATGAGGCGCCAACGCAACTCGCTGACCAGGTATTGAGGGTAGAGAGTGACTTCCCGGACTCCATGGTTATTGTTTTGGGGGACTTTAACAAGGCCAACCTCAGTCGTGAGCTCCCAAAGTACAGACTTCATGTTACCTGCCCCACCAGAGGGGAGAGGACACTTGATCACTGCTACAATTCGATGAACCTCGTGAACCTGTACTGCACTGCCTCAATAGCAAGGAGATCCTTCCTCAAATTAGGAAACCAAAACTGCACACAATACTCCAGACGTGGTCTCTCCAGGGTTCTATACAACTGCAGACAGACCTCTTTGCTCCGATACTCAAATCCTCTCGTAATGAAGGCCAACATGCCATTAGCTTTCTTCACTGCCTGCTGTACCTGCATGCTTATTTTCAGTGACTGGTGTACAAGGACACCCAGGTCTCGTTGCACTTCCCCTTCACCTAATCTGACACCATTGAATAATAATCTGCCTCCTTGTTTTTGCCGCAAATGTGGATAACCTCACATTTATCTGCATTATACTGCATCTGTCATGCATCTGCCCACTCACTCAAACCTGTCCAAGTCACCCTGCAACCTCTTAACATCCTCTTCGAAGTTCACACTGCCACCAAGCTTTGTGTCATCTGCAAACTTGCCATTGTTACTTCTAATTCCATCATCCAAATCATTAATAGATATTATAAATAGTTGTGGCCCCAGCACCGAGCCTTGTGGCACTCCACTCGCCACTACCTGCCATTCTGAAAAGGACCCATTTATTCCGACTCCTTACATCTTGTCTGCCAACCAATTCTCTATCTATGTCAATACCCTACCCCCAATACCATGTAATCTAATTTTGCTCACCAATCTCCCGTGTGGGACCTTATCAAAGGTTTTCTGAAAGTCTAGATACACTACATGCACTGGCTCTCCTTCATCCATTTTACTTGTCACATCCTCAAAAAATTCCAGAAGATTAGTCAAGCGGGATTTCCCCTTGATAAATCCATGCTGACTTGGACCAATCTTTTTACTGCGATCCAAATGTGCCGTTATTACCTCTTTAATAATTGACTCCAGCATCTTCCCCACCAACAATGTCAGGCTAACTGGTGTATAATTCCCTGTTTTCTCTCTCGCTCCTTTCTTCAAAAGTGGGATAACATTAGCTACCTTCCAATCCACAGGAACTGATCCTGAATCTATTGAACATTGGAAAATGATCGCCAATGCGTCCACGATTACTAGAGCCACCTCCTTGAGTACCCTGGGATGCAGACCATCAGGCCCTGGGGATTTATCAGCCTTCAGTCCCATCAGTCTACCCAATACTATTTCTCACCAAATGCAAATTTCTTTCAGTTCCTCTGTCTCCCTAGATCCTCTGTCCTCTAGTACATCTGGGAGATTGTTTGTATCTTCCTTAGTGAAGACAGATCCAAAGTACCTGTTCAACTCGTCTGCCATTTCTTGTTACCCATAATAATTTCACCTGCTTCTGCCTTCAAGGGACCCACATTTGTCTTTGCTAATCTTTTTCTCTTAACATACCTAAAGAAGCTTTTACTATCCTTCTTTGTATTCTTGGCCAGCTTCCCCTTGTACTTCATCTTTTCAACCCATATTGCCCTTTTTGCTACCTTCTTTGTCCTTTGAAAGTTGTCCAATCCTCTGGCTTCCCTCTACTCTTGCTATGTTATACATCTTTTCTTTTAGTTTTATTCCATCCCTATCTTCCCCTGTCAGCCACGGTTGCCTCTTACTCCCCTTAGCATCTTTCTACCTCTTTGGAATGAAATTATCCTGCATCTTCTGGATTATGCCCAGAAATTCCTGCCATTGCTGTTCCACCGTCATTCCTGCTCGGGTCCTTTTGCAGTCGATCTTCGCCGGCTCCTCTCTCATGCCTTCATAGTCCTCTTTGTTCAATTGTACCACTGACACTTCGGATTTAACCTTCTCCCTCTCAAATTGCAGATTAAAACTAATCATATTATGATCACTACCTCTAAGCAGTTCCTTTACCTTGAGCTCCCTTATTAAATCTGATTCAAAGGACAACACTAAATCCAGAATTGCCTTCTCTCTGGTAGGCTCCAGTACAAGCTGCACCAAGAATCCATCTCGGAGGCAATCTACAAACTCCCTTTCTTGGGGTCCAGAACCAACCTGATTTTCCCAGTCTACCTGCATATTAAAATCCCCCATAACCACAGTGGCATTACCTTTGTTACATGCCAGTATTAACTCCTGCTGCAACTTACACCCTATATCATCATATCATATCATATACATACAGCCGGAAACAGGCCTTTTCGGCCCTCCAAGTCTGTGCCGCCCAGTGATCCCCGTACATTAACACTATCCTACACCCACTAGGGACAATTTTTACATTTACCCAGCCAATTAACCTACATACCTGTACGTCTTTGGAGTGTGGGAGGAAACCGAAGATCTCGGAGTAAACCCACGCAGGTCAATAGACAATAGACAATAGACAATAGGTGCAGGAGTAGGCCATTCAGCCCTTCGAGCCAGCACCGCCATTCAATGCGATCATGGCTGATCACTCTCAATCAGTACCCCGTTCCTGCCTTCTCCCCATACCCCCTCACACCGCTATCCTTAAGAGCTGTATCCAGCTCTCTCTTGAAAGCATCCAACGAACTGGCCTCCACTGCCTTCTGAGGCAGAGAATTCCACACCTTCACCACCCTCTGACTGAAAAAGTTCTTCCTCATCTCGGTTCTAAATGGCCTACCCCTTATTCTTAAACTGTGGCCCCTTGTTCTGGACTCCCCCAACATTGGGAACATGTTATCTGCCTCTAATGTGTCCAATCCCCTAATTATCTTATATGTTTCAATAAGATCCCCCCTCATCCTTCTAAATTCCAGTGTATACAAGCCCAATCGCTCCAGCCTTTCAACATACGAAAGTCCCGCCATTCCGGGAATTAACCGAGTGAACCTACGCTGCACGCCCTCCATAGCAAGAATATCCTTCCTCAAATTTGGAGACCAAAACTGCACACAGTACTCCAGGTGCGGTCTCACCAGGGCCCGGTACAACTGTAGAAGGACCTCTTTACTCCTATACTCAACTCCTCTTGTTACGAAGGCCAACATTCCATTGGCTTTCTTCACTGCCTGCTGTACCTGCATGCTTCCTTTCATTGACTGATGCACTAGGACACCCAGATCTCGTTGAACTCCCCCTCCTCCTAACTTGACACCATTCAGATAATAATCTGCCTTTCTATTCTTACTTCCAAAGTGAATAACCTCACACTTATCTACATTAAACTGCATCTGCCATGTATCCGCCTACTCACACAACCGGTCCAAGTCACCCTGCAGCCTTATTGCATCTTCCTCACAATTCACACTACTTCCCAACTTAGTATCATCTGCAAATTTGCTAATGGTACTTTTAATCCCTTCGTCTAAGTCATTAATGTATATCGTAAATAGCTGGGGTCCCAGCACCGAACCTTGCGGTACCCCACTGGTCACTGCCTGCCATTCCGAAAGGGACCCATTTATCCCCACTCTTTGCTTTCTGTCTGTCAACCAATTTTCTATCCATGTCAGTACCCTACCCCCAATACCATGTGCCCTAATTTTGCCCACTAATCTCCTATGTGGGACCTTGTCGAAGGCTTTCTGAAAGTCGAGGTACACCACATCCACTGACTCTCCCTTGTCAATTTTCCTAGTTACATCCTCAAAAAATTCCAGTAGATTTGTCAAGCATGATTTCCCCTTCGTAAATCCATGCTGACTCGGAATGATCCCGTTACTGCTATCCAAATGCTCAGCAATTTCGTCTTTTATAATTGACTCCAGCATCTTCCCCACCACTGATGTCAGACTAACTGGTCTATAATTACCCGTTTTCTCTCTCCCTCCTTTCTTAAAAAGTGGGATAACATTTGCTATCCTCCAATCCACAGGAACTGATCCTGAATCTATAGAACATTGAAAAATGATCTCCAATGCTTCCACTATTTCTAGAGCCACCTCCTTAAGTACCCTGGGATGCAGACCATCAGGCCCTGGGGATTTATCAGCCTTCAGTCCCATCAGTCTACCCAAAACCATTTCCTGCCTAATGTCGATTTCCTTCAGTTCCTCCATCACCCTAGGTTCTCCGGCCCCTAGAACATTTGGGAGATTGTGTGTATCTTCCTCAGTGAAGACAGATCCAAAGTAACGGTTTAACTCGTCTGCCATTTCTTTGTTCCCCATAATAAATTCCCCTGGGTCACGGGGAGAACGTACAAACTCCTTACAGTGCAGCACCCGTAGTCAGGATCGAACCTGAGTCTCCGGCGCTGCATTCGCTGTAAAGCAGCAACTCTACCGCTGCGCTACCGTGCCATCCAGGCTACTGTTTGGGGGCGTGTAGATGACTTCCATTAGTGTCTTCTTACCTTTACAATTCCTCAACTCTACCCACAGTGACTCTACATCTTCAGTCCCTATGTCACCCCTCGCAAGGAACTGATATTCATGCCTCACCAACAGAGCTACCCCACCTCCTCTGCCCACCAGCCTGTCCTTTCTTTTGGACGTATAACCGTGAATATTCATTTCCCAGTCCCGATCCTCCTGCAGCCATGTCTCTGTAATCCCCACAATGTCATATCTACCAATCTCTAATTGAGTCTCAAGCTCACCCACTTCCTTCTTATACTTCCAGCATTCATATATAATACTTTACTCACCTCACCTTGCACATCGATTCCTATTACACTTGGCCATACTCTCCTATCCCTTCATGAGATTTTGTCCCGTTAATTCTGGGGTCTTTCTTAACTTTTCCTATACTCTCTTTCCCTTTAACTACATCCTCGTCTATCCCATTTGAACCCCTCCCCCCCCCCCCCCCCACTATTTAGTTTAAACCCACTCGTGTAGCAGTGGCAAACCTGCCTGCCAGAATGCTGGTCACCCGCCTGTTGAGGTGCAACCCATCCCTTTTGTACAATTCACCCGTACCCCTAAACAGATCCCAGTGGTTTAAGAATCTAAATCCCTGCCCCTTGCACCAGCTCCTCAATCACTCATTCAGATCCCATGTCTCCCTGTTCCTGCCCTCACCAGCACGAGGAACTGGAAGGAAACTGGAGATAACCACCCTGTATGTCCTGCTTTTCAGCCTTCTTCCGAGCTCTCTAAATTCACGCTGCAGAATATCTTTCCTCTCCTTCCCGACATCGTTTGTGCCGACATGCACTACCACATCCGGCTGCTCACCTTCACCCTTGAGGATGCTCTGCACTCGGTCCGTGACGTCCTGGATCCTGGTACCAGGGAGGCAACACACCATCATTGAATCCCGCTTGTTGCCGCAGAAACCCCTGTCTGTACCTCTCGTGATGGTGTCCCCTACTACCACGGCTCTGCCTGGCGTTGGTCTCTTCGGCTTTGCCTCAGCACCACCTTTTGCCTTGCAGGCTTGTCCGCCACTCAGACTGGCAGTGTCTTCTGTCCCAACAGCTTCCAAGAGGGTGAACCTGTTTTCAAGAGGTGCAACCCCGGGGTTTCCTGTACTCCAAGCTTCCTTCCCTTCCTCACCGTCACCCACCTTCTCTCTTCCAGTACCTTTGGTGTAACAATCTTGCTGTAGGTCTTGTCCAGGAACATCTCGTTTTCTCGGGTGATCCTGAGGTCATCCAGTTGCCTCTCCAGTTTCCCAACATGGTCCCTCAGGAGCTGAACCTGGACACACTTTCCACATTTGTAGCAGCCAGAGGTACCAGTGGTGTCCCTGACCTCCCACATCCTGCAAACATCACACTGACTCAGCTTACCTGTCATTTACGTACAGCGTCTCACCCTCTCCAACGTTTGGCTTTGTCTCCTCCCTCAGCCTCCTCGCCGAAGAATAGGAGACGAAGGAGTGACCAGGATGAGGCTGGTCCTTGATTATGCTGGTGGCCTTGCTGAGGCACTGTGGAGCGTACAATACCTGCTGTTGGACCCAGAATCCAGAGGAAAATTTATCCTGGCCCATTTCTCTGCGTGGATTACAGAATCCCTAAAATTCCCACGACTCATCGATCCCATTTATTTAGACACATTTACGCAAAATATGCTCTTTAATTTCCAGCTATTTCTGCACCATTATTTTCCAGTGTTATTTGAAGAATTTCTAGCATTATGAAAGGAAAAGCGTTAATGGCCCAAATACAATGTCGACTGTATCTTACTATCCCACTGTAATTACTGATCCTATAATAATCTGGAAGGGAATCGCACAAACCTCTTTCTTCTGGTCCACCTTCAGAAAGGTCACTATTTTTTAACTGACTTATTTATTGCTTTGACTTGTCAATACCCAAGCGACCAGACACCAGCCTGCTTTCTCTAAAAGGCAATCAGTTTCGGGGAGGAATCTCAATTATGATTCTGATTTAGGAAGTGAAGCTCATGACTGAGCTTTCAACTTCTTTCAAACACTAAAAGGCCCTTTAACCAATATGCCATCCGGAGTTTATCATGCGCAATTATGCTCCCTGCATGATCTCTGGCCTTTGTTCCAACTGTCTGTCCGAACCCCTCCCCCCTCCCCACTCCTCACCTCACCTGCGCCAACCTATTACCAGCCACACTTTGTCCTGCCTCTCCCCTTTTACAGCTTTCTTTTCCCTTCCCACAATCAGTCTGAAAATGGGTCCCGACCTGAAACTTCACCTATCCATGTTCTGCAGAGAAGCTGCCTGAATCGCTGTTACTCCAGCACTTGCACCATGATGTGTTCTACTCTCTGCACATCTCAAAAATTGTTAAAATTAGGGCTATTGGGACTCTTGCACAGACTCCTCCCTGTATCAAGGTTGCGCCAACAGAGATACACAAAGTAATCTCTACTAAATGGTGTGAATCATGCACCTACAATGGCTTTTGATCATTCAAACTTAATCAATTCTTTATATTTTGTGGTTAAGAGAAGTTGTATCTCTAAACATAAAGGTATTTCCGCATTGGAATGTAAACTGAATAGTTTGTAAATAAATGTTTTTAAAAATCTCTTTTTTTGCTTAAAATATGTTAATCTTGGAGGTGGAGGAAGTCAGAAAGGGACACTATCCTTCTGTTTATATATATAGTTCAAAAATAGATCACCACTTGCATAAATGCTATGTATTGCAAAGTGAAAATTACTTGGAAGTTATGTATGCATTCTTAATTCTAAGAATATTGATGAATATAAACCTGAAGACGGGTTCCAACCCAAAATGTCACCCATCCTTTTTCTCCAGAGAAGCTGCCTGATCCGCTGAGTTACTCCAGCACTTTGTGGCCATCTTTGGAATTAACCAGTAATTGCAGTTCCTTCCTACTGAGAATATAAATCATGTTTTATCATGGAAAAAAACTTTGCATTTTGAAATAAATCAGATTAGCTGTGGTGATCTAAGGAAATGCTTGATTGAAGGAAATGCTGCCATTTAAAAGGGGTCTTATTTGCAAGTTCTCCCCCCCCCCCCGGCCAATTTCCATGAGATACAAAAATTGCTGCATGAATTTTGCTGAAATCATCATAAAGTAGCCTTCTGTTTATTTACCATTCAAGAGAGGCAGGGACGCAGAGTGGAACCTGTATATTTATTTTTACAACTCCGATATTTATTCAAGGAAGGCAGTATTTTCCCAGGGACCAATCACAAAACAATTAATTCAATGTTTTCGGAGATCTAAATAGAAACTTATAAACTCATGCTACCAATTGCAGGAGTCCTTTCCCTCCAGCAGCTAACGGTTGCCCAAGAATGCACACTTTCAGCTCTCCCTCTACCATGTTGTCAAATATCTTACTAAAGGTCAGGAAAGCCCTTCTTCCACTAGTTGCAAACACCGTGACCCTTTGCTTTCAGCACTGTGAAATACTAGATGCCTATCACCAGCCTGAGCAAAGCTGCAATCCACTATTATCAATCATGATATGGTAAGAAACAATAATTAAAAGCAACAAGGCACCAACTTATGAATATAATAGTGCCCATTTTCCTGTAGTTTGGTGATATACTGCATACATTTTTAAGTCTTGCTGTGTTTCTAATTGGTAAACTAAGTTATGTACTTCAGTCCTCAATGTATGTTTAAAAACAAATTCTATTCAGAGGAGATAGACACAGAGTGCTGGAGTAATTAAATGGGTCAGGCAGCACCTCTGTAGAAAAAGGATGGGTGATGTTTGGGGCCGGGACCCTTCCTCAGACCTGCCCTTCTAATTAGTGGAAGCAGTTTTACTTACTAATAACCTTGGGAAGACTTTTGGGAGAGGGACTTCAACCCCTCCATGTTTCCACACACTTTTCACTCATAAACTAATACCAATAGCAATACCAATAGTGATACCAATGCAGTTGTGTCCCCAGAGTGACCTTTTCTTCAAAGCTGATAAAGTTCAGAATAAATGTTAAATGAATTGCCATCACCTATCAAACAAGGTGATCTCTATGATCGTAATAGATTATATTGAAAAGTTAGATAATAAATGGCTACATCAAGAGTTACAATATTAAATGCCACGGTAAAAATATGACCAAAAAATCACGCAAATGGAAGTCGATATTTGCTGGAAGAAAATAAGTGTAATTTTGCACTAAATACTTTTCCACATCTCCCTGAATCATGTTAAAGGAGGAACACTAGCTTCAGAAATAATAACAAAGAATAATTCCATGGATAAAATGTAATTTAAAAATGCAGGTGACATTTATAAACCATTCAATGATTCATGGTTCATGGTTCGTTACAGCATGCAGTTTTGAATAGTTGACTCTTGTCTTGCATTCTCTCCGGATCTTAAAGATAATTGCTTGGAAATCTATCGTCTACTAGTACTACTACAAAATGTGACGGCATTTACATTGTACTTTGCCCTTTTAAGGTTGAATGTAATGATCAACGGAATATAAATCTCTCGGGATATATACCTGGAGAGATCCATACCCTTTTTTTGTGTGGGTGTCTAACATGCTAAATATCTGTTTAGAAAATCCAAAAAGTAATTTCCATGTGTCTGATCCCAGTGGCTGGCTGTTTTCCAGTGCTGTCATTTTTCTTTGACCTAAGTCTAGAGAACAGATTGATAGCAGCCAAGATATGGAATCTCGAGTGTCCTCCAGGAGCATATACGGCTAGAAGCACCCTGCTTACTGGCATGCTGCATTGGGAAGCTTACCAAAGTGAAACTACTTACTTATCTGGTAATTTAGCTTGCAGGGTTGATCGGAATGAATCTCTGCTGTCCGTTCAAGGCATATTAATCTGTTAAATCAGTAATAATGCCTTGGGATACCACAGCTCTATCTAATTTCGATGTAAGATCAAATCTACAACTGGATTGAAATATTGGATTTTTGAGCTATTTTCCCTTTGAAGTCTTCATATCTTTGGTTAAGCAATATTTGCGCAGATGTTTTCTTGATAAACACTTTGCAGTGGAAGCGGACTGGTATTTCAAGTCTGTTGGTGCAAGTCATTTTCTTTCCCTTCTCTTCTGAGGTGAATAATAATGGGAGATTTTGATGAGATATTACGTGATGATCTGCTCATAGTAAGTGGTTGGCAGGCAGAAAGCAAGCGTCATCTCTGCCAGTTCCACTTCCACAGTGTGATGATGGTGTAATATATCTCAATGAAACATCCCAGTTGTACAGGCAACAGCTGAAAGACTGAAAAAATAAAGTACCAGTTTCAATATAAATCCCAGCTGCGATATAAATCTCAGTGTTTGCTAAATATATAAGTAATATTCTCAAAACATAATTACTTTGGAGTTTATATATTCACGGGCATACAAATACTTTCTGTGTTTGCGAAATATATAAGTAACTAGACGGACGTGGACCCGTTGGGTCCAAATCTCTCCTGCGGGCAGGCAACCCTCCGTGCAAACCAACTCACCCACTTACCCATTCCATCCCCCCTCAACCCCCTTATCCCCCTCCTCCCCTCACCCCCACTCACCCATTCCATCCCCCCTCAACCCCCTTATCCCCCCTCCTCCCCTCACACCCACTCACCCACTCGCCCACTCCATCCCCCTCAACCCCCCTTATGCCCCGCAACCCCTCCCACTCACCCACTCACCCAATCTATCCCCCCTCAACTGCCCTTATCCCCCCCTCCTCCTCTCACACCCCTTTACCCACTCACCCACTCACCCAATCCATCCCCCCTCAACCCCCCTTATTGCCCCTTCCTCCCCCCTCCTCCCCCCCCCCCCACCCTTCGCCATTTACACCATCGCAAAGTTGAAATATCGTAAGTCAAAGCATCGTACGTCGGGGAGCATCTGTATTAGATCATGTGGCTGGAAATGAGCTGCGGCTCGCTATGGGTTGCTGCCTTTTCCACCATTGCAAAGTCGAAATATGGTAAGTCGAAATATCGTAAGTCGAAGCTTCGTAAATCGGGAAACATCTTTATTAGATCAAAGCGCCCCAACTGCACATGTGCACATGCGCAGATCTTCTCCCATTGGGACGTCTAAAACGCAGCTCATGGGCGACAGCCATCTTGTTTAATCTTCTGCCGCTGCGCTGCACCACGGGAGGAAGATCAGGTGCGGGGCACGCCAGAAAGCCGGTCGTCCCATTTATTAAAGTTTCAGCTCGATAGCTCAGCAGCCCCTCCCTCATTGGCCGCCACTTCTGTCACTCTGGTGGGTCCCATTGTGACATCGAACGCGGCTGACGGCCAGGATAAATGGAAAAGTGATTTAAATTTTTTTTAAATGTCAATAACTTTAAAGATATAATACCAATTTGAATGAAACTTGCCACTGCAGACTCCAGGACAATGGTGAGTAAGGTGGGCCTAAAATTGTCATGGTATCGTGTACCATTTTGGCTGTATTTCTGGATCAACGGACACAAACAAACAGCGCAAACAAACGGCCAAACAAACAAGATGAAAGTTTTAGTAATATATAGATGTGCCCGAAACATATATTCATGGGCACGGGTAGATAATTAAAAGAGACATCCTGATGTGGATATTACTCAATTTAAGGCAATAGGGATGTATATAAAAATTAAAAAATCTCACATCATACAAACAAAATGATATTTCCTTTGAACTTTAAGCAATACACAATATTTAAATTTATCTTGCCCTTCAACTGCAGGAATGTAGGAAATGGAGGGATATGGATTAATTGCAGGCAGATGAGATTAATTTAACTTGGCATCATGTTCGACACAGCCATTGTGGACTGAAGGCCTGTTCCTGTGCTGTACTGTTCTATGTTGTAATGTATAGCAGGATCCTGTTTTGCCCTGCCTATTTCTACAAATATTGATTCTATAGATAGCTGCACTTCTGTCACATACACTCCCATGAAGTCTATATTGACCGAGGAGTATTTTTTAACCATCATTCACTGGTCACAAGTTAATAGGTTTAAACATCCAAAATGTAACATTCACTTCTGTTATGTTCTGAAATGTGAGAATCCTTTTCCTGTGTAGCAGTTAGATATAGTCAGTTTTCTGTTTAAAAATGGATCAGATTTCTGATGATCTGTAAGTCTGAACTGCCAAATAAATCCAGGAAGTTATAAAATATAGAATGCACATGACAGTCCCATGGTGTTGATAGACAGCAGCCTGACATGGATCAGTTTAGATTTACTTTCTGCCAGTGCTTAATAATTTACGTGACTATTAGGACAAATAATCAACTGTGGACTTTTATATGCACATGAAGGAACATGCATCTGTAGTCTTGTGATTTGTTTTATTGTGGGAACATGTTTATCTCCAAGTGCCAGGTTCTTGGTCTACTTGGCTTCTAGCCTCTCTTCTTTCCATTTGCTTGACAGCTGTTTGAGAAAGCTGAGCTGACTGTGAATGCATGAATACTGCTCACTTCATACTTTGCTGCAAGATTCGATTAACAACAAATCTGCTCCACAGTAGATTATTCTTCACACTCTCAGTGAATCTTGTCATATTTGAAGTCTGTTTCCTTTCAGTCGTGACCTCAAAATAAATTTATATAAAGCAATTTTATTTCAATATAATTAAAAGAAACATAAATGTTGCGATTGTAGAGCAATATATTGCAATATGTGATTTCTTCCTGTCTTAGACCAGCTCCTGTAGAAAATAGAATGATTTGCAACTTGTCCACATAAAGCCATTCTATAAAAATCTCAAAATGACACAATGTATTTATACACTGTGTGATATTAATATACATATATGTAATTTTGATACCTTCCATATTAATAGAGATATCTGCCATTTAAAGCAAACATTTTAATGTCTCTGCTAATGTAGTGGAAGGAGGAATTATGCTTGCAATATTTGCTCATTGTATGGAATTTAGTTTTCACCTTATACGTAATAAGTTGGCAGAATCACTTACCCATAAAGTGGCTTCAAGGGAATGAAAGTTGTCGGGTGGGGGATGGTTGTGAATGCGATCCACTCTCTCTGACTAAATATACTTCGAATAATTTCATGATCTACAATCTCTTCATTTAAATCATTCGATTATTTTGGTTGACAGTCGGAAGAGAAGATCTGAGGTAACTTAATCTTTGAGGATTTCCCTCTGCACAGTTGTCAGGTGGGTTTGGCAGGACTTCCAGTTCCACTCATCAATGTGCTTTCTCATCTCTTGGTGACGTTAGAGATGTTGAAAGCAAAGCAAAGGCTAGGAGGAATAAATAATTTGAATGAAAAATATTGTCATTTGTTTTACTATGATCCACAAACAGCACACAGTATCATAGAACTAAGGTGGACCCGGCGTACGAGGGGCCGCTGAGGATTAAAGGGGACCTGATGGGGGGGGGGGGGATGAAGAAGGGATGAGTACTATTTGTAACTTTCTCGGTGCCTTTGTGACAACTCTTTTGTGTACTTTGTTTGCAAAAACAAACAATTTTGCTGCACCTAGCTAGGTACAAGTGGCAATAAAATACAATCATCATCATTGTGTCAGTGACCATTCCCAAAGATATGCATTTCAATTTGTATTAAGTGTCTTACTACCACCTCAGTTAGTGTCATAGAGCAGGGATGTAGGCCCTTGGGCCAATGCCTCCATGCCAACCCTCAAGCACCCATCAATATTACTCCCATTTCTCCTCTTGCATGCCCATAATCTCTCCCCCATTACATGATTCTCCTGCCACCCTCTTTACAGTGATCAATTAAGTTGCCAACTTGCAAGTCTTTGGGAGTGGGAGGAAATCACAGCCTCAAAGAGTAAACCAGATCGCCTCAAAGAACAGATTGAATCCAGAATCCCAAAGCTGGAACTATGAGGCTGAAGCATTAATCGATGCACTACCAGGACTTCTACCCTACCCTTGGTACCTTACATTTCTAATCCTACCCTTGGTACCTTACCTGAGTTTCACATTTGTCTCAGATGCTCTTAAACCTCTTTCTTGCAGGTCATTGGCTGCGTTGGATCCTGTTTCAAGCTTCAGAGGATGTATGTATTCGAAGTCTGAAGAAGGTTGCCAACCCGACCAACACCAGTCCACTGTATTGCTCCAAAGGCACTTGACCCATCTCTTCCCCTCACCTCTTTCCACCAGCTACCTTCTCTCTACTCCACTAAGCTGAATATGGGTCCCGAGATGAAATATCCTCTGTCCATTTCCCTCCACAGATGCTCTTGGACCCATTGTTTTCCTCCAGCTGTTTGTCCTTTGCTCAGTATAATAATTTAGTCCATTTGAATTTACAGAGCCATTAGTTAATTTCCCCATGTCAATCAGGTTCTTTTAATCATTTAGTCAATTCAATACAAAATTACGCACCAACAAACTTAAGAGTAGTGTACTTATGCCCTTAACACTAACTAGACATATATTAACAAATGTGAAAAGTTGCTCAAGCTTGCCCTCTATCACACGGGTAATTAATCATATACTTGCTGAACACAGTGTTGAGGTGATGGCGAATATTATACAATTTCCTTCAATAAAGCAGGAGACATTTTTATGAACGCAAAACCTCATCTGGATTGTGGTGCACAGCACAGCACATTGCTCAATATTGCTGGAAAAGCAGGATGCCCATAGACTCTGAATGGCAATCTCAATTTTGTTAAGAAGCCCTGTAGATTTAGCTTGCATTACTACTGTTATATTTTCCAGGGGTTAACTATGGGTTGGTGAAATGTGTTTGGGAGTTGTTGAGGTTAGTTTAATTTATTGTCACCGTGCTACAGTGAGAAGCTTTTTCATTGTGTGCTACCCAGGCAGTGGAAAGACTACACATGATTACAATCAAGCCGTCCTCAATGTATAGATACAGGATAAAGAGAATAATGTTTAGTGCAAAATAAAATTCAGTAAAGTCTGATTAAAGATAGTCTCCAAAGGGTCTCCAATGAGTAATAAAGATTCCTGGTTTATTTCTGATCAGTAGATGAAGGTATTGCTGCCCAACCCATGGGACCAGCTGATTAAAAGAGCAAAGTGCAGAAAGGCAGACATTTTTCTGAGAAATAGTTTTGGGTGTTGGCGAGCAAGGGGAGGCAAGGTGCAGTGAGCTCAATTGCAAAAGCCAAGGAGCATCTGCAGGGAGGTTTCGATTCTGATAGCAGAGAAGGTAGCCATTTCAGATCATCGTGTCTAAGGTAATTTAATCGTGATTTCCTCCACATTGTGTTGTAGATTACCTTGCTTGGGCATCATGGCGGTGCAGTGGTGGAGCTGTTGCCTTACAGCGCCAGAGACCTGGGTTCGATCCTGACTATGGCCGCTGTCTGTACGGAGTTTGTACGTTCTCCCCATGAACTGAGTATGTTTTCTCCGGGTGCTCCGGTTTCCTCCCACATTCCAAAGATGTACAGGTTTATGGGTTTTAAATGGCTTTGGTAAAATTTTAAATTGTCCCCAGTGTGTAGGATAGTGTTAGTGTGTGGGGATCGCTGGGCCGAAGGGCCTGTTTCTGCGCTGTATCTCTAAACTAAACTAAACTAGACTTTACATCCAGGTAAAGCCAGCAGTCCCATAAATTGTGCATCAAGCTAAGGGACACTAGGTTGAAAGGAGGCTCTGTGGGTCAACCATCATTGCCATGGATGTAGTCAATTCAGGAGCTTTGTGCTTCCAATGAATATTGTGGGGCTCCAGAGCTAACAAATCCTGGACGATGGTCGGAGAAACCTTGTAGTCAGTGAGTCTGATAAAACCTGCTACAAGGAATCATTTAGAAGCTCAGATGTTATATGTATGGAACAAAGCACAAGCACCAAGGCTGAGTTGTGTGCCAAAACTGCCTACCAATATTCACACAAATAAGTGCTTTAAATTTGTTTAAAATGTTTTGTGAATATTTATTTATCATTGGTTATGGTGCAGCAGGAGCCCAGTCTAAGGATACAGTAGATTTAAAGAACTGAACTGCAGCACGAGTCTGATTCAGCATGGTTACTATGCAGCTGTGCTTACCTTTTCAAGAGACAGTCATTTTATATGAACGGAAGCAACAGTGGGCCCCACAAGTTCTCCCCACTATTCAATAAGATCATACCCGATTCCTGATCCTTAAATCGGGTTTCCGTTTCAATACCATATCCTCCTATGATAGAAGAGGCCCAGATAGAATGGGATCACTCTGGTGCCATCTTTCAGAACTAAAACACATTCCTGACCAACTCTGCGACACAGAGTATCTTTGATATGTACCCATTGTTTGTGGCTTCCATTGGCTGACTCCGATCATCAAACCTATCCTGACCTACCAACGTCTTACTGCAAGCTCTGTTAATGTAATGCCTTAACCCAAATTTCAAATTCCTATTTTCACTCCAGATAGAAGTCCTGATACGAGACTCTCATCTAACCTCTCCTGCAACACCGCACAGCCCAACAGCATTCCACTACCTGTAACTATCTTAGTTCCTTTACTTGCTCCTCAATCTTAGGGCTGATGGATATGAAACTTTACATATACAATGTGAATGATATTTCTATTGGAAACAAAGCCTCATGGTCAACTGAATTCTGCACAAAATTGCATTATGCATCACAGAGTTAACATGCCATTCTCGGTACATAGAAACATAGAAACATAGAAAATAGGTGCAGGAGTAGGCCATTCGGTCCTTTGAGCCAGCAACGCCATTCAATATGATCATGGCTGATCATCCAAAATCAATACCCCGTTCCGGCATTTTCCCCATATCCCTTGATTCTCTTAGCCCTAATAGCTAACTCTAACTCTCTTGAAAACATCCAATGAATTGGCCTCCACTGCCTTCTGTGGCCGAGAATTCCACAGATTCACAACTCTGGGTGAATGTTTTTCCTCATCTCAGTCCTAAATGGCCTACCCCTTATTCTTAAACTGTGACCCCTGGTTCTGGACTCCCCCAACACCGGGAACATTTTTTCCTGCATCTACCCTGTCCAATCCTCTAAGAATGTTATGTTTCTATAAGATCCCCTCTAATCCTAAATTCCAGCAAATACAAGCCCAGTCAAACCATTCTTTCATCATATGTCAGTCCCACCATACTGGGAATTAACCTGGTGAACCTACGCTGCACTCCCTTAATAGCAATAATGTCTTTCTTCAAAATAGGAGACCAAAACTGGAAACAATACTCCAGTTGCGGTCTCACCAGGGCCCTGTACAACTGCAGTAGGACCTCTTTGCTCCTAAACTCAAATCCTCTCGCAATGAAGGCCAACATGCCATTAGCTTTCTTCACTGCCTGCTGTACCTGCATGCTTACTTTCAGTGACTGATGTACACGCTCTCCCAGTTCTCGTTGCACCTCCCCTTCTCCTAATCTGATACCATTCAGATAATAATCTGCCTTCCTGTTCTTGCCACCAAAGTGGATAACCTCACATTTATTCCCATTATGCTGCATCTGCCATGCTTCTGCCCACTCACACAACCTGTCCAAGTCACCCTGCAACCTCATAGCATCCGCCTCGCAGCTCACACTGCCACCCAGCTTTGTGTCATCCGCAAATTTAGAGATGTTACATTTAATTCCCTCGTCTAAATCGAATATATATAATGTAAACAACTGGGGTCCGTGCACCGAGCTTTGCAGCACCCCACTAGTCACTGCCTGCCATTCTGAAACTGAACCGTTAATTCCTACTCTTTGCTTCCTGTCTGCCAACCAGTTCTCTATCCATGTCAATACCCTACCCCCAATACCATGTGCTCTAATTTTGCACTCTAATCTCTTGTGTGGGATTTTGTCAAAGGCTTTTTGAAAGTCCAGATACACCACATCCACCGGCTCTCCCTTATCCATTCTACTTGTTACATCCTCAAAAAATTCCAAAAGATGAGTCAAGCATGATTTCCCCTTCATAAATCCATGCTGAATTTGACCGATCCAGGCACTGCTTTCCAAATGCGCTGCGATAACATCTTTAATAATCGATTCCAGCATCTTCCCCACTACCGATGTAAGGCTAACTGGTCTATAACTCCCTGTTTTCTCTCTTCCTGTTTTCTCTCTCCCTCCTTTCTTAAAAAGTAGAGTTACATTGGCTACCCTCCAGTCCACAGGAACTGATCCAGAGTCGAGAGAACATTGGAAAATGATCACCATTCGGCGCAGAAGAATTTCTAGATCTAGAGCTCTCTGTTCTACCTGGAAGCATTAGTGGACGGTGAAGTTGCTAATAAATTCTTCCACTTTTCAGGCCCACAGAAACATCGCACTGTCCCCACGGGCCCAATGTAGTCCACCTCTGTATGATAATGTAACTCTACTGTAAAATGGTGACGGCGCCTAACGGCAGCGGCTGACTAGCAGTCTGTCCGTCTTTTTTTTGTTGAGTGTCGGTGTTGGGATGATTTTTATATATATTTTTTTGGTTGTGTATGTGTGGGAGGGGGTGGTGGTGTGTGGGAGGTGGGGTGGGGGGGGGGGGGGACTTTTCTCTTCCTCACGGCGCGGGGTGCGGCTCGGCTGCGGGGCCTAACATCCCCCGGTGCGGCTCGGCCGCTGGACTTTACATCCCGGTGCGGCTTGGCCGCTGGACTTTACATCCCGGTGCGGCTTGGCCGCTGGACTTACATCGCCCGGTGCAGCTCGGCTGCGGGGCTTAACATCGCCCGGTGCAGCTCGGCTGCGGGGCTTTACATCGCCCGGTGCAGCTCGGCTGCGGGGCTTTACATCGCTCGGTGCAGCTCGGCTGCGGGGCTTAACACCACCCGGTGCAGCTCGGCTGCGGGGCTGAACACCGCCCGGTGCAACTCGGCTGCGGGACTTAACACCGCCCGGTGCAACTCGGCTGCGGGACTTAACACCGCCCGGTGCGGCTCGGCTGCGGGACTTTTCACCGCTGGTGCGGCTCGGCTGCGGGACTTAGCTGCGCAAGGCTTGGTCGCGGGCCTTTCATCGCCCGGTTCGGCCGCGAGACGTTTCAGCGCCCGGTGCGGGGACTGTGCGGGTCGGTCGGGGACGAGCTGTCTGTCCGTGGGCGTGGGGAAGAGAGGGGAAGTTTTGTTGCCTCCATCACAGTGAGGGGGTGTTTGGAGTCACTGTGATGGACGTTTGTGTTGGGGTTATGTGTCTTGTGTTCTTTTTTTTTTCTATGACTGCTATGTAGTTTCGTTCGGTACTTCGGTACCGAACGACAAATAAAGCTCTGTTATACCTGTTATACCTGTTATACTAAAGAACACCATGCTTTGCTCTCAGTGCATGCTTCAAACACCAGGAGAGCTATAAATATATCTTAGGTCAATGAACAGTGCATTTTTTTAAAACTATCAGTGCATTATGATTAAGCATCTATACTACAATTTTATCTTTATTGAATAATAGAGATGAACATAGGACATATTTACCAACTTCATGACCGACCAAGAAGAACTAACCTGGATCTTACATCCATTGCTTGCCTTCTTTCATATAGGCACACTTTCAATATTTTACATATGATCCATCATGGGACACAACATCTGATGAAAAATTCATGCAGTCTACTACCAGACATTTGGCGATTGTGCCCGACCCCGTCCCTGCTGTCTGAGCTCCATGGGCTATTTCCCAGGCTCATTCCAATGCTAGTTACTGCAGTTACCCACTATTTGTACCAGACTGAACCTCTGCCAGGTTAGATCCAGCACCAGAGGAACAGTTGCAAAAGAGAAAGGGAACCAGGGGTCACAGTTTAAGAATAAGGGGTCGGCCATTTAGGACTGAGATGAGGAAAAACTTTTTCACCCAGAGAGTTGTGAATCTGTGGAATTCTCTGCGGCAGAAGGCAGTGGAGGCCAATTCACTGGATGTTTTCAAGAGAGAGTTAGATTTAACTCTGAGGGCTAAAGGAATCAAGGGATATGGGGAAAAAACAGGAATGGGGTACTGATTTTGGATGATCAAACACAATCGTATAGAATGGCGATTCTGGTTCAAATGGCTGAGTGGCCTACTCCTGCACTTATTTTTCTGTGTTTCTATGTTTCTATCGAAGTATGAGGCATGTTACATTTTTTGTCTTTAGACTTTAGATTTTAGACTCTAGACTTTAGACTTTGATACAGGTGCGAAAACAGGTCCTTCAGCCCACCGAGTCCGTGCTGACCAGCAATCACCTGCACACTAACCTACACGTGCTAGGGGCATTTTTTATAACTTAAGAAAGCCAATTAACCTACAGACCCGCACGTCTTTGGAATGTGGGAGGAAACTGGAGCACCCAGAGAAAACCCACGCGGTCGCAGGGAGAACATATAAACTCCGTACAGATAACACCCATAGTCAGGATCAAACCTGGGTCTCTGGCGCTGTAAGACAGTAACTCTACTGCCATGCCACTGTGCCACCCCTAAATGTTACTTAAATATTTTTAATTGGTTAAATGATTTTCTAGTGATTTTATGTAAGTTAAGTTTTATAATTGAAATTGAGGGCCTGTCCCACTCCAGGTTGTAGCAGGTCACCGAAAAACCAGTGACTGGGCCCCCCCCTACGACAATGTCTACGGCAAGCTACAACAACCTATCACCTAGTCGACGTCAAGCTACGGCAAGCAACCGGCGACCCAATCGTCGCGACTTAGGACGTCCACCTACGACTGCTCCTACGACAACCTACGACCACACAGGCGACAACCTACGACAACCGAAGTCAACCTACGTCCACCCGTGACAAGCTATGACAAGCTATGACAAGCTATGACAAGCTATGACAAGCTATGACCCTGTCAGCGACAACTGAGGATAACTGAAGACAATTCACGTCAATTTGTCCTCCGGTTTTGATGCCAGTACCTGTCACCAGTTGACGTAGGTTGACATAGGTAGTTGCCAATGGAATTCACCGAAGTCAGCCTACGTCAACCTACGTCACCTGGCGACAACCTGGCAACAACCTATGATAGCACCTACATCAGGAAATGTCAAGCTACGATCATTGGCATCAAATCAACAGTCGCCGAAATTTTTTAAACATCTGTAAATCCAACGCGATCAGAAAAACTCTACGGCTCTTTGGAGACTACTCACGACCATACAAGCGACACCCCGGCGACCGTGTGGCGACAGCCTAGTCGCCTGCAGTCGCCTACAAAATTGCCTAAGTGGGACAGGCCCTTAACTTTTCTATTTCACGACATCAGGGAAATTTGGAAGTTTTTTAATTGGCATGAGTTGGGCTTGTTCTGCTCAGCCCCTTCCCGCCTCAAGCCCTCCACCTCTGTTCCTCATTATTATGTCACACAACACTTTATCTCTAACTTTCTACTCTTTTAACATTTTCTGAGAAATCTGCACTTCTGCAGTATTAGCAGCACATCCCTGAATTTCCAGGTAATGACTCCAGTATTAACACCATGCTTTCAACTGACTCTGCTCCAAGCTTTGAATTTCTGTGGGAAAATCTTTCCAATTTCTCTATCTCTTTTGCTATTACAATGCTCCTTGAAACATCCCGATAACCAAGATTTAGACCATCAGTCCTAAACCTCCTTAGCTGAGCAGTAGCCTTTAGTTTTTTCAGGTTTTTTCATTACCTTGGCACATTTCTGCTGGTATTGGTGTTGAATTCCAGTTAGATTTCTGCTCAGTTTTAACTTTTTATTTGATTGATTTAATTGATTGAAAGATGGAAACAGGTCCTAGGGTTCACAGGGACTAGGCTGACCATCGACCACCCATTTATACTCTCAAGAATTCACTTTTAAGTTAATTTAGAGAAGTAGCATGGAAAGAGGCTGATGTTGACCATTGATCACCCATTCACACTAGCTTCATTGTTCCATTTCAGGACATATGACAATAAAACACCCTTGACCTTTGACTCTTGTATATTATCCCACTCTCATATCCACTGTCTATGCACAAGGTGGTCAATTTACAGAGGCCAATTTATCTACAAACCCACATGTCTGGAACGTGGAGGAAATTGGAGGACCCAGAGGAGACCCGTGCAGTCAGAGGGAGAATGTGCAATCTCCACACAGACAGTACCAAAGGACAGGATCAAATCCAGGTCCCTGGTACTGTGAGGCAGCAGCTCTATCTGCTGCACCACTGTACCACCCTTACAAAAAAGCAGATTTTCAATGAAAATTTTGCTTTTTACAGTTTAAAAAAACTGTTTTTATAAACCAGAACAGAACTGTTTCAGTTTCGCAAAGAAACTGAAAAAAAGGAAAGCAAAAGTGTATAAATAAGCTGAACATTAAGACCAAAAGGCAAAATTAAATCATTTGAAATATGAGCTTTATTTCATAGAGCATCTATATTTACATTCACTCCAGATGACTATCAAGTGTTACCTATGCAGATATTCCTTGTTATGGCCTTGAAGAATCTCAGTGCATATCATGTAAGGGTTCCTCTGATTTTTGGCAACTATAGAAGTTGGGTATAGAAGTTGGGACGTCATGTTGCAGTTGCATAAGACGTTGTTGAGACCGCATTTAGAATATTCAGTTCTGGGCACCATGTTATAGGAAAGATATTGTCAAGCTTGAAAGGGTTCAAACAAGATTTACGAGGATGTTGCCAGGACTAGAGGGTGGTGAGCTATAGGGAGAGGTTAAGTAGGCTGGGTCTCTATTCCTTGAAGCGCAGGAGGATGAGGGGTGATCTTATAGTGCTGTACAAAATCATGAGAGGAATAGATCGGGTAGATGCCTAGAGTCTCTTGCCCAGAGTAGGGGAATCGAGGACCAGAAGACATAGGTTCAAGGTGAAGGGGAAAAGATTTCATAGGAATCCGAGGGGTAACTTTTTCACACAAAGGGTGGTGGGTGCATGGAACAAGCTGCCAGAGGAGGTAGTTGAGACTATCCCATTGTTTAAGAAACAGTTGGACAGGTACATGGATTGGACATGTTTGGAGGGATATGGACCAAGCGCAGACAGGTGGGACTATTGTAGCTGGGTCATTGATGGCTGGTGTGGGCAAGTTGGGCCGAAGGGCCTGTTTCCACACTGTATCATAGAAACATAGAAAATAGGTGCAGGAGGAGGCCATTCGGCCCTTCGAGCCAGCACCGCCATTCATTGGGCCATGGCTGATCGTCCACAATCAATAACCCATGCCTGCCTTCTCCCCATATCCCTTGATTCCACTAACCCCTAGAGCTCTATCTAACTCTCTTAAATCCATCCAGTGATTTGTCTCCACTGCCCTCTGTTGCAGAGAATTCCAAAAAATTCACAACTCTCTGGGTGAAAAAGTCCCTTCTCACCTCAGTTTTAAATGGCCTCCCCTTTATTCTAAGACTGTGGCCCCTGGTTCTGAACATTTTTCCTGCATCTAGCTTGTCTAGTCCTTTTATAATTTTATATGTTTCTATAAGATCCCCTCTCATCCTTCTAAACTCCAGTGAATACAAGCCTAGTCTTTTCAATCTTTCCTCATATGACAGTCCCGCCATCCCAGGGATCAATCTCGTATCACTCTCTGACTCTAGGACTCTATTGGCAATGCTGTATGAATGTTATGCAATGTAGAAATGATTTTCTGAAGAAGATAGTGCGGCACCATCAACACTACTGTATTAATCTCAGAAAGATTCGTCAGATCTTTAATTTTAAAAATGTGGAACAATGAGTTTAGTTTGGGTCCGATGAGTTTAGTTTGTTGTGCCATTGTACTTCCTGATTGCACAGAAATTTGTAATCATCCTATATAATGGTCACCTTGATTGAGTCAGTTAGGCGCTTGGATGTTCACTGAGAAGTCAAATCTGTTTTCAATTTCACTCTAACATGAACTTGGACTTGTGGTCAGTTTAGTTTTAGTTTATTGTCACGTGTACTGAGGTACAGTGAAAAGCTTTTGTTGCGTGCTAACCAGCCAGCAGAAAGACAATACATGATTACAATTGAGCCATTCGCAGTGTACAGATACATGACAAGGAAATAACGTATAGTGCAAGCTGAAGCCAGTAAAGTCCGATCAAAGATAGTCCGAGGGTCCCCGATGAGGTAGATAGTAGTTCAAGGCTGCTCTCTGGTTGCGGTAGAATTGTCCATTTGCTAAGAAGAAACTGTCCCTGGATCTGGAAGTGTGCGTTTTCACACTTGTCCTGCTGTGTGCTTGGAATGTCAGCACCTATTTCCCTTGAAGCATGCTCTCAATATATGCTGAAAGTTACATGTCTACAGGCAATCATATCTTGTATGCCCTTGATAATTTAAACACCACGTTACGTGACAATCTGAAATTCTCATTTATTGTACTCTACAATTGATCTCCAATCTTATTAAAGTTGTAAGAATCTTGCACATGCTTTATTAAATTTTGAGTAGAGATTATAATTATCTATTTAGTGCTGAAAAATAATGTGTCTTCTATGTTTCTCCTTCATAGTTGTCATTTTGTTTCATATTTGACCACAATTGATATTCAACAGTCAATTATTTTTCATCATGGTGCAGGTGTTACAGATGACAGCATTGAACTGAACGCTCTGGATATTGGCACTCATACTTTTACAAATACTCCCCAGCTCTCTTTAGGAAAATGGTGTAATCAAATGAGGGAGATCTCTTTACCATTGTATCCTTTGCACATTATTGTCTCTTAATAGAATAAAACATCTTGATGAATCTGTGGAATTCTTTGTCACAGAAGGCCAAGTCAATTGATATGCTTAAGGCAGAAATAGATAGATTCTTGATTAATATGGGTGTCAAGGTTTATGAGGAGAAGGCAGGAGAATGGGGTTAGGAGGGAGGGATAGATCAGCCATGATTGAATGGCGTAGACTTGATGGGCTGAATGACCTAATTCTGCACCTATCACTTGTGACCTAATGACCTTATGATCTCAGCTTCCATTCTGCACCTTGGGCAGAATTCTTGTTATGGGCTGCAAATTCTTGCTTTAAAAGATTTCATTTGCACTTTTTTTCCTCAGACCCGTTATTTTTCCAAAATTGCACATCTTTCTGCCAACTCACTGTAAACTACTGATGATACTTCAATGATTTGTTTGCTAGTCAGCAATTATATTTCCAATGCTTTATAATTTACCACTGAGCCTTACATTTCCCTCAACGCAACCTCAGAAAAATAGGATGAGTAACATTCTATTGTGCAATATGTTTTGAAATGATACAAAAGAACAATATCCACTGGTAGGAATTTAATTACAATATTTCAACAGTTTCTATGTGGAACACAAAAAAAAGTATTCAAATGTTGGAGAGCCACGTGAGTACAATTGTGTTCCTCAAGGTATTGTGTGGAGAAAATATATATTTTTAACTCATATTTTTGTTGTTTTCCTCAAACCAGGTTTCTTCGGGTGCTTAATGCTTTATGAAATTAGTAGTTACTGGTGCAAAGCAGGAAAACAGGATTTAATTTGTTCAATGAAAGATCTAAGTATATAAGCTTTCAATAGTGAGGATTGAAAATATATTCACCACTCAGTTCATTAGCAAGTCGACATTCGTTAAGACTATGGCCATTTTTTTAGGTGCTGATCAAAAGAAGTCTTACTCTTATCTTTAAAAACTATCAATCAAAATACTTCAGATTATGCCTTTTCAATTTTTCAAGAACAAATTGGGGCCGGCACAGTGACGCAGCAGTAAAGTTGCTGCCTTAAAGCGCCAGAAACCCAGGTTCCATCCTGACCTCAAGAACAGTCTGTATGGAGTTTGTATGTTCTCCCTGTGTCTGCATAGGTTTTCTCGGGGTGCTCCGATTTCCTTCCACATTCCAAAAGTTTAGAGATCAATTGGATTTTGTAAATTGTCCCTAGTGTGTAGTATAGAACTTGTATGGGTGATCACTGGTCTTTGCAGACTCAGCAGGCTGAAGGGCCTGTTTCCACATTGTATCTCTAAACTAAACTAAACTAAAAAATTCATATTTTAAAAAATGAAATGCAAAAGAAGCCTTCCCTATCATGAGGCACTCACAATATTTGTTTTGCATTTCTCAAGCAGATAATTGACATTACTGATGGATGCTCTGTTTATCCAGCTGTGATTACACAAGTTAAAATGGCCAAAGAAAGAATTTGTGAAGCCAATTTTACTTAATAGGATATAGAGATTCCGCGAGGTGGCTTAACTGAAGCATTTGTGTGTCCCGCCTAACTCCCAGTGGCAACTTTGACCTAGCTGAGTTTGACATGACTCTTGCAGCTTTGACTCAAGATGAGGCAGATCATGCTGTTTTTTCATGAGCTTGCAGCTGACAAAACCACCATTCTGAAAATGGAAAAGATGAATGAATATGATTCATATTTATTTTGAACTATAACGAGAATGACATCAGATGAGACAAGAATTATTAGTGACTGTTTATTTTTCGTAACAATTTGATATCCACAATTTGATATCCACATATATGAAAGAGATGCATAAATGGTTCACAATACCATTGTATACCACAGATACATAAATGGTTTACAATACCATTGATTTGGAAATCATGCAATCTTTGCCAATATTTTTTTTTGCAAATGGAGTATCGTAATGGAACATGCTGGTAAAATAGATGACATTTGAAATAAGAATGGACTGCTACTAGTAACTACATTACAGGGCATCCCCCAATGTTACAGAAGGTTTATTCCTAGAAAACCTAATACAAAATTCCTAGAAAACCTAATACAAAATTCTGTTTGCCCTTAAGTAGAGATATGTTCTTATGGGATTTTTTCTCTCAACAGTCATAAGGGTACCACAACTTTTAATTCATTATGGGGTGGGGGTGGAGAGGGGGAGGGGGGTGGAGAGGGAGGGGGGGTGATGGGGGGTGGGGGGGGGGGGAGGTGCGGGGAGGTGTGGGAGGTGGATGCACCTAAGAGATTGTCCTGTCAGTTTTCAAAGCAAATCTCTTCAGCGGCCAGAAACTGCATTTGGAGATACAAGCAACCACAGATGCTTTAGTATGCCCCATAGCTTTAGTTAATGAACATAGGTTTTCTCCAGCATTCAGCCTTTGTAAAATATCAGGTTTTACATACAGTAAAATGCCTTTATGTGGCTCTGTACGTTTGCTGGTTCCAGTTTTTGACATCTTGAGGGTAAATGATAAATAAAACATATGAAAAAAAACCTGCTTAACAACAAAATGAACTAAAAAACATGCCACATTATCTAATATTGCAAATATGTCATAAACTGCATAAAATAAGGTTCACAGCAAAGGGCTTAACAGTGAGTCAGTATTCGTTTAAACTATGGCACCCTTCCAGTCTTGTACTTTAGCTGGTGTTAAAACCTGTGGATGAGGTCTGTCATTTGATTTTGTTTTGAGCAGTGGAAATTGTTCAGAATAATGTGTTTAGGGCTTGATTCCCAGATCCAGAATCAAATTTGATTTTAATTTATAAAATACGTGTAAAAGAAGCATCCCTAAAGGCCTAATTGGGAAAACAAAACGTTTCTACATTTTTTTTCAGTGATTAAACTCCAAACTGGCCATGAATGTGAACAAGGTAGAATTTAAGCATTCATTCATTTGGGTTTTAAAATGTGAATATGGCTTTCAAAATGTACATACAGACAAAAACCTATCCTACTTTTGGGATGAACTAGTTCATGACGCTGATTACTTTGTAATTGGTAGTAAATGTTTACATGATGATGTGACTTTGAATGTTCAAGAATTGTTCCTTTCAACAATTTCAATTTAGTTCCACTTTAAAGAGACCAAATATTGTCGCATGACTGATCAGAATCTTGTTTAATAATGAAAGAAATTCATTAGTGCCAAACACTAACTAAATAATGAAAAATGTATCTGGACTAAACCAAAAATTTAAAAATTGGAAAATACTTAAATAAATTAAAGTATTGCAATATGATCCTTCTGCCTGTAGAGAGAGCTCTGCTATGTACACAGATCACCAAGGGTTCATAATAATAGAACTATTGCATTTCAGTATCACAGATTTTGCAAAACATCCAAAGACCAAACCATCTTTACACAATCAGATTGAATGATTAAGACAAGATTTTCCACCTCAGTTTTGAAGGTCATAGAGTCATAGAGTCACGGAGTCATACAGAGTGGAAACAGGCCCTTTGGCCTAACTTGCCCACACTGGCCAACATGTCCCAGCTACACTAGTCTCACCTGCTGGCACTCAGCGCATATCCTCCAAACCTGTCCTTTCCATGTGCCTGTCCAACTGTTTCTTAAACGTTGCGATAGTCCCTGGCTTAACCTCCTCTGATAGCTCATTCCATACACCCACCACCCTTTGTGTGAAAAAGTTACTCCTCAGACTCCTACTAAAAGTTTTTCCCTTCACCTTAAACATATGACCTCTGGTCCTCGATTTCCCTACTCTGGGCAAGAGACTCTGTGCATCCACTCAATCTACACCTCTATAAGATCAACCCTCATCCTTCTGTGCTCCAAGGAATAGAATCCTAGCCTACTCATCCTCTCCCTATAGGTCAGACCCTTGGATCCTGGCAACATCCTCGTAAATCTCTGTACCCTTTCCAGCTTGACAGCATCTTTCCTATACCATGGTGTCCAGAACTGAACATAATACCTTAAATGCGGTCTCACCAATGTCTTACATAACTGCAACATGACCTCCCAACTTTTATACATAGGTCATAAGATCATTAGTGATAGGAGTAGAATTAAGCCATTCGGCCCATCAAGTCTACTTCGCCATTTAGTCAAGGCTGATCTAACTCTCCCTCCTAACCCTGTTCTCTTCCCTTCTCCTCATAACCTCTGACACCTGTACTAATCAAGAATTCATCTATCTCTGCTTTAAAAATATCCACAGATAGCCTCCATAGCCTTCTGTGGCAAATAATTCCACAGACACTCTGACTAAAGAGATTTCTCTTCATCTCCAACCTAAAAGAACATCCTCTAATTCTGAGGCTATGACCTCTAGTCCTGGACTCTCCCACTAGTGGAAACATCCTCTCCACATCCACTCTATCCAAGCCTTTCACTATTCTATATGTTTCAATAAGGTCCCCCCTCATTCTTCTAAACTCCAGCGAGTACAGGCCCCGTGCCGACAAACACTCATCATAGGTTAACCTACTCATTCCTGGGGTCATTTCTGTAATCCTCTGACTGATGAAGGCCAATGTGCCAATAGCCTTTTCGGCCACTCTATCTACCTGCAACTCCACCTTCAAGGAACTATGTACTCCGACATCCCTCTGCTCTATAACACTCCCCAGAGCTCTACCATTCACTGTGTAGGTCCTGCTCATGTTAGACTTCCCAAAATGCAACACCTTACATTTTTCTGTACTAAATTTAATTTAACCATTCCTTAGCCCACCTGGTCAACCAATCAAGATCCTGCTGCAATTTTTCACAACCATCTTCACTATCTACAATACCACCCATATTTGTATCTTCTGCAAACTTGCTAAGCTAGCCCTGTATGTTTTCAACCAAATCGTTAATGTAGATGATGGGCCCAGCACCAAACCCTGAGGCACATATCTAGCCTCCAGTCCAAGAAGCAACCCTCCACCATCACCCTCTGCTTCCTTCCATTAAGCCAATTTTCTATCCATTGCACATGGATCCTATGTGATCAAACCTTCCAGAGTAGCATAAAGTGTAAGAAAATAACTGCAGATGCTGGTACAAATCGAAGGTATTTATTTACAAAATGCTGGAGTAACTCAGCAGGTCTGAAGAAGGGTCTCGACCCGAAACATCGCCCATTCCTTCTCTTCTGAGATGCTGCCTGACCTGCTGAGTTACTCCAGCATTTTGTGAATAAATTCCAGAGTAGCATGCTCAAGTCTATATATACAACATCTACAACTCTGCCCTCATCAACCATCTTGGTCACATCTTCAAAAAACTCAATTGGAGTAGCAACTGAGATCATATATTTATGCTCTAGAAACAGGATTTTGTATTTTTACATACAAATGCAAGAATTATGTTAATTAAACCAAGTTGGCAGGTCTTCGTTGTGGTCCAGTTAACATTGTCAAATTTCCTTTAGGTATATGTCACTGATATTTAGGAAGCTCCTTTCACAAATTGGCCTTTGCTTGATTAGTTTGTCAATAAAATGAATGCCACATATGCACGTTTATATACAGTATAAACGTGGTTGTTTCTGTAAATAAGGGTACCAGCCTGTGACATGGGTGGCCAAAATTGAAAGTTATTAAATTACTAGATGACCCGTTGGGTCCAAACCTCTCCTGCATTGCCCACTCCAAAAGCGCACAGCAATATCCCAGGATATATCCGATGCTGTGGCGGCCAGGGAGCCTCCCCCGGGGCCAGGGGCTGGCGAGGGGGGAGAGGATATCTATGGTGCTTCAGTGGGTACCTTGGGAGGGTAGGTCATTTTCATAGTTTTCAAGTAATTTCAGTCCTGATAACACAACTTCAAGCCATTAAAGCAAGTTTCACAAACAAAATGGATGAAAGAAGGAAAGAAAAAAAATAAGTGAGCATTTTTAACACTGAACCAGGCCATTCAATCAATTCTATGTTCTGGTTTTGGCTGTATTTCGTGAACAAACATACATACATATACATACAAGATGAGAGTTTTAGCAATATATATAGATAGATAATGAAATACCACAGCATTAAAAATGGGCCTACCTATGATCCTTTTGAGCTAATTTGTGATCAAAATCGACCAAAATTTGAACAAAATTTAATACTTCCAGAATTTGAAAAAAAAAAGAGAATTTGTATTTATTTAGAAGACATATGACATATGGGACACTGTCTCCTATACTGATTTCTAAGCTCCCTTACAAAATGCTGGCACCTAACCCAACACGAGGACCGTAGTTCAGGTCAGGGTCATTATAATGAAATATAATGACCCATTAAATGGCCCGGTCCAGAACAAACCAAACTCATGAGATGGTAAAAAAATGTGATGGTCAGAAAATCATTCACTTAACTTTGCCGTTGCCAAATCTGTCAAGTTCTTTGAAAGTTTTGAATATTCCTGACATAACAAAACATTCCAAAGCTATTAAAATCAATTGCAATGAACTATTTAAATATTTTAAACACTTGTAGTAAATTAGAATATTCAAGCACAAATAATTGAGAATTAAAATGAAAATTATCTTATATTTAAACTTCTTTGCAGCCATTTCTCTTCATTCAAGTGAATGAACAGGGCACTGTTGGTGCACCAAGTCTAATCTGGCACAAGTTCAGTGAGCAGATTCCTCAGTGTGAGTGCTGAAGAACTCAACATTCATTCTCTACTCCTGAACTCCATGTTGAGCATGGCTAGTAAGTTTAGGACTTCCTGAACTTGCTGACACTATGGAGAATAATGCAGGCAGTTTGATTCAGAATTTCTGGCATTTCTCAGCTATTTCTGTTGCATTAATATCTGATTTGTTGGCTTTTTCCATTTCTTTGGCACCTTAAAGGCAAAGTTAGATATGATCTTAAGAACGGATATTCTTATAGTGTAGATAGATGATTGATTGATTGAATGCAAGATACAGCATATCCCTTTTACCCATCAATTCCACACCAACAATTGATCATCCGTTCACACTAGTTCTATCTTCTTCCATTTTTCATCCACTACATACACATTTAGGACAGTTTACAGAAGCCTGTTATCCTACAAACCACACATCTTTGGGATGTGGGGGGAAATTGGAGCCTGGGAGTAAACCCATATATTCATGGGGAGAATGTGAATCTGTGGTCTTCATTGCTACAGGTGGCCTTCGAGGCCATGTCTTTAGGTATTTTTAAAGTGGAAATTGACAGGTTCTTAATTAGTAAGGGTGTCAAAGGTTATGGGGAGAAATCAGTAGGATGGGGTTGAGAGGGAAAGATAGATCGTCCATGAATCAATGATGGAGCAGACTTGATCAACCAAATGGCCTAATTCTACGTGTAAACTCCATGACGACAGCACCTGAAATCAGGATCAAACCCGGGTATCTTGTGCTATGAGGCAGCAGCTCGATCAACTGCGCCACTGTGCTGCTAAATGAAATGGGGCATAAACCAGAACATAGAATTGATTGAATGGCCTGGTTCAGTGTTGAAATTTATATACAAATGCTCACTAATTTTTTTCTTTCCTTCTTTCATCCATTTTGTTTGTGAAACTTGCACTAAATTGTGTTATCAGGACTGAAATTACTTGAAAACAATAAAAATGAACTACCCTCCCAAGGTTTGCATATTTACGTGTACCCACTAAAGCACCATAGATATCCAAGTTGGCGCCCAAGCCAGGTAACTCTTTGTGTGCTGGTCACAGAAGTGGATCTGCAATCAAGCATTACAATTGATCCACTCTTTTAAACTTCTACCCCAACTGCAACATTTCTTTCTTTAACTATGTTTTTAATCTCCTCCCATTAAGTATCTGTGCACTATGGATGGCTCGATTGTAATCGTTTATCGTCTTTCCGCTGCTGGGTTAGCATGTAACAAAAGCTTTTCACTCTACCTTGGTACATGTGACGATAAACTAAACTAAGCTAACTAAACATGGAAACTAAAATGCACCAGCATCATTATATTTAAAGAACTGATTTTGCCAGCATCTCCTCAAAAGCTAAAAACATAATGTTTCTCCAGACTTCAGCTTCATTCATGTTTATGGAACCAAATATTACTATTTTGTATCATCATTCTCTAGGGTATTAATGGAGTCAAACAAAATTGTCTGTACATTTGCACAATTAAAAATTAAATCAAAATAACTGCAAAGCCTTAATAATGCTCATATTCTTGTTCAAATATAACCGGGCCAAACAAAATCATCCATTCTGTGCCTTGATTAATTCTTAAATCTTCTTGCACATCCATCTAATACGGTCAGCCAAGAATGGTGTAGTTTACATTGATTATCATAACAGCACCCTTAGAATAACTCAGTCTGGATATAGCCTCATATAAAATAGTTATATTTATTTCAAGATCATTTTCTATTTCAATTGCTCTTCTCGGAATAATGTTGTAATTTTCCAATATTAGAATATTGTACCTCTGTTTCAACGAATGTCATGCACATCCTTGACTTTAGAGAACTGAACAAGTTAACTAACAAGGAACTTCAAATGCTGGATGATACACAAAAAGGACACAAAGTGCTGGAGTAACTCAGCAGGTCAGGCTGCATCTCTTGAGAACATGGATATGTGACGTTTCGGGCGACATTTTAACATTACATTTATATTGTAAGTTTATGCTATTCTTGTTCTAAAACAAATACCTTTTTTGTGGAACCTGGTTTTAATCATTTTTCAATTCTATTCTATAATTGAAAACCTATGTTAGATTTCAAACTAATTTTGGTTTTTGCATTATCTCTCAGACATGGTAGCGCAGCGGTAGAGTTGCTGCTTTACAGCGAATGCAGCGCCAGAGACTCAGGTTCGATCCTGACTACGGGTGCTGCACTGTAAGGAGTTTTGTACGTTCTCCCCGTGACCTGCGTGGGTTTTCTCCGAGATCTTCGGTTTCCTCCCACACTCCAAAGACGTACAGGTATGTAGGTTAATTGGCTGGGTAAATGTAAAAATTGTCCCTAGTGGGTGTAGGATAGTGTTAATGTACGGGGATCGCTGGGCGGCGAGGACTTGGTGGGCCGAAAAGGCCTGTTTCCGCGCTGTATATATATGATATGATATGATGATATGATATGTGCAGAATGATTTGGATTTTTTTTTGTTTAGTTTAGTTTATCGATACAGTGCAGAAACAGGAGCTTCAGCCCACTGAGTCTGCACCGACCAGTGATTCCCGCTCATTAACATTATCCTACACACACTAGGGGTAATTTACATTTATACCAAGCCAATTAAGCTACAAACCTGTACATCTTTGGAGTGTAGGAGGAAACCAAAGATCTTGGAGAAAACCCACGCAGTCATGGGGAGAACTTACAAACAACGTACAGACAGCACCCGTAGTCAGGATCGAACCCAGGTCTCTGGCGCTGTAAGCATTGTAAGGCATCAAGTCTACTGCTGCACCACCATTCCCTCCCAAACCTAACAACCAAACAAAAATCATAGCAGTGGATTGAGGAGTTTCTGACCAATGCATCGCAAATGGCATCTTTTCCTCCTTCATTGCCATTGCATAAATCTTTATCAATCGACTCCATCTTCTGGAAAGGCATCTGTGTGTTAATGCAGTGTGACTTATTGTTCGTTTGCCATGTGCTGTCTGTGACATGCAAATATTGAATCATTCACATTGTCTGATAGGGCAGCTTGAAGAATGAGCATATGTGAATGAAACAACACTTTCAGCACCAATGAATCAACAAAAAATTAAAACATGCATCATTTAACGGGGAGTTGTAATTTGGAGATTATTTGTGATTATTAGCTGTTAATCACTTTCAGTGGACAACCCTAAAGTCACAATCTCACAAGTCTGATTTTCCCCCAGAAATGCGCTAGATGATAAATTGGAAACCATTGATGTCCAAGTGTTCAGAGTAGTCATTTGGAAAATGAATTAGATATGCTGCATCCATTAAAACCAATTACTTAAAGGGAGTTAGAACAATGTTCTATCTACATTAGACTGAACATGAGCAATCCAGCAGGCTGTATGTTGAGCTTCGACCACCATCTGTGGGAGCTTTGATCACCCTGATGGATGGTTCGACTGCCCCGACCGCGGGAGAATAAAGAGGGAAGAAGATTGGACTTTATTACCTTCCATCACAGTGAGGAATGTGGGAAATCTGCTGTGGTGGATATTTATGTTAACTTTTATGTAGTTGTGTGTCTTGTTGATTTTTTTTAGTATGGCTGTATGGTAATTCGAATATCATTGTACCTTAATTGGTACACGCGACAATAAAAGACCTTTGAAACCTTTGTTGTATGCATCTGTTCTGGCTTTTCAATAGCAGTTTTGGGCTCCTTATTATTCCTGCCAAGGTATTTCTGCAGAGCTAAGGACATCATAGTGGAGCATCTGGTAAAGCTGCTGTCTGATAGCTCTGGGGACTCGGATTCCATCCTGATGTCCAGTGCTAATTGTGTGGAGTTTGCATGTTCTTCTGGTGACCACATGGTTTTCATCTAGACATTCCAGTTTCATTTTATATCCCAAAGATGTATGGGATGTAAGTTAATAGGCTACTATAAATTATTCCAAGTGAGTAAGATAATGGTAGAATCTGGGAGAGGGGGAATGAATCTGAATGTGAGGAGTCTTAAGAAATGGGATGAATGCGGGATTAATGTTAATGGATGCTTGATAGGAATCATGACTTTGGTGGGATAATGTGCCTGTTTTCATGCTGTATGTTTCTATCACTCCATGTGGAGGTCCTAGCACATCCCCTGAGATACCTCCCACCTCTCACCTTATACATAGGCCACCTGGTTTCGGGCACCACCACCAAGTGACAAAGATTCTTACTATTTATCCACCTCATAATGTTGTACACCTTTATCATGTCACTATTTAGCTCCTCTGTCCCAGGATAAAAGATCCAGATTTATAACTGAAATTGCTCCAATAGACAATAGACAATAGACAATGGACAATAGGTGCAGGAGGAGGCCATTCGGCCCTTCGAGCCAGCACCGCCATTCAATGTGCTTTTGGCTGATCATTCTCAATCAGTATCCCATTCCTGCCTTCTCCCCATACCCCCTGACTCCGCTATCCTTAAGAGCTCTATCTAGCTCTCTCTTGAATGCATTCAGAGAATTGGCCTCCATTGCCTTCTGAGGCAGAGAATTCCAATCCAGCAATATTCTGGCGAATCTCCTCTGCACCCTCTCCACCGCAAACATATCTCCTTATAGTGTGGTGACCAGAACTGCATACAAGACTCCAAGTGTGGCCTAACCAATGGGTTATAACATTGTAACATGACATTCTGTGGTGCAGATGACAAAGGCAAGCATCCCATCTGTCTTCTGCAGCACTCTATCTACCTTTGCTGCCTTTATCTGAGATCTATGGACATACTCTGTTCTTCAATATTTCCCAGGGTCCTACCATTTTCTGTGTGGGTAATACCTTTATTTGATATTCCAAAATTCTTCTCTTTGCACTTGCCGTCTGTGGGAGCTTGATCGCCCCGACTCGGAGGGCTTGACCACCGGCTGCGGGAGCCAAGATCGTCCCGTCAACGGAAGGCTCGAGGCCCCCGACCACGGGAGAACAAAGAAGGGAAGAGATTGAACTTTTTTTCGCCTTCCATCACAGTGAGGAATGTGGAGGAGTCACTGTGGTGGATGCTTATGTTAAAATGTCTTTTGTGTGTTTTGTTGCTTTTTATTGGTATTACTGTATGGCAAAACGAATTCCTTGTATGTTGCAAAACACACTTGGCTAATAAAGTATGATTATGATTATGATTATGATGATTATGATTATGAATTCAATCTGCCATTTCAAAGCATTTCTAGCAGGTCTCCATTATGCTGTAACTGAAGACGATTCTCCTCATGATCTACAACACCATAGATTGTTGTGTAATCTGCAAACTTACTAAATATTCCTTCTATGAAACCAGGTAACTATTTGTGTGCTAGTCACAAAAGTGGATCTGCAATAAGACATTATCACTCCACACTTTTAAATCTCTACTCTTACAGCACCATTTCTTACCTTAACTATGATCTTCTTAAACCTCTCTCAGTTCTGTCCATTCTCCGGCTTCCGGGACAGGGATAGTTTCTTCCTAGTTGTTATCAGACATCTGAACCATCCTACCATAACTAGTGAACAGTCCTGAACTACTATCTACCTCGAACTATCTTTGATCGCACTTTACTGGCTTCATCTTGCACTAAACGTTATTCACATTATTCCCTTTATCAGATATCTGTCTGCGAATGGCTCAATTGTAATCGTATGCTGTCTTTCTGCTGACTGGTTAGCATGCAACAAAAGCTTTTCACTGTACCTTGGTACACGTGACAATAAATAAATAAACGAAACTAAAAATAAACTGAACTAAAAATGTTCACAACCCAGTCTCCTTCCTGGTAGCTATAATGACTGTTGCTGCTGTTTGGCTACTACTGGGGAGTGTGTCTTTAAGGGCCGATACCTCCCTGAATGCTGCAGAGCCATGGGTTGGTAGCAATGCTGCCCTGTGAGGTCCCCTCCTGAACTGCACAGGTCGCATTTTACTGCTGATTTCTGAAAGGACAACAAACGCTTTTGACCAATCTTGCTGTTTTTATTCACGATGATCTGATTTGGCACTCAACCCGACAAACCTTCAGCAAACCAAAATCATGAAATGCAGTTTTTAGGTTCAGGTATTTCTGAACTATGGGGACTGCATTCAACAGAGGGGAAGCAGCAATGGTGGAATTTGGCATTTTGTCAGGACCTGCCACTCAATCACACAATGCATCTCTTGTACCAGACATAAGTTTGTCAGTAAAGGCATGGCTAAAGAGTTGGAGGTTAAGGCAAGAAGTAGAATGCCATCTATTTCAGGAAGTCCATTATCCATAAAGCATTGCCAATGGCTGAAAAAAATATTTGTAATTTGCATCAAGATTCTACCATGCAACTTGTAATATTGACTGTGAGAGCAAGTCTGCTCTTTTCAGAGAAACTGAATAAGATTCCCCTATGGTCTGGATGTTTTCTTTTCCCATTCGAAACATGTGTAGGTTGCCATATATATATATGAGTGGTAGAATTTGGTGGGGAGGAGGGGTTGCAAGAGGAGTTGATGGGAATGTGGGTGGATTAGTTTAGAGGGTATTTCAGCATGTCTTGCATGGTTCTGTGGCTGTGGAGAACTGCAAGGTGCTATCAACAAGTTGGCACATTCAACACTTGGAAAGTGAAGAGCAAAGTTTACAAATCTTACTCAAGTTTGCACTAAATGCACCATCACCTAGCATGATTATTCTGAAGATGCTCTTTCACAAAGTCACTCAAAAAATGAGGCGAAGGTAATTATTGCCAGAAAGGCTTGTTATTCAGTCACTCATCTCTCATCCATTAAGCTTGGAAAATTTATGCATACTGTGTTAAAGTCTTAAATCTTTGTTAATACATTCATAAATTCATGTTATGGGGCAGAATTAGGCCATTCGGCCCATCAAATCTATTCAGTCTATCAAGTCTATCTCATAAAATACTGCCAGAAAGGTCTAGTAATCCCCGTAGCAAAAAGCTGCACTCTTCAAGTGGGTGCTGCAGGCAGACATAAATTCATGTTATAGGAACAGAAGTAAGCCATTCATCCCATCAAGTCTACTCCGCCATTCAACCATGGCTGATCTATCTTTCCCTCTCAACCCCATTTTCCTGTCTTCTCCCCATAACCCCTGACACTATTATGCTTAACGAGAGTTTAACGTCTTTCAATACCAGCCCTTGTCTCAAGAGTGAATTTCTTGTCGTCTGCCTGATGCACTTGGATTATGTGATAAATTTGGTGTTAAAGTTTTGTTATACTCTCAGTTTTATTGCATTTGGGCCATGTGTCGGTTCTTAGACCAACACACTAATCTAAAATTTATAGGTTTTCTTTGTTCAGTAGCTTGATAAATAATAGTGAATTAGTGAATAGTTCACATGCTCAGCCTTATAAAATACATATAATTTTGTAATGACGAACATGAGATAACTGGAATAGTTTGTTTATATGCTAGAAAAAGAATTTTTTAAATTGTTACCATCGTGACGAGCAAGATAAGCAAAATGCCTGTATATATCAAGTACTTTTACACTTTTGAATCTGACATTCTCTGTCAGTCAGCATAACCTGTCTGACCTTGGACATGATAAGACCTGGCATCCATACAGTTTCCATTGGTGGCTGTCACAGCTGTCTACCGTTTTGGCTTTCACAGATTTTCATCTCAACTTTGGTCGTCCAGATGGTTGTTTTCCAGCTGGCACCTGTTCTATCAAGTTCCAACTGAACTGGTCTTCATCCACAGGTCACACATGTTCTACTCATCGCAAAGCCTAAGTACTGTGTTATTCATTGCTCTTCATTACTTCAATGTCATTCACCCTGTCCTTCCAGCTGACACCTAATACCTTTTTTTTTTTAAACAGTATGTTCCAAACAGCCTCTGTTTCTGTGTTTTCATTCAATCCACACTGTTCAGAAAAGCTGACTAGAAATTAACCAGATTTATTTTTCTCTCACATCCTAAAATAGGAGTTGTCTTCTCTAGCGGAATTTCTAATGACAAAAATAATCCCAGAAATCCTTCTCTTTCTTGCACCAAGTTTACTATTTTTCAGGATAAAGATGGCAAGGTAAGGGAACTGTGGATGATCAAAACAGTTGTAAACTTGGTCAGGAAGAAAAAGGAAGCAAATGTCAAGTTTAAGAAGGTATCATCAAATGAGGCTTATGAGAAATATAGATTCAGTTTCAGTTCAGTTTTTTGTCAAGTGTACCGAGTGAGGTACAGTGAAAAGCTTTTGTTGCGTGCTATCCAGTCAGCAGAAAGACAATACATAATTACAATCGAGCCACTTACAGTGTAATAGATACATGCACCCAGTGGCGGCGCCTAACGGCAGCGGCTGACTAGCAGTCTGTCCGTCTTTTTTTCCCCTTTTTTTGTTGTGTGTCGGTGTTGGGATGGTTTTTATATATTTTTTTTGGTTGTGTATGTGTGGGAGGGGGTGGTGGTGTGGGTGGGTGGGTGTGGGGGGGGGGGGGGACTTTTCTCTTCCTCACGGCGCGGGGTGCGGCTCGGCTGCGGGGCCTAACATCGCCCGCTGCGGCTCGACCGCTGGACTTTACATCACCCGGTGCGGCTTGGCCGCTGGACTTTACATCCCGGTGCGGCTTGGCCGCGGGACTTAACAGTGCCCGGTGCAACTCGGCTGCGGGGCTTAACATCGCCCGGTGCAGCTCAGCTGCGGGGCTTAACATCGCCCGGTGCGGCTCGGCTGCGAGACTTTTCACCGCTGGTGCGGCTCAGCTGCGGGACTTAACATCGCCCGGTGCGGCTCGGCCGCGGGGCTTAACATCGCCTGGTGCAGCTCGGCTGCGGGGCTTTTCATCGCTGGTGCGGCTCGGCTGCGGACTTGACATCGCCCGGTGCGGCTCGACCACGGGACTTAGCTGCGCAAGGCTTGGTCGCGGGCCTTTCATCGCCCGGTTCGGCCGTGAGACGTTTCAGCGCCCGGTGCGGGGACTGTGCGGGTCGGTCGGGGACGAGCTGTCTGTCCGTGGGCGTGGGGAAGAGAGTGGAAGTTTTGTTGCCTCCATCACAGTGAGGGGGTGTTTGGAGTCACTGTGATGGACGTTTGTGTTGGGGTTATGTGTCTTGTGTTCTTTTTTTTTTTCTGTGACTGCTATGTAGTTTCGTTCGGTACTTCGGTACCGAACGACAAATAAAGCTCTGTTATACCTGTTATACTGTTATGATAAGTGAATAATGTTTAGTGCAAGGTAAAGCCAGTAAAGTTGATCACGGATAGTCCGAGAGTTACCAATGAGGTAGATAGTAGTTCAGGACTGCTCTCTAATTGTGGTTGCCTGATATAATAAAAACTATAACAATATAAAGCGAGTAGGAATGAACTCAAACAGGTCATTATAAGGGCCAAAAAGGGCAACAAAATGTCATTGGTGAGTCAGATTAAGGAAAATCCCAAGGCTTTTCATTCATACTTTAAAAATAACAGGGTGACCAACGAGTAGGTAAGACCTCTCAAAAATAAAGATGGGAATGTATGCTTGGAGTCTCAATGCCATATCCCAGTTTTCACCCCACATCTTTTGGTGCCTCCTGTGCCTGGAAATTCTATCTATCTCTTTCTCAAACACATTCAGAGACTTAGGTTCCACCACTTTCTATGGTAGAGAATTGACTCATCATTCCTCGAGTGAAGAATTTTCTTCACATCTCAGTCGTAAATGTCTTTTATCACATCTAGTGACTCTATTCCCTGGTTCTAGAGCCCTCAGCATAGGAAATGTTTCTCCTCACAATTCACAACACAATCCAGCAAACTGAGAAATATTCCATTTAGTTCCCTTCACCCAAACCTTTACCCTGCAGTATCTCTCTGGTTAATGCTTGCCACCCTAAACAGGACTCATTTATTCCTGCTCTCTGTCTCGTCAGCCGATCTTCAATCAATGTCCCCAATCCCACATGGTTTAATTTTGCACAGTAACCTCTTAAATGTGATTTTGATCTCTATTATCTAATCTAACAATTACAGATTCAAAAGGAAAAAAAAATAGTAGCTTTTGTCAAATGTGATTACACGTAGGTAAATCCACATCAACTTTGTTTAACCCTGTTTATATTTTTGAAGTGTCCTTTTACTACATCCTCAAGAATAAACTCGTCAGCCGATTTTCAATCATTTTCAAACATTTTCAAACATTTTCCATACCCCTTTCTCCTTTATTAAGTAGTAGGATTACATTTGCCATCCTGCAAATGCAAGAACTATTTCATAATGTGTGGAATTTAGGAAGATGACAATCGTGTCTACCATTTCTAGTACTTTGGAAAACAGATTGTCAGCTTTAAGTTCCATTCATTTGTTCAGCATTGTTTTTTCAACAAATCTTAATTTACCTTAATTAAATAGACTGTTAGTTCCCTACTATTTCCTGGAAGTAATCTGTGGCCTCTTGCGTGTAAGCACAACCACAGCATGTGCTCAATTTGTTATCTTTTTACATAACAAATGCATTTATAGTCTGCTTTTATGTGTCTAGCTCTATTTTTGGACTCTTTCAGTCATTTTCTGCTGAATGCTTAGCTGTTCGCAATCTGCAGACTTGCTACACCTGCCAAGTTTATTCGTTTCCTCCTTGGATTTAACACTTACCTGTCGTTATCGTTTTTTGTTAGACACAATTCGGTCACTACTTTTTATGACATCTCTGGCTTTGGCCTGTCTCACTGCTGCATGAAAGAAAATGTCATCTCAAGGAGCAACATCTCATCTTCAATCAAACACACTTCAGTCTTGGGGATCAAAACTAAACTCAGAAGTTTCAGAAGACTGACCCTTCCAGTTGATATCAGAATGAGCAGGGAACACTGGGCATGTGGGATAGCATCTGTGGTGGTAGAAACAGACGTGGTGTTTCAGGTTGTTGACTCCTTGCAGCAGGAGTCATTGGTCTGGGATTTTAGCTGTGCTTTTCGTTTTCTCTGGGACCCGTTAAGTTTATTCAGCAGTTTCTAGTCTAGTCTGGAGTATTTTATTGTCATGTGTACTAAAACAGATCAATGGAATTCTTACCTGCAGCAGCACAGCAGGTTTGTAAATACAGTACTCAATAGATAATATAATAAAGCAAAAAAAACAAAAAAAAAACAAATATAGTGCAAAAGCAAAACAAAGTCCCTAGGATAGGGGTGTCAAACTACCACCCCGTGGGCCGCATTCAGCCCACGAAGGGGTCCAATCCGGCCCGCGGGATGATATGGCGAAAGAAAAGGTGCTGTTAGATTAAACACAGAAAGTAAGTTACATGACCGCTTAAACTCGCTGGAAATATCAATTTTGCACAGAAGGAAAATGCAAGTCCGATCTGCAGCTGTCACCTCCCCACTCCCCAGCTCCCCAGCTCCTCACTCCCCACTCCCCTCTCCCCAGCTCCCCAGCTCCCCAGCTCCCCACTCCCCAGCTCCCCACTCCCCACTCCCCACTCCCCACTCCCCACTCCCCAGCTCCCCACTCCCCACTCCCCACTCCCCACTCCCCAGCTCCCCAGCTCCTCACTCCCCACTCCCCACTCCCCACTCCCCAGCTCCCCAGCTCCCCAGCTCCCCACTCCCCACTCCCCAGCTCCCCAGCTCCCCACTCCCCAGCTCCCCACTCCCCACTCCCCAGCTCCCCACTCCCCATTCCCCACTCCCCAGCTCCCCAGCTCCCCAGCTCCTCACTCCCCACTCCCCACTCCCCACTCCCCACTCCCCACTCCCCACTCCCCACTCCCCAGCTCCCCACTCCCCACTCCCCACTCCCCAGCTCCCCAGCTCCCCACTCCCCACTCCCCACTCCCCACTCCCCAGCTCCCCAGCTCCCCAGCTCCTCACTCCCCACTCCCCACTCCCCACTCCCCACTCCCCACTCCCCACTCCCCACTCCCCACTCCCCACTCCCCACTCCCCAGCTCCCCACTCCCCACTCCCCACTCCCCACTCCCCAGCTCCCCACTCCCCTCTCCCCAGCTCCCCACTCCCCAGCTCCCCACTCCCCACTCCCCAGCTCCCCACTCCCCACTCCCCAGCTCCCCACTCCCCACTCCCCAGCTCCCCACTCCCCAGCTCCCCACTCCCCACTCCCCACTCCCCACTTCCCAGCTCCCCAGCTCCCCACTCCCCACTCCCCACTCCCCAGCTCCCCACTCCCCACCTCCCCACTCCCCACTCCCCAGCTCCCCAGCTCCCCACTCCCCACTCCCCACTCCCCACTCCCCAGCTCCCCACTCCCCACTCCCCAGCTCCCCACTCCCCACTCCCCAGCTCCCCACTCCCCACTCCCCACTCCCCACTCCCCACTCCCCAGCTCCCCACTCCCCAGCTCCCCACTCCCCAGCTCCCCACTCCCCACTCCCCACTCCCCACTCCCCACTCCCCACTCCCCACTCCCCACTCCCCAGCTCCCCACTCCCCAGCTCCCAGGGGTGAGTGGAAGCAACCCCAATATCCAGCCATGTGGTGACGCGGGCGGGAAGCGACCGGCACTGGGAAAGGTGGGGAGTCTCAGCATTGTTGTGGACTCCGGGAAGTGCCTGGGCTGCCTCCACAGAGACCGCCACCATGTACCTGAGTCTCAGTGAGTGGGTGAATAGAGGCTGGTGGGAAGTCACCGCACTGTGAATGGGGCCGCAGCCAGCGATCCAAAATCTAAGCTGCTCTCCAGGGTTGGGGCTCTGGGTTTAGGTTAAAGTTCGGTGGGATGTGAAGACGTGCTGGTAGTTTTGCGGGAATAGGGAAGGGAAGGGAGAAGGTGGTGGTAAAGGAAGGGGAGGGGGAGCAGATGAAGGAAGGGAGGGTTTTTAGGGATGAGGAAGGGAAGAGAGGATGTGGAGGGAGAGGAGTGGGGGAGTAGGTGGTAAAGAAAGGAAGTAGGGAGGGAGGGGGTGAGGAAGGCAGCAGATGAGAGAAGGAATGGTGTTTAGAGATGAGGGAAGGGAGGGGATTTAGGGACGAGGTAAGAGAGAGGATGAAGTAAGGGAGGGGAGTGGGGGAGTAGTTGGAAGGAAGGAAGTGGGGATGAGAGAAGGGATAGGCTGAGGAAAGGGAGAGGGCAGGTGAGGGAAAAGGTGAGGGTAGAGAAGGACATGAGAGGTGAAGGGAGAGGATGTGAGGAGAAGGAAGAAAAACGTAAGGAGTAGGATGGGGAGCGGGGCCTTCAGGTGAGATGATGGACAGACCATCTTTCACCATGCCAGGTAGCTGCTGTTTGGCTGTTCACCACCCAGCCAGCCCATTGTGGGCAAAACATAAACACTGTAGGACGACTATAATTCAGGGGAACAGAATTAGGCAATTTAGCCCATCAAGTCCACTTTTCCATTCAACCATGGCTGATCTATTTTCTTTCTCAACCACATTCTATTGTCTTCTTTCTCCCTGTAACCTAATCAAGACCTATCAATCTCTGCTTCAAAAATACCCAATCTCTTGGCATCCACCGCTGTCTGTAGCAATGAATTCCACAGATTCACCACTCATTCCTCCTCATTTCCATTTTGAATGTATAACTTTTTATTCTGAGACTGTGACCTCTGGTCCTAGACTCTCCTACTACTGGAAACATTATTTCCACATCCACTCTATCTTGGGCCTAGATACCAATCATAAAAGTAATGCTTGCGAGGCAATATTCTTCATAGGAAACAAAATTCGTAAAGTGAAACACTTTGTAGTTATAGCAGAGACTGAGACACATGAGAGCAGGTTGATAAAACGAAGGCAACGAAAGCTGTGGGAGCACGTACGCATGTGTTCGCACACGCACAACTGATCCGGCCCGCATGAAGTCGCATTTTGCCCATTCCGGCCCGTGACCTAAAATGAGTTTGACACCCCTGCCCTCGGGCAACCCAAGCAGTCATAGTTCTGAGTTTAGTTGGAATTCAAAATGTTCACTGGTTGTTGGGAAGAAGCTGTTCCTGAACTTGGACATTACTGTTATCAGACTCCTATACCTTTATCCCAATGGCAGGAGTGAAGTGAGAGCTACTGAATGGACTTCACAAAAACTAAAGGGCCTGTCCCACTTAGGTGATTTTAAGGCGACTGCCGGTGACTAGGCTGTCGCCGACAGTTTGCCAGGGTATCTCGGGCATGATCGTGAGGAGTCTTCCAAGAATCGTAGTGGATCTCAGCGCATCGCTGAGAAATCAACCGGAGTGAAATTTCTCGGCGACAGCTGGCTTGTCGCCAGGTATCGTTGCTTATTGCGGGCGCTGTCACATGCTGTCTCCAGGTTTGCTAGTTTCTCTTAGATGCATTTAGAAGCACATAATATTAAAATAAGTAAAGTCATTTCAAGATAACATAAAATACTTGTGTTTAACCAATTTATTTACCGTCAGGACATTTGACAGGTAGATTGGAGATGACAGTTTGACGGTCAGGTAAGCGTGGGAATTTTCGCGATGTTTATGGCCATCAGCGATCACATTTAAAGTTGGCGCCCAACCCAGATATGCAACCCAGAAACCAGATATGCATCTCCCATACATTTCCAAAGAATGCCCACACACCTTTCAGAAAAATGCATTTAACCACTTTTAAAATTAAATTTCTTAATACTGCTATTAGTAAACTGGAAGTCAATCCAGTTTATGCCTTGTTACCGTGAAGCTAGGTTTTCAAGTAACCCGGGTAAGATGTTATATTTCAAAACTCTCAAGTAATTACCGACTTGTCAGTGATTTCAGCGAAAATTAGGATGCCGGAGAAGCATTGACAGCGTGGGAATTTTGCGATGTTTCCGAAGACGGTGTAATCTTGACCTGACTCGGCATTGTTGTGGTCATTGTCGTCGGGTAAACGAAAATATTGGCAATCTGCTATGATTTTGACAGTCGCCGGCAGTCGCCTAAAAATTCGCCTAAGTGGGACAGACCCTTAAGGATCTCTCAACCTATCTCATCATGAATCCTGCACAATTTATTTAATCTGCATTTTCGCCATAACTCTAATTCTATAACGCTGTTATGCAATATTATGCACTCTGGTATTTCTCTCTTTGCACTGCCTGTTGTACTTATGTACAGCATGATTTGACTAGATAGCACGTAGACTAACTTCTTCACTGCATCTTGGTACACTTGACAAAAATAAACCAATACGATATCTCCTCCTTCTTTGCAAAGTTAAATAAGCCAATTTTCTTCTTTCTTTACCCATTTCTGAAGGAAGGTAATTTACCTGAAACATTAACTCTGTTTCTCTCTGTGCAAATGCTGCCTGACCTTCTCAGTATTACCAGAATGTACTTTTTTAATTTCCTTTCCACACCATCCTATTGATTGATAAAATAAATGTTGGTATTTCATTAAAGTTCTGTACATTGCTTTCAAAACAACCATCATTACTCACTTTACCTCATTCTCAGCCTCTCTCATGTAAACTGTTCCCTTCATTCATTTTCTGCTCAGGATGCCTATTGAATATTGTATCTCTTCCTCACCCTGACTCCAACTTTCCTGTAATTTCATCTTCCAACCCCATCAGTTTCCTTTTCCATTCCATGGTATTTAAATGACCATAATCAAAGTCACAAATAACATCTCTGTGACTGGGAATGTGACCACATTGCATTGTCTTCCCATGCCCTTGTTGACTTGCTTGGAGTCCTCAAAAGAGTCCATCACATCATCCTCTTCAGGACCCTCGCCATTGTTCTGTTCAGTCAAACTCTTGCCTATCCAATAATTGGCAGAATATTTCCAACAAGACATCCCTTCTTACCGAAGCAGCTTTTCTTCTCATTGCACATCACTGATAAAAATCAGAGGAGCAGGATATGATTTCAAAAGTATTATAGTGATAATATAACCCCAAACCCACTAGATTAAACCAAAAGTGATGCAGTCGATATAGGCTGATGATGTTAGATTTCACATTTTTAAGAACTTAATGACCCCCACAATCTCACCTACTTTTGGTATAGGGGGATGAAGCTACCTTGGTTAGGTACCAATGAATATCCAGCTGTACAATGTCATCACCTCTCACTGTACTTTCACTGGCATTTTGTTGTTAGACTGTCAGTCATCCATTTCTCAATGGACTTCCCATCATTAAAAATGAGGAAGAAGGAAGTCATTATCTTTGAACATATTGCAAACATCTTTCCTTTGTCACCATTTCCATTCTATTCTGCAGCTATGAGGTTTCAACCATTTGACACCCAAGATTTATCCGTGTCCTTCAACATTGTTCTTAGCTCCGCCCACATTCTCGAAGCCTTATGACACCCTTGAATTATCTTATTCGACCCGGCTTGGGGGAGTGGGGGGGGCGCAGAGAACTAAGGGGGGCCCAGTGTGGGGGGTCGCCGGGAACTAAGGGGGACCCGGTGGGCGGGGCGAAAAAGGAATGAGTGCTTTTTGTAACTTTGTTGGTGCCTTTGTGGTAACTCTTTTGTGTACTTTGTATGTGAAAACAAAGATTTTCACTGTACATACAAGTGACAATAAAGTATCATCACCATCATCGTTATGGAAGGATTAACACTGAGCTTTCGGTGAATGCATCTGTGAAGTATCTAAGGGCATCGTTTGTTCAGGTTGTTGATGCTGCTGAATATTTAACGTCTTCCACAGATACTTCACCAGACACGGGGTGAATATTCTGTAGATACTGCATTTGAGAAAGCTGGACCACCTGGATGCTTTATTGTTCATCTGTGCAGTGATAGAAAGAAAAAAGCCAATGTCACATTGGCAAAAATAATGCATATTTAACAATGCCGAGATTCTAACATACAAACACCGAATCTAAATTGTGAGGTGTTAGGGTGGAAGACCAGTACAACTTGTAAACTAGGATTATCATAAGGTCAAGTTGAACAAATTGCACCAATACAGAATGGATGAGCCAGATGGCCTCCTTCTGTGTTGTAATTTTCCACGATTCCAAAATCTAGTCATACCACAGTGGGGAATAACCCATGTAACTTCACGGTAGGAGCCAATTTCGTACAAGAAAAATACAAATCAATTGGAATGTTTTCTCTGTTCATTCTGGCAATCCTGCGATATTACAGATGGGATTGGTTTTCATAGTTTCATCTTTGTTACTAGGTGGTGGACCACATTTTCCAACTTCTTCACACGCAGCTTTTTGACTGCTTTCCAGATTCCACTGCTGAGAAATTTTCAGTGCTATTCATTTTGTTAATACTAACTTGAATATTCAAATATCAAATTATGTCCAAGCCCAAAACACTTTATTGTACGTAAAGAGAATATATTTTATATTCTTTTTACTAAGTTGGCATCCTGTTTCATTAGGACAAAGCAGTTGTGTTGGGTAAACATGTCAAGAAAGTTACAGGCAATAATTTCCAGTAATGGTTTTCACCGTTCTTTTTATTTGGTTTTAAAAACCTCTCTTTGATATGCAATAGTCAAAAGATGAATATTGACTTAATGGTTCAATGGTGCTTTTTATTGTCCATGTGCGAAATGCCAACACAGTGAATATCTTACAAACAGTCCAGTAGATATTGCCATACCCCCAATCCTTGAATAGCAAGTATAGAGAAATAGTCTACTGAGCCTGCATGCGAGAGGTGCCATGATTTGGTGCCATTTTTGATGTCCATGCTCTAGTTCCTATGACCAGTGCCTGTTCCATGCAAGTCTAAGGCTGTTGTGTGCCTCCTGCCATCGCGTTCCTTGGATGCCACGTCCCTCTCCTTGCCCGTCCATCTTTGTTTCCCGGGGTGCTTCCTGCAGGGGAAGAGAAAAAGACATTCTGGCCTTCCATCACAGTGAGGAGGGGACTGGAGGAGACTCACTGTGATGGATGTTTCTTTTTGGGGGGTTTTGTGTTGGTTGGGGTTGTGTAATTTGCTTATTTTATTGCTCTTATTGTTGGACTGTGGGTGACGAAATTTCGTCCAAAAAACTTGTTTTTTGGATGACAAATAAAGATATCTTGAATCTTGAATCTTGAATATAATCTCTTGCTGATAATTTAATTTCAATGTAATTTACCAGGTCGGTGCAGACTCGGTGGGCCGAAGGGCCTGTTTCTGTGCTGTATCTCTAAACTAAACTAAACTAAACTAAACTAAACTAAACTAAACTAAACTAAACTAAACTAAACTAAACTAAACTAAACTAAACTAAACTAAACTAAACTAAACTAAACTAAACTAAACTAAACTAAACTAAACTAAACTAAACTAAACTAAACTAAGCCAAACTAAGCTGATCCCAGAGATGGGATATTCTACAAGATCCCCACTCTTTTAGACTTATCTCAGATTTAAATAATTGACCCATTATCCTTAAACTAATGTTCCTGGTCCTGGACTCCAGAGCCATAGGGAACATCTTTCCTGCAAGTAACCTGTTGGAATTTTGTAGACTTCATACTTTTCCTTGAATTTAGTGAACATGCAAGGCCAGTCAATAATCTGCATCAATACATCCACAGGCCGACCTCTCCGGGGCCGCTGCCGCTGCCGCCGACGTCCAAGGCCTCTTCACCGCCGCTGCCGCCGACCTTCCCGACCTCTTCGACGCCGCCGACCTTCCCAACCTCTTCGCCATCCGCTGACCGGGCCGACCGCCACTTACCTGGGCTCCAGTTCCCCTCGGGCCTCCCCCAGCGACCTTGCCGACCCACACCGCTCCACTGCCCAGCAGCAGGTCGCAGCCGTCGCTGTATCCGGCTCCCAGTACCAGCAACAGGTCGCAGCTCCACCCGGCCCACAGACCCACAGCCCCCACCAGGCAGAGTCCCACAGCACCGCTGGGTCCTACTGCCCACCCCCTACTACAGGTAACCGCAGCCAGTCCGCCACTGGATCTCCCCCTTCCCCCTCTAGCCAGGCGACCCTAACTACTCCCCACATCAGTCCTCATGCCCCCCTCTGCCCAGCTAACCCACCACCCCCTCACCATACATCCCCTCCACCTGCCCCCCTACCTTCATCCGACCCCAACCCCCACAATTGCCGGGTGTTCACCATCCCCCCCGACCTCCCCCTTTCAGACACCGAACAGTCTGTCCTCAGCAGAGGCCTTACCTTTGTTCCCCTCCACCCCCACATCAACGAGTTCCGGGTCCGCCATGACGTGGAGCTCTTCTTCCGCCGCCTCCGCCTCCGAGCCTTTTTCCATGGGAAGGAGTCCTCACTCCCCACTGATGACCCCTTCTCCCATCTCCAATGGACCCCCTCCTCTTGGACCCCCCAGTTTGGCCAACTACCCTCACTAGAACTTTTCATCTCCAACTGCCGGCGTGACATTAACCACCTCAAATTCTCCACTCCCCTGACGAACTCTAACCAGTCTCCTCCAGAACGTGCAGCCCTCCACTCACTCTGCAACAACCCAGACTTAATCATCAAACCCGCTGACAAGGGAGGTGCTGTGGTAGTCTGGCGTGCTGACCTCTACCGGACTGAGGCCAGACGACTACTCTCAGACACCTCTTCCTACTTATCCCTGGACCATGACCCCACCGACAAACACCAGACCTTTATCATCAGCACCATCATGGACCTCACCATTTCCGGCGATCTACCCTCCAATGCCTCCAAACTTATAGTTCCCCAGCCCCGCACGGCCCGATTCTACCTCCTACCTAAAATCCATAAAAATAACTGTCCCGGCAGACCCATTGTCTCTGCCTGCTCATGTCCCACCGAACTTATTTCCACCTACCTCGACTCCATCCTATCCCCTCTGGTTAAATCCCTCCCCACCTACGTCCAAGACACCTCACACGCTCTCCATCTCCTCGATAACTTCCGGTTCCCAGGCCCCCACTCCCTCATCTTTACCATGGATGTCCAGTCACTCTACACTTCCATCCCCCACAAGGATGGTCTCGAAGCTGAGCACTTCAACTCCCCCTCCCATTCCCAGTCTGACCTTTCTGTCATGGGCCTCCTCCAGTGCCATAGTGAGGCCCACCGGAAATTGGAGGAACAGCACCTCATATTTAGCCTGGGCAGCTTGCAGCCCAGTGGTATGAACATTGACTTCTCCAACTTTAGATAGTTCCTCTGTCTCTCTCTTCCCCTCCCCCTTCCCAGATCTCCCTCTTTATTCCTGTCTCCACCTATATCTTTCCTTTGTCCCGCCACCCCTGACACCAGTCTGAAGAAGGGTCTCGACCCGAAATGTCGCCCATTCCTTCCCTCCTGAGATGCTGCCGAATTAAGTGCGAGTATAACTTCATAGGTCAGACAGCTTCTTTGGAGGACATGGACCAATGACATTTTGGGTCTAGACCCTTCTTAAACATATTGTAGTGAGGCGAGTGGAACAGACTGAAAAAAGGTGAGGGTACTTCAAAGCCTGGCAAGTGATAGGTGGGTCAGGTGATTGGGGGGAAGGTTTTTATTCACAAAATGCTGGAGTAACTCAGCAGGTCAGGCAGCATCTCAGGAGAGAAGGAATGGGTGACGTTTTGGGTCGAGACCCTTCTTCAGACTGATGTCAGGGGGGCGGGACAAAGGAAGGATATAGGTGGAGGCAGGAAGATAGAGGGAGATCTGGGAAGGAGGAGGGGAAGAGAGGGACAGAGGAACTATCTAAAGTTGGAGAAGTCGATGTTCATACCAATGGGCTGCAAGCTGCCCAGGCGAAATATGAGGTGCTGTTCCTCCAATTTCCGGTGGGCCTCACTATGGCACTGGAGGAGGCCCACGACAGAAAGGTCAGACTGGGAATGGGAGGGGGAGTTGAAGTGCTCGGCCACCGGGAGATCAGTTTGGTCAATGCGGACCGAACGCAGGTGTTGAGCGAAGCGATCGCCGGGGAAGGTTTGATATGCAGATGAATGGACAAGGGCCAGAGATGAAAAGGAAACAAAAGGATGATGAAAGGGTGACAAAAGATAACGAGTTAAATGGGTGTCAGATAAGGAGAGAAAAGGAGTGAAAGTAGAGTAAAATATTAATCCAGAGAGACATATATAAGGAGCAGATGCAAAAATGAGATAACATAGAGCCATTGTGACCGATGGTCAATATGGACCCAGGGGACCGAAGGGCTTGTGTCCATGCTTTATCTTTCCATTCATTTCAATTCCATTCCATTCCATTCCATTCAATTCCATTCCATTCAATTCAATTCAATTCAATTCAATTCAATTCAATTCAATTCAATTCAATTCAATTCAATTCAATTCAATTCAATTCAATTCAATTCAATTCAATTCAATTCAATTCAATTCAATTCAATTCAATTCAATTCAATTCAAGAAGGGGGTGGGGGTGCCAAATAGTGGGAGAAAAAAGTGCGCATTGGAAAGCGAGGGAAAAAAATGTGAGTTGTTACCTTAACTTGGAGAATTTAATGTTCATACAGTTGTGTTTTAAGCTACCCAAGTGGAATATGAGGTGCTGTTTCTCCAGTTTACATCTGGCCTCACTCTGGCACATTACTGACACAATCAATAGCATTGGAGGAGGTCATGAAAGAGTTGACAAGACTAACATAAGATTGCTTCCTGAAAGCAATTTCCAGTTGAATACGAACAAGGGGACTTTCAACTGAGGATACTTCAAACAGCACAAGAATCTTTCATTGGTGTAATGTCTCTTACAGTATACAAGGACAGATGCCAAAATGCTTCATAGAAACATTATCATCATAAGTTGAACACTGGACATTTGACAGAGATAGACACAAATGCTGGAGTAACTCAACGTTTCAGGCAGCATCTCTGGAGAAAAGGAATAGGTGATTTATTGGGTCAAAACCCTTCTTCAGACTGAGGATTTCAGGCTTGTCCAAAGCATGGGTTTTAAGGACGATCTTGATAAAGAAGAGAAGGGTGGTTAGATGGAGAGTTTCAGAGTGAATTCCAAAGTGACAGAAGATGATACCAATGAAGGGTTGGTGCTCCACAGAAGTTTAGAATTCAAGGAAAGCTGAGCTATCAGAAGGAGGTTGTCAAAGCAACAAGTGAATGGCAGTCTGAAGAAGGGTCTCGACCCGAAACGTCACCCATTCCTTCTCTCCCGAGATGCTGCCTGACCTGCTGAGTTACTCCAGCTTTTTGTGAATAAGTGAATGGCACAGTCGCTGCCAAACAGCTAACTTGAACCCGAGGAGAATTTTGTTTTATGACTTTAAGGGATGATAACCCAATAATGCATTTGAATCTGTACTCCCTCCAACCCAATGAATATAAACTATTTTTAATCTTTTTATATCAGCTGGTTAGATACATCACATTATTTCAGCTGGAAAACGTATGTTCAAAGTACAGTTACTTATCAGTGCCCTCAATGCAAAGAAGTGTTGTTTTTTTAAGTTGCCATTTTCGGACCATAATCATACATCAGGAAAGTTTTATCCACAGCTGAGGTCCCTGTGGTCAGAAAATACATGTGCCTTGATTAACTCAACTTTAAAGTGGTTTAAATTTCCATCTGAAGCATACCATTTTATAAAAGTTGATGCTATTCTGACGTCAACAAATGTTTATTTTCCGAACATAATGAATGTATTTCTTCGTCTTCATTTGGAATGAAATCAGGAAGCATTCTTTCCTACAAACTAGTGAAAATGTGGTACTGATTCCACAAATATGTAGTGAGGCTATGGTTAGAGACACGTCCACAGTGCTGGTCCCCCACTACAGGAAGGATGTGCGACATTGGAGAGAAGGCAGGGAAGATTTACAAGGCTACTGTCGGGGCTGGAGAGTTATGGCTGTGAAGATAGACTCACCAGACTCGGGTTGTTTTCTTTGGAACAAAGGAGAATGAGTGGAGATTTAGCTGAGGTGAATAACATCACAAGAGGCCTGGAAACGATAAAGAGAAAAGACCTTTCTTCCCTTAGCAGAGCAGTAAATAACCATGGGGATATTGATTTAACTTAATTGATAAAAATTTTATAGGGGGAATCGAGAGAAAAAAATCATGCAGCAAGTACTGGGGGTCTGGAACTCATTCATTGGAATAGAGGCAGAGATAGGGTTTGTTTCTGCATTTGAAGAATTACCAGGCTGACCACTTGAAGAGCTATAACTCAGAGGCGCGAGGACCAATATCTGAAAGGTGACTATACGCACAATACTGGACTAATTCAGCGGCTCAGGCAGTGTCTCTGGAGGAAAAGGAACAGGTGACATTTCAGTTCGAAACCCTTCTTCAGATTGAGAGTCAGCGTAGAGGGAAACTAGAGAAACTAGAGGTTCAGGACAAATCAGAGCTGGGACCAATGACAAAGGAAAGGTGGAGTCCATAATGGTCCATTGTTGGCTATGGAGGAGGTGATAACGAAGGGATATTTTGATGCAAATAGTGGAACAGGCAGGATGACTAGGGTGGGGGAGGGACAGAGAGAGAGGGAATGCAGAGGTTACTTGAAATGAGAGAAGTCAATATTCATACCACTGGGTTGTGTGCCTAAGTGAAATACGAGGTGCTGTTCCTCCAATTTGTGTGCCTTCACTCTGACAGTGGATGAGGCCCAGAACAGAAAGGACAGTGTGGGATGGGAAGGGAAAATGTTTGGCAACCGGGAGATCATGTAGGGCAAGGCGGACTGAGCATAGGTGTTCGATAGGAGTCCACACCGAGAACAACTGGACAATATGACAATCGGAACGAGAACAATCTGAAATTAGGGGATTGGACACATTAGAGGCAGATAACATGTTCCCAATGTTGAGGGAGTCCAGAACAAGGGGCCACAGTTTAAGAATAAGGGGTAGGCCATTTAGAACGGAGATGAGGAAGAACTTTTTCAGTCAGAGGGTGGTGAAGTTGTGGAATTCTCTGCCTCAGAAGGCAGTGGAGGCCAGTTCGTTGGATGCTTTCAAGAGAGAGCTGGATAGAGCTCTTAAGGATAGCGGAGTGAGGGGATATGGGGAGAAGGCAGGAACGGGGTACTGATTGAGAGTGATCAGCCATGATCGCATTGAATGGCGGTGCTGGCTCGAAGGGCTGAATGGCCTACTCCTGCACCTATTGTCTATTGTCTATTGTCTATTGTCTATTGACCAAGATTTTATTTTGGGGTCCGAATGAACTCTATAGCTTTTGCAAATTAGTTGAGAGCACTGATACACGCTGGGAAGTATGATGTTAGAGCTAAAAGGGAAAATGGTTAAAAAATGGTCAGGATTGCAAGTATAATGATCCTGGCTACAGTGTTTTCAAATGAGCAGGTGGAATAAAAAGAATGGAGGGGCTGGTAAAATGAGTGAAAGGAATATGTTAGCAGTGGGAAACAAAGATACCAGTTGAGTTGGAGTTGAGTTTATTATCACGTGCACCAAGGTATAGTGGACAAGACGCTTTTGTTGCGTGCTAACCAGTCAGCGGAAAGACAATACATGATTACAATTGAGCCATCCACAGTGTACAGATATGTTAGAAGGAACTTCAAATGTCACGTGGATTTAAGAACACAAAAAGCTATCATACTGGAGTGACATAGAAACATAGAAACATAGAAAAAAGGGGCTGGAGGAGGCCATTTGGCCCCTCGAGCCAGCACCGCCATTCATTGTGATCATGGCTGATCGTCCACAATCAACAACCCGTGCCTGCCTTCTCCCCATCTCCCTTGATTCCACTAGCCCCTAGAGCTCTATCTAACTCTCTTTTAAATTCATCCCGTGAATTGGCCTCTACTGCCTTCTGTGGCAGAGAATTCCACAAATTCACAACTCTCTGGGTGAAAACGTTTCTTCTCACCTCAGTTTTAAATGGCCTCCCCTTTATTCTTAGACTGTGGCCCCTGGTTCTGGACTCCCCCAACATTGGGACTATAGATCTCCTGACAGTTTAAGCAAGATAGGAGAGCAAATCTGTAAACACATTTCTGAGAAGTGCAAAGGCACCAGGAAAATAATGATGAGAGATTTGGGTGGCACAGTGGCGCAGCGGTAGACTTACTGCCTTACAGCGACAGAGACCCGGGATCAATCCTGACTATAGGTGCTTGTCTGTACGGAGTTTGAACGTTCTCCCTGTGTCCTGCATGGGTTTTCTCTGGGATCTCCGGTTTCCTCCCACATTCCAAAAGTGTACGGTTATGTAGGTTAATTGGCTTCTGTAAATTGTAGATTGTCCCCAGTGGATGGTGTAAGTGTAGGAGGGTGTAAGTGTGCGGAGATCGCTGGTTGGCGCGGACTCAGTGGGCAGTAGGGCCTGTTTCCGTGCTGTATCTCTAAACTAAACTAAACTGAATTAAATTTAAATGAACCAATATTTCATACGTCACTGTCAGTGTAAATGTTGCAGTGTAAATGTGTGAATTTTTAACCTGCATTCAGGAACACTTATTTCATGCAACATGTTACCAGACAAGAGTTGGGAGGTGGGGTTGGAGGAACAATGCTGGAGTTAGTTTTTGCAAATGAAAATAGGTTGGTTGAGGAAGAATCTATGGGGGGGGCATTTTTTGGGGGGGTAATAATCATAATTCAGTTAGCTTTAGCAATGTTATGAAAAGTCAAAGATAAAATTGAGTAAACGTTCAAAATAGGAGTAAGATCAACTATTCTAAGATGTGATTTCTTGAAAAAAGTCGTTTGAAACAATGATGGGTTGAGAATACAGCAGCTCAGGGTAAATATTTCCATAAAAAAATAATGCTACGCCAAATGTAGAGCCTCTGAGATGACAATGTGCATAGAGAGTTTGATGAGGCAAACAAGGAGCTTTTCCTTTTTTTTAAAAAGGCACAAAGTGCTAGAGTAACACATTGTGCCAGGCAGCATCTCTGGAGAACATGAATAGGTGAAGTTTCAGGTTAGGACCCTTCTTGAGTGATTGCAGGGAGCAGAGAGAAAGAAAGCTGAGAGAGAGGAGAGGCAGGACAAAGCATTGCAGGTAATTGGTGAACACAGGCGAGGGGGGTTTTACTAGTAGATGGTTGGAACAAAGGCCAGAGATTAAAACAGAAGGTCATAGAGTCATAGAATGATACAGTTTGGAAACATGCTCTTCGGCCCAACTGCCCACATTGGTCTACATGTCCCAGCTGCACTAGTCCCACCTGCCCGCATTTGTTCCATATCCCTCCAAACCTGTCCTATCCATGTACCTGTCTAACTGCTTCTTAAATGTTGGGATGGTCCCTGCCTCAACTACCTCCTCTGGCAGCCCCTTCCATATACTCACTATCCTTTGTGTGGAAAAAGTTACCCCTCAGATTCTTATTAAATCTTTTCCCCTTCACTTTAAACCTATGTGGAATTAAATCTGCAGAAAGTGTGCAACAAAAGGATTAAAGAGTTGTGAATTGTGAAGCCAGAGTAAGGAATGTAGGAGGAGGGGGAGGGGTGAAATAAGTGTGAGGAGGTCAGAGGAAGGAACGTGGGTGATGTTTCCTTTATTCACTTCCAGGATCTGGTATTTGATCATTAACTCAACATTTGTTGTTCATTCTAATTGCTCTTGGTGAGGTGATGCAGTCCTTCTGGCGAAGGTACTTCCACAGAGTTTCTGGGATTTAGACACAAAGACAATGAACGATCAACAATATTTTTCCAATCATTGTGACCTGGAGGTGAACCTGTTGGTAGTGGTGTTCCCATGCCTTGGTCTTGCTTTGTTGCAGAGAGTGTAAGTTTTTCATCAGGCTTGTTGGAGGAGGTCAAATGAATAACCAAATTGCATTTTGTAGATGTGTAAGAAAATAACTGCAGATGCAGGTTCAAATCGAAGGTAGACACAAAATGCTGGAGTAACTCAGCGGGTCATGCAGCATTTCAGGACAGAAGGAAAGGGTGACTTTTCGGGTCGAGACCCTTCTTCAGACTGATGTCAGGGGAGGGGGCCGGACAAAAATAGGATGTAGCAGGAGACAGGAAGACAGTGGGGGAACTGGGAAAGGAAAGGGGAAAGAGAGGGACAGAGGAACTATCTGAAGTTAGAGAAGTCAATATTCATACCGTTTGGGCAGTTTACACCCCAGTGGTATAAACATTGACTTCTCTAACTTCGGATAGTTCCTCTGTCCCTCTCTTTCCCCTCCCCCCTCCCAGTTCTCCCACTGTCTTCCTGTCTCCTACTACATCCTATCTTTGTCCCGCCCCCTCCCCTGACATCAGTCTGAAGAAGGTGTCTCGACCCGAAACGTCACCCATTCCTTCTCTCCTGAGATGCTGCCTGACCCGCTGAGTTACTCCAGCATTTTGTGTCTACCTTGCATTTTGTAGATGTCACACACTATTGCCATTGCATCCCAGTGAATGAATGTTTAGAGTAGTTGATGCCTGCAAATCAAGTGGGCTGCTTTATCTTGGATGGTGTCAAGCATCATGAGAGTTATTGGAGCAAGTCATCCAAGCAAGTGGGGGGTATTATATCACATCCTTGGCATATGCCTTGGAAATGGTGGAAAGATTTTTGGTTGTCATGTGGTGAATCAATTACCACACGATGCCCTGCCTATAATTTACTCTTCAGAACAGGGCACCATCTCTCTGGCTGGTTCAGTTGAAATTTTGGATAGTGGTTATCCTTAGTGTGTGGCGGGGAAATATCTCAAAACATGTTAGGCTTTAAGTTTTAGTTGACCAAGCCACGTGTTGGAGATGATCATTTTCTGGCATTTTCTGACATCAATTTTACTTGCCATTTATCCGACCATGCATGGATTTTGTTGCGGCCTTGCTACATATTGACTGGACCACTTGATTTCCTGACAAGATGTGAATGGAATTGAATAATGTACAATGGTAAGTGCACACCCATCTTCCGATCATATGGTGGAAGGGAGGTCAACTGAAGATGGTTACTGTGTAAGAGAGAACTGCAGATGCTGGTTCAAACCGAAGATAGACACAAAAAGCTGTCCAGCTGAGTTACTCCAGCTTTTTGTGTCTATTGAAGATACTTACATGCCTGAGCCCTATCAGATGCATACAGTCCCTTTGTTCTTTCCACCTCACCTTCAGTCTGTATTTTTCAACACACTTCTCATTTTTACAGTTCTGATGGAAGATCATTAAATCTGTTGTATACACCCTTCTTGTCTTTATTTCAGATTTTCAGCATCAATGGTTTTATTGTTTGATTTTCAATTAGGCCTGTGTTTGCTTGAATTTAGAGAGGCAATCTTAATAAAACATAAAATTCTCAAGAGAATTGACAGGGTAGACATAAAGTTGACATTCCCATTAGATATGTCAAGAAACAAATATCACAGTCATTTAATAACAGGTTGGCAACTTTAGGACTGCAATGAGAAGAAATCTCTTCACATTGAGGTTAGTAAATCTTTTGGAATTCTCTATATAAGAGGGTTATGGAAACTCATTCATTTCTTGCTGTCTTTGGGCAGAGTTGTTTCCAAACTAAACTGTGATGCAACCCAATAATATGCTTTCTACAGTGCATCTGGAGAAATTAGTACGAGTCATTGGAGACATGCCGAATTTCCTTAATCTCCCGAGGAAGTAGGAGCATTGGTTTGCTTTTTGGCCATAGCTTCAATGTGGTTGGTCCAGGCCAGATTGTTGGTAATATTTATGCCTTGGAACTTGAAGCTCTCAAGCTGAATTAGTGCAGGAAAAAGTTACTAAGATGAAAGACCAGGCATTATTTCATTGAATAGTGGAACCACACAAGGGGCCAAATGGCCACTCATGCTTTCATTGTTTATGTTGTTGTATTATGTTCTTGCTTACAGCTACAAGTTCTAACTGAAGAATCTATATCAACCACCTCCTGAGGTTTCCACTGGCAAATACGCCAGTCTTCAGTCAGTTAAATTCAGACCATCTGGTATGAATGAATGACTTGACTCATGGATATTACAATGACTCTGGCCCAACATCTCAGCTGAACCCTTGTGCCGCAGATGTCACTGAAGTTCTAACTAAGTAATATTCACATACACAAGTGACATGGTTATTACTAACAATAGAGTGTCCACCCATCTTCTGTTGATATTCAATAGTGTTATCAATTCATTTCTTCATCATCAACACATGTGTATTCCCATTGGCAAGAAACCAAAATTGACCAGCCATGGCGAAGTGTCTAAAAGATAGTCAGTGATTGTGTGATTTTGGGGTATTTGACTCACCTGTTGACCCAAACCTAGTCCAACAGCTACGTACAGATACAGGATCAAGGGTATAACTTTAATGCAAGATAAAGTCCAATAAAGTCCGATTAAAGATAGTTCAAAGGTCTCCAATGAGGTAGATGGGAGGTCTAGCTGGTGAGTGGATGGTCTAAAGGAGGGTCTCGACCCGAAACATCAGCCATTCCTTCACTCCAGAGATGCTACCTGTCCCGCTGAGTTACTCCAGCATTTTATGTCTACCTTCGATTTAATCCTGCATCTGCAGTACTTTCCTACATGAGAGGTTGGTTCATTTGCCTGATAACAGCTGGGAAGAAACTGTCCCTGAATGTGGAGCTTCTGTACCTCTTGCCTGATGGGAGAAGGGAGGACTGGGGTGAGACCAATCCTGGATTATGCTGGTTGCCTTGCTGAGGCAGCATGAAGTGTAATTGGCGTCTATGGAAGAAAGTTTGGTTTGCACGATGATCTCGGCTACGTCCACAACTCTGCAATTTCTTGCAGTCTTGGATGGAGCTGTTCCCAAACTATGCTGTGATACATCCCAATAAAATGCTTTCTACAGTGCATTTGTAGAAGTTGCTGAGGGTTGTTGGGGGCATGGCGTACTCCCCAAGCCTTCTAAGTATGTAGAGGTGTTGGTGTGTTTCCTTGGCCATTGCTACATTGTGGCTGCTCCAGGACAAATTGCTAGTGATATTTATTCGTAAGATCTTGAATTTTTCAACCATCGCTACTTCAGTTCGCTCAATTATACCAGGGTGCAAGTATTGCTTTGCCTCCTGAAGTAATTTGCAATCTCTTTTGTCTTGGTGACATTGAGGGAAAGGTTGTTGTCTTATGAGTTTCTCGAGCTCCAGAACTTTGTCCCATTCAGTGGAACTCTAATAATATCTTGATCAGAGTAGTCGGGCTTTACTACATCAATTTCTTTAAATGCACACTCCCTCTAATATTAGAGGACCATCGGGGCAGCATACACCATCTACCAGATTAAATGCAACAATCCACCTCAACATCCTTGTTGTTTATTCAAATCCTTGGCCATGATCTCAAGGGAAGGAGCCCACACATGCATATACATATGCTCATATAGCGGCACATCCACTTCTATTAAGTGGCTTGGAATTGTCCTCCAAAACTATGTTTTGAAGGATCAAGACATAGTGTCATAGAGTCATAGAGGTTGGAAGCACCCCCTTCAGCCCAACATGCCCACGCCGACCAACATGTCCCATCTACACTGGTCACACCGACCTGCATTTAGCCCATATCCCTCTAAACTGTCCTATCCATGTACCTGTCTAAATGTTTCTTAAATGTTGTGATAGTACCTGCTTCAACTATCTCTTCTGACAGCTAGTTCCATGCACCCACCACCCTGTGTGTGAGAAGGTTACGCCTTAGGTTCCTATTGAACCTTTTCCCCCCTCACCTTAAACCTATGTCCTCTGGTTCTCGATTCCCATACTCTGGGCAAGAGATTCTGTGCGTGAGAGACAGCTTGAAAGACATTCCCTAACCGCACTAGAGGTGCACCTCCAGTACGCTGACTGCAAAAGTTCAAATAGGAGTCCATCACCATTTCTGTGTAATTAGGAATCTGAAGATGGGTCTCAATCTGAAACGCCACCTATCCATGTTCTTCAGGCATGCTGCCTGACCCGGCACTTTGTGGCCTTCAGGGAAATTAAGGTTCACCAATTAATTTCCATATCTCATGGAATATAGAACATTGAATGTTCAATCATATCTCATGAATGAATTAAAAAAATTCAAAGATATAAACAATATTGGCATCAACTCAGAACTGCAGTTAGCAGTAGATGTATCAAACCACAGTAATTCTGGGATGCTAAATGCAGAGTTGTTAGAGGCCAGAAAAGACTAATAGCTACATTTTTGTCCTAATGGGAAAAGGTTATCTGAACAGTTATTACATTCCCTTGAAATCAAGCAGGACAGAAATCACATATCATATCTTCCATACATACCAATCTCACAGCAATCATATGTTAGTGATTAATGGCTTGTGTCCAAATGATTAATATCTCATTGGCAAGTGCAGAAATACACCCGTCAAAGCTCCCACCAAACCTTTGTTTAGGTCCTCAGAAACATGCTAACTTAAACATGATACGACAGAACATGAAGAAAGATCCAGTTCAAAAGTCTCAAGGGAGTAAGTTATCTCAGTAGTTCGATACCAAAAATGAGCAAATTAATTATCTTCAGTTCGACTCACATCAACTCTAATCCTTCAATACGTCCAGTTCACATTCAATGTGAAACTGGCCTTGGTTCAAAAAAGTAACGGATATGACTGGTTATCTGCCTGACTTTAGCCTGAGGATATATTGGAGCATGACAGACATCCAGTGGCTCCAGTATCTGAAATATTAGAAACTATGGCTTCAACACTTAATGTCAACATTAGCAGAGATGATTCAACAGTTTGTTACCAAAATTGAATAAATACCGCATCTTATCACAGGATATGAGTATCTTAAAACGGGAACCTTATCGGTAATAGTAAGTATTGCCATAGATGTTTTAAAAGTGAGGACATTACTTTAGTTACCAACTGCATTTGAATGGAAGCTATTCATTAAAACTATAATGAAAGTGAGCATCAAAACTTCACCATGCTCTCTTTCACTATACACTCACTTTTCTAGATAAGTATTTTCTACCCTTACGACAGGTGTCTCCTGTAGAATACATTGCCTTGACACTATATAGAATTAGTTGTGATATTTTGAGAGCAGCTAGTTTTCTTTTAATCCAGTTTAGTATTCATCACAGTCCTTTTGTGTCTATAAACAGCAGACATAAAAATGAGCTGAAATGTGTGAGTAAAATCAATCCAGTCACGGTGACGGGTGTAGGAAGGAACAGCAGATGCTGGTTTACACCGAAGATGGACACAGAAAATCTGAGGGGCAACTTTTCCACACAGAGGGTGGTGAGTAAATAGAATGAGCTGCCAGAGGAGTTAGTTGAGGCAGAAACTACAAACAAAATGTAAAAGACATTTGGACAGGCACATAGATAGAACAGGTTTAGAGGGATATAGACTAAACACGAGTAGGTGAGACGTGTAGATGAGGCATCTTGGTCGGCATGGGCAAGCTGGGCCAAAGGGCTTGTTTCTGTGCAGTATGACTCTACGGTGCCATGACTCTAAGGGAATGTTGAATGGTAATAATCTAATGTGAAGCAATTTAGATTAGTTTGGAGATACAGCATTTAAACAGGCTCTTCGACCCGCTGAGCCCATGCCAAGTATCAAACACCCATTCACAGGAGTTCTCTGTTAACCTACTTTCTCATCCCATATTAATTCTTCAGTCTGAAGAAGGGTCCCAACCCAAAATGTCACCTGTCCATTCCCTCCACTGATTTTATCTGTCCCGCCGATTCACTCCAGCACTTTGTTTATTGTCTGAAAACTGTGCTTGCCACGTGCTTGACATCTGTGCTATGCTGACCTGCCCTCTGCACTGATGCCACGTGTTCTGTGAGATATGCTGTACTGCCCACGTGGTATTATCCACATCACGCAAGATGCTGTTATTAAGCAGAAGCATTGCAGTATGCGAGTGCATAAGGAGGCAGCATTGGGAAGGTGCTCCTGTTCATCCATTAATCCCCAAGGCCCAGATAACTGACGAATATGTTAAAAAAAAAGAGAAGAATAGTCACCAGATAAGTGTTGTCGAGGCGGCACGGTGGTGCAGCAGTAGCATTGCTGCCTTACAGCACCAGAGACCCAGGCTTGATCCTGAGTATAGGTGCTGTCTGTATGGAGTTTGTAGGTCCTCCTCATGACCACATGTGTGTTTTCTCCAGGTGCTCTGGTTTTCTCCCACACTCCAAAGACATACAGACGTAGGTTAATTGGCTATGGTAAAGATTGTAAATTGTCCCTAGTGTGTAGGATAGTGCAAGTGTAAGGGGATCACTGGTCAGCGCAGACTCGTGGGCTGAAGGGCTTGTTTCCATGCCGTATCTCTAAACTAAACTTAACTAAAGATGGTGGCAAGAAAAGAAAGCAATCACTCTGAATGTATGCTTGAGATGATGAATGAATATTTTTGGCCAAGATGGAGGAATAACTGGTGTCTTTATGACTCTGAACAGAAGAAATAGGCAAGACACTACGGTGATTTGAACAGTGTGAGAGTGAGGAGAGGATTAGGACTAAAATAGGATGATGCAATCCCACACGTGATCAGCAAAGAGGAGATTATTTTGCTTATTTCATAAGTAAACTTTATTCAGAAAATATGATCCAACTGCAAAATACACAGTACCTGGAGCTCTTTACATTTGTTGTCTCAGCCTAACAGGCCTGATCAGTTTTGTTAAATCTCTTCCTGTACAGCTCCAAGGTACAGAGAATATATCAGCTGCCAAGCAGGGAAAGAAATCTCATTGGTTACTTGCATCATAAGAATCAGGGTCTTTAAATGGCTCAGGGCAGTTTGCTGTGCTACTATCGACTGCATTGCAAGAATGAAAGTTCCCTTTGTGTAAATAGCTAACTGCTGGATTTCCCATCCTCCCTATTAGTGAGGTGTCTGTACGGACTAGTAACATGTTTCTTCAATGGAAATGAGTTCTCCCCTCAAAATCTGATCAATCTTTCACTGGGTGGATTGGATGGATGGCCAGAATCCCATATAGAAACATAGAAACATAGAAAATAGGTGCAGGAGTAGGCCATTCGGCCCTTCGAGCCTGCACCGCCATTCAATATGATCATGGCTGATCATCCAGCTCAGTAGCCTGTACCTGCCTTCTCTCCATACCCCCTGATCCCTTTAGCAAAAAGGGCCACATCTAACTCCCTCTTAAATATAGCCAATGAACTGGCCTCAACTACCTTCTGTGGCAGAGAATTCCACAGACTCACCACTCTCTGTGTGAAGAAATGTTTTCTCATCTCGGTCCTAAAAGACTTCCCCCTTATCCTTAAGCTGTGACCCCTGGTTCTGGACTCCCCCAACATCGGGAACAATCTTCCCGCATCTAGCCTCTCCAACCCCTTAAGAATTTTATATGTTTCTATAAGATCCCCCCTCAGTCTTCTAAATTCCAGCGAGTACAAGCCCAGTCTATCCAGTCTTTCCTCATATGAAAGTCCCGCCATCCCAGGGATCAATCTGGTGAACCTTCTCTGTACTCCCTCTAAGGCAAGAACGTCTTTCCTCAGGTTAGGAGACCAAAACTGCACACAATACTCCAGGTGCGGTCTCACCAAGGCCCTGTACAACTGCAGCAGAACCTCCCTGCCAACATACCATTCACTTTACACTGCAATTAAAATTAGCCAGATGGTGCAAACTGCAATGTCGCCTTTTATAAGGCATTTGATAGTCATGGTTTTGCAGGGCCAGACAAGGTGTCCCTGCTTTGCCTCTGATTATTCAGGTGATTTGATTGGAAGTTTGGTGTTCTGCTTGCTGGTGCTCTCTTAATGATCAACAGACTTTATACAGGATTGAAGAAACTTTTTATGCAAAGATAGTGGGTGTCACAGTGGCGCAGCTGGTAGAGGTGCTGCCTCACAGCGTTCGAGTCCCTGGTTCAATCCTGACCTCGGGTACTGCCTCTCTGCGGAGTTTGTACATTTTCTCTGTGACCGCCTGGGTTTCCTCTGGGTGCTCCAGTTTCTTCCCACATCCCAAAATGTGCAGGTTTGTATGTTAATTGGCCTCTGTAAATTATCCCTAGTGTGTAGAGAGAGGGAAAGAGGGATAACATAGAACTAGTGTGAATGGGTGATCGATGGTCGGTGTGGATGGTGGGCCAAGAGGCCCGTTTCCATGCAGTATCTCTGAACTAAACTAATGTGTCATTGTACAAGTGACAATTTGCATGCTGGTTGCTTACTCAGCACTGGTACAGCTGTTGAGGCCAAGTCAATGGATATTTTTAAGATGGAGATTGACAGAATTTTGATTAGTACGGGTGTCAGGGGTTATGGGAAGAAGGCAGGAGAATGGGTTTGAGAGGGAAAGATAGATGAGCCATGATTGAATGCCGGGGCAAACTTGATGGGCCGAATGGCCTAATTCTGCTCCTAATGAATGTCTGAAGTAGGCTCAACTCAGCAACACTTATCGCATTGGCATTTGTCATTTGTCCAAGCATGTAGGTCTAACTGTAATTTTATTTCAGCATGAGGGAACTTTGCTCTATATTCTTTCTCCTTAAGTATTGAACTCTGACAAGCTGTTATCCACACATGGGCCCTTAAAGTAGTGAACAGGACAATCTGAGTTCCATAGTATATTCAGTTATCCATCCCAATACTTGCTCTTAAAATGACAAGTCATGTTTACAATCTATTTGCTGCTATGTAACGGAAATGCTATTTTGGTTTACTTTTGCTATCAACAATCTGTTCCTATTTCTGCTTTTACTCCTCACAACACTCATTTTGTACTGTAAAGGTGAAGACATTGAGCAAAGCACTTTGAGAGCTTACATGTAAAATGCCTGTATAAGAACTTAATTGAAATGTGTGCAATCTATTTTTAGACTTTTATTTGGAACAGATGAAAAAAGCTTTACTTATGGAAAATTTCTACTTTGCTGAATTTTTTTTTTTGTGATTTATTTGCAGATTATTCTCTTTCCAACATATCTCATTGTTTGCAATATATTTTTCATTTTATCGTAACCTAATTTCTATGAAGAGTGTTTAAATGCGGCCCATATAATCTTTGCGAATCTATTTCTGAAACATTCACTGCTCTATTAGTAGGAGTAACAAATTAACTTATTAATTTCAAATAAACAGCAAACCGAAAATAAATATATTTGGTGACTGTGGCAAGCATTAGCAATTCTGCCAAACCAAATTTGGTCACAAATTAATAGATATTTCTTTCAATTTGATAACCATTTTAAAAAATGGATTTTTTTTCTCCAAGTACTTGACTTTATTTTTGCTGGGCTTTTCACTGCTCAAAATTAAAAATCAGGAGTACATTATATGGACACATGCCTGTGCACATTTAACCGATTAATATCAACACTGGTGGCTAGGTTAATGTTTCTGGATTCAAAAGAATCCAACATCAAAATCTGGGCAGATATTCAAGTGCACTATTGAGGAACTTCATATTGCCAGAAGTGTGTCTTTCAGATTAGAGTTTAATCTAAGTCTTGTCCATTATGTGAGTAGGCATTAAAAAAATCTAAGGTACTGTTTTGAGGAGGCACCAGGGATATTAACTCCATTTTCCTTGTCAATGGTTATCCCATAGCAAAACGTAAATTATCTTATCACCATCAGATTGTAGTTTATGGGATCATGCTTTCCACCACTTTCCACCACATTTTCTATACTTATCTTTTTGGAATATTGATCATGTTTCAAAATTAGCTGCTAGTTTCCTTGGTTTCTATAGATAATGAGCCATGTACACTTCCTAAGTCCATACCACTTCCCCTACTGTTTTACAAGGATCTAATCAGTTTCCTATCTATATGGTAACCATCCTCGCATCAGCTGGTGTGCAGTCTTGACCTCACATTTACCTCATTAAAGACCTTTGAACTATCTTTTATTGGACTCTATCAAACTTTATCTTGCATTAAATGTACCCTTTACCCTTTAACTGGACACTGAAGATGGCTTGATTGTAATCGTGTATAGTATTTTATTTGACTGGATAGCAAGCACAACAGCTTTTCACTCTACCTCAGAACACGTGACAATAATAATAAACAAAACTAAACTAACATTGTCCAAACACATCTAACTTCACAAGTGGACCAATGACATCTCGTTTTCCCACCTCCCTCCTCTTCTCACCGCTCTAGTGTCTTTGTTAGACTATTTGTCCAATATCTATTATTTGTTGAGTAACAATTTCTTCCTACCAAATATTAAGGTTATCAAAGCCATTCATCTTCAACACAATTTTTTCTCATTAGCCACTGGCCATGGTCCGTCTCTGAACAAGAATATATGCAATCTGGTGCCATATTTGATCTGACGTTCTTCTAGTTCCTCCGAACTGTACTATCACTAAGACCACTCACTTCCATCATTAGCTGACTTTATTTATGATAAAGGATCTAGGATCTGAAACTCATTCTCTTTTTCTTACCATGTTGACTGGCCTGCTAAGTGTTTCCAGGATTCCCAGTTTTTATTTTGTCTCTGCCTCCATTGAACTGCTGCAGAACTCATCATCCCTGCATTTGTCACAGTTTTCTTTTGCCACATTTTCTTCCCTCAGATCATGGTAAACTTGAGGCTACTCAGAAAAGTGCTGTCCTATTTGTCCCGTCTTGTTTGTTCATCATTCCTAGGTGTTGGTGAGCTACACTGGTTCTTGATTAAACACCACTCTGATATAATTTGTTGTTTTCTTCCTATTTTTGAATCCCCCTGTGGTTTCACCTCTCCCCATAACATTCAAGATATCTTTTCCCATCGGTTCTGGACCAGCGTGCTTCGTGAATTTGTAGCAATGTTCTGGAATTGGCACTGTTCACGAGAATTGACACTATCCAACCCTTGGTGTAATATTTGTCTTTAAAATACCTTTTGAAACATATCATAGAATTATGCAATGCATAAACAGGCCCTATGACCCATTGAGTCTATTCCAACCATCAAGCAGCCATTTACACTAATCTTCACTCAACCCTTGTAGTTGTGGCAGGTACTATAACAACATTTAGAAAGCATTTAGACTGGTGCATGGATAGGAAAGGTTTAGAGGGATGTGGGCAGGTGAGATTAGTGTAGATCGGGCATTTTGGTTGGCATGGGAAAGTTGGAACAAAGGGCCTGATTCCATGCTGTATGCCTCTATGGCTATAGCCCATGTTATTCTTTCCACATTCTTATTAACTACTGCAGATTTTTTTCACTCATCTATTGCTTACTTATTTGAACAAACTTTTGGTATATTACCTTTATATCACCTTACCATCGATATTTCTCAGCACCTCCTCAGCATCAATATTTGCCTGATAATGCACCTCCAAAGCAAGTTGGGATTATTTCTGCATTAAGGGTTCCCATAAAAGGAAAATATTGGGCAGCTTACAACCCAGCGCTATGAATATTGATTTCTCTAACTTCAAGTAGCTCTTGTTTCACTCTCTCCATCCCTCCCCATTCTAGTTCTTCTACTAGTTCTACTGTCCTCCTGATTAAATATTATTGATTGTATGCTGTGTTGTCAACCTTCCTCTCAGCTAATAATGAACCATTCTACATTTTCTTATCATCATTTGCTTTGATCTGTCATTTTCACACATTACCTTTCCATATCTCTGGACTCCCTCTCCCCTGACTCTCAGTCTGAAGAAGGGTCTTGACCCGAAACGTCACCCATTCCTTCTCTCCAGAGTTGCTGGCTGTCCCACTGAGTTACACCAGCATTTTGTATCTATCTATTGTTGGTTTTTATGATTGATCAATGTGAAATACTAACTATATGTGAAACTTGGCCACAAAGCTCGAAGGACCTCACAAGATCTTCAGTCAATAAACCATGTGAAACTTCAGAGGTGGTGACCTTGCTTACCAACTGGCACAACATTCACTGCACCAGCTATTTGGTGGAATTGCCTTCTGACCCCGTTTATTGCACATCATTATCGAGCAGCACTAACCCATTCTTCGAGACAAAGCTAATCTCAGCTAGGAAACCTCCATTTTGATCTTCTTTCTAAATGCTAAATCTTACCTCGCCTGCTTCAGTCGACATTTGAATGACTGCTTGAACAATTTAAACACTTTTGATCTCTTAACAGGTGCATTCTTCCAAAATCAAAAGTGAACCATTAAGTTGAAAAGGCACAGCAGCAGAAACTCTCAATAATTCCATTTCAGAATCAGACAGCCTTTTCTAATCATGTGAACTTTAACAAATTGTCTGGAGTAGTCAAGTATTTATTTTAATAGAGAAAAAAAAATTCTGGCAGTTTTATTAATGGGAAATACCACAACACTTTCCAAATTATGCTGCCAATTGATTGAGCTTAATGCATTTGAGGAAGAAATACATACAGGGATGTTTCTTTACCCAAAGTGACATAAATGGCTAGACTATAAAGAAAAACAGGGAATCTATGACTCATAAAAGCAGAAAGAGTGTGGAATTTGAAGGATTTGATCAGAAAGAATAAATGCATCTTTGAGTCTTGCCAAGCCACTTTTGTACGATACAGCTGTTGACATCTGGATAATGCACAGTATCGGGGTAATTTTGATGCAGTGTCAGTTGCAGATATTTGAAATTCCAAGGGAAAATTCATTTTGAAATAATAGCATCACAACCTTATTGGCCTGAGAGACTGTTTTCACAGAAACCTAGAATTAGCTGCTGGTATCAAGTTTTACGTCACACTTGAGTGATAGCGACCAGCATTGTTGAAAAATTGGTATAGAATCTGTTTCCCAACGCAAACCGAATTCTTTCAGAAGAATTTTTACTTTAAGTGCTAATGTGATTGAGTCATGGACATGCCAATTAGTTCAGCAGCTGAGGCATTCGAGAGAAAAAAAGCACTCCCATATTGCGTTAGGGTTATCAAGTCCCACAAATGGTAATGTGGCTGAGGTTTGCTGAGTAGGAAGGTAGAAACAGATATGTTTATCTCTCTCTAGAGAACCTCTGTATTACAAGCAAGATGCAAATGCTAGTAAATATCTGGAAGGGGCCTGAGTGCTTACGCTGTGTTGCCTCCAGGCTGTGACCTTGTTAAATCTATATCAGCCAGATTTCCCATTTATACATGCACCATGTCAGTCAATGGACCAAAGTCTGTATCATTTACTCTACTCTATTTACTGATTAGAGACCACTGCTTACAAGAAAGAAAATTAACAGTAATGCAGTGGGAACCTCATCACATCCAAGTTACTCATTCATATTTAGACGACCATTGCTGCACCCTTACTGAGGTGGGGGGGATAACACTTTTGTTTCCATTATCACAAGGAGTGAATCTCATGGATAAAGTCCTCACTGCCACCATCACCTTCTCAGAGGAATCAGAGAGAAGCAAAAAGTACAGACCTAAGAACAAATAAAGTTGCATGATAAACATTTACAATATTACAGCAGTGCAGAATGATTCGCAGAGTGAAGAGGACCACCTCCAGTCTGTGGAAAGTGATAAAGCCGTACAGCTCAGAATCAGGCTCTTCAGCTTATCAAGTCCACAGCATCCATCAAGCACCCATTTACACAAATGATAAAATTATCCTGACTTTCCTATAAATTACCCCTAGATTCAACCATTCACATGTACGAGGAGCGAATCCAGTGGCCAATTAACCTACCAATTCCCACAGCTATTGATTGATTGATTGTTTCATTGAAAGATACAACATGTAAATAGGACCTTTGGCCCACCGAGCCCACACCAACCATCAATCGCCTTTTCACAGTATTTCCACGTTATCCCACTTTTGTATCCACTCCCTGCATGCTGGGGACAATTTATAGAAGCCATTTTAACCTGGAAACACACACGTCTTTGGGATGTGGGAAGAAACTGGACCAGCCAGAGGAAACCCATGCGGTCACAGTGAGAACTTGCAAACTCCACATAGGCAGCAACTGAAGTTGTGATATGGAGGGCATTAAAACACCCAGGAGAAACTCACACATTTACATGAAAAATGTGTAAACTTCACACTGACAGTACGGATGTCAGCATTGAAAGGGGTGTTAGAACTTTGAGACATCAGCTCTACTAGTTGCACCAATGTGTCAAGCATATATTTCAATTCAGATCCTAGTCCCACAGTACTCTGTTGCACGTCATTGAAAATAAATCTTTTTTATTGAAGCTTGGACATGAAATATCATTGAAAAAAAGTTTTATTTCTTCCTCAGAAAATGTCACAATGCTTCAATCAAACTATTTTTTTATATAAAGGGGAACGTAAACCAGAATGATGCTAGGGAAATAATTTTCAGCCACTGCTAATGACACTATTGCACCAATTGCAGACCGAGCAGAGTGCAGATGTAATTAGACCCACACAACTAGCACAATCATTCTTGTGCATACCACTATTAATTTGAAACAGCAGTTCTTCTGGCTGGACAGATCAGCTTAACATCGGAACACTCCCCCTCCCTAAGTTTCCAGGACAAATATTTTGGCTGCACACACTGGTCTACAAACACGCTGAATCATAGAAGAAGGAAAACAACATCCAAAAGTTAAACCCAAAAGGAGAGAATGAGGCAGTGAAAAGTACGAAACCTTTCCTGAAACACAACAGTCTGGAAGAATGTCGAAACAGGGAATGATGAAAAAAATATAGTGGCTCATTGCCCGTACTGGCATTTCAATGGCTTTTTCTATCCAGCAATACCAAAGAAATTATCTGAAACCACTTTCCCCAATTGCATTAACTTTAGCAATGCCCAACTTTTGATCAATGGGACATTATCACACATCGTCAACAAAGAAATACAATGTAAGCAGCTCCATGGAGGAAACCCCCATGCTTTCTTCTTTCAAATATGGTTTGATGTGTCCTTTCTTCCTCCCTAGGACTAGTGGGGTACCGCAAGGCTCGGTGTGTTGGCAGTGACAAGTGGGGTACCGCAAGGCTCGGTGTTGGGACCGCAGCTATTTACAATATACATCAATGACTTGGATGAAGGGATTAAAAGTGCCATTAGCAAAAATTTGCCGATGATACAAAGCTAGGTGGCAGTGTGAACTGTGAGGAAGATGCTATGAGGTTGCAGGGTGACTTGGACAGGTTGTGTGAGTGGGCGGATGCATGGCAGATGCAGTTTAATGTAGATAAGTGTGAGGTTATCCACTTTAGTGGTAAGAATAGGAAGGCAGATTATTATCTGAATGGTGTCAAGTTAGGAAAAGGGGACGTACAATGTGATCTGGGTGTCTTAGTGCATCAGTCACTGAAAGGAAGCATGCAGGTACAGCAGGCAGTGAAGAAAGCCAATGGAATGTTGGCCTTCATAACAAGAGGAGTTGAGTATAGGAGCAAAGAGGTCCTTCTGCAGTTGTACAGGGCCCTAGTGAGGCCGCACCTGGAGTACTGTGTGCAGTTTTGGTCTCCAAATTTGAGGAAGGATATTCTTGCTATTGAGGGCGTGCAGCGTAGGTTTACTAGGTTAATTCCCGGAATGGCGGGACTGTCATATGTTGAAGACTGGAGCGACTAGGTTTGTATACACTGAAATTTAGAAGGATGAGAGGGGATCTTATCGAAACGTATAAGATTATTAAGGGGTTGGACACGTTAGAGGCAGGAAACATGTTCCCAATGTTGGGGGAGTCCAGAACCAGGGGCCACAGTTTAAGAATAAGGGGTAGGCCATTTAGAACAGAGATGAGGAAAAACTTTTTTAGTCAGAGAGTTGTGAATCTGTGGAATTCTCTGCCTCAGAGGGCAGTGGAGGCCAATTCTCTGAATACATTCAAGAGAGAGCTAGATAGAGCTCTTAAGGATAGCGGAGTCAGGGGGTATGGGGAGAAGGCAGGAACGGGGTACTGATTGAGAATGATCAGCCATGATCACATTGAATGGCGGTGCTGGCTCGAAGGGCCGAATGGCCTCCTCCTGCACCTATTTTCTATTGTCTATTGTCTAATTTGTAAGTCCCTATGCTGAGCAATACTGTAAGGGCATTGACCCATTCTTGGTGATGTTTGAAGGAAATCTATGGACATATGAAGCATATTTTTAACATATCAACAGCTTGCTTGATGATGGAAGTGTTGATATTATGGTTCTCAATGTAGTACATGTGAATATAATGGTGCGTAGTGTGTACATAATGGTGCGATATTATTTTCAACATGAATCAACTTTGAGCCGTGCTCCCTTACCCATTTTTATTGGGATCATAATCCTGAAACCAAATGTTCTGGGAAGGTTGGACCATCTAACATGGAGCACGGTACCGCCTAGAAATTCTAGGTAGAGATCTGTTTGCACCTTTTCTTGTGGATGTCCAGCACCTACCTGTCCACAGGAGCAGAGACATCTCTTCTGATTTTCTAAATCATTGGTTGTTACTGTGGTGGTGTGGTTTAGTTTAGTTTAGTTTAGTTTAGTTTAGTTTAGTTTAGTTTAGTTTAGTTTAGTTTAGTTTAGTTTAGTTTAGTTTAGTTTAGTTTTGTTCAGAGATACAGCACGGAAACATGCCCTTCGGCCCACCGAGTCCACACCAACCAACGATCACCCGTATACTAGTTCTATCCTGGGGACAGGATTACACACTGGGGACAATTTATAGAAACAAATTAACCTACAAAACTGCACATCTTTGGAATGTGGGAGGAAACCAGAGCACCCGGAGAAAACCCACATGGTCACAGGGAGAATGTGCAGAATCCATACAGACAGCACCTGTACTCAGGATTGAACCCGGGTAGCTGGTGCTGCAAGGCAGCAAATCTACCATTGTGCCACTGTGCCGCCCACCGTGTGCTGCTTGGATTTCAAATTGTGTCCTGTCACTGGCATCCTGCGCATTGCAAATATGGCATGTCGCTGACTGCCAACCCATCTGTTATTAGGATTTCAAATGTTTCTCCCAGACCTCCTTGGCCAGTGCATTAGAAGAGCCTAAGAGTCTGTGGCAGTGGGAACCTTGCCAGACAAGCAAAATACACTGCCTGCTCATTCAGACAGCCACTATCACAAGAGTAGTTTATATGAAATGCCTTCATCAGTAAGAATATTGAGTCCAGCAGTTGAGACATCATGCTACAGCTGTATTAAACATTGGTGAAACTACATTTAGAGCAATGTTGTAATGTTAATTTTTTAGGTGCCGCAGCGACCGCTGTTAAACTCCCCGCTAGTTAAAATTCCCCGCTGTTTATTTTGGCTTTTTTTTACAGAAGTGCCGGAGCGGCGCTCCAGTGAGCTTCGGCAGCCCTGCAGCCCTGATTTAAAGAGATGTGTGTGGTTCTGGTCACCCTGGTACATGGAGGATATCATTACACTGCAAAGGATAGAGAAAAGATTCACCAGGATATTACCAGGAATTGAGGGCTTTAAGTTATAAGAAGAGGCTGGATAAACTAGGACTTTCTCCCCTGGAGAGTAGGAGGCTGAGGGACGCCTTTTATAGGCATTTATAAAATTAGGAGAAGTACAAATAAGGAGAATGGTCACCGTCTTTTTCCCAGAATAGAGGAGTCCAGATATAGAGTGCATAGGTTTAAGGTGAGAGGGGAAAGATTTGAAAGAGACCAATTTCTTTGCACAGGGGTGGTAGGTGTATGAAACGAGGTGCCAGAGGAAGCTGTGCACGTGGGAACAATGATGACTTTTAATAGATGTTCAATAAAGTACATGGATAGGAAAGGCTTAAAGGTATCGGATGGAACTGCAGTTGCTGGTTTACACCAAAGGTAGTCACAAAATGCCGGGATAACTCAGTGAGACAGGCAGCATCTCTGGATAGAAGGACTGGGTGACGTCGCGGCTCAAGACCCTTCTTCAGACTGAGAGTCAGGGGACAGGGAGACACAGAGATATGGAAGGGGAAGGTGTGCAAACGAGACATGGAGAACAAGGAAAATGTAGAATAGATCATTGTTAGCTAGGGGAAGGTGACAACGAAGCATACAAAAAATAAAATTTAATCAGAAGGACAATCTAACTGGTCAGAGAACTGGGACAGGGAGGGATGGAGAGAAAGGGAATCACAGACAATGTCTATACTGAACACAATGCCAAGACCAACTCTTATTTGCCTGCATTTATTCACAAAATGCTGGAGTAACTCAGCAGGTCAGGCAGCATCTCGGGAGAGAAGGAATGGGTGACGTTTCGGGTCGAGACCCTTCTTATTTGCCTGCATATCCTTCCATTCCTTGCATATCAATATGCCTATTCAAAAGTCTCTTAAATGACACTATTGCATCTGCCTGTACCATTACCCCCAGCATTGCATTCCAGGCCCTCACCTCCTCATATAAAAACGTCCGTCCAATCTCTCTCAAACATTTATGTGCAGCTACCTGGGAGTTCCTGGAAATATGGCTGGTAACGCCTGGTGAAATTTAGGGGTAAAGCAGTTTAGGACGAAGGTTGCTTTCACAGCCGATGTGATTTCAGTTCACATTTTGTGAACCGTGAGGGTCTGCACATATCTGCTGCCATATAAGAAGACAACCTTGTTTTTAAGATCTCCCCCTCTCCACACAGCTGAGAAGAGGACCGTGAAGTACATGTTAAGTACTTGCTGTCCATTGAGACCTCAGGTTCCCTGCATCACTCCTTGCTTCTTTGCTTCCACCACAGCCCATAGTGTTGTCACAGATGATACATTATGATCCTTATCTGATGTTTCCTGTCCAGGTCTTGGCAACTTGAACTCCTCAAAGGTTGGTCAAAAGATCAGAAAGGTTAGAAAAGTTGTACCACTTAAACACTCACTATATCATTTTTTGCCATAAGAAACTGAACCGGCAACTGCAATAATTCAGCTGAAACAATGAAAATTCTTTAAAACATAACCCATAATCACAGTATGGTCTTTGGGAAAGCTTGCAGAGTTAAATTTTGTGCTAATTTTAAAACAAAGTACCGTTGAACATCTCCTAAAGATGGTCACATCATCAACTAATGACATCCTGAACCAGATCATTAAATCCTGACTTTAAAAGGCATGTATTTTCTGACATACATAAACATTCCATTAAGCCCTATTGATCTGAGTTCCCACTTTATAAATTACAAATATTCACCTGGTCACTGATAATTAACCTACCTGTTATTCAGGGTTAAAACAGTCCAGTTGCCCAGGTTTTTCTCGGCACTGCTTTAGAAGAGCTGAATGTATGTGATTTTGGAGTTACTTTCACACTTCTGCTGTATCCGATGGTCTAGCATTATCCTCAATTACTTCGACTCTGGAATCCTGAATCCTTATTACAACTTTTTTTGCTGCACTGGTCCTGTAAAAATATTCTGAGGGAATACTGCACTGATGGTGGTGGCATCTTTTGGATGAGATATTAAGCTAATCAGGTAGATGTAAAAAAAAATCATACCTCAATATTAAAGAGCACTGGAAATCTGCCTCATGTCCTGTATTATTTATCCCTTAATCATCAATGCTACAGTCAGCCATTTCTATATCTGGTCATTATCATATTGCAAATGGTGAAACTTTGCTGTGTGTAAATTAGTTGTTGTCTCTTTAACATTACAGTGACTACCTGAGGAATGCACTTAATTGGCTGTGATGTACAAAAAAATGTGTGTGTACAAAAAATAAAAGTTGCTGTTAAATAGAAGTTTTCCCTGTTAGCAGATGGCAGGACTGGGACACTTGTGAGGAAAGAGTTAGATGAAAGTTAGGGATGAAAAAGGTGCAGTTATTAATTTCAAAAGTCAAAGGATTGATTCAGGCAGTATTTCATAAGTGAAAAAAAAAGCATTCTTGTTGTTTGTTCAGATGTGATGTTATGTTGGGATTCAACCGTGACATTTGCATTCCTTGCATTAGACTCAGTAAGAACTGTTTTATGAAAATTTAACAGAGTTATCAGCTGTATTTGCCTTCTCAGCAATGTTTCAAGGGCGTAAAAGCTTTCTATTTTCAGTACAGAACAAATTTAGGAGATTTGCGAGGTGTTTTTTTTTGATAAACTGGCCTGCTGTGTGTCAGGGAAAACACAAAGATAAGCTCCCAGACGAAAATGTAAATTGATAAATTGTCCCACAATTTTTTTAATTAAACCTGCATTCAATTCTGAAACAACCAGGCAGCAATGTCTTGCCTAAAATGTAAGTTAAAACAGATTTTCTTTCTGCACAGCTGTTTTCTTCTGCCTATTGTATCCTCTCTGAGATAGAAAAAGCAAGTTGTATGTTGTGTATTCTCTTACAAGTGAAAGAAGTCTTACTGAGCTTGAATAAACCTTTGGTGAGGCTTTGTTTGGAGTAAAAAATAGAAAATGCTGGAAAATACTCAGCAGATCAGGCAGCATTTGTAAACAGGAGAACACTAAATGTTCCAGATCCATGATCCTTCATCAGAACTGGTGAAAGGGCACTGATCTGAACCTTTAACTCTTTGTACAGATACTGCCTAACTTGCTGAGTATAGCCAGTATTTTCTATTTTGATTTCACATATCCAGCATCTCCAGTTTTATTGTAATTCTTAGTAATTACTACTTAGATATGCAGAGTGGTTGGTGAAAAACTATCCAAACAAAAATCTTTCCCACCTGTGCAAATTAATTTGGATATTTAATGTTCCATTAAAGTTTATTTTGGTTCAACAAACAAATGATTTTATTTGAGTTCGATTTCTCAAGATTGTTTGGCTTCAACATCCCTGCAGAATAAGAAGAGTCTGAAGAAGGGTCTCAACCCGAAACGTCACCCATTCCTTCTCTCTCGAGATGCTGCCTGACCCGCTGAGTTACTCCAGCTTTTTGTGTCTATCTTCGGTTTAAACCAGCATCTGCAGTTCCTTCTTACACAAGAAAAATTAAGATTTGTGTCACGACCTTTACTAGCCTTTTAATTTAGAGTTTAGAGATACAGCAAGGAAACAGGCCCATTGACCCACTGAGTCCGCACCGATCAGCTATCACTCCATACACTAGCCCTATCCTACACACTAGGGACAATTTACAACTTTACTGAAGCAATTAACCTGCAAGCTAATATGTCTTGGCAGTGTGGGAGGAATCCGGAGCACCCGGATAAAACCCACACACTCACAGGTGGAACGTACAAACTCCGTACAGACAGCACCCATAGTCAGGATCAAACGTGGGTCTCTGGTGCTGTGAGGAAGCAACTCTACTGCTGCACCACTGTGCCACCCTACTAAGTGAATAAGTACAGTCGAAGGGAAAAGGGTGGGATGGGCAAAAATATAAAGAATGGTCTGTGACATGAAATGATAAATGCCCAGCAAATCAACGCTGATTGGTTATGATATCTTAGTTCATTCTCAGGAAGTAATTTCATTGACCTTCATGGAATGAATTTCAGAGGCAAAAAACGTTAACATCACAGCACTAATATGGTGGATTGCTCGGCCTAAGTAACAATAAGTTGAAAGATCAAAACTATTAGGACAAGGAAAGGACTAAAAGCTGATTCCAGAGGAGATGTGAATAGATGGACTTTTGCCAAAAGAAGCAGAGGCAAATGCAAAGATCAGAAATTGTTGAGCTTAATGCTGGGCCCACAAAGCTATCAGGTACCTATTCAAACGAAGAGGATGTGTTCCATGAGCTTGTGGAAAATGGTACTCGACTAGTGCGAGAGGCGGAGGAGAGGAAGTTCAATGAAAATCAAAATAAAACTGAAGATACTGAAAAAAAATTTAAAAGCCAAATATGCTGGAAGCATTCAGTCGGTCAAATAGCTTCTGTGAAAAGAGAAACATATGTCAGGCTGATGACCCTTCATCAGACAGATTTCAAAAATTGGCAATCATTGGCGGCACGGTAGCGCAGCGGTAGAGTTGCTGCTTTACAGCGAATGCAGCGCCGGAGACTCAGGTTCGATCCTGACTACGGGTGCTGCACTGTAAGGAGTTTGTACGTTCTCCCCGTGACCTGCGTGGGTTTTCTCCGAGATCTTCGGTTTCCTCCCACACTCCAAAGACGTACAGGTATGTAGGTTAATTGGCTGGGTAAATGTAAAAATTGTCCCTAGTGGGTGTAGGATAATGTTAATGTGCGGGGATCGCTGGGCGGCACGGACTTGGTGGGCCGAAAAGGCCTGTTTCCGGCTGTATATATATGATATGATGATATGATACAACATGACTTAAAGTGACATGCAACTCAAAGGTCATAGAGTTGTACAGTATTGAGTCCTAGCTTGCCTAACCTTTTCCTAAAGCTTGGGCTCTCGTAAACCTTCTCTGCACTCTTCCCAGTTTACCACACGTCAGAATAATCTCATCAATTACAAACACCCTGATACTTCCTTTCTCAAATGTGCATGCATGTGCCCCTGATTCTCTCACCACGCAACCACACTAGGTAATTTACTGCTAACCTAACAGCCAGCATGTCTTTGGGATTTGGGAGGTAACCGAAGCACCCACGGGCGGAATCTGCAGTAACTACACAGGCAGTGTAAGAGTTGCTGGAGCTTTGAGTGTGAGTCATGAGGTTTACTGTTCATGTTGGCGGCAGGTCCAGTGGTCATTAACTTAAATCACACTATACACTACATCCTATGAAAGATAACCAATCAATGCCAAGTTTGCAGTGACATCAGAAATAATTAATGAACAATGACTGTAAGTTCCCGCTGAGAAGTAGATCTCTTTAAAAAACATTGCATTTTAGTTTAGTTTGAGTTTTGTTTAGTTTAGAGATGCCGCGCAGAAACAGGCCCTTTGGCCCACCGAGTCCGCGCTGACCGGCCTTCCCCGCACACTAACACGATCATATACACATTAGGGACAATTTACAATTTTACCAAGCCAATTAGCCTATGAACATGTACATCTCTGGAGTGTGGGAGGAAACCCGAGCCCCCGGAGAAAACCCGGGCAGGTCACGGACAGAATGTCCAAACTCCATACAGAGAGCGTCCATAGTCAGGATCGAACCCGGGTCTCTGGTGTTGTAAGGCAGCAACTCTATCTCTGTGCCACCATGCCACCCCAGCTTTCATAATGCTTTTATGTATCTTCCGTAGGATAAAAATGGGAACTCTTGTCCATAATGTTGCTGCACATAAGCAATTAAGCATCACATACTTAATTCCTTTATCTTTGTACCAACACCAGCAATATCTTACATGATTGTGACAAATCCCACCCTCTTTAAGAAATATTTAATCATGTTTTCTTTTCTTTTTGTTTATCTTAATATAAATATTATTTAAAATCTTTACCTGGAGCACACATCATGCGTCTCATGTTAATATTTAACATTGTAAATCCATGTGCAAATATATCGACTATATATCTAGATGTAAACATTTACAATGGCAAAACTCAATCAAACAATGCAAACTTTTCAAGGTAATGATTGGTGAACCGATGAAATCAAAATTAAAAAATAACTGCCTTGGCTGCAACATTTTGCATTTTCTTATTTTCTTGAAGGCACTTTTGCCTCACAACAATTCTTCTAAAGGGATAATATAAAATACAAGTACATTAAATGAATGGGAATGCTTGCGGTTACACCAATGACAAAGGGTGAGCTTGGTAACAATGATCGCCCATTTTGACTTTGAATAATCTCGACAGGAGAATTCTTTCAATTGTTAGCTCGGACTCTTTGAGTCATAAACATATAGTCATACAGCAGGGAAACAGGCCTTTCAGTTCAACCTGTCCTTGCCGACCAATGTGCCCTATATAAGCTAATCCCATTCGCTCGCATTTGGCCCGTCTCCCTTTAACCCTTTCCTCACTATGTACCAGTCTTCTTGTCTCGGCAAGGCCAGCAGCATAATCAAGGACAAGTCGCACCCTCACCACTCCCTCTTCTCCCCTCTCCCATCAGGCAAAAGGTATAGAAGTGCGAAAACGCACACCACCAGATTCAGGGACAGTTTCTTCCCAGCTGTAATGAGGCAACTGAATTATCCTACCACAAACAGAGAGCAGTGCCGAACTATGATCTATGTCTTTGATGACCCTCGGACTATCCTTGATCGGACTTGCTGGCTTTATCTTGCTCTAAACATTATTTCCTTATCATGTATCTATACACTGTAAATGGATCGATTGTAATCATTACACCAGGTGGCGCCGTCAGCGATGGCAGCCTCGCCAATGGTCTGTCTGTCTTTTTCGTCTTTTTCTGTTATTTTTAGTGTGTTTTAAAAATTTGTGTTAATGTTCTCTGGTTTGATTTATGTGGGGGATGGGCAGGGGGGTCAGGGGAAACTTTTTTTCAATCGCTTACCTTGCCGGAGATACGATTGGTTTCCAGATCATATCTGCGGTCGCTCTGTGGCCTAACATCATGGAGCAGGTGACTTTGCTCAGGACTGACTTTGAGCCCAACTGCGGGGTCGTGGACTTACCATTGGAGCCTACGATCCCTTGCCGGGGATCGACGCTGCAACCGCGGCCTGCGGATTCCAACATCGAGGAGCTCGCAGTCTCAGGTAGAGACCGATGTCGGGAAGCTCCAAAGCCGCACGAGGTTCGACTAGCCCCGACCCGGGGTAGATCGTTTGGCGTTGGGAAGCTGAGATTGCCCCCGATGCAGGAGCTTGATTGCCCCGACACGGAGGGCTCGACCGCCGGCTAGGGGAGTAAGATCACCCTGTCAATGGAAGGCTCAAGCTCCCCGACCGCGGGAGAGCAAAGAAGGGGAGAAGATTTAACTGTTTTTCGCCTTGTGGAGGAGTCGCTGTGGTGGATGTTCATGTTAAAATGTATTTTGTGTGTTCTGTTGCTTTTTATTGGTCTGACTGTATGGCAAATGAAATTCCTCGTAGGTTGCAAAACATCCTTGGCTAATAAAGTATGATTATGATTATGATGATTATTATGATTATGATGTCTTGTATTTCTGCTGACTGGTTAGCATGCAACCAAAAGCTCTTCATTGACAACTAAATTGAACTGAAACTTAAATTTCTGAGTAGTCCTTCCATGAACTAAGGTACTGTCTGATTCACCTCTACCCCATTGTGGACATTGTACTTTGTCTATTGAACGGATGCATTAGAATGTTGAGAACTATATTCTGCACTCAATATCGTATTCTTTGCTCTACCTTTTGTACTTGAGTTTGACTTGATTGTATTTATGTATATTATTACCTGACCTGATTGGATGACATGCAAAACAAAGCTTTTTATTGTACTCGGTACACGTGAAAATAATAAACTTAAACTCTGTACATTTACCCAACCTATTTCCCTCATGATTTTATATACCTCTATAAGATCATCCTTCAGTCCCCTCCGCTCCGAGAAATAAAGTCCTAGCCTGCCCAACCTCTCCCTAGAGGTCAGCCCCTCGAGTCCTGGCAACATCCTTGTAAATCTAGAAGTAGAAACAAAGAACTGTGGATATTTGTTAATACTCAAAAGGACATAAAGTGGTGGAGTAACTCAGCAGGTCAGGCAGCATCCTGGAGAACATGGATAGGTAACATTTTGGGTCGACACCTTTATTCAGACTCTAGAAGTGAGAGCAATCTAAAGAGATGGGTGGAGACAAGTTCCACAAGGTGGAGGAGAATGTTAATATTGATTGGGTCTCTGTTGGAGGAAGAAATGGAGGGAAGAAACTGGTGGGGGATGGAGGTGCAGAGGGACTGGATGTCCGTGGCAAAGATGAGACAACACAGGCATAGAAATTGAATGTTATTAGAGTTATAGGGTGGCTGAGCTGTCTTGGACGTAGGTGGGAAGGGACTGGACAAGAGGGGATAGGATGAAATCGAAGTATGTGGTTCATCCTTAATCATCGACTACTTTGATCTGTAACTTTCCCACCTTACCCTTCCATATCTCTAGTCTCCCTCTCCTCTGACTCTCAGTCTGAAGAAGGGTCTCGACCCAAAATGTCACCCATTCCTTCTCTCCAGAGATGGTACCTGTCCCGCTGAGTTACTCCAGCATTTTGTGTCTATCTTCGAGGTATGCGGAGATGAGTTTAGTTGAGCAGGAGCAGGCAGTGGTGATGGATCTGCCAGGGCAGTCCTGTTTGTGGATTTTGGGGAGGAGATGACAGAGGGCAATGCAGGGCTGGGCATCGATAAGGTTGGAGTCTGTGGGGGGGAAATCGGCAGGTGTTGAAACATAGAAACATAAAAAATAGGTGCAGGAGTAGGCCATCCGGCCCATCGAGCCAGCACCGCCATTCAATATGATCATGGCCGATCATCCAAAATCGGTACCCCGTTCCAGCTTTCTCCACATATCCCTTAATTCCTTTAGTCCTAAGAGCTAAATCTAACTCTCTCTTGAAAACATCCAGTGAATTGGCCTCCACTGCCTTCTGTGGCAGAGAATTCCACAGATTCACAACTCTCTGGGTGAAGAAGATTTTCCTCATCTCAGTCCGAAATGGCCTACCCCTTATTCTTAAATTGTGACCCCTGGTTCTAGACTCCCCCAACATCGGGAACATTTTTCCTGCATCTAGCCTGCTTAATCCTTTTAGAATTGTATATGTTTCTATAAGATCCCCTCCCATCCTTCTAAATTCCAGTGAATACAAGCCCAGTCGACCCATTCTTTCATCATATGTCAGTCCCGCCATTCTGGGAATTAATCTGGTGAACCTACGCTGCACTCCCTCAATAGCAATAATGTCCTTCCTCAAATTAGGAGACCAAAATTGCACACAATACTCCAGGTGCAACCTGGAAGGGTCTTGACCCAAAACATCACCTACCCATGCTCTCTGGAGATACTCCCTGAACCTGCTGAACTACTTTGTGTCCTCACAAATCTTCTCTGCACTCTTTTCAGTTTAATGACAGCCTTCTTATAGCGGGGTGATGTAAACTGAACACAGAACTCCAAATGTGGCATTATCAACATCTTGTACAACTTTAACATAACATCCCGACTGCTGTACTCAATAGTCTCACTGATAAAGGCCAAGAGCCTTCTTTATAAGAGAAAGGATGGGTGATGTTTTGGGTCAGGATCCTAAGAAGGGTCCTGACCCGTAAAGTCATCCTTCCTTTTTCTCCAGAGATGTTGCCTATCCCGCTGAGTTATTCCAGCACTTTGTGTCCATCTTCAGTATATGCCACCATCTGCAGTTCCTTTCTTCACAGCCTTCTTTGCCACCCTATCTACCCTTGACACCACTTTCAGGGAACGATATACCTGTACTCCAAGATCCCTTTGTTCTATAATACTCACCAAGGCCTTACCTTTCACCTAGATTTGACTTCTTGAAATTCAACACCTTGCATTTATCTGCATTAATCTCCATTACCCATTCCTCAACCCACTTGCCCAGCTGATCATGAGCCTGTTGTGTATTGATAACCATCTTCACTGGCTGTAATACCACCCACATTAGCATCATCTGCACACTTACTAACCCAGTCTTGATATTTTCATCCAATTTGCTGATATAAACCATAAACCCCAATGCGGCCAGCACCGATCCTTGAGGCACACCATTTGTCGCAGTCATTCAGTCTGAAAATCACACTTCCACCATCACCTTTCTGCTCCCTTGCTTGAAGCTGATTCTGTATCCAGTTAGCTAGCTCTATCTGAATTTCATGCGATCTAACCTTCCAGAGCAGTCTACCAAGCAGAACCTCATCAAAGGCCTTGCTCAAGTTGGTATAGGCAACATCTATAGCATTTCTCTCCAACTATCTATTAATTCATTTACTACTTCACTTACTAACTATCCATTACTTCACTATCTATTTACTGTAGTGGTTGCAGCAGAGCTCTTGTCTGTAAAGGTACATCCTTTTGCTTATGGTTAAGTCTCACTATCGGTTTGTTGTTGGATTGCTTCCTCCCCTCGTGATTTAGTCACAATGTATTGTGCAGGATGCACAGTTGATCTCTGAAAACGTGGGCAGATTGAAATGCCACTTTCCAGCTGATTTATTGCAACATTTTTACAAAAGTATATTTGACCTTCACGTCTGTGGTTTTAAAATAGTGCAAGATTATACTTTGTTGCATGCCTTATATTGATAGACAAACATACTTTTTTAAACATATTATAAACTGTTAAGATTAGGCAATAATAGACAGTCTAGCTATTCTATTCTAATACACTGGAAAAGTTGAATGTCCATGCCCATGTTGAATGTCCAATCATGCCACCATGGCCCTTCTAAGGTTATTAACCATCTATAATATTGGCCTTCGTATCAAAATGTGGAAGACTTTGTCTGAAATATTCTCCGTTAGGCTTTCATAGAGGCTGAAATACAGAATCTGCAACATTTCAATGCATCAAATTTGATATAAATCCATGGAAACAAAGTAATCAAATCCTAGTTCTCATTCTGATTCTAAATATACATGGACAATAATCACATTATGACAATGTGCAACTTCAATTTTCAATCATTTGAAAACTCAGAGGGGAAAAATGAACAGCTATTTTTCATCCGACTTTCCTTTTTATGCTAACTCTCATACGTCTGCATCCCCAAAAGTGGTAATACAAGTTGAATTAATGGGCGGCCAGGTTGGCCACGGTGGCGCAGCGGTAGACCTGCTGCCTTGCAGTGTTTGCAGTGCCAGAGACCCAGGTTCGATCCCACCTATGGGTGCTGTCTGTACAGAATTTGTACGTTCTCCCTGTGACCGCTTGGGTTTCCTCCGAGATCTTCGGTTTCCTCCCACACTCCACAGACGTACAGGTATGTAGGCTAATTGGCTTGGTGTCTGTGTAAATTGTCTCTAGTGTGTGTAGGATAGTGTTAATGTGCAGGGATCGCTGGTCGGTGTGGACTCGGTGGGCCGAAGGGCCTGTTTCCGCGCTGTATCTCTAAACTAAACTATCGTTCTTAGTCAGCGAAAGGCTACTGTTGAAACTTGAGTTTGAGTATTGATCCTTCACAGGATATTTAGATTATAGGATATTTAGTACCTAGAACAGTACAGCACAGGAACGGGTCCTTCTGCCCACAATGTCTGTGTTGAACATGATACCAAGTTAAACTGATCTCCTCTGCTTGCACGTGATCCATGTTCCTCCATTCCCTGCATATCCATGGGTCTATCTAAAGGCCTCTTAAATGCCACTATCGTATCTGCCTTCACCACCACCCCTGGCAGCATGTTCTGGACACCCACCACCTTCTAGGTAAAAAAACTTTCCCTGCACATTTTGAGTGAGAGTATGCCATGCCTGATGCTTTAAAGACTGGCAAAATGTTCCTCAATGATAAAAACACTCTTGATTGATCTTCTTGAAGCTATGGAAGGTGTGGCAGCTGAGATGCACTGGTTGGTGTCTAGCTGAATTCAGAGTTTGTCATGGAACTGCCAAAGGAAGCTACAGACATGGATATAAAATGTGGATTTGGCAGGTTCATGGTCAGGAAGCGGGAGGGATGTGGACCAAACACAGGCAAATGGCACTAGCTCAGATATACATCTTGATCAGCATGGATGAGTTGGGTAGAATGGTTTGTTACCGTGATATGTAACTCTAATTGTATGATTATAAAGGTAGGTCTTAGCCGCTGCAAATGTCTTCACTTAAAATATAATGCATTCTGCCTGCAATGCCCAAACTAGAATGGCATTTAAACGGCTTTTTACTTCACGGTGCCACAGCAGTTCCCTCAGTAATGCTTACAAAAATTGAAAGCACATTTTGAGTTCACAACAACAGGCTCTCTGATTGTGGTTTAAGCTCATTTGTTAGTCCAACACAAACTTAACACTACTTAATACTTTACCTACTCTGCTCTCAATGATCCATAAAAATGTTCTTGGTGCAAATACATTGCCTTTCCCCTGCCAACGTTTGAATACACACAATTCCCTCTGGATAGTAAAAGAAACCAAAGAGGAATAATTAGGCTATTGAGCACACAAATATAGTTTGGAACACTGAGTCCAGCAGGCTGTAATGAGCCCAGCCAGAAGATGAAGTGGTGTTGCTCAACCATACATTGGGACTCTTTGGAATAAAGGCCAAGATCAAAATGGGAGTAGCTGACAACTGTAAGCTCCAGGACACCATTGCGGACTGAATATATGTCTTCCAAAAAGCAGTCAGCTAATCTATGTTGACTCTTCATGTCAAAGAGGTCACATGGTGAGCACTATCTTCCCTACAATGCCACAGACACTACAGCCAACAATTTCAAAGAATTCAACATTTTTGTTCAGATTTCCAGCATTCACAATATTTTCCTCTGTTGAATTGACATAAGCATTCTGATCCCCCTTTTATATCTCCTCCAGCATGACTATTTTTCCATTATTTGCTCCACTATAACCATTGTAACATTGCACAGTGACCTCTCAGGTCTATTCATCCTTCTTGTCATCCACCCAAAAATGAACCTCCATTGTTTTTTCCTTTTCTTTTATTTCTCTGCACTGAAATTAATTTTTTCTTCTGGTTTCACACAAATCCAATGGAAATTAATTGAAGTAAAACAGTAACTGCCTAGCCTGCCAATTATTTGTAGCATTTTTCTGATTTAGTATCAGATATTCAGCATCTGTGCCTACCATCTGGGCTATGACCTCTTCATACTGCTACCATCGGGGAGGAGATACAGAAAGCTGAAGTCTCCTCAGCTCAGGACCAGTTACCTTCTTACAACTGTTGGGCTCTTGAACCAACTTGAACAACCTCAGCAGCAGAATACTCTCTCACCTGTTGCACTACAATGCACTTGTATTTTTTCCTTTTCTAATCATGTTCTAATTTCTTGTTGTTTTGCACAGATTTCTTACCTTTGTTCGTTTATGCGTAATTTATGCATGTTTTTTGTATAATTTGCTTTTTGTGTGTTTGTCTGTATCTGTGATGCTGTTGCAAGGTTGTCACCTAGTTTACTCTTGGTCTCGTCAATGTAGATCACATCGACAGCGTCAAATGCAATAGCCAAGGTCAGAGGAGGTGCATGTAAACCTCCATTTACACCTGGAAGGGCTGTTGGGGTCCTTGAGTGGCGATGAGGGAGGAGGTGTAGGGACAGTTGTTGCACCATCTGCAGTTGTAATCCTGATGAAATTGCTCTCAGCAGGTCCCCAAGATCTAATAGGAAATCTAAGTATCAGTTGGAAACCACTTAATTTTCCCTGCCAATTAATCTTGCTAAAAAATAAAATAACTGTCAATCTCCTTAGATTATTTGAATAAATTGAAGCATAGAAACTATTTTAAGTGCAAACTCGATTTACCAGAAAGGCTTGAAAATCCTTGATGTATATGTAACGTGCCATAATGATAATAGACATTTAGTTTACAAGTAATCTCTGCATGGAATGACATTACCTCAGCATTGATACAGGACTCATATCAGGAAAGTGCTAATGATCCTGATTGCAGTTTTCTTTGACCCGAGAAAAAAAGCACCTCCTTAACAAAGAGGTTGCTAAGTCAATTATTTTATTTATTTTTTAATTTTCATGCTCTGATCCAATCCTCCTCATGATGTACAGGGTGCAGCACGTTCCCAACATGTATTGAGGAACCTGCCGAGATCTGTAGCAGATTAAATCTCAGTACAGGGAGTTCATTGGTTTTAGTGGAAAAACTCTACAAGAAATTATGAAGTGTTGATATTTTTAGATATTTTAATTTCTTTATTTAAATACTATTGTGTTTGCTGCTTTTACATTTTTTTGTCAGACATCTTAAGATTTTCATTGTAATTCATATGATGCAATGCATTGCATGTTTAACCCAGTGACCGGTATTTTAGGGATGAAGGCGACCGGAATGTTGATCACTTTCCCCCCCACACAGGAAATGGCCATCCATTACAACTGGTGTCCATAACACTTTATGACAACTGGGGGATGAGCGTCATTGACACATTCCAACATCTCCTCATGGTATTTGAGGTTGTAGAGTAGTTTCCTTGCACTAAGCCGAGCAGGGTAATTTAATTTAACAGGCCATATAGTTGCTTTGGGTGGGGCAGCTCCTGCTTCAATGTAGCAGTTTTAATTAGCAGTGTACCTCTTGACAGTAAAAGATGAAGAGAAAATGTCATCTACTGAAGTGAAGTCATCTACTGAAAATGAAATCAAACTGAGGTAAGGCCAGGTTCAACAAGAAAGCAGCCTGCAAGGGAGTGTAAGTTCTCATGTGAGGTAAGCTATTTGCATTGAATGAGAATCTGTAAATAATTTAGCCATGAACAGTGATATTGAGCATCCATGGTTGGTGCAGTTCCACTGAGTACATTGCAGCAACATATAAGGATTACTTTGACAATACTTTCCTCGTTCGCCAGCTCAAACATTGACGACAATTGCACCCAATGTAATGGATACACCAATATTTCCAATTCCCACCAGGTTTTCCAGCTTAAATGTATATTCCTGAAAGATTATTTTTTAGAACATATTAGTACGGGTGCCTGGGGTTATGGGGAGAAGGCAGGGGAATGGGGTAAGAGGGAAAGACAGATCAGACATGAATGAATGGCAGCGTAGACTTGATGTGCCGAATGGCCTTATTCTGCTCCAATCTCTTATGAACACAGCAATTTCCCAACACCAATCAGGTAATAATATTTTTTGTGATAAATGTACAAAAAGTAACTGTGGTAAATGTGGTAAAGGTGATCAGAGGCTTACTGAAGAGGTGAAGATGAGAACATAATGAAAAATAATTCAAAGGTGGGAATATGACATCTCTGCAACTGGATCCTGGCAAACAGACCCTCAATCAGTGAGGATAGGGAACAAATCATCTTCCACAATAATCCTCCACAAGGATGTGTTCTCAGCCCTTTTCTTTACTCCTTGTACATCCACCACTGCGCAACCATGTACAAATCAAATTCAAATTTTCAAATTCGCAGACGACACCACCATTGTGGGCCGGATATCAAATAGTGATGAAACGGAGTACAGGAAGGAGATTGAGAACCTCGTGTCCTGCTGTCGCGACAACAATCTTTCTCCCAATGTCAGCAAGACAAAGGAGATAGTGATTGACATCAGGATGCCAAACGGTACACCTACTCCAGTTTGCATTGATGGTGTCGAAGTAGAGATGGTGGAAAACTTCAAATTCCTCTGAGTCAATATCACCAACAACTTCTCCTGGACCACCCACATTGAAGCAACGACCAAGAAGGCACACCAACGCCTCCTTCCTTAGAAGGCTTAGAAAGTTTGGTATATCCCCAACAACTCTCACCAACTTCTACAGAAGCACCATAGAAAGCATTTTATCAGAATGCATCACAGCTTGGTTTGGGAACAGCTCCATCCATAGTAAATAGCAGCGAATTGTGGCGCAGCCCAGACATCACACAAACCAACCTCCCTTCTATTGACTCCATTTATACCTTGCGCTGCCTCTGCAAGGCCAGCAGCATAATCAAGGATGAGTTGTACCCTGACCACTCCTTCTCCCCTCTCCCATCAGGCAAAAGATATAGAAGTGTGAAAACGCACATCACCAGATTCAGGGACAGTTTCTTCCCAGCTGTTATCAGGCAACTGAATAATCCTACCACAACCAGAGAGCAGTGCTGAACTACTATCTACCTCTTTGATGTCACTTGCACTATCCTTGATTGGACTTTGCTGGGTTTACCTTGCACTAAACATTATTCCCTTATCATGTATCTATACACTGTAAATGGATTGATTGTAATCATGTATTGTCTTTCTGCTGACTGGTTAGCATGCGACAAAAAGCTTTTCACTGGACCTCGGTACAAGTGACAATAAACTAAACTGAAACTGAAACTGCCATTGGACTTTGGCAGGGCTTATATAACTATTTCAAGTTTTTTAAAATTGCCGTTTGATTGAAATCATTGTTGCCAGTTCAAATGACCTCTATCTTCTAAATGATCTGGTTCGAAAAATGGAAAATCATCTTTGTTCAATGTATCCTTTGTGCAAAGGTTTACTGCCACAAACATCGACAAGAAGCATAGGTTATGGTGTAAAATGCAACAGCTACTTTTATGATGAGAGGAAAAATGTCAGATCATGGATTTGCATGAGGAAGGTTATTATGGAGAAATTAATGGATAAATGCTCAATGCTGGAACTTCACTCAAGGAGATGTAGGTGTTTGAATTAAACAGAAGCAGAAGTCGATGATGGAAGGTTATCTTTCAGACTGGAGACCTGTGACTAGTTGTGTGCCTCTTGGTTCAGTGTTGGGCCCATTGCTGTTTGCTATCTATATCATTGAGTTGGATGAGAATGTACAAGGCATGGTTAGTAAGTTCGTTGATGATGCTAAAATGAGTGGTATCTTATACAATGCAGATGGTTACCTAAAATTAGAGCAAGGTATTGATCAGTTGGGTAAGTGGGCTGAGGGATGGTAAATTAAGTTTAATTCAGATACGTGTGATGTACTACATTTTGGAAAGACAAAGCTGGACAGGAACTTCACAGTAAATGGAAGGGCCCTGGGGAGTGTTGTAAAGCAGTGGGATCTAGGAGTACAAGGACATAGTTCCCTGAAAGTGGCATCACAGGTGGATAGGATGGTAAAGAAGGCTTTTGCTACATTGGCCTTGATCAGTTAGGATATTGAGTACAGAAGTTGTCTGAAGAAGGGTCTCGACCCGAAACGTCACCCATTCCTTCTCTCCCGAGATGCTGCCTGACCTGCTGAGTTACTCCAGCATTTTGTGAATAAATTGTAACAATATGTTGCAGTTGAACAAGAGATTATTCAGGTGAGGCGAAAATGGGAATATTCAGTTTTGGTCACCCTGCTATAGGAAAGATTACATTAAGGTAGAAAGAGTGCAGAAAAGATCGACAAGGATGATGCCGGGACTTGACGGCCTGAGCTATAGGGAGAGGTTGGGCAGGCTGAAATGTTATTCCTTTCAGTGCAGGAGGCTGAAGGGTGATCATCTCGAAGTGCATAAAATGAAGAGGGCAATGGACAGGCGATTGCATAGAATCTTTTAGCCTGGGATCAGAGAATCAAGAACTAGAGTGCATAGGTTTAAGATGAGAGGGGAAAGATTTAATAGCCTGAGGGAAACATTTTCACATGGAGGGTGGAGGGTATATAAAACTAGCCGTCAGTGAAAGCATTTGCAGCAGGTACAATAACAGCATTTAAGAGACACTTGTACTGATACATAGATAGAAAATGTTTAGAAGGATATGGACAAATGGGATTTGGTTAGATGGGGCATCTGGGTCCTCATGGATGACTTGAGCTATCAAGGCCCTGTTTACATGCTCTGTGACTCTATGACCCTCTATGACTCTAAATTGTACTGCAGATCACTCCATGATAGGGACTTTACTTACAGACTATTATCAAGCTTATATATTAATGTGCAGAACATGAGTGAAAATGTGAAGCTTGGGCAATAACCATATAACCATATAACCATATAACAATTACAGCACGGAAACAGGCCCGTTCGGCCCTACCAGTCCACGCCGACCACTTTCTCTGACCTAGTCTCATCTACCTGCTCTCAGACCATAACCCTCCAATCCCCTCCCATCCATATACCTATCCAATTTACTCTTAAATAATAAAATCGAGCCTGCCTCCACCACTTCCACCGGAAGCTCATTCCACACAGCCACCACCCATAGTACATTAAAGATTTCTCATTCATGCAGGCATCTACTAGAGGTGTAAGTCATCATGTAAAATGTAACAGGTCTATCGTGGTACTCTTGCGATGAGGGGACCAGTGGTTAGATTACGGATTTGCATGAGGGTTGTGATGGAGAGATTAATGGATAAGTGCTAAACACTAGAACTTCACTCGAGGAGCATGGGGGCTTTTTAATTAAACAGAAGCCAAGGTTGGTGATGGAACGTACTCGTATCCGCAATTAAAACTCCTTATGTTGGCACCTGGAGTTTCTACAATAATTCCCTTGTGATTATATAAAACACTATCACAGAAGCCTTTGCAGCTTTATCACAACTTCCTTGGACTGATTATCTGATCAAATTGGTTCAGTAGTATAATTGATAGGGCTGCGTATGATTTTAAAGTCGCCTGCTTGCTTACAGACTAAGAAGACATGGCACTGGCATAACGGTAGAGTTGCTATCTTGCAGCACCAGAAACCCAGGTTTGATCCTGACTGTGGGTGCTGTCTGTAAGGAGTTTGCACGTTCTCCCTGTGACTACATGGGTTTTCTCTGGGTGTTCTGGTTTGCTCTCCCATTCCAAAAATGTATAGGTTTGTAGATTAATTGGCTTTGGTAAGTTGTAAAATTGTCCCTGGTATGTGTAGGTCAGTGTATGGGGTGATCGCTGGTCGGCTCAGACCCAGTGGGCCGAACCGCCTGTTTCCGTGCTGTTTTTCTAAAGTCTAAAGTCCATCATGACTTAACTCTGTCATATGAGTGATGACTCCATTACATTCACTCCACTCATGCATTGAGTTTTTCGAAGTGGCGAGCAAGAAGACTAATGAGGTTGGAGCGGTTCACTTTTTTCCGTGCAGTAGAGCAGCTAAGAGGTGATTTCATACAGGTTTCTAAACTTGTGAGGGGCATAGATAAGGTTAATAACCACACTGTTTTTCCCAAAGTTGGGTAATTTTTTAACTAGAGGCCATAGGTTTAATGTGAGAGGGCAGGGCTGGATTAAGCTAGTGCGTGGCCTCTAGCATGAGTAATAAAGGGGCCTTAAATACGGGACAAGGTGTCGTCATGGCCTGCGCCCCACATAACCTCACCCAGCCAGCGGCCACATGCTCCCTCTCCACCAATGACGACCGCCCGGGCAGGGAGGCAAGTTGTAACCTCCGTTCAGCGAACACACTAGGCACCGCTCCCCGAACACACTCGGCCCCGCTCTCCTAACACACTCGGCCCCGCTCCCCGAACTCCATTAACATTAACGAGCTCCATTAGCCTACACTGTCCGGGCCTACAGAGTCGGGGCCTACAGTGGCCCACAGCCTAATACGGGACTCTCAGAGAGTGTGTGATGGAGGGATTTAGTTTAGAGATACGGCGCAAAAACAGGCCCTTCGGCCCAAGGTCCGTACCAACCAGTGATCCCCACACACACTAGCGACAATTTTACACACACACCAAGCCAATTAATCTACAAACCTGTACGTCTTTGGAATGTGGGAGGAAACCGAAGATCTCGGAGAAAACCCACGCGGTCAAGGGGAGAACGTACAAATTCCGTACAGACAGCACCTGTGGTTGGGATGGAACCTGGGTCTCCGGCGCTGCAAGCGCTGTAAGGCAACAACTCTACCGCTGCGCCACCATGGGGAGAATGACGGAGGATTGCGAGAAGAGGGCCGAAGGAGTTGGAGCTGAGGGTGCTTGAGAAGTAGAGACAGGGAGGGCTGGATGAATGTGGAAAAAGGTAGGGCCGGAGGAGTGAATAGAGGCGGGACTGGAGGTATAGGGGTGAGAGGAACGGAGTAGGGGTAGGGAGTGCTGGAGCAGTGGATGCTGAGAGGCATGCAAGGTGTGGGTAGAGAAGGTGGTAGAAGAGTGGAGGAGGAGAAAGGGCCCGGAAAATGAGGAGAGAAGGCCAGGGGATTGGTGAGAAAGATGGTCCGAGCCTTTGGGATGGGTGAGAGGGAGTCGCAGGATTTTGGGAGTATGGGCCAGAAGAGTAGAGAGAGAAAGAGAGAGGGGTATGGACGGGTAGGGGCTGAGAAAAGGCCGAAAGTGTGAGGGGAAAGTGCCTATAGAAATGGAAAGTAAAGGCCGGAGGAGGGGGGCTTGAATGGGGGGGGGGGGCATGGAGGGAGGTGTAAGGGAAAGAGGTTCAGAGGAAACAGGGAGAGCATAATGGAGATGCGCAGGGGGGAGAGTGGGATGGAGAAGAGGAGGTAGAGTGGGACAGAAGACTGGAAATAAAGGGGGGAGGTAGATTGGCAGAAGAGTGGACTGGAACAGTAACTATTTGGAGGGACGAAAGTCTGGGAGGCGAGAGGGAATGGGGGTTGGGGAGAGAGACGCCTAGTGGAGTGGGGAGAAGGAGAGAGCCGGAGGAGTGGGGAGAAAGAGATGACCGCAGGAATGAAGAGCGAGAGAAGGCGCGTGCAACACAGCGTCCCTCAGTAGGACACCGATTTCAGGCATTTAGCGCAGGGCCCTCGAAAGCGTGGGGCCTGTAGCAAATGCTACTTTTGCTACTATGTTAATCCGGCCCCGTGAGAGGCGAAATGTTTAAAACAGCCTCATACAATTTAGCACAGAAGGTAGTTTCTTGGATGGAACGAGCTGCCAAAGGAAGCGGTAGAGGTGGGTGCAATTAAAATGTTGAAATGACATTTGGACAGGTCCATTTATAGGGAAGGTTTGGGGTGATACTGGCTAGGTGCAGGAAGGTAGGAATAGCCCAGTTAGGCAACCGTGTCACCATGGAAGAGATGAGCTGAATGTCCTGATGGCGGCACGGTAGCGCAGCGGTAGCGCAGCGGTAGAGTTGCTGCTTTACAGCGAATGCAGCGCCGGAGACTCAGGTTCGATCCTGACTACGGGTGCTGCACTGTAAGGAGTTTGTACGTTCTCCCCGTGACCTGTGTGGGTTTTCTCCGAGATCTTCGGTTTCCTCCCACACTCCAAAGACGTACAGGTATGTAGGTTAATTGGCTGGGTAAATGTTTTTTAAAAATTTGTCCCTAGTGGGTGTAGGATAGTGTTAATGTACGGGGATCGCTGGGCGGCACGGACTTGGTGGGCCGAAAAGGCCTGTTTCCGGCTGTATATATATGATATGATATGATATGATATCCTGTATAGCTTTATGACTTTTAGCACTAACTCCCACATGCTGTGATTTAGAAAGGACCAGGCTGCCAAATGGGCATGTGTATCAAGATCAACTTGAAACAAGATCACAAGGTTACGGAGAGAGCTGCCAAGTATACATGAGTTCATCTTAGGCTGTCTCTAGTGATGAAGCATAACTTGCTTCTTCTGCAGTTTTGTAAATTCAGAGATGGCTGGTGAGACCAATGTGGAAAGTGCAGATTCGTTCACAGATGGAAGATCACTTTATACGTTTCATGGTGAGAATTCCATGGTCAGATTAAGGTGTGACACATTAATGTGAAGAACTCAGAAATGGAATAGAACGATCTACAAACTCCAGTTAAATAATGTGATTGTCAATGGAGTTCTGAAATGCACAGTTCTGTTGCTTTGGTAATTCATGGCATGAAACACATATTGAAGAGTGTTTGTAAAGGGAGGATGTTGGTTTAAACCGAAGACAGACACAACAGGCCGGAATTACTCAGAGAGTTAGACAGTACCTCTGGAGAAAATGAATAGGTGAAGTTTAGGGTCGAGACCCTACTTAGTTTTCTTCTTTATAGGCTGTATCTCTGGTCATGGATGATTTGTTTCCATTAATTTATTGATTTGTGCTTAATTTGGGGCACCCAGACTCTGTCCCAGGTGAGGTGATGAGTAGTTTGTGAGGTGATGTGCTCTTGCTGGCATTTACTCTAGTCTTTGGCATACTTTCAACAAACTTACTTGAGGTTCTCAATGCCCTCCCAAATGCTTCTTCTCCATTGTCAATGAGAATGAGCTGGGAATTCCCATGAGATTTTAGGAGGTTTTTTTAATTCATTTTCTGATAAGCCAGCATTAATGCCTATCCACAACTATCCTTTGCAGTTAGTGGTGAACCACTGCCGAACAAACGCTGTTCATCTGGTGAAGGTATAGACAATAGACAACAGATACTCATTCAATGCTCTCGGGTAGAGAGTTCCAGGTTTAAGTTCCGTCAAGGAGGGTGACAAATTTCCAAGTTGAAATTCTGTACAACTTGGAGGTCCCAAGTTAATGTTAGGAATACATCTCAGCTAAGGCAGGTACTGATCTGGCTGCCTTGTGGCCCAGCCCTCTCCATTGCTTCCCCCAGTCTTGCCAAGCTTGCAACACTTGCCCATTCTGCCACACACCTGACCACCTGCCATCTCTCCCCAATCATGGACCACACCCCTGTGACTTGTTGAGTTGAGTTGAGTTGAGTTTATTGTCATGTATACCAAGATACAGTGAAAAACTTTGTTGCGTGCTAGCCAGTAAGCGGAAAGACAATACATAATTATAATCAAGTTTTCCACAGTGTGTAGATACATGTTAAAGGGAATAACATGAATAACATTTAGTGCAAGATAGAGTCCAGTGATCAAAGATAGTCCAAATGTTTCAAATGAGGTAGGTAGTAGCTCAGAACTGCTCTCTAGTTGTTGGTAAGATAGTTCAGTTGCCTGAAAGTCACACTCGCTAACCTCTGTATCCACTTCTCTCCCTTCCAAACTATTACTTCTCCTCAGCCAAGCTTCCAGGCCTCTCGCTGCCACAGCCCAGTCACTTTCCCAAACCCTGCTTTGGATGTGTCTGCTTTTGTTTCGTTTTTTATGCTGGAAGAGTGTAACGGGGAGAAGGCTTGATCCTGAGAGGCACATCAGTGGGGCACGAAGCCTTAGCCTTTCACACTGCCAAATGCTCAGTAACAGGTCCACAAACAAAACTCTGACTCATGTAAACTGCTTGATCAAAGCACCGTTTGATGTGCTGACCAATTCCAGCTAATTATGTTTCCCAGTAGGACAACAAATTTGACACTTTGTCACTTCCATCAGACTAGCTGGATAAGATTTCATCCAGCGCAGGAAGCAATTTATAGAGCAATAAATCCATGACTCATAGATGATACATTAACCTGATCCAAATCTACTCTAAGGCGTTGCTTCTTATTCTGTGACTCCATTATTTCATATTCTAGTGGTTCTTCCAGATGCCACTTGGATCCAAGCACTGTAAGAGGTACTTGGCTGCTGTTTGGATCTAATGATCCCTAATGCGTAGTAGACCTTTCTTGTAGCCGCCTTGCTAGCCTGACTCGACATTTTAATTGCTCTTCTCACAGCACTCCAAGAGGCTAAACCAGATTTGTGCCAAAGTCTAGAATTCTCAGATGTTCGTCCTGGATCTCCAGAGCCACAGTCTATACTTCTAAAGGAGTGAGGCACTAACTGATGCTGAATCACTCCCTGGTGGTTTGGCGAAATGGCTGCAGAATTCAATGCTCCATTGATGTCTGTAATAAAGAAAGAAAATAAAAATAGCGCTTGCACCTTTCATTACCTCAGGAGGTCCCAAAGCACTTCACAGCCAATTAGTTACATTCAAAGTGTAGCTACAGTTGGAATCGAAAGAAAAGGCTGATTTTCACTACCACAAATGCGGACAATGCCCATAACGTACGTAGTCGTGATGCGTTTCAAACTTCCTTCCTCACAGAGCAGATCGTCAAGAGACCTCAGTCTTGCTTCTTAATTAAGTCTTGCTGACCTCGATAGTTTTCACCAGGGAATAGCAAAACTCTCCGATTCCCTCTTCCTTAGTTTTCATTTCTTGCATATCACTTAAATCAGTATCCTTACAAAAGTCATCCTCTAAATGACTAGAAAATAAGCGATTTAAGGAAGGTGCATTGTTTAGATCTGAAGGACCCAGAGTTGTGTGGGGAAAGGGGAATACCTGTGAGTGGTCTGGTAATGGAAGTGTTATTATTATTCTGGTCTGGTAATGGAAGTGTTATTATTTTTCAGATTCCCTTTGTCACGTTCCACAAAAATAGTAGTTTCTTTCAATATTGTTGTACTCCTCTGTTATTATTTTCCTTCTAGTTCTTACCAGTTACTGCAATTATATATTTGGAAAAGGTAACTAAATGAAGTTTTGGAATTCAGAAAGAGTAGTGTGATAAAGGTTGCTTTAGCGATTATGTTGTTTGGAACAGGCTGGGAATTCAAAAAGTAGGTAATAGCCTGACAGAAAACTTCATCTTCTATGGATGTTCTGCACCTTAGTATAGGACCTCTTTAGAAGAACGAGATATTCTATCATGCCTAACTTCTCAATAAATTCTAATGTCCCTCATGATCCAGATCTTTCATGGCTTTCTGTAACCATTGACTTGTCGGTTAGCTTGATGCTCTTCAATTCTTTCCATTAACCACCTTTTTTGCCTGTATGATATCAGGTTTTCATTCCTCTCCTGAATCTGGCTTGTTAATCTGATGTTTCTCTTTCCTTGAGTGCCTCAAGTCTCTTCTGTAAGATAATAAACATGGCTTTAACAGAGTTTGGGATCGGGACCATCATATGGCATATTCATAGAAACAGGAAAAAAGTAATTGAGTCCTAAAGAATCATTTGGGGACACAGTACAAAACCAGCCTACCCTCCCACTGAGTTCACAAAACTAATTTTAATAGCTCCGAGGGTGAGATATTAAGATTGCAGAGGAAAGAAGAAAGCAAAACCTAAAATCAGAAGATGGACTCTCAAAATCTAATTTCAGTCTGGAATGAACAACAAGACATACCGGGTATACCCAGAGAAAGTAGAAAGCAAGAGAACAAGAAAACATGATTTTTCAAGGATAAAGAAAAGGAAGTTTACATAGTGTCTTTAGGTTTCTTAGACTATGTTGCAGATACTTTCACTCTCTCTAAAGAACATCCTTTATCAAAGGCAGCAACTTCTGTCTAAGAATTGAATGCCCCACGTGGAATTTCTTAAAGATACACACACGCACACAGCAGAGGAAGAGGAGTTCAAGGGAAAATGGAAAGAATGTGTAGATGCCGTTTATAAGCAAGGCTGCAACATGTGAAAAGTATTTGAGAAAATGGAATTCATCTATGGAACTGTACCATTAGAAAGTGAAGTGACTGAGCATTGAATCAATTAGTAATTAGAATGGATTGCTGAGAGACCCATAGTTTGAAGTTGCAGGAGACAAACATGTCAGGGCCATGATATATAAAAATAGAGCCTAGAACAGTACAGCACAGGAACAGGCCCTTTGGCCCACAATGTCTGTGCCAAATATTATGCCAAGATAAACTAATCTCATTTGTCTATACATGATTCATTTCCCTCAATTCTCTACATTTAAATGTGCCTATCTAAAAAACTAATTAAACACCATTATTATATTTGGTTCCACAACCACTCGTGACATCACATTTCAGGCAACCACCACCCTATGTAAAATACTTGCCCCATACATCTACTTTAAGCTTTGTCCTTCTTGCCTTAAAGCTATGCCCTCAAGTCTTTGACATTCCCACCCTGGGAAAAAGATTCTGACTGTCTACCTTATCTATGTCTTTCATAATTTTATAATTATCAGGTCTCTCCTCAACCTGTGGCACTCCAGAGAAAACAATCTAAGTCTTATAGATAATACCCTCTCATGCAGGCAAATTACAGTAAACAGCTTCTACACCCTTTCCAAAGCCTCTACATCCTTCCAATGGGGCAACCAAAATTACATGCAATACTATAAATGCAGCCTAACCAAAGTCTTATAGACATTTTACTCTCTTATACCTTTCTATGGAAAATCATGCATCATGACTTTCTGTTTCTTATACTCAATGCTCTGAACAACGAAGGCAAGGATTCCTACACCTTCTTTACCAGTTTATCTACTTGTGTTGCCATTTTCAGGGAGCTATGGTCTTGAGCCCCAAGATCCCTCTGTTCATCAATGCTGTTCTGTCTTGCTATTAACATTTCTCTTACATTTGACCTCCCAAAGTGTATCACCTGGCACTTGCTCAGATTGACTCCATCTGCTCTTTCTCAGCCCATTTCTGTATCAGATCTATATCCTGCTGTATACTTGGACAGCCTTCCTCACTGACCGCAACTCCAGCAAACTTAGTGTCCAGAAAGAAATGTCTTGAATATATTGAGAATGTAATCGAAATGACCACTATATGCGCACCATCACCAAAGAAAAGTGATACCGGAAAATGTGTTAAGAATTGTAGCATTTACCCTCATTTCACATGTTAGTTACGTCCTACTTAAGATCTTACAGATAAACCTGAGTTTTTCATGGAAAAAGGCTGGCAAGAGGAATAAAATATCACTTTTTTTTTGCCTGCCCTTCAGCAATGATTTAATCCCATTTTCAGATGACATTTTCATTATTCTCTCACTTTCTCACAAAGCAAGATTATCCATGGTAGCCTCTTTAAGTGAAAATAAGACTCAAGTATTACGTCAAATGGCTGAGAAATATTCTTAAGGAGTATGAAGTGGAAAAAACACATTAACAGTGTGATTTACAATCCCAATGTGCGGCCAATTCTATATATCAATATGTGATCCTACATCCTGAGTGAATTATATTGATATAACTTGGGAAGAAATTTAAAGATGTAAGTCTGCCAAGAAATTTAATTGCAACCCACAGCTTTAAAGTATACCCTGCTGAGATCTGATCAACATCAACCAAATTATGGGTCTGAGTCAGGCTTTAGTCTGCATTAGCAGTGGTTACGGAATAGAGTAACCCTTTACCGGGGGTGCAGGTTGAAACAGATACGACAGAGCCATTTAAAAGAATTTTGGGTAGGCATATGTATTTGCAGTGAATGGAAGATTATAGGTTATGTGCAGATAAATAAGTGATGGTCTTGGCATCATGTTTGGCACAGACACTCTGGGCTGAAGGGCTCGTTCTTGTGCTGTACTATTTTATGTTCTATATTTTTTCAGTGTGTGCCATTATCGTGGCAAATGAAATTGCTTTTACCTTGATGCTTTCTTTGAGTTGCGCCATCCTCTGAAATATTTACTTTCTAATCACATACTGATTCATGAAGCCACATTCTGCCAAGCATTTTCAGTGTTCTGCAGTGAATCCATCTGGATGCTTAAGGAGGCAGAACTTCCGGTGGAGCAGATTAAAGAACATGTGAGGTGACCCCGATGGAGGTCAGAAGAGACTGGACAAGCGTGGGGGCATGATAGAATTGAGGAATTTGGATTTGAGTTTGTTGGGGCAGGAACAGACAGAGACAATGGGCCTGCCAGGGCAGTCCTGTTTGTGGACTTTGGGAAGGAGATACATATTGGTAGTATGGGTTGGGGAACCATAAGGTTGCAGGCTGTGAAGGGAATATCAGAGAGGATGAGGTCAGTAACAGTCTGGGAGATGGTAGCCTGGTGTTCATCTGTGGGTTCATGGTCCAGGAATGGGTATGAAGAGCTGTCTGAGAGCTGGCGCCTGGCCTCAGCAGATCTTATAGACATAGAAACATAGAAACATAGAAAATAGGTGCAGGAGTAGGCCATTCGGCCCTTCGAGCCTGCACCGCCATTCAATATGATCATGGCTGATCATCCAGCTCAGTAGCCTGTACCTGCCTTCTCTCCATACCCCCTGACCCCTTTAGCAAAAAGGGCCACATCTAACTCCCTCTTAAATATAGCCAATGAACTGGACTGAACTACCTTCTGTGGCAGAGAATTTCACAGACTCACCACTCTTTGTGTGAAGAAATGTTTTCTCATCTCGGTCCTAAAAGACTTCCCCCTTATCCTTAAGCTGTGACCCCTGGTTCTGGACTCCCCCAACATCGGGAACAATCTATAGTGCCCATATTCAACAGGAGATACATGTCCAAGGATCCTATCTATGCACGTGCACTTAATTTTCACTAGTTTGTCCCAGCCAGAAGTGTACCCTCCTGCCCTCATGCATGCAATCACAGAACATTTCATGTGGACTATGGTCAGTGTTTCCAAATGGAGCTCTCCAGAATTTAGCCATTTAAATACAAGTACCAGACTCACATCCTGCCTTCAGTCTTTAGACTTTAGACTTTAGAGATACAGCATGGAAACAGGCCCTTCAGTCCACCGAGTTCAAGCCAGCGACCATCCCATGCACTAGTACTATCCTACAGACTAGGGACAATTTAACCTTTTTTTTACCAAAGCCAATTAACCTACAAACCTGAATGTCTTTGGAGTGTGGGGGGAAACTGGAGCACCCGGAGAAAACCCACACGGTCACAGGGAGTACTTACAAGCTCCGTACAGACAGCACCCATAGTCAGGATCGAACCTGGGTCTCTGCTGCTGCAAGGCAGCAACTCTACCGCTGCGCCACTGTCCCGTCCACTGTGCTGCATGTTGACTCCACACACAGCCCAACAATGGGCTTACGGTAAGGAACCCCCTCAGTTCTTTATCTCCAACTGCCGGCGTGACATCAACCGCCTCAAATTCTCCACTCCCCTGACGAACTCCAACCTCTCCCCTCCTGAACGTGCAGCCCTCCACTCACTCCACAACAACCCGGACTTAATCATTAAACCCGCTGACAAGGGAGGTGCTGTGGTAGTCTGGCGTGCTGATCTCTACCGGACCGAGGCCAGACGACAACTATCAGACACCTCTTCCTACCTATCCCTGGACCATGACCCCACCGATAAACACCAGACCTTTATCAGCAGCACCATCACGGACCTCATCATCTCTGGCGATCTACCCCCCAGTGCCTCCAATCTCATAGTTCCCCAGCCCCGCACGGCCCGATTCTACCTCCTACCCAAAATCCACAAACATAACTGTCCCGGCAGACCCATTGTCTCTGCCTGCTCATGCCCCATCGAACTTATCTCCACCTACCTCGACTCCATCCTATCCCCCCTGGTTAAATCCCTCCCCACCTACGTCCAAGACACCTCACACGCTCTCCATCTCCTTGATAACTTCCGGTTCCCAGGCCCCTACTCCCTCATCTTCACCATGGATGTCCAGTCACTCTACACTTCCATCCCCCACAAGGATGGTCTCGAAGCCCTCCGTTTCTTCCTCGACCGTAGAACCAGCCAATCCCCATCGACCAACACACTCCTCCGCCTAGCAGAGCTGGTTCTTACCCTCAACAACTTCTCCTTTGACTCCTCCCACTTCCTCCAAACCAGAGGCATAGCTATGGGCACTCGCATGGGCCCTAGCTACGCCTGCCTCTTTGTCAGGTACGTTGAACAATCCCTGTTCCAGACGTACACTGGCCCCATCCCCGAACTCTACCTCCGCTACATCGACGACTGCATTGGTGCTACCTCTTGACCCATGCAGAACTCACTGACTTCATACACTTCACCTCCAATTTCCATCCTGCCCTTAAATATACCTGGGCTATCTCCGACATCTCCCTCCCATTTCTGGACCTCACCATCTCCATCACAGGAGACAGACTAGTGACGGACATTTACTATAAACCCACTGACTCGCACAGCTATCTGGACTACACTTCTTCCCACCCGGTCCCCTGCAAAAAGTCTATCCCCTACTCCCAATTCCTCCGTCTACGCCGCATCTGCGCCCGGGATGAGATGTTTCACACTAGGGCTTCCGAGATGTCCTCGTTCTTCAGAAAACGGGGCTTCCCCTCCTCCATTATAGATGAGGCTCTCACTAGGGTCTCTTCTACATCCCGCAGCTCCGCTCTTGCTCCCCCTCCCCCCACTCGCAACAAGGACAGAATCCCCCTCGTTCTCACCTTCCACCCCACCAGCCAGCGGATCCAACATATCATCCACCAACATTTCCGTCACCTACAACGGGACCCCACCACTGGCCATATCTTCCCATCCCCTCCCCTCTCTGCGTTCTGCAGAGACCATTCCCTCCGTAACTCCCTGGTCCACTCGTCCCTTCCTACCCAAACCACCCCAACCCCGGGCACTTTCCCCTGCAACCGCACGAGATGCAACACCTGTCCCTTTACCTCCCCCCTCAACTCCATCCAAGGACCCAAACAGTCTTTCCAGGTGAGACAAAGGTTCACCTGCACCTCCTCCAACCTCATCTATTACATCCGCTGCTCTGGATGTCAACTTATTTACATCGACGAAACCAAGCTCAGGCTCGGCGATCGCTTCGCTGAACACCTGCGCTCGGTCCGCATTAACCAAACTGATCTCCCGGTGGCCGAGCACTTCAACTCCCCCTCCCATTCCCAGTCTGACCTTTCTGTCATGGGCCTCCTCCAGTGCCATAGTGAGGCCCACCGGAAATTGGAGGAACAGCACCTCATATTTCGCCTGGGCAGTTTGCAGCCCAGTGGTATGAACATTGACTTCTCCAACTTTGGATAGTTCCTCTGTCCCTCCCTTCCCCTCCTCCTTCCCAGATCTCCCTCTATCTTCCTGTCTCCACCTATATCCTTCCTTTGTCCCGCCCCCCTGACATCAGTCTGAAGAAGGGTCTCGACCCGAAACGTCACCCATTCCTTCTATCCCGAGATGCTGCCTGACCTGCTGAGTTACTCCAGCATTTTGTGAATAAATCGATTTGTACCAGCATCTGCAGTTATTTTCTTATACCTCTCAGTTCTTATGCCAGTTGAATGTGGTAAAAGGTTTGAGGTGTCAAGAATCTCTTGGGGGTCTCAGCCAGGGATGAGATAATGATAAGGTAAACATTTTAGAATTATTTAGTTTTAGTTTTATCTTTCTCCAAGCATTCTTACGTATTTTTAATCAATTTTACATTTTGTTTTCTAATGTTTATGTTTTCTTAATTTAAAGTCAGAGACATTTGAGGATTGCATTGCTGGAGCTCAGGCATAGTTACCGTAAGGCCTACCTCTTGGTTTGACAATGCAGAGGGCCAACAAGATGGGTCTCCGCAGACAGTCCTGGTGAATGCATTGGCCAAGGAATGGTTTTTGGGTGATAAGCCCGCACTATCAAGATCCTGTTATTTACCATTTAAGCAATAACAATGAAGCTTGCATTTATATAGGGCATTTAGCATAACCATTCCAATTGCACCATTAAACAAAGAAGAAACTGGCACGAGGAGATGTGCAGGCAGATTGTCAAAGGCAAATCATTAAAGAGATCCACTCCAAGGTGCCTTATAATGGAGGAAAGAGAAATAAATACTTAAGGATGGCAATGCAATGGCATTGAAGGCATGATGCCAAGGGCATAATCAAATGGTTAGAATTTGGTGTGTATAGATACCGTTGAGATTACAAAGTTAAAGAGAGATTAGGCCATGAAAGAATTTAAAAAGTAAAAACCAACAAAAGTTGTAAATCAGAAATAAAAACAAAAAATGCTGGAAAAACTCTGAAGGTTAGGCAGCAGCTGTAGAAAGAGAATCAATTTTACTCGAGATAGACACAAAATGCTGGAGTAACTCAGCAGGTCAGGCAGCATCTATGGAAAGAGAATTAGAGTTAATTTTTACTGGAACTGTTTCACAGTCTTCTTCTTGCATTTGAGGCAGCAGAAGTTATGTAACGCCCTCCAGGCGCTGTTGCCAGTGCAATGTGCTGTTGTCGAGGGCCGTGAGGTCTACCCCTCCACCAGGGGGATGGAGGACAGTGCAGTCGAAAATGACGTGCTGCGCTGTTTGCTGGTCTGCTCCACACACGCAGGCTGCTGATGAACGCAACTCCCAACGATGCATGTTGGCGTTGAACTGGCCGACCCCTGTACGGAGCCGGTTCAGGGCGACACACTCTTTGTGGGACATGTCCGAGCCGGGTGGGGCTGTGGTGTTCGGTGCAACAGTGAATTGAGGAGGTTGCGAAGTCTGTTCCCAGCTGGTTCTCCATGCTTTGAGTATGTTGAAACCGGAGCTACAGAGAGTGGCAGCGTGACGGGAGAAAGGGTGACGAGATGACAGGCGTTGAGGTCCCAGTTGCTGTGAATCCTGGGCGAGGTGGTACAAAGGATGTTTGGTGTCCGATGGGGCCTTGCACACCAGCCTATGAGTGAAGAACTCTCTGCGAAGCTTGGCGGGTGCGATACCTGCGAGCACCGGCAGGAGATCCATCGGTGTAGGGCGTAGGCAGCCAGTGATGATCCGCATGGTGTCGTTGAGGGTGGCTTCTAGCTTGGTAGTATGAGCACTGCGGCACCATGCTGGGGCGGCGTACTCAGCGGCGCTGTACACGAGTGCAAGAGCACTGTTCAGAGAGTAGGTGTCCTGGCGCCCCATGACGATCCAGCCAAGCAATGCAGGAGGTTGTTCCGTGCTGAGACTTTAGCACGGAGAGCTTCAAGGTGTTGCTTGTAGGTCAGCTGCCGATCCAGTTTCACCCCAAGATATGTAGGAAATGGGTTGTAGGGTAGGGGTGACCCATTGAGGGTGACGGTTGGCTGTCGTTGAGCTTCCTTGTTGTACAGGTGAAAGGTTGTTGTGGTGTTTTTTGCCACACTCAGTTTTAGTCTCCAGGTGCTTCCCCTCCTCCATTATACATGAGGCTCTCACTAGGGTCTCTTCTACATCCCGCAGCTCCGCTCTTGCTCTCCCTCCACCCACTCGCAACAAGGACAGAATCCCCCTCGTTCTCACCTTCCACCCCACCAGCCAGCGGATCCAACATATCATCCACCAACATTTCCGTCACCTACCACAGGACCCCACCACTGGCAATATCTTCCCATCCCCTCCCCTCTTTGCGTTCCGCAGAGACCGTTCCCTCCGTAACTCCCTAGTCCACTCGTCCCTTCCTACCCAAACCACCCCAACCCCGGGCACTTTCCCCTGCAACCGCACGAGATGCAACACCTGTCCCTTTACCTCCCCCCTCAACTCCATCCAAGGACCCAAACAGTCTTTCCAGGTGAGACAAAGGTTCACCTGCACCTCCTCCAACCTCATCTATTGCATCCGCTGCTCTAGATGCCAACTTATTTACATCGGCGAAACCAAGCGCAGGCTCGCCGATCGCTTCGCTGAACACCTGCGCTCGGTCTGCATTAACAAAACTGATCTCCCGGTGGCCGAGCACTTTAACTCCCCCTCCCATTCCCAGTCTGACCTTTCTGTCATGAGCCTCCTCCAGTGCCATAGTGAGGCCTACCGGAAATTGGAGGAACAGCACCTCATATTTCGCCTGGGCAGTTTGCAGCCCGGTGGTATGAACGTCGACTTCTCCAACTTTAGATAGCTCCTCTGTCCCTCCCTTCCCCTCCTCCTTCCCAGATCTCCCTCTATCTTCCTGTCTCCACCTATATCCTTCCTTTGTCCCGCCCCCCTGACATCAGTCTGAAGAAGGGTCTCGACCCGAAACGTCACCCATTCCTTCTCTCCCGAGATGCTACCTGACCTGCTGAGTTACTCCAGCATTTTGTGAATAAATCGATTTGTACCAGCATCTGCAGTTATTTTCTTATAGAATCTAGGGAACTTGATTCATGTGTTAGATTAGGGCTTTTCATGGACTTATCATGGACAAAGCCGGATGGACAAAGCTTTTGATCCTGACCACGGAGGAGCCAGCGCTGCCGTCGCAGCTGCGGCTTGCCTGCAGTCCGTCTGTCTTTTGTGTTTGTTGTTGTTTTTGTCTGAATTGTAGTTTTAATATGATGTAGTGTTGTATGTTATGTTTTGGGGGGGGGGGGTGGGAGGGAACGGGAACTGTAACATTCTCTCTCCCGAACGGAGACGCGACCTTTGTTCTGTGTTGTGTCTCCGTTCCCGTTGTGGCCTACCATCGGCCATGCACCTGGGACCACCTGGGGCTCTGGTTCGCAGAGCCCACGGCCCGGACTCACCACCTGCGGCGCTGGCTGCCTGCGGATGCTGCGGGAACGGCTGTGACTCGTCTCCGGAGGCTCCGGCGCGGGCCGTGTAGACGTCGGAAGCCCGCAGGCCCCTGGTTGGGGCCGACATCGGGAGCTCCGGCAACGGCAGAGGTAGCGTGTTCGCCCGCCCCGAATCGCGGGACTTGGGTCGGCCCGCCGCGGACCTTTCACCGTCCGGCGCGGCCTGAAATAGGCCGCGGGATTTTTCACCGCCCAGCGGGGGCTTCAATATCGGGAGCCCCGACCGCCCCGACGTGGCAACTCCAGCAGCCTGACCGCGGGACAAGACGGCAGGGAAGAGAAAAATACATTCTGGCCTTCCATCACAGTGAGGAGGGACTGGAGGAGACTCACTGTGATGGATGTTTCTTGTTGTTTGGTGTTAGTTGTGATTGTATGTGTTATTGCATTTTTATTGATTAATCTTATTGGTCTTATTGTTCAACTGCGGGTAATGTTTCATTTCACTACACATTTATATGTATGTGACAAATAAACGACTATTGACTATTGACTATTGACTATTTATCCATGGATATATTGAAAAAAATTTAAGAAATGAATTCCGAATGTGTGTAAATATTTGCTAAATAAAAAACATACCAATCTATTTGTGCAGTCTAACTTAAATAGCATTTGCCATTTTGTTGCAATGTTATGTACATGACTTCAAGATGATCGGCAAAAATTGGACCGTTGCCAGGACCTTCCTAATGTACCCTCCAGACACCTACCTCCCTCTTATCTTTTAAGACCTCCATAAAAGCAAAGTATGGAACTGTTTTTTACTCCAAATAACAACTTCCCTGGTTCCTATTTTATTCATAATGGCCTGGGGTGCATTTTAGGTTGAAGTTAGGGAAAGTAATTGCAACAAGCAGATAAATCTATATTTGGGAAGAAGGAGTCTTGTTTGAGAGTGAAATAGTAAGAGTTTAGGGCTAACCTGTTCCCCAGGAGGGGGAAGGGGAAGGACTGCAAGTCCAGGGAACTCTGTTTGACAAGGGATAACAAGGGTTTGACTAAGTGGAATAAAGAAGCATATGGTAGGTATAGAGCAACAAAAATGGGGCATTCCCTTCAGAAGTGTTAAACATGTGAAGGCTAATTTAAAAATAACTCGTCGGTTAAAGAGGGGCTAGGAAATACTATTATCAGATATGATTAAGTAAAATCCCAAAGTATTTGGAACAAGAGGATAACCAGGAAAAGAATGGGGCTTAATAGGGGACGAAAAGGGGCAATCTGTGCATGGAGCCAAAAGATAAAGACGTCTTAAATAAGACCTTTTTATTTTTATTCTCTGTGGAGAAAGACATTGGCAGTGGATATTTCATTTGGGATGGTAAAATTCCAGAGTATGGTAAAATTCAAAAGAATGATGCATTGGGAACAAAGATAGATAAATCTTTAGGGCCTGATGAAATGCATCTCAGGATGCCGTGGAAAACCAATGAAGAGATTGCTCTGGCCCTTCCAGATTTAATTAAATATCTATTGGCCACATGTGAGGAACCACACGTTTGAAAGACAGCAAACATGGTACCTTTATTCAAGAAAGGTAAAGGGGATAAGCCAAAGATTAATAGGCCAGTTAACTGAATGTGAATGGTACTTAAACTATTGGGGAAAATTATGAGGTGTGTAATTAATTTATAATAATAATAATAATAATAATAATAATAATAATAATAATAATAATAATAATAATAATAATAATAATAATAATAATAATAATAATAATAATAATAATAATAATAATAATAATATTAATAATAATAATAATAATAATAATAATAATAATAATAATAATAATAATAATAATAATATTATAATAATAATATTCATTTATTGTCATTGCAACGAGTACAACGAAATTAAAAAATAGCCAATCCTGACGGTGCGTACAAACATATATGCAATAAATGCAAAAACAAATAAATACATAAATACAATTAAATACAATTATGTTAAGTACAAAGATTTTTTAGTGTTGCCTAGTGCAAAGGTAGTGTTCAGTTCTCGTATGGCCCTGGGGTAAAAACTGTTCTTAAGTCTGTTTGTTCGGGATTTTATCGACCTGAAACGTCGACCAGAGGGCAGATGAACAAACAGACGGTGGCCGGGGTGGGATGGATCTTTTATTATTTTGCCTGCTCTACTGAGGCAGCGTAGGCTGAACAGGTGCTCCAGGGAGGGCAGTGAGCAGCCGATGATTTTCTGGGCCGTCGTGATGACCCTCTGAAGGGCCTTCCTGTCCTTTTCTGAGCAGCTGGCATACCATGTGGTTATACAGTATGCCAGCACACTCTCGATGGAGCAGCGATAGAAGGACAACATGAGCTTCTCCTGCAGGTTGGTTTTCCTGAGGATCCTCAGGAAGTGGAGTCTCTGCTGTGCCTTCTTTACTGTGGTGATGGTGTTGGTAGACCAGGTGAGATCCTCTGCGATGTGCGTACCCAGGAACCTGAAAGCTGGTACCCTTTCCACACAGACTCCCTTTGAAAGCCTGAAGAAGGATCCTAACCTGAAATGCTGTCTATCTCTGTTCTCCAGAAATGCTGCCTGACCTGCAGAGTTACTCCAACACTTTACATCTTCTTTGGTAAATCAGCATCTGAAATTCCTTGTGTCTACAAACTGCTGTTTATTATTTTGTTGCCGTCCAGGTTATCCTCAAGTTTACTCTGAAGGAAAGATGACATAATTTTGCATGAAAATGAAGTATGGTTAACAAATCTGCAAATGCTTCTGTCTATTTTTCTTATCCACTTAGACAATAGACAATAGACAATAGACAATAGGTGCAGGAGTAGGCCATTCAGCCCTTCGAGCCAGCACCGCCATTCAATGCGATCATGGCTGATCATTCTCAATCAGTACCCCGTTCCTGCCTTCTCCCCATACCCCCTCACTCCGCTATCCTTAAGAGCTCTATCCAGCTCTCTCTTGAAAGCATCCAATGAACTGGCCTCCACTGAATTCCACACCTTCACCACTCTCTGACTGAAAAAGTTCTTCCTCATCTCTGTTCTAAATGGCCTACCCCTTATTCTTAAACTGTGGCCCCTTGTTCTGGACTCCCCCAACATTGGGAACATGTTTCCTGCCTCTAATGTGTCCAATCTCCTAATTATCTTATATGTTTCAATAAGATCCCCCCTCATCCTTCTAAATTCCAGTGTATACAAGCCTAATTGCTCCAGCCTTTCAACATACGACAGTCCCGCCATTCCGGGAATTAACCTAGTGAACCTACGCTGCACGCCCTCAATAGCAAGAATATCCTTCCTCAAATTTGGAGACCAAAACTGCACACAGTAGTCCAGGTGCGGTCTCACCAGGGCCCGGTACAACTGTAGAAGGACCTCTTTGCTCCTATACTCAACTCCTCTTGTTACGAAGGCCAACATTCCATTGGCTTTCTTCACTGCCTGCTGTACCTGCATGCTTCCTTTCAGTGACTGATGCACTAGGACCCCCAGATCTTGTTGAACATCCCCTCTTCCTAACTTGACACCATTCAGATAATAATCTGCCTTTCTATTCTTACTTCCAAAGTGAATAACCTCACACTTATCTACATTAAACTGCATCTGCCATGTATCCGCCCACTCACACAACCTGTCCAAGTCACCCTGCAGCCTTATTGCATCTTCCTCACAATTCACACTACCCCCCAGCTTAGTATCATCTGCAAATTTGCTAATGGTACTTTTAATCCCTTCATCTAAGTCATTAATGTATATCGTAAATAGCTGGGGTCCCAGCACCGAACCTTGCGGTACCCCACTGGTCACTGCCTGCCATTCCGAAAGGGACCCATTTATCCCCACTCTTTGCTTTCTGTCTGTCAACCAATTTTCTATCCATGTCAGTACCCCATGTGCTCTAATTTTGCCCACTAATCTCCTATGTGGGACCTTGTCGAAGGCTTTCTGAAAGTCGAGGTACACCACATCCACCGACTCTCCCCTGTCAATTTTCCTAGTTACATCCTCAAAAAGTTCCAGTAGATTTGTCAAGCATGATTTCCCCTTCGTAAATCCATGCTGACTCGGAATGATCCTGTTACTGCTATCCAAGTGCTCAGCAATTTCGTCTTTTATAATTGACTCCAGCATCTTCCCCACCACTGATGTCAGACTAACTGGTCTATAATTACCCGTTTTCTCTCTCCCTCCTTTCTTAAAAAGTGGGATAACATTTGCTATCCTCCAATCCACAGGAACTGATCCTGAATCTATAGAACATTGAAAAATGATCTCCAATGCTTCCACTATTTCTAGAGCCACCTCCTTAAGTACCCTGGGATGCAGACCATCAGGCCCGGGGATTTATCAGCCTTCAGTCCCATCAGTCTACCCAAAACCATTTCCTGCCTAATGTGGATTTCCTTCAGTTCCTCCATCACCCTAGGTTCTCCGGCCCCTAGAACATTTGGGAGATTGTGTGTATCTTCCTCAGTGAAGACAGAGGGTGGTGAAGGTGTGGAATTCTCTGCCTCAGAAGGCAGTGGAGGCCAGTTCGTTGGATGCTTTCAAGAGAGAGCTGGATAGAGCTCTTAAGGATAGCGGAGTGAGGGGGTATGGGGAGAAGGCAGGAACGGGGTACTGATTGAGAGTGATCAGCCATGATCGCATTGAATGGCGGTGCTGGCTCGAAGGGCTGAATGGCCTACTCCTGCACCTATTGTCTATTGTCTATTGTCTAAGACAGATCCAAAGTAACGGTTTAACTCGTCTATAGCATTGAAATAGCATTGGCCTGCTTTGAACCTACTATTACATATCCTGTGACATTTATGTGTCTGTATACGACTCGTACATAATGGCTCACTTAACACTCTGGGACAAATCCTTACTCTATGAATGTATCAATCCATTTTTGTAGCATTTTGTTAACAATTCTATGCTGATTTACTGCTATTTACTCAGCTATAATTTCTTGAACTTCCTAGTTTAAATGCTGAAGAATTGATCTAATTCATCTGAAGGAATATTGCAAAGCTGTGAGGATGAAAGTTTAGAATGAAGTAATGTAATGTTTAAAAAAAGATTTTTTTTTTCAATGATTTAAATACGTTTATAAATAAAAGTTTATGATGCTTATTTTTCTTTTTTCATATTTCGTTCAGCATTCTTATTTTATTCCAGCAGTGGCCTAACAAATGTTTCATAAAGTCATACCAAGACCTCCCTGTACTTGTATCCTCTGCCTTGGATAATCAAGGCAGACGTCCTATATGCCTTTTTCACCACCCTATCTATCTGTGCAGTCCACCTACCTTGTCTTTCCCAATGCACCCACAGCACAGTGTATTGTTCAATCAGTGACAGCCGGTCAGCCCACTCTCCAACATCCAAGCAATTCACTTCCTGCATACCTAAAACTTTGATTCTTGGTATAATTCAGTTTATAATAATAATAATAATAATAAACATTTATTTTTTATAGCGCTTTTCCAAATGCTCAAAGACACTTTACAAAAACAGTCAAGACATAAAAACAAACAGACAAACTATCCTGACGGAGAAGCGGTGAACAAATAGCGCCAGCGTCCTCTCACGTCAGGGTCCGGCAGTAGACAATAAAGAACACTAGCCACACAATTACAATTTTTAACACAAACAGCCATCACAGTGATTGCTCCAGGCACACCCTCACTGTGATGGAAAGCAAAGAAAAGTCTTATCTCCTCCTCATTCTTCTCCCGTGGTGCCACGAGGCGATCGAGGCTCCCGACTTTTGAAGCCCCCACCGGGCGATGGAAAGTCCCAGGGCCGAGCCGAGCAGGCTGATGAAGGTTCTAAGCCCCCATCGGAAAGTGCCGCGGCCAGGCCACGCAGGGCGATGAAGGGCCTGCGAGCGGATCAATCGAACCTCGCGCTTCGGGGTGGTTGAAGCTACTACGGCTGGAGCTCCCGAAAGCCGGTCGCCAGCCAGAGACCTGCGAGCTCCCGATGTTGCGGTCTGCAGGGCCCACGGCCGAAGCCTCCGAGATGCTTCGGCCCTACGACCGGAGTCTTCAAGGTCGATCCCAGCTGGAGGCCACCAACTCCATGGTGTTAGGCCGTAGCACGAACGGAGACACAACACGGTAAAGGTCGCATCGCCGTTGAGGAGGAGGAGTTTATACTTTTCCTTTCGACTAGGCAGCACGGTGGTGCAGCGATAGAGTTATTGCCTTACAGCGCCAGTGACATGGGTTTGATCTTGACTACAGGTGCTGTCTGTACAGAGTTTGGATGTTCACCCCGCGACCGCTTGGGTTTTCTTTGGTTGATCCGTTTTTTTTCCCCACACTCTAAGGACCTACAGGTTTGTAGGTTAATTGGCTTTAGTAAAAATTGTACATCGTCCCTAGTGTGCTGGTGTAATCGGGATCGCTGGTCGGTGTGGACCCGGTGGGCCGAAGGTCCTGTTTTCCGCGCTGTATCTCTAAACTAAACTAAAAAAAAGAATATGTTTTCCTGGTCACATCGCCTTGTGATCAATGTTTTAACGTTTCTGCATGACATTTATTCATCCCAATTAACAACTTCTTTCCATCTGCGGGATTAATAGCAGGCTTGTTTTCCTGACTTCACTTTTAATTTGTTAAAGGCCATATTTGTCAACGCCAAAGTTGCTTTTGAAAAGAATTGACTCATTTTGCATGTCCATATTTTTTTGGATTAAATATTTAAATTAATTCTTCTCTTCCTTTAAACAACTTTTTACAAGTCACATGCTTAGTTCCTGGATGTTGGTGTAATTGGGCTGCAGTTGGTTTTAAATTTAGTTGATCTGTTTTACAACTTCCCTAAGTGCAATGACTTTCATGCTTTCATGTTATCTGAGTCCAGATGAGCACATCCTCTTGTGGCTTCTTTCATATGCTGACTCAACAAGCAGTCATACAATTACATGAATCATCTCTGGGTCGTATGAGGTAAAACTGCGCTTGATGAAGCTGTAGTTTATGGTGCTATAAGAATGATTTAGATTAAAAGCAAGATGGCCATACACACAGTCATATGCTGAGTGAGTTACACATGAGTTGAGTTACATGCTGAGTTACACATTGTGTCATGGAGGTGTGCAGCAAAGGACCAGGTTGCGTACTACAGGAAAGACATGATTAAACTAGAGAGGAGGCAGAGATCCAGACGAATGCTGCCTGGACAGGAGGGCATAGTTGCCAGTGGAGAACGTTGGTCTCGGATTACAACAGGATAGATCAACTGGATAAGTTGATCAACAGGTGGCATGGTGGCATAATGGTAGAATTGCTGCCTTACAGCTTCAGAGACCCGGGTTTTATCCTGACCATGAGTGCTGTCTATACGGAGTTTGTACGTTTTCCCCGTGTCCTGCATGGGGTTTCCCTGGGTGCTATGGTTTCCTTCCACACTCCAAAGACATACAGGTTTGTAGGTTAATTGGCTTCGGTAAAATTGTGAATGACCCCTATTGTGTATAGGGTAGTGTTAGTGTGCGGGGATTGCTGGTCAGGGCGGACCGGTGGGCTGAAGGGCCTGTGTCCACGCTGTATCTCTAAACTAAACTAAACTAAACATGCCTACATGAACTAATCCTATGCTCACATTAATTACATATCCCTCTACACCTAACTCATTACAGTACGGGTCCAGGTGCCTCTTAAATCTCGTTACTATTCCTACCTCCACCACCTTCTCTGGCAGCTCATTCCAGATACTATTTACACATTGCGTGCAACATTTACTCATCAGATCACCCTTCATATCTCTTCCCTCTCACCTTAAGCTTATACCCTCTAGTTTATAATACCCTTACCAGTACCCCAAGTGCACTATTTATGCCACTCAGAACTTTATATATCTCCATCATTTCATGTCTCAGCCTCTTTTGCTCCAGCAAAAATAGCTCTGTCTGTTTTCAGACATCCGAACAGTCCTTCCATAAGCTAGGGATCTGTCTGATTCACCACACCTCTATCCCATTGTAGACATTGTACTTTGTCTATGGAACAGATGCGCTACAGTGCTGTGAACTGTATTCTTCACTCTGTTGCTCTGTCTATTGTACTTGAGTTTGACTTGATCCTATTTTGTATAGTATATCTGATCTGTTTGATTAACATGCAAAACAAGGTTTTTCACTGTATCTTAGCACACATGGCGATAATAAACCAAAACCTAAACTTAAACCTATTCAGTCTCTAGTTTTAACTCAACCCCACCAATCCAGGCAACATTCTTCTGTATCTTTTCTGTATCCCTTCCAACTTAATCATAACTTTCCTTCAGTATAGTGACCAGAATTTCACACATTACTCCAAGTGCTGCCAAACATGTACAACTGTAATATCACGTCCCAAGTCATGTGTATGTTTTCTGCACCACCCTTTCTAACTGTTGCCCAAGGACTCTCTGTTCAAAAACACTCCCCAGGGCCTTGACATTCACTGTGTATATCCTGCCCTGCATTAAATTACCAAATTGCATCACTCCACAATTGTCTCAATTACATCCCACCTGTCATTCTCTTGCCTCCCTTCCCAGCTGATCTATATCCACATGTAATCGCACATTATAATAATAACAATAAAATATTCCTTTATTTGTCCCACAGCGGGGAAATTTGCAGTGTTACAGCAGTAAAGTGGAGAGCAAGAGACATTCATTATAAATAAAAATAAAGATAAGGATAATTGTCATAATTTACTGTGTTTTTCCTTTAGTTACTGTTAACTGGTTTGTTGACTGGTCTGCTGGGCGTAGCGCTGGTTGTGCAGTCTCACAGCAGCGGGAAGGAAGGACCTCCGATATCTCTCCTTCACACACTTGGGGTGAAGGATTCTGTCACTGAAGGAGCTACTCAGTGCAGTGACAGTGTCCTGCATGGGGTGGGAGTCGTTGTCCAGCAGCGATGTTATCTTTGCCATCATCCTCCTCTCTCCCACCGCCTGTACTGAGTCGAGGGGGCAACCCAGGAAAGAGCTGGCCTTCCTGATCAGCTTGTCAAGTCTCTTCCCCTCCGCTGCTGAGATGCTGCTGCTCCAGCAGACCACTCCATAGAAAACGGCTGATGCCACCACAGTGTTGTAGAAGGTCCTTAGGAGTGCCCCCTGCACTCCAAAAGACCTGAGTCCACTCAGCAGGTAAACTCTGCTCTGGCCCTTTTTGTACAGTGCATTGATATTTTCGGTCCAGTCAAGTTTATTGTTAAGGTAAACACCCAGGTACTTATAGGAGTCCACCCTCCCGCTGTTCATTCCCTGGATGTTCACCAGTGTCGGGAGGACGTGGCTGCGTATGCGGAAATCCACCAACCACTCCCTGGTTTTCCCCGCGTTGATCTGGTTCCGCTGGCACCAGTCCACAAACTCCTTGATCAGTTCTCTTTATGCCCTGTCATCATCGCCTGTGATGAGGCTGTAGATAGTTCTGAAGTCCACAGTGTACAGGGTGAACAGGGATGGAGCTAGCACTGTTCCCTGCGGAACCCCAGTGCTGCAGACCACCCTGTCCGAGACCAGGTCCTTTGTCCTCACATACTGTGGTCGGTTGGTGAGGTAGTCCAGAATCCAGGATGTGAGGTGGTGATCCACTCCTGTGCACTCCAGCTTGCCCCCAGAAGCCCCGGCTGGATGGTATTGAATGCACTGGAGAAATCAAAGAACATGATTCTCACAGTGCTATCCGGCTTCTCCAGGTGCGAAAGAGCTCTGTTCCGCAGGTAGATGATGGCGTCCTCCACCTCGATGTGAGTCTGGTAGGTGAACTGCAGCGGATCCATTGATGGTCTCACCAGGGGGCGGAGATGAACGAGGACCAGTCACTCCAGTGTCTTCATCAGGTGCGATGTCAGTGCCACCGGCCTGTAGCTGTTGAGTTCCTTCGGGTGTGGCGTCTTTGGCTTTCTTCACTATGCATAAACCACCTAATTAGGAGTAATTTGCAAACCTAGTCATTATTCTGCTTACATTTTCATCCAAATAATTCATACATATGACAAACAACAGAGGACCCAGCAATAATCCTTACAGCACATCACTAGTCAAAACGGACAAGGAAAATCCCTACTCTGTGCTTGCCTTCCAAATACAAATAAAAAGACTCACTGGCCTGCAGTTCCCTATCTTATCCCTGCTCTTCTAAACCAAATGCACATGATTAACCATCATTCATTCTTCTGGTACGTCACCCGTGGCTAACGAAAATGTAAAAATCTTCTCAAGGCTCCAACAATGTCTCTCTTAGCATCTTTACCCATAACATCACAGGATGCACTTAGTCAGGCCCCAGGGTAGTATCCCTCTTAATGCTTTTCCAGACCTCACACACCTCATCCTTCATAATGTTGATATGCTTCAGGATATCACCGATTCATCCCCAAAACTCACTAGCTTCCATGCCCTTCTCCACGGTTAATACAAACCAGAAGTATTAATTTAGGACCTCACACATAGACAACCACATTGATCCTTAAGGGGACCTGCTCTCTCTCTGGCAATCCTTTTTCTCTTAATATATAATTATCTTATCTGTCAATGATATCTCATGGCTCTTTTTCATCTTCCTGAATTCTCTTTTAAGTGTATTCCTGCACCCCTTAACATTCCTCATTAGACTTGCTTGATCCCTGCTGCCTAAACTTGACATATGCCCCCCCCATTTTTCCTGACAAGAGCCTCAATATCCTTTATCAACCATAGCTCCATATGCCTTGACCTTTATTGTAATACGAACATACTCTGAATGCTTCCTGTATCACTTTTGAAACCTTCCACTTGCCAGGTCTCCATTTGCCTGCCATCAACTTCTCCCAAAGAACTGCTATGAGTTCCTGTCAGATGCCATTGAGGTTTTACTTTCAGGACCAGCATAATCAGAGACATACACCATCCTGGCCACACACTCATTTCACCCCTGCCATGTGTTTGTTTTGTGATTGTGTGTGTTATTGCTTTATTTTTATTGCTTCTTATTGTTAGACTGTGGGTAACAGAATTTTGTCCAAAAGACATGTTTTTTTGGATGACCATAAAGGCTATTCTGATTCTGATTCTGATTGGGAAGAAGGTACAGGAGCCTGAAAACTCTAATGTTCAGGTTCAGGAACAGCTTCTGCCCTACAGCCATTCGGCTATTAAACATTACAACCTCAAATAAGCTCTGAACTACAAAGACTATTATTGTTATTATTGGACTATTATTGTGTGTCTTTTGTGTGTATGTATGTGTGCACATATATATATATATATACAAATGTGTATTTGTGAGTATGTGTATATATACACACACTGAACTTTTTTCCCCTCTCGCTTATTATATTGTTTACAGTGTACTATGTTTACATATTCTGTTGTGCTGCTGCAAGTAAGAATTTAATTGTTCTATCTGGGACATATGACAATAAAACACTCTTCACTCTTGATTCTTGATCTGATTCCATGACTATCTTGAAATTAATGAAATTATGGTAGCAAGTCCAAAAGTATTCTGTCACTGGCATGTCAACCTCCTTTCCATAGAGGACGCCAGTAGGTCCTTTGAAATATTGCTTCAGACAACGTTCCTAGACATGCTTAATAAATTCTGCCTCATCTAATCCCTTAGCACTAAGGCAGTCCCAGTCAATGCTAGGGTAATAGAGTCATAACGTTGAACTGCCCAGAAACGGGCCGTGCTGCCCTCCACATATGGCGCAGTCGTAGAGTTGTTGCCTTACAGCACCAGAGACCCGGGTTTGATCCTGACCACGGGTGCTGACTTTATGGCGTTTGTATCTTTTCCCTGTGACCGCGTGCGTTTTATCTGGATGTTTCAGTTTCCTCCCACATTCCAAACATGAGCAGGTTTGTAGGTTAATTGGTCTCTGTAAATGGTCCCTAGTTTGTAAGATAGAACTAGTGGGCCGAAGGGCCTGTTTCCACACTGTATCTCTGAACTGAACTAAACATCCATGCTCATCTTTCAGCCCATCTACACCAATGCCTTTTGCCCATATTAGGTTTGGAGGTTTCTTTGCCTTGTCTACTCAAATGCTCTCTAAATATCTCTGAAATGTAGTGATTGTATCTGGTACCACCACCTCCACTGGCAATGAGTTTCAGATATCAATCACTCCTCTGTATAAAAAACTTACTTTCAAATTCCCTTTAGAACTCTTTCCTCTCAACCTATTCCATCTGGCCTTACAGGTGAAATAACCAATGGTTAAATGATCGTCTTAATTTTTGCAGGGCTATGGGAAAATTAAGAAGATGACCTAACCATCTTAGGTGATGGTTCTAGCTTGGAGCACACGCCGCTGTATCCTATGGTTGGCCACCTCTTTCAGGCCTGCAGCTGCACTCCTCGTTTCAACCACATCCGAGCAGACCATTTACCACCTGACCGTACAACATTTGGATGCTGGCTGCCTAGGCAGATAAAACACATTCCCAGAGCAGTACCACAGCCCATATTTCAACATCATAACACTCTCACATTCTGTAATATAATAATCCAGTGATGAATTATTGTTGCACTTATTGGCAAGCTGCAAAGAGGATTAATCCCATGAAAATAACATCGTCATTTAGGTTACAGAGGGTGCTAAGAATGATCAATTCCAACCCGTGACATTTTCAACATTATAGAGATATATTCAGGGGTGAAGCAGAAGACAGAAAATGGGCAAACATTCAGATTGGGATAATGTGAAACGATGTCTGTAAAAGACCTGTATTGGGGTCCTAACTAATTATAAATCACTTAGATAAAGAAATAGAAATCCATATATCCAGGATTGCTAATATCACAAAAATAAGCAGCTTTGAAGTCATATGAAGGTAAAAAAAATATTGATATAGATTCAAGATATTGATTCCTCACGAGAGGAATAGATCAGGTAGATGCACAGAGTCTCTTGCCCAGAGTAGGGGAATCGAGGACCAGAGGACACATGTTCAAGGTGAAGGGGAAAAGATTTAGTAGTATTCCGAGGGGTAACATTTTCACACAGATGGGATGGAACAAGCTGCCAGAGGAGGTAGTTAAGGCTGGGACTATCCCATCGTTTAAGAAACAGTTGGACAGGTACATAGATAGGACAGGTTTGGAGGGATATGGACCAGGCATAGGCAGGTGGGACTAGTGTAGCTGGCACATGTTGGCCAGTGTGGGCAAGTTGGGCCGAATGGCCTATTTCCACACTGTATCACTCTATAACTATGATAGATAGGATAAATAATTAAAATTGTGTTAATGGATCTTAACATGTTAATATGGGGGTAAACAACCAGGTTAATATGGAGTAAACCACTTAGAACGTAACCTGTCTGGAATAGAGCACTTACTAAATCATGAAAAGCTAGAAGCACTGGGATTCTAAATGGGCTTGTTGTTACTAAAAGTTTCCTGGATAGGTACAGAAAATAATCAGTAAGTCTAATGATGTGCTGGCCTTGATAACTAGGAGGCTATGGAACAAAGTTTAGCGTTAATGCCATAGCAATAGAAAGCTTTGGAGAGCTCACATCTGGAATATTGTGAACAGTTGTGGAGACTTTACCAGATAAATTGTATTTTGTAGATGGCCAGGGAGTAGCATAGATTTTCCAAATTGATACCTGGTCTCCAAGAGTTAAATTGCCAGAAGAAACGACAGAAAGAAAGCCAAAATCTCAAACCTATTGCTTTTCTCTTTTATTGGTGAATAGCAGATAGTTTTTTCTTGTAAAATGAACTGTATTTAATTAAATGTTTCTTCCATGTAGTGAAATTCAAGCCAATGGTCTTGTGAAGAAGTTATAAATTCCAAGCAAATTGTGTCCAGAATCAGAAACTATGCTTTAATACTGAAATGTAGAATTTTATGAGGATTTGAACAAAATTGCAAGACCACCTGCCAGAATGCCAAATAATATATATCATCTCTATTTCAAATTCATAGCTTTCAAGCTGAATATAATATCTAGATCAAGAGCAAAATTGGTACATCAAGATTTTGTTTGAAGACATTATGGCTGAGGCATTTCGTGGGCTGCATCTGTTTTCTGGCCATTACCCATCTTACCAAGGTTCCAAAATGGTGGATTTTGAGACACGGACTTGGTAAGCTTCAAACTAATTTTTATTCAAATTAGGATCTGTTTTCCATTTATGAATTCCCTGTATTGAACCTGCCCACCACTATATTGATCCAACTGTCAGGAAGGCTGGAATATTTACAGTAATCATGCAATACTAAATAAATCCAGACGGACCACCCAGCAGTGGCCTAAGCACCGCATTCAGACACAACAAAGTCACTCCCAGCCCAGTCGACCTTGCAAAATCCTCCTCACATCTGGAGCTTGGTGTCTAAACCGGGAAAGCTTTCCACAGACTTGTAAAGTCAGAGCCTAATCCAGAATCATGTTTTGCACACAATGAGCCAGGCTCTTCCAACACGATCCCCGAGTCACTGATAGGACTGACCCACCCGATGGATGGTGCAATAGGATACAGGTGGGACAGAATGACCTTTGAATTCATCTACTTTGCCTTCAGATCCCACAACATCTCATTGACATTGTATCAAACATAGGCAGGGAAGTCTCTTGACTTATCACTAGTTCTCAGCTGATGAATCTGTGCTGTGCGCAGTAATGGCTGCCTCGCCAATGGTCTGTCTGTCCTTTCCTTCTTTGTTGTTTGTTTGTATGTGTTAAATGTATGTTTTTAGTGTTCTTTCGCTTGTTTTATGTAGGGGGGTGGGGGAGTTGGGAAAAAACTTTTTCTAATCTCTTACCTCGACGGAGATGTGATTTATTTCCATATCATATCTCCATCTGCACTGCGGCTTGACATCAAGGAGTTAGCAGCCTTTGCTGGAGGAGCCTGCCGACTTTAACATCTTGGAGCTTGCGGTCTCTGGTTCGAGACCGACTTCAGGAACTCCAAGCCGCAGGAGCTTCGACCGCCCCGATGCGGGAGCTTTAATTGCCCTGACGCGGGGGCTTCGACCACTGGCTGCGGGAGCTTCGACCGCCCTGACTGCCCTGATGGTTCGACTGCCCCGACCATGGGAGAATAAAAGAAGAAGGGGATTGGACTTTATTGCCTTCCATCACAGTGAGGAATGTGGGGAATCTGCTGTGGTGGATGTTTATGTTAACATTTTTGTACCTGTAGTTGTGTGTCTTGTTGCTTTTTTTTAGTATGGCTGTATTGTAATTCGAATTTCACTGTATCTTAATTGGTACAAGCGACAATAAACTGACCTTGAAGCCTTGAGACCTTGACCTTGAAACCTTGAACAATATTTGGAAGAATGCCACAAGGTATTCTCTGGATTGAGTCCACGATGTCTATCACCATTAGTGGCTGGGTGGAACCACTACAGATTGATCTGGCTTAGTCCTGAAGGACATCACACTGGTTTCTTCCCACATCCCAAAGAGATGCAGGTTGATAGGGTGACTGGTCACAGCAATTTGTCCCTTGTGAAGGTGAACATTAGAATCTTGGGGGAATTGATGGGAATATGGAGAGAATAATATGGGACTAGTCTTGGATTTGTGTAAATGGGTGTTTGATGGCTGCAGTTCTTGAGCTACATGGCTCTACAGTAGGAAAAAAATAATCAAGAAAATAAATGAGTAGGAAGGAACTGTTTGGAGTGTTGTGAGCAGTTTTGGATCCCATATCTGAGGAAGGATATGCTGGCATTGGAGAAGGTCCTGAGGAGGTTAATGCGAATTAACCCAGGAATGATTGGTTTAACATATGATGAACGTTTCACCAGATTAATCCCTGGGATGGCGGGACTTGCATATGAGGAAAGACTGGATAGACTGGGCTTGTACTCGCTGGAATTTAGAAGACTGAGGGGGGATCTTATAGAAACATATAAAATTCTTAAGGGGTTGGAGAGACTAGATGCGGGAAGATTGTTCCCGATGTTGGGGGAGTTCAGAACCAGGGGTCACAGCTTAAGGATAAGGGGGAAGTCTTTTAGGACCGAGATGAGAAAACATTTCTTCACACAGAGAGTGGTGAGTCTGTGGAATTCTCTGCCACAGAAGGTAGTTGAGGCCAGTTCATTGGTTATATTTAAGAGGGAGTTAGATGTGGCCCTTTTTGCTAAAGGGATCAGGGGGTATGGAGAGAAGGCAGGTACAGGCTACTGAGCTGGATGATCAGCCATGATCATATTGAATGGCGGTGCAGGCTCGAAGGGCCGAATGGCCTACTCCTGCACCTATTTTCTATGTTTCTATGTTTCTATGTTTGACAGCACTGGGCCTGCATTCATAGTCACAGAGTGATAGAGTGATACAGTGTGGAAACAGGCCCTTCGGCCCAACTTGCCCACACCGGCCAACATGTCCCAGCTACACTAGTCCCACCTGTCAGCATTTGGTCCATATCCCTCTAAACCTGTCCTATCCATGTCCTGTCTAGCTGCTTTTTAAATGTTGGCTAGTCTCAGCCTCAACTACCTCCTCTAGCAGCTTGTTCCATACTACATCCACTACCCTTTGTACTCAGATTCCTATTAAATCTTTTCCCTTCACCTTAAACCAATGTCCTCTGGTCCTCGATTCACCTACTCTGGGCAAGAGACTCTGTGCATCTACCCGATCTATTCCTCTCATGATCTTATACACCTCTATAAGATTACCCCTCATCCTCCTGTGCTCCAAGGAATAGACTCCCAGTCTACTCCACCTCTTCCTATAGCTCAGACCCTCTAGTCCTGGCATCCTGACTACTCTCTGGAGTTTAGAAGGATGAGGGGGGACCTTATTGAAATTTACTGAATGGTGAAAGGCCTGGATGGAGTAGATGGGATAAGAGTAAAATAACGTATCTTGAGAAAGGAGACTGTCTGAAGAAGGGTTCCAACCCAAAACGTCACCTATTCCTTTTCTCCAGAGATGTTGCCTGACCCACTGAGTTACTCCAGCATTTTGTGTCAATCTTCAAGAAAATAAATGAGCTGCTTCTAAAAAGACCTTTTTGATCAGTGCAAGAATTCTCTGCTGATTAATCTTTAATTCATGAACCTATTGGGCCAGTGTGGAAGTGACATTTATATCACAGTAAGTGCTTTCTTACCTTCTTTCTTTGACCTCCAAGTACAAACAGAAGAGACCATGAGGCCTTCATCACTAAGTTGGAGTGGGAACTAGAAATGATAAATAGTGGTATGGATGGCAATTGCCTATGTTTTCGTCATCTTTCGGCACTGCAGTGGTCTTTAACTGGTAGCTCTATCCTCACAGAGTTGTCAATTAAATAATTTACCGACATTTCGTAAGGCAATTTGAGCCTTGCACAGGGGTGATTGGAAAACTAGGTCCAATAAATCTGGATAACATAATCCTTCAAGGGCTGCTGCTCAAAATGAAAGGAATGCATTTAAGACTCCAAAATAAAGGGTGGCACAATTTCTGTCTTTAAAAAGGCCGTCGTTGAGAGAAAAGTACTTGCAGGAGGAATTTCAGTGCAACGAGTAAACGTAAAACCAGCTGTGGGTAAATGGAAAGGTAGATTTGACCCAAATCCTGCGTGATGGACAGTGAACTGAAGGTTTTGCTGCATGAAAGTGCAAGAAGGCTTGGTCTGATTAGAGCATTGGACTATCTTGTCTAGTGAACTCCCATGGTCAGTGCATTTTGGGCAGGATCCTGAGCTGTGTCCTTGTGTTGTGATTCCTCTCCCCTCCTTTGGGATGGTACAGTTGGACTTCCTCATATTTTCTAATTGTCTCCAATGATCAGAAACATTAATAGTAGAAATATGTATCTAGAAATTAAAATAATAAAACAATTTTTTTTTAAATTAGAAGTTTTAAAACATTCAGGACTTTAACTTGACTAAACATTATTCCTTTTACCCTATATCTCTACACTGTGGACGGCTCAATTGTAATCATGTATAGTCGTTCCGCTGGCTAGTTAGCACACAATCAAAAAGTGTTTAGTTCAGTTTAGAGATACAGACGGAAACAGGCCCTTCGGCCCACCGAGTCCACGCCGACCAGCGATCCTCGCACACTAACGCTATCCTACACACGCTAGGGACAATTTACAATTATACCAAGCCAATTAAGCTACAAACCTGTATGTCTTTGGAATGTAGGAGGAAACAGGAGATCCCAGAGAAAACCCATGCGTCTCACGGGAAGAACACACAAACTCAGCACAAACAAGAACCCGCAGTCAGGATCAAACCCAGGTCTCTGGCGCTGTAAGGCAGCAAACTCTCCCACTGCACCATCATGCCACCCAACTCTAATCACTTGGTACATCTGACAATAAACTAAACTAAACTAAACTGAATTGATTATTATTAATATGGATTGAAATCGAGGAAGAAAGACCAAACCACTAAAGTTTCTCACCTTAAATAAAAGGGAAAACACTTGAATTGTGGCTGACATGAAGCCAAGAGGCTGAATGTGAGTGTGTTGTTTGGCCCCTTAACTCAGCAGGCTCAGGATCTGCTCCGGGATGCAGTGAGCAGGTATGGAAGTCTGGAACGCACTAACACATTCACTGCAGCAACTGGTGGTCCATTAGAGTGCACCAGCTCTTTTGGTAGAGATGTCAGAATTGATTACTGGAAATGGTTGTGCTAAATAGTGTCACAAATTTATGAAACTGCAAATGTAAACCAACAAAGATAAACAAGACTGAGCTCACCACACCCCTTTGACGAGAACAGACTCTGAGTTCAATACAAAGGTCCTGTGGCATGGCAGATTCATTTAACAACCACGTTCCATCATTTTGGTTGGGAAAGGTAAGGGAATGGGTGGGGTGAGGGAAGAGTATATGAGGTGGAACCACCAGAATGTAGTGGTGTAGATCTTTGATGATACTGGCTGTTTTCTTGAGGCAGCACTTCCTGCAGATTCCTTTGATGTTGTGGAGTTCAATACCCCTGATGCACCAGGCAAATGTCTACCACTTTCTATAGTCTCCTTCATTCCAGCCATTCGAGTTGGGAACCACACCATGATGCAACCAGTTACTATGCTCTCTACCATGCACCTGGAGAACCTCGATAGAGTATTTGGCCACATGCCAAATCTCCTCAATCTTCTAAGGAATTGGAAGCATTGATGAGGTTTCTTTGTGAATGTATCAACATGCTGGGCCCAGGACACATCTACAGTGGCATGCACACCCAGGAACTTGAAGCTGTTGACTCTCTCCACTGCCGTCCCTTGAATGAAGGCAGGCTCCTGGTTCCTCAGCTTTCCCCTGCTGAAGTCAACAATCAGCTCTTTGTTCTTGCTATAACCGAGAGCAAGATTGTTGTTCTGGCACCGTTCAATCAGACTATCAATCTCTCTCCTAAACTCTGACTCATCTTTCCTCGTTATTTGTCTGGTATCATTGGCAAATTAAGGATGACATTGGAGCTGTGTCTGGCTACACTGTCATGGGTGTAGAGTGAATAGAGCAGAGAATACAGCCTTGAGGTACCCCTGTGTTGATTGCCATCCAGGAGGAAATGTTGTTGCCAGTTTGTACAAATTGTGGTCAACTGATGAAGAGTTTGTGGATTTAGGATCTGTGGAGTTCATTGCAACAGACGGCTGTGGAGGCCAAGTCATTGGGTATTTTTAAGGGGAGATTGACAGATTCTTGATTAGTAAAGGTGTCAAGGGTTATGGGGAGAAGGCAGTAGAATGTGCTTGAGAGGGAAAGATAGATCAGCCATGGGAATTGTGGAGTAGACTTGATGGGCTGAATGGCCTAATACTGCTCCTATGATTTATGAACTTATGAACTTAATTACATAGGGATGAGCAGAGACCCAAATTCCCTCTGTTTGATGATAGGTTTTGAGGGTATAATGGTGTTGAATGTCGCATTGTAGTCAACGAACAACAGTCTGATGTATGTGTTCTCATTCTCCTAGTGGTCAAGTAGCAAGTGGCACCTAAAGCGACATCACTTGCAGCTTTTACATCTCATCTTTTAAGTTCATAATGTCAAAACCCAAGGCAGAGATAGGAATAATTTGCAAGAGTGAGACATTTCTGGAGGAAACATTCTGACGGTAATAGTGGAGAGATGGGAAGCTGGATGGGTATTTACATGCCAGCATTAAAGGAGCAGACTGCTGATGAGGACTATGAAGGGGGCTTTGTGGTGATGACTATCCACAACTCAGACCTGCATACATGAGGTCAATCAAAACTCTATTGCCTTTGTCTACCTCACACCAAGCCCTATTGACCCTCACCCCTGGGTTTGCTGATCTACATTAGAAACATAGAAACATAGAAAATAGGTGCAGGAGTAGGCCATTCGGCCCTTTGAGCCAGCACCGCCATTCAATGTGATCATGGCTGATCATCCAAAATCAGTACCCTGTTCCTGCTTTTTTCCCTATATAAGCAACAACAAAATTTAAAAATCTGTTGATATTTTCAAAACCCTTCATGGGCACCATCTCTCTTGTTTCTTTCATTTTCATAAATTTGCAAATTATGAGTTTGTGACATCTTTGCCTCTTGTTCATTCCGATATGTAATCTCCTCACTGATGATGGCCATGGGTCAGCTACTCAAGACCTATGACCTGGAACTTCCTCCTGAATACTTTTCTCTTCCCTGTTTCCCGTTCCAGAGCTGCTTAAACTTACCTTTGATCAAGCATTTGATCATTACCCTCCTATTCTCTGATGGTTTGGTGTCAAATGTTGTTAGTAAATGGTACGTTTGATGTTTTGCAATGTTAAAAATACTATTTAAATACACAATTGTGTTGTTAGAATTAATTAGTTAACTGCGTTTAAATTAAATCCCCAGTGCCATAAAGGTCAATTGTCCCTCATGTTCACAGCTCTGCAACATTTATTTGAAGTTTAGCTTGTACAATAATGTCAGAGTGCTCCTGATGGTGACTGCAATCTCCTAGATACACTCCCATTGAACATTTGTGGGCACCGTTCCAGGATTCTTGCTGGATAGAGGCACGCTTGGTATTTATCACATGGTATGGATCAATGAATGAGGCCAAGAACATGTTTGGAGCTGCTCCTTCATGTGCTATTAAACTTGCTGGATCATCTCCGAAAGCATCCCTGGTCAATGTATTGGATAAGCTTGGACAGATATTGACTAGATGGGCAGGACCCATTGCCAGTGGTGAAGAGACTGCACTTGTCATTGACCCTTGTGGTAAACATGAACTTACCTTTGATAAACACAAGTACTGGGGTAACTCAGCAGGTCAGGCAGCATCTCTTCAGTCTGAAGAAGGGTCCTGACCCGAAATGTCACCCATCCCTTTTCTCCAGAGATGCTGCCTGACCCGTTGAGTTACTCCAGCACTTTGTGTCTATCTTTGGTATAAACCAGCATCTGCAATTCTTTGTGTAGGAAGGAACTGCAGATGCTGGCATACACTGAAGATAGATACAAAATGCTGGAGTAACTCACTGGAACAGGCAGTATCTCTGGATAGAAGGAATGGGTGACGTTTTGGGTCTTTTGACCCTTCTTCAGACTTCTACATAACCTACGTTTTCCAGACTTACTTTTCCAAGCTACCCTGCTCCTCAATGGTGATGCCTCATGAGAAGACAAGACCTTGTGCAATGTAAAGCCATTGACTAGTGGTGTCAGTTACCCCAGCTGAGTTACCCCAGCACTTGTATTTTGCAGTTGACAGAGAGACATTTCAAAACCAGATAAATCAAAGAATTGAACTAGTTATTAAAAATTAAGAAAAATAAAGAGAAATTGACAGAAAAACACATTGGAGAATCGTTTACACAATTTACATTATTTAACAGATCTCAATCTATGCAACAAAATCTAAATTAAATCAAAATCAAAATCTCTAAATGGTCCAAAGTTTACAATCCCCTTGCAGCTCTTCCTCTCCTTTGAAATAAATGGAGTCACCAACCTGCCCCATAGACAGCAAGTCTCCCCAAAGTAAGTGCTGTAAACACAGATACCTGTATGGAGAGATCCAGCATATTCATGCAAAACCTTTCACATTTCCCATTGTTGATGACTTGTCAACAGTAAACATGAAGATCTAAACAAATGCATGAAGCCTAATTTATTAAGTGGAATTTGAATTCCAGTTGTTTGCATTTTCAGATCATAAATCCTTTACACAAATATATGGACCACTGTTAAAAAGACAAAGCTATTTTGCAAAACCCAGACGTCAATGTTCAAAGATAATTCAATGCAGACCGCAAATGCCTCTTTGGAGTATGTGTTAATGAGGCGTCCTCAAGCAATACTGATCACATGTTTTGAAATAAGTTTTTGCTTTTATAAAACGCTAACTTCTGCTGATGTTAATATTCTCTTATACATTTTCCATATCAACAGATCTTAATTATTTCTGACACTTTTGGCTTGTTACATTGAACTGTGTCTGGTTACCTGGGTGATATGTGAAGTTTGGTTGTGTACACAAGGTTTGTTTTATGGTAAGACTTTAGATGATTGCTTTGCACCCAGAATTTTATTCCGTCTTATTAATCATTCCACTGTTTTTGACATCAGTCTGGAAATCTTCATCAGCTGAGATCCAGAAATGATGTAAAGTGTTGCTGAGAGGATAACGAGTGAGGTATGACCGGGAAATTGGAAACTTCTGGTTACTGTTATTGCTGTCCAATGCACAGCTTTGGTGTTAAATCTGGCATTTGCAAAAGGTCATACATATTCTACTACCTTGCAGGGTAATTAATTGATCTTTCAGGTTTGCAAACTTATGGAATGGACCTGAGTTAAATCAAAATGTAATTTATACTTTTGGGCTCACACCTGTCTTTTTATCTCTCGCTGTTGTCCAACAATCTGCCTAACAAAAAAACAATTACCAGCAATGCTTTGGCCTGCCCACCTTCTCCTCCAGCTTTCTCTACTAACTCCCTCAATAAATCTGATGAAGAGTCTTGACCCAAAACGTTACCCATCCATGTTCTCCAGAGATCTTGCCTGACCCATTTAGTTAGTCTAGCATATTGTGTCTTTCTGAGCTAAGTCAAGGTCACATCGAGTCATGGAAACAGGGAGTTGGTCACTGAACCCCACCAGCCTATCCCACCATTTGGGGAATTTCTGTCTGATCTGATCTGTATCCTATTTCCACTGTTTTTGCCATCTCTTTTAATACCACTGCAGGAGTAGACCATTCGGCCCTTTGAGCCAGCATCGCCATTCAATGTGATCATGGCTGATCATCCACAATCAGTACCCCGTTCAGTCTGTCAATCCCAAACAGTGAAATATCAATTGATCAACATCAATTGCCATTTGCAAAAGCGAAATCAAAATTCTACCGGTAGAAGGGTTTTCTAACATCCCTTAGGATGACCTGGCTCTGGTTATGATCCCTATCATCCCACATCACTGCCCATGCAGATACAGTGGACATCAGTTGGCTGCAGACTGACACCTGTCATTAAGACCAGTCTTGGCCATTTCAAACAGGCCTCACGCATTTCAAACAGGTCCTTCTTGTGCAGTTGTACAGCGCCCCGTTGAGACCACACCTGGAGTATTGTGTGCAGCTTTGGTCTCCTAATTTGAGGAAGGACATTCTTGCTATTGAGGGAGTACACCGTGGGTTCACAAGGTTAATTCCCGCAATGGCGGGACTGTCATATGATGAAAGAATGGAACAACCGGGCTTGTATACACTGGAATTTAGAAGGATGAAAGGGGATCTTATAGAAACATATAAAATCATTAAGGGATTGTACACGCTAGTTTCAGGAAACATGTTCCCGATGTTGGGGGAGTCCAGAACCAGGGGCCACAGTTTAAGAATAAGGGGTAGGCCATGAAATGAGAAAAAGCTTTTTCACCTAGAGAGTTGTGAATTTGTGGAATTCTCTGCCTCAGAAGGCAGTGGAGGCCGATTCACTGGATGCATTCAAAAGAGAGTTAGATAGAGTTCTTGGGGCTAGCGGAATCAAGGGGTATAGAGAGAAGGCAGGAACGGGGTACTGATTGTGGATGATCAGCCATGATCACATTGAATGGCGATGCTGGCTCAAAGGGCCGAATGGCCTACTCCTGCACCTATGTATCTATATATCAATGTATCTAGAGGCCATCATTGGGATGCATTTACGTCGCGGGTTATCTGGACGGATGCACATGGGACAGTGAACATGCTGCCAGACCATGAAAGAGAGGACAAGGAGCAGATGGAAGCTCCACTTCTGTGCTCTGCACAGGAACTTCCAAAGAGCCAGCAAGCCACAACCTCCTTTCTGGAGACCATGAACACTTGTTTGCAAAGGTTCAGTGTCATTTTTCCACACAGAGTGACAGGAAAAGAATGATAAATTGAGGCCACCCAATCTTTCTACCTTCATGCCATCTTGCCCTGATCTATCTGCTCTTTGGATCTCTGCCATACAGCTGCAGCTTGGTATTCCAATTGAACAGTGAAATGTTATTTGTGAGAGTTTCCTCTTCACACTGGTCCTTCTACAGTTGTACCGAGCCCTGGTGAGACCGCACGTGGAGTACTGTGTGCAGTTTTGGTCTCCAAATTTGAGGAAGGATATTCTTGCTATTGAGGGTGTGCAGCGTAGGTTCACTAGGTTAATTCCCGGAATGGCGGGACTGTCGTATGTTGAAAGACTGGAGCGACTAGGCTTGTATACACTGGAATTTAGAAGGATGAGAGGGGATCTTATTGAAACATATAATATTATTAAGGGATTGGACACGCTAGAGGCAGGAAACATGTTCCCAATGTTGGTGGAGTCCAGAACCAGGGCCACAGTTTAGGTATAAGGGGTAGGCCATTTAGAACGGAGATGAGGAAAAACTTTTTCAGTCAGAGAGTTGTAAATCTGTGGAATTCTCTGCCTCAGAAGGCAATGGAGGCCAATTCTCTGGATGCTTTCAAGAGAGAGCTAGATAGAGCTCTTAAAGCTAGCGGAGTCGTGGGGTATGGGGAGAAGGCAGGAACAGGGTATTGATTGTGAATGATCAGCCATGATCACATTGAATGGCAGTGTTGGTTCGAAGGGCCGAAGGGCCTACTCCTGCACCTATTGTCTGTTGTCTATTGTTTATTGTTTATCAAGTAACATCATTGGAGGGAATGAATAGGTGACATTGCAGATCGAAGGATCCCAAACTGAAGTGTCACAAGTCTATTCCCTCCACAGATGCTGCCGGACATGCTGAATTCCTCCACCCCTTTGTGTTGTGATCTTTTATTACATGAGATCACCTAGTATAGTATCAACTGATGTGTATTTTTGCCCATGCAGGTGCATGAGGAGTTCCCTCAGTGGCGCCTTCCGTCTGCCACCTTGATAGAGGGTTGACATTGAATCTCCATGGGGACTCTACTCTGGTTGCCTTCCTTGCAACACTCCCTCCAAGCTTAATACATTCTTCCCAATGTGTGGTGCCCAGAACAGCTCACATTACTCCAGGTGTGGTCTAATCAGGGTTTAGTGAGAGAAGTGATGCCAACAGAATTGCAGGCACAAACATGAAATGTTAGCTATTGTGTGTAATGAATTACCACTCTCCCAGATTACACAATCCTATTCTCTGTAACACTGCCTTCTCCAAGTTGCATATTAACCCCACAAAGACAAATATATTGGACTCCAATGTAGACAAGCAGAATTTAAAATTAAATAACATTATAAATCAGTGATAATTCCCAGCTGTTCAGCTGAAGTGGCTGAATCTTTCTTATATTCCTTTGTAGCACAAGGAATCAGGTCAACCACAGACTCGCCTTATGGTAAATGGCTAGGAGGCGATTGGGGGCTTTGGTGGAGAGGTCGAGAAATAGAGAAAATGTTTAGTTTTTTAGTTACAGTGCGGAAACAGGCACCTCCGCTCGCCGAGTCTGCGCAGACTAACGATCCCCTTACATTAGCACCATCCTACACAATTCTTACAATCTTTTACCAAAGCCAATTAACCTATGTTGTCTTTGGAGTGTGGGGATAAACCGGAGCACTCAGGGGAAAGCCATAAGGTCATGGACAGCACCCATAGTCACAATCGTTCCCGGGTCTCTGGCACTGTAAGGCAGCAACTCTATCTCAGTGCCCCCGTGCCGCCCAACAAATTTGGCAAATGGTTCTAGAACAACAGGCAAACAAGACAGTGAAGAGAGGGCAACCCAGCCTGAGTCCAAACCTGATGGGGAAGCTATCTGATTCCCACCCCTTATTTGGGACTGTCTTACAGATATCAGTGTAGAGCAGTTAGATCCAATTCCTGTTTTCTTCACCAAAGCTGATTTTGGAGAGCACTTCCATCATATATATTCACATTATGTTGTTAACAATAACTTTGTAACTAAAGAATAAGTCACTCCAACAGTTTCTACCAGTATCCATTCCTCCCTGTGCAATTGCAACGGTACCATGACTGCTCTTTCAAATCCTTCTTCCCTATCATCCCATGAACTAAATACTCATTTTAGGTGAACCAAAGACTGTCACAATTCTGTTAATTTACTGAATTACACTTTAACCTGTTCACTGCCAAGTTTTTTTTCACTTTTGGCCATGACGCGAGTATACTCGGAGGTGGCACTGAACAGGTTAAAAAAATGGCACAAATTGCTGGTGTAATTCAATGGGTCAGGCAGTTTCTCTGGAGAACACTTGCGGATGATATGAACATAGGTGGAAAGGCAGGTAGTGTAGCGAAAGCAGGGACTCTGCAGAAAGACTTGGGCAGGTTGGGAGAGGGGGCAGAGAAGTGGCAGATGGAATATAGTGTAGCAAAGTGTGGAGTCATGCATTTTGGTAGTAGGAATAAAGGCGTAGTCTATTTTCTAAGTGGGGAGAGAATCCAGAAATCGGATGTGCAAAGGGACTTGGGAGTGCTGGTGTAGGATTCCTAAAAAGTTAATCTCCAAGTCGAATCCGTTGTAAAGAAAACAAACTCAATGCTGGCATTTATTTCAAGAGGGCTTGTATACAAAAACACCAATGTAATGCTGACACTCTATAAGGTGCTGGTCAGGCCGCATTTGGAATATTGTGAGCAATTTTGGGCACTATAACTGAGGAAGGATGTGCTGGCTCTGGTGGAGGTCCAGAGGAGGTTTACACGAATGATCCCAGGAATGAGTAGGTTAACCTATGATGAGCGTTTGTAGGCACTGGGCCTGTACTCGCTGGAGTTTAGAAGAATGAGAGGGGACCTCATTGAAACATACAGTGGATAGAGTGGATGTGGAGAGGATGTTTTCACTAGTAGGAGAGTCTAGGACCAGAGGTCATAACCTCTAAATTAAAGGATTTTCTTTCAGGAAGGAGATGAGGAGAAATTTATTTAGTCAGAAGGTGGTGAATCTGTGGAATTCTTTGTCACAGAAGGCTGTGGAAGCCAAGTCAGTGGATATTTTTAAGGCAGAGATTGATAGATTCTTGACGTGTCATAGAATCATAGAGTGATACAGTGTGAAACAGGCCTGTTAGCCCAACTTGCCTACACCGACCAACATTTCCCAGCTACACTACACCCACCTGCCTGAGCTTGGTCCATATCCCTCCAAACCTGTTGACTTGACTTGACTATCTATGTACCTGTCTAACTGTTTCTTAAACGATGGGGTAGTCCCAGCCCTAACTACCTCCTCTGGCAGCTTGTTCCATACATCCACCACCCTTTGTGTGAAAACGTTACCCCTCGGATTCCTATTAAATCCTTTCCATTCACCTTGAACCTATGTCCTCTGGTCCTCGATTCCCCTACTCTGGGCAAAAGACTCTGTGCATCTAATAAGTACAGGTGTCAGGGGTTATGGGGAGAAGGCAGGGGAATGGGGTTATGAGGGAGAGATAGATGAGCCATGATTGAATGGCGGAGTATACTTGATGGGCCGAATGGACTAATTCTACTCATCACTTTTTGACACTTATGACATGAATAGATCTGAAATGTCACCAATGCATGTCCTACGGGGATGCTGCCTGAACCTTGGTACATGTAACAAATAAATTCCATACCATACCATAAAGAAAACTATGCTTACAGCAACATCATAAGACTTAGAATCACTGAGCATAACAATCAGTCAGTTCCATTTATCTGCTTTACCTCTGTACCAGCTGTGCCACCATGCCACCACTTTAATATAATTCCTTCAAGTGGTGGCATCATATCATATATATACAGCCGGAAACAGACCTTTTCGGCCCTCCAAGTCCGTGCCGCCCAGCGATCCCCGTACATTAACACTATCCTACACCCACTAGGGACAATTTTTACATTTACCCAGCCAATTAACCTACATACCTGTACGTCTTTGGAGTGTGGGAGGAAACCGAAGATCTCGGAGAAAACCCACGCAGGTCACGGGGAGAACGTACAAACTCCTTACAGTGCAGCACCCGTAGTCAGGATCGAACCTGAGTCTCCGGCGCTGCATTCGCTGTAAAGCAGCAACTCTACCGCTGCGCTACCGTGCCGCCCCTAATGGTGGCACAGCTGGTAGACACTCAGGTTTGATCCTGACCTCTGATGCTTTCTTTGTGGAGTTTGCATACTCTTTCAGTGACCGTGTGGATGCTTTGGTTTCCTCCCACATCCTAAAGACGTGTAGGTTTTACGTTAAAAAAAAAAAAATTGTAATTGTGTGTCTTGTGCTCTTTATTGTCTACTGCCGGACCCTGACGTGAGAGGACGCTGGCGCTATTTGTTCGCCGCTTCTCCGTCAGGATAGTTTGTCTGTTTGTTTTTATGTCTTGACTGTTTTTGTAAAGCGTCTTTGAGCATTTGGAAAAGCGCTATAAAAAATAAATGTTTATTATTATATTATTATTATTATTATATTAATTGGCCTCAGTAAAAAAGAAAATTGCTCTCAATGTGCTGGGGGTGAAGGAGAAAGTGGAATAACAAAGAACCAGTGCGAACCAATGGTCGGCATTGACTCGGTGGGCCGAGAGGCTTGTTTCCATTCTGCATCTCTAAAATTAAAATGTTTATGCAATTCGATTTTGAAATTAATTTACTGATGCGCTCCATTTCCACCACCGTTGCAGCTCGAGAGTGTTGGGCTATTTTCACTCTATTCTTAAAAAGAAAATGTTCTTCTTAGGGAAGACAATCCACTCTAATTCCACTGTCTGGAAAGAAGTAGAATGTGACTAAATGAATTCTGAAATGGCCAACAATAAATTAATTTAAAGCAGATTAAGAAGGTACCAAGAAACAATGACAAATGGTTATTAAACAGCTTTGGCTGGAACTGCCACACTGTGTGATTGAACTTTAAAGACCCTAACAAAAGTATGTGTTTATGCTTTATTCTTAATTGGTAACTGTATGTTTGTGTTGTCATTTGTGAGCGGAGCACCAAGGCACATTCCTTGTATATGCATACTTGGCCAATAAACATTCATTCATTCATTCATTCATTCAGATAAGGGAGGACATTTTCCAATGGTCAAATAATCCCACATATAGGAGTCTCAATATGCTGTTAATTCCTCTGGAAACAGGCAACAATGTGCATTTCAATGTAGAACAATATTAATAAAGGCTTAATCAAAAAATACATAAAAAGCTAAGTGTCATGTTGTTGTGTTAGAGATAATACATAATGACACTAATTTTAAATATATACATAATGTGTGTTGTGAGAGTTGAGCAGTGCATCAGCTCCATAATAAGGCTGCCAACAAAGGTTTGTCATTCCAAAAATGTTTTATCATTTCATATTTGCAGTGTTATTTCTCTATCCATGTTAAAGATACAAAAGCATATATTTTTATGAAGCATGCATTTATACCCAAACTAAATTTTGTTGCACTGTCAGCAACTCTTATTAACTGGATTGTGGTCAGTCTGTTGCCCATCACGTATAAGACTAGACCAAGTGGACCCATTGGGCCCAAACCTCTCCTGCATTGGTGCAGCACCCTCTCCTCCCCCACTCCCCCTTCCCCTCCCCTCCCTCCCTCCCCTCCCCCCCCTCCCCCCTTTTCCCTCCTCCATGTTGTTCAGGAACAAACAAACAAACATACTAGAGTTTTAGCATTATAGATAGATAGTACCATTCATCATCTCCCACTTCTCCATGTTTTCAAAGAGCAGACCATTACATTTAAATGGGCTGTTGTAGCCTATCAACATAATTGCGTGCCTTTTTTTTCAAACTAAATATGAACCACTATCTGGGCGGCACAGTAGATTTGCTGCCTTACAGCACCGGAGACCCAGGTTTGATCCTGACCTCGGGTGCTGTATGTATGAAGTTTGCACTTTCTCCCTGTGACCACATGGGTTTTCCCCAGGTGCTCGGGTTTCTTCCCTCATTCCAAAGGCGTGCAGGTTTTTAGGTTAATTGGTTTTCTGTAAATTGTCCCCAAATGTGTACGATCGTGCTTGTGTACAGGTGATCATTGATCGGTGTGGACTTGGTGGGCCAAGAGGCCTGTTTCCACACTCTGAAGTCTAAAGTACAAACTGATCTGCTTTATCCTTCCAGTATTTACTCAGTTAAAAAAATATATTTTCGTGTCCGCACCAGCCCAATAAAACTAGTTCCTCTACTAACAATGGGCTGTTGTTTTTTTTAATTTGCAATGGGTCCAAGTCTAGGCAACCCAAAGTTTACTCACATAGCAGATACTGACCTCAGTTTTAACAATTTTTGGGTATTACATCAGATGTGTCATGGCCTTCGTAAAATCTTTTGACGGTACAAACATATTCTATCGACCTGTTAATCTACATTACAAATAAATAAAAAAAGTTTAATCCAGCTGAGTAAGTGTACCTGTTCTCTTTCTCTAAAACATCAGAACGTCTTCAACAAATGACAACTTATTTCAGAGAGAACGATCAGGTGTCGAGAAGATTACTTGTATTAAACTGATTTTTGCCTTTATGATTGTACAATTAAAAATCAGATCTTCAATGAATAAATCATGGTAATGGTGAATTTTCGGCTCAGAATATTTGATTAGGTACTTCATGATGTTGCACACCTATGTGATCCTAAAATGACCTCTGCATTGTGTCTGTGCAGATTGTATCATCTGTTCTGGAGCACTGCAGAGGAACATGGATCATGTCCTGGCAGAATTCATCCCCAGCCACTCCTAAGACAATAGACAATAGACAATAGGGGCAGGAGTAGGCCATTTGGCCCTTCGAGCCAGCACCGCCATTCAATGTGATCATGGCTGATCATCCACAATCAGTACCCCATTCCTGCCTTCTCCCCATACCCGCTATCATTACGAGCTCTATCTAACTCTCTCTTGAAAGCATCCAGAGAATTGGCCTCCACTGCCTTCTGAGGCAGAGAATTCCACAGCTTCACAACTCTCTGAGTGAAAAAGATTTTCCTCATCTCCGTTCTAAATGGCTACCCCTTATTCTTAAACTGTGGCCCCTGGTTCGGGTCTCCCCCTACATTGGGAACATGTTTCCTGCCTCTAGTGTGTCCAATCCCTTAATAATCTTAAATGTTTTAATAAGATCCCTTCTCATCTAAATTCCAGTGTATACAAGCCTAGTGGCTCCATTCTTTCAACATATGACAGTCCCGCCATTCTGGGCATTAATCTCGTGAACCGACGCTGCACTCCCTCAATAGCAAGAAAGTCCTTCCTCAAGTTTGGAGTCCAAAACTGCACACAATAATCCAGGTGCAGTCTCACTAGGGCCCTGTACAACTGCAGAAGGACCTCTTTGCTCCTATACTAAACTCCTCTTGTTATGAAGGCCAACATTCCATTGGCTTTCTTCACTGCCTGCTGTACCTGCATGCTTCCTTTCATGAAAGGCTTTGACTGATGAACTAGGACACCCAGATCTCGTTGTACTTCCCCTTTTCCTAACTTGACACCATTCAGATAATAATCTGCCTTCCTGTTCTTATCACCAAAGTGGATAACCTCACATTTATCCACATTAAACTGCATCGGCCATGCATCTGCCCACTCACACAACCTATCCAAGTCATCCTGCAACCTCATAGCATCTTCCTCACAGTTCACACTGCCACCTAGCTTTGTGTCATCTGCAAATTTGCTAATGTTACTTTTAATCCCTTCATCCAAGTCATTAATGTATATTGTAAATAGCTGCGGTCCCAGCAGCGAGCCTTGCTGTACCCCACTAGTCACTGCCTGCCATTCTGAAAGGGACCCATTTATCCCTACTCTTTGTTTTCTGTCTGCCAACCAATTTTCTATCCATGTCAGTACCCTACCCCCAATATCATGTGCTCTAATTTTGTCCACTAATCTCCTGTGTGGGACCTTGTCGAAGGCTTTCTGAAAGTCCAGGTGCACTACATCCACTGGCTCTCCCCAGAGCTGATAAATCCCCAGGGCCTGATAAATTCCAGGGCCTGATGGTCTGCATCACAGGGTACTTAAGGAAGTGGATCAAGAAATCGTGGACGCATTGGTGATCATTTTCCAATGTTCTATAAATTCAGGATTAGTTCCCATGGATTGGAGGGTAGCTAATGTTATCCCACTTTTTAACAAAGGAGGGAGAGAGAAAATGGGAAATTATAGACCAGTTAGCCTGACATCAGTGTGGGAAAGATGCTGGAGTCCATTATAAAGGAAGAAATTGCAGAACATTTGGATAGCAGTAACAGGATCGTTCCGAGTCAGCATGGATTTACGAAGGGTTTTCATGCTTGACTAATCTTCTGGAATTTTTTTAGGCCAACGATCCTGTTACTGCTATCCAACATTACGTTCCAAACATTACATTCTTACCTGTACTGTATCGTGCAGGGAAGCCTGTCAGATACCTAAATATTTCATCCCTCCAAGTTAATTCTACCTGCTCAAGTATCCTCACCTCTTCAGAAGACATCCAATCCACATAAACCATCCGCCGGTTAGTCTCTTCAACCTGTAATGTCTCATCTTACCCCCACAACAATGCCTGAACTGTCCCTTCCTCCACCTCCCTCACCAGGTCACAAGAAGCTTCTTTAGGTATGTGAAAAGGAAACAAAATAGTTAAGACAAATGTAAGTCCCTTGAAGACAGAAGCAGGTGAATTTATAATGGGGAACAAGGAAATGGCAGATGAGTTGAACAGGTACTTTGGATCTATTTATTCACAAAATGCTGGAGTAACTCAGCAGGTCAGGCAGCATCTCAGGAGAGAAGGAATGGGTGACGTTTCGGGTCGAGACCCTTCTTCAGACTGAAGCGTCTTCACTAAGGAAGACACAAACAATCTCTCAGATGTATAGGTCCTAGGGTAACGGAGGAACTGAAGGAAATTCACATTCGGCAGGAAATGGTGTTGGGTAGACTGATGGGACTGAAGGATGATAAATCCCCAGGGCCTGATGGTCTGCATCCCAGGGTACTTAAGGAAGTGGCTCAAGAAATCGTGGATGCATTGGTGATTATTTTCCAATGTTCTATAAATTCAGGATCAGTTCCCGTGGATTGGAGGGTAGCTAATGTTATCCCACTTTTTAACAAATGAGGGAGAGAGAAAATGGGAAATTATAGACCAGTTAGCCTGACATCAGTGTGGGAAGAGTCAATTATAAAAGAAGAAATTGTGGAACATTTGGATAGCAGTAACAGGATCGTTCCGAGTCAGCATGGATTTACGAAGGGGAAATCATGCTTGACTAATCTTCTGGAATTTTTTGAGGACGTAACCAGGAAAATGGACAAGGGAGACCCAGTGGTTGTAGTGTACCTGGACTTTCAGAAAGCCTTTGATAAGGTCCCACATCGGAGATTAGTGGGCAAAATTAGAACACATGGAATTGGGGGTAGGGTACTGACATGGATAGAAAATTGGTTGGCAGACAGGAAACAAAGAGTAGGGATTAACGGGTCCCTTTCAGAATGGCAGGCAGTGACTAGTGGGGCATGCAGCGTAGGTTCACTAGGTTAATTCCTGGAATAGCGGGACTGTTGTTTGTTGAAAGACTGGAGCGACTGGGCTTATATACACTGAAATTTGGAAGGATGAGAGGGGATCTTATTGAAACATATGAGATTATTAAGGGATTGGACACGCTAGAGGCAGGAAACATGTTCCCGATGTTGGGGGAGTCCAGAACCAGGGGCCACAGTTTAAGAATAAGAGGTAGGCCATTTAGAATGGAGATGAGGAAAAACTTTTTCAGTCTGAGAGTTGTAAATCTGTGGAATTCTCTGCCTCAGAAGGCAGTGGAGGCCAATTCTCTGGATGCTTTCAAGAGAGAGTTAGATAGAGCTCTTAATGATAGCGGAGTCAGGGGGTATGGGGAGAAGGCAGGAACGTGGTACTGATTGTGGATGATCAGCCATGATCACATTGAATGGTGGTGCTAGCTCGAAGGGCCAAATGGCCTACTCCTGCACCTATTGTCTATTGTCTATTGTCTATTGTCTATTGTCTAAGACACATGAAAACTACAGATGCTGGAATCTTGAGTAAAAAATAATGCTAGATGAACACAGCAGGTCAGACAATATCTGTGGAAGGAATGGGCAGTTGACTTTTCGAGTCGGGACCCGACTTCAGTCTGAAGATGGGTCACATCCCAAAATGTTGTCTGCCCATTCCCTCCACAGATGCTTCCTGGTCAGCTGAGTTCCTTCAGCACTTAGTTTTATTCACCAGGTCAGGCATTACCAAACACCCACTCTCCACCTCTTCAATTGTACACAAAAATGCTAGTAGCTTTGTATTCCCTCTATCCCTTCTCCCCTTAATGCCAGCATGATGAATGCTGGTGGGTCTATCAGTCACATCCTCCCAGCCACCATCACACCAGTGGACACCAACCACTTAGGAATGTGTGATTTCCGGGGTTCTTTCACATACTTTAACTTGGAAGTAATATAACATTAGATATTGTTATAGTATTATAATATTGTTATAATATTTTTAGTATATTGTTATAGTATTATTTATATCCTGGTCCAATAAGGTTTCTCAGGTAACAATGGTTCCAATGGTTCAATGGTTCAATGGTGCTTTATTATCACATATACAGAGGTACAGTGAAATTCTTTTTTTTGCATACAGTTCAGTAAAGCATTACCATACACAAGCACAATCTCCCAATAATACAGGGTTTATAGAAATAGTCCATTTAAGTATACAAGCGTTGCTAGTTTTTGGTGCCATTATCAAAGTCCAGTCCAGCCATCACCTCGGTCTGGATTGGCCAGCGAACCATCGTTCCTCTCATCGCCTGGCTACCTTCAGTCCTTGAGTTCCAGGGACATCTCCCGCAGCCGACCATGAGCACGCGGAAAGTAACACCCTGGTTGTCTTAACGGCCCTTTGCTCTTCAGTCCACTGTCGTCTCCCTGCACCCTCCTCTCCGGTTCTCTGGTCCGCGGGGGATGATCTGGGTCCGGGCTCGGACACCTCCTTCCACAGGCCACAGCCCGCCAGTCCTCCCTTCGGCCACGTGGCCCGCGGGTCCAAGGAAAGGAATTTCTGTAGTGACAATTTATGTGTGGGTACATTTGTAACATTGAAACTCTTAAAGAATGTAGTATTTGAACAGCTGATCTTCAGTACAGCCATGAACTGACCCTACACTAATCTGAAGCAAATTCCTTTAGGTGGCAATGATTCAATGATTCAATTGTCCAAGGTTGTCATATTGAAATAGTTTGGAATGGAAATTGGAGCACAATATAATTTTTTACAACTCATTTTTTACAAAGTGTTATGATTTAATATTTGAATATCCAAGCTGGATTCATGTGACGTGCAATCAGGCAGATGCATGGAATAACTTTGTGTCCTGACGAAGTAAATCAGGGATTTGATGCATGTTGACAATTCCTTTTGGAAATGTTTCTCCGGGGAATGGGGCGGGAACCTACGGCTGATTTAATCAAGGCCCTTCAGCTGCTGCCAGTGCCTGCCAGCCAATAAACGATTGTGAAACTAAAATATCTTAACAAAACACTCCTATGGAGCCAGAGGAGCAGGTGTGCTGCCAGTGACTCACCAGACTTTTTACCTTTACACTTCCCTGAGGCTGAGATGTGCAACTGAAATTGAAGTTTTTGTCAGACGTGTTGGGCTAAGGAGGCAGGGTGTGTGCCAGCAAAACTCACAATCAATCTCCACTCATCCCCAAGACTGTTGTGCCCAGCAATGCTGCTTGTAAAGCTACGGGACAGACTAAATCCTTTTACCTTGAGTTTTAGAAAAAATAAAATTTAACTTATTTTTATTGCTGCCTCAATAGATCATAATGATGTTTTAAGAGAGAGTTAGATATAGCTCTTAGGGCTAACGGGAGCAAGGGATATGGGAAGAAAGCAGGAATGGGGTACTGATTTCGGATGATCAGCCATGATCATCTTGAATGGCGGAGCTGGCTCGAAGGGCCGAATGGCCTACTCCTGCACCTATTTTTATGTTTCTATGTTTCTGTTATAAGGCTAGTGATGTTTAGGTTTAGTCTTAGCTTTATTATCGTCACATGTACCGAGGTAAGGTGAGAAGCTTTGTTTTGCATGCTATCCAATCAAATCAGATAATACTGTACATAAATCGTCAGACACAAGTACAGTAAACCTCACAATAACGGACCATGGGCAGAAGGGGAAGGAACTGCAGATGCTGGTTTAAACCAAAAATAGACACAAAATGCTGGAGTAACTCAGCGGGCCAGGCAGCATCTCTGGAGAGAAGGAATGGGTGACGTTTCGGGTCGAGACCCCTCTTCAGAGGGGAATGGTATCCGTTATTACAATTGTCGCTTAGTTCAGTTCAATTTAGTTTATTACCACGTGTACCAAGGTACAGTACAGTGAAAAGCTTTTGTTGCGTGCTAACCAGTAGCAGAAAGACAATACATGATTACAATCGATTCATAGTGTACAGATATATGATATGGGAATGAAATTTAGTGCAAGATAAAATCAGTAAAGTCCGATCAAAGATAGTCCGAGGGTCACCAATGAGGTAGATAATAATTCAGGACTGCTCTCTAGTTGTGGTAGGAAGGTACATTTGCCTGACAACAGCTAGGAAGAGACTGTAACTGAATCTGGAGGTGTGCGCTTTCACACTTCTATACATTTTGCTTGATGGGAGAGGGGAGAAGATGGAGTGGCCTGGGTGCGTCTTGTCCTTGATTATGCTGCTGGCCTTTCTGAGGCAGTGTGAGGTATAAATGGAATTAATGGAAGGGAGGTTGGTTTGTATGATGGTCCGGGCTGCGTCCACAATTCACCTGCTATAACAGAATGAGGGGGCTAAAGTTTAACCCAAGGCTGGGAGGGAGGAAATGCCTCGTTGGGGGAGAAGTTAAACAAATGGGAATTCAGATGCCGGGGAGCTCTCTCTCTCTCCGTTCCCGCAACCGGAAGCACATCACACAGCGCCAGCTCATTGGGAGCAGTGCAATGGGAGCCTCCGTCTGTTATAACAGAAATTTGCGATATCAAGGTCAGTTATTTTGTGGATTAACTGTATAATTAGGTAGAGCAAAGGGAAAGAAACAGTGTGCAGAATATTGTTCTCAGCATTGCAGCGGACAGATCAGTTCCATAGACAATGTCCAATGTCAGCAATGGGGTGGAGGTGACAAGTGGTAACCTTATGGAAGTTCAAAATACTGATAACAGAAGGGAGCAGCTGTTCCTGTGTGTGGTGGTGCACGCTTTCAATCTACAGTTGCCTCGGCCAGACGGGAGCAGGGAGAAGAAGGAATAGAAACATAGAAAATAGGTGCAGGAATAGGCCATTCGGCCCTTCGAGCCTGCACCGCCATTCAATATGCTCATGGCTGATTATCCAACTCAGTATCCCGTACCTGCCTTCTCTCCATACCCTCTGATCCCTTTAGCCACAAGGGCCACATCTAACTCCCTCTTAAATATAGCCAATGAACTGGCCTCAACTACCTTCTGTGGCAGAGAATTCCACAGATTCACCACTCTGTGTGAAAAAAAACTTTCTCATCTCGGTCCTAAAAGACTTCCCCCTTATCCTTAAACTGTGACCCCTTGTTCTGGACTTCCCCACCATCGGGAACAATCTTCCTGCATCTAGCCTGTCCAACCCTTTAAGAATTTTGTACGTTTCTATAAGATCCCCCCTCAATCTTTTAAATTCCAGCTGGGAAAAATCTTTGGTTGTGTTGGCTGCAGTTCCGAGGCAGCGTGAAGCGTAAATGGAGCCAATGGTGAGAAGTCTGGTCTGCCTGATGGACTGGGATGCATCTACAACTCTGCAACTTCTTGCAGTGTAAATGTTTTAAGGTGATGTAAATGTTTCCTTGTAATCTCTCAGTGGAAATAGTGACACTGAAGATAATTATATCCCGGCTCCAATTCATTTATAAGCATAAAGGTCATTTTAAGGAACCGATTCCATCAAATTCCCCACTTGCCTCCTCCCCCTCCACCCCCTTATCATCGCAATTCTTGGCAAGCTGCATCCATTCACCTCAAAACATTGTCTCCCATATCAGAGGAATAAACCTGCAGCTCTATCAGGGAAATCCCAGGGAAATTCCAATTTGAACCTGTGAATTGATGCATTTCCAAGAGATTGGGTAACTTTGTAAAGTCAGCTAACCATCAATGTACCCTTTTAATTTGGGGAACTTCTCAAGTTTCTTGTTTAAAAAAATCAAAATTCATCAGATGTCATGAATGCAGGTACAGCAGGCAGTGAAGAAAGCCAATGGAATGTTGGCCTTCATAACAAGAGGAGTTGAGTATAGGAGCAAAGAGGTCATTCTGCAGTTGTACAGGGCCCTAGTGAGACCGCACCTGGAGTACTGTGTGCAGTTTTGGTCTCCAAATTTGAGGAAGGATATTCTTGTTATTGAGGGCGTGCAGCGTAGGTTTACTAGGTTAATTCCCGGAATGGCGGGACTGTCATATGTTAAAAGACCGGAACGACTAGGCTTGTATACACTGGAATTTAGAAAGATGAGAGGAGATCTTATCGAAACGTATAAGATTATTAAGGGGTTGGACACGTTAGAGGCAGGAAACATGTTCCCAATGTTGGGGAGTCCAGAACAAGGGGCCACAGTTTAAGAATAAGGGGTAGGCCATTTAGAACTGAGATGAGGAAAACCTTTTTCAGTCAGAGAGTTGTGAATCTGTGGAATTCTCTGCCTCTGAATGCATTCAAGAGAGAGCTGGATAGAGCTCTTAAGGATAGCGGAGTCAGGGGGTATGGGGAGAAGGCAGGAACGGGGTACTGATTGAGAATGATCAGCCATGATCACATTGAATGGCGGTGCTGGCTCGAAGGGCCAAATGGCCTCCTCCTGCACCTATTGTCTATTGTCTATTGTCTATTGTCCAGGTTGTTTGTTCCTGAAAATGATGCTTCTCTATGAAAATAAATACTTCCTGGCTCTAACCTAATTCTTCCTACATATTTTAAATGTATATCTTCTCATCTTACCATCCCCATCCTTCTTAAGTAACCTACTCTACTAAGTCTAATCCATTCTTCATTTTTAGAATAGCAATCACCTCCTCATTAACCCTTCATTCTTTAATGTAATCTCAATTCATAACTTGCATTCTTGTCATTTAAAGTTTTGTACAGGAAATTCTAATTTAAGAATTGCCCATAAATCTCTGAGAAATTTAGCAATATATTTGCCAGTATGGAAGCTATAAATCCTGGAAGATAATACCAGAAGAACGTTATTAGAATCTGTGCAGTTGAACAAATTAGTAACTATGGATCTATACCTTTCATATTGCTACTTTTAACAGTTCTTACCATGTAATATCCTATTCAATTAGCATTAAAAGAGTCAAGCATTAACATGATTGACTAGGAACAATCCCTAGTAAGAATTAACGTCTTAATACACTTTTTGAATCAGTGGACATAAATACACACATTTAGATGGCAATGGGAATGAAATATGGTAGGTATTATTTTTCTGTTACAGAAAAAGAGCCTGGATCCCCAGGGCAATGGTGCCCTTAGTTACTCCTCTCTCATTGAGAGAGGCAATTTGTGAGAAGAATCTCCTCCAAGATAATTTTAACCTTTTAGTGGGCTTCATAACTCCATCATCTGTACTTCTGGTTGCAACAAGTACAACACAGCCCAGAATCTGACTAGCTCCACCTTCAAAGGGTAACTGAGCTGTTGGAATTCTTGAAAGCCCTGATAATAGCACATTTTAAGGGCTTATGGTCTTCAACAGACACCCCTTTCATTTCCAAGAATATGCTATGTCCATAACATATGTAAATGTACAATACTAATGTACTGCACAGCCCCTAAGATATAAATACAATTGCTTTTAACAGTGCCTCAATTTTTCTTTCCCACGTGTACATTAATCAATAAAAGTTTGAGTATTTTTATCATGTCTAACCATTAAAGTTGCAGTGGCAGGAGGGCCTGGGATCTCATAGAACGTTGACAGCAGCTGTATTGTTTCATTGTGTGTCTTAGCATGGAGTTAGTTCCTGTCCTTGGAATGTAGCAGAATGTAGCACAACATAGAACAGGTTCAAACAGGAACCTTCAGCCCACAATATCTGTGAGAAAAAGACATAGAGTGCTGGAGTATCTCAGCAGGTTAGGCAGCATCTCTGGAGAATAGGTGTCTGATTGTGTCTGAAGAAGAGTCCCGACCCGAAGTGCCACTTACCCATGTTCTCCACAGATGTTGCCTGACCCGCTGGGTTATTCCAGCACTTTGTGGCTTTTCTTGGATGGCGTAACTGTACAATTGCTGCCTTACAGCGCCAGAGACCCAGGTTTGATCCAGTCTGCGGGTGCCGTCTGTACAGAGTTTGTATGTTCTCCCTGTCACCACATGTGTTTTCTCCGTGTGCTCCGGTTTCCTCCCACCATCCAAGGATGTGCAGATTTGTAGGTTAATTGGTTTCTGTAAATTGTCCTTAGTGTGTCGGATAGAAGAAATGTATGGGTGATCAGTGGACTTGGTGGGCTGAAGGGCTAGTTTCCACACTGAATCTCTAAACTAAACTCTTGCTATGCCGACTGTGATAATTAGACTCAGTTTTGCTCAGTGCCTGGCTGGGACCCCACCAGAGAATAATACCAAGGTAACACCAATAATACAAAGCATATTCATTGGTTGCATTGCAGCCTGGTTCGGCTTAAATGCCCAGGAATGAAGGAGGTTAAAAATGCGGTGTACTCCACCCGGCCTATCATGGGTACATGGGTGCCCCAATAAGGGATCTGTAGGAGGTGCTTCCTAAAAAACTGCAGCCAGCATTATCAGAGACAATACCACCCTGGCCATGCTCCCATTTCACTCCCACCATCGGAAAGAAGGCACAGGAGTCTGACAGAATCACGCCTTCCCAACACCCATCAGGTTCTTGAACACTAGAAAATACTGTCTAAGCTATGAAGTATGGACTGTGTCTGGTTGCACAAAGGACTTTGAACTCGTTTGCACAAATATTGCTGTTATTAGTTTATTGACATTTTGTTTATTCTATGTTATCTATGACAGGCCGGGTAAACCGTTATAAGTGGGAATTTCATTGTTCCACTGCACAGACTCTTGACACTTGACAAGTGCAGTAGGCTTGTCGCCTGGAAACACAAAGGAATCAACCAGCAGATTGAATTCAAGAAGAGATCTCAATCATATTACACTGCATATGTCAAACAAATGTCACTACATGATGTCAGTACATTCCCTTTGCAAGAACACTGCATATTTCCTCTTTAAGACTGTGTATGGTACTGAATATGCATAGCAGCTATTGCAGTCTGTATATTGTGTCTGTATAATTCATCACAGGCACAAGGGTGAAACATTCACAGTTTATAGTATATTCCACTCATTTATTGCTTCAAGTGGCTGCTGTTAAAAATTGGAACCCAAGAATACCATTACATTTTCCATGACTATGTTCTGTCCATTAAAATGACAGTGCTCAATATAATATGGTCTTAGTAAACCCACGTATTATTAATCCAAAAGCAAAATACTGCCAAGACAGGAAATCTAAAATATAATTGAAAAATGCTGGAGAACAGCAAGCCAGGCAGAATCTGTGGATAGAGAAAGAGTTACCATTGCAGGTTGGTAAGCTGAAACTCCAGCTCTATATTGCAAGGGATGAACCACAAGAACCATTCTTCCTCTTGGACGATTGGACATAGATCTCCCAAGGTGCAGACGCTCGAAAAGCCTTGTTTTGCATGCTCCCCAATCAAATCAGATAACACTATACATAAATACAATCGAGCCAAACTCAATTACAATAGTTAGAGCAAAGAGGAAGATACAGAGTGCAGAAAATAGTTCTCAGCATTTTAGCACACCAGATCCATTGAGAAAGTTAGTCCCATTTGTTCATGTTTGTCTCATATCCCAGTAAACCTTTTCTGTCTATGCACCTCTCCAAGTGCCTTTTGAATGTTGTTGAACCTGCCTCAACTGATTCTTCTGTCAGCTCGTTCCATATACCTACCAGCTCCTCTGTGTGAAAAAGGTGCCCTTGGATTCCTATTAAATCTTTCCCCTCTCACTTTAAATCTATGCCACCTGGTTCTCAATTCCCCTACCCTTGGGAAAAGATAGTGTGCATTCACCCTATCTATTTTCCTTCATGATTTTACTGCAGCTTTTCCCTTTTTTATGCCCCTTTTATACCATTTAATTTACAGTAGCTGATAAGCCAAAAACATGGCTAGTTATTAAAGCCTGGTGGAAGCACTTGGACACCACGTCAACTTCATGAACCTCATCAACTCCATTTGTTTTTTTTTTTTTTTTTTTTTTTGAATAAATTTTTTATTGGAGATAGGTACATCACCTGTTTACATCTTTACAGTCATACATTTTTAAATTGATAATATTGTCAATTATTATTATATTGTCTCCAATACCTTTTGCCCCTTTTTTTTTTTAAACTAGATAGAACTAAAGAAATAGATGAAGTAAAGAAAGAAAAAAGAGAGAAGAAAAATAAAAACAAAAACCAAAACAGATTATAAAGATAAGGAAAAAGTTAGTTAAAGAAGAGTGGAGAAATTTATTAAAATAAAAGTGATAGAGTTGATATCAACTCCATTTGTTACATCATCAAAAAAAAAATGAGTCAAGCAATATTTGCCTAGATCACCAGAGAAGATGCCCATATTCAGGTTTGGCAGCAGAGTGAAAAAGTCAATTTCTCATTGTCTTTGCCATGATATTCAACCTATCCTCCCACTCACAATCTTCATACATGCACACATAAATGCCGACTTACATTGCTATAACAATTAAGATCTCATATATCTTTGGCGTGGCCTTAATGCCATACCCTTGCCTCAGTATCAATGCTGCTAACGTACAGTATATCAGTCCAATTTCAAGGCTGTAATTTTACAGGTTTCAACTCATAGATGCAGCCTGCTTAAGATTTGCTGCCTTGCAATTCCTTCATGGGTATATATTAATCTTCCCATTATTCATATCTTAATCATAGTTATAGCAATGAATGAATCATAAAATGTTACACAAAGCATTTATTGGAAAGGATGATGCCAATTCATGTTAACTGTACGTATTTATGAAACACAAGAGAAATGTGGCCACTGCTCTCTTTCAAATGATTAAGTGGGGAATTGTATAATTGAAGATCTATTTTTAGCTCTCTACCCCCTTTCATGCCATTCTTGCAATGTATGCATTTTTTCCCCAGACCACACATAAGACACAAAGGCCTGCACAGTTTTCAAACTTTTTAAAGGGAACTAAGTCGATTCAGTTCAATACTATACTCTGTCTTATCAATTATCCTCCCTAAAACTTTTTGTTATAAATTTTAACATCTGTTTTAAAAACCTTTTGGCTCATACAATACAATACAATACAATGCAATACAATACAATACAATACAATACAATACAATACAATACAATACAATACAATACAATACAATACAATACAATACAATACAATACAATACAATACAATACAATACAATACAATACAATACAATACAATACAATATATCTTTATTGTCATTGTGCAGGGGTACAACAAGATTGGGAATGCGACTTCCATACGATGCAATAAATTAATTAGCTAATTAGTATAAATTTAGACAACCCAATGAAATAAAATTAGAAACAGTTTTAAAACACAATAAAGTGCAAGTAGGTCTGTGCTGCTTCGCTGTGCGATGTGACCATCCAACTCCGCAGGACCGGTTCAGAGCAGCTATGGCCCTGGGGATGAAGCTGTTCCTGAGTCTGGAGGTGCGGGCATAGAAGGCCTTGTAGCGTCTGCCAGATGGTAGAAGTTCGAACAGACTATTGCTGGTGGCTTTTCTGAGGCATCGTGTGTTGTAGATGCCCTCCAAGGCTAGTAGCTGTGTTCCGATAGTCTTCTGAGCTCTATTGACTACCCGCTGAAGTGCTCTCCTCTCTGCCTCCGTGCAGCTGAGATACCACACAGGGATGCCATGCGTTAGGATGCTCTCTATGGTGCAGCGGTAGAAGGTTGTCAGCAACTGTTGGGGCAGACCAGACTTTTTCGTGTTCTCAGGTAGAACAGTCATTGCTGCGCCTTCTTGACCAGCGCAGCGGTGTTAGTGGACCATGTGAGGTCCTCCGAAATGTGAGTGCCCAGAAACTTGAAGCTGGACACTCTCTCCACACTGTCCCCATTGATAAAGATCGGAGCTTATTCCCCGTTGTGTGACCCAACGGAAGTTGATGATCAGCTCCTTGGTCTTGGAGGTGTTTAGGGACAGGTTGTTATCTGAGCACCAGTCCGCCAGGTTCTGCACCTCCGCTCTGTAGTTTGTTTCATCACCGTTGGTGATCAGCCCGATCACTGTTGTGTCATCTGCAAACTTGACAATGGTGTTGGTGTCGAATGCAGGAACACAGTCGTGTGTGAATAGTGAGTAGAGCATGGGGCTCAAAACACAGCCCTGTGGCGTGCCGGTACTCAGGGTGATACAGGGATACAGGGACTTAGACGAAGGGATTAAAAGTACCATTAGCAAATTTGCAGATGATACTAAGCTGGGGGGTAGTGTGAATTGTGAGGAAGATGCAATCAGGCTGCAGGGTGACTTGGACAGGTTGTGTGAGTGGGCGGATACATGGCAGATGCAGTTTAATGTAGATAAGTGTGAGGTTATTCACTTTGGAAGTAAGAATAGAAAGGCAGATTATTATCTGAATGGTGTCAAGTTAGGAGGAGGGGGAGTTCAATGAGATCTGGGTGTCTTAGTGCATCAGTCAATGAAAGGAAGCATACAGGTACAGCAGGCAGTGAAGAAAGCCAATGGAATGTTGGCCTTCATAACAAGAGGAGTTGAGTATAGGAGCAAAGAGGTCCTTCTACAGTTATACAGGGCCCTGATGAGACCGCACCTGGAGTACTGTGTGCAGTTTTGGTCTCCAAATTTGAGGAAGGATATTCTTGCTATGGAGGGCGTGCAGCGTAGGTTCACTAGGTTAATTCCCGGAATGGCGGGACTGTCGTATGTTGAAAGGCTGGAGCGATTGGGCTTGTATACACTGGAATTTAGAAGGATGAGGGGGGATCTTATTGAAACATATAAGATAATTAGGGGATTGGACACATTAGAGGCAGGAAACATGTTCCCAATGTTGGGGGAGTCCAGAACAAGGGGCCACAGTTTAAGAATAAGGGGTAGGCTATTTAGAACGGAGATGAGGAAGAACTTTTTCAGTCAGAGAGTGGTGAAAGTGTGGAATTCTCTGCCTCAGAAGGCAGTGGAGGCCAGTTCGTTGGATGCTTTCAAGAGAGAGCTGGATAGAGCTCTTAAGGATAGCGGAGTGAGGGGGTATGGGGAGAAGGCAGGAACGGGGTACTGATTGAGAGTGATCAGCCATGATCGCATTGAATGGCGGTGCTGGCTCGAAGGGCTGAATGGCCTACTCCTGCACCTATTGTCTATTGTCTATTGTCTATTGATAGTGGAGGATATTTTTTTAAATGTAAAAGTTTCATACGTTTCCACAACAGTGCAATATTGTTAAACCAGAGGTTGAGGGGAGATTTGATAAAAGTGTTAAAATTTGTGACAGGTTTTAATAAGGTAACCAATAATAGAAGCTGTAGACACAAAGAACAGCAGATATTAGAAACGTGAGTAAGACACAAAATACAGGAGGAACTCAGTTGGTCAGGCAGCATCTAGGAAGCGAATGGATAGATGACATTTCGGGTTGGGACCCTTTTTCTGACTGATCGTAGTAGGGGCAGAAAGGTTGAAAAGTGAAGGGAAGGGGGGAACAAACCCAGCCAAGTGATGGATGGATAGAGGTGAGGGGGAGGGGAGGGGGGGTGGAGGGGGGGGGGGGGGGTGGTGATTGACTTGTGCTTTGATTGACTTGTGTGGAGAAAAACTGTGCCCATTAACTGCTGGGGTAGAGATTTATGTTTTTGGACAAGAGATACAGGGAGATGTGAGGAAGAATAATTTTACACAGCAGTGGTAATGACCTGGAACTTAGAGTGTACGTGTACGTGGGTGGTGCAAGTAGAGATGAACAATAAAATCATCAGTTCAAAACAACATCAGATAGAACTTGAGGGAAATAAATTTACAGGGGTGTGGGAACAGAGTGGTGGATTGGAATTAACTGAAATATGAGGCAGTGAGTGTCTGTGGATTCACTGGCCAACTGACTTCCTTGTGCATTGAATCTCATTTTATTCAGAATGGCAGGCTATCGGAAGTTGTGATTCAGATTGTGAAGTAAGTTCATAAAATATAAAAATAAAGGTCAAATACCATTGAAAAGATATTCTAATTTTCTGGCAATTGCATATTTATAAGATGTTTCAAGCATGGTTTTGTGTTTGTTGGATTTATAAACTATGTGCCCAAAGCCCAAAATGGCGCCCAAGCCAGGTGACTATTTGTGTGCTGGTCAAAGAAGCAGATCTGCAATCACGCATGACAATCGTTCCACTCTTTTAAATCTCTACTCCAACAGCAGCATTTCTTCCTTTAACTATGCTCACTAAATGTTATTCACGTTATTCCCTTTATCATGCATCTGTACACTGTAGATGGCTCAATTGTAATAATGTACTGCCTTTCCACTGACTGGTTGGCACGCAACAACTGATACCTTGCAAAGATCATACTTGACCTGCTTAGACAATGTGGGGTCATCCTTCTGGAAAGTCTTGGATCTAGACTGTAGAAGAAAGTGAAGCTTCCAGTTCATCCAAGGTTTCTGCTTAGGATAGACCCAAATTGTCTTTGTTGGAATACAATCAACAAATTTTTGATGAAACCAATGGTGACTGAGGTATGCTCATTTAGGCTTGATGTAGTGGTCTTGAACTATCTAAGTTTGATGAAAAAGAAATAATAATTCAGGGCTTTTAAAATTGAATTGGATGGGCACTTTTGAGAAAATAATTTGCAGTGATCCAAAAAAGTGTGCAGACTGGAGCTAATTATTTGTTCCAAAAAAGTATGGCACTCTGGCACAGTGGTAGAGTTGCTACCTTACATTGCCAGAGATCCGGGTTCGATCCTGACTACGGGTGCTGTCTGCATGAAGTTTGTATGTTCTCCCTGTGACCGGGTGGGTTTTCTATGGATGTTTGCAGGTTTGCAGATTAATTGGCTTCGTTAAAATTGTAAATTGTCCCTAGTGTGTAGTATAATGTACGGGGTGATCGCTGGTCCGTGCAAACATGGTGGTCCGAAGAGCCTGTTTCCATGCTGTATCTTTAAACTAAATGAACCTAAACTAAAAGCAGCATATACTCAATATGCCAGATAATTTATTTCTGTGGTTCAATGGTTCTATGATGCTACCTTCCTGTGAGTCAAACAATGAAGACCTTTTGATGCATTCACTTTTAGTTTTGATGCCCATGAAAAGCAGTGACAGTCAACCATTTGGGCCACATTTTGATATATCACTTACAGAGCTGAATACTCCAGCACTTTGTGCACTTTTGTGTACTAACCAGCTTCTGCACGTCTTTGTTTCTATATTTTGTCTGCTCCACTGCGAAATCTCCCCAAGGTATGCCTACTTTGAAGAAGTTCTCTTCCCTCCAATGGGAGTTCTGCGAGGCCCTCTCTCACTGCTCCCCCTCTGTGATTCCTACTGCTCTCCGGCCCTACGACCTATTATCTGCCATACTTTCTCCTGCCTCTCCCCTTTTCCAGCTCACCTCCCACCCCCATCCCCTCATCACAATCACTCTGAAGAAGGGTCTTGACCAGAAATGTCACCTATCCATGTCCTCTAGAGAGGCTGCTTGACCAGCTGAGTTACTCCTTTTGCTATTTCTCCCATTTCTCCATGTTGGATTAGGAGACTGTTCCTCCCGATAGTTCTGGAATGAAGTGCCTCTTTAAATTAAGATTGTGTGATGTAACCTTAAAAAAATCATGAAGGTTTTCTGAACGTTCACACCCTGCCTGAGCTGTACTTACCTACTCCTTAAATGACTTGAGTATGGTTTCCCTTGCCAAAAGAATTTTAACACTCTGAGCTGTTACCAAATAAGAAATTCTAAAGAAATGTGCCTGTCTACTTTAAAGATAAATGGTTTATCAAAGCATCATTGTACAAATAAAAAAGTTTGATTTTGTCTTGGTTATTTACTATAGATTGAGGTGGTGACATACTGAATCATTTTCTGTTTTGAGAGTAAAAGATTCAGTCAGTAAAGTTTTGACAGATGACAATGTTGGCTTAAATCTCCAGACGCTTGTTTGCAATGTACAAGCGATTATTTCTAACTATTCTCACCTCTCTTTAATCTTTAAAGACTAGACTGCCTTTTGGGAAAATTTAGTTAAGTCTGAAAATGAATTCTTTGAGCCCCCTTATTTTGTTTTGCCTGGAGCCATGTCTGGAGTAATGATTTATCTGTAAAGCGTATAACATTCCAGCAGAAAATTATCTGCTATTTTTTCAACTAATTATTTCTACTGATTCAATAGTGGCAATAATTTTCTTCCAATGAGAACAAATATTTGCAATCTAAAGTTTTGTTTACAGAATATCAAAAAATCTAAGAATAATGTAGCACAGAAGCAGAAATTAAGTCAAAGTGGAACATTTAATGAGAAATTCAACACCTTTCCCTTATGCCTGTACATTTCTTGTCTTGGAGTGCTTCCATTCCTCTTTGAATTAAATATTGTATACACCACCAGGTACTGCGTTTTCAAATCTTTCGTCCTTGGCATCAACCCTTCAGCCACAACTTAGCCAAAAACGTGGACTCGGCTCATTTCTGGTCGACTACATGCTTGCTAAGGCTAGTTCAAATGCAAATTGTGAAATCTGTTTAAACAATGTATGTAATTGAAAGGTCCTTCCATCAAGTTATATTTCACACTCTTTAGGTAACAATAACTCTTAACATGTGGGATTCAGAAAAAATGCCATTTGTGTGCCTCACAGTGTCAAAGATATTTGGGCCTAAAACTGCTGTGGAGATGTGTTCAAAGGCAGGAAACTGTGAAGGGTGGGAGAGAGGACGGAATATGGGGTGGGGAGGAGGAATGTAGTGGTGTTGGGGGTGAATGGCCCATGAATATGGAGCCACAACATAAAGTCCGATTCATAGAGTCATAAAGTACAGAAACCGGCCATTTGGCCCAAATTGTGCATGCCAACCAAGTTGCCCCATCTACACCTGTCCCAGCCTGCATTTGGTCAAATCCCTTTAAACCTCCTCCAACCTCATCTATTGCATACGCTGCTCTAGATGTCAACTTATTTACATCGGCGAAACCAAGCGCAGGCTCGGCGATCGCTTCGCTGAACACCTGCGCTCGGTCAGCATTGACCAATCTGATCTCCTGGTGGCCGAGTACTTCAACTCCCCCTCCCATTCCCAGTCTGACCTTTCTGTCATGGGCCTCCTCCAGTGCCATAGTGAGGCCCACCGGAAATTGGAGGAACAGCACCTCATATTTCGCCTGGGCAGTTTGCAGCCCAATGGTATGAACATCGACCTCTCCAACTTTAGATAGTTCCTCTGTCCCTCTCTTCCCCTCCTCCTTCCCAGATCTCCCTCTATCTTCCTGTCTCCACCTATATCCTTCCTTTGTCCCGCCCCCCTGACATCAGTCTGAAGAAGGGTCTCGACCCGAAACGTCACCCATTCCTTCTCTCCCGAGATGCTGCCTGACCTGCTGAGTTACTCCAGCATTTTGTGAATAAATACCTTTAAACCATTCCTATCTACGAACCTGTTCAAATGTCTTATAAATGTTGTTGTAGTACCTGCATCAACGTCCTCCTCTGGCAGCTCATTCCATATACCCAGCACCCTCTGTGTGAAAATGTTGCCCCTCAGGTTCCTATTAAATCTTTCCTTCATCACTTTAAACCTACTTCATGTTTTAGTAACAACAGTTAGCCATTAATACCCCTGTATGCTTGTCTTATTCCTGTTTACATGAAACTTGAAGAAAAGTCCTGACCCAAAATATTGCATATCTATTCCCTCCACAGATGCTGCCTACCCCACTGAGTTGTTAATTTCATATCATGATAATGTGTGACCATTCTTTCCAGATGTATACACTGGTAGCCAAATGAAATGTTGGACCATCTGCACAGTGTCCCTGTTATTTAAAAGTCTAACCAATAATCTTTAAAGAGACTTTAGCAGAATTAACAAAGAAAATACCAGATGTGTTATTTTTTGCTTGTCAAAATTATAGTTGACCACCGCAGGATTTAGTTCACTTTCTCTGCCTTTTCCAAAAACTTAGCTAAGGGTGTTAATACTGATGGTGTTAATACATGGTGTTAATACTGATCAAAATTCATCAGGCCTCAAATCGTCAACATTGCGGTTTTAATTGGCATTTACTGTTTAAATGCTTACTTCAAACAAAATAATGAGAGGATTTGAGTATAGGAGTAAAAAGGTTATTCTGCAGTTGTATAGGGCCCTCGTGAGACCACATCTGGAATATTGTGTACAGTTTTGGTCTCCTAATTTGAGGAAGGACATCCTTGTAATTGAGGCAGTGCAACATAGGTTCAGGAGATTGATTGCTGGGATGGCGGGACTGTCATATGAGGAAAGATTGAAAAGACTAGGCTTGTATTCACTGGAGTTTAGAAGGACGAGAGGGGATCTTACAAAGACATATAAAATTATAAAAGGATTGGACAAGCTAGATGTAGGAAAAAATGTTCCCAATGTTGGGGGAGTCCAGAACCAGGGGCCACAGTCTTAGAATAAAGGGGAGGCCATTTAAAACTGAGGTGAGAAACTTTTTCACCCAGAGAGTTGTGAATTTCTGGAATTCTTTGCCACAGAGTGCAATGGAGCCCAAATCACTGGATGAAGTTAAGAGTTAGATAGAGCTATGGGACCTAGTGGAATCAAGGGATATGGGGAAAAGTTGGGCACAGGTTATGTTGTGGATGATCACACTGATTGTGGATGATCAGCCATGATCACAATGAATGGCGGTGCTGGCTCAAAGGGCCAAATGGCCTCCTCCTGCACCTATTTTCTGTTTCTATGTTTCTAAAATGAATCATTTGATGAACCTAAGCTAAGGCCCTCCAAGTATAGTCCAATGATGCATCCTGGTGTTGAAGTCACTACTTTGGATTATATAAATGAGGTAACCTATTACCCAAGACATATATCAATTTCTAAGCCAATGGTGAATGGACAAACACAATATTTGTACTGCAATCCATAGACTTTACGACGTTGGGAATTCCCATAATGCGTAACTTGCCTTAAGAAGTTTCTTTTAAGAAATTGTCTGAAGACAGGTCCTTAGCCAAAACATTGCCTATCCTTGATCTCCAGAGATGCAGCCTGACCCGCTGAGTTACTGCAACACTTTCTGTCCTTAGTGGTAAACCAGCATCTGCAGTTCCTTGTCTATACAGGCATAATCTCCCCGGTATTTCACTGAGATTTTAATCTGGATTGATAAGTGAAGATTGAAGCTTGAATGCACATCATTCAGACTGTGCATCAACTTGACACTTAGCAGGGAATAGGTGAAAATGTATGGGTGAACACAAGGAAATGATTTCCGATGGCATTAAAATGGGTTTGGTATTTCCAATAAAAGGAAGGACAAGAATAAGATTTGCAAATAGGCAGGAAGTGGAAATTTGGAAGGGAAAGAATTTATGATGGAAGATTAAATCACAGCTGTCAAATTCAAAAGTATCCCGTACTGACCTAAATTGGCAAAAGAGCTGATTTGAGGTATATCAAGATTTTCACAATCATAAAATGATCCAAAATATCATGTAAACATTTCAAAGCAAAGTTGTGAATTAAAATTAAATGTGTTCGGTAAATTATGATTTATTATATTTAAAAATATAAAGGAACTCATTTCAGGAAAGGTTTTATTATAGAAAGCAACAATAAAGAATGTTTTTTGACCAGCCAAATTATCTTGGAGTCATTGGTCGGCTGCCAACAGAGTAATTAATGTACATTCCATGTTTCCAAACAAGAATAGATAAATTAGACAAATTGCAAGATTAGTAGGTATTAACACTTGTTGAGGTAACAACGTTCTAATTTTTTAATTTGCTTATATTTCTTTGCATTCTTAACTACTTATTATCATTAACTAGTTGTGCAGAGTTGATGTGCTGTCAGGAATCAGCTCATGAACATAAAAAACAGCCGAAAGACTAAAATGCCCGTGAAAGGTCAATAGACATTGAAGCAACATTTTACATAGATACCTTGATTTATTAATAAATTCACAAAATCATGAGTAACAATTGGGAACTGCGGCAGCTAATGATAACGAGACTGGATTCCTGTTAATGGATTTCAGGTAACTAAACTTGTGTTAAGGTTTCACCTGATTTGACTTCTTTGAATACAGCAGATACTGAACTGTGCATTTATCTGGCTAATTTTCTTTGGAAAGACATTACAAGTCAGCACTTTTAATAATTCTTGATTTAAAATAAAGCAGAACGAACACATTTGGACAAAAGTTGAACTAGTTTGAACTAGTCGCCAGAATAAATCTTCAGTTCATGGATTTACTTTGAATGATGTAATATGTTGAAAAAGACAATGATGTAATGCACATCCTGAATAAAATACAACGCTCCTCACCGCCGTGCCAATCTGTACAAGCCCTGTCACAATTTTTCAACAAATGCTGAAAGAACTAAATAACCAAGAATTAAGATTCCGTGCCAAAATAAATCTGTCATCTATTTATCAATGTTTAAGCATTGGCGCCACAAGGGCATTGGCTTAGGATTCATTTATTTTATCATTTAATTTTTTGTTGAGTACATAAGTAGTAACAAACTACACCTTAATGCAAAAGGTGAACAGAAGGGCGATATTAAATATAAAACCAATGGATGTATTGCCAATGTCACATCTGCACAGGCTCAAATAGATCTGCAGGAATAATTTTCAAAGAAGGGCTCAAAGTTACTTTACAGACTTGGAAAATTTAGTGGAAGGTACAAAAGAAGTTATAAGGTATTATTTGCACAGCATGTGATAATACTACTACATAATAAATTGAAAAATAATGCAGTACTCAAACAGAGCTCAAAATCTAAAGTTCACTCTCTTTACAAGGGAAGGATAATTTAAGGGTTTTTCCAGGTTAACCATTTGCCAACCACTAATTTTTATAATTTTTTTTTAAATCGGCACCAAGTCAGGGGACAGGGATTCAGATTTCTAGACTATTGGGATCTCTTCTGGTGCAGGGGTGACCTATACAAGAGGGATGGATTGCACCTTAACTGGAGGAGCACAAATATCCCGGCAGGCAGGTTCGCTAGTGCTACATGGGTGGGTTTAAACTAGATTGGCAGAGTGGAGGTGAGGGGGGGGGGGGGGGGTTGGGTGAGTGGGGGGTGGGGGGTGGAGGGGGCATCTTATCCAGGACCAAAGCAGATGAGAGGTCAGAAGTTGGTATGGAGAATGGTGAGGGAAAGTATAGAGGACAGAATAAGCAGGAGAAAGGCAGGGAGTGTGGAAGGAATGTTTGTTTAAATTGCACTTATTTTAATGCAGGAGGCTTGACGGGTAAGGCAGATGAACTAGGGCATGGATAGGTACGAGCGACTGGAACGTTGTAGCAATTATAGAAACCTGGTTCAGAGCGAGGCAGGACTGGCAGCTCAATGTTCCAGAGATACAAGTGCTTCAGGAGAGACAGAGATGAAGATAAAAGAGGAGGGGGGGATTGCATTATTAGTTAAGGAGGATGTCACGGCAGCGGTTGGAAATGACATTACGGATGGATTGTCTAGTAAAGCTATATGGGTGGAGCTGAGGAACAAGGAAGGGATGATCACATTGTTGGCGGTGTAGTATAGACCCTCGAATAATCGAGGGGATTAGAAGAGCAAATATGCCAGGAGATTGCAGGCAGTTGCAGGTCTAATAAGGTTGCTGTAGTAGGGGATTTTAACTTTCCCAATATTGACTGGGAATGTTATAATGCAAAAGATTTAGATGGGGTAGAATTTGGAGTTTGTAGATGAGTCTTGTGGGAACAGCGACCACTGTTCCATTAGGTTTAAGATAGTTATGGATAGGGTCACAAAGGGGCCACGAGTTAAAATGCTAAATTGGGGCAAGGCCAACTTTGAAGGTATGAGACAGGAACTCACTCAAATTGATTGGAGTAGGTTGTTTGAAGGAAAAGGAACGTCATGAAAGTGGGATGTTTTTATAAGTGTGCTTACAAGAGTTAGAGTGAAGGGCAAGGCAGGCAAATGTAGGAAGCCTAGATGACGAAGTAAATTGAGTCTTGGTCAAGAATAAGAAGGAGGCATAGGACAGGTATGGGACCTGTCAGCCTCTTGCATTCAAATAGGCAGCTGGCATAAAACTATGGTTTGGCTTTTCAAAATATTTCTCAATCTGGCCTACCAGCTTTGAGATTATGTGTATATACCTATTTAGTACAGGAAAGAACTGCAGATGCTGGTTTAAATCGAAGGGAGACACAAAATGCTGGAGTAACACATGTCTGGAGAGAAGTAATGCGTGACGTTTCGGGTCAAAACCCTTCTTCCGACTGAAGAAGGGTCTCGACCCGAAACGTCACTCGTTCCTTCTCTTCATCGATGCTGCCTGTCCCGCTAAGTTACTCCAGCAAATCCTAGATTTATAGGGTAGATAAATCTATCCTATTTAGTATATATGCCCTTTCATTTATACTTCCTTCTTTAAACATACTTCTTCCTTCAATTACATCTTCCATGTTTTTGGTGATTACAGCTTGTTTGAGTCAGTAACTATGCTTAATGTTTATCACACAAATGAGTGTGATGGCATTTTCATATTTTCAAATTAGCTGACACAAAGATGGAAGTAACCAAAAAATAGGAGAAACAAGAAACAGCAGATGCTGGAACCTTGAGCAAAGTGCTTTTTCAAACAAAAAAGATGCCCAACTTGAAGTGTCACCTATCTATAGAACATAGAATGTCGAACATAGAACAGTACAGCACAGGAATACAATGGTCCACAATATTTGTGCCAAACACGATGCAAGTTAAACTGATCACCTCTGCCTGTACATGATTCATATCTTTCCATTCCCTGCATTTCACATGTCTATCTTACAATCCCTTAAACACCACAAATGTATCTGCCTCCAGCAACCACCCTTTTGTACCCTGTAAGGATGCTGCCTGACCTGCTGAATTACTCTTGCACTTTATGTTTTCCTCCAATAAAATAAGAAGGGGTTTGGATTGCACGTTATATGACCTTAGAATATCACAAATTGCTTACACTCGCTATTGTTGGATCTTCTTTCAGAATCTTTCCAACCTGATGCAATAAAACAAAGTTGATTTGAATTTTGTTTTGAATTTTGTCTGTCCTCACCGTCTCCATCATGGTCTGGTTTGGCTCGTGATGCACGACATCCGGAGGCTGCAGCGCATCGTTCGATCAGCTGAGAAGGTTGTTGGCTGCAACTTTCCCCCCATTGATGAACTGTACACTGCAAGGGCCAGGAAGCGAGTGGTAAGATCATCTCTGACCCTCTCACCCTGGCCACAAACTCTTTGAAGCACTTCCCTCTGGAAGGTGACTCCGGACTGTCAAAGCAGCCACAGCCAGACATAAAAACAGCTTTTTTTCCACAAGCAATAGCTCTACTCGATAACAAAAAGTCTGTAACCTGCTTTTTCTCTGGTATTTTATTTCATTCACATGTTTAAACTATAATGTTTTATTCTTAATGTTTTAATGTTTTATGTTTTATTCTTAATTGTTTACTATATGTTGTGTTGTTACTTGCGAGCAAAGCACCAAGGCAAATTCCTTGTATCTATACATACTTGGCCAATCGAATTTATTCAATTCAATTAATTCAGTTCAGTTCAGTTCAGTTCAGTTCAGTTCAGTTCAGTTCAGTTCAGTTCAGTTCAGTTCAGTTCACTTCAGTTCAGTTCACTTCAGTTCACTTCAGTTCACTTCAGTTCAATTCAGTTCAATTCAATTCAATTCAATTCAATTCAATTCAATTCAATTCAATTCAATTCAATTCAATTCAATTCAATTCAATTCAATTCAATTCAATTCAATTCAATTCAATTCAATTCAATTCAATTCAATTCAATTCAATTCAATTCCTCTCCAAAACTCCAATGGATAAAATAATCAGCAATAGCACAAAGAAGAACTGTTGGTAAAAATAATCATTGGGATTATGACTCCTGAAGGAAGGCACCTTTGAAGGCAGAGGTGGCTACCACCTTTATCTGGAATCAATTGGTACACCTAATTGCCAGTTCCAACTTCTCAAAATGTAACATTTGCATTTACTGGAGTCGAGATCACCTCATGTCAGTTCACATCATGCTTGTTATTCCACAATCCGCAGTATGGTCAGACATACAACGATAATGACTTGGGTGTGTTAAACTTACTGAGAGGTACATTGCATTTACCTCACGAATACCTACATTGGAACCACCCTAACCACCACCTCCTCCCACCCATTAAACGCAATTCGCCTCAAACTGATTACACTATGACAGCAAGAGAACAAATTACATTGAATTAGAGAAAAAAAACAGTGTATGCTTCACCGCTATTCACATTTCAATCAACCCTCCCCTAGCCATCCTTACCTAATTCCATTTTCATTCTCCTTCCCCCTCATATGACAACTTAGTCTCCCCTTGACTGGATATTTATTATTATAATAATTCTCTATTTGATTATTTCCAGTTGGGTTCTTCTATATGTATTCCATCTGTTTCTAAATCAAATCCTCTCAATAATTTTAAAATCTATTTAGTTATCCCGCAGGTTCCCCATTTTGAGAGAAAAGAGTCAATTTAGCTTTAAAGTAAAATCTTGCACTATCATGCAAGTATTTTTGATATATTTTCATTGCTCTACATGGTGACAAAACTGTGCACAGTACTCTATGCTCTAATCAAGACTCCATACAAGTTCAGACTAACCACTCCGGTTTTCAATTCTGTCCCTTTGGCAAAAAGCCATAGTGTTTGGTTTTGCTATGTTATGGACTGATTAACCCGCATGACCTCTTTCTTCCACTCTCCTATTTAGATATTATTTTTCAACCTTTTTGAGAATTATTCTTCCTTACTTTTCTTGCCAATGTTTAAAAGCTCACACTCATTTATGTTGATATTTATTAGACAAGAATGTGCTCAGTCTGCACGTTTAATGCGAGACACAATTTTGTGTCCACAAACAATCTCAAATAAGATCAAATAAACTGCCTTTAAGTAAACATATAAAAAATCACTGATCTTTTGCCACAGCCCAATTTTCTGCTTGTCAATTGCCTTGGTATCTAAATGCAGCATGAATTTATAATTGTGGTTCAAATGTAGTTGTTGGTAATCCTTTGGAAAAAGAAAGAAAGAAAGAAAGAAAGAAAGAAGGAAAGAAAGAAAGAAAGAAAGAAAGAAAGAAAGAAAGAAAGAAAGAAAGAAAGAAAGAAAGAAAGAAAGACAGACAGACAGTCAGACAGACAGACAGACAGACAGGCAGACAGACAGACAGACAGACAGACAGACAGACAGACAGGCAGGCAGACAGACAGGCAGGCAGGCAGGCAGGCAGGCAGGCAGGCAGGCAGACAGACAGACAGACAGACAGACAGACAGACAGACAGACAGACAGACAGACAGACAGACAGACAGACAGACAGACAGACAGACAGACAGATAGATAGATAGATAGATAGATAGATAGATAGACAGACAGACAGACAGACAGACAGACAGACAGACAGACAGACAGACAGACAGACAGACAGACAGACAGACAGACAGACAGACAGACAGACAGACAGATAGATAGATAGATAGATAGATAGATAGATAGATAGATAGATAGATAGATAGATAGATAGATAGATAGATAGATAGATAGATAGATAGATAGATAGATAGATAGATAGATAGATAGATAGATAGATAGATAGATAGATAGATAGATAGATAGATAGATAGATAGATAGATAGATAGATAGATAGATAGATAGATAGATAGATAGATAGATAGATAGATAGATAGATAGATAGATAGATAGATAGAACTGTCAAAGACCAGGCGGCACAGCTTCAAGATGAGATGGGAGGGCATTGCATAAGATTTTACACAGAAGGTGGTACGTTCCTGAGAAATGCTGCCAGGGATGGTGGTGGAAACAAATACAATAATGGCATTTACGAGGATTTTAGATAGGCACATTAATATCCATGGAATGAAGGGATATGGATCATGTTCAGGCGTAAGGTTGAATTTTGCATCACGTTTGGCACAGGCATCATGGTATCAAGATACAAATACTGTAGCTACAATAAACCGATCGGAAAGGATTTATTTAGTAAAATATGAAGATTGACAATGCAAGACAACAAATGTGAAACAATTAAAGTTCATTGCATATTGGTTTTTGGAGCAATTTTCCTGACATTCAATCATTGAGAACGACAGATGCAATTGCTGGGAGATTCTACCTTCCAGCAGGGAAAAGTGGACCGGGTTTGCTGGTGAACAAGCAATCAGCTGACTTGGTGAACGACGTGTTAAATCTTGAACAACAAGAACAAGGCTGAGATTTATCCTTTTGACAGCTTAATTTATTCACTGGAAGTCTGCTGAACCAGGACATGTCTGTCAACCCCAAACCGAATAGGGAAAAATTAGATTCTGCCAAAGATCAGTCAGAAACAAGATGATCGCCAGTGCACAATGTCTCCACCAAGCAGATACATTTCAACATTTGGTGCAAAGTTGCATTTCTCACTCATAGTCAGAGTTTGTTTGGGCACTACATGTACAATCTAGCTAACTCCTTCATACTAGTTATTCCTGGGTGTGTAGGAAAGAATTACAGATGCTGGTTTATACTGAAAATAGGCACAAAGTGCTGGAATAACACAATGCGTCAGGCAGCATCTCTGGAGAACATGTATTCGTGATGTTTCAGGTCGGAACCCTTCTTCAGAGGAAGGCTACCGAACCAAAATGTATTCCTTTCCCTATTCCATTTTACTTTTCTATTCCTTTTCTCCAGAGATGCTGCCTGACCCGCGGAGTTACTCGAGCACTTTGAGTCTATTACTGGGTGTGATTGATGCAGTTGCTTCAGAACCACAGAGCGGCACAGTGGTAGAGTTGCTGCCTTACGGGGCCGGAGACCATGTTTGATCCTGACTACGGGTGCTATCGATACAAAGTTTGTCATTTCTCCCTGTGAACATGTGGGTTTCCTCTGGGTGTTCCAGTTTCTTCCCACACTCCAAAAAAACTTACAGGTTTGTAGGTTAAATGGCTTTGGTAAAATTGTAAAATAGTCCCTAGTGTGTAGGATAGTTTTAGTGTATGGGGTGATTGCTAGTCAGTACAGACTCTGTGGGCCGAAGGGCATGTTTCCATGCTGTATCTCTAAAGTCTAAAGTCTAAACTCAACACACAAAGTTGCATGGAAATGACAAAGCCCAGCTCATAGATACATAGATACATAGGCAATAGGTGCAGGAGGAGGCCATTCAGCCCCTCGAGCCAGCACCGCCATTCAAAGTGATCATGGTTGATCATCCACAGTCAGTACCCCGTTCCTGCCTTGATTCCGCTAGCCCTAAGAGCTCTATCTAACTCTCTCTTGAATGCATCCAGTGAATTGGCCTCCACTGTCTTCTGAGGCAGAGAATTCCACAAATTCACAACTCTGCGTGAAAAAGTTTTTCCTCGTCTCAGTTGTATATGGCCTACCCCTTATTCTTAAACTGTGGCCCCTGGTTCTGGACTCCCCCAACATCGGGGACATTTTTTCTGCATCTAGCGTGTCCAACCCCATAATAGTTTTATATGTTTCTATAAGATGCCATCGCATCCTTCTAAATTCAATGTTCAACCTAAAATTGAGTAGTATTTCTACAAAGCCTAACATCATTGGACAAGCACAACAGCACTGAATCACTCCCTTTTAAGCCCATTCCAAGGTGGATTTATGCACCAGTTTTTACTACATCTCTACTAGCTGGAGAATACTAACAGGGATTTACAATAAAAACTTGACTTAATCCTTCCATGTGCAAAGATAAGAAAAGTTAAGAAGTCATGCATCTCTCTCCCACGTAATCGATAAGAATTAAATAAATTTTATTAGCCAAGTATGCATACATACAAGGAATTTGCCTTGGTGCTTTGCTCGCAAGTAACAACACGACATCCAGTAAACAATTAAGAATAAAACATTATAATTTGAACATGTGAAGAATGAAATTAAATATCAGAGCAAAAGGAGGCTTTTTGTCAATATCTCGTCAATAATTAATTTGATAATTGAGATTAACAGCTTTTTCATCAACGGGGTGGCACAATGGTGCACCGGAAGAGCTACTTACTGCATTACAGTCCCAGAGATCCTGGTTCGAAGAAAGACACAAAAAACTGAAGTAACTCAGCGGGACAGGCGGCATCTCTGAAGAGAAGTAATGGGTGATGTTTCGGGTCGAGACCTTTCTTCAGAACCCTGGTTCAATCCTGACTTATCGGGACACGGGTGCATTCAGTGAGCAGTTGCACTTAAGGGAACTCTACAATGTTCATAAGTTCATAAGGTCTGGGTGCAGAACTAGGCCACTCGGCCCATCGTCCACTCTGCCGTTCAATCATGGCTGATCCATCTCTCCCTCCCAACCCCGTTCTCCCGTCTTCTCCCCATAACCCTTGACACCCAGCTCCCCAGATAATGCATCCATCTTCTACACTCAGCACGAAGTTCTACAATTGGCAGGACATTAACTGTAGTTCTTAATTTTTTTGTTTTAGTTTTAGAGATACAGCGTGCAAACAGGCCCTTCGGCCCACCGAGTCCACATCGACCGGCGATCCCCACACATTAACACTATCCTACACACACTAGGGACAATTTACACTTCCACTAAGCCAATTAACCTATAAACCTGTATGTCTTTGGAGTGTGGGAGGAAACCAAAGATCTCGGAGAAAACCCACGCAGTCACAGGGAGAACGTACAAACACCATACAGACAGCATCCCATAGTCGGGATCGAACCCGGGTCTCTGGCGCTGCAAGCGTTGAAAGGCAGCAACTCTACCGCTGCGCCACCATGCAGTCTGCAGGCCACCCTTTTGTGACAGACTCTCAAACCTGAGATAGTACAGGCTGTTTTGTTGCTCGGCAGATTTGCAACAAATCTCTTTATGTTGAGATGTTTCAACATCAACACTTGGCCCTATGTCTTTCACAACCAACTCTGGCACTGGGGAACAATTCAGCATTTCCATGCTATATCCCTGCTTTTGGAACAATTATACATTCAAAGTCCACCTTTGAAATTGTGGGGAAACCATTTAAATAATTAGCTCCATTAAATGGGACTAGGGAAATCAGCGGCTTATGTACAAACTTTTCTACATATAAATCTTCCATTCTTGTAATTAAAAACTATTCCAGATTCGACTTAACTATCAGTCAACTTGTTATTTTCACAAACCCTGATGGACTTTGCCTCAGAAGGCAGTGGAGGCCATTCTCTGGATGCTTTCAAGAGAGAGTTAGATAGCGCTCTTAAGGATAGCGGAGTCAGGGGGTATGGGGAGAGGGCAGGAAAGGGGTACTGATTGTGGATGATCAGCCATGATCACATTGAATGGTGGTGCTGGCTCGAAGGGCTGAATAGACAATAGACAATAGGTGCAGGAGTAGGCCATTCGGCCCTTCGAGCCAGCACCGCCATTCAATGTGATCATGGCTGATCATTCTCAATCAGTTCCTGCTTTCTCCCCATACCCCCTGACTCCGCTATCCTTAAGAGCTCTATCTAGCTCTCTCTTGAATGTATTCAGAGAATTGGCCTCCACTGCCCTCTGAGGCAGAGAATTCCACAGATTCACAACTCTCTGACTAAAAAAGTTTTTCCTCATGGACTACTCCTGCACCTATTGTCTATTGTCTATTGTCTATTGTCTATTGTCTATTGACTTAACAAACTTTTACACAATCATAATAGGTGCTGCCCATTTGGGGCACTAAAAGATTGAAGTACTTATTCTCTGAGAAGCCAATCAATTTCTGCTTCAGGTTTTGGCATCCTTGCATTGGGAACTGACCTTGGCTTAAAGAATCATGATGGAATGTTAAGATTGACATGCGAATCATGCAATCTGCCCATCCCCAGTTTGAAACTCTTATCAGGTCTCCCTAACACCTCCAATGGTGTACCTACCTCACTCACCCATCCTCCAAAGATGGGTCTCGACCCAAAAAGCCACCCATTCCTTCTCTCGAGAGATGTTTCCTGTCCCGCTGAGTTAATCCAGATTTTTAGAAACATAGAAAATAGGTGCAGGAGGAGGCCATTTGGTCCTTCGAGCCAGCACCGCCATTCATTGTGATCATGGCTGATCATCCCCAATCAGTAACCTGTGCCTGCCTTTTCCCCAAATCCCTTGATTCCATGAGCCCCTCGAGCTCTATCTAACTCTCATTTAAATTCATCCAGTGAATTGGCCTCCACTGCCTTCTGTGGCAGAGAATTCCACAAATTCACAACTCTCTGGGTGAAAAAGTTTCTTCTCGCCTCAGTTTTAAATGGCCTCCCCTTTATTCTTAGACTGTGGCCCCTGGTCCTGGACTCCACCAACATTGGGAACATTATTCCTGCATCTAGCTTGTTCAGTCCTTTTATAATTTTGTATGTCTCTATAAGATCCCCTCTCATTCTTCTAAACTCCAGTGATACAAGTCCAGTCTTTCCAATCTTTCCTCATATGACAGTCCCTCCATCCCAGGGATTAACCTCATGAGCCTATGCTGCACTGCCACAATAGCAAGGACGTCCTTCCTCAAATTAGGAGACCAAAACTGCACACAATACTCCAGACGTGGTCTCACCAGGGCCCGATACAACTGCAGAAGTGCCTCTTTGCTCCGATACCCAAATCCTCTCATTATGTAGGCCAACATGCCATTAACTTTCTTCACTGCCTGCTGTACCTGCACGCTTACTTTCAGTGACTGGTGTATAAGTACACCAAGGTCTCATTGCACTTTCCCTTTACCTTATTTGACACCATTGAGATAATAATCTGCATCCTTGTTTTTCTCGCCAAAGTGGATAACATCACATTTATCTACATTATACTGCATCTGCCATGCAGCTGCCCACTCACTCAACCTGTCCAAGTCACCCTGCAACCTCCTAACATCCTCTTAGCAGTTCACACTGCCACCCAGCTTTGTGTCATCTGCAAACTTGCGAGTATTACTTCTAATTCCATCATCCAAATCATTAATATATATTGTAAATAGTTGCGGCCCTAGCACCGAGCCTTGCGGCACCCCACTCGCCATTGCCTACCATTCTGAAAAGGACCCATTTATTCCTACTCTTTGCTTCCTGTCTTCCAACCAATTCTCTATCCATGTCAAAACCCTACCCCCAATACCATGTGCTCTAATTTTGCTCACCAACCTCCCGTGTGGGACCTAATCAAAGGCTTTCTGAAAGTCTAGATACACTACATCCACTGGCTCTCCTTCATCTATTTTACTTGTCACCCTCAAAAAATTCCACAAGATTAGTCAAGCAGGATTTCCGCTTCATAAATCCATGCTGACTTGGACCAATCCTTTTATTGCTATCCAAATGCCCCATTATTACCTCTTTAATAATTGACTCCAGCATCTTCGCCACCACCGATGTTAGTCTAACTCGTCCATAATTTCCTGTTTTCTCTCTCGCTCCTTTCTTGAAAAGTGGGATAACATTAGCTACCCTCCACTCCACAGGAATTGATCTTGAATCTATTGAACATTGGAAAATGATCACCTGGGGATTTATCAGCCTTCAGTCCCATGAGTCTACCCAATACTATATCTCGCCTAATGCAAATTTCTTTCAGTTCCTCTGTCTCCCTCGATCCTCTGTCCTCTAATACATCTGGGAGATTGTTTGTGTCTTCCTTAGTGAAGACAGATCCGAAGTACCTGTTCAATTCTTCCGCCATTTCCTTGTTACCCATAATAATTTCACCCGTTTCTGCCATCAAGGGACCCACATTTGTCTTTACTAATCTTTTTCTCTTAACATACCTAAAGAAGCTTTTACTGTCCTTCTTTATATTCTTGGCCAGCTTCGCTTTGTACCTTCATCGAGGGGGCAACCCAGGACAGAGCTGGCCTTCCTGACCAGCTTGTCGAGTCTCTTCCCTTACGCCGCTGAGATGCTGCTGCTCCAGCAGATCACTCCATGGAAAATGGCCGATGCAACCACCGTGTTGTAGAAGGTCCTTAGGAGTGCCCCCTGCACTCCAAAGGACCTGAGTCTCCTTAGCAGATAAAGTCTGCTCTGGCCCTTTCTGTATAGTGCATCGGAGTTTTCAGTCCAGTCCAGTTTATTGTTGAGGTAGACACCCAGGTACTTATAAGAATCCACCCTCCCGATGTCCATTCCCTGGATGTTCACAGGTGCTGGGGGGACCTGGCTGCGCCTGCGGAAATCTACCACCATCTCCCTGGTTTCCCCGCGTTGATCCGGAGGCGGTTCCGCTGGCACCAGTCCACAAACTCCATGATCAGTTCTCTGTACGCCCTGTCATGAGGCCAACGATGACAGAGTTGTCAGAGAACCTCTGTAGATAGGAGCCTGCAGAGCTGTGCCTGAAGTCCGCAGTGTACAGGGTGAACAAGAACGGCGCTAGCACTGTTCCCTGCGGAACCCCAGTGCTGCAGACCACCCTGTCTGAGACCAGGTCCTTTGTCCTCACATACTGTGGTCGGTTGGTGAGGTAGTCCAGAATCCAGGATGTGAGGTGGTGATCCACTCCTGTGCGCACCAGCTTGCCCCCCAGAAGCCCTGGCTGGATGGTATTGAATGCACTGGAGAAATCAAAGGACATGGTTCTCACAGTGCTATCCGGCTTCTCCAGGTGTGAAAGAGCTCTGTTCCGCAGGTAGATGATGGCGTCCTCCACCCCGATGCAAGTCTGGTAGGCGAACTGCAGCGGATCCATTGATGGTCTTACCAGGGGGCGGAGATGGGCGAGGACCAGACGCTCCAATATCTTCGTCAGGTGTGATGTCAGTGCCACCGGCCAGTAGCTGTTGAGTTCCTTCGGGTGCTGCGTCTTTGGTATCGGTACCACGCAGGATGTTTTCCACAGCTGTGGAACTCTCCCCAGTTTCAGGCTCAGATTGAAGACATGCTCCACTATTCCGCACAGCTGGTCTGCACAGGACTTGAGGAGCCTCGAGCTGATGCCGTCCGGACCAGCCGCCTTCCTCGCATTGATCTTCCTGAGTACATTTCTCACCTGGTCTGTGGAGAAAGACAGATTGGAGCACAGGGACTGGGTGCTCAAGGGTGTGAGAGGAGGAGGGGGTGTGGGGGGGATGGTGTGAGGGGAGGAGGTGGGGTTGGTGGAGTTGGGGCAGGAGTAGCAGAAGCAGTGGGTGGTGACTATGGGAGAGGAGGTGGGGCAGCGTACTGGACATGCAGACAAGGGGGGCTGCAGCAAGGGTGACTGGACTGGGGGAGGGGTAGGTGACTGATCGAACCTGTTGAAGAAAAGGTTCAGATCGTTCACCCACTTCTGGGTATGTCATCCCTCGCAAGGGACTGAATTTCATCCCTCACCAACAGAGCTACCCCACCTCCTCTGCCCACTTGCCTGTCCTTTACTATAGGACGTATAACCTTGAATATTCAGTTCCCAGTCCCGATCCTCCTGCAGCCACATCTCTGTAATTCCCACAATGTCATATTTACCAATCTCTAACTGGGCCTCAAGTTCATCCACTTTACTTCTTTACTACTTTATTTTTTTGGTCTATCTTTGGTTTAAACCAGCATCTGCAGTTCCTTCCTACTCCAACTCAGCAGGATTTATTTCAACCAATCTTCATCTGATTTCCTGCTTAGTCTAATACTGCAATTGAACTTACTGTTGTAGCCCACTTTTCTTTTGATTTTTTTTTGTTGCTTAATGCATACAATTGTGAGATTCTCCTTTCTTTTGAAAAATAATTGCTCTCTTGTCTCACCTGGTGTGTACGTTCATTGTTCAGGAACATTCTCCTCAGTGCCAATGTGTTATCTTGAACAAAAATGCAGAGATCATGTTCTATACCTTTGACAGATTTATTTAATTCTTACATGCAGAGTAAATGCCAATCGAAATCCTGACAGAGAAAAAATGCCATCTGCCAAAAATCAGGCAGGAATAGCAAGATAATACCCGATGCATAATACCCAACCCAGTTGCTTCAGAAAAGAGCAACCAATTAGTGACCATAATACCAAGGTGTTGTGGTTACCTAAAATTGGCGTATTCAATGTTCATACCTTTAGGTTGTAAATTACCCAAGCAGAATATGAGGTGCTATTGCTCCAGTTTCCACGTGGCATGGAGGATGATCCAAGACACTTTCCAACCACTGCAAATCCAACCACTTTCGGAGTATTGCATACCACCAAGGTGGTGGGTATATGGAAACCACTGCCAGAGGAGGTAGTTGCGGCAGGTATTCTAACAACATTTAAAAGACATTTGGATAGGTACATAGATAGGAAAGGTTTAGAGGAAACTAGATGACCCGTGGACCCCTTGGGTTCCTGTAGTTACTAAAGGTTCTTTAGTGATTTGTCAGTTTCTTTGTTGAACTAAATTAAGGCGCATGTTGCAATCAAAAGCGCTTGAACAATTGGTTGGGCATAAAGCAGCCAAAATGGTACACGATAGCGCAACAATTTGAATGAAACACGACCCGCGGATCCGTTGGGTTCCCATTGTGACAGCCCTGGGGCCGGGTGCGGGCGAGGGGGTAGAGGAAAGTGGAGAGCGAGCCACTCAACTCCGGCGCTGGGCGGCCATCGCGGCGACCAGCAGCAGGAGAGCGGCCGGAAGGCTCTGCCCCATGTTCGTCCTGCCGACGGCCATTTTCTTTGACCTTCTCTCTGCCGCCGCACCGCACCACACGAGGAAGGTCAGGTGCGGGGCATGCCGGGATGGGCGCCAGTCCTCCCGGCACTGTTGTGCAGGCGTGCCGCCACCGCCAAGCCCGGCAACCCTCCCCCAACTGCGCATGCGCGGATACCCGTTGGGTTCCCGTTATGACGCAAGATGAACACAGAGTTATTAGATCAAATTTTCTATTGATGTTTATTTTATGTTTATTTTATGCAAGATGTGTCCGAAATACAGCCAAAACGGTACACGAGAGCGCAACAATTTGAACGAAACTTGATACTGCACACCGCAGGCAAATGGTAAGTAAGGTGCCCCTAAAATTGCTGCGCTATCATGTACGGTTTTGGCTGTACTTCGGGAACATACATAGATATATATATATACAAGAGGAGACTTTTAGTTATATACTAGACAAAGTGGGCCCGTTGGGCCCATTCCCCCACCCCCCCCCCATTCTCTCCTCCCCCAGCCCCACTCTTACTCTCCCCCATCCCGCCCTTTCCCCACCACCCCCCTTTCCCCCAGGACGGTGGTGATTAGGTGGCGCTAAAATTGTGTCGCTATTGTTTACCGTTTTAGCTGCAGGTCCACATGTCTCTCAGAGAGATATACATACATACATACATACATGAATTGTACCGGGGCGGGGGAGCGCAAGCTGATCTCTCACAGTCGCACGGGTCCCATTGTGACGTCACACGCTGAAGACCTTCAAGAAATCGGTTAGAAATGAAATGTTTTAACTTTAAAACCTCTCTAACTTAAAAAATATACGACCAATTAAAATAAAACTTGTTAGAAACAGTCGCGGCGAGAGTAGTGATTAAGGTTTGCCGTTTTGGCCAAATCACAGAAATACATATATAGATACATATGGATATATTTTTATATGCCAAATGCGGGCAGGTGGGCACGGAGATTAAGAAATTGAGAGTGGGGATAGCGTCTTTGCAAAAGGTAGGGTGAGAGGAGGTGTGGTCCAGATAACTGTGGAAGTTAATAGTTTTGTACTAGATGTCAATTGATAGTCTGTCCCCTGCGAGGGGGGCAGAGAGATCAAGAAAAGAGAGAGAGGTGCCAGAGATAATCCATGTGAATTTGAGGGCAGAGTGGAAGATAGTGATGAGGTTAGTGAAATCAATGAGTTTTTCACGGGTGCAATAGCAAGCCCCATTGCTATCATTCATGTAGTAGAGAAAGAGTTGGAGGATGGTCCCAGTATATGTTTTGACTGAGGACTACTCGAAGTAACTGACAAAAGTGTAGGCATAGCTGAGGGCCTTGCGAGTGCCCATGGCTACACCTTTGCCTTGGAGAAAGTGAGAGGAGCCAAAAGAGAAGTTGTTGAGGGTGAGAACCAGTTCTGCCAGGCCGAAGAGTGTGTTATTAGATGGATTACTTGCATTGGTTCCAATCTATCAAAACACTGATTCTGGAGAGATCGCAGATGAATAGAAAACATCAACTATTCAAGATGGGAGGAAGACAGAAAGCAGGTAAACATAGGACTGAAGAAGAAATGTTCTGACCCGAAAGTCACCTGTCCATGTTTTCCAGAGATGCTGCTTGCCCTTTGAGTTAATCCAGCGTTTTGTGTCTTTTCTTTAAGCATAGTCCAGTTAGTCTGACATCTGAAGAAGGGTCTCAACCCAAAACATCACCCATTCCTTCTCTCCAGAGGTGCTGCCTGTCCCGCTGAGTTACTCCAGCTTTTCGTGTCTATCTTTGGTTTAAACCAACATCTGTAGTTCCTTCTTACACATCTGTCATTAGATCATATAAGTCAAGTAGACATGGATTTATGAAAGGGGAAATTGTTTTTGACAATTTTGCTAAAGATGATTGAGGATGTAATATCAGAATGGATAAAGAATGGAGAATACAACTACACTGTCGATGGAATACTCCATTGCAGCATGTGAAACTACATTGGGAATGCAAGTGAAAAATACTACAAAAAGTAACTGTAGTACCCAGATACTTTTTTTTTTGTGGATGATGGTGATAGAAAAATGAGTTTTTCTATCTAAAACTCCAAAAAATTTCCTGTTCAAATATTTTATGAAAGATTTTAAATTCACAAACTAGACTCATTCAATGGACATTGTTTCGGATGACACACCACTGCATTGGAATGGCAGGCAAGATTCTCAAGCCCAGACGTCATTATCTTCCAACTCTGTGGTTAGGGATTTATTATTGAATCAGACTGACCTTATAAAAAACACAAGATTCGGGGTTATTTTTTGGTTTTCAGCAAGTTTTATCCACATCCTCACAAAATGTAGAAATAGGCATTTAAATATCAAGGCAGAAACTTTGATTTGAAACAAAATTTTGCTTAATGACAGAGATTATAAGAGATCAGTAAGGGTGCCAGGGGTTGGATGATTGGATGGCGGAGTAGACTTGATGAGCCGAATGGCCTAATTCTGCTTCTATAACCCCCTCCCCTCCCCCCACTCACCATCAACAACACCATAGTCACATCTGTGGAGTCGTTTAAGTTCCTTGGAACCAACATTTCCAGGGACCTTAAATGGGGGGCCACCATCGACTCCACAGTCAAAAAGGCCCAACAGAGGATGTACTTCCTGCGGCAACTGAAGAAACACAATCTGCCACAGGCAATGATGGTCCAATTCTATACTGCTATCATTGAGTCCATCCTCACCTTCTCCATCATGATCTTGTTTGGCTCAGCCACCAAGCACGACATCCGGAGGCTGCAACGGATCGTTCGCACAGCTGAGAAGGTTGTTGGCTGCAAACTTCCCCCCATCGACGAACTGTACACTGCAAGGGCCAGGAAGCGAGCGGGCATGATCATCTCTGACCCCTCTCACCCTGGCCACAAACTCTTCGAAGCACTTCGCTCTGGAAGGCGACTCCGGACTGTCAAAGCAGCCACAGCCAGACATAAAAACAGCTTTTTCCCACGAGTGATAGTTCTACTCAATAACCAAAGTCTATAGTTTCTTTTTTGCTCTGGTTTATTTTCACCCACATGTTTAGACCGTAATGGTGTATCCTTATTGTTTTGATGTGTTTATGCTTTATTCTTAACTGTTAACTGTATGTATGCGTTGTCATTTGTGAGCGGAGCACCAAGGCACATTCCTTGTATCTGCATACTTGGCCAATAAACTTATTCATTCATTCATAACTTTTGCCATGTTGGCTCCTCAAGATTTGATTCTATCGTACATTGGTGTATTCCATCACCTTATGGCAAGAGTATTTATACAAAAACAATGGTATTGCCAATGCTTCATTATTGTCATGAGATGCAATGAAATATGTTGTTTTGCTTGCTGTCCAGGTAAATATACCATACATGAGTACATGAGGTAGTGCAAAATAGAAAATAAGCAGAGTACAGAAGGGAAAGTGCAGCTGAAAAAATGCAAGGACTGCAACAAGATAGGTTGAAAGATCAGGAATTCAAGACTGATAAATGTGACGAAAGAGCTGTTTGTGAATGTGTGGTGGTGACCCATCTGGTGATGTGTGCTTTCAAGCTTTTTTACTTTCTGGCTGACAGGAGAGAGGGAAAAGAGAATGAATATTTATACAATTGTTTTTCAGACAACTGCATCACCACCTGTTGAACCTGTTTCATGTAATCATGACAGATCTGTAACTCATCTTCTTTGAAGCAATTTTTTAATCATACCTCAGTGCTATGACCAAATGAAAATGTAACTCTGATTGGGTTTTAATATTTGCATTAACCTACCTCCACCAACTTTAAGAGTTTCATATTTCACTTTTCTGATGAAAAGGTTTCCTGTTATTATCCCTGAGTGGTCTATTACTTTGATTCTCCTTATCAAAGGAAACCATTTCCCGCCACATGTCCCATAAATTCCTTTAATCATCTTAAACACCTTAATCACATACATTCAAAGGAATGCAAGCTTAATCCATTCTTGTACCTTAACCCTTTAAACTAGCATCACTGGTGGATCTCAGAATCTATCCAATTGCAGCTCAAACAACTGTATTTGTCTTTAAGCTACTTCAGAAGGCAGGACCAGAATATTCTTCCTGAAATGTGGTGTCCTGAAATGCCATTATACCAAAGGCATACAAGGTAAAATAACATTTTCTGAAGAAGGGTCTCAACCTAAAAAGTCACTTATCCGTGTTCTCCAGAGATGCTGCCAGACATGCTAAGTTACTCCAGCACTTTGTGTCCTCTTAAATCATTTTTGGCAAGTGGATTTGTTCAATCTTTCTTTCTTATATGACACAAAAAGGCTCACACTTGACTCTCCAGTCTGTCAAATGCAGTTAATGGTTTTGTTCGATGTCATGTGGACAAATCAAAGATTAGAGAGCATAACTTTAAGGTGAGAGGGGCAAAGTGTAAAGGAGATGTGCAGGACAGGTTTTTTACACAGAGAGTGGTAAGTGCCTAGACATTGCGGCCAAGAGTGATGATTGGTGCAGTCACAGAGGCTTTTAGATAGGCACATGGAAATGCAGGGAATGGAGGTATATGGATCATGAGCAAGCAGATGATCTTGGCATCATGTCTGGCTCAGATGGTGTGGGCCGAAGATCCCATTCCTAGGCTGCACTGTTCTATGTTCCATGTTCTATATAGTGTCCTCTGCAGTATATTTCAATGGGTATGTGGAAGTGCTGCATCAAATGGTTTAAAACAGAGGTCACAATTTCACTTGGGTCATCAAGCATCCTCATATTTGTAAAGCGGATCACTTTATAATCCATGACTTCATGAGAACTGTCATTATCAATGAGGGATGGAGTGTTATAGAGAATGTCATAGAGTCATACAGCGTGGAAACAGATCCTTTGTCCCAACTTGCCCACGCTGACCAACATTAGTCCCATCTGCCTGCGTTTGGCCCATATCCTTCTAAACCTATCCTATCCATGCACCTGTCCAAATGTTTTTTAAATGTTGTGGTAGCACTGCCTCAACTCCCTCCTCCAGCAGCTCGTTCCATACACCTAGCACCCCTTGTGTAAAAAAGTTGTCCCACGGGTTCCTATTGACTCTTTCCCCCCTCACTTTAAACCGATGTCCTCGGGTTCTTGATTTCCCTACGCTGGGCGAAACATTGTGCTTTACCCAATCTATTCCTCTCATACTGCTGTTCATGTCAGGTCACAGGCCTCTGCTGCAGGGTTAGTGATGCACCCTGCGTTGAATGTGTAGTAGTGTTCCTTCAGGATCATGTGAATATAATCACTGCAAAAATGTTGGCTACTTTTACCCCGATGTGATGTGAACGTAAATGCACTCTTTAATAGTTTTACTGTATTTCTATGAATAGGGGGCTGATGTTGCCCACGTATTGTTCTGCCCCATAGAGGATATAAGAATGATCATGAATGGGAATTATCAAGAATTATCAGCATGCACATTTGGGTGCACATCATGTGTCATAACAGTATTTTGCAGCAGAGCTTTAAAGCCCAATGTTCTAGCTGTACCGCGGGAAAGCTCCTGGTCCTATATATGATTGCTTTTATTTAGACTTCAGACTTTCAAGCTACAAAGTGGAAATAGGCACTTTGGCTCAACGAGTCCGTACGGGCCAGCAATCACCGCACTATCCTACACATGAGGGACAATTTACAAATTTGTTTACTGAAGCCAAACAACCTACAAACCTGTAAATCTTTGCAAAGTGGGAGGATACCGGAGCACCTGGAGAAAACCCACACAGTCACAAGGAGAACGTACAAACTCCATACAGACAGCACCCGTAATCAGGATTGAACCCAGATAGGTCTCTGACTCTGTGAGGCAGCAACTCTAATGCTGTGCCACTGTGCCGCATCCACCCCCATGCCACCATGCCAACCCTGATGCTTTTTTTGGGCTGCTTTTAACTCATTGAGACTTGCACGTGAGAGGCCTTTCCAGAATGACACCCAGGAATTTAGGGAGAGGCTCAAGGAACTGCATATGCTGATTTCCAAAAAAAAGACACAAAGTACTGGAGTAACTCAGTGGGTCAGCAGCATCTGTGGTGTAACATGGATAGGCGACATTTCGAGTTAGGACTCTTCGTCAGACTAATTTGAGCAGGGGGGAGAAAGCTAGAAGAGATGCTGCCTGACCCGCTGAGTTACTCCAGCACTTTATGTCTTTTGAAGTTCAAATGTAAATTGTTTGCTACATAAGAAAGTGTTAAGTCCGCCCTCAACATGTAGTTATCGTTAACTGAGAATGAGCCAGTATTCAAAAAGATGAATGAATGCCTATAAACAATCTCCTGGTCTGTAAAGCAAGGAAAGTTCTTCCATGATTCACTTATGTTAAGATGTATGATTAAAAACGTAGATCAAATAAATATCATTCATTGGCCTGTCCTTTCCGCAGACCATATCTGATCTCCCTTCTTCTGGCATTTTACTTTTCTTTTTAATTTTCTGAGAGAATCTACTCACAGAATTGCAAAGGTAAATCAAGCAATAATACTTGATGCTCACTGATGTTGATTTTTACAAGTTTGAAATTAGGATCCCGACATATACTATTATATCCTGTGGAATATATCACAAAATGCTGGAGTAACTCAGCAGGTCAGGCAGCATCTAGGAGAGACGGAATGGGTGACGTTTCGGGTGGAGACCCTTCTTCAGACTGATGTCAGGGGGGCGGGACAAAGAAAGGAGACAGGAAGGCAGTAGGAGAACTGGGAAGGGGAGGGGAAGAGAGGGACAGAGGAACTATCTAAAGTTGGAGAAGTCAATGTTCATACCGCTGGGCTGTAGGCTGCCCAAGCGAAATATGAGGTGCTGTTCCTCCAATTTCCGGTGGGCCTCACTGTGGCACTGGAGGAGGCCCATGACAGAAAGGTCAGACTGGGAGTGGGAGGGGGAGTTGAAGTGCTCAAGCACCAGGAGATCAGGTTGGTTAAGGCAGACTCAGCGAAGGTGTTGAGCGAAATGATCACCGAGCCTACGTTTGGTCTCGCTGATGTAGAGAAGTTGACATCTGGAACAGCGGATACAATAGATGAGGTTGGAGGAGGTGCAGGTGAACCTCTGTCTCACCTGGAAAGACTGTTTGGGTCCTTGGATGGAGTCGAGGGGGAAGGTAAAGGGACAGGTGTTGCATCTCCTGTGGTTGCAGGGAAAAGTGCCTGGGGAGGGGGTGGTTTGGGTGGGAAGGGACGAGTGGACCAGGGAGTTACGGAGGGAACGGCCTCTGCGGAACACAGAAAGGGGAGGAGATGGGAAGATGTGGCCAGTAATGGGGTACCGTTGGAGGTGATGGAAATGTTGGAGAATGATTTGTTGGATACGTTGGCTGATGGGGTAGAAGGTGAGGACAAAGGGGATTCTGTCCTTGTTACAAGGGGGGAGGGGGAGCAATAGCAGAGCTGCAGGATATAGAGGAGGCACTAGTGAGAGCCTCATCTATAATGGAAGAGGAGAAGCCCCGTTTCCTGAAGAATGAGGACATCTCTAATGTCTTAGTGTGAAACATCTCATCCTGGGCGCAGATGCGGCATAGACGGAGGAATTGGGAGTAGGGGATAGACTTTTTGCAGGAGGCAGGGTGGGAAGAAGTGTAGTCCAGATAGCTGTGGGAGTCAGTGGGTTTGTAGTAGATGTCAGTCACTAGTCTGTCTCCTGTGATGAAAATGGTGAGATCCAGAAATGGTAGGGAGATGTCGGAGATGGTCCAAGTATATTTAAGAGCAGGATGGAAATTGGTGGTGAAATGTATGAAGTCAGTGAGTTCTGCATGGGTACAAGAGGTAGCACCAATACAGTCGTCAATGTAGAGGAGGTAGAGTTCGGGGTTGGGGCCGGTGTAGGTCTGGAACAGGGATTGTTCGACATCCCTGACAAAGAGGCAGGCGTAGCTAGGGCCCATGCGAGTGCCCATAGCTACGCCTCTGGTTCGGAGGAAGTGGGAGGAGTCAAATCCAGTAGAATAAATTGTCTCTCTCTAAACTTGCATCCTGAACCTGACCACAACAAGAAATCAGAGTATGGAGATAAAGAAAATGACAGAGACAGATGCATACAAGGATTACAGATTTATAATCAAGATAATCTTTGGCTAATGAAGTGAGGTTAGATGACAAATACAAATGGGAAAGGAGGCACCTGATGAATTTACATTTTTACACTACTCGATGTTTCAGACAGCCTAAAGCTATCTGAATAAAAATGAACTAATTTGTCATTTATTAACTGAAATTGAGTTTTAGTTCTAAATATTGGTCAATGCCGCATAGACAGTCATAACTTGGATGCGTTTAAGGTGGCGCAGTGGCAAGCTGGTAGTGCTGCTGCCTCATAGTGCCAGAGATTCGGGTTCCATTCTGACCTCAGGTGTTGTCTGTGGAGTTCACACCATTTGCTCTGTGACCTTTTAGTTGTAGCTTGAGATACAATGTGGAAACAGGCCCTTTGGCCTACCGAGTCCGCGACGACCAGTGATCCCCAAACACTAGCATTATCCTACACACTAGGGACAATCTGCAATTTTACCAAAGCCAATTAACCTATAAACCAGTCTGAAGAAGGGTCTCGACCCGAAACGTCACCCATTCCTTCTCTCCCGAGATGCTGCCTGACCTGCTGAGTTACTCCAGCATTTTGTGAATAAATACCTTCGATTTGTACCAGCATCTGCAGTTATCTTCTTATACTCTTTAACCTATAAACCTGTACGTCTTTGGAGTGTGGGAGGAAACCAGAGCACCCCAGGGAAATCCCACGTGTTCATGGGAGGAATGTACAAACTCCGTGCAGACAGCATCCGTAGTCAGGATCGAACCCATGTCTCTGGCGCTGTAAGGCAGCAATTCTACCACTGCGCCACCGTGCCACCCCTTTTTATACTGCACAGAAAAACAATGACCTCGCCGATTTCTTTCGGATTTTCCAGTTTCCTCACACATCCTAAAGATGTGTAGGTTTGTAGGTTAATTGCCCGCTGGAAATTGCCCTTAGTGTCTAGGGAGTGGATGCGAATGTGGAATAATGTAGAACTAGTGTGAACAGGTGATTGATGGTCGGATTCGATTCGGTGGACCTAAAAGGCTGTTTCAATGCTATTTCTTTCGATCAGTCAATTTAGGAACATAAACATCCCTTCGAGGTCTCCCTTTTCCATTGCTACACAAGAATGGATAAGAGGCTGCAGGCTCCATAGTTGTCTTTTGATTACACCTGTGGGAATGTAAATGAGGTTAGTCAAGCAATTGAAGATGAATTATTGTGGCACAATTCCTTTCAAGAAAATATTTTAATAATGGCTCCATTCAGAGATTAGTTGATCAGATTCATAGCAAATTGTTGCAGCATGAAGCCATTTAGCCCCCAAGAGTGCTCTGCCATTTAATGCAATCATGGTTGATTCTCTAATTCAATACCATTTCAGCCAGAATGACACGCTTCCATCACAACCCTCTCCCATTTATGGATAAGCCAGTTTGGAATCCTAAAAGGGGCGGCACGGTGGCGCAGCGGTAGAGTTGCTGCCTTACAGCGAATGCAGCGCCGGAGACTCAGGTTCGATCCTGACTACGGGTGCTGTACTGTACGGAGTTTGTACGTTCTCCCCGTGACCTGCGTGGGTTTTTTCCGAGATCTTCGGTTTCCTCCCACACTCCAAAGACGTACAGGTTTGTAGGTTAATTGGCTGGGCAAATGTTTAAAAAAATTGTCCCTAGTGGGTGTAGGATAGTGTTAGTGTGCGGGGATCGCTGGGCGGCGCGGAACCGGTGGGCCGAAGGGCCTGTTTCTGCGCTGTATCTCTAAATCTAAAATCTAAATCTAAAATCTTCGGTTTCCTTCCGCACTCCAAAGACGTAGATGTTAGTAGGCTAATTGGCTTGGAATAAATGTAAATTGTTCCTAGTGTGTGTAGAATAGGGTTAATGTGCGTGGATCATTGGTCAATGTGGACTCTGTGGGCCGAAGGGCTTGTTTCCACGCTGTATCTCTTAACTAAACTAAACTAAACTATCATGCTACCATGGATTCCATGCACCATAAACCTTTTGGATCAGTTTACCATGAGGGACCTTGTCTTACTGAAGTCCATGTAGACAACATCCTTTGCCCCACCCACCTCAATCACCTTTGTCACCTCCACAAATATCCTAAGAGATTGATTAAATATATTAAGAACATAAGGATGACTAGGGAGAGAATAGGTCCCCTTAAAGTTTAATGTGGCCGTCTACGTGTGGATCTGCAGGAGGTCTCAAATGACTATTTCTCGGCTTTTTTTACTGTGGAGAAGGTCATGGTTGCTGATTAATTCCACGAGGAGAATAGTGATGTCTTGAAATGTATTCAAATTACAAAAGATGATATGCTGAGGGCCTTAAAGCAGATAATGTTGGATAAATCTACAGAGCCCAATTACACGTATCTGAAGACATTGCAGGAAGCCATGGAAGAAATTTCTGGGGCCCTTGCAGAGATATTTGTATCATTTTTAGCCACTGGTGAGGTACCAGCTTCTTCCCCGCTATGTTCAGACTACTGAACTGTTCTTCCATAAGCTTGGGTTTCGTCTGGATCTCCCAACCTACCTCATTACCAACCTTGCACAGTTTTTTGTCTGCACTTTCTCTGCAACTGTAAAGCTATCACACTATGTTGTGCACTCTGGTATTTTCCCCTTTGTACTACGTGTTGAATTTGCATATGGCTTGATTGTACTCATGTATAGTATGACTTCGCTGGATACCTTGCAAACAAAGCTTTTCATACGTGACACTAATAAATCATTACCATAGTAGGGAACTTAGTCAGCATGGCCAAGTTAGGTCAAAGGGCTTATTTCAGTTCTGTGTGACTCTTTGACTCTATGACTCTATTTATTTTTGTTGAAAGATAAATAGTTATCTTAAATATTGAGAACTCCACTGACCTTTGACACTGCATGGAAACAGGCCCTTCGGGCCACCGAGTCCGTGCCGACCAGCAACCCCCAGACATTAGCACTATCCTACACACTAGGGACAATTTACAATCTTTTACGAAGCCAATTAACTTACAAACCTGTACATCTTTACAGTGTGGGAGGAAACCGGGGCACTTCGGAGAAAATCCACGCGATCACAGGGAGAACATATAAACTCCGTACAGTATAGCACCCGAGGTCAGGATCAAACCTGGGTGTCTGGCGCTGTAAGTCAGCAACTCTACCACTACGCCACCTTATTGTGGCATGCAATTTTTTACTTGCATCTGTATTGGCCGATGATCTTGATTTTCCATTTCATCCTTATTAAGCTGCTTCCACCCAGTCCTGCACTGAACTGGTGGCTTGCTTTTGTACTCTTGTCCCTGGAATGGAGGCGCATGGACATGGGATGTTGGAGACTGCCTTTGGAATTAAAGATAAGAGCAGTCAAGCCAAGCTGTCGCCCTACCCAATGATCAACTATCCAAAATACAAAACGCATTGTTCAGAATGGAGCCTCTTTATAATGCATTTCCAGCAAAAGTTACAATCATAAAAGAGCTTATTATATAGCCACAAAGAGTGGTTCATCCTTAGAAAAACAGAGACTTTATGAGGAATTAGATGTAGGGTTAGATTAACAGGATATCAGAATTTATAAAAAATAACCACATTGTTGACTCAAATGTAGGAATTCTATTGCAACAAATTTATAGAATGCTTGCTTAAATTTCCTTGATTTAATGCTCTTCATATAATCACAAGCTCTTCACAAACGATGTCCATAATTAAATAAATCACTTTTTTCCAGCTGTTTCTAATTTTGCGGTTTTCCATTGAGGAAGGATAGTAAGCTAATATTGAAAACTGAGTGCCAATTGCTGTATAAATATACATATAATCCTTCAAGGAAACAGATGCTTCTTATGATCGAAATAATTGAGTGGTCTTTCACACTGCAAATCAATGTTATTAATAGGATCACCACATCATCTTGAAAATGTTCATTCAACTTTTAACTTCACTCTTTACGCTTATTATTTAATGGGAGTTATCTAACAACCAAGGAAAAAAAAACTTCCGTATCTAAGCTCAGAATCATTTTCAGCATTATTTATTGTAGAATTTACTCCTCTGCACAGTTAATTACTCAAGCCAAATAATTTAACTTCAAGTTACAGCACCTTACAGGGCCAGAAACCCAGGTTGATCCTGACTACGGGGCTTGTCTGTATGGAATTTGTATGTTCTCCCCATGACCTGTGTGGGTTTTCTCCGAGCTTTTTGTTTTCCTCCCACACTCCAAAGGTGTACAAGTTTTGTAGGTTAATTGGCTTGGTATAAATGTTTAAAAAAGTAAAATTATCCCTAGTGTGTGCAGAGTAGTGTTAATGTATGGGGATCACTGGCCGGTGGGCCAAAGGGCCTGTTTCTGCACTGTGTCTCTAAACTAAACTGAACTAAATACTTAAACTGTTTTCCATTGATTTCTGATGTGTTTATGAGACAGTCGATCAGCAACAAATGCAATGAGAGAAGGCTGAGTGATGGCTTGGCAGCAGAAGCACGACCCACCCTTTCACCCCAGGAATCATTAAATAGGCTCAGCATTGCAGACTTTTTTGAAAACTATTCATTTTTTAGGACCTAGAACTAGTGGGAAGGGTAATATTAATTAACCATCCCTAAATGGCCGCAAATATAGCGCAATGGCGCAACTGGTAGAGCTGCTGCCTCACATTGCTGGAGACCCAAGTTTGATCCTGACCTCGGTTATTGTCTGCATGGAGTCTGCAACAATTTCCCTGCCTCTGTGTGGTCTCCTCTGGGTTTTCTCCCACATCCCCCAACCATACATTTGTAGGTTAATTGGCCTCTATAAATTGCCCCGAGTATATAGGAAGTGGATGTGAAGGTGGGATCTATCGTCAGCATGGACTCAGTAAACCCAAGGGTCTGTTTCCATGCTGTAAATTTCAATCAGTCATTTCAATCAATTAAACCTCTGTGGACCTTCATTATTAGGTTAAGTATCAAGATCAAGAGTATATATTTGGAGGAACCATCTGGATAATTTCTAAGCAAAATATATTGCTCTGGATGCGTGGACAGTTCATAGCTATTGAGGATGGGGAATGGGAAGCAGGCTAAGAGAATGGTGGAAAGTTGAGTAGGAAAATAAAGACACGGGTGGAAGATTTGACAGTAGAAGAGATAGCGCAGTAGTTTGTGGATCAACTGTGCTACAAGGAGATTGTAAGATAGAAAACCAATTCCACGAACAAATACACAGAGACAGTAATAATTTACCACGTAACAAAAAATAAGAATAAGGCAGAATTATGGGATTAGTGAAGGGTTTGTTGTGAGGACAAAGTTTTACTCATTGCCATGTTTGGAAGATGATCAATAAATGGATGATGGACAACTAGTCAGACAGAACAAGACTGAGGAATGGCCAAGCTGATGGTGCCAAGGCAGTGCTGGGTGACAGTAGCCTACTTTTGTCTTAACTTGATACAGATGATGAAAAGGAAGAGATAACCAAAGTGATTCCAGAGGCAATAGTGCAGCACTGAGGAAAGGGATCATTGTTGTGGATGCTTTTGGTTGGTTGCATAGATAAGAAGGAAATCAAGCAAACAAATTCATCTTGAGGTGGACCATGAAGCAAAAGACAGAGAGGAAACCATTGTTATTGATCATATCAAAGTTTATAGCAGCTGAGGAGGATGAGGTATTGTGTTCCAAACTCCCTGTGGAAATCATCTATAAACCTAATATCTCAACCTGATTAGAAAGACTCAAGTGTGGAGCTGTGGTAAAACATATTTGTCAAATAGCAACACTTTTATAAACATTGTCTTTAAATGGTTTATGAAAGCTAAATCATACATTTTCCTAACTCAGTTCTGACAGCTCTGTGACCATTTCTGTTATTAGTCATTCCGTGGGCTGGGTATTATATTAAAAGTGTTGCGCAAATGCATGTTTTGTTATTATTGTGACCGAAATTGAGTCAGAAACATCCTCTACTTCAGAAAACGATTCAGTTTTATTTTGTACTTTCAGTAAACCTTCTTTCTCTGCTTTATCTATAAAATACCATAGAAACATAGAAAAATAGGTGCAGGAGTAGGCCATTCAGCCGTTTGAGCCAGCACAGCCATTCAATATGATCATGGCTGATCATCTAAAATCAGTACCCCGTTCCTGTTTTTTCCCCATATCCCTTGATTCCTTTAGCCCTAAGGGCTAAAAAACTCTCTCTTGAAAACATCCAGTGAATTAACCGCCACAGCCTTCTGTGGCAGAGAATTCCACAGATTCACAACTCTCTGGGTGAAAAAATGTTTCCTCATCTCAGTCCTAAATGGCCTAAACTGGGACCCCTGGTTCTTGACTCCCCCAACATCGGGAACATGTTTCCTGCATCTAGTCTGTCCAATCCTTTAAGAATGTTATATGTTTCTATAAGATCCCCTCTCATCCTTCTAAATTCCAGTGAATACAAGTCCAGTCGACCCATTCTTTCATCATATGTCAGTCCCGCCATCCCATTAATTAACCTGGTGAACGTAGGCTGCACTCCCTTAATAGCATTAATGTCCTTCCTCAAATTAGGAGACCAAAATTGCACACAATACCCCAGGTGCGGTCTCAGTACAACTGCAGTAGGACCTCCTTGCTCCTAAACTCAAATCCTCTTGCAATGAAAGCCAACATGCCATTAGCTTTCTTCACTGCCTGCTGTAGCTGCATGCTTACTTTCAGTGACTGATGTACAAGCACACCCAGGTCTCGTTGCACCTCCCCTTTTTCTAATCTGACACCATTCAGATAATAATCTGCCTTCCTGTTCTTGCCACCAAAGTGGGTAACCTCACATTTATCCACATTATACTGCATCTGCCATGCATCTGCCCACTCACCCAACCTATCCAAGTCACCCTGCAGCCTCATAGCATCCTCATCGCAGCTCACTGCCACCCAGCTTTGTGTCATCTGTAAACTTAGAGATGTCACATTTAATTCCCACGTCTAAATCATTAATATATATTGTAAATAACTGGGGTCCCAGCACCGAGCCTTGCGGCACTCCACTAGTCACTGCCTGCCATTCTGAAAAGGACCCGTTAATTCCTACTCTTTGCTTCCTGTCTCCCAACCAGTTCTCTATCCTTGTCAATACCCTACCCCCAATACAATGTGCTCTAATTCTGCACACTAATCTCTTGTGTGGGACCTTGTCAAAGACTTTTAGAAAGTCCAGATACACCACATCCACTGGCTCTCCCTTATCCATTCTACTCTACACAAAGAATTCCAGAAGATTAGTCAAGCATGATTTCCCCTTCATAAATCCATGCTGACTTTGACCGATCTGTCGCTGCTTCCCAAATGCTCTGCTATAACATCTTTAACAATCGACTCAAGTAGTCTTCCCCACTACTGATATAAGGCTAACTCGTCTATAATTTTCCATTTTGTCTCTCCCTCATTTCTTAACCAATACATCTAATTTAACTTGTCTTAAAACTCCTATAACTATTATAAAATCTAATTCACATTGTACACCACAATAAATTTGGAAGCCAGTGGGATATCAGACTATTACACTGGAGGAAACAGTATATTTATTCAATTTAGTCACAAAGTGCGGGAGTAACTCAACAGGTCAGGCAAGAACACTGGAAGACATGGAAAGGTGACGTTTTGGGTCAGGGCTCAACTTACTCTATTTACTTAATGGTATATTCAAATTCAAGTTAGAGCCAAATTAAAAAAATCAAAATGTGATGATTTTGCAGTTAAAATAAATCCTAAAGCGCTTTGTCTTTAAAAGTTTGTATTTTTCATTTAAAATGTGTACGCTTATCCTTTAACACAGATCTTTATGAATCATAATAGTTTGAGTCATATTTTACAAACTTGCGGCAAGGTCTGTATTAATCAAACATGTGTTTCTGCTTTCTTGTTTAGACAGCTGCATTTACCTATACCAATGACGACCTCGATTATCAAGTTATACCCTGTTGCCATGCATTGCTTAGTCATAACAGGTAGGTGGTCCTTTTACACAGAGAATAAAGCCTTGCTTGTTTTTTGTAATCACTGGCTGATATTTTCAGGATGTGTAGCCATTGTGTTTTATTAGTCATGGTGAAATTTTGCAATTTCTTATCTGTGGTTACTCACATCCCTCATGAGATTATGTAAATTGAAGCATAACAAGAGCAGTGCAGGTTATAAATGGGTAATCGGATGAAGCGGGTTAATTGTTCCAAAACACAAACTGTTGGAGGAACCCAGTGGGTCAACCAACATCTTTGGAGGGAAATGGGGAGTTTACGTTTCATGTCAAGGTTCTTCATGGAACATGGAACTATACATCAGAGGACTAGGAGACATCATATAGAACATAGTACATTAACAGTGGAGCTTCAGCCCACAATGCCCACCAAACATGATGCTAAGATAAACTAATTTCATCTGCCTGTACAAGACCAATATCCCTCTATTCCCTGCCCCTCCATATGCCCATCCAAAAGCTTCTTAAATGCCACTATTGCATCTACCTCCACCGCCACACCAGGCAATACTCATTGTCCAGATGAAGGGTCTCAACCCAAAATGTTGACTGTCCATTTCTCTCTCCAAATGCTGCCTGACTAGTTGAGTTCCTTGTGCAGTTTGTTTTTTTGCTTCAGATTCCAGAACCTGCAGGTTCTTATGCCTCCATGTTCCTAAAGGGATTTACCCTTTTCATGGAATGGTTCGATGTAAAATCATTCCATGTAACTTGTAAATAAATACTTATTTCAGAAGACAACAACACTCCAGCTATCGTCATTGAAGCAGTAGATTGTCTGCTGCTGTGCAATATATTGCAATTTGGTCATTTTCATGTTCCAGTTTCAGTGTTCATGTTTCAGTGATCCAGTTAGGTAGATTCATGCAGCAACACAGCATGAAAGTCGGCCCTTCAGCCCAACTCATTCATGCCAACAAAGTGGTGTAACTGAGCCAGCCCCACTTGCCTATGCCTGGCTCATATCCCTTCAAACATTTCCCATCCATGTAGCTGCCGCCTGAGTGCCTTTTAAATGTTGTAGCTGTACCAGCCTCTCCCCCTTCTTCTGGCAGCTCACCCCAAATATGCACCGCCATCAGTATAAAAATGTTGCCTTTCAAATCCTTTTTAAGGCTTCCCCCTCTCATTTTAGACTTCTTTATCCTTGGGAAATGACAAAGGCTATTTGCCTTATCTTTGCCCCTCGTGATTTTATTTACCTCTATAAAGTCACCCCTCAGCCTCCAACAATTCAAGTGAAAAAGAGAGAGCCTATCTAGCATTTCCTTATAATTCAAACCCTCCAGACCTAGTAACATCCTTGTAAATCCTTTTTGCACCCTTTCCAGTTGAATGACATTCTTCCTATAGCAGCAACCAGGATTGCACAGTACTCGAAATGTGGCAGGGCCCAGGCAATTTCTGCCCTAGCTTTCCACAATGTCCTAGGGTACACTTGATCATGTCCCAGATCATGGTCATTATCTACCTTTATGCATTTTAAGATCTCCAGCATCTCCTGTTGTGAAATGATTACACCTTCCAAGACATCACAATTAACTTCCCAGGTTCCTTTTCACCCATGACGTGCTCCACAGTAAATACAGATGAGAAATATTTGTTTAGCCCATCTTTTGTGGCTCCTCACAAAGATGGCCATGTTGATCTTTAAGAGGCCCAATTCTCTCCCTAGTTATTTTTTCCCCCCCTTAGTATGCTTGTAAAATCTCTTTGGATTCTCCTTTACCTTATCTGTCAGAGTTCTCTTGCAAGATTTGGAATGTTAAATTTTCACAGTAAGAGAAAGATATAATTTTCTTTCACATGCACCTTAAAATTGGACATCTGGATGAGAAAGTGGAAGTTAGATTGAAGAATCCTGAGCCAATACGTCATCTGTCCATTTCTTTCCACAGATGCTGCCTGATCTGTTGACATCCTCCATCAATTTGTAATTTGCTCAAGATTTCAGCATCTGCAGCTTTTTATGTCTCCACAATTTTGTACCTTAGTTCCATTTTCATAGCTGGTCTCAATGTTAATTTGACAATTGAATGCTTCAGTGTCAGTGATGTAAACATTTTTATCTTGTCTATGGCTTGATTTACTTGCATATGGATTGATTGTATCATGTCGTGTATGATCTGATTTCACTAAATAGCAAACGTTTTTCACTATATGTGAGAATAATAAACCAATACCATTGCCAATGCCAATGCCAATCTTTGAAAAATAATTGTTACTTATTACCAGTGATTTTTTATAGAAAAATAAGTGCCAGTTCGCATATCATTCATTGTGTTGGTGCCAATGGTGGATTGTCATCCTCTAAGCGGTAGAGTTGCTGCTTTACAGCGAATGCAGCGCCGGAGACTCAGGTTCGATCCTGACTACGGGTGCTGCACTGTAAGGAGTTTGTACGTTCTCCCCGTGACCTGCGTGGGTTTTCTCCGAGATCTTCGGTTTCCTCCCACACTCCAAAGACGTACAGGTATGTAGGTTAATTGGCTGGGTAAATGTAAAAAATTGTCCCTAGTGGGTGTAGGATAGTGTTAATGTACGGGGATCGCTGGGCGGCACGGACGGAGGGCCGAAAGGGCCTGTTTCCGGCTGTATATATATGATATGATAAGCTGTTTAGATGTCTGGCAACCTAATTTAATCAATATATATATTTCAAACTTTAGTCATCTTCTTAAATATTAAAAAGTCAAAACATTTGAAAATCTAGTTTTTAGCTTTTACCACATCACCAAAAAAAGCACTTAATACAATCTGGTAATTCCATTTGTGCAATGGCATTTATTTTATTTGTGCTTCCTTGCTGTAATTTATCAGAATTCGCTGGGAGCATTACGTAAAATGTCAAAAATGTTTTATTAAGATAATAATACAATTGAAGTAAAATACAACAAGCAAATCAAAGTCCACCTGAAATCCATTGAATTGATAGGATTCATTGCTTTGTGATAAAAAGTTAGATAAAGGTTTCATGCTAACAAAAATTCTTTGATATACTTGCACAGACTGATGATTATCAGTGACTTTAGAAATAGATACAGAGCACTCGCACTAACCTTATAAAAGGCTTTGTGGGTCTTGTGGATACTTTATAATGTTGACCAGATGGGAAATATATGGAACAAAAAAATAAAATCTGCTTAATGAAGCCTAACATTCTGCAAACTGTATAAAGTTGTCTATCTTTGAAGCCCTTGATTTATTATAGCAAATGCTTTGTCATCACCAGATCCCTGCATTTTCACTGCCTCAAGGGATTTTTATGCAAAATTGCCGTGCACTGGAAACAAATCATTCAATGTGCAATGAGTACAGAGATTTGTAGGTCTTGTTGTGGGATGTCACTGCATGAAAGCACTTGTTCTACCCACAACGACTTTGGCTCATTTATTTATCTCTTGAGGCTTGTGACTAATTACAGGATTTACTTAATAAAAATCAGCAACATAATGTTCTCCTTCAAATCCAAAGGTAAATCTCATATAATTTACATTATTTACCGTATAATCCTGGGCCCCTGCTGCACCAGTCTTTTCTTTTGCTTTGTGGAAGAAGCCTTGGTCCAAAATCTCTCTGGTATAATTTCCTCACACTTTCTTTGTTATATCAATGATTGCATTTATCCTGTTTCATATCGCCCTGCAGAACTCAGCAATTCTATCTCCTCCACTACTAACTTCTACCCCATTCTCAAATTCACTTTTCCAGATCTCCATCTCAGGAGACAAACTAGTTACTGATATTTACTATAAGCCCACTGACTCTCAGCTACCCAGACTACATCTCTTCCCATGCCTTTCTCCCCGTTTCTCTATCTCCTCTGCATCTTCTCTCAAGATGAGGTTTTCCATTCACAGACATCTGAAATGTCCTCCTTTTTCCAGAAAATTTGGTTTCCTATCTACAGTAGTTGATGAAGCTCCCTCTCGCATTTAGAGGGTCGAAGGGCTGAATGGCCTACTCCTGCACCTATTGTCTATTGTCTATTGTCTATTGTCATAGAGCCAAACAGCATAGAAATAGGCTCTTCCAACTTGGCTATGCCAACTAAGATGCTCCATCTAAGCTAGAACCATTTGCTCGCATTTGACTCATATCCTTCTAAACCTTTCCTATCCATCCACCCAGCCAAATGTCTTTTAAATGTACTTACAGTATTTCATATTATTTCAGATACAGCGCGGAAACAGGCCTTTTCGGCCCACCAAGTCCGTGCCGCCCAGCGATCCCCGCACACTAACACTATCCTACACACACTAGGGACAATTTTTACATTTACCCAGTCAATTAACCTACATACCTGTACGTCTTTGGATTGCGGGAGGAAACCGAAGATCTGGGAGAAAACCCACGCAGGTCACGGGGAGAACGTACAAACTCCTTATAGTGCAGGACCCGTAGTCAGGATCGAACCTGAGTCTCCGGCGCTGCATTCGCTGTAAAGCAGCAACTCTACCGCTGCGCTACCGTGCCGCCCTCAACTATCTCCTCTAGCACTCGTTTCATATACCCACCATCATCTGAGTGAAAAAAAAGTTGCCCTTCAGATTCCAATTAAATCTTTCCCCTGTTACCTTAAACCTATAACCTCTTTTTCTTAATTTCCCTAATCTGGGTTAAATACTCTGTGCATTCATCTTATCTATTCCCCTCATGATATTTTATACACCTCTTTACGATCACCCTTCACCCTCCTGCGCTAAAAGAATAAACTTAAGCCCTTGTGCCCTGGCAACATTCTCGGAAACCTTCTCTGCATTCTTTTCAGCTTCATTTTCTTCATTTTTCCAGGCAACATTTCCTCCAGGCTGGAGAAGGGTCAGTCTGAAGAAGTCGACCTGAAGCATCATTTCCCATGCCATCCATTGATGTTACCTGACCATCTGAGTTGCTCCAGCGGTTTGTTTTTTGCTCAAGGTTTGGAGGGCCATGGGACAGGCACAGGTAGGTAGGACTAGGTCAGTTAGGCAACTTGGTCTCCATGTGCAAGTTGGGCTAAAGAGCCTGTTGTACACCGTACCACTCTATGCCAACTGCTACCCACACACATCAAAACCATACCTACTCCCCCATCTGGTCCCATCTGCCCTTCATCTCTCTAATAAAGGTTCCTCTTATAATCTTCCACACTTATCAAAACTTGTAGTCTTTGTGTTTGTAGGCGGCGGAGCCCCGGATGCAGCGGTGGAGATTCGAGGCGGTGATGAACCCTGGCAGCAGTGAAGCGATGGCGACAGAGGAGCTATGGCGGCAATGGAGCGACGGCAACAGTAGGGCCTCCTCATGTCCGATGGAGCCTGGTGGCGGTAGTGAACCCTCGCAGATCGATCAGCGATGCACCAGTCGATGAGGGTGTGGGGGAACCGTTGTGTGGGGGGAGGGGGAAGATTAATGGAGGACCTGGCGTGAGGGGACCGCCGTGAGGGTGGGGGGGGGGGGGGGGGAGGACGAAGGAGGAGCCAGTAACTTAGCCAGTAACTTTGTAACTTAGTCAGCGCTGTTTATGTGGCAATTATTTGCATACCTTGGGTATACAAGCAAAGAATTTCACTGCAACTTGTCACATGTGGCAAGTTGTATTCCATAAAGTACCATTCGATTCAAGACTTTTCGATCACAAGCCTCTGTCACCCAACTCCACCCCAACCTGACTCCATTTGCCTATCATGCTTCATCCCTCCTCAGTCAACCTATGACCTACCTTCCCCCAGAATCAACTCTTCCCCTCTCCTCTTTATACCAGCTACTCCCTTCTCCACTGTTCTGGTGCAGGGTCTTGATCCAAATCTTCTTTCCTCCCCACATTGCTGCTCGACTCGCCTAGTTTCTCCAGAATTTTCGGGCATCTTGTTTCTCTTTCTTTATTTAGATATGCTAAGACTATATAAGGAAACAGTGTCCACTCTAAATCATAGTTTTATCCAATTAAGCATTTATCTTTTACTGAGAACTTGTGCCATGTGTTTATAACAATGTTTAGAAGTAATATCTCTGTCTGAACTTCATCTATGAGAATGTAAACCCAAATTATTTATACTGACATTGGGAAATTTGCACATAAATTTCTGCAAAAATTCCCATGATCATGTCTGCATACAAAGTGGGATAAATCAGCATTATGGAAATTCAGACATGATGAAATTATCATACTCCCACCAGATGTTGCTCTATAATTATAAAAACAAGTGATTTAATAATTATTCATGTAAACTGAATGCAGCATGTTTAAAAACGAATCAAATTTTCATGTGACATTAAAACACTCAAAGAACCCCAAAAAGTATGGATGTGGATAAAATATATTTAATTCATTGAATGAAAGGAACAGTTTTGAAACAAGTCCTTCGGCCCACAGAGTCCATTCGTGCTAGTTCTATTTTATTCCCTGAACTTCCTCTCCCTACACAGTGGGACCAATTTACAGAGGCCAATTAACCTGCATGCCCGCACATCTTTGGATGTGGGAGGAAACCGGAGCACCTGGAGGAAACCCAGGCGGTCAAAGCGAGAATGTGCAAATTCCACACAGAGAAGAACCCGAGGTCAGAATCAAATGAGGGTCTTTGTTGCTGTGAGGCAGCAATTCCACCAACTGCATTACCGTGTTTCTTCCAGAACGTGAAATTCAAATAGTCTGAGAAAGTGCAAGTTTGGATATTGGGTTGCAGGTTTTGTGGACATCCATAATAAATATACCCACATATATTACAATCACAAATGTAAATGACAAAATACATTTTGAAACACATTAAGATTGTTTCAGATCGACTGTCATAAATTAATAAATAGAAAATGTAACTTTCCAATATAAATGAAAACCAGAAGAGATAGATACAGGGTTTCTGATCGATTATTAGCTTTCTCAGCTTTTCCAGCTTTCTGAACCCTGACTCCAATCAGTCTGAAGAAAGTTCCTGATCCAAAATATCGACTGTCCATTCCTTCCAGAGATAGACAATAGACAATAGACAATAGACAATAGGTGCAGGAGTAGGCCATTCGGCCCTTCGAGCCAGCACTGCCATTCAATGTAATCATGGCTGATCATTCTCAATCAGTACCCCGTTCCTGCCTTCTCCCCATACCCCCTGACTCCGCTATCCTTAAGAGCTCTATCTAGCTCTCTCTTGAATGCATTCAGAGAATTGGCCTCCACTACCTTCTGAGGCAGAGAATTCCACAGATTCACAACTCTGACTGAAAAAGGTTTTCCTCATCTCAGTTCTAAATGGCCTACCCCTTATTCTTAAACTGTGGCCCCTTGTTCTGGACTCCCCCAACATTGGGAACATGTTTCCTGCCTCTAACGTGTCCAACCCCTTAATAATCTTATACGTTTCGATAAGATCCCCTCTCATCCTTCTAAATTCCAGTGTATACAAGCCTAGTCACTCCAGTCTTTCAACATATGACAGTCCCGCCGTTCCGGGAATTAACCTAGTAAACCTACGCTGCACGCCCTCAATAGCAAGAATATACTTCCTCAAATTTGGAGACCAAAACTGCACACAGTACTCCAGGTGTTACCTTACCCATTGAGTTCCTCCTGCATTTGGGGATTTACGCAAGATACCAGCCTCTGCAGTTTAATGTGTCTCCAGTGATCTAATATAGGCTAATTTGCACTAATTATCCTTGCTTTCTTAACCACCTCAAATAAACACACCTATGAGTTCATAACTTGCATAATCTTGTTTTGGGATAGGCAAGTTATCTATGTATCCAGTCATTTCCCTGAAATTATGTTCGGATGAATGTTTGCTGGTATAATTATGTTAGTTTCAAATATGTGAGGATATGCTGTTCATGCTTAGTTTAGTTTACAGATACCGCACGGAAACAGGCCCTTTGGCCCACCGAGTCCACGCCGACCAGCGATCCCCACACACTAACACTAACACACACTAGGGACAATTTACAATTATAACAAGCCAAATAACCTACAAACCTGTATATCTTTGGACTGTGAGAGGAAACCAGAGATCCCGGAGAAAACCCATGCAATGCCAAATTGATGAGGAAGGCAGTAGATCTCAGAATATTGGTCAAGATATGAAACTTGCAATAACAGTCTTCATATGAGTCTTCATTCACCTAGATTCCTTCATGTAACTCCAGACTCACCCATGTGGTTGACATTTAAATGGCCTCTGAAATAAGATAAGAGGAACTGCAGATGCTGGTTTAAACCAAAGATAAACACAAAATGGTGGAGTAACTCAGCACGACAGGCAGCATCTCTGGAGAGAAGGAATGGGTGACGTTTCAGGTCAAGACCCTTCTTCAGATTCCAAGACAACAAGACATTCAGTTGTACCATAAGCGCTGAAGCAAAGAAAGAATAAAATTGCAAGGATCACTCAACATTAACCAAAGCTCTGAATTTGGACATGACAAATGCACTCACAACAAAGCTGAGCTTCTAATGTCCTCCTCACAAATATTTGGTGACTGCTGTCCAAATTGGGAGAGCAGTGTCACAGATTGGTTGGACAATAACGTGACATTGTCAAACTCACCAAATTATATATAGAGACAATGTGACAGGCACTCTCCTCACTATTGCAAGGTGCACCTTATCTTACCGGCCGGATAGATGTGACATGGTAGTGAATAAGGTGTTTGGCACTCTGGCCTTCATCGGTCAAGGTCTTGACTACAGGAGCTGGGACATTACATCACAGTTGGACAAGACGTTGTTGAGCCTAGCAACTTGAAACTGTCGACCATCTCTACACTATTCAGGGTTAGGTTATTGTCCTGACACCATGACACAAGGTTGTCAATCCATTTCCTCTTCTTATTGTTGTTGTAGATCCAAGTGTAAAAGACGTGAAAGACAATTGGATAGATACATGGATAGAATGGCTATGGGTCATATGAGGTTGATGGGTATATGGGTCATATGAGGTTGATGGGTTCATGGAAGGAGCAGCCAGAGGAGGTAATTGAGGTAGTTACTATAACAGCATTTAATAGTCACTTGAATAGGTATATGGGTAGGAATACTTCAGTGAGCTATGGTCCAAATGGGACCAGCTTAGATGGAGCATCTTGGATATCATGGACGAGTGGGCTGAAGGGCTTGCTTCTGTTTTACAGCTCTATGATCAAGAGTGTTAACACCTTCGGTCAGGCATGATTGATACTGATGTGTTATGGGGAGCACATTCCTCAAGTTTGCTTTATTTAAGTCACCAACAATGATGAACATGGCGTCAGGGTTTGCTGTCCAAGGAGAGCTGATGACCAAGTATAATTGATCCAGCACCACCATGGTGGTAGAAAGACTGCTGAGAAGATAATAGGGGTGAATTCCCTCCATAGATGAGGGGTAGTTTATGATAAAATATTCCAGGCTAGTTTAGTTTAGTTTAGATCACAGAAACAGGCCCTTCGGCCCACCGAGTCCGCACCAACCAGTGATCCCCGCACATTAACACTATCCTACGCATGCCAGGGACAATTTACACTTATACCAGGTATACAAACCCAAGCCAATTAACCTACAAACCTGTACGTCTTTGGAGTGTGGGAGGAAACCAAAGATCTCAGAGAAAACTCATGCGGTACAGGGAGAACGTACAAACTCCTTACAGACAGCACCCATAGTCAGTATCTAACCCCCATCTCTGTTGCTACAAGTGCTGTAAGGCATCAACTCTACCACTGCACCACCATGGCGAGCTGAACTAACTAAGACAAACAAATCAGTGCACCACGAATCATTGACTTAAAAGCAGGAACCGCCAAAATGTTTCTCCTTGCCTAAGGGTCCCATATGCTCCATACAATAAATAGAGAATCCCTCACATTGTATATCACGCAGCCACTTGGGGTTGTTCACCTTGTTTTGGTGAAGAGGCTTGCGTGCCCCCATGATTCCGAGAGCGATGCCGTTGGAAGCACGAGCATCTGGTAGGGCCACCCTTGGCCGTAAGGTCGAGGATGAGGGTCCAGACCAAGAACGAACCAACGTACAAGACCTCAACGGCGGACCAGGCAGACAAAGTTATCTTGAACTCAACGGCTGTGAAGGCGGTTGAAGGTTGCAACTAATCTATCAGCTCCAATCGTCTTGGTTCCCTTGCCATTGGAATTAGTTGATTGATTCGTGAAGGACTGTGTGCTTCTTTTTTTTTTAATCAAAGATATTTATTCAAATATTAAAATAATATATACAATACAATAAAACCCACCACCAGAATACTATACAAGCAAATATACCAATTGAAACTATTATACAATTATATTACAATCCCCATCCAGGATACATCCAATCCCCCGCGGTGCCCAGCGGTCCCGGAAATCCTCCAGGGTGCCCGTGGACAGCGCGTAGTCCCTCTCCAACACCACCCGGGCGCGGATGTAACCCCGAAAAAGGGGTAGGCAGCTGGCTCGGGCAGAGCCCTCTTCCGCCTGGCGCCGCGAGTCGCGGATGGCCAGTTTGGCCAGGCCCAGGAGCAACCCAACAAGGACATCTTTGGCCCTACCACCATGTGCTTCTTGGAGTGCAACATCAAGTACACATTAAACAAACACACGCAAAGGTGTCTTCGTTCTGACATCGGAATGTAGACCATCATCCTCGACCTCGAGGGATAGCCACAACAATATCACGGGTCAGGTGAGTCATGGGTGAGCTATGTTTCAGTGAAACAACAAACTCAGTAGTCTGAAGAGGGTCCCAACCCAAAACGTCACCGATCCATGTCCTTCAGAGATGCTGCCTGACCTGCCCAGTTACTCCATCACTTTGTGTCTTTTTTTGTAAAGCAGCATCTGCAGTTCCTTGCTTCCACACTGTGGGAGTATTTTCACCAGATGTTGTGCAGCAGTTTAAGGTGGCGGCTCACCATTACTTTATCAACAGCATCTAGGAATGGGAAATAAATGTCAGCTTTGCCAGCAATACCCACATCCCAGAAACAAATATATCATAAACAAATCATGAATTACAAGAAATACCTCTCCCAGCACCACAGATCAACTTTATCAAGATCTGGGAGAATTCAAGACAAAATTAGAAAAACATTTACATAACCGTTACCAGTCCTCACTTGACGTGGAAAGAGAATGCATTAAGACCTTTTTGCACAATTACACCAAAATAGAAAATGTGGGTTTTATCTTAAGATGTACCAGGATCTCAACTACATTAACAAGTAAGATTACCATTATCAATGCAATCCGCAGCCTGAACAGAACTGCAAGAAGATCAAAGCAAATGTGGTCATAACAAAGAAAAGATAAATTATCCCTGAGCTGAACCGCAAATACCTCATAACCACAGCATAGAAATGAAAAGATTGAGGGTGGTGAGTAAATAAGATGAAAATCTTTCTTTGAAAATCAAAAACGAAGTTAGGAGTGCTGATTAATGTGATGACAAGCAAATTACACAGGGAGAATATGTGAGAAGTGCATCGTGGATAATGAATGTCTTTGGGCCAGGAGGCACACAATGTACATGGAACACTAGGATTATTACTAGTCCCACCTGCGACAGGTTATTGTTCAATATCTAGTTTAAGGTTTTTAGGTTAAGGTTAAGGTTTATTATGGTCACGTGTGTTGAGGTACAGTGAAAAGCTTTGTTTTACATGCTTTACCATCAAATCAAATTGAGCAATAAAGTGGACCCTTGTAGGTTCAAATGCATAGAAAAGAATTTAATCTATTTTGGTTCATCAAAATATGGCTTCATCAAGGGGCAAGGTCAAGAAATATTGTGAACTTGGTCAAAAAATGAATATGAAACAGCAAAAGTGAGGTTTATACCCAGAAGCATTAAAATGGGACCTGTGCATTGCCTAAACAGGCCCACATTCAGTTCAGCACCATGATCAGCCATGATCACATTGAATAGCGGTATTGACTCGAAGGGCCGAATGGCCTACTCCTGCACCTATTGTCTATTGCTATATATACAGTGCATTCAGAAAGTATTCAGATCCCTTCACTTTTTCCACATTTTGCTCCTTATTTTAAAATGGATTAAATTCTTTTTTTTTATCATGAATCTACACACAATACCCCATAATAAAAAAACAAAAACAAGTGTTTTGAAATTTCAGGCCTTTATGGTAGAGTGGCCAGATGGAAGCACTCCTCAGTAAAAGGCACAGGACAGCCCACTTGGAGTTTGCCAAAAGGCACCTAAAGGACTCTTAGACAATGAGAAACAAGATTCTCTGGTCTGATGAAACCAAGATTTAAATCTTTGGCCTGAATGCCAAGCGGCACCGCTCATCACCTGGCCAATACCATACCTATGGTGAAGCATGGTGGTGGCAGCATCATGCTGTGGGGATGTTTTTCAGAGGCAGGAACTGGGAGACTAGTCAGGATCGAGGGAAAGATGAATGGAGCAAACTACAGAGAGATCCTTGATGAAATCCTGCTCCAGAGCGTTCTGGACCTCAGACTGGGGCGGAGGTTCACCTTCCAACAGGACAACGACCCTAAGCACACAGCCAAGACAGTGCAGGAGTGGCTTCGTGACACGTCTGTGAATGATCTTCAGTGGCCCAGCCAGAGCCCAGACTTGAACCCGATCGAACATCTCTGGAGGGACTTGAAAATAGCTGTGCATCGACGCTCCCCATCCAACCTGACAGAACTTGAGGATCTGCAGAGAAGAATGGGAGAAATTACCCAAATACAGGTGTGCCAAAGCTTGTAGCGTCATACCCAAGAAGACTTGAGGCTGTAATCACTGCCAAAGGTGCCTCAATATAGTACTGAGTAAAGGATCTGAATACTTATGGAAATGTGATATTTCAGTTATTTCTTTTTAATTACTTTGCAAAAATTGCAAAACACCTGTTTTCACTTTTTTATTATGGGCTATTGTGTGTAGATTGACGATTTAAAAAAAAGAATTTAATTCATTTCAAAATAAGGCTGTAACGTAGCAAAATATGGAAAAAATGAAGGGGTCTGAATACTTTCTGAATGCACTGTATATAAAGCAATGGTGCTGAACTGAATGTGGGCCAGTTTAGCCAATGCACAGGTCCCATTTTAAAGCTTCTGGGTATAAATCTTACTTGTGCTGTTTCATATTTATTTTTTGACCAAGTTCACAATATTTCTTGACCTTGCGCGTGATGAAGCCATATTTTGATGAAAATAAGGCGGTAACGTAGCAAAATGTGGAAAAAGTGAAGGGGTCTGAATACTTTCTAAATTCATTGTGTATATATATATATATATATAAGATTTAGTATATACACACACAAGATGAGAGTTTTAGCAATATATAAACCAAGGAACCGGTTGGGTCCAAACCTCTCCTGCATTGGTGCAGCACCCTCTCCTCCCCCCAATCAGTCCCACAATTTTCTTGGATGAATATATTGTAATCATTCCTGTATTGTCTTTCTGCTGACTGGGGAGCAGGCAACAAAAGCTTTTCACTGTACCTTGGTACAAGCAACAATAAACTAAACTGAAATGATATAGAAGTCTTGATCAATTAAGTATTTGCCAGGAGGGATGACTGGGCACCAGGAGAGCAGCAAATCCATCTGGACCACCATTAGATGAGCCTGACAGGATATGACTTCAGTTGTGTTTTCCAGGATTGTGAATTCCCATTGAAATGGGTAATGGCGTCAGAAATGTGACAATTTCACCAGAAATGTTATGGTGAACACTGAAAAGACATTAGCACACAAAATACTGCTACCACACAAATACCATCCTCTCATGCATACATCTCCATCGTTATCCCACTGTTGAACAATGGCCTCCTCTACCATACTGCCTGCACCACAAAGATGTCAAGCCTACAAAGATAACAAGAAACCCAGAAAATTCTGAGACCACTCAGTAAGTCAGGGAGTATCCATGGAGACGGAAACCCGTTCACGTCAATGAACGCTCATCACAAAAGATTACAAAAAGATTACCCAATCTATGCAATCTGTGGATAGATTACCCAATCTATCCACCAAGCCGGACCTTGGTGTGACTACAACTGGATAAAGGATGCACTTGCCAAAAGGGGAATGCAGCAACAACTCACTAGATCAGTTCCAGAGATGGACTGTAAGGGACGGTGGACGATAAGGCAATACTTTAAATGTCATTCACCCTTTGCCTCCACAAATACTGCTTGACCCGCAGAGTTTTAGCAGAAGATTTTTGCTATATTGTCTTGAAATTCATTTAAACTGTCCTTATTTTTCAGGTGGACACATCCACATGGTGGTGAATCGGTGGAATTCATTGCCACAGATGGCTCTGGAGGCCTAGAAATAGGTCATTTTTAATGCTGAGGCTGATAGGTTCTTGATTATTAAAGTTTATGGGGAGAAGGCAGACTAATGGGGCTGAGGGAAAGATAGATTAGCCTGGATCGAATGGTAGAGCAGTCTCAAAGGGCCAAATTGACTAATTTTGCTCCTATGTCTTATGCTATGCTAACGCACACGTGCACACACCAATACTGGCAAGTATTCCCAGGTCCCTTGGCGTCTTCCTGATTGATCTTTCCCTCTTGGGACCTACTGAGGATTAATTAAATGACTGATTGACCAGCGAGGTTGGATTCATTTCAGATATCCCTCAGACACAGTCAGGCTAATATAAGGACCACAGGAATCAATTTACAGACCGCACCTCTTTTCCAAATGTGCAAGTTTTAATTTAATTATCTAATATCCAACCCAGTCAACGTTTACACATTTTTTTCCATTCCAGTTTAACACAGCTCAGTAGAAATTGGTGGTCGCACAGTGGTGTAACTCGAAGAACTGCTACCTCACAGCTCCAGTGACCCAGATTCAATCCTGGCCGTGTGGATTCTTCCTATGACTGCCTGGGTTTCCACCAGTTGCTCTGTTTTCCTTCCACATCTCAAAGACGTCTCGTTGAGTAGGTTAAGTAGCTGTTGTAAATTGTCTCTACAGTATCGGGGTTAATGGCAGGATCTGGGGAAAGTTGATTGGGATGCATGGAGAATAAAATGGGATTTATGTAGGATTAGAGTAAATGGGTTTTTGATGCTGATGCGCACTCGTTGGACAGAAGGAGCTGGTTCCAGGCTGTATAACCTATGAATCGATAAAAATTCCCTGGGGTAGAATGAAAATGTTTTTTTTTAGCCTATTTCGAATAAGTAAAACCTCTGGAAAATCTTCAGTTGAATCTAGGAGTCGAAGAAGTCATATATTCCATTTACAACAGTCTCTGTAGCAACCCTAAACATGTCTAACAAAAGATTGAGACTTGTGATATGGTATATAATAACAGCCTGATTGGAGCTGAAAGAAGATTTGGAGACAAGAACACTTAGAAGTATAATTTTAACTGTCAGTGTGACAGTTCCATCATCATTCCCTTTCTACATTGTTGGCAGCATTGGAGCTGCATTTGCAGATTTATTTGGCATCATTTCATACACAACTTGTGTAACTCACTACTACTTTCATGTAGACAAGAAACAGACGTATCTATTTCTATAGAAAAACAACATGGAAAACAATTTCATTGGTTCTTTCACATTACTGAATTACCAACAAGTTAGACATTCAGGGTGTTATCATTACGGATGCTGCTGCCGAATGACCTTTTGTGTGAGATGAGCTTGCGCTCTCCCCCCCCCCCCCCCCCTCCTCCCCCCGTCTTTAGCATCAGTCACAAAGAGACACGCACGTCTTTAAGAATAGAGCCCCCCCACGCCCGGTCTTTGGCGTGTGACGTCACAATGGGACCCGCACGTCTTTACGAAAAGCGCTCTCTTGCCCCCCCCCCCCCCCGCCCCTGGAGGACAAGCGGGAGGACCGCCGCCCATCGCGGCATGCTTCGCATCTGACCGTCCCCTCATGGTGCAGCGCCCCTGAACCCCCCTCCTCCCCTCCCCCCCACTCACCCACTCCTTGCCCCCTCAACCCCCACATCTCTCACCCCCCTCAACCACTCTCCCGCTCCGCCCCCCCCCCCCCGCCCCCGCCCGCCAGGAGGACGAGCTGTGCTTTTGACATCACTCCGCGCCTGTGATGGTGCAAACGGCAGAGATAAGGGGTTGAGCCCCTTACCCACTCAACCACTCCATCTCCCCTCACTTCTGGCCACATGAGGGGGGGTGGAGTGATTGAGTGGGTAAGGGGGGCAGGGGGGGGAGGGGAGGGGGAGATAAGGGGGGTTGAGGGGGATGTTGGGTTAGTGGGTGAGGGGAGATGAGGAAAGAGGGGGATAAGGGGGGTTGAGGGGGGGATGGAATGGGTGAGGGGGAGAGGAGGAGGGGGGTTGAGGGAAGATGGAGTGGGTGAGTGGGTTAGAGGGGGAGGGGATGAGTGGGGGATAAGGGGGGTTCAGGGGGGTTCAGGGGGGATGGAGTGGGTGAGAGGCAGGGACGGGATGAGTTGGGGATAAGGGGGATTGTGGGGGATGGAGTGGGTGAGTGGGGGAGAGGAGGGTAAGGGGGCAAATGGGGGAAGGGAGGGTGCTAGACCAATGCAGAAGAGGTTTGGGGAGTTGAGGGGGGATGGAGCGGGTGAGTTGGTATAGGAGGGGGGGATAAATGGGGTTGACGAATGGAGTGGGTGAGGGGGCAAGGGGAGGGGAGGAGGGGGTTTGAAGGGGGATTGAGTGCGTGAGTAAGGGAGGGGAGGAGGGGAAATAAGGGGGGTTCAGGGGGGACTGAGTGGGTGAGTGGGGGGGAGAGGGGGAGGGGGGATAAGGGATGAGGAGGGATGGAGTGGGGGAGTGGGTGAATGGGGGGAGGGGGAAGGGGAGTGGGGAGAGGGGAAGGGGGAGTGGGGGAGGAGAGAGGCTCGGCCAATGCAGGAGAGGTTTGGGACCAATGAATGGGTGAGGGCAGCTGAGCCCACGAGCTGCCGCTAATGTTAATAGATGCGCTCCCCCCCCCCCCCCCCCGGGAGGACCAGAGCACGTCCCGGCGTGCCCTGCGCCTGACCTTCCACCCGTGGTGCAGCACAGCAGCAGAGGGTCCAACAAGATGGCCGTCACCGCTGTTTGCCGACGATCGCCATTATACTGCAGGAGAAGCTTTGGGTCCACGGCTTGCTCTGGCTGCAGCGCTCGTGGCACGGGGCCGAGGTGAGTGGCTCCTTCTCCCCTTCCCTGACCCCCCTCGCCCACCCATGGCCCCGGGGGACACTCCCCACCCAGCAACGGGCTTCATCAGTTCGAGAGGGTTGCCAGACCTGCAGGATCGTCAGTTGGGGGAAGGTTGCCCCAGGAGAGGCCCGCAGGAGAGATTTGGATCCAATGGGTCCACCTCAGTCTAGTTATTATTAAAATCTGCCTGTTTCTTTCATAAACATGAATAATTATTTGTTTGACCAGTGAAGCTAAAAATCATGGTGGGGAAGAATTTTGAGCAGCACTTAGGAAAGTTAGACAGGAAAATTATACCAATGCAAACAAAAATCTCATGAGTCAGGAATTGGGTTCCTCAATGCTGACACCCCCATGAAATGTACACAATATTCCAGATCAAACCTTTTTATTAAAAAAACATGGCCCCTTTTTAGTTTGAGTTATGCAAAGGAATTTCTAGACTATTGCTTTTATTTCATCATCAGCAAGTCTAAGTGTTTGAACTCCTTCCTCCCCAACAACTTAGGAATACCTTCATCAGAAAGAATGCAATTTTTCAAGAAAGGATCCCATCATCATCTCTCAAGGGCAGCAAGGCAAAGCTCATGTTGTTTTTGCCAGCAATGACCACATGCTGAAAAATTAATTTAAAAAGAAATGAAGTCAATATAATGTTGTGTAGAGTTCACAGTATTCCCCAAGTAAAATATCCTTTTAAATGAGAAATGCAATCACATTTTCCAGTTAAAAATCTTAATTGGTAATTATATTTTCATTGGAATTTTCCTCCACTTTTAAACACCGTTGCCAAAAGTTTATAGAGGGAGTGTGCTGATAAAACTGAAGATGAGGGTTGGCTGGAACATTATACCAGAGTCAAATAAGTTCTGTCCTTGACAAAACAGGAGTCAATTGTTCCTTATTTTCAAGGCTGTGAAAAATAAAAATAACATTATAATAGTGCTTTTTGCAGATCGCATGCATTAATTCAATAATTAGGAATATGGCATCGAAGTTTACAGGTAAATACAAAGAATTGGAAGGTAATAGCCTGCAATAAATAAAATTGAGACTTACAATGTTGGCTATTATGAAGGATTAAATCAAAAAGCAAGTTCTTTTATCTGCACAGTCAGGATGTTGATTCGAAGTGGTCCGGCTCCCCTCAGACTTTTGCTGTTAATTTGGAGTCTCAGTGTTCACTTAATGCAAAGGTACAAAGTTACAACACTCGCTCCATCAGATGACCACTAAGCATGACAGAAACTAGTAAAGGGGTGTCCATTTAAGCAAAGAAGACTATTGCTAAAAGGTCTAATTGCTGCTCATTGCAATTAGTAGGGAGAATTAAAGAATATTAAATTATTTTACCATTTTCTCTACTTTGTCTTGTTCCTTATCTCTGAACTCTATCCATCTTTCCATTTCTAGTTCTCTTTGCATTCAGGGTTTTACAACTTATTAACTATCTTACATTGAGTTTCTTCAACAAAACAATGAGGACGTTTTGCTGTGTGATCCATCATTGAATTGCAGCCTCTTTAATGGGCAGCAGTGTATCACTTAATTGTTAAAAAAGTGACTGCAAACCATTTAGGCATCGGCTTTTTTAACAACCTCTCTTAATAGTAACCAGATGAAGAAGAGTAAACAAGTCATGCTGTAATACACAGAGTCACAGAGCTGCCAGAGGAGGTAGTTGAGGCTGGGACTATCCCCTCGTTTAAGAAACATAAAGTAGGTGCAGGAGTAGGCCATTTGGCCCTTCGAGACAGCACCGCCATTCAATATGATCATGGCTGATCATCCAAAATCAGTACCCCGTTCTAGCTTTTTCCCCATGTCCCTTGATTCCCTCAGTCCTAAGAGCTAAATCTAACTCTCTTGAAAACATCCAGTGGATTGACCTCTACTGCCTTCTGTGGCAGAGAATTCCACAGATTCACAACTCTCTGGGTGAAAATGTTTTTCCTCATCTCAGTCCTAAAAGGCCTAGCCCTTATTCTTAAACTGTACCTCCTGGTTCTGGACTGCCCCAACATCAGGAACATTTTTCCTACATCTACCCTGTCCAATCCTCTAAGAATTTTGTATGTTTCTGTAAGATCCCCTCTCATCTTAAATTCCAGCGAATACAAGCCCAGTTGACACATTCTTTCATCATACTGTATGTCAGTCCCGCCATCCCAGGAATTAACCTGGTGAACCTATGCTACACTCCCTCAATATCAGTAATGTCCTTCCTCAAATTAGGAGACCAAAATTGCACCCAATATTCCAGGTGCGATCTCACCAGGGCCCTGTACAACTGCAGTAGGACCTCCTTGCTCCTAAACAAATCCTCTCGCAATGAAGGGCAACATGCCATTAGCTTCATGACTGCCTGCTGTACCTGCATGCTTACTTTCAGTGACTGATGTTAAAGCACACCCAAATTTCATTGCACCTCCCATTCTCCTAATCTGACACATTTCAGATAATAATCTACCTTCCTATTGTTGCCACCAGTGGATAACCTCACATTTATCCACATTATACTGCATCTGCTATGCTTTTGACCACTCACCCAACCTATCCAAGTCTATCCAACCTATCCAAAACAGTTAGACAGGTACATGGATAGGACAGGTTTGGAGGGATATGCACCAAGTGCAGGCAGGTGGGACCAGTGTAGCTGGGATATTGTTGGCTGGTGTGGGCAAGTTGGGCCGAAGGGCCCCTTTCCACACTATATGATTCTCTGACCTCAGTCTTCACTGATCTTAAACACTCATCTACACAAATCCTACACTCTTCTCATTTTATTCTTCCCACATGCCCATAAACTCTCTCTAATTTCTACCATTCACCTGAATAGAGCATTTTGCTGAATATGAATGCAGGTATATAATTCCAGGAGGGGGTGGTGATACAGGTGGGTAGAGTATTGGAGAGCGTTTGGCACTCTTGCCTTCATCGGTCAGTGCAGAGTTTGGACGTCATGTTACAACTGTATAAGGAACTGATAAGGCCACATGTGCAGTTCCGATTAAATAATTTGCAAACGAACCTCTTCAACACTGAGTTTTATTATTTCACTGGGTATGCTGCCGAGCCCTGAGATCATGTTATTTTTAAATTGGAAAATGGGCAATTCCATACAATTATTACAGCAAATGGCGAAATATTAAATAGAAACAGAAATGTTGATAAAACTCAGCCAGTCAAGCAGTATCAATGGAAAGAGAAGCCGATTCATGTTTTGGGTCAGAAACTCTTCTTCAGAACTACAGATGCATCATAGAAATCATTCTATCCCGATGCATCCCAAATTGCCCAAAACCACGGGAAATTGAAGAGAGTTATGAACACAGCTCATTCCAGCATACAAACAAGCTGTGGAGGCCGTCACTGGATATTTTTAAGGTGGAGATTGATAGATTCTTGATTAGTACGGGTGTCAGGGGTTTTGGGGAGAAGGCAGGAGAATGGGGTTGAGAGGGGCAGATAGATCAGCTATGATTAAATGTGGAGATAGACTTGATGAGCTGAATGGCCTAATTCTGTTCCTATAACTTATGAACTGATGAGCAGGTAACATAATCAAGGCCCATTCACACCCGGGTCATTCTCCATTATTCCCTCTCACGTCGGTTGGAAGGTACAAAAGCTTGAAAGCATGTACTATCAGATTAAACAACAGAAGTGAAATGAGAGCTTGGCCAGGGTGGCGTGGGTCTTTGATGATGCTGCATATCTTTTTGAGGCAGCGACTCGTAGATGGTGGGGAGGTCAGTACCCATGTTGGACAGGGCAGTGTCCAACACTTAGATTACCACTTAGCGGAAATATTCAAAAGTCCTCTGTAGGACGTAAATATAGCTATTACAATTGTTTTATATTCAGATCATACACACCAAAGAATCAGCCTGCAGTTGTTATCGTCTCCATATATTTGGGACAGTTGAAGTCAACAGAACTGAATGTACAAAGTGAGACCAACTGGCAGCCAATATTCTGTTACTTGATGAATTTCTGGGAACTGGGTTTGATGCAGAGAACTGTCAGCCATCAAAGACACAGTTCACCAGCTAAGAGGAAAGGACAAAGATTAGGAAGACCTTGTTTTACAAAATTATTTTGTATAAAATGTGATAGCAAGCTTTTCACTTTCATCTACAAAAGCTTCATTTCAACAAACTGAGGAATCGGTCATTGAAGAAATAAATTTGAGCAACACCATCATATATTTAGTTTTGTTATATTTTGATATAAAATTAATTTTATTTTTATTTTATTTATTTTATTTTATTTTATTATATATACAGATACACATATATATAGATACATACACACATATATACATATATATATACACATACTGTATATACACATATATATATATGTGCACATATATACGTACACGCACATGCGCATATATACATACACACATGTACATTCGCACAGATACATACCTAGATACATACACTCACACATACACACACTCATACATATACACACGCATACACACACGCACATTTGTACACACATATATATACTCATATGCATATACATATATATCATTAATGTATCATGAATTTATTGGTTGGTGTGCGACAGAGGAATCAGTTGGCTGGTTGGTGTCTATTTTTTGTTGTCTGATACAAATTAGCCGACGTATCAAATTGTCTCCCTTCAAAGGACTTCAGTAACTTAAACAAAGATTATCATTCTTCCTGCACTCCCTCATTTCATGAGTTATGTGGGACAGAATAATGAAATGGCTATTCACATGATTTCTTGGCGCCTCGGAAACATCTCGTCTCCACGAGCTGATTAGAGTGCTGCCCGTCTGACACTGCCGACGCTTTAGCTTTCATTGAGGGAGGATGTCTTGGTCGTAGTGCTGTTGCTGTGCTGAATGCTGCCCGTAGGAGTATTGAGCATCCTGGGTGATCTGCAGCATAGGTTATCAGCAAACAATGACCTTGGAGTCTGCACCACCAAAACTTAAAAATAAGATCTGCTCTTGTGCTTTTGCAGTCACCTGATGGAATGCCTTTCTTTTCTCTAAATAACACCAATTGCACTAAAGCAACAAAAAAAAATAACCTTCAACAACATTTCCGTTCTTATTCATCTCCGAATTTCAATGGAGTTCAAAAGTAATTATTCAAAAGTATATTTTGAAAACATATATTTAATGGCCTCAAAACTATATTTTGAAAGGATTATAAACTATATTTTGTGCAAAACTATATTTTGAAAGGTGAATCAAGACCAACGTTGGGATTTGCAAATCAAAAATAGATTTTAACATCACTGCTCCTGATACAGTGACATTTATTGGATGCAACATTTACAAATCTTTTCTGGTATGAGGCAGACCATTTTCTCTCGTGTAGCAAAGCACTGCAGATGCTGGTTTAAATCGAAGGTAGACACAAAATGCTGGAGTAACTCAACAGGACAGGCAGCATCTCTGGAGAGAAGGAATGGATGATGTTTCGGGTCTAGACCCTTCTTCAGTCTGAAGATCAATTTCTCCCATGTTCATGAACTCCCCCTGATTCCTTTGCCATGTACATACATTAAGAGGTAATTCACAGCAGCCATAGCTTTGCTTGGGCATGTGGGAGCAAATCAGAGCACACAGTGGAAATGCATCTGTTTGCAGGGAGAACATATCATATCATATCATATCTATACAGCGCGGAAACAGGCCCTTTCGGCCCACCAAGTCCGCGCCGCCCAGCGATCCCCGCACATTAACACTATCCTACACCCACTAGGGACAATTTTTACATTTACCCAGTCAATTAACCTACATACCTGTATGTCTTTGGAGTGTGGGAGGAAACCGAAGATCTCGGAGAAAACCCACGCAGGTCACGGGGAGAACGTACAAACTCCTTACAGTGCAGCACCCGTAGTCAGGATCGAACCCGAGTCTCCGGCGCTGCATTCGCTGTAAAGCAGCAACTCTACCGCTGCGCTACTGTGCCGCCAACATGCAAACATGATACACTCAACTAGTGTGAGACCACATGCAAACTGGAGGAACAGCATCCCGTTTTCCATTTGGATAGCTTACAAAGCAACTGCATGAACATTGAGTTCTCTAATTTGAATTAACCTCTTACTGACCCCCCCCCCCCAAATCCCCTCCCTTTCTCACCCACATCCCCCCCTTCCTTCCCCCCACCCCCTACCTGGGCTCACACCTACCTCTCCCCTTCTCTCCACCCCCACCCCATCCCACCAATTTGATCCCCCTGGCTTGACAATCTTCAAACCTGTATTACACCTTCTGATCTCATCTCTGGCCTTTGTTCCAATTTGTTCCCATCAAAAACCACTCTCACCTATATCAACCTATTACCTGCTGGGCCATGTCCTGCCTCTCCCCTTTCCCATCTATCCCCATACAATCAGTCTGGGGAAGGGTCCTGACCCGAAATATCATTATCCACTTTGGCGGCAAAAACAAGGAGGCAGATTATTATCTCAATGGAGTTAGGTTAGGTAAGGGGGAGGTGCAGTGAGACCTGGGTGTCCTTGTACACCAGTCATGCGCAGGTACAGCAGGCAGTGAAGAAAGCTAATTGAATGTTGGCCTTCATAACGAGAGGATTTCAGTATAGGAGTAAAGAGGTTCTGCAGTTGTATAGGCCCCTGGTAAGACCACATCTGGAGTATTGTGTACAGTTTTGGTCTCCTAATTTGAGGAAGGACATCCTTGTAATTGAGGCAGTGCAGCGTAGGTTCACGAGATTGATCTCTGGGATGGCGGGACTGACATGAGGAAAGATTGAAAAGACTGGGCTTGTATTCACTGGAGTTTAGAAGGATGAGAGGGGATCTTATAGAAACATATAAAATTATAAAAGGACTGGACAAGCTAGATGCAGGAAAAATCTTCCCAATGTTGGGCAATGAGCAGGCCATTCGGCCCTTCGAGCCAGCACCGCCATTCAATGTGATCATGGCTGATCATTCTCAATCAATACCCCGTTCCTGCCTTCTCTCCATACCCCCTGACTCCACTATCCTTAAGAGCTCTATCTAGCTCTCTCTTGAATGCATTCAGAGAATTGGCCTCCACTGCCTTCTGAGGCAGAGAATTCCACAGATTCACAACTCTCTGACTGAAAAGTTTTTCCTCATCTCCGTTCTAAATGGCCTATTCCTTATTCTTAAACTGTGGCCCCTGGTTCTGGACTCCCCCGACATTGGGAACATGTTTCCTGCCTCTAACGTGTCCAACCCCTTAACAATCTTATACGTTTCGATAAGATCCCCTCTCATCCTTCTAAATTCCAGTGTATACAAGCCTAGTCGCTCCAGTCTTTCAACATATGACAGTCCCGCCATTCCGGGAATTAACCTAGTAAACCTACGCTGCACGCCCTCAATAGCAAGAATATCCTTCCTCAAATTTGGAGACAAAAACTGCACACAGTACTCCAGGTGCGGTCTCACTAGGGCCCTGTACAACTGCAGAAAGACCTCTTTGCTCCTATACCCAACTCCTCTTGTTATGAAGGCCAATATTCCATTGGCTTTCTTCACTGCCTGCTGTACCTGCATGCTTCCTTTCAGTGACTGAGTGACTGAGGGGCGAGTCCAGAACCAGGGGCCACAGTCTTAGAATAAAGGGGAGGCCATTTAAAACTGAGGTGAGAAAAAACCTTTTCACCCAGAGAGTTGTGAATTTGTGGAATTCTCTGCCACAGAGGGCAGTGGAGGTCAAATCACTGGATGGATTTAAGAGAGAGTTAGATAGAGCTCTAGGGGCTAGTGGGATCAAGGGATATGGGGAGAAGGCAGGCACGGGTTATTGATTGTGGATGATCAGCCATGATCACAATGAATGGCGGTGCTGGCTCGAAGGGCCGAGTGGCCTCCTTCTGCACCTATTTTTTTATGTTTCTATGTTTCCATATTGTCCAGAGCAGCTGAGTTACTCCAGCACTTAGTCCTGTTGTGTATTAACCAGCATCTGCAGTTCTTTGTTTTACCAGACACTCAGCACCTTGGTTGGGATCAGAACTCGGTCGCTGGGGGACCTGCTAGCAGTGTCAGCATCACTATGTGGCCCAGGTGATCTACGTGACAGAAAATAGCAGTTCACAGGAAGAGTATCAAACAGGACATTGATGCACATAACAGATTGTCAGGACAGGCGAAAAAAAACTTAGAAAAAGATGCTCATGAAGACGAGAGCCCATGGTATCAAAGGGCAGATACTTGCCTGGATTGCAGATTGGCTGGATGGCAGAAAGCAAAAAATGGCAAAAAAAGGGGGCTTTTTCTGGTTGGCTGCCAGTGACTAGAGGAGTTCCGCAGGGGTCGGTGCTGGGGCCGCTACTCTTCACATTGTATATTAATGATTTGGACGAGCAGATTAAAGGCTTTGTTGCCAAGTTTGTAGATGATACGAAAATAGGCAGAGGGCCAGGTAGTATAGAGAAAGCAGAGACTCTGCAGAAGGACTTGGACAGGTTGGCAGAGTGGGCACAGAATTGGCAGATGGAATATAGTGTAGTAAAGTGTGGAGTATGTATTTTGGTAGTCGGAATAAGGCATAGACTATTTTCTAAATGGGTAGAGAAACCAGAAATCAGAGGTGCATATGGACTTGGGAGTGGAGGTGCAGGATTCCCAGAAAGTTAATCTGTAAGTTGAATCGGTAGTAAAGAAGGCAAACACAATGTTAGCATTTATTTCAAGAGGTCTAGAATACCAAAACGGGGATGTAACACTGAGGCTTGCCTGCAGTCCAACTGTCTTTTGTGTTTTTTGTTGTTTTTGTCTGAATTGTAGTTTTAATATGGTGTAGGGCTTGTATGTTATGTTTGGGGGGGGGGGGGGGGGGTGGGAGGGAATGGGAACTGTAAAATTCTCTCTCCCGAACGGAGACGCGACCTTTGTTTCTGTGTCGTGTCTCCGTTCCCGCTGCGGCACCTGTGACCACCTGGGCTCTGGTTCGCAGAGCCCGCGGCCCGGACTCACCAACTGCGGCGCTGGCCGCCTTCGGATGCTGCGGGAGCGGCTACGACTCGTCTCCGGAGGCTCCGGCGCGGGCCGCGTGGACGTCGGAAGCCCGCAGGCCCCTGGATGGGGGCCGACATCGGGACCTCCGGCAGCGGCAGCGTGTTCACCCGCCCCGAATCGCGGGGCTTGGGTCGGCCCGCCGCGGACCTTTCACCGTCCGGCGCGGCCTGGAATAGGCCGCGGGATTTTTCACCGCCCGGCGGGGGCTTCAATGTCGGGAGCCCCGACCGTCCCGACGTGGCAACTCCAACAGCCTGACCGCGGGAGAAGACGGCAGGGGAAGAGAAAAAGACATCGTGGCCTTCCATCACAGTGAGGAGGGACTGGAGGAGACTCAGTGTGATGGATGTTTCTTTTTGTTTGGTGTTAGTTTGTGATTGTATGTGTTATTGCATTTTTATTGATTAATCTTATTGGTCTTATTGTTCAACTGCGGGTAATGTTTCATTTCACTACACATTTATGTGCATGTGACAAATAAACGACTATTGATTGACTATAAGAACTGGTCAGGCCACATTTGGAGTATTGTGAGGAATTTTGGGCACCATATACAAGGAAGGATGTGCTGGCTCTGAAGGGGGTCCACAAGAGGTTTACTAAAATAATCCCAGGAATGAGTTTGGTGTTACTGGGCCTATATTCACTGGAGTTTAGAAGAATGAGGGTGGACTTCATTGAAATGTACCAAATAGTGAAAGGCTTGGATAGAGTGGATGTGGAGAGGATATTTTCACTAGTGGGAGAGTCTAGGACTTGAGGTTATAGCTCTAGAATTAAAGGATGTTCCTTTAGGAAGGAGAAGAGGAGGAATTTCTTTAGTCAGAAGGTGGTGAATCTGTGGAATTCTTTGCCACAGAAGGATGTGGAGCCCAAGTCAAAGGACATTTTTAAGGCAGAGTTAGATAGATTTTTGATTAGTATTGGTGTCAGTGGTTATGGGGAGAAGGCAGCAGAATGGGGTTAGGAGGGAAAGATAGATCAGCCATGATTCAATGGCAGAGTATATTTGTTGGCCAAATGGCCTAATTCTGCTCCCATCACTTATGACCTGCTGACCTTATAAGGATGTGAGGAGTACGTTAAAGGCTGAAGGAAAGAGAGATGGGAAGACTTCAGGAAGGAATCACAGAGTTTTGGACCTTGGCAGCTGAAGGTACAGATGTGAGTAGAGGAGCAACTCAATTCAGGGCAATCAGCTTTGGAACACAGATTTTAGAGGGTCTTAGGGCAGTTGGAGATTGAGGTACTGGAAGAGGGGAAGGGCATGGAGGGATCTGAAGATAAGTATACGTTATAAAATGTATGCAACTTAAATACAAAAGCAGCTCTGAGACAGCAGAAGATACAAGACACGTAGGAGAGAAGTTTATCCTCGAATTAGTACAGCATTTGATACACAACGTATCCAATTTATTGTAACTGAGTTTTGGAGCTTTGGTGCTATGCATAGATGCTACAATATTACTTTGTTACAGATTTAATAGTGATTGTAATTGTTTACCTACACTTGGAAGGCTTGCAACATATTCTGCAACTCGTAATTTTCTGACCCTTTATACAGAACTTTATTGTCATTCGGTACAAGTACCGAACGAAATCACAGCAGTCACAGAACACAACAAAAAAAGAGAACACAGGACACATGACCCCAACACAAACACCCATCACAGTGACTCCAAACACCCCCTCACTGTGATGGAAGGCAACAAAACTTCCACTCTCTTCCCCCATGCCCACGGACAGGCAGCTCGACCCCTACCGAGGCGACCGACCCGCACAGTCCCCGCAAGGGGATGGAAGGCCCCGCGGCCGAGCCGCACCGGGCGCTGCTAAGTCCCGCGGCCGAGCCGCGCCGGCGATGTTAAGTCCAGCGGCCGAGCCGCGCCGGGCGATGAAATGCCCCGCGGCCGAGCCGCACCGGGCGCTGCTAAATCCCGTGGCCGAGCCGCGCCGGGCAATGGAGGGCCCCGCGGCCGCGCCGGGCACTGACCGTTACGCGGCCGAGCCGCGCCGGGCGATGGAAGGCCTCGCGGCCGAGCCGCACAGAGCGCTGAAACGTCCCGCGGCCGTACCGGGCGATGGACGGCCCCGCGGCCAAGCCGCGCCGGGCACTGTTAGGTCCCGCGGCCGAGCCGCGCCGGCGATGTTGTCCAGCGGCCGAGCCACGCCGGGCGATGGAAGGCCCCGCGGGCGATGGAAGGCCCCGCGGCCGAGCCGCGCCCCGGGGAAGAGACCTAAAAAAAGAAAGGTTTCCCCCACCCCACCACCCCCCGCCCCCCACCCATACACAGCCAAAAACAGAAACAAAAACCATCCCAACACCGACACACAAACAAAAAAAAGAAAAAAAGACAGACTGCCAGCGAGCCGCAGCCATTAGGCGCAGCCACAAGTGACACGTGACCCAAGCAGTTTATTCTCACATAAATCTTTTCCACTCATTGTAGTTTTGTATTTTTTGCAAAATATACCTTGTTGATTGTCTCTTCTTAATCTAATTGCATGAGAAGACCACACAGCCTCCATTGTATTTTATTTTATTTCTTACCGTGAAGTTATAATCTTTGGTTCAATGGTTCAACGTTCTTTATTATCACATGTACCGAAGTACAGTGAAATGTTTTTCTTGCATACAGTTCATTAAATTATTACCATACGTAAGCACAATACCAGCTTAAGTACAAAGAGTATAGAAATAACCCACTGAGACCACTTACAAGAGTCACCAGGTTTTGGTATCATGCTGAAGGTATCCAGAGCTAGAGCATAAATATTTTTCTTATTATTGCTGGGCATTGTACAGGTTACTACACTGCATTCTGAAATTATATAATGGTGTATAGTACAAATGTAACATTTATAAACTTAAACAAAATATAATTTTCAGTGTAAATGCGACTGAAAATTATCTCATATTTATCATTATCATTTTCTAAGATTTAAACACTAATAAAAAGCTTTGTATACTGCATATTACAGCTATTGTTTCATAATTCAGAATTTCATGCTTGGTTGTCCTATGATATGGATAATCAGGTGTACCATACCACACCACTGGAGAGGAGAGAGTTAAAACTAATGTAGGATAGACACAAAATGCTGGAGTAACTCAGCGGGACAGGCAGCATCTCTGGAGAGAAAGAATGGGTGACGTTTCGAGTCGAGACCCTTCTTCAGACTTCTGGGTCTGAAGAAGGGTCTCGACCCGAAACGTCACCCATTCCTTCTCTCCAGAGATGCTGCATTTCCCGCTGAATTACTCCAGCATTGTGTCTATCCTTGGTTTAAACCAACATCTGCAGTTTCTTCCTACAACTAATGTAGTTCTTTATCCCATAAACGGAATTGAGAGTTATTGAGTGATGAATTGACCATTCTCATGCATGGCTTGCAGTAGTTGTCTATCAACTTTTTAAAAATGCAATCTCTTGAGCTTGCACATCATCTTAGTTATTGCACATGAAATTAAATAGTTACTTTCATTAATATCACCCCTCTGCTTTGCAGCCATATTTAAAATAAATCTCCACATATGTTGACCATATGGCACCTTGTTGAATACCTATTTAAAAACTATGCAAACCACATGTTGCATTGCCCTTAACCTCTTTTTCTGAAACATTTTCAGTTCATTAAGATTGGTTCAACAGAGCTTAGATGGGTCATCTTGGTCATAGAGTCATCGAGTGATAGTGTGGAAACAGCCCTTATAGACAATAGACAATAGGTGCAGGAGGAGGCCATTCGGCCTTTTGAGCCAGCACCGCCATTTAATGTGATCACGGCTAATCATTCACAATCAGTACCCTGTTCCTGCCTTCTCCCCATATCCCTTGACTCCGCTATCTTTAAGAGCTCTATCTAGCTCTCTCTTGAAAGCATTCCGAGAATTGGCCTCCATTGCCTTCTGAGGCAGAGAATTCCACAGATTTACAACTCTCTGACTGAAAAAGTTTTTCCTCATTTCCATTCTAAATGGCCTACCCCTTATTCTTAAACTGTGGCCCCTGGTTCTGGACTCCCTCAATATTGGGAACATGTTTCCTGCCTCGAACATGTCCAATCCCTTCGTAATCTTATATGTTTCGATAAGATCCCCTCTCATCCTTCTAAATGCCAGCGTATACAAGCCTCGTCGCTCCAGTCTTTCAACATACGACAGTCCCGTCATTCTGGGAATTAACCTAGTGAACCTATGCTGCACGACCTCAATAGCAAGAATATCCTTCCTCAAATTTGGAGACCAAAACTGCACACAATACTCCAGGTGTGGTCTCACTAGGGCCCTATACAACTGCAGAAGGACCTCTTTGCTCCTATACTCAAATCCTCTTGTTATGAAGGCCAACATTCCATTGGCTTTCTTCACTGCCTGCTGTACCTGCATGCTTCCTTTCAGTGACTGATGCACTAGGACACCCAGATCTCGTTGTACGTCCCCTTTTCCTAACTTGACACCATTCAGATAATACTCTGCCTTCCTATTCTTACCACCAAAGTGGATAACCTCACATTTATCCACATTAAACTGTATCTGCGATGCATCTGCCCACTCACACAACCTGTCCAAGTCACCCTGCAACCTCATAGCATCTTCCTCACAGTTCACACTGCCACCCAGCTTTGTGCATTCTGCAAGTTTGCTAATGTTACTTTTAATCCCTTCATCCAAGTCATTAATGTATATTGTAAACAGCTGCGGTCCCAGCACCGAGCCTTGCGGTACCCCACTAGTCATTTCCATGCTGTATGTCTATGATTCCAGGTATTGGAAGTATTGGAAGATTGAAGATTAGCTAACATGGTGCCTTTGATTAAGAAGGATAGCTCAAAATAGCCAGGGAACTACAGACTTGTGTGCTTTACATTAATTTGGCAATGCTATTTTAGGAGATTCTATAGGACAAGATTTATTTGTATTCGGAAAGGCAAGGTAAAATCTGTGTAAGCAACATCAACCAGCCAGGCCTCACCAATCCTCTTGGTCACCTCTTCAAAAAACCCAATCAAATTTGTCAGACAAAATTTCCCACAAAGGGATATTCAGCTTGGCTTTATTTGTGGGAAATTGTGACTGATGAATTTTGATGTGGGTGGTTGATGTTGTTTACACAGATTTTAATGAAGTCTTTGGCAAAGTTCCATATGGTCATCTGGTCTGAAAGATTAGATCACATGGGATCCAAGGTATGTTAGCCAATTGGGTATGCGATTGGCTTGTTGGCAGGAGGCAGAGGGTGGCCTCAGAGAGTTGTTTTTCCCCCCCAAATTGGAGACCTGTGACCAGTGGTGTGACACTGGGGCTGTGCTGGATCAGTTGGTGTTTGTTATATACATTAATGATTTGGATGAGAATATAAGCAGCCTGACAAGTATTTTTGCAGAGGACATCAAAATTGGTGGCATAGTGGACAATGAAGAAGGTTGTGCAAGGTTACAGCAAGATCTAGATCAACTGCAAAAGTGGGCAAGATTTGGCTCATGGATGTTAGCTCAGACAAGTGCAAAGTGAAGCATTTTGGAAAATTAAACCAGGCCAAGACATATATAGTCAATGGCACAGCCCTGGAGAGTTTTATTGAATAGAGACACCTTGGGGTACAAGTACATATTTCCCAGAAAGTGGGAATGTAGAGAGATAGGTGATGAGCATTAATTTGATCAAGCATTTACTATTAATAAATACGAAATGCTGGAGTAACTCAGTGGAAAAGGCAGCATCTCAGGAGAGAAGGAATGGGTGACTTTTTGGGTCGAGACCCTTTCGTGTCCATCTTCAGTGTGTATCTATACACTGTAGATGGCTCGATTGTAATCATGTATTGTTTTTCTGCTGACTGGAGAACACGCAACAAAAACTTTTCACTGTACCTTGGTACACATGACAATAAACTAAACTAAATTAAAACCAGCATCTGCAGTTCCTTCCTAAGCATTTACTGTTAGTGTTTATACATTGTTTAAATAAGCTGTTGAAATACAATACAATACAATATAATATCCTTTATTGCCATTCTACAAGTACAACGAGTACAATGAGATTTTGATTGTCGCTTCCATATCGATGCTATCAAATCAAATATTTAAATAAATCACGACGAACATGTAAATCAACAAGAAGGTGGGTGGGGGAAGGAAAAAGAAAAGGGTGAACGAGGTAAAGTGCAAAAAAAGGTTCATGCAGGGGTCAGTTGTGCCAGATGACCCCGGGGGCAGAGACAGATCTTGGCAGGCTCTCAGCAGGACCGATTCAGAGCAGCTATAGCTCTAGGGATAAAGCTGTTTCCTAGTCTAGAGGTACGGGCGTAAAAGGCTTTGTAACGTCTGCCAGATGGAAGTAGTTCAAACAGACGGTGGCATGGGTGTGTGGAGTCCTTGTAGATGCTGGTGTCTTTCCCGAGGCAGCGTGCGTTGTAGATGTCCTCCAGGGCTGGCAGCTGTGTCCCGATGATCCTCTGCGCTCTGCAGACGACCCACTGAAGAACATTCCTGTCTGCTGCCATGCAGCTGAGATACCACACATCGATGCCATATGTCAGTATGCTCTCTGTGGTGCAGCGGTAGAAGGTCATCAGAAGCTGTTGTGGCAGACCGACCTTTTTTAATGTTCTCAGGAAGAACAGCCATTGCTGTGCTTCCTTGACAAGCGCAGCGGTGTTGGTGGACCATGTGAGGTCCTGTGAAATGTTTGTGCCCAGAAACCTGAAGCTGGACACTCTCACCACATCATCCCCGTTGACAAGGACTGGAGTGTATTCCTCATTCTGTGATCTTCTGAAGTCGATAATTAGCTCCTTGGTCTTAGTAGTGTTTAGGGACAGGTTGTTCTCTGAGCACCAGCTCGCCAGGTTCTGCACCTCTGCGCTGTAGGCTGATTCATCGCCGTTGGAGATCAGCCCGATCACGGTTGTGTCATCCGCAAATCTGACGATGGTGTTGGTAGCGAATGCAGGGGCACAGTCGTGCATGAAGAGAGAGTAGAGGATGGGGCTCAGTACACAACCCTGCAGTGTGCCGGTACTCAGGGTGGTGGTGGAGGACAGGTGGAGACCCATTTTCACTGCCTGAGGGCGCTCCGACAGGAAATTCAGGATCCAGCTGCATATGTGTGAGCTGAGACCTAGCTGGTGGAGTTTGGAGGTGAGCTTGGTGTGGATGACTGTTGAAGGCAGAGCTATAGTCTATAAATAGCATCCTCACATATGAGTCAGGACGGTATGAAGAGCCAGAGAGATGGCATCCTCTGCAGATCTATTTGCTCTGTATGCAAACTGATGTAGGTCTAGTGAGGGAGGGATCGTGGCTTTGATGTGGGAGAGGACCAACCTTTCAAAGCACTTCATAACTATTGGTGTGAGGGCAACCGTACAGTAATCGTTCAGGTTGCTGATGCTTGCTTTTTTCGGCATCGGCACTATGGTGGCCGACTTCAGGACCATTGTCAGAGATAAGGATAGGTTGAAGATATTAGTGAATACCTCAGCGAGCTGGTCAGCACAGCACAAATATCAGCGGATTCCACTTTAATGTAATAATGAAATCAACCAACTTGAGATTATTTAAAGATTTTTCCATATACACATTTTTTAATTATAGTAGACATACTTTAAAGTGACCTCCTTAAATTAAAGAAATTATAATTTCCCACCTATTTCCATGATAGTCTCCAGTTGCTCAGTGATGCTTATGTCAAACATGATCATTCCTCCAAAACACCCAACATCAATCACAAGACTGGAGGAACAAGTTTTTTTAAAAGAATCACATTATTGAAAACAGTGTATTTTTAAGACATTGTTGATCTTGGTAAAGAACATTAGTAACAAAAACTGTTTAGCCCAGAGCCTTAATAACACAATACTGTTTCCTGCTTTCTGAAAGCCTTATCATTGACCTTCACTTTACACTTTTAAACAGCTGGCTTCAGATGAATGCTGGTCCTAGTGATTCTCATTTTGGATAAGGATGCACATAAGTATATAAATATATTTCATGGAAAGTAAGCTAATAGTTCATTTTCTTAATTGTGCAGTTAATCCTTCTCCAACTACACTCATATAAAAACTGACATAATTTGAGGGTTTCAACCTGAAACGTCATCCATTCCTTTTCTCCAGAGATATTGTCTGATCTGTTGAGTTACTCCAGATCTTGGTGTATATCTTCTATCTAAAACCTTTTCCTGCTTCTTAGCACAATGAAGTCATGCCTCTCAATTTCAAATGGATTTATGGAAGTCCAATCTTATTGCAAAGTAAAGTAGTCTTATCCACATTGGTTATAAACAGAAAACTGGGTTTAAAATGTTGTATCATTGTTTATTTTCCCCTATTCACTAGTAGAATTTTGGAAGACATTACCTTCTGGTGGATCGTAACTGTTAAAAAACATGAGAAAACTCTTATGGAAATTAAAACCCAATGCGGTTACGGGTAATGGCACAATTAGAAATAAAATTGGAACTTGATACAATAATTGGAAGAGTAAATAAATGCAATATGTGCAGGAGGATGAGATGCACAGGATAGAATTGGGAACGAGGTATTGCTAGCATCACTTATATAGCTTTCACTGACATGGAGGATTCTCTCATTTCAACAAGTGGAATGTCAAAGTCATTGAGTTGTACAGCACAGAAACAGGCTCTTCAACCACTATCTATGCTGACTGTCATGCATAACTATATTATTCCCACACGCCTCCATTAATTCCATATCCATATGTGACTTGCTTATTCAAGACATTGTCCAGATCCCTCTTAAATGTTGTTACTGTTTCAGCCTTTACCACCTTCACTGGAAGCTCATTACAGAAACAAAATTGAACTCCTTTTGAAAAATTTACTCCTTACATCCCCTTTAAACCTTCTCATTCTCATTTTAAGCCTATGCCTTCTGTTTCAGATACTCCCGATGCCTTGCTGAGAAATGCATCCCTGAAATAGTCAAATATTCTGGTCTTGTTTAGAAATGTATCCCTGATCAATAGGACTAAGGGCTCTTCAGAAGACAAATAAACAATCTGTTCTCTATCCAACATTTTGTTTCATCGGGATCCCCAAAAGAAAGGTTTAAAGTTATTTGGAAACAGATTTAAAGGATGAACCTAGTTTTTTTTCCCCCCACAAAATAATGACACATCTCTAATGCCAAAGCTAATTCCTTTTTCAAAAGCAAAGGTTCAATGGCCTAGATTGCAGTTCCCATAATATGAAGCTGCCACATTAATGTTAACAGAAGGCAAACTATGACATAGTTCATGACACCTGAGGACCAAGATTATAATGGCAACAAGGAAGGTCATATGGGAAAATAAGGTATAGTTATACTGAAAACAGAGGGAAGTTTCATCTTTCACTTCCATTTATTGCCTAAATGTGTCATTGTTATTAGTCAGTGCCTGGTTCACCTTCTGTTCAAACCTTAGGAGGATCTATATGGAGATTGCATGTTCTCCCTGAATTTGTGCACTATTCCCCCACTTTACTCAAACATCTTGGTGTTTATACACCTTTATACACTTCATACATCTTGAGGTGTATAAAGTCATGAAAGGAATAGATCGAGTAGATGCACAGAGTCTCTTGCCCAGAGTAGGCGAATTGAGGACCAGAGGACATATGTTTAAGGTGAAGAGGAAAAGATTTAAAAAAAATCTGAGGGGTAACTTTTTCACATGAAGGATGGTGGGGGTAATGGAACAAGCTGCTATGGGAGGTAGTTGAGGCTGGGACTATCCCAATGTTTAAGAAACAATTAAACAGGTACATGTATAGGACAGGTTGAGGGATATGGACCAAACGTGGGCATGTGGACATGTTGGCCTGTGTGGGCAAGTTGGGCCAAAGAGCCTGTTTCCACGCTGTATCACTGTATGACATCAAAGACATGCCGTTAGGTTAACTGCTCGCTGTAAATTACCCTGTAGTGTAAGCAAGTGGTAAAAGAATCCAAGGTGAGGTGATGGATACGAGGGAATGGGGAAAAAGAGAGAATAAGATTGATGGGATTGTTCTGCGGGGAACTTGTATGGATCCAAGCTACACTTCCTCTGCATCATCATAAGTGGATTGTGTGTGATTTATCAAAGTTACAACTTAAAGAAAAAAAATTAGCAATATGCTCATTGCAATCTGTGGTAGGAAGATTTAGGTTTATTATTGTCACATGTACTGAGGTTCAGTGTGAATCTTTGTTTTGTATGCTATCCGATCATCAGATCATACTATACATACCACCGTCATCTATTGCACAAGTGATGGCTCCCACTGATTGCTGCCGGAAGCTTGCACCTTTTCAGGACGGATGATGACAGTGATGTAACATTTGAAACATAGATGATGGACACAAAAGAAGAAGAATACAATCAAGGCAAACTCAAGTACAAGTAGGATAGGTGGAGCAAAGGAAAAGATACAGAGTGTTGAATATACTGTAGTTCCCAGCATTGCAGATCGCCAGTGTCATAGACAAAATCCAATGTCCACGACGGGATAAAAGTGAATCGAATAGCTAATGGAAGGACCATTCAGAATGCCAGCAACAAAATGACAACAGAAGGGAAGAACCTGTTCCCGAGTTTGGTGGTGAGCACTTTCAAGCTTCTATATCTAATTTATAACCTGATCAGAGCGAGGAGGAGGAATGACCCGGGTGGGATGTCCGTGACTATGTTGACAGCTTTTTTGAGGCAACTCGAAAAAAAGATGGAGTCACTGGTGGGGAGTCTGGTTTGTGTGATGGACTTGGCAAACTCAAACTCTACAATTTCTTGGTCTTGGGAAGAAATGTGATCATAACCAAGCTGTGATCATAAGATAGGAGAAGAATTAGGCCATTTGGCTAATGAAAACTGCTCCGCATACATTTTACGTCTGATACGTCTTGAATAAATAACACTGAATGTGACTAAAGAAAGAGCAAAACAAAAATTTCCTTGAAATAACCTTAATAGTCAACACATCCTAAGCAAATTAAGTGGCATCCATCGGATTGGAAATTGTCAGCTTAACTATGGTAGCAGGATTACAGCCCCATTTCTTTTCCAAATAACACTTCGACTAGCATTGGTTCAAACACAAGTTTAGGTTTGTGGCAGTTTCAAGGAAATCGATCTGTTCAATTTCTTACCGTAAACCATTGACAAATATAATGAGTAGGAAGGAACTACAGATGCTGGTTTAAACTGAAGATTGACACAAAAAGCTGGAGTAACTCAACGGGATAGGCAGCATCTCTGGAGAGAAGGAATGGGTGACTTTTCAGGTCGAGACGTCGCCCATTCCTTCTCTCCAGAGAAGCTGCCTGTCCCGCTGAGTTACTCCAGCTTTTTGTGTCCATCTTCCAAAAATATAATGAAACTGTTAAATGTCTACATTAATGTTGTAACTCTGATATTAACCACAAAAGGAAATACTTCAACTCTGTTCATTTTGTTGCTGTCATTCCCAATTTCTTTTCTTGTCTTACTTCAAGTCTTAATATTTTGTTACCTTTCCTAGGTGTCTCAAACCTTATTTTTGTTCCATAAAAAAAAATCAATCTTTCAAAATTTTACTTGCTTGCACCTTCCTGAATATCATGACCCACTTTGGAAGTGGAATTACTCTTTATTTTAACAGTGGAGGTGATTTATTTTGTCACTAGATTTTTAGCCAAGGGGAAGTCAAAACTATTCACTGGCAGGAAAGAGCTGTCAAAGTGGCTCACAAAGGAAGATTACAGTTAAGTTAGTAAATCTAAATTGCGAGCTTGGCTGTTTTATTTTGAGCCAAAGCTCAGCTTTACTGTTTTCACCTGATCAATTAACACATTAAAAAATATTGGGGCCGAGCTCTGCTTAAATAAAGAGATATAGATAGTTTATTTAAAAGTATCATGGTTCATTAATTTTTTTATGTCTTTATTGCTTTATTTACATTTGCCATGTATTTTTTACACGTTAAATGAAAACTATCTGTTTATCTTGGATTCATTGAATTCTCGATGTCAACTGTAAAAGTTAGCATAAATATTAATGCTTCGTTCAGGACTAAAAGGAGAATGTAATATAATCAGACCTGAAGCACAGAGTGGGGTCAATGGAGGGGAAGGGAAGACATACATACATACCTGGTGTTTACATACCAATCCCATTAATCATTATATTTACATTGCAAGCTCTGTGGCATTGATGTGTTTATTCTATCGAAGCAGTTATGTCCATATGATGCTGATTTATTGTGTCACCTTTATTTTTTAGTCTGGAGACCACTATCATTTATCTTAAAAAAAAACATGTTGCTGTGGCTGAACTTTATCGGATCATATTATAATTCCTAAAATGTAGGTAATTACTGTGAGATTTGTTATAGAAGGTGTTCCACATGCACTTAACCAAGTGCTGAATAGTTTCTTTGCATTTCTGCAACCTGCTATGTTAGCTTCAGAGTATGATGATATTGAGTGCACTCCTTCAAGACTCCCAAGCTTAAGTCAAGATGTTAAACCCTGCCTGTTACACAGTAAGTATTCACTTTTGGGAGATTATACTGTATCAACCTACCTTCATATCATATATCATATATATACAGCCGGAAACAGGCCTTTTCGGCCCTCCAAGTCCGTGCCGCCCAGCGATCCCCGTACATTAATACTATCCTACACCCACTAGGGACAATTTTTACATTTACCCAGCCAATTAACCTACATACCTGTACGTCTTTGGAGTGTGGGAGGAAACCGAAGATCTTGGAGAAAACCCACGCAGGTCACGGGGAGAACGTACAAACTCCTTACAGTACAGCACCCGTAGTCAGGATCGAACCTGAGTCAACGGCGCTGCATTCGCTGTAAAGCAGCAACTCTACCGCTGCGCTACCTTGAAAGGCTAATTTATTTCACTACCTCAGTATCACTTCTGAATGGGTTTAAACGCAGTCATATTTTTAAATGAAACACATTTACTGGGCAGCACAGTGGCACAGCTGGTAGAGCTGCTGCCTCACAGTGCCAAAGTCAGAGTTAAATATTGACCTCAGCTGCCGTCTGTATGGAGTTTGCACTCTCCCCGTGACCACATGAGTTTCTTCCGAGTGTTCCTGATTCCTCCCACATCCCAAATGCATGCAGATTTGTAGGTTCATAACTTATAGGAGCAGAATTAGGCCATTCAGACCATTAAGTTCACTGCGCCATTGAATCATGGCTGATCTATCTTTCCCTCACAACACCATTCTCCTGCCTTCTCCCCATAACCCCCTACACCAGTACTAACCAAGAATCGATCAATCTCTGCCTTAAAAATATCCATTGACTTGGCCTCCACAGCCTTCTGTGGGAAATGAATTCCTTTTGTTCCAGGGTTATGAATTCCATTCGATCCAGAGGTTAATTAGCCTCTGTAAATCATCTGTAATGTGTAGGGAGTGGATGTAAAAGTGGGATTACATAGAACTAGTGTGAACGAGTGATCAATTGTGGGCCAGGACTCAGTAGGCTGAATGGCCTGTTTCCATGCTGTATCTCTAAACTAATTCTGGGGAATAGTTTCTACAGATCTATCCTATCACCTGCTAGAATGTGGTCCTGACCCACCATCTACCTCATTGGAGACCCTTGGACAATCCTTTATCAGACGTTACCTTGCATTAAACATTATTCACTTCATCATGTATCTTTACACTATGTACGGCTTGATTGTAATCATGTATAGTCCTTTTGCTGACTGGATAGCACGCAACAAAATATTTTTACTGTACCTCGATATACGTGACAATAATAAACTAAACTAATCCACAAGTACAACACTTAGGAGAAACATATTGCAATGAATTGCAGAAGAACAAGTCGTCCATCGAGGACAACGGCTGATGAGTGGATTCTGTGTCTTGTCTCTAACTCCCAACCGCCTTCACCGTCTTCCAACATCGATACTGTTTTCCTAATCGTTGACATAATCTGTATGTGATGTTTTGCAACTACGTTGACCAGGTCAAGTGGATGGGGCATCTCATTACAATCTTGATAAGGTTATGTGAACCTTGTTGTTCTTTTTAAAAAACAACTATTTCTTGGAACAGAAGGGTCATTCTTGAGGTCATCATGGCTGGTAATGTTTTTTTTGATAATGTCAAGATGAAGGGCAATGTGTACTGGTCAGAAGCTTGTCTTTATAGACAATAACCATTTTGATTCTAGGTCAACTTCTTCTGTTGTGCTCGAAAATGGAGGTCAGCAATAAGCCTTTTAGGCCTGGATGGTGAATATCCATCACGTGTGACATTAAATTTCAAATGGTAGATCTTACTGGCAAATAAATAGAATTGTCAGGAGATTAGTGTCAAAGGGTAATATATTCCTTTATTCATCCCACACCGGGGAAATTTACAAGTTATAGGTCGAGGTCACACGGAGGATTTCCACATTTCAATTATAGATTGCTTCTCTGGAATCTTTATAAATCATTTGTCAAGATTACAGTAAAGGATTGAAGGAACACTTGCAAAAAATTCTGAGTGACCTTGTGAGCACTCAATAATGCAAGTATTTGGAGGAGACGTATGCAGTACAGAAAGCAAAATATATACCTTTATATCGTTTCTGTTCAGGAGATTTCTAGCTTGACAATTTGTAAGAATTACAATCTGACACTGCAAATATGTTCATAAGTTCATAAGTTATAGGAGCAGAATTAGATCATTTGGCCCAAGGAAAAACAAGTGGAATATAAACATAGCACAAAAAGTAAGGACATTTGTGTTTGGTAGATTATTTCTTTGTTGTAACAATGCTTCTTGGCAATAAATCTTATACCGTTGGAAAGCCTGTTTATTCCCCTTTTAAATGGTGCCACATTTGTAAGGAACATGCATTTGTGGGATGAGCAGCAGAGCTGATTATATGGGTTGCGCCCATGAAAAATTTGCCAAATCTTCTCTGCCAATGCCAAACAGCTTATTCTGCTATTGCTATTGACTCTTGTTTTGAGCTTCTGGTACCACCAGGTGCTGACAATCAGGTGCCTGATTGGCACCTGATTGGCAGCATCTATGAGCATGGGCCCTGCTACAGTGGTCAGTAGGTGTCTGCTCCAAGAATCGGCATGCCACGTTTGACTGATCTGGATAGGGCCCGTGCGATAGGGCAACTTCAAGCTGGTGTTCCGCAAAACCAAGTTGCGGCATTATTTGGAGTGAGCCCTAGTACCATCTCCAAAGTGAAGGCCAAGTTCCATATAACGGGGGATGTCAGAGACAGGCCGCGAAGTGGGCGTCCCAAGAAGACGACACCCGAAGAAGACCGTTTCCTCACCCTGTCAGCACTTAGGAACCATAGGCTGTCTTCTACAGATTTGCAGTCAAGGTTTGCAGGACATTATGGCCGACGGCTCTCTGCCCAGACAATTCGGAACAGACTGCACGCAGCCGATCTCCGGTCTCATAGGGCTGCCAGGAGGCCTGCCATGACTGCCCTTCACCATCAGGCCCGTTTGTGCTAGTGTCGGCAACACGTGCACTGGAACCTGAACATGTGGAGGAATGTTATGTTCAGCGATGAGTCCAGATTCTGCCTACGGCAGTTGGATCATAGGGTCAAAGTGTGAAGAAGACGCGGAGAACGCTATGCTGATTGCTGCACCGATAGAGTAACATCTTTTGGTGGAGGCAGTGTGATGGCGTGGGGCCGCATCTCCCTCACTGGAAAAACGAGGCTTGTCATCATTGGAGGCAATCTCAATGCAGAGAGATATCGAGATGAGATTCTGCAAACAGTGGCAATCCCATATCTCCACAGTCTGGGACCGAACTCTATCCTCCAAGATGACAATGCTCACCCCCACAGAGCAGGGTTTCTCAGAGACTACCTCCAGGATGCTTAAAAGTGTAGACCAATTGTATTGGATGATAGTAGATCCTCTTCTGAGAACAGCACACTCAGAACAGAACAGTCTCCACATTCCAGCGCCATCTCATTTAAAACCAAATGCATATTTAGGTTAAGTGAATTAAATCAATTAAAAAGAAAATTAATCAAGCTAGTATTTTGTGGTGAGCCATTTTTTTTCAAAATTGGTTTCAACGGGCATGTGGAACTTGCATTCCAGTAGATTCAGTGGGAAGATTTCCAGCATGAAGTGCTGGTAAATCAGAGGAACAACACACCTCATACTGACACAATAATAAGGGCATCAAGATTCCCAAAAGCTGAGTGAAGGGTGAGCGTCAGATTGTGCGCAGAATGTGAAGTTGCCAAACATTTAATTGGGTAAAAGCAGACTGATCAGAATGGATACGTTCTAGGAGCAGAATTATTGCATCCGGCCCATCAAGTCTAATCAGCCATTTCAATCATGGCTGATCTGTCTTTCCCACTTTTCTGCCCACTTTTCAATGGAAATCCAGGGTCAATATAAAATACTCACACCCTCAAACACTGGAGCACAGAAAAAAAATGAGCATAAACTAGATGGTGCATGCACCAGCTTCTTGCTCGGGTATTACACACGTTGTGCAAAATCAATTGGCTAAAGAGTAATATTTCCAGTATGCTAATAAGTTCATAGTTGATTAAGTTTGCCATAAATTGGAATGACCTTTCCACTGACCTTTAACCAAAGCTGATTGAAGCTGGTCGTTTCAATGCTAGAGAATATTGCGTTTAAATTGCTGATATTCTAGCACCAATTTCCACTCCAACTTAAGCATTCCAACCTATCCTGGCAGATGATGTTCTGCACTTCTGGCCAATCTAAACAAAACATTCCACTCTAATGTTCCAATGAGTATGTTATGCAGTCGCCAGCAACCTGCTTTAAATAGTAACTCACGGAGCAACTTATGTGAAAAATAATAAACTAAATACAGCATACTGTGTAAACAAATAGACATTATCCTAAATTTGACAATGCTAGTGTCAAAATGTCTCCCCGATTATGTCACCACACAGAGCCAACCTGCCTGTGCTTTAATGCAGAAGAAATCCAGAAATATTTGAAGCACACCTTTGTGTTCCAGTCTTTCACCAGCCACAATATGGTTTCCAACAACAACCTGAATGTTATGAAATATTTCAGACCTCTCAACATAATGACTTTTGTGGAATTCAACAGATGTTTTGCCGTGGTATTTTGTCCCTGCCGAGACTAGGCCAAGCTAAATGTTTGAAATATTCTGATAAAGTTGGGACGGAGCATTCACCCATTAACAGTTTTTAATTCCTTTTCGAAGACTACGACAACCTAGAGAGCTACAAAGCTAATACATTGTTTTCAAAGTTTTTTTTATTAACTCATAAAGTATTACCTTCCTGACCTTTAAACTGAGCTTTAAAAACCAAGAATAGCAGATCAGATTTAAAGAAGTATTAATTCAGTAAGGGTGGTTACTATTTATTCTGGCATTTAACTGGAACATACTAAAATAGTACAGTATTTCAGGAAGTGCCTCACTGTGGTTGCATGTATGACTGCCTTGCATCTCAGCAGACATATGTTCACTTTTCACTGGTTGCCAGAACACATGATAAATTCACACTTAACTTGCAAAGTAGATACTCACTTTTATTTTTTTGGAATTGGATGCAGAGATGGAACTTGAGGGAGAGTTGCCTCTGATGGATAAATGTTAGACTACTCTAGAGTACAGTGACGTCGGGTTTCACGGAGTGTCCAGCACCCACCTGCTACCTCGGCTGGAGGAGTAAAGGGAGCAGACATTTAAAGGAGAAACTATGAAATGAACAATTCATTTTTATTAGTGCAATTCTAGAAAATGTGTTCTACAGTCAAAGCAGCCGTTCAAAAAAGAATATATAAAATTAATTAAATTATTTTCGTTAATGCACTTTTAGCAAATTTGTACTACGGTTAAAGAAAGCTGATTGCAACATTTTTCCCCCATGAAGTAATTTAAATGTTGCCCATCCTCTCTTTGAACAAAGTCGCAAATATTTATTTTATGACCACAACATCGTAAAAAATTAACTGATGGGTTGCAAAAATGTTGATGCAATTAATGTATCTTATATTATACTGATAACCAGGCATTGTTATTTCCAAAGACCTACAGGTATGTAGGTTAATTGACTGGGTAAATGTAAAAATTGTCCCTAGTGCGTGTAGGATAGTGTTAATGTGCAGGGATCGCTGGGCGGCGCGGACTCGGTGGGCCAAAGGGCTGTATCTCTAAATTTAAAAAAATCTAAAAATTCATTCCATTGTCATTCTCTTGTTTTCCAACAAATTGCCATTTATGTGATTCACCCTAGTCCACGTATCATCCACGTACTAGGTCACTAGTACCGCTAGCCTGATTGGTAGAAATTCAGAAGAGGCCCATGTGTCAAGAGTTGAAACTTCACAATTCGGTTTGAACCCATTAATTCTCTTGACATCAGAACAGAGGGAGACAAATCTCTCTTAACATAGAACTATACAGCACAAGAACAGGCCCTTCTGCCCACAATGTTTGTGCCAAAGATGATGCCAAGACTATCACTTATCTACCCGCACATAACCTCTATCCCTCCATTTCTTGCATGTCCATATGTCTATCCACAAGTTTTTTTAAATGCCACTAATGTATTTACTTCAACCACCACCTCCAGCAGTGTGTTCTGGGCCTCACCATCCCATGTAAAATATTTGCCCCATCCTTCCCCGTTAATTTTTTCCCCTCTCACCTTAAAGCTATGCCTTCCAGTTTTTGATTTTTCCATCCTGGGGAAAAGATTCTGACCGTCTACCCAATCTATGTTGCCCATAATTTTATATAGTTCTATCAGGTCTCCCAACAACCTCTGGTGTTCCAGAGAAATCCAAGTCTGTTCAGCTTTTCCCTGTAGTTAAAGCACCCTGATAAACAATATCTCTCTCTCAACAGAATATTCTCTTTGAATTTGAGCAAATTAGTAAATTTGAGGATTATACTTTCAAAATTGACACACATACTTAATCAAACAAGATTGCCCACGTGACAAAAAAGAAAAAAACTAGTTACCAGTTCATCTTGTAAATAAAGTTATTATCAGATAACAAAAGTTAAAGAAAACCTGGATGAGGGAGAAACAGGTTGACTATCTGCCTGTATTTAATTTATTCCTTTCATTGCTTTTCAAACTTCACCCATCATGTATATTAACAACTCATTAGAACATTCTTCTTTTGCCCCAATTGCTTTTACTGTCTTACAAAAATTTTAATATCAACAATTTTATAAAATTATAGATATTTCAAATGCATTTCTGTCAATGCAGTTACTGTTCAGATGCAGAAAAATAATCCCGATGTTAGGGGAGTCCAGAACCAGGGGTCACAGTTTAAGAATAAGGGGTAAGCCATTTAGGACTGAGATGAGGAAAAACTTCTTCACCCAGAGAGTTGTGAAACTGTGGAATTCTTTGCCACAGAAGGCAGTGGAGGCCAATTCACTGGATATTTTCAAGAGAGAGTTAGATTTAGTTCTTGAGGCTAAAGGAATCAAGGAATATGGGGGAAAAAGTAGGAACAGGGTACTGATTTTAGATGATCAGTCATGATCATATTGAATGGCGGTGCTGGCTCAAAGGGCCTACTCCTGCACCCAATTTTCAATGTTTGTATGTTCCAGCAAATTCCTCTGTTTAGATGAAATTGTGATTTTTGTAAATCATGAAATTAGTTTTAAGAGCAGTGCAACAGGAAGCTGGGACACACTTACCAACAATGTTCTATGTTGGGTGAGGAAGAATAGATACACATACCCACTCGTAAACACATGCTGGTAGGAAAGCACCAATCCTGAATTAGCCACAGAAGCAAAAAGGTTAACAGCACATGATATCATTCAACTCATTGTATTTATTCAACTCTGCAAATGAAATCCAATGTTTATCCCACACTAATGTTTTGTCCAAAACACCTGCAGTACAAGGAGAATGTTAAGGAAAAAACATTAAACAACTTTCTCAGGACAACCCAAGATGGAGAAGAAACACAACATATTAAGCAATAGTCACATGTTGAGAATAAAGCATAGAAAAAAAGTCTTTCATTTTATCTAGAGTAACTTTTGATTACAGAGCACCTTAAAGATGAAATCTTACCAAGTTTCTTCAAAACAACAGTTAGACTAAAATTACCCATGAATCAAATGAGAGGACATTTGAAGTGTTGATTAAAAACTTTGTCAAAGAAGTTGTTTTAGGTAGAAGATAGACACAAAATACTGGAGTAACTCGATAGGACAGGCAGCATCTCTGGAAAAAAAATGGGTGATGTTTCAAACCAAGTGATGGGGAACCTTAGAAGAAACTCATAGCCTGATAATGGAGGATCCAGCAACAAATGGCAGCCGCAGAGTGCAGGGATTAAATGGAAATCAGTGTTGAGAGAACATCATGTTCTCATTGGCCATGAAGCTGTAGAAAGTCAAGTCCTTGTGGCTGGATGGCAATTAGGATCAGCTCATTGGTTGTTTACATTAGCCATGTGATTAATTGGCCATCGGATTGGCTGCAATTCCCTGTGGCAGTTGCACTGTTGTGTAAATTAAAAATGAGCACCTGCAATTGTTTAGTCATTTTAGAGAAGACTGATGGATTTTAAATGCAAGCTGGGCGTGAAGTTTGGCTTTGAAGTGAATTTACGCTGAGGTCAATTGTGCTTGAGGGTTTGGTTCACTAAAATGTTGTAAATAGTACTGTTCAGAACAAGGTGGAATAAAAAGCTTGTGATGTGAGCTACCCATTTGGCATAAGGCTTCAGGTATGTTAATAGTTTGAATTCACTGTGTTTTTTGTAGTGGGATGTCTCAGGTGGCTGAATCTGTTCCTGCACATGCAGGAAACTGAAAATGTATTCCCAATGCAATTGTTGGAGAATGGTCATCTTGGAGGAAGTTCATTAATGCAGGAGATTGGTGTCTATCCAATGATATAGTAAGATATAAAATGTAGAGCAAGTGATCCTTTAGGTTTTTTCAATTTAGTTCAGACTGGTTATGGATAAGGGAAAAGAGATAGAGACGGTGATGTGGAGAGATAAAGAACAATGAATGAAACATATGCAAAAAGGTAACGATGATAAAGGAAACAGGCCATTGTTAACTGTTTGTAGGATGAAAATGTGAAGCCAGTGTGACTTGGGTTGGGGAAGGATAGAGAGAGAGGGAATGCCAGGACCTCCTGAAGTGAGAGCAATCAATATATCATACCGCTGGGGTGTAAGCTGCTCAAGCGAAATATGAGATGCTGTTCCTCAAAATTGCATTTAGCCTCACTCTGACAATGGAGGAGACCGAGGACAGAAAAGTCTGTGTAGGAATGGGAAGGAGAATTAAAGTGTCCAGCAGCCGAGAGATCAGGTTGGTTCACGTGGGCTGAGCGAAGGTGTTCCGTGAAACGATCGCCCAGTCTGCGTTTGGTCATGCCGATGTATAAGAGTCCACATCTTGAACAATAGATACAGTAGTTGAAGTTGGAGGAGGTGCATATGAACGTCTGCCTAACCTGAAAGGACTGTTGGGGTCCCTGGACAGAGTCGAGGGAGGAGGTATAGCGACAGGTGTTGCGTTTTCTGCGATTGCAGGGGAAGGTACCTGGGGAGGGGGTGGTTTGGGTGGGAAGGGATGAGTTAACCAGGGAGTTGTGGAGGGAATGGTCTCTGCGGAAGGTGGAAATGGGTGGAGATGGGCAAATGTGGCTAATGGTGGGATCAATTCTGGCAGCTAAAACAATTTGAAAACTTGTAAATATAAACGACTGCTTCCAAATCAGTCATGGAATATCTGGAACCCACTGCCAGAGGTGGAGTGAAATGCAATTCCTACATTCAAGAATTTTTTGGACAGACACTGAGGATATAGACTCGGGGATTAATGTAAATGTGCAAATGTTTTGGCATGGATATGGTGAGCCTTTCCAAATGCTGGTAGATCATGTCCTTCAAAATCTCCTCGAGCAACTCTCCTGCCATTGATGTTAAGCCAATGGTTCCCTGGCTTGTCCTTACAGCCCTTCTTAAATAAAGGCACAACATTATGCACCACCCAGTCTTCGGGTACCTCATCTGCAGTTAAAGATGATGCAAATATCTCAGCAGGGACCCTACAATCTCGTCTCTAGAGTCATAGAGTTATACGGCACAGGAACAGGCTCTTTGCCTCAAGTCAACCATGTCTGAAGAAGGGTCTCGACCCGAAACGTCACCCATTCCTTCTCTCCCGAGATGCTGCCTGACCTGCTGAGTTACTCCAGCATTTTGTGAATAAATCGAATATGCCAATCAAAATGTCAATTCAAGCTACTCCCATTTGTCTGTATTTGGTCCATATTCCCCCAAACCTGTTTTGTCCATGTCCCTGTCCAATTGTCTTTTAAGCAATGTAATTGTATCTGCCTCTCCAGCTTCCCACATCTGAAGGAAAATTGAATCGAAAGGTAAATAATTTATTGTGTTGAGCTAAATAATTAACAAACATTGACTTTCAACCAACTGCGCACCAAAATGTGTTCAGAGAAGAGACCGACCTTACTTTCAAAAGGAAAATAATCCGGTTTGCAGATACATGGCTCTAGATGTGTATAAATCAGCAATATCAAATGCTCTTGGAAAGTTGCCTGTGGCATTGAAACTTTATGAGTGTTTACACACTATTCCTTTGTCAGGAAATGAATGTTTTGGGAAGCTTTAATTGGGCCGGATCTTGGATATAGTTGGACATGGCTGACTCTGAGATTCCTTAATTACCCCTGAAACCATGAACGCATTGGAAAGTACATGCTGCAGGGGACTTCACAGCTATTGTTCATTCAATTGCAATCAAGGAAGTTTATGACTGATCCATATGTTTCTGAAATAATTGCTCCTAAAATAGTGATGAAATAGTAATCATTAAATGTCATTGTAAATAGTTGATTCATTCATATTCTCTTACTACTCTTATCATAACAAATATTCTGATCCACAATATTCAACTGCAAACAGATCTTTGAAATTACAAGTTAACCTAACTGAGACTATATTCTGTTCATAAAGTATACTAATTCACTTTATTTATTCCAGAATAACTAAATACATTTTTCTAGAGGGACACTCCAGATGGTCCTTCAATAAAATTTAGTTTAGTTTAGAGATACAGCGTGGAAACAGGCCCTTCGGCCCACCGAGTCAGTGCTGACTAGCAATCCCCACATTTTAGCACTGCCCTACACACACTGGGGACAATTTACAATTATACTGAAGCCAATTAACCTAAAAATCTGTACGAAGATCTCGAAGAAAACACACACAGGTCACATTGAGAATGTAAAAACCCTATACAGACAGCACCTGTAGTCAAGATCGAACCCGGGTCTCTGGCGCTGTAAGGTAGCAACTCTACTATTGCGCCACCGTGCCACAATAAATTGTATTTAGTTACTCTGTACTTATGTACTCATGAAAATGTGGGTTTATGACAATTGTTAAAGGTTAGGTTCACAGTCTAATGTAAATGGAAGGTAATATGCGCAAGGATAATTTCATGGACATGGGCGTGTAGGTTTTTAAAACTATTGAAGATCACATAACAGTTTGTCAGAAGAAACTATCTATGAACAAAATATTTTTTTCTGAAATGTAAAATTAGTTTACAACAGGTTTCAGATTGTAAGAAAACACACTGAAAATAATCCATCAATGCATGACAATGGCAGTTTATTTTCAATGTTCTACAGAGTTGGCTAAATGCAGAACTTGCATTATTGTTCATTGATGTCTGTCTCTGTGTTGCATGTTACTATGAATCTATCATTCTATGATATGCAGAGATTTAAACGAATGCTTCAAAGGATTGGGCCAAGCTACTTTACCCCATACAAGAGTATGTTTTTATTTACATCAAGAACATAGGCACTTATTTCATCGTCATATTTAAATTTTACACAACTTTTAGTTCTTCAATCGTTATACAGTTCAACCATTTTGTTTTGCAATATTCCAGTCAGAATCTCTCCAGAAACACAACACCCATGTTATTGCTTGAATATTACTGCAATAGCATATTACTGCCATGTATCTTGATGCTGTTCTTAGATTTTGTAAATAGAATACATAAATTAGATTATGTTAGTCTTACAAAATAAAGATTAGATTAAATAAATCAAATATATATGACAGCTTATTTTTGCAAATTGCCTCAGTGTTCTTGTTTTCTATCACAATTGAAGTTTGTTTGAAAATTGTATGCTAACAATCCTCCCACTAATTTTTCATGTAAATGCATGTTGCTTTTAAATCTTCTCATATCATGGTGGATTCAATATTACTTTCATAAGGTCATAAGTGATAGGAGCAGAATTAGGCCATTTGGCCCACCAAGTCTACGCCATTCAATCAGGGTTGATCTATCTCTTTCTCCTAACACCATTCTCCTGCCTTTTCCACATAACCCCTGACACCCGTACTAATCAAGAATCTATATCTCTGCCTTAAAAATATACATTGATGTTCACACTTAAAACAAGCTAGCGAGGTAAACAAATAGGGGTTAGAGTCACCAATTGTTTTTGCCACAAGGGCTATCATTTGGAAGCCAATACTACAACTATTCCCCACGTGTTCATGGATATTATTAGATGCCAGGTTGCTGAAATTGCTGGGAATAAGTCCCTGACATTTATCGGAGATTTGCAAACCAGATAGACCATGCCATCAATGATGGGGAACATAATTAGAGTCAACACTGCGTTTGTGGAGATTAGCATTTCAGCATACTTCTCAATTCTGCAGTTGTATAAAGATTCAGAAACAGGAAAATATCTCACCAGAGTCGTACGACAAAGAAATGGCCCTTTGGCCCTATGTGTCTATACTGACCCTTTTTGCCCAACTACACTAATCCCATTAGATCTGTGTCCTACAATATCATGTCCATTTAAGTGCTTGTCTAAATGTGTTCTTAAACATAGTGATAGTACCTAACTCTACCACCTCCTAGCAATAAGTTCCAAATATCAACTGCACTGTGTTAAAAAGCTTTCCCCTCAAATCTCCTTTAAAGCAGCCTCCTCTCACTTTAAAGCAATGCCCTTTTGTTTAGATATTTCAATACCCATAAAAGAATTCTGACTAATTATCACGTCTATGTCTCTAATAGTTTTACTTACCACTGTCGGGTTACTCTCAGCCTCCTTTCCTCCAGGATAAAAAGGCTCGGCTTATCCGAACTCTTCCCATAACTAGACTCCAATCCAAGCACCACCCTGGAGAATTGCCTCTGCCCTCTCTCCAGTACAAAACATTCTCCCTATAGGGTGGCATTCGGAAGAGCACAGAATACTCCTACAGCAGTTTAACCAGTGTATTTGCAGCTAAACGTAACATCCCATCTTTGGCATTCTCTGCTCCAACTTATGAAGACAAGCATGACTTAAGTCTTCACCACCTTCTTGATCTCTATTGTCAAATTTAGGAAACTATGGACATAAACCCCATGCTTCAACATTCCTTAGCAACTTGCCATTTGCTGTGTATGTCATACCCCAATTTGACTTCCCAAAAAGCATTGTTTAATAGAATCATAATAGCTAGCTGCTTGGTTAGTATAATATTATATGTTATTGTCTCAGAGTGAAAATATGCAAAGGAAGGTGAGCAGTAAAAGCCCTGAAGGACATTTCCTTCCTTAAATCAGTCAGGGAAAGGATTCCAACCCAAAACATCATCTTTTGTCCTTCACGAGATTTGCTCACGATTCCAGCATCTGCAGTCCGTGGTGCCTCCTTGCCCTTGCAATGCAAGATAACTGGTTGCATGTCTTTCGACTTTAGAGATGCAGCGCGGAAACAGGCCCTTGAGCCCATCAAGTCCACGCAGACCAGCGATCACCCCGTACGCCAGCGCTCTCCTACAAACAAGGGAGAATTCACAATTTTACAGAAGCTAATTAACCTACAAACCTGTATGGCTTTGGAGTGTGAGAGGAAACCGTAGCACAGAGAGAATGTACAAATTTCATACAGACAGCACCCATAGTCAGGATCGAACGCGGGCCTCTGGCGCTGTAAGGCATCAACTCTCCTACTGTGCCACTGTGCCACCCAAGCTTCGCCTATGACCCTGCACTTATGAACTTCTATTGTAATGCACATACTTGGCCAATAAACTTATTCATTCATTCATTCATTCATTCATGCCTTGGTGCTGGGATGATTGGCCTTTGACAATTCCAACCATCTTCCTTTGTTTTATTCCAACCACCAATATTTCTCGTACTTTAAAATAATCGGCTATTCTGTATTTCTTATTTTCTCGTAGCATTGTCCTAAAATTTTCCAAAATAATTATGTTGCTAACAAGTTTGCGGACATTATATAGTTTCAATAATCCACGCATCGCAGATAGGAAAGTTTACAGCACTCAATATAAAACTGTTCTTTTTATGCTGTTTTTTTTTCTCAAGAAGTCAAGATGCATTTCTGCTTTCTGAGAGTTTAAATGTAAATAGTGGTCAAAATCGAGTCTGGTCTTGACTAAGCAAATGTACCATATCTTTAATTTTGTAAATGTTTACCTAAAGTTGTCTAGAGTGGAGTACACTTCTGGAGCAGAAATTAACTTGATCTGCTTGGCAATTAATTGTCAGTTGCTTGATAGTTATACCACAAGTCTGCCAAATAATATTGAGAAACATATATCATTGTTGCGATTAACATCAATACATTTGGGATTATGTGACTGGCTCTCCGTCCAATACATTAGTTTTTGATGTTAACCTTGATAGAATTCTGATGAAGGAAAATTTACCAACAAGTTTGGAAATGCTATAAATCTGTATAGATTTATAGAAGGGGGAGGGTGAGCAGCCAGTTGTCGTGGTGCACGTTGGCACCAACGATTTAGGTAAAAAATGGGATGAGGTCCTACAAGGTGAATTTAGAGAGCTAGGAGATAAACTAAAAAGTAGGACCTCAAAGGTAATAAGCTCTGGATTACTACCAGTGCCACGTGCTAGTCAGAGTAGGAATAGGAGGATATTTCAGATGAATATGTGGCTTGAAAAATGGTGCAAGGGGGAGGGATTCAAATTTTTAGGACATTGGAACCAGTTCTGGGAAAGGTGGGACCAGTACAAACAGGACGGTCTGCACCTGAGCTGGAATGGAACCAATGTCCTAGGGGGAGTGTTTGCTAGTGCTGTCGGGGAGGATTTAAACTAATGTGGCAGGGGGATGGGAGCAGGAGCAGAGAGACAGAGGGGTGTAAAATGAGGGTAGAAGCAACAGGTAGCAAGGTTAAAAGTGGCAGGCAGACAAATCCAGGGCAAAAATCAAAAAGGGCCACTTTTCAACATAATTGTATAAGGGGTAAGAGAGTTGTAAAAACAAGCCTGAAGGCTTTGTGTCTCAATGCAAGGGGTATACGTAATAAGGTGGATGAATTAAATGTGGAGATAGTTATTAATGATTATGATATAGTTGGGATTACGGAAACATGGCTCCAGGGTGACCAAGGCTGGGAGCTCAACATCCAGGGATATTCTATATTCAGGCGGGATAGACAGAAAGGAAAAGGAGGTGGGGTAGCGTTACTGGTTAGAGGGGAGATTAAAGCAGTGGAAAGGAAGGACCTAAGCTTGGAGGAAGTGGAATCGATATGGGTAGAGCTACGAAACACTAAGGGGCAGAAAATGCTAGTGGGAGTTGTGTACAGGCCACCTAACAGCAGTAGTGAGGTTGGGGATGGCATCAAGCAGGAAATTAGAAATGCGTGTACTAAAGGTGCAGCAGTTATAATGGGTGACTTCAATCTACATATAGATTGGGTGAACCAAACTGGCAGGGGTGCTGAGGAAGAGAATTTCTTGGAATGTTTGAGAGATGGTTTTCTAAACCAACATGTCGAGGAACCAACGAGAGAACAGGCCATTCAAGACTGGGTATTGAGTAATGAGGAAGGGTTAGTTAGCAGTCTTGTTGTGCGAGGCCCCTTGGGCAAGAGTGATCATAATATTGTAGAGTTCTTCATTAGGATGGAGAGTGACAAAGTCAATACAGAAACAAGTGTTCTGAACTTAAAGAAAGGTAACTTTGAGGGTATGAGGCGTGAATTGTCCAAGATAGACTGGCGATTGATGCTGAAAGGGTTGACGGTGGACATGCAATGGAAGGCATTTAAAGGTCGCATGGATGAACTACAACAAGTGTTCATCCCAGTTTGGCAAAAGAACAAACCAGGAAAGGTAGTGCATCCGTGGCTAACAAGGGAAATCAAGGATAGTATTAAAATAAAAGAAGCATACAGATTAGCCAGAAAAAGTAGCATACCAGAGGACTGGGAGAAATTCAGAGTCCAGCAGAGGAGAACAAAGGGCTTAATTAGGAAAGGGAAAATGGATTATGAGGGGAAAACTGGCAAGGAACATAAAAACTGACTGCAAAAGCTTTTATAGATATGTCAAGAGAAAAAGATTAGTTAAGACAAATGTAGGTCCCTTGCAGTCGGAAACAGGTGAATTGATCATCGGGAATAAGGAGATGGCAGACCAATTGAACAAATACTTTGGTTCTGTCTTCACTAAGGAAGACATAAACCGTCTGCCGGAAATAGCGGGGGACCGGGGGTCAAATGAGATGGAGGAACTGAGGGAAATCCAGGTTAGTCGGGAAGTCGTGTTAGGTAAATTAAATGGATTAAAGGCAGATAAATCCCCAGGGCCAGATAGGCTGCATCCCAGAGTGCTTAAGGAAGTAGCCTCAGAAATAGTGGATGCATTAGTGATAATTTTTCAAAACTCTTTAGATTCTGGAGTAGTTCCTGAGGACTGGAGGGTAGCTAATGTAACCCCACTTTTTAAAAAGGGAGGGAGAGAGAAAACGGGGAATTATAGACCAGTTAGCCTAACATCGGTAGTGGGGAAAATGCTAGTCAGTTATTAAAGATGTGATAGCATCACATTTGGAAAGTGGTGAAATCATCGGACAAAGTCAGTATGGATTTACCAAAGGCAAATCATGTCTGACGAATCTTATAGAATTTTTCGAGGATGTAACTAGTAGAGTGGATAAGGGAGAACCAGTCGATGTGTTATATCTGGACTTTCAGAAGGCCTTCGACAAGGTTCCACATAGGAGATTGGTGTACAAACTTAAAGCACACGGTATTGAGGGTTCAGTGTTGAGGTGGATAGAAAATTGGTTGGCGGACAGGAAGCAAAGAGTAGGAATAAACGGGTCCTTTTCGGAATGGCAGGCAGTGACTAGTGGGGTACCGCAAGGCTCAGTGCTGGGACCCCAGTTATTTACAGTGTATATTAATGATTTGGACGAGGGAATTGAATGCAACATCTCTAAGTTTGCGGATGACACGAAGCTGGGTGGCAGTGTTAGCTGCGAGGAGGATGCTAGGAGGCTGCAGAGTGACTTAGATAGATTAGGCGAGTGGGCAAATGCATGGCAGATGCAATATAATGTGGATAAATGTGAGGTTATCCACTTTGGTGGCAAGAACAGGAAAGCAGAGTATTACCTCAATGGTGACCGATTGGGAGAAGGGGAGATGCAACTTGACCTGGGTGCCATGGTGCACCAGTCATTGAAAGCAAGCATGCAGGTGCAGCAGGCAGTGAAGAAAGCGAATGGTATGTTGGCATTCATAGCAAGAGGATTTGAGTTTAGGAGCAGGGAGGTTCTGCTGCAGTTGTACAGGGCCTTGGTGAGACCGCACCTGGAGTATTGTGTGCAGTTTTGGTCTCCTAACCTGAGGAAAGACGTTCTTGCCTTAGAGGGAGTACAGAGAAGGTTCACCAGATTGTTCCCTGGGATGGCGGGACTTTCATATGAGGAAAGACTGGATAGACTGGGCTTGTACTCGCTGGAATTTAGAAGACTGAGGGGGGATCTTATAGAAACATATAAAATTCTTAAGGGGTTGGAGAGGCTAGATGCGGGAAGATTGTTCCCGATGTTGGGGGAGTCCAGAACCAGGGGTCACAGCTTAAGGATAAGGGGGAAGTCTTTTAGGACCGAGATGAGAAAACATTTCTTCACACAGAGTGGTGAGTCTGTGGAATTCTCTGCCACAGAAGGTAGTTGAGGCCAGTTCATTGGCTATATTTAAGAGGGAGTTAGATGTGGCCCTTTTTGCTAAAGGGATCAGGGGGTATGGAGAGAAGGCAGGTACAGGCTACTGAGCTGGATGATCAGCCATGATCATATTGAATGGCGGTGCAGGCTCGAAGGGCCGAATGGCCTACTCCTGCACCTATTTTCTATGTTTCTATGTTTCTATGTATAAAAGGTGCTCAGTGTACTATTGTATTTCTGAAACAAAAAGTTGTTTAATTTTATTATTTTCTTCATGGGGTAATTTAAAAAAAAAATGCTGCATTTTGGTTAAAAAAAAATGCCAGTGAATAGCATAATCAATTGTCATACAGAGTGATTTCATAAGGATGGAACATAACATAAAGTTAAAATGAACATTTATCTGTGCAGGTCTTAATTGTTAATTAATTAACTGATTACATCCAGTTAATTCTTCGTACAAGTTTGAAGGACAAGTCCGGTGGTTTTAAGGATTTTATGGCAATGGTTTTAGTTTCTCACTTTTATCTACTGGAGGTTGCAGCCTTGTGAAGATGATCAAAGCAAATATTATATGGTGGAAAAGGAAATCACCATTATTGAAAGATGAAAGCTATGTTTAAGTTATTCATTTACAAATGTCATGTAGATTTATGCATTTAAGCCTGAAGAACTGTTAGTGTCAATGAAAACATTAATTTATTAGGTCTATGAGTCTCGCTGGTTTGAAGTTTCCAGGAAGGAGCTTTAAGAATATATCTTTTAATGAGATTCACATTGGGTTCTGAGAAGCATGCATGCAAATTGTCATTTAGATATTCTGCCACGAGCAGAGTTCTTCAGTACAGAATCTGTTACATATTCTGTAATTATCCATAGGCAATTTTAAATAATATTTTTAATTTAATATTCTCTCTGAAAAGTTCTGGAGAACTATTATATCAGGGCATAAGATAATTTTCTAACTTTGTTCTGTCATCGGAAGGAACTTGTCTACTGCTGTTACATATTGGTGATATGAATGAATTTTCACAATGAAGTTCCCCATTCTTATCATCAATGAGGTTTCACCAGTTTGGTTATTTCTCTTCACTTGGAACATTATTATTTAAAAAAAATTAAGACATGGATGTATTTTTGTTGAGAAAAGGCATGATCAAAGTTGTACTAGGAAAGGTGTTGTCGAGCTTGAAAGGTTTCAGAGAAGATTTATCAGGATGTTGCCAGGAGTCAAGGGTCTGAGCTATAGGGAGACATTGAGCAGGCGAGGGATTTATTCCTTGGTGCACAGGAGGATGAGAGCTGATCTTATAGAGATGTACAAAATCATGAGAGGAATAGATCTCATAAATGAGAGGCACAAAGTCTTTTGCCCAGAGTAGGGGAATCGAGAACCAGAGAACATAGATTTAAGGTGAGCGAGGAAAGATTTAATGGGTAGGAAAAAAACTGTAGATGCTGGTTCAAATCGAAGGTAGACACAAAATGCTGGGCTAACTCAACAGGTCAGGCAGCATCTCGGGAGAGAAGGAATGGGTGATGTTTTGGGTCGAGACCATTCTTCAGACAGATGTCAGGGGAGGGGGCAGGACAAAGATAGGATGTAGTAGGAGACAGGAAGACAGTGGGAGAATTGGGAAAGGGGAGGGGAAAGAGAGGGACAGAGGAACTATCTGAAGTTAGAGAAGTCAATGTTCATTCCGCTTGGGTGTAAACTGCCCAAGCGAAATATGAGATGCTGTTCCTCCATTTTGCACTGGGCATCACCATGACAATGGAGGAGGCCCATGACAGAAAGGTCAGACTGGGAGGGGGAGTTGAAGTGCTGAGCCACTGGGAGATCAGGTTGGTTAAGGCGGATTGAGCGAAACGATCACCGAGCCTGCGTTTGGTCTCGCCGATGTAGAGAAGTTGACATCTGGAACAGCGGATACAATAGATGAAGTTGGAGGAGGTGCAGGTGAACATCTGCCTCACCTGGAAAGGCTGTTTGGAATCTGAGCGGTAACCTTTTCATGCAAAAGCTGTGGGTGTATGGAACAAGCTCTCAGAGGAGGTAGTTGAGACATATAATATCGCAGCCTTTAAGAAACATTGAGACTGTAAATGGATAGGATGGGTTTAGGGGGATATGGACCAAAAACAAGCAGGTGGGACCAGTGTCGATGGGGTATGTTGGTCAGCGTGGGCCAGTTGGGCTGAAGGACCTGGTTCCACGCTATATGACTATGACCCTATAAGTCAGTAACAAAAAGGTATAGATAACTCTGGCTCTGAGAACAGAATTTTCAAAGCTATGCATAGGCAAGTTTTGTGAAAAAGATTAAAGTAAAAAGGAAAACATTGTATGTTGATGAAAGTATTGAGTAAAATCCAATCAGGAGTACATGAAAGCCTTCTAGGTATTATTTACAAGATATAAAACATATAATAGATGGAGGTCTTTCAATACACAAGGGTCTTTACAGCTTTTTAAAAAAAATCTGCATAGCTTTTTCTCAATTTTTTTCCATTAATCATGCCACAAATGTTGTAATGCATCAGCAATAGCCAGCATCAGACAGACATGCAAAGCACACACTCTGTTTTAATGAATGAAAGAGTCCAAGTCAATTGCTAATGGATGTATGGCACAGGAAATTGCAAGAATACCTGGCAGGGACAAGTGACTACCACCTTCAAGCTTCAAAGAGACTTCAAGCACAGCTCTTGAGTGGCTCTGAAGAGGTCATAACTACAGATGAGGTGTGAAATTTTCAGCGGCCTTAAAAAGGATAACAGATGTTCTTTTTCACGTTTGGGAATGTGTTACTGGCATTTTTCAAGCTGGTGTGCACTGTTGTAGTAGCACTAGTATGATGAGAGTTCAGACAGGGAATGGTCATTTCCAATGATGACATGCTCCATTTATTAGAGGTGATGGGGCTTGCATTGTAGCATTCCTCCTCCTCACTGGCGTTCTACATCCATGTCGTTAGCTCAGTTCTAAGTAGGTATCCTTTGTCTCCTGTTGACACAAGGAACTGCAGATGCTGATTTACAAACAAAGCCACAAAATGCCTGAGTAACTCAGCGGGTCAGGCAGCCTCTCTGGAGTACATGGAATATGGATGATATTTCAGGTCAGAATCCTTCTTCAGACTGATTGTAATGGGGGGGGGCTTCCTTTGTCTAATTCTAACCTCATTTATGGAATGAATGATCTGAACGTCAGATTACTGCAGCACAAAGCCATCACTGGACTCCCAGGAAATCTGGTGGAAGATGGGTTGATCGGCAGATGGGTGAAGTGATAGGTGGATATAGATGCTAATCAAAATCCCCCTCACCTACATCCGCCTCTCACTTGTCAGGCTTTCTCCCACCCCTACATCTCTTTTCTAGCTTACCCCTTACAACTATCAATCTGAAGAAGGATCCTGAACCGAAACATTATCAGTCCATTTCCATCCACGGATGCTGCCTGATCCGCTGAGTTCCTCCAGAACTTCGTGTTTTGCTGAAGATTCCAATATCTGCAGGTTTTTGGATCTTCTCTTTCTACATGCTGATGAGCAAGGGGTCTTTGGAATTCAAGTTCATAATTCCCTGAAAGCAGCAGCGCGGGTTGGTGGAATGGTGTTTTCAAAGATCGGAGCAGATGACCGAGAAGTTTGGACATAGACAATAGACAATAGACAATAGGTGCAGGAGTAGGCCATTCAGCCCTTCGAGCCAGCACCGCCATTCAATGTGATCATGGCTGATCACTATCAATCAGTACCCCGTTCCTGCCTTCTCCCCATACCCCCTCACTCCGCTATCCTTAAGAGCTCTATCCAGCTCTCTCTTGAAAGCATCCAACGAACGGCCTCCACTGCCTTCTGAGGCAGAGAATTCCACACCTTCACCACCCTCTGACTGAAAAAGTTCTTCCTCATCTCCGTTCTAAATGGCCTACCCCTTATTCTCAAACTGTGGCCCCTTGTTCTGGACTCCCCCAACATTGGGAACATGTTATCTGCCTCTAATGTGTCCAATCCCCTAATTATCTTATATGTTTCAATAAGATCCCCCCTCATCCTTCTAAATTCCAGTGTATACAAGCCCAATCGCTCCAGCCTTTCAACATACGACAGTCCCGCCATTCCGGGAATTAATCTAGTGAACCTACGCTGCACGCCCTCCATAGCAAGAATATCCTTCCTCAAATTTGGAGACCAAAACTGCACACAGTACTCCAGGTGCGGTCTCACCAGGGCCCGGTACAACTGTAGAAGGACCTCTTTGCTCCTATACTCAACTCCTCTTGTTACGAAGGCCAACATTCCATTGGCTTTCTTCACTGCCTGCTGAACCTGCATGCTTCCTTTCATTGACTGATGCACTAGGACACCCAGATCTCGTTGAACTCCCCCTCCTCCTAACTTGACACCATTCAGATAATAATCTGCCTTTCTATTCTTACTTCCAAAGTGAATAACCTCACACTTATCTACATTAAACTGCATCTGCCATGTATCCGCCCACTCACACAACCTGTCCAGGTCACCCTGCAGCCTTATTGCATCTTCCTCACAATTCACACTACCCCCCAACTTAGTATCATCTGCAAATTTGCTAATGGTACTTTTAATCCCTTCGTCTAAGTCATTAATTTTGTCACTGCTGTACAAAACACTGGTTAGACCACACCTGATGTATATCGGAAGGATGTGACTGCTGGAGAGAGTGTAGAGGAGATTCACCAAGATGTTGCTTGGTTTGGAGGACTTTAATTATGGGGAGAGATGGGAGAGCCTGGGCTCGATTGTAAAGGTGAAAGAGGATGAGGGGTGACCTGATAAATATATATAAGACAAAGCGAGTTATAGATAGACTCAAATATCAAAATCTCTCTCACTTGGTTGAATTATCAAAAACAAAATGGCAATGGTATACGGTGAAAGGAAGGACTTTTAAAGGGGTTTGAGGGACTTTGTTTTTTACTGAGAAAGGGGTTGAAATCTGGAACTTGCTGCCTGGGTACGTGGTGGAGTCACATAAATTATTATGTTTAAGAGACATTTATACAGGCACTCTTAAATAGGCAAAGCATGGAAGGGTATGGTCCTAAAGAGAGCAAATGGAATTAGTGTAGTGGGCAAAAATGTCAGCATGGATGTGGTGAACTGAAAGGCCTGCTTCTGTGCTGTACGGCTCTGTGACTCAATGACCCAATCACATTCTCCACTATAAACTTAGGAGAAACTAAGTTGTTTGTCCTGGCAAACAAATTACTATGGCAAATATGCACAGCCAACACTAAGCTCCAGGCTATATCTCAGCTGACAACCTGGAAGAATTTCTGGTGAAAATACTAAGGAAAATATAATGTTTGGCAGGCAGGTCCAGCAAGGAGCAAGTCTAGTCATCTCAAGCTTATTGTTCTTCTCAAAGGTTGATAGTTAAGCCTCAATAAACTTCATGGGATAAATGCTGCCTATTGAAACCATGGGCCCTCTCTTATACAGCTTGGTCACGGGTAGGGACTGCTCCCACCACGGCACAATAATAGCAAATTTCAAAGATGTCTGAATGTGTTTTCGTACAACGTAGCGGAGACTAGAGATGGGCATTGTGGCAGGGTGTACTATTTCCCCGTTTGCGTTTACAATGGTGATGGAGGTAGTGTTTAGAGCAAACATTCCTGACTCTAGTGATTCTTGAAATATCACTATTAATGCCTTCACAGTCTCTAATGCCACCTCTTTCAGAACCCGAGGGTGCAGTCCATCTGGTCCAGATGACATCCACCTTCAGCCCTTTCAACTTCCCAAGCACCTTCTCCCTCGTAATAGCCACTCCGCTAACTTCCACCCCCTGACTCTCTTGGATTTCAGGCACCTTCCTAGTGTCTTCCACTGCGAAGACCGATGGAAAAAAGTTATTCAACTCCTCTGCCATTACTTTATTCCCCATTATCACTTCTCCTGCATCATTCTCCAGAGGTCCAAAGTCCACCCTATACCTCTTTCTTACTTTTTATATAACTGAAAAAATGCTTGCTCTCCTCTTTTGTATTATTAGCTAGCTTACCTTCATATTTCATCTTTTCTCCCCGTATTGCCTTTTAGTTACCTTCTGTTGTTCTTTAAAAACTTCTCAAACCTCTGACTTCCCACTAATCTTTGCAATGTTATATGCCTTCTCTTTTAGTTTTATACTGTCCTTGACTTCCCTTGTCAGCCTTGTACTCCCTCTAGAATCTTTCCTCCTCTTTGGAATGAAAAGATCCTGCATCTTCTGAATTATTCCCAGAAATTCTTGCAATTGCTGTTCCACCATCATTCCCGCTTTGGTCCTTTTCCAGTCAACATTGGCCAGCTCCTCCCTCGTGCCTCTGTAGTCCCCTTTGCTAAGCTGTATACCGTCACATCAGATTTCATCTTCTCCCCCTCAAATTTCAGGTCAAATCATATCATATTGTGGTTGCTACCTCCTAGTGGTTCTTTTACCTTGAGTTCCCTTATCAAATCCACAATACTAAATCCAGAATTGCCATTTCCCTGGTAGGTTCCACAGCAAGCTGTTCTAAGAATCCATCTCGGAGAAACTCTACAAATCCCCTTTGTTTGGGTCCAGTATCAACCTGATTTTCCCAATCGACCTGCATATTGAAATCTTCCACGACCACCGTAGCATTGTATTTCCTAGATTGCATCTCCTGCCCTTTCTCATATCTCTTGCTGATTGGATCATGACATGTTCCTTTTCAGATAGGCTAACAAACACACTCCATGCATTTTCCATCTTGATCTTGCAAATCAGAAATCATTAAAAGTTGTAAAAAAAAATACAATGTCTACATATTTTTGTATCCAACAGGAGCTGAATAACTGAGCTCTTACTTAGGCACAAGGAATAAAAATGGAATTGTTGACTAGAACTGCTTATAAAACCTAAACCTATTGTGTTACTCAGCTTCCTGAATCCTGGGATGGCCTTTTCAAATAAAATTTGGGGAAAACAATTACAAGAAATATTTATTGACATGTTAATTATAGGATTGCATCCAATTATCAAATCTCTGACTTTGGAAAATAAATGTTCTTCTTTCATATAGCTTGGTCAGTGCATCATATTTAACTTCAGCTTGAGGTTGGTTTACAGTCTGGTGCTTACAGTACATGGAAAAGGAGTTGCTTGGGTATGTTACAATCAAATATTTGTACAGGTCAGAGAGTTTTTAAATGGGGCTTGATTTGATCAGGGCTGCCACTGACACATATTTCTAAACTAATTCTATGTTATTTAAGCATCAAGAAGTGTATCAGCTTGCTGTCATCTAAAACCGATTGCATAAAGAAAACAATCTTGCTCTCACTGTTAAAAAGACTAAAGAGCTGACTGTTCATTTCAGAAAGGGATCATGCATCTGTCCTCATCGGCAGAACAGTGGTGAAGAGAGTCAGCAGCTTCTAGTTCCTGGGCAAACGCATCTTCGATGATCTGTATTGAACCTAACACCTTGATGCAATGATAAAGAATGCTCACCAAAGCCTTGATTTTCTCAATAGTTTGAGAAGTTTCGGCATGTCTCAAATTCTACAGGTGTACAATGGGGAATGTACTGACTGCCTGCATCATGTCCTGGTTCGGTAATTCAAATGCAAAGGAGCAAAGAAGGTTGCAAAGAGTGGTGGACATTGAAACCCGTAATGGATTGAGCAATGTCCCCACCATTGAAGGGATGTGCAGGAAGGGATGTGCAGGAAGTGCTGCCTCAAAAAGGCGGCTAATATTATCAAAGACCCACACCACCCTGCCCATGTTCTCATCTTGGAAAGACGATACAAGAACCTGAGAACCATTATCTCCAGGTTCAAGAGTAGATTCTTCCCATCGACCATAAGGCTATTGAACCACTGTACACCACCCTAACTACAAATCTACCTCAGTACTGAATCACTATGAACATTGTACGATAATTACACTATGTATTTTGGTTTGCACTATCGTGATCTGGTTTACCTAGAATAATTGATCATTTATTCTATACATACTGTATTTGTTGTGTTGAGTTTAATATGCCTGTAAAACTGCCACAAGTAAGTATTTCATTGTTCCAGTCCTGGTGCACATGACAAGTCAGCACTCTTGATTCTTGACTCTTAAACTGACCGAATTGAATTCAGATTCTGTTCAGTGTAAAAGTCATGAGTTTGCACCCACAGCTAGTTATTTTTATTGTGTAGGAAGGAACTGCAGATGCTGGTTTAAACTGAAGACAGACACAAAATGCTGGAGTAACTCAGCTTGGCAGGCAGCATCTCTGGATAGAAGGAATGGGTGATGTTTCGGGTCGAGATCCTTCTTCAGACCCTTCTTATTTTTATTGGGTTTTTTTAAGCATGGGATGTGACTAAACTGAGCAATAGATATAATTTTAGGTTACTTGCCTTTTCTATTCTTGAAGTTATTTAACTTTTTTCAATAGTCCATTAAGATTCGGCAAGCGTTGCATCACCCAATCTGCCATTTCTTTAAATAATTCTTTAATCTGCAATTCAAAAGTCTGAAATTGCATATTCTTTAAAAATCAACCGTACAACTTCACAGGATTCATAGAAAATAAATGATCTTGAAATGTGATCGCCGGTGCTTTGTAGGTAAGAATGCTATACTCAGATAAAGGTCCAGCAGCAATAATGCGAAAGAGCATTTAATCTTAGTTGATAACATTGCTTGAGAGAAAAGTGTTAACAGGTGACTGGAGGTCCTCACTTAATCCCTCCAATTAGTGTCATGTATTTGTAACATCCAACTAACTGGGAACTTGGTTTAATGTTTCTCTTTGGTCGGATTTTTCCATTCATGCATCATTTTCTCATTATGGTAAAGAATTTATGACCTAGATTATGTGCCTAGATATGTAGTGAGAAAAAAAATCACACCCAGAAGTTCATCTCTGCAAAAGTGATACTTGAGACAATGTAATATACCGTAAAGGTTTTGGATGAAGGTGGCATTATTTATTTTAATTAATTTTGAGAAATTTCTCCTTTTTATTTTCTGGAACATGTACTATGAACCTATTTGTCATAAATTCCAAAAGAACTATTAGTTATGATGTTTTTTATCCTGCAGAGGGGACTTTTAGGTCTACAAGCTTCTATTTCTCTTCCAGCTCTTTATCAGATTTCATTTATAGAAGAACTGAACAATAAAATTTCAGGATATTACATTAAATTAGTATTATTTATCCACATATTGTTTAGTGGCATGTTTGCAACAAACAGTGAAAATTGCGATTGCAGAGGTACGTGAATGGAAAACTTTCATGGATGTCTACAGCAAATAGCTTAGAGAGGAGAGAGTAATGATATTATGCATCTATTCTAGCTATGGAAGCCAGCATGAATACACTCATCAGATTCACAGGGTTAAATAAACAGGTTAAATGTTGTGCGAGCTCATATGTTGAAGAAGTGTGGCTAATCTTATTTTACATACATCGCTGAGTATTTGGCAGGCACAGTGTATCTGAGGTGTGAGGCATCTGCTATACTGACCATGAGCCTCATTCCACGGAGAAGCCCACCCACTGTTTGGGGTCAGCAATTGAATTGAGCAATGCAGAGAAATGGAGGAGAAGAAATGGTATACATAAGCATAGGAACCAGAAGACTCCATGATCTGATTAGTGTATTGCTGTTTGGGGATTGTGAAGAATCTTTACATAGATTCTTGATGAATAGGAAGATCACTGATGATTTAAATTCAGTTTTGAATCTACTTATTTACATGCTTTGGTAACTTTCTTACCTCCCGCCGTCTCCTTGAGCTCTTCACTCTTCTTTTTTTCTGATAAGAAATATATTTTTTAAATTTGATATTATATAATTGCAATTTATTTTTTCTGCATTCTTTCCTTCGCAACTCTTGATGACCAGCAGTATAGACTTTCACTTTGTTGTTTCTTCCAATCTGTGGAAAAAAAGGACATATCTTTGCTTATGTTGCAATCCACTTGGAGGAATAAACCAAATGCAACTAACTCCATTTATCCCAAGGCTTTGTCATGTAAGGTTGTTCAATTCTTAAATAAAAATCACATTGCCTGTTTTATATTTTAAGCTGTAGAAACCAGAGCCATTCAAGAATGAAGTAATCTTCAAGCCTATGCGTGTATTGTTTAGGTCTCTTGTTGTCAAGTGCAGTCTCTGGTATCTGTCGCACCAGAAGCCACGTTTCCTGCAGGTTGTAATTTTAGAACTGGAGCTCTGTGCATTGCTAAGTAATTATTAAACGGCTGATATTTATTTTGCTAGAACCTCATAACAAAAAAAAAACTGTGGTCAGATCAAGGCAATGTCACTGAAAAACATGAAATTAGACCTGTTGTTTTCATTGTTTATGAACTTTTTTGCACTTTTTGCAGTAATGTGAACTTGAAATCATCTTGTTTGATGGGATTTGGATGACGGCCATTAATTTAGTCAGAAAGGGCCAAGCATTTGGACTAGATGTTTGATTTGGAATAACTCCAAGATGTCAGCAGATCAAGTCATAGGATAGCTACCAAAGGCTGTACATGTGGACAGTTATCAATAAGAGTAACAACGTATCATAAATACCATAAAGACAGTGTGTCAAACAACTACTTTCCAGTAAATCTACTGACTAAAATTTTGGAAAACTGAACGTAATGTCAATTAGTGTCACAATTGATTTTAAATTTGATTTACATGAAATCAGAGATGACAATAATGCCAGTTGGATTTTTATCTCTCAATTTCATTTATACAGTTATATTTTATAGTGCAGTAAGTCAGGCAAACACTATCTCTATTGGCACTTAAGTTACTTAAGTTGCTGAGCTAGTAACCGAGAGGCCTCATCTTCCATCTCGACATGTAGTATCCTTCCAGACTCAATATTGAATTCTGTATCTTTAGAGCACTCACTTCCTCTGCTTCCAACAAAACTGACCTAGCAACGCAGTAGATGTGGTTTCTATGAACCTTCGAAAAGGACCCACAGGGAAGACTGGTCCAAATCATTAAGGCCCTTGGGAACTAGGGCACGTTGGCAAATTGGCTTGGCAATAAGCGACAGAGGATGATGGTAGAGGCTGTTTATGTCATCGGATGTCTGTATCTGGTGGAGTCCCATGGACACTGATGCTGGAAACCTTGCTGTTTGTATCATATGTGAACGATATTGGTTGTGGTTGTGGGTTTCGCGATCAGTAAGTTTCCAGATGACACTAAGATAGGTGGAGTTGTTGACAATGTGGAGGGTATTCTTAGGCTACAGGGTAATATGGCTGCATTGGTGAAATAGACAGAGGCAGGTGTGGTTCAATCCTGATAAATATGAGGTGATGCACTTTGGAGTACAAATGATGCTAGAACATACACCAAGAATGGTGCGATTCTTGGCACTATTGAATAACAGAAGCACTTCAGAGTACAATTCCAAAGATCTTTGAATGTAACATCACAGGTGGATAATGTGCTTAAGAAGGCGTGTGGAATGCTGACCTTCATTAGTCAGGGTTTTGAATACAAGTGTAGCAATGCTATGTTCCACCTTTATTTAGACATTGGTCAGACCTCAGATGGTGTACTGCATGCAGTACTGGTCACCATAATGTCAAAACATAGAAACATAGAAAATAGGTGCAGAAGTAGGCCATTCGGCCCTTAGAGCCAGCACCGCCATTCAATATGATCATGGCTGATCATACAAAATCAGTACCCCATTCCTGCTTTCTCCCCAAATCCCTTGATTCCATTAGTGCTAAGAGCTATATCTAACTCTCTCTTGAATACATCATAGGAAAGACATGATCGAGCTGAAGAGGGTGAAAAGAATATTCACCAGAATGTTGCCTGTGATGAACTGTTTTAGTTATGAGGAGAGGCTCGGTCTGTTTTCCTTCAAGTGGAGGAGAGTAAGAGGGGATACGATTGTATTTTATTAAATTAGAGGGATGTGGATAGGAGAGACTACTAGAAGCCTATTCCCTTATCAAATGTGAATAAAACTTTAAGAGATAGATTTAGGGTAAGTGGTAAGAGATTTAGTGGGTATCGGAAGGGTTCTTTCTTCACCAGAGAACCAGGAAACCACTACCTAAGAGAGTGAAGGAAGCTGAGTCACTACTGTTAAATAAGCATTTGAAGCACCTAAGCATTGAAGACTCTGGGCCCAGTGCTGGAGGATGTGATTTACACAGATGGGTGTTTACTGGTCAGCTTGGTGGGCCAAATTATTCCATGCTTGAACAGTACAGGTGTCAAAGGTAAAGGGGTTGGGAGGGAAAAATAGATCAGCCATGATTGAATGGTTTAAGAGTTATTACTTAACTGGAAAATACTAGCAAATTTCCTGTACTTTTACGTAACCTAACCTAAGAAGGCGGCATGATGGCGTAGCGGTTGAGTTGCTGCCTTATGGTGCAAGAGACCCAGGTTTGATCCTGACTATGGGGGCTTGTTTGTATGGAGTTTGTACGTTCTCCCCGTAATCGGTGTGGGTTTTCTCCGGGATCTCCACTATTCTTCCACACTCCAAAGATGTACAAGTTTGTTGGGTAATTGGCTTGGCATAATTGTAAACTGGCCCAAATGTTTGTAGGATTGTGTTAGTGTGCTGGGAACACTGGTCGGTGCGGACATGGTGGGCCGGTGCCTGTTTCCGTGCTGTATTTCTAAACTAAACTAAACTACACTAATAAACAATTTAATCATCCAACAAAGATGCACAGTTGTATTAAACAGATTTTTAAAATAGAGCATTGAACATACAGCACATAAACATACAGAACATAAAATACAGCACAGCTGAAGAAGGGTCTTGACTCAAAACGTCACCCATTCCTTCTCTCCAGAGATGCTGCCTGTCCCGCTGAGTTACTTCAGCTTTTTGTATCTATCTACAGCACAGGAACAGGTCCTTTAGCCCATAATCTCTGTACCGAGCATAATGCCACTTATTATCTGCTTGCACATAATCCATATGCCTTAATTCCCTGCATATCCATATGCCATAAGAAGTCTCTTAATTGCCACTTTTTGTTGCGTATAAGAATATGATATGCACATTGAATGACTTGCGCGATTGTACGCATGCGCGGGGGGAGACTCAAGATGGCGATAACATGACAACAACACGTTTAAATACTGGTGTGTTCCGAGTTTTATTCTAAGTCCGATTCCAACACAAATAGATAACAATTTGGCGACGAAGATGGGATTCCTCTAACAGGAACAGTATTGCGGTCAATTTGAAGCTTTTCTCACGACTGGACATGAAGTTAATGATGGGTTATGTATGTGGAAACTTCGCCGCAAATTTTGGACTGGAATCATGGAACGCACGATCGCCGAGTGCACGTCACTCCATCGATGCAACCTACCGGACGACACATCATTAAGCGGTGCAGCCCTGATGTGGTCAACTGGCCCAGTCGACACTTCCTCCACAATATTTTTCAACCCGGATGCCCTGCAATGTTGTGTTCTGCCCCCTATTGAGGGGATACTCCCTTTGCACTCACGATTGTACGGACATCTACAAATTTTCAGATGACATCACTGTCACGCGCTGAATCACGAACAATGATGAATATGAAAAGGAAGGTTTATCCATAATCTTCGGACTGAAGAAGTTCCACAAGGTCTTTTACCATTGTGACTGATCACAAGCTGCTGATTAGACTCTTTGGAGACCACAAGCTGGCCAGCCCGATGGCCTCTGCTCGTGTAGCAAGATGGCATATGATCCTGTCTGCCAACAGTTACAAGATAGTCCATCGAGAAGGCAAGAAACATCAGAATGAAGATGCATTGTCGTGCTTGCCGATCCACGAAGAGACCTCTTCATGGAATCATCCGGAGCTCGCCGAGCTTGATGAAGCACCAGAGACACGCATCAACATGCTCACCGATCTGGACACGCGCCCTGTTGATGCACAGGAAGTGAAGAGAGCCACCAAGAAGGACAGAGTTCTCTCCAAGGTGAAGAACCACATCATGGAAGGGTGGCCAAGTGCAAAGAATCTTCCAGAAGAAGTAAAGACCTTTGCCTGCAAGAAAGAAGAGCTGTCAGTTGAGGATGACATAATCCTGTGGTGACTACGAGTGGTCATCCCAGATAATCTGGAGATGAGGACTAGAATCCTCGAAGAACTTCATAGCACGCACCCTGGCATTGTGAAAATGAAGGCATTGGCAAGATCAAATGTCTGGTGGCCAGGAATCAACAAAGAGTTGGAACAACAAGTGAGAAGTTGTCCAAGCTGTCAGCAGAGTCAGCATAGTCCTGTTGCAGCCCCAATCCATCCATGGGAGTTCCCTGAGAGACCGTGGAGTAGAATTCACTGTGACTATGCCAGCCTCGACAATGAGAATGTGCTGATTGTGGTCGATGCTCACAGCAAATGGATTGAAGCCATTCGGGTGAAACAGGCAACAGCAGCAGCAACAGTGATTGCCCTGAGGCGGTTGTTTGCAGCTCATGGGTTACCAGAAACGGTGGTCACAGACAACGGTACGCAGTTTGTGTCTGAAGAATTTGCCAAGTTCCTCAGCAGCAACAACATCTGCCACATTCAATCATCACCCAAGCACCCGTCCAGCAACGGACTAGCAGAAAGAGGGGTACAGACGGTGAAAGCAGGTGTGAAGAAAGGAAAAGGATCAGACCTGGAACTAAAGATCCAGAAGTTATTGCTGACGTACTGAGTCACACCTCAAGGAACGACTGGAAAGTCACCCAGTGAACTGATGTTCAGACTAAACAGATCCGCACTAAACTTGACAGTCTGTGACCCAATCTCAGCAAAATTGTTCGAAGGAAGCAAGCCTCAATGAAACAGGCTGCAGATCGAGGAAGCAAGAAGCGAGTCTTTGATGTGAATGATCATGGCATGGTCAAGAACTTTACATCAGATCCCACTTGGCTTTATGGAATGATAGCAGAAGTCATCAGTGAAGTCCTGTACAATGTAAAGTTGAGTGAGGAAAGAGTCGTTCGTCGTCATGTCGATCAAATGAGAGTGTACTTGCCAAAAGGTGACAAAAACACCAACTTCCAACAAAGAGAAATGGTTCAACCAAGCGAGGAGCCACTGATAGTTCTGCCAACTCCAACCATAGGTGTAGATCCTGAAGGCACCCCAGATGGTGTAGATCCTGAAAGCACTTCAGAGAGTAACAAACCTGATATCCACAGTGATAACACAACATCACAACCAGAGCCTGATATTTCAGATCACATGAAAAATCCAACACCGACAGATAGACGCATGTCTAATAGAACTACAAGAACACCTAAAAGATTTGATGATTTTGTTCTTTATAAGTGAACCTACATATACACAAAGCAATGTGTTATATATTTTGTTTGTCACGCATTTTAGTTACAATATGCAGGTCTGTTGTTTGATTTTATGTGACTTTAGACATGGGTATGTGGGTAGTTGATTTAAAGAAAATCCATTGGTAATATTACAGGTTTTGATATATGGTGTTATGATGAATCTAATTGTAAGACGATTTTCATAATACTATTTGGAGAACAGTGTATTGTTCAATTATATACACATTGTGGTTTTCCATATTGCACCTGGGATCGCAGATCATGTTGTTTTGTGAGTTACATTACATTTATTATACATAAGAGAAGAGGAATATTCTCACTAAAGAATATATCCAAGATCGGTTTAAAGTGGTAAACTGAGGTTAGTTGATTTAGTAGGCAACAAGAAGTCAATTGTACAAGCTAAGTTTTGAAAAATAAATTTCATAAGTTTTGGTGTCACAGAGTATGGATTTGTGTAAAAGATCATATACAGTGAAGATGAAATTGTGTTACCTGCCTCCACGTTAAAGGGGGAGGAGTGTTGTGTATAAGAATATGATATGCATATTGAATGACTTGCGCATTTGTACACATGCGCTGGGGAGACTCAAGATGCGATAACGTGACAACAGCACGTTTAAATACTGTTGTGTTCCGAGTTTTATTCTGAGTCGGATTCCAGCACAAATACATAACACTTTTGTATCTGCCTCGACGACCCCCTGGCAGTGCGTTCTGGGAGGTGCAGATAACAAAGTATCTGGCCAAAAATTAATATAATTTTTTTCTTTAGATTACTTGGGTAATAATATAACCATCAGCTTTTGCTTCTTCTAGTCTTATGCTCTGTGCTGTTTTCCTTTCAATGGTTGAAATGTTATTCCTGCTGGTTTGGGTTTACATTTTCTGCTTTCCTCAAATATCCCACATGATGGCCATCCAACATAATCTGCTTTTTCCCATACCATTATCTGATTTCAGAGACACAGGGGACTGCAGATGTTGGAATCTGAGCAAAAAGCAAACAGCTGGCGGAGCTCAGCAGGACAGGCAGTATCTATGGAGGGAAATGAGCAGGTGATGTGTCAGGTCGGGAGTCTTCATCAAACTACTTTACTGTGCAAATCCATCATCAATAAGTGAGTTAAGGCTATCTCAGTTCCATTGCGAAGTAAATCCAAATACCTAGACTACTGTTAATACATGCACCACACGACACAATAACATGCAGGCATCTAACTCCAAAAATATCGTTTTATTTGGAGTATCCTTGTGTAGTTCTGGCTCAACCTAGTTTAACATTAGCATGAAAGAATATTATGGATTTCCACTCCATTAGCACTGTCATACCATAACTCAAAATTGCCATGTAAAAAATACATCATGATGCCACACATGTTTAAAGACTTCTGCCATGCTTGTACCATGCATGAAAGTAAAAGATCTGCTTCAGTTTGTGAAATATTGTGCACTTTGCCTTAATTTCTGTAAAAAGCAATAATTACTCAGTGATTACAAGGCTACACCTAAATTCCTGACTTTTCAATGCTCTCAAAAGGTTGTAATTTATCATGTTCATAAAACTGTTGATGCTTGAGAATACATGGCTGGAACACAATCCAAGGGATCAGATGACTTGTTTGACTATTAATCATGTAAGCTATACACATGCCAGAATTAGGCTTCTTAGTGCACTGAAAGCACCTTAAATTAAGGTATCATTTTAATCTTCTTGGCAGCAATTTGAAACCTTACTCATGATCTGCTCCAGAAAGTCATTTTATTTTGCAATGATAGCTCAATCAAGATAATAACAAAACCATTATTGTTGAATTATTGATTAACCAGCCTGCAAAGGCCACATTTCTTTTAAACAATGCCTGATGCATAGATGCAAGGCAGCAGAAGGAGTATATCATATCATATCATATCATATCATATCATATATCTACAGCCGGAAACAGGCCTTTTCGGCCCTCCAAGTCCGTGCCGCCCAGTGATCCCCGTACATTAACACTATCCTACACCCACTAGGGACAATTTTTACATTTACCCAGCATTTTTACATTTACCCAGTATATAATGGGTCAGTGTAGGCAGGAACTGCAGATGCTGGTTTAAACCGAAGATAGACACAAAAAGCTGGAGTAATTTAGCGGGACAGGCAGCTTCTCTGGAGAGAAGGAATGGGTCATGTTTCTGTTGAAGAAGAGTCTCGACCCGAAACATCACCCATTCCTTCTCTCCAGAGATGCTACCTGTCCCGCTGAGTTACTCCAGCTTTTTGTATCTATATAATGGCGCAGATTTTCCTGCCGTTGCACCGAAGTGTTTTGGATTGCTTGAGTCAAGTGTGCAGGGAAAAACCCTTCCAGCTTTCAACCCACTTCAAGTTAATTAATCAAATTAGGTTCTAATCCATCCTGCGTCAATTTTCCTTTCATCACAAGGTAACAACAATGAAGAGGTGATTAATAAAGATCAAAAATATATTCATGGAGTTATTCTGATTTTTTGACTGGTTATTGGAGAATGTCATCGATTGTTCAGGATTGCTGTATCTGGATATCCAAGCAACATACAGATATAAGGGTAGCATAGTGGCACAGCTGGTAGAGCTGCTGCCTCACAATAGCAGACCCAGCTTTGTTCTTGACCTCGGGTGCTGTCTGTGTGGAATTTGCACGTTTCCCTATAAACCGTGTGGGTTTCCTCCGGATCTCTGGTTTCTTCCCACATCCAAATGGGGTGTCGGGGTTATAGGAAGAGGGCAGGAGAATCGGGTTGAGAGAGATAGATCAGCCATGATTGAATGGCAGAGTAGACTTGATGGGCCGATAACTTATGAACTAAAAGCGTGCTTATTTGTAAGTTGATTGGCTTCTATGTATTGCCTCGAGTGTGTTGGAAGTAGAGGCAAAAGTAGGGTAACATTGAACTAGTGTGAAGGTGTTCAATGTGGACTCACTGGGCCAATGGGCCCTTTTTCATGTTGTATCTTTCAATCAATAAGATATAGTTCTTCAAACAGATATGCAAAATGAAAACAGTTGGTCTGAAAAGAAATGTTAATGATCTCTGTATTAATTTACTTTCTCACCGACAAAGCCAAATGCGAAGAGTCAAAGGGAAAGATGGAAAGTGAAACATCCCAAATACTACTCTAATCCATGGCCCCAAAACAAGCACCGAATACTTGTTTTAAATACACAAACCATGCGAGTCCGTGGTGAGAGATTTTATAATGTATTTAATTTGGGGATTGAAAGATACAACATGGAAACAGGCCCTTTGGCCCACTAAGCCCACATGAAACAACTATCACCTGGTCACACTAGGTTATGTTATCTCACTTTTGCGTCCACTCCCTATACACCAGGGGAAATTTACAGAGGCCTCCCAACCTACAAAACCTGCAAGTCTTTGGGCTGTGAGAGGAAACAGGAAGACTTGAAAGAAGCCCATGTGGTCACAGGGGGAATGTACAAACTTCACACAGATCGCATCCAAGGGAGGCACAGTGGTAGAGTTGCTGCCTGATTGGCTGAGTTCCTCCAGCAAGCTCTTTTTTGTACTTTTGAAGGTATGATCAATTTTTGATATTGGTAAATGTTTCAACATTTGGCAATCAGTTTACTTCATAATACAATCTCATGGTGCATTAAAAAAGAATCATAACTGGATTAAATGTCTAAGCTATTCTGCATTGGAAGAAAAAAAATCTGGTGATGAGTCACAGGGTTCCTCTTGGCATTTTGCCAATTAAACTGAGCAAGTCACATCTGCTGTTGTTGTGTCTGGTCCTATTAACATACTGACACATTTATTGTTCCTTGAACAAAGATGTCTAATGTGCCTGAAGTCAGCTGCATATGTGCTTGTGTGAGAACAGAAGCTGAACAATTATGGGATCTCTAAATCCCAGCTCGCTAGGAATGAGGTTGATATCTCCATTAGCTGCTGTGTCATATGCCAGCTCTATCCATGTCACAAATGTAAGGGCAAATAACACAGTTAATGGCAAGACCCTTAATGGCATTGATGTACAGAGAGACATCCAGGTTCAAGTCCACAGCTCCCTGAAAGTAGCAGCCGATGTAGATATGGGAAAAAGAAGGCGTATTTTGTGCTTGCCTTCCTTCACCTGTTAGGGCACTGAGTCAGGAAGTGATGTTGCAGCTTTATACAATTTAGATTCTGCTTCATTTGGAGTACTGTATACAGTTTAGGTTGTCTGATTCCAGGATGGCTGTGGAAGCTTTGGACCAGGTTCAGAATAGCTTTACCAGGATGACACCAAGATCACAAGATATTAGCTATACGGAGAGGTTGGACAATCTTGGATTGTATTCTCTGGAAAATCAGGGCCTCAGGGGAGACCTGATAGAAATTTATAAAAATTATATGAGAGGTATAGATAAGAGAGAAGGTCAGAATCTTTTTCCTCGGATATAAATGTCAAAAAATAAAGGGCATTGCTTTACGGTGAGAGGGGCAAAGTTTAAAGAGATGTGCGGGCCAAGATTTTAAACAGACAGTGGAATGCTCTGCCAGGGTTGATGGTGGAAGTAGATCTGATAGTGGTATTTAAGCAGATTTTAGATAAGCACATGAATACAGAGAATGGAGGCTGTGGATTATGTGCAGGCCGAAAAAATTAGTGGTTTGGCATTATGCACAGCATAGAGATCGTGGGCCAAAAGGCCTGTTCATGCGACAAATATTCTCATGTGCTCCATGGAAGTCAGCAACTCAAATATACTGGGGTGAGACAGCTCAATGGTTAAATTACTGGACTCATTCTTCAAACATTCCTCCAGATTCTGGTTTAGACCATTTGATTTCAAAGCATGAGTTTGAATACCACTACGGAAGACACAAACAATCTCCCAGATGTATTAGCGGACAGAGGAGCTGAAAGAAATTTGCATTAAGCGAGAAATAGTATTGGGTAGACTAATGGGACTGAAGGCTGATAAATCCCTAGGGCCTGATGGTCTGCATCCCAGGGTAATCAAGGAGGTGGCTCTAGAAATCATGGATGCATTGGTGATCATTTTCCAATGTTCAATAGATTCAGGATCAGTTCCTGTGGGTTGGAGGGGCGCTAATGTTATCCCGATTTTCAAGAAAGGAGCGAGAATGAAAATGGGGAATTGTAGACCAATTAGCCTACATCGGTGGTGGGGAAGATGCTGGAGTCAATTATTAAAGAGGTAATAACGGCGCAGTTGGATAGCAGTAAAAGGATTGGTCCAATTCAGCATGGATTTATGAAGGTGATATCCTGCTTGACTAATCTTCTGGAATTTTTTAAGGATGTGACAAGTAAAATGGATGAAAGAGAGCCAGTGGATGTAGTGTACCTAGACTTTCAGAAAGTCTTGATAAGGTCCCACATGAGAGATTGGTGAGCACATTGTATTGGGGGTAGGGTATTGTCATGGATAGAGAATTGGTTGGCAGACAGGAAGCAAAGAGTAGGAATAAACGGGTCCTTTTCAGAATGGCAGGCAGTGACCAGTGGAGTGCAGCAAGGCTCAGTACTGGGGTCGCAACTATTTAGAATATATATTAATAATTTGGATTATGGAATTACAAGTAACAATAGCAAGTTTGCAGATGACACAAAGCTGGGTGGCAGTGTGAACGGTGAAGAGGATGTTGGGAGGTTGCAGGGTGACTTGGACAGGTTGAGTGAGTGGGCAGATGCAGTATAATGTAGATAAATGTGGGGTTATCCACTTTGGCGGCAAAAACAAGGAGGCAGATTATTATCTCAATGGTGTCAGATTAGGTAAAAGGGAAGTGAAACTAGACCTGGGTGTCCTTGTACACCAGTCACTGAAAGTAAACGTGCAGGTGCAGCAGGCAGTAAAGAAAGCTAATGGCATGTTGGCCTTCATAACGAGAGGATTTGAGTATAGGAGTAAAGAGGTCCTTCTGCAGGTGTCTTGGGCCCTGGTGAGACCGCATCTGGAGTATTGTGTGCAGTTTTGGTCTCCTAATTTGAGGAAGGACGTCCTTCCTCTTGAGGCAGTGCAGTGTAGGTTCATGAGGTTAATGCCTGGGATGGCGGGACTGTCATATGGGGAAAGATTGGAAAGACTGGGCTTGTATTCACTGGAGTTTAGAAGGATGAGAGGCGATCTTACAGAGACATATAAAATTATAAAATGACTGGACAAGTTAGATGCAGGAAAAATGTTCCCAATGTTGGGGGAGTCCAGAACCAGGGGCCGCAGAATAAAGGGGAGGTCATTTAAAACTGAGGTGAGAAGAAACTTTTTCACCCAAAGAGTTGTGAATTTGTGGAATTCTCTGCCACAGAAGGCAGTGGAGGGCAATTCACTGGATGAATTTAAAAGAGAGTTAGATAGAGCTCTTGGGGCTAGTGGAATCAAGGGATATGGGGAGACGGCAGGCACAGGTTACTGATTGTGGATGATCAGCCATGATCATAATGAATGGCGGTGTTGGCTCGAAGGGCCAAATGGTGCCCTCCTGCACCTATTTTCTATGTTTTCCAAGTTCTATGTTGGGGAATTTAAATTCTAGTATTTAAGTAAATTTGGAATGAAAAACAATGACAACCATGAAACTATTATATGGTACCAAACCCCTATTTGGTTCACTGAAGTCTTTTAAGGAAACAAGCAACCGACACACTCCAATGACATAAAGGTTTGTAGATAATTGGCTTTGGTAAAGTTGTAATATTGTCCCTAATGTGTGGGACAGTGCTAGTGTATGGGGTGATGACTGGTCAGTATAGACTCGGTGGACAGAAGGGCCTGTTTCCACGCTGTACCTCTAAAATCTAAAGTCTGATATGTGCCTTGGGTTATCTGTGACGCCCTATATGTGGTTGAAACAAAATCATTTTTCTCTTCAGTGGCAGTTAGGGAAGAACAATAAGCCAGGCCTTCCCATTGATAACTACAATGATTGAATGACTAAAAACAACAGCTCATCCATAATTCCATGAATCCACGGGGAAACCCTCTGTAAGAATGTAAATCATGTGGACGCTTTCTCTTTCTGTTTATGAGCGCTGTGTTGCTGTGACTCTCGGGCACCCACACTAGATTCTAGAATATGTAGTAGATCTCTGGACAATGCCTGTGTGGCGGCTCCCACTTGGTCTATGTTTCCACCTTGATGCCATGATAGATTCTAAATGTTCTCTCTAACAGAATAGTTCCATTCAATGTGCTCGTACACTGAGTGAAAACAATATTCACAATTCAGTAGTTTTAACAGATGCTGCTCTATGTTTAACACGCGTTGCACTACTTTATGTGTGACACTCATCCAACAACGGACATTGCTAATAATAGGATTACAAAACCTAGTTTCTGCATGGCTTCTAAAGTCTGCCTTGTTTCTCACATCTCCTCCCCTTAGATTGCAATGTGCAAAGACACATTCAAATAAGCCAAGCTATTAATAACATAAGTCTAATACTAATATTCTCCTATTTACAAATTCAAACTATCTCTTGGTTTGATCACTCTTTGCATTGATGTTTCTCAGTTTGAACTGGAACATCACCAGTAGATGGTAGCATATCATTTCCAGGTATATCTTCAGTCACTGCATCAGTTTTGGTAAAGTGTGGTTCCGGCACACACTCGACAGCTTTGAAATGGCATTTACAAGCTCTTGCATCATGTTGTTCCTTCTGCTTCACTTGTCTGGATTATAAATAGTACTGTGCTGTGGCTTTACCGAATCCAAATTCATTATGACATGTCTGTTCATCAGCAACATAGTGTGAACCACAAACATATGTCGTGCATTTCAGTAGTGAAATAAGAAAATAGCAATTCTGCCAATTTTGGCTCGTATTATCTTATTCAATCCATCTTTAATGCTGACCCCATGTTTGATTTCCAACAAATCTGGAAAATACAGCACAGTGAAATTGCAAAAAGGTGTAAGATCGCGTTTTGTGGTGAGGTTTTTTAACTTTCCCAATATTTATTGGACTTGCCCAAGTGCAATTGCTTGGGTGGTGGTGGAGTATATCCAAGAAAGTTTTTTGAAGCAATCTGTAGCTGGTTCATGTCCTACCTCGGTCACCATTTTCTTAATAGATCAGCCATAATGGAATGGCAGAGCAGACTCGAAGGGCTGAATGGCTTAATTCTGCACCCATGTCTTATGGAGGCCTACTGAAGATGGAGTAGTACTCAACCTTATCTTAGGAAATGAAACAATTGGGGGAATGCTGATTTCAGAAGTGTAAGAGCGAACTTGGTGAAATGAGATAGGGAGCAATTGCTTGAGGATAAGCCAACAAATGACAAGTGAGAGGTTTCTAAAGCCAAGTTTGCAAGAGTTCAGGGCCAATATTTTCTAGAGAGGATGAAAGGCAAAGATGTCAAGATTAGGCAGCCTGGGATGCCAAGTGATATTGGTTTGATTAGGTTAACAAAAAAGGAAACCTATGAATGCATAGGCTCTAGGAGTTTGGAAGATCCATGAGGAATGTAGAGTGTCAGAAATAAACTTTTAAAAATAAATTAAGAAGGTAAAAGGGGCCATGAAATGTTATTGGCAAATTGGCATTTAAGAGAATCGCGAAACATTCCATGAGTATATGCCAGGACCATTCCAGGGCCACTAGGGTAGGCAGAGAAAGAGTAGGTCCCCTTAGGGGCCAAAGAGATGACCTGTGTATGGAGCCATGTGATGTGAATGACATCCTAAATAAATACCTCATCTGTATTCACCAAGGAGAAGAACATAGGTGAGAATGAGTTTAGTCAAGGGGAGTTGGGTAATCTGGAGCAGGTCAATATTACGGAGGAGGAGTTGGATGTGAGGGAATGCATGAATCCTAAGGTTGCTATGAGAAGGAAGGGAGAAAAAGGGCTCTGAACAGAGATTTTGCATCATCATGAGCCACAGCCAAGGTGCAGAAAAAGGTAATTGATGTTATTCCTTTATGAAAAGCAGGAAGGATTTGTCCTGGAATTTTTCTCGCACACGCACACGCACACGCACACACACGCACACACACGTCGGAAGAAGGGTTCTGGTCAGAAACATCATCTGTCCATTTTTTCCACAGATGTTGCCTGAACTGCTGAGTTACTCCAGCTTTTTGTCTTTCCATTCACACTAGTTCTATGTTATCCTGCATTCACATCTACTTGTGCATTAGGAGCAGTTTACAAAGGCTAATTAACTTGGGGTCAGTGGTTATCGGGAGAAGGCAGGAGAATGGGGTTCGGAGGGAGAGATGGATCAGCCATGATTGAATGACGGAGTAGACTTGATGTGCCCAATAGCTGAATTCTGCTCCTATCACATGATCTTATGAACTTACAAACCTTCACATCTTTGGGATGTGGGAGGAAACGGGAGAAAACTAACGGGGTAACAGGGAAAATGTGCAAACTCCGCACAGACAGCACCCAACGTCAGGATTGAACCAGGATCTCTGGCGCTGTGAGGCAGCAAATCTACCACCTTTACTGCCCTTATATCTGAATGCTGCTTGGATATCCAGATACAGCAATCCTAAACAATTGATGACATTCTCCAATGACCAGTCAAAAGATCAGCATAACACCTCTTTCATTTTTATTACCATGGAATGAAAGGAAAATTAAACAGGTTGGATAGGAACCTAACTTAATCAATTAATTTGAAGTGGGTGGAATAATGGGAGGGTTTTTCCCAACCCAATTTTCTCCTGGACAATTTCGTCAAGCAATCCAAAACACCTGGGTGTAATGGCAGGAAAGTCTGGTCCATTATATTTTCCCTCTGCTGCCTCACATTTGTGCACAGTTCATTACTTAAAGGGCATATAAAATTATAACAGGCATATACACGATAGATAGTCAGAATCGTTTTCCCATGGTAGGGCCATGGTTTCAGGGGCGAGGATGGAACTTGAAAGATAATTTGACATCCTAGTTTGTTGTTACATTGGTACTTAAATCGGCAATACTAGAAGGATATCGACCTATTGCTGGCAAGTAGGGTTAGTGCAGTTGTGCAAAAAGGTTGGCATGGATGGGCTCAGCCGAAAAGCCCACTTCTGTGCTTTACAGCTCTATGACATTGTCATAAATAATTTTGGCAGACAACTTAAAGTGAAAATGAATCACAACTTTGAAACTGTCACTCGTGTCAAAATATCATTAGCAATGGCCTCTATACATTTATAACATGAATCTATTGGGATCATAAACATTTTTCTTATGAATAGGGGCGGCACGGTGGCACAGCGGTAGAGTTGCTGCCTTACAGCAAATGCAGCGCCGGAGACTCAGGTTCGATCCTGACTACGGGTGCTGTACTGTACGGAGTTTGTATGTTCTCCCCGTGACCTGCGTGGGTTTTCTCCGAGATCTTCGGTTTCCTCCCACGCTCCAAAGACGTACGGGTTTGTAGGTTAATTGGCTGGGCAAATATAAAAATTGTCCCTAGTGGGTGCAGGATAGTGTTAATGTGTGGGGATCGTTGGGCGGCGCAGACCCGGTGGGCCGAAAGGCCTGTTTCTGCGCTGTATCTCTAAATCTAAATCTAAAAAATAGATCTGTGAAATTTGTATGTATCCTTGACCAAGGTTTGTTTCTTTCAAGTGGATGAAAGAAGCTATTGGTGGATCTTGTGATCGTTTCAACTTTGTTTACATTCTATTGTGGTACTTTCTAGTGGCTTGTCTGTTCTTGACCACCACACCAAAAATGATGCAAGATATACCTGGAATAAAATAATAAAGTCTCTTCATCTTTCCCCACCCTCTTTCTTCATACTTTAAGCTTTAAAGTGGCACAGGCATGATCAAGTTCAATTTCATTATTTTCTGTTCTTTGTGATGCCATTGCCACATACATTTGTGTTGATCTGTCATTGACACTGCAGGACCAATGCCTATTTCCACTGCTTCCGTTCAATGTATTTTGATATGTGGAAAGATTCAGCATGCTCTGGCCAATAAAATTCATCTTGGTTGACCAAGATCATTATTTTCTTCAACAAATTTAAGTCCATGATATCTTTCCCTATCTTTCCAAAAGGCATTGTAACTGTTTGGTTGCTCGAGTTTGCCCTTGCTCTTGTTTTGCTTTTGAGTGAACTGTTGATAGAAGTCCCTGGATGACTCTTTGTGCTGTGTTCTTTTTTTTGATAATGTGTGTTACTGCGGCAATAATATCTTTCCTTCAGGCAGTTCCTTTTGTTCAAAGATGCCAAAGAGCAAGGCCTCGACTTGTTCATTTTCTGAGCTTTCACTGTGCAGTGAAACAAACCCTAAGTTTGGAAGATCATTGTCTCCATTTCCTTTGCAATATTAAATATCTGGTTGAGATTCTGTTTCTTCTTAATAAACAGGCTTCTTTGATGCACACATCGTGAATTCCATAAAGTATTCCATCCTTTCTAAGTATTCACTCTTAGATATGATTAAACCATTGACAGAACCTAAAGTATCATGTGCGGTCATTTTGACTTGACTTTTTCTTAGGCCCCCTTGGTCATGGGTGACCATGGGTGATGCATCCTAGTTGGCTGCTTGCTCCACATCTCGGCTAGAGCAGCGTCGCTTGTGGCTGAAGAGACCAATGTGGGAGTGACAGTCTCCGTCACAAAGGTCACATTTGTGTGCGGTCTTTGGTTTGTTAAAGTTGCTGCGCTCCTTTCTGCGTGCCCGCTTTTCTGCTGCTGCATTCATCGTTTCTCTGCCCCTGTTTTGAGATGTTGGTTCAGGGTACCTCTCCACCTCGTACGGTCAGCTGCAAGAGATTTGAAGGCACTCCACACCAATATGGAGTCTTGGGAGAGCCTTGCAGCTGACTTGACTACACATTAAAATAACAATGAAATTCAGCTCAATCTTCATAAACAATTTCGGTCCACAGGTAGACAGAAGGAAACCCCAAAAACTCAGAAAAGCAAGCAGCACTTATTCTTGAAAACATCCTGGTTCGTCTTTGTTCATTGACGCTGCCATTCTCATCACAGCAATCCTCTGTGTATTCAAATAATAAGTAAAACCAAAGCTCACGATTACCCGTTCACTCGCTCGTTCTATCCTGCACACTAGGGACAATTTACAGAAGCTGATTAACCTACAAACCTGCACATCTTTGGAATGCAGGAGGAAACCGGAGCACCCAGAGAAAACCCATGCAGTCACAGGGAGAATGTACAAACGCAATGCAGACAGCGCCCATGGTCAGGATCGAACCCGGGTCTCTGGCGCTGTAAGGCAGCAATTCTACTGCTGCGCCACTGTGCTGCACCATATCTGCAGTTCCTTGTTTCTACATCATAACCTGCACTGCCCTGTTGTTTCAACTGCATTGTTTCCAATCTGATCTTAGATTCAGTGCTCGAAACATCTCCTCCGTTCACTCGCTCGTTCTATCCTGCACACTAGGGACAATTTACAGAAGCTGATTAACCTACAAACCTGCACATCTTTGGAATGCAGGAGGAAACCGGAGCACCCAGAGAAAACCCATGCAGTCACAGGGAGAATGTACAAACGCAATGCAGACAGCGCCCATGGTCAGGATCGAACCCGGGTCTCTGGCGCTGTAAGGCAGCAATTCTACTGCTGCGCCACTGTGCTGCACCATATCTGCAGTTCCTTGTTTCTACATCATAACCTGCACTGCCCTGTTGTTTCAACTGCATTGTTTCCAATCTGATCTTAGATTCAGTGCTCGAAACATCTCCTCCTCCACATTGTGAAACTAAACATAAACTAGGCATCTGTTTTGCATCTGGTGTAGCCTGAACATTCCCTCCACAGATGCTCCCTGACCCGCTGAATTCCTCCAGTACTTTGTGTTTTGCTCAGGGTTCCAACATCTGCAGTTCCTTGTGGATACGATTTGGCTGCATTGCATAAAGTTCCCTAACATTTCCAAGAAGTTATGAAACAAATGCTTGAGAACCACTAGATAATGTTAAATGATAATGTTGGTGGTTAAGTACTTGGTTCATCCCTCGATGAGTGTGCAGGAAATTTTTATCAGTCATAAGTGCAGAATGTAGCCTTTAACTCCATGAAGTCCACTGATATGCTGAGATGGGTGGAAAAGTGGTGGAATAGAGTGGGTTGGAGGAGTGAGGTGGTTTGGTGTTTCTTAGATTACTGGCACAGAATGAAAACATTGCAATAACTGCCAGGAAACAAGGCAGACACCAGCCTGGTCAGGTACAAAATGCTGGAGTAACTCAGCAGATCAGCCAGCATCTCTGGAGAACATGGGTAGATAACGTTTTGGGTCAGGAACCCAGTCTGAAGAAGGGGCCCAACCTAAAAAATCACCTATCCGTGTTCTCCAGAGATACTGCCTGCCCTGCAGAGTTTGTCCAGTACTTTGTGCCTTTTTTCATTAACCAGCATCTGCAGTTCCTTGTTTCTACCAGTTTAGGTAGTGCTGATTGCCCCACATCATATGTAAATGGATTAAATTGTGGTGCTTCCTCATGAAAGAAAGCCGCTGATTGATTGTACAGTTCCAATGCACAGAGTTTTAAATGGATTTATGGGAAGCAGCTTTTGCATCAAACCTTTCTTTAACTGCTTTCTTGTTAACTGCTGACATTAATTGGAAAAATACATTCTTATTAGCCTTTGCAAAAAGGGTTTGAATGGCTTTCTTAACACATGTGGGCAGCATTCTGACTTTTGTGAGTGGTATTACCCATCAAAGTATCGAAGGAACTGGAGGTCACTTTGATTGTCACAAACAAAGCCACCTCGTAAAATGGATTGAAGATCTTCTTTTAAGATGTAGTGCATATTTAGTTTAGTTTTTTTATTTTCAGAGCTCTTCAGCCCACCGAGTCTACATGCACCAGCGAACACCCTTACACTAGTTCTGTCCAACACACGGGGGACAATTTACAGAAGCCAATCAACCTCTAAACCTACAGTTCTTTGGAAAGTGGGAGGAAATTAGGGCATCCAGTGAAAACCCACGCGGCCATAGGAGGAATGTACAAACTTTGTATTGCTCCTCCAACTATCCTGAATTATCGCCTCAAACTCACCCCTGTACTGTTAACTCTACAAATACTCCATTCTCCATCATGCTATTTAAAGTCATTTGCAACACTGAATAGACTGGTCAGGTTTTGCACACGCAGCGCACTTTTACTGTTGACAATCTTGCCCTTTCCACATGTACTGTTGCATATTAAGAGGTTTTCATTGCAGTCGCACCTTTGAGGGAAGACAATCAATGAAGCCTAATGGCTTTTCCCCGAGGATAGTCATTGATAGATTCTTGATTAGTACGGGTGTCGGTGGTTTTGGGGAGAAGGCCGGAGAATGGAGTTGAGAAGGAAAGATACATCAGCTATGATTGAATGGCAGAGGAGACGTGATGGGCTGAATGGCCTAATTCTGTTCCTATTACTTATGAATTTATGGATGAGTTAATCTGGGTTGCAACTGTATATCAGGATGCAGCAAATTTAAAGAATATCTTAAAGGGATATAAATTTGAATGGTCGGGCCCTAGGAAGTATTGAGCAATAAAAAATCGTCAGTGTACAAGCCCAACAATCTGTGAAGATGGTACAGGTTAATAAAAGGGTGGTGAAGGCATACAAATCACTTGCCTTCCATATAGAGGCCATAGAATATATGAACAGGGATGATATGATACATCTTTATAAAACATTGGTCGATGCATAGCTATAATATGTGTGCACTTCTGCTTGCCACACTATAGCAAGGACATGATGGTGCTGGAGAGGGTGAAGATCAGAGTGACCAGGGTGTTGACTAGGATAGAGTGTTTCAGTTAGCAGAATCAAATAGGTAGCTGTGTTTGTTTTCCTTGCAGTGGAGAAAGCCGAGGAGGGACCTAATAGAGGTATACAAAATCATGGAGACTCGAGGAACTGCAGTTGCTGGAATCTTGAGCAAAAAATGCAAAGTGCTGGAGTAACTCAGCGGATCAGGCAGAATCTCTGGAGGACATGGCTAGGTGACAATTCGGAGGCTCTGAAGAAGAGTCCCAACCCAAAATGGCCCCTAGCCATGTCCTCCAGAGATACAGCCTGACCGGCTGAGTTACTCCAGTACTTTGTGTTCTATCCAAATCACAATGCCATAGATAGGGACATATGGTGCCATTTTTTTCCCCCCCTTTAACAATGTGTCTCAAAGTGGAGAACATGGCTTTGGCATCAGATAAGAGGATTAGCAAGGAGTTTGTTTTTCCTTTTACCCGGAAGCTGGTTGGAATCTAGAGCGCACTGCTAGGGTGGGTGATGGAATTCGTATTCCCACAGCATTTTAGTGTCTAGACGAGAACATGAACCTGTTGTCATTCATTAATTTCACATGATTGAGCCAGCCTCGGGAGGTCAACATCTGTCTTGTGGCAGATTCTCAGCTCTTGCTGGCTTGGCATCATGCAGTTTCAGTGTGCTCTCCATCTTCTCAGTGTGTGAAGCCTCCTCTGGCTTGTGGTACATTTCATTTGTTTGTCCTGGATTGACATCTGAGGAGCGGAACATCCAACATAGCAGGTGGATGAAACAAGATTTTTATTAAACCATTTAAATTCAAACATTATGCAGTATAACAAAAATATAATTTACTTATAACTGCAATTCGAAAATTCTGTCCAAAAGCAGAATACTTTGACTGTTTTGTTGGCAGCCTGCCCTGATTTTCTCAGAATGCTGGATTTTGTCATTATATAGCATGACTATTCTCATGAAGCTCCTGTATGTCTGACTCAATGGGCCACTACGAAGGTTCACTGGTATTGGATTCAAATGTTGTCTGAAGTTTCCTCGGGACAATTGATCATTCTATCATCAACTAGAGATCGGTTCTTATCTCCCATCTATCTCAATGGAAACACTTGGACTGTCTTGTCTTGGACTTTACTGGGCTCTATCTTGCACCAAACATTCATTATTCCATTGTCCCGGCTTGATTGTAAGTGTAGTCTTTTTGTTGGCTCGATAGCACGCAATATAAAAGCTTTTCGCTGTACCCCGGGACACGTGACAATAATAAACTAAAATAAACTAAATTAAACTAAACTAAAGAAAGCTTCATGGGAAATATAAACATTAAGCCTGGCCTTTCCAGACATTTCCTTTTGGAGCAGAGGACAACAGCACTTCAATGCTTTGAACGCACTATTGCACAGAAACTGCTGGACATATTCAGTGAAATCAAACGTTACAGAATCCTAGGTTTTCTTCATTTGTACAAAACTTTAAAACAGCTATGAGGAGAGGAAGAGCAACAAGCAAGATTAAATAAAGAGCTGAACTCGCACTTTGTTTAAAGGGCTCGACCGCACATGACCATTGCTGATGAGTCAGAAGCATTCAAGCACATCTAAGTGATGGTTTCATTGACATTCTAGCCTTACTTCTTACTGCCATCCTCCTTCTTGGTGTTGAGATTCTCAACCACCCTCACCCATTTCCTGCCGACCCTCATTTCCTCACCGGTTTCATTTGCCTGACTTGATCCGGTAAATATTTGCCTGCTATCCTCATCAGCTGCAGACGCTGTCCTCACATTGTCCTCTCTCCAAGCCCACAAACACATACACACCTCTCCCTTTACTCAAACCCTTTCCAATCTCTCCAATGCCCAAAGACCGCAGGAGAAAGGCCTCTTCCAACCATGCATAATGCATTTGATTCCATGCACGGGAGAATATTGGAAGCCCTTTAGTAGTCTACAATGGTTTGTGTTTTTATCCTTGGTTTAAACTTTCACTTCCTCCGTAGATTACATAAGTAATACCTTCAGCGTGTGACGTCAAAATGCCCATGTGACAAGAGCTCGCCCTTGTAACAATGATGCTAAGAGTGTGTCTGGGGGAGAGAAAATGGGGGGGGGTCTGAGAATGGGGACTGGGGAGTGGGACAACAGGGGTTGTGTGGAGGGGACTTGGTGGTGGGGGAAAGAGGGCTGCTGGGAAAAGGGGAGGTCCCCCTCCCTCCCCTCTCCCCCCTCCCTCCCTCCTCACCTCCCCCCTTCCACACCCCTCTCTCTCCCCCTCCCTCCCCCCTCCACACCTCCCCCCCCCATCTCTCCTCACCCTCCCCCCCTTCCTCCCCCACTCCCTCCTCCACACCTCCCTCCCTGGTGTGGGGAGAGTAAGAGTGGGGCTGGGGGAGGAGAGAATGGGGGGTGTGGGGAGGGGCCCAACGGGCCCTCTTTGCTAGTAAGTAATAAACTTGAGAAAATCAAAACAATTAAAGTAAAGATGTGCCATTTGCAATCAGAGATCTTCATTATTTTTCATTTTCTAAATCTGCAGAAACTCCTCATATGCATTGTGCTGAGAAGTGAATCTGTCCAGCAGCTGGGTTACTGTAAATGGTTTACTTTGTTCTTATTGTAGGTGGCTTTAATCAGTTCCAGCTCATTTTCCTAGCAGTGTTCGTGCCTCATTGTTTCCGATATAAAATCTAACCTTCTAGCGTGCAACAGGAAATGTAATATATATTCAGTGTTCTCAATGGAGATGAGTAAAATGTGGAATAAATTGAAACTGAGAAATCACAGGTGATATAATATACAAATCTTCCATAAAAGTGTGACATAGTTCTTGCTCCCAATGGAATGTTCTGTTTACACTAGCAACGTAACATAGTAACAGATTCAATCAGGGGAAGGCCTATATTCCACGTCGCTTGCCTTTCTACAGAAATCATTTGGACCATTTCTAAGTGCTCCGAATCCCCCTTGTTGACAAGAAACCTTCAAGGTCTGTTCTGAAGTACATTAAAACTTGTTCTTGAGCCACCCACACTGGAAATCTTTTACAAATACCATCACTCTTTCTGGGGGAAAAAAAATCCTGTATTTCCCTTTTACTTAATATATAAACTTGTCCTCTTTTTTAATTTAAAACACAACAGGAAATCTCAGACGGATTCAATTTTATTTAACCAATGTCTACTTTACTCGCATATATTCTCCGTCTTCTCTTGATCACCCAAGGTGGTCAAGCTCTCTCCGTAGATCTTTCTCATAATTTCTGGATCAATTATATTGCTCTTTTCCCATGCACTTTCAACACTGAAGATTTTTTTTTAAAGCAGGAAGAACTACACCCACGCTCCAGATGAGATTTTAGCAGAACTAAATGCATTTTAAAACGGCCTCTCTGGACTTATGTGTTATACATCTTAATATGTTTTCCCCTCACATTATTAATATGCTTTATTTTTAACATTTTTTTCATACTTGCAACATTCTCTTTGCCCATGACAACTACATTTGCTGCTAACATTAGCTACCAATGCTATGATTCTAAAATTATCAGCATTATTTTCAAATTCTTCCACGGCATCTCCTCCCCAAGCACTGTAATGTCCTCCATCCCAATACTCCCTAAGATATTTGGACTCTAAACCTGGTCTCTTGGCTTAGATTTAATTAATTGTTCTATCATCAACAGGTACACTTTAAATGCCAAAACCCTCTTTAGCGCCAATCATCTTCGGCCAGTTCATCACTGGCTGTTCTTCCATCATAGGATCAAAAGTGAGCATGTTTTCCATTGGCTGCAGAATAATTTGTTTGTTTCCTAACTCATCAGCAAATAAGGCAGTCCACGAATGCACACTGCAAAACCGTCAGCCTTCGGGCATAGGTTGATAAATGGCAACTAATGTTCACAACACCCAAGTGCCAGGAAGGAACTGCGCGATCTCTCAGTTGCCAAACATTTTTAACTCCCCTTCCCATTCCCATACTGACCTTTCTGTCCTAGGCCTCCTCTATTGTCAGAGTGAGGCTGCACGCAAATTTGAGGAACAGCACCCCATAATTCGTTTGGACAGTTTACAACACAGCGGCATGAACGGTGATTTCTCTAATTTCAAGTAACTCCTGCATTCCCTACTCCCCTCCCCTCTCTCCAGCCCCATGCCAGTCATCCTATCAGGTCCACCGATTGCTTCCTTGTATCCCTCTCATTTGTACATCTTCCCCAGCCAACAATGAGCAATTATGGACTTCCCAATTATGGACTCCCTGAATTATTCTGGCCCTTTCTCCACCTCTATCTTTCAGTCCGATCTGAAATGTCACCTATTCCTTTTCTCCAGAGATGCTGCCTGACCCAATGAGTTGCTCCAGCATTTTGTGTCCATCTCAGGTAATGACCATCTCCAGTAAAAGAGAACTTGGATGCCCCCCCTTGATATTGAATTGCGTAACATTATCAAGTGTCCCATTCTCATATATGGGGGTCCTCTATTAACTAGAAACTCAGCTGGATCAGCCACACAAATGCTGTGGTTATAAGCGCCGATCAGAAGCTAGGAAGTCTGCAGTGCGTGGCTCACCTTTTTTTTTATCCCAAACTCTCTACAAGATACAATTATATTCTTTAAAAAAAACAGGATGGCACAATGGGAGAGTTGCTGCCTTACAGCGCCAGAGACTCAGGTTTCATCTTGATTACATGGATGCTGTCTGGATGGAGTTTGTACGTTCATCCTGTGACCAAGTGGGTTTTCTCTGGGTGCTCCAGTTTCCTCCCACACTCCAAAGACGTGCAGGTTAATGTCGGTTATTGGCTTTGGTAAAATTGTAAATTGTCCCTAGTGTGTAGGATAGCGTTAGTGTAACAACAGTCAACCAACTCAATATCATCAAAGATGCAGAAGCACCTTAACTCCAAGACCGTCACAATCCTGAACATTCATTCCCTCCATCACCAACTCAATGTAGCTGTATAATGCGCTGCCTTAAATGATACGCCTGGTGGAGTACTAATGATCAATGCAAGCAAACAATGCAAGCAAACTGAGTATACAAGGACATCATTAAACTCTCATTTCCATGGTCTGAGATTCCTACCTCCTTCAAAAGGGCATGTGATCAAGATGAGCGTGGTGAAATGCCTCAATGATTACCATCCAGTAGCACTTGCATCCACCATCACAAAGTGCTTCGAGAGGTTGTATCTGGTGCAATTCAACTCATGTCTCAGAAATGACCTGGATCTGCCAAAACAGATCAAATGTATATCCTCTCTCACTGGTTGTCCTCTCTGCTCTGGACCATCTGGAAAACAGGACAGATAGTTTAGGCCACTGTTCATTGACTAGAATTTGGCATTCGATGCTATCATCCCCACCAAACTCATTACCAAGCTCCAAAACGTTGGCCTTTGCACCTCTCTTTGATATTGGATCCTGGACTTCATCAGAAGACCTCAATAAGTGCAATCAGTAACAACATCTCCTGGTGGATTCAACCCAGTCCATTATAAGCACTATCCTCCCCTCCATCAAAAGCATCGACATGAGTCACAAGGTGGCATCTATCATCAAGGATCCCCATCATCCCTGCCATACCCTTCCCTCACTCCAACCATCGTGCAGCAGGTGTAAAAGCTAACACCACCATGTTCATGAACAGCTACTTTTCTACAACTATCAGATTCTTAAACCAACCTACACAACCCTAATCCTAACTTGACAATAGAACACTACACTGCACTACAATGGACATTTTATAACTATGTTTTCCACGGTCATTTTTTATATTTAAGTCTTCCATCTTTTAGAACTTTCAGATGTAATTTAAGTATGATGTATGTGTTATTAGTTTTTGCGTGTTTGAGTCTAAGTAATGCTTCTGCAAACAAGATTGTAAGTGCACAACTTCCTGATGGAAATGTGTCAAATTGTAAGGGCCACAGTAGATGGATGTTCAAAGCCTAAATTTAGGGTGAGAGGGCGAAAGTTTAAATGAGAACTGCGAGGCAGAGTTTTTACACAGAGTGTGCTGGGGGCCAAGAACATGCAGCTAGGAGAGATGATAGAGGTAAAGATGATAGCAAAGTTTAAGAGATGGGATTAGTTGAGCCTGGCATCGTAGCTGAGACATACTTAGTGAGCCTGTTCCTGTGCTGCACTGTTCTCTGTTCTAATGTCACCGTGTACTTGATCACAATGTAAACAACATTTACTTGCCTAGGTTATTTTAAAAACATCTCCCAAATTCTCTGAGCTCTGTCCTCAAGTGAACACCACCATCTGTAGGTTCTCATCCAAATGTCATGTCATCCAGACATGAAAATACATCACCAGTCCTTCACTGCCAGTGAGTCTAATTTCTGGAGCACCACACACAGCATCTCTGTGGCAGCGCCTGTATTCAGGGTCAAACCCAGGTCTCTGACTCTAGAAGGCATTGTATCGCTTCATGAAACCAGCTCACCAGCACCTTGTCAAGGCAAATAACATCATCAGAATACAGTAAACGACACGTAAACAATGTTGTCAATATCCTGTGAAAATTTTGATGTTAATTTTAGGACTTGCCTACTATATTCAATATCATCTCTAATATCACATGTATATTTTTTACTGCAAAGGATCCATGCCATTCTAACACCGCTAAGACTGATTTCCTTGTACAAGTTGCATCTACCCTTTCTGCACATCCTAATGAATTGCCTCCAAAACTGACATTGCCCCATTTAGGATGTCAACATGGATCAGTCCTATCTTTCTCCATAACTATTTAAAAACTAATAGAATTAAGATTGGCTTCAGGATTGTTTTCAAGAATTAAAATTGTTTTCAAGAGAGAGTTAGATTTAGTTCTTAGGGTTAAAGAAATCAAGGGATATGATTTTAGATGATCAGCCATGATCAAATTGAATGGCAGTGCTGGTTCGAAGGGTCAAATGGCCTACTCCTGCACTTATTTTTCTATGTGTCTATGTTTCCAGGTTTCTAATAGAATTATGGTTCCACAGTGCTCCCCCACTGATACTGCAGTCACTTGCCCTACCTCATTCCTTAGGAGGAGGTCCAGTGTTGTGCCCTCTCTGCTAGGACACTATATATAGATTTAAAAAACTTTCTTGGATATAAAATCCACTCGGTCCAAGCCCTTTGCACTAAGCAGTGAATATTAGGAAATTTTAAAGCTCCTAATATTATTGGCCTATCAGTCTTACAGCAATCTACAACCCCCTTACACATCTGCTCTGCTAATTCCTGCTGATTATTCAGTCGCCTATCATACAGTTTCATCAAAATGATCATCCCCTTCTTGTTTCTAAGTTTTTATGATCTACCCATTATGCCCCACTGAACAATCCCCCAAGAATATGTCATCTACATCAATGATATGCATGAGAACACACAGGGCAAGATTAGCAAGTTTGCTGATGATACAAATGTGGGTGGTTTTGCAGATAGTGAAGATGGTTGTGGAAGATTGCAGCAGGATCTGGATCGATTGGCCAAGTGGGCTGAGGAATGATTGATGGAATTTAATACAGAGAAGTGTGAGGTGTTGCATTTTGGGACATCTAACAAAAGCAGGACCTACACAGTGAATGGTAGGCCTCTGGGGAATGTTGGAGAGCAGAGGGATCTAGGAGTGCAGGACAAAGGTATTTTTTCACAAAATGCTGGAGTAACTCAGCAGGTCGGGCACTACTCCAGCATTTTGTGAAAATAAATCAGCCTGACCTGCTGAGTTACTCCAGCATTTTGTGAATAAATACCTTTGATTTGTACCAGCATCTGCAGTTATTTTCTTACACTAGGAGTACAGGTGCATGGTTCCTTGAAGGTTGAGTCACAGGTAGTTAAGGTGGTCAAAAAGGCTTTTGGCACATTTGCCTTCATCAGTCAAAGTATAGAGTATAGATGTTGATAGGTCATGTTGCAGTTGTATAAGACGTTGGTGAGACCGCATTTAGAATATTGTGTTCAGTTCTGGGCACCATGTTATAGGAAAAATATTGTCAAGCTTGAAAGGGTTCAGAGAAGATTTACGAGGATGTTGCCAGGACTAGAGGGTGTGAGCTATAGGGACAGGTTGAATAGGCTGGGTCTCTATTCCTTGGAGCGCAGGAGGATGAGGGGTAATCTTTCAGAGGTGTACAAAATCATGAGAGGATTAGATTAGGTAGATGCACAGAGTCTCTTGTCCAGAGTAGGGGAATTGAGGACCAGAGGACATAGGTTCAAGGTGAAGGGGAAAAGATTTAATAGGAATCTTTTTCATGCAAAGGGTGGTGAGTGTATGGAACAAGCTGCCAGATGAGGTAGTTAAGCCTGGGACTATCCCAACATTTAAGAAACAGTAGATAGGTACATGGATAGGACAGGTTTGAGGGATATGGACCAAGTCTAGGCAGGTGGGACTAGTTTAGCTGGGAGATGTTGCCCAGTGTGGGCAAGTTGGGCAAGAGACCACACTGTATCACTCTATGACTCAAATATCCTGTCTAAGCACTGTTTTTATATCCTCCCTCAACAAAAAGAATCTCTTCTAGGGCAGAGGTGACCTGCACAAGAGGGATGGCTTGAACCTGAATCTGTTGTATCTGAATGGTGTCAAGTTAGGAAGAGGGGATGTTCAACGAGATCTGGGTGTCCTAGTGCATCAGTCACTGAAAGGAAGCATGCAGGTACAGCAGGCAGTGAAGAAAGCCAATGGAATGTTGGCCTTCGTAACAAGAGGAGTTGAGTATAGGAGCAAAGAGGTCCTTCTACAGTTGTACCGGGCCCTGGTGAGACCGCACCTGGAGTACTGTGTGCAGTTTTGGTCTCCAAATTTGAGAAAGGATATTCTTGCTATTGAGGGCGTGCAGCGTAGGTTCACTAGGTTGATTCCCGGAATGGCGGGACTGTCGTATGTTGAAAGGCTGGAGCAATTAGGCTTGTATACACTGGAATTTAGAAGGATAACATAACATAACATAACAAAACTTTATTGTCACTCGGCACAACACCGAACAAAATTTCAGCAGTCACAGCAAAAAAAGAAAAGAACACAGGACACACGACCCCAACACAAACATCCATCACAGTGACTCCAAACACCCCCTCACTGTGATGGAGGCAACAAAACTTCCCCTCTCCTCCCCCCGCACCCATGGACAGACAGCTCGACCCCTACCGAGGCAACCGACACGCACAGCCCCCGCAAGGGGATAGAAGGCCCCCCGGCCGAGCCGCCCCGGGCACTGAAACGTCCCGCGGCCGCACCAGGCGATGTTAAGTCCAGCGGCCGAGCCGCACCGGCCACCGAAACGTCCCGCGGCCGAGCAGCACCGGGCACTGAAACGTCCCGCAGCCGAGCCGCGCCGGCGATGTTAAGTCCCGCAGCCGAGCCGCGCCGGGCACTGAAACGTCCCGCAGCCGAGCCGCACCGGGCACTGAAACGTCCCGCGGCCGAGCCGCACCAGGCACTGAAACGTCCCGCAGCCGTGCCGCGCCGGGCACTGAAACGTCCCGCAGCCGAGCCGCGCCGGCGATGTTAAGTCCCGCAGCCGAGCCGCGCCGGCGATGTTAAGTCCCGCAGCCGAGCCGCACCGGGCACTGAAACGTCCCGCGGCCGAGCCGCGCCGGCGATGTTAAGTCCAGCGGCCGAGCCGCGCCGGGCGATGGAAGGCCCCGCAGCCGAGCCGCACTGGGCACTGAAACGTCCCGCGGCCGAGCCGCACCAGGCACTGAAAAGTCCCGCAGCCGAGCCGCACCGGGCACTGAAACGTCCCGCGGCCGAGCCGCGCCGGCGATGTTAAGTCCAGCGGCCGAGCCGCGCCGGGCGATGGAAGGCCCCGCGGGCGAGCTGCGCCCCGGGGAAGAGACCTAATAAAAGAAAGGTTTCCCCCGCCCCACCCCCCCCCCCCCCCAACACACCCACCCCCCCCCCCCCCCAACACACCCACCCCTCCCCCCCACACATACACAGCCAAAAACAGAAACAAAAACCATCCCAACACCGACACAAAAAACAAAAAACAACAAAAAAAACACAAAAAAGAAGACAAACAGACTGCCAGAGAGCCGCAGCCGTTAGGCGCAGCCAACTCCTGGGGGGATCTTATTGAAACATATAAGATAATTAGGGGATTGGACACATTAGAGGCAGGAAACATGTTCCCAATGTTGGGGGAGTCCAGAACAAGGGGCCACAGTTTAAGAATAAGGGGTAGGCCATTTAGAACGGAGATGAGGAAGAACTTTTTCAGTCAGAGAGTGGTGAATGTGTGGAATTCTCTGCCTCAGAAGGCAGTGGAGGCCAGTTCGTTGGATGCTTTCAAGAGAGAGCTGGATAGAGCTCTTAAGGATAGCGGAGTGAGGGGGTATGGGGAGAAGGCAGGAACGGGGTACTGATTGAGAGTGATCAGCCATGATTGCATTGAATGGCGGTGCTGGCTCGAAGGGCTGAATGGCCTACTCCTGCACCTATTGTCTATTGTCTATTGTCTATTGTCTAACCTAAACTGGAGAGGAACCAATATCCTGGCAGGCAGGTTTGCTAGTGCTACTTGGGATTGTTCAAGTTATTGACAGGACGACGTGATTCAATGCCGTTATAAAGCATATGGGAGGCTAGAAGTTGGTACAGAAGGCATTGACAGCAAGTTCTGTTGACAGGTCAGGCTGGAGTGGGAGCGAGGAAAGATAATTGGATTAAATTGCATTTATTTTAGTGCTCGAGTCCCGACAGGTAAGGCCTTTGAACATGGCATGGATAGGTACATGTGACTGAGGTATTATAGTTATTAGGGACACTGGTGGCTTAACGTTCCAGGATACAGATGCTACAGATGAGAATTTGCTCAGTTACCTGTTAGTTAAACTATCTCCTATCCACTTCAATATGTTACCTCCTACACCACAAACTTTCATTTTCCACAATAACTACTGACACAGCACCTTATCAAATATAATCGAGAAATTTAAGCATTACAATCCTCTGAATTCCGTTTATCTAAATTTTATTTCAAAGAATTTCAATACATTGATCAAACATGATCCAAATTATATTAACTCTGCCTAATTATGTTGATTTTCCCAAATATCTCTGCAATGTTGCCTTCAATAATAGTTTAAAATAATTACCTGGTGACTGATTTTAAGCAAACTGGCAAGTAGCTTCCTGCATTCTGACTTCCTCTCTTTTTGAATGAAGGAGTTACATTTGTTCTTTTCCAATTTAATGGAACTTTCCCTGAGTTAAGAGAATTTTGCAAAAGTTAAACAGATGAATCAACCATCTCATTAGCCACAAAATTTAAGATTTAAGATTAAGATTTAAGATGGCATTAGCTTCTAAATGAAAGGCATAGATAGAGAGATTCTTGATTAGTGCAGGTGTCAGAGGTTATGGGGAGAAGGCAGGAGAATGGGTTTCGGAGGGAGAGATGGATCAGCCATGATTAAATGGTGGAGTAGATTTGATGGGCAGAATGGCCTAATTCTACTCCTATTCCTTATAACCTTATGATCCTTGGATGAAGTTCTGATGTAAAGTTATCAACCAAAAATGATAACTCTCTTCGGGAGTGGCTTATCTCTTGATATTTCCAATATTTTATGTTGTTATATCTGACTTTATGTATTGTAAGCCAAAGGTTCATGAGGTGGCACAGTGGTGCAGCGGTAGAGTTGCTGTCTTACAGCGCCAGAGACACGAGTTCAATTTTGACTATGGGTGCTGTCAGTACAGAGCTTGTACATTCTCCCTGTGACCATGTGGTTTTTCCCTGGGTGCTCCGGTTTCCAAAGGTGGACAGGTTTGTAGATTAATTGGTTTCTGTAAATTGTAAATTGTTCTTGGTGTATAGGATAATGTTAGTATATGGGTAGATTGCTGGTCGGTGTGGACTCAGTGGGCCACACTGAATCTCTAAAGTTTTAAGTAAAGTCTAAAGTTCATATACTTCTGCAAAACTCAATGGGAATTGGAAGAGAAATTGCAGATAAGTAGGAATAATAGGATGAGAACAATATGTGATTTTAACTACCTTAATATTGACCAGGACTCCTATAGTGCTAAGGGATTAGATGAGACAGAATTTGTTAAGTACGTTTCAAGATAGTTATAGATATGACTGATCAAAAAGGCAAAATTCTACATTGGGGAAAGGTTAACCTTGATGGCATGAGACAGGAATTGCAAAGATTGACAGGGAGGTTAACAGGTAAAGGAATGTTTGGAAAGTAGTAGGCTTTTAGAGGTGAGACAGGAAGAGTTCAAGACTGGTGTGTTTCTGTCAGAGTGAAGGGCTAGGCTGGCAAAATTAGGAACTTTGGACAACAGAATATATTGAGGATCAGGTTATGGAAAAAAGGAGGCTTATGTGTGGTATAGGCAGTTGGAATCAAGTGGGTTCCTTGAGGAGTGGAAGTGGTCTTAAGGTGAAAATTAGAACCTCAAACAGGCCCATATCCCTGGCAAATTAAATAAAGGAGAATCTTAAAAGATTCTGTTAATATTTTAAGAGCAATAGAGTAACTATGGAGAAAATCGATCACCTGTAGGATTGGGCTGTACCTGTACATAGGGAGAAAGTTGTGGGGGCCCTAACTGGGAATTTTACATTCTGATTAACCACTGCTGAGATACCAGAAGACTGGAGGATGGCTAATATTGTGTCTTTATTTAAGAAGAACTGCAAGGACAAGCCAAGGAACTGCAGGCTGGTGAGCCTTACATTAGTGATACAAAAGGCATTGGAAGGGATTCTAAGGGAAAGAATGTGTTTGTATTTGGAAAGGCAATGACTAATTAGAGATAGTCAGCATAGCTTTGTAGGAGATCATGTCTCACAAACCGAATTGAGTTTTTGAGGAAATTACTGAAAGGATTGACAAGGGCAGAGCAGTGGACATTGGCAAGACCTTTGACAAGGTCCTGCATGGTAGGCTGGTCAAGAAGGTTAGAATACATGGGATCCAGAGTGAGATTGCAAATTGGATACAAAATTGGCTTGGTAGCTGGAGGCCAATAGTAGTCGTGGATGGTGCAGTTGTCTACGTGAGAAGAGAATGTAGGTGGCATGATTAGTATGATTAATGGCATGATGGTATAATGGAAAGAGAAAACGGTTGTCTGAAGTTGCAACAGGATCTAGATCGTGGTCAAGGGAATGGCTGATGGATCTGAATTCAGAAAAGTGAGAAGTTTAACTAGGCCAGACATTTATAATAATTGGCAGACCTGTGGGGAGGGTGAAGCTGGATAGGAAACGTTTTGAGTGATATGGACCAAGTGCAGGAAAATGAGATTAATACAGATGGGCATCTTGGTAAGCATGGATGTGGTGGGCGGAAAAGCCTATTATCTTGCTGCTTAACTCTATAATCCTGTGAATCTAAATGTGTTCTTGCCAAAGCTCTGTACAATCTCAACAATGTTTCCTCACTTGAGATCTGAAACCTCTTTACAGTAAAGGATGACTTATTATGCATCTGTTACATACAGCTCTTGGGCAATTCATCCACTAATTTTTTTTTTTAGAAATTATTTGCATTATCATGTGAAAACCATTATACAAGTATTGTAGGTAGGATACTTTTTTTTGCCAACAGATGTTTTTACATTTATTTTAGTTTCAAATCTGAGTTCTAGTTATCGCCAGAAAAAACAGCTATGGAAACATGAACCCAGTCTGGTAAAGGTTATTTTTCTTTAAAGATCTTATCCTGACCTATTCTAGCCCAGACAATTTTATGGATCCAGCTTAGTGAGAATCCAATAAAAAGTAAAAATGTCAGCTGCCTGCGCGTTTTGTGTACCTTAATTTCAATGACATTCTCGATTTGCCTGCTTCTTAGCATTAGAATGGTATTGAATTGTTGTTTACTCCTTTTAAAAATAACATTCTTTCACCACTTCCACTTGGTGCTTTATTTCAAATCTCATGAAGAAGTAAACAGTGGGTCTGTGGTTTTCCATTGATCTTGTTTCCAATGCTGACTGGGGTGGCTTATTGCTGGGGCTCTATCATTGACACTGTAAATTCAAAAGTCTTTTTCTCTCATTTAGAATCTTGATTAGCATATTCTTTGCTCCTTTGCTCCCTTTTGAAGTAATGAACAGCTGTAAAAAACTGTTTCCATCTGTTGTTTTGGTTCTCCTGCTTATCCTGTCTGTGTTTCCCCAATGGTACACTAATGGTAGTGGTAAAAAAAAAAAAACTCCTTTTGCCTTCTAGGTAAAGAAAAGCTATTGAACATTTTTAATCATCTTTTAATTTTCTGGTGCAATGATAAGATGTAAGAGAAGGATCGGATGATGTATTTTTCTTTCCTGCCACCCATTCCTTCTATCCAGAGATGCTGCCTGTCCCGCTGAGTTACTCCAGCATTTTGTGCCTATCTTTGATGTATTTTCATAAACTTTACACATCAGGTTGACACTATGGAAACCAGATTCTTGTATGTACTCTGTGTAATGTGTATTACTAATTGAATCCAAGCACAAGGGCTGCAGTGTGCACCTCTGACAAAATGCGCTGCAGTTATTCCTCATAGCTACTCCACCAGCACTTCCCAAATGAGTGACTTCTACATCTTGGAAGGACAGAGGCAGTAACACAAGACAATGCCAGTACCTACAGCTTCTCCCAAGTCACATACCGGCCTGACATGAGAAAAAGTTGTTGATCCTTCATTGTTATCGTATCTAAATCTGAAACTTTATTTGTTTTCTATTAAAGAGGAATGATCCTTTCCCAGGGGATGGCCACCAAATAGTGCTATTATTTTCACTGTCACTGTTATTTTTGATGGAGCATTGCCCTGATCCAATGCTTGTTTCTTTGCAATGTCTAGAATGCTGCTCTGCTTTACTTCCATCAATGTTGATGCAAAGTAATTATTTAATAGATACAATTATTGGTTACAATACAACTATTAGCAGTGTTTAAGAGGTCCAAATTGTTCTGACAGCCTTCTTTCTCGGAATACAATTGTAATGTTACTGTGTTGTAATTTGTCAAATGCCCTTTGTGGAGTTCTTACTATATGTTGGCCCACCTTTTGGTGATCTTTGTATCTTTCCCAGTCACCAGAATCAGTGCTTTCTTTGTACCTCTGTGTGTTGTTTCTTTGCCTTTTACGTTACCCTGTGTTTTTTTTTATGTCATACAGACTGTCTCCCTCCAGGGCTAGATATTGGTGCAGTATTATCTTGAATTCTTTTTTTGAATACCTTCTGTTTAGTTTCATTCAAGTTATCCATTAGTTGATTTGTCCAGTTCATCGCAGTGAGTCCAAATATTCACCCATTTTAGCCGTACCTAAGTCTGGTACCACTGTATCTGTTTCAGCTTTCCTGGTATCAAAGATGAGGTTGAATTTCATCATGAAATAATTATGGAATAATTGTTCATTCACTGAATGTACGACTTCCAAATTCATTGTTTTCTCCAGAGATGCTGGTTAGAGCCTGCTACAGGTGGAGCCCTTCCCAATGGAACAGTCACTTCCTTCCCCACTACTGGTGCCAGTGTCTCATGAAATAGAATCCCTTCCCACACCACTCCTTCAGACAGATGTTCACCTCCCTAATCCTCTTAACGCCATGCCAGTCCGCAAATATCTCGGGCAATAATCCAGAGATTATAACCCTTGAGCTCTTTCTTTGAGTTTAGCTTCTGAATCTTCATATTCTTTGAATGGAACTGCATGCCTAATGTCTGTAAGGCTGGTGCCTTTAGGACAGCCATTCCACTGTTATGTGAAGCAATATCCTAACATAAGCATACACAGAAATTCATACCTTCCAGCCGATATCCAATAGATTAAAGTATGATTTGTAAGAACAAATTAAATAGGAACTGGAGTAGGCGGGTATAGTCTCTTGAGCCTGCTCTGTCATTTCATAAAATCACGGCTGATATAATCTAGGCCTCCCCTCATCTCTCCAACTTTCCATCCTGATTATTGCAGCCATCATTATTCTATGAGCTCTTCACCTCAACCTCAGTGGAAGATTTCTGCGCACTTAGAAGATTGATGTATGTCTCTCTCTCTCTCTTTCTCGCACGCTCTCTCACATAGACACATATGCACTCTTTAGACTTTAGACTCTACTTTTCTTTAGACTTTAGAGATACAGCACGGAAACAGGCCCTTCGGACCCCAGAGTCCCAGCCTGCCAGCGATTTCCCCGCACACTAACATTATCCTACACACTAGGGATAATTTATAATTTTACTGATGCCAATAATCCTACAAACCTTCACGTCTTTGGAATGTGGGAGGAAACCGGAGGACCCGGGTAAAACCCACATGGTCACACGGAAAACATACAAATTCCGTAGTCAGGATCAAACCTGGGTCCCTGGCACAACTCTACCATTGCACTACTGTGCTGACCCCCCTTCTTCGCTACTTGTTCTGTCCAGGGTTTAAGTGGAACTGAATGACTCCAGCAACATGCCTGAAAGGATATTTGAAATCCATTTAATATGTTGATGATTACTATCACAGGAGGTTGTCTTGGAGTATTTGTTAGTTCTGCAGTTACAGACAAGTCAATAGCCACAGTGGAATTAGCTTGTGAGTCAGATTCCATCAACAGGCACATCTCTGCCCTGTTGGCATTTAAGAGATTTTTATATTGGCTCGTGGATATGCAGGTGTGAAGGGACATGGATGACATGCAATAGACAATAGGTGCAGGAGTAGGCCATTCGGCCCTTCGAGCCAGCACCACCATTCAATGTGATCATGGCTGATCATTCTCAATCAGTACCCCGTTCCTGCCTTCTCCCTATATCCCCTGACTCCGCTATCTTTAAGAGGTCTTAAAGCTCTTTAAGAGCTGCAGGCAGAGGAGATTAGTTTAACTTGGCATTATACTGTATTTGGCATGGACATTGTGGGCTGATGGTCTGTTCCTGTACTGTGTTGTACTCTACTATGTTTTATGTTCTGTGGTAATGTGGAGAAAATGTGGGTTTATAACGTACTGCTTCTGGTGACAATTCCAGATAGTTAGTGAACAGATGACACCATGGTGTGAATATCTGCCAATCAGCTGCTGTCGCCATGCATGATGCCACAGTCGTCTGGCTTCGGTGTTTTCCTTAATTTGTCCATATAATTCTTCTCCTCAAAATTCCCAATTGGAAATTCATAATTTTGCTATTTATATTTGTTGCTTTAAACTTCCCAAGACATTTCATCATATAACTTAAAATTCTCATTTAGATGCAGCTCAGAGTAGGTGATTCCCAGCAAAGTCATCTTCTTAGTTTCTTCCTGTATTGGCCAATACGCAGCCTTAACGTCTTTACTGTGATGGTGATGGTAAAGGGAAATCTCAGAGCCATTTTACTGAAATGCCAGAGTGAGTTCTTCCGTCAGGTGGACCATAAGTGAAAGACTGAGTAGCCGTTTCATGGAGTGGAATATCAACAGCGCTTCACTCAGTTATTTTCCATGTCATTTCAATTGGGCATAGAGTCATACAGCATGGAAACAATCCCTTTGGCCCACTTGCCGATGTCAACCGAGATACCCCACCTACATTTGTCTCTCTTTCTCCCATTTGGCTCATTTCCCTCTAAACCCTTTCTATCCCCAAAAAAGCATCTTAAAATAAATATTCAGATTGCAAAAAGAATTCTGAGGATGGTCGTCCCACCCTAAACTACACTCTGTTGTCCTCAAAGCAGCCAAATAATGCAGGTGACACAATTCAAGATACGGAGCAGAATCTGCACCTCCTAACTCTAGCACTCAACCCTCTCTGTGTTAGTCTAAACTCCAGCACACTGTTCCTGGCTCAGTCACAAATAATGTCAGTCACAATACCATGCCGTTTGATTACAGATCTGTTGAAATTATAGACATCAGTTGACGATTTATGATGAACCACTCCCTGGGATTTTCCCAAGTGTTCACTGTAACATCAATGGAAAAGCTGTAGAAACTTCATGGGAAAGAACTTTGGTCATTTATGTGGTCCTTCATAATATTGCACAATTCTCCACTGAAGTTATAGTGGAAATGTAGGAAAATACCAGTAAAAGTTACAATGTAATGTTGACTTCAACTTCTGTGAAGCCTGATTGCAAAGCCAGGAATGGTCAGTGTTATGTTACAAGCTTGAGCTGAAATTTATGCTTTGATGTACTGCATCTTGGCACTGGAACTAGAAAATCAACTCTTAATATATCTCAAATAGCTTGGGTTGTTATTACAAAAACTAACAGTGTATTCCAAATAATTATAGTCACAACAATTATTGTGTACAAAATGTAGGCTTACAGATTATTAAGTCTATGAAAATAATATTATTTTGAACAATTGTTTGTACTTATAATAGCCTACACTTACCATTGTTATCTGGAAAAAGCCTTTTAAGCCTTTTAAGAGCCAGAAAGAATAAAAATACTTTATATTTCATTTGTTCATTCATAGGATCTGGCAAGGCCAGGTTTTTTTTAAAAATTCCAGATTTGTTTAATGTCTTGTATTTAATTCCTCAGGATTTGCACTCACGTCTCTTAAACCGCAATGTTACCCCACCTAATAATTAATATTCAGTTCTGTGCTATTCTCTGAGGGCTTCATGAAGGTTTAATTCTGATTCTTCCCACTAGGAATATTATTGTCTGAGATACAGTTACAATGGTAGACCATATTTGGACCGATATTTAAAATAAATATGAACAGATGCAAGCTTAACACGTATCAGCAGTGTCCATGCTACTTGTTCACTTTGCTTTCCACATCTTGCTTCGTCCATAACTCACATACTATACAAAAACCCTCTGACAGACCCGGTCCTATTATAGCTTTGCCTCACATTCATTGAAATTAGCAGACAAGGGAGGGGTGATCTCTCTCTTATTTGATCTTGAAGCTACATTACAGGCAAACTTCATACTAAGGAGAGAGAGAGAGAGGGTTTAGTTTAATTTAGTCTAGTTTATTGTTTATATAGGGTTGATGGAAAATGGTCCTTTTTGCAATTTCTCATGACATGAAGCCATATTATCTGTGCATGTATCAAGAAACATAAGTTGAAGAAAGTACATTTTGTATTTATCTATTTACTTTGTTCCACATAAATTCCATGAAAGCTAATTTTATTGTTCAATGTAAAGAGGAATTTCCATTGTCCGAATTGCTGTAGCATACTGTCGGAGTCACTTGTCTTGCATCTAAAAACGTAGTTTTCTGATGGAGGTTTGTGCATGGCGATTTTCTGATTCCTGGGTGTAGTTGCGAACAGAGCTATTCAGAACTTAGAGTCTTACTGCATGGAAGCAGTGCCTTCTGTCCAACTCGTCCATGTTGACCAAGATGCCCCATCTAAACTAATCCCATTTGTCTGCATTTGGCACATATCCCTCTAAACCTTTCCTATTCATGTACCTGTCCAAGTGTCTTTTAAATGCTGTTATAGTATCTGCCTCAACTTTCTCCTCTGGCAGCTCGTTCCATATGACCACCACCCTCTAATATAAAATGTTCAGTTTAGATTAATTTTGAGATACGGTGTGGAAACAGGCACTTCAGCCCACTGAATCCACACTGACCAACGATCACCATATAGTAGTTCTACGTTATCCCAGTTTCGCATCCCACACACTAGAGCAACTTATAGAAGCCAATTAACCTGCAAGCCTGCACTTCTTTGGAAATTGGAGCACCCGGAGTAAACCCACGCAGTCACAGGGAGAACGTAACACTCCGTACAGATAGCACCCATAGTCAGGATCAAACCCAGGTCTCTGGCGTTGGAAGGAAGCAACTCTACCACTGTGCCACCCCTACTGAAGTTGTGCTTCAGGTTCCTATTAAACATGCCCCTTTCACCTTAAACCTATGCCCACTTGTTCTTGATTTCCCTAACCTAGGTAAAAGACTGTGCATTCACCCTATCTATTCACCAACCAGAATTAAACTATAAACTAACCAGATCATTAAACTTGAAACTAATAAAAAGATTGAAATAAAAATATACAATGTATAATATTAGCAACAAAATGGAATATGAAGGAAGAACATATCTGGCACAGTTAAGCTCACTACAGTGGAACATTTCATTTACATTACGGATAATGTGGCCGCATTCTGGTTGGTGAATAATCAATGTTCGGACTCTCTTGACTTATGAAAGCTGAACTTTAATCTTGTTCATTTCCTGTGATGGGAGTGGTACTTTGGCTTTGGGACTTGTTCAAGATTCTGTTCCAAAAGATAAACAAATAGTCCTCAATGGTTTTGTTAAAACCACTTCCCTCCTATTCCTGGCATCCAAGTCTACGTGTCATTGACTTTTTTCACATAATGGGGCTTCACCTCCTCGTCCTTTCATAATATTACAGATTTTTATTTTAATTACTCAGGAATAGTAAAAAGGGCCAAAGGAGAAATCCTAATTAGGATCGGCTGGGCTGTGCGTTCTTGGACCAGAATAAAGGCTTTATTCAAATGAATAATTCAAGCCCCAATAAAAGTTGTCGAGCATTTATGCTTCACGATGACATGTAAAATTTATCTGACAAGCAAGAAAGAAAGGCAGAGAGGAAGAAGGAAAAAATGAATAAAAGAAAGGATGAAAGAAAGAAAGAAAACAAAGGAAGGAAGGAGGAGGGGGGAGGGGTGAAAGGAGAGGAGGGAGAGGAGGGAGGAAGGGAAAGGGGGAGAAAAGAAGGAAGCTAATATTCATTGCCCTTCTCAAATTTCCATTGAGAAAGTGGAAGTGTCTTCTTGAACCTTCTTGAACTGGTCCTTCTGTAGGTATTCTCTTCAGTGCTATTGAACAGGGAATTCCTGGTTTTTGACCCAGTAATGATATCATGCTTGTGATATAGAAACATAGAAAACATAGAAAAATAGGTGTAGGAGTAGGCCATTCGGCCCTTCGAGCCAGCATCGCCATTCAATATGATCTTGGCTGATCATCTAAAATCAGTACCCCGTTCCTGCTTTTTCCCCATATCCCTTGATTCCTTTAGCCCTAAGAACTAAATCTAACTCTCTCTTGATATCTCCATATCAATGTGGCATCCTGGTTTTGAAGTTTCAGTAAACTTCCAGTTTACCATCCATTTCTAATGGTGTTAGCAACTTACCACAGGAGGGGGTCCATCTCTTCCAGTGGAATTTTTGTCGGGACCCCAACTCCCTTGGAAGTCCAATCAAAAGCAGCTTTTTGAAAGCTATTAGCGAGAACTCTCCAATGATCCGGCACATTCCATACAAAGTCATACATGGCACCAGGTAATGAAGTAATCAAATGGCAATCATCACAGCAGAATAAATCGTTGATTAAATATGTATCAACTACAGATCATATATCACAATTGCCATGCCTCCAGACACTTGAGACTCTTTCCACACTCCTCCCCTGAGCTATTAGGAGTCACACCTGCATTTAATCTGTTCCTCTAATTTATCACTTGGTATAAATACCTGAGGACATCACCAATTGGGTGCCAACTAATCTGCTCTGCATTCTATCAGGTCGATTGCAGTTTTGCATTCTGTCTAGTTGACAGCAGTTTTGCATTCCGTCTGTTCCTTAGCAGTTCTAAGTTAGAGTCATAGAGTCCTAGAGTCCTACAGCACAGAAAGAGGCCCTTCGGCCCATCGTGTCCGCGCCGCCCGTTACCAAACACAGTCTAATTTAAATCCCATTTTCCCGCATTTGGACCATAGCCCAGAATGTTGTAGCATTTCAAGTGCCCATCCAAATGCCTCTTAAACATTGTGAGTGTTCCCGCCTCCACCACCACCCCAGGCAGTGAGTTCCAGACTCCAACCACCCTCTGGGTGAAAAAGTTCTTTCTCACATCCCCCCGAAACCTCCCTCCCCTTACCCTGTATCTATGTCCCCTCGTTGTTGAACCTTCCACCAGTGGAAGAAGTTCCCCGCCATCTACCTTATCCATGCCCCTCATGATCTTGTACATCTCGATCATGTCTCCTCTCAGCCTTCTCTGCTCCAGGGAAAACAACCCCAGTCTGCCCAGTCTCTCCTCATAGCCGAGGCCCTTCATCCCTGGCAGCATCCTGGTGAATCTCCTCTGCACCCTCTCCAAAGCTATCACATCCTTTCTATAATGTGGTGACCAGAACTGTACACAATACTCCAGCTGTGGCCTCACCAGTGTTCTGTACAATTCCATCATTACCCCCCTACTTTTATATTCGATGCCCCGGCTAATGAAGGCCAGTAACCCATATGCCTTTTTAACCACCCTATCCACCTGTCCTGCTGCCTTCAAGGACTTGTGTACCTGTACTCCAAGGTCCCTCTGTACCCCTGTCTTCCCTAGGGTCCTTCCATTCATGGTGCACTCCCTCTCCAAGTTATTTCTGCCAAAGTGCATCACCTCGCACTTTTCAGGATTAAATTCCATCTGCCACTGCTCCGCCCATCTGACCATCTCATCTATATCTTCCTGCAGATTGCAGATCCCTTCTTCGCTATTCACCACCCCCCCTACCTTTGTGTCATCTGCAAACTTGCTGATCATGCCCTGTACGTTGACATCCAGATCATTTATGTAGATTACAAACAGTAAGGGACCCAACACCGATCCCTGCGGCACCCCACTGGACACTGGCCTCCAGTCACAGAAGCACCCTTCTACCATCACCCTCTGCCTTCTGTCACTAAGCCAGTTTTTTATCCATTTTGCCAAGGTGCCCTGGATCCCATGGGCTCTTACCTTCTTGACTAGTCTCCTGTGTGGGACCTTGTCAAAAGCCTTACTGAAATCCATGTATACCACATCCACTGCACTACCCCCATCTACCTCCTTGGTCACCCCTTCAAAAAATTCAATCAAGTTAGTCAGACACGACCTTCCATTAACAAAGCCATGTTGACTATCCTTAATTAACCCTTGATCCTCCAAGTGAAGACTGATTCTGTCCCTCAGAATCTTTTCTAGCAGCTTCCCCACCACCGATGTCAGACTCACCGGCCTGTAGTTCCCAGGTTTATCCCTACTGCCCTTTTTAAATAATGGCACCACATTAGCTATCCTCCAGTCCTCCGGTACATCCCCTGTTGCAAGAGAGGCTCTGAAAATTTGTGCCAGAGCCCCCGCAATCTCCTCCCTTGCCTCTCTCAGCATCCTGGGATACATCTCGTCAGGGCCCGGAGACTTATCCACTTTTAAGCCTGCCAGAGCCTCCAGCACTGCCTCCCTGTCAATAGCAATATGCTCAAGAACATCACAACCCTCCTGCTCCATTTCTAAGTCCGCATCGCCCTCCTCCCTCGTAAAAACAGATGCAAAAAAACATTTAAAACATCTCCTACATCCTCTGGCTCCACACACAGCTTTCCACTATGGTCCCTGATGGGCCCCACTCTTTCCCTCGTTATCCTCTTGCCCTTGATATACTTATAGAACACTTTGGGATTTTCTTTTATTTTGCCCGCTAGTGCTATCTCATGGCCCCTTTTTGCTCTCCTAATTTCTTTTTTAAGAACCGCCCTACACCTTCTGTATTCCTCTAATGATGTCTGTGCCTTAAGTTCTTTATGCCTTCCAAAAGACCCCCTTTTTTTTGGAATCAATCCTACTATATCGTTCGACATCCAAGGTTCTTTGGACTTGTTTGTCCCACCCTTGAACTTTAGGGGAACATGCTTCCTCTGTACTTTTTCAATGATTCCTTTGAATGACTCCCACTGTTCTGATGCGGTCCTCCCCACGAGAAGCTGATCCCACTCCACCAGGGCCAACTTCTGCCTTATCAGATTAAAATCGGCCTTGCCCCAATTTAGAGATTTTCCTCTTTCCTCTGGTCCCTCTTTATCCTTTTCCATTACCACCTTAAATATCACTGAATTGTGATCACTGTCACCAAAATGCTCTGCCACTGACACTTCAGCCATCTGTCCGGCCTCATTTCCCAAGATTAAGTCCAATACCGCCCCCTCCCTTGTTGGACTTTCAACATATTGGCTCAAAAAACCCTCCTGGATGACCCTTAGGAACTTTGCACCCTCAGGGCCCTTGACACTTTGGCTATCCCAATCGATATTCGGGAAGTTGAAATCCCCTACTATTACTACCCTGTTGTTTTCACACACCCCCGAGATTTGCCTACAAATATGTTCTTCTATTTCCCTCTGACTGTTTGGGGGTCTGTAGTATACACCCAGTAAGGTGCATGCCCCTTTTCTATTTCTCAATTCCACCCAAATAGCCTCATTTGAGGAACCCGCTAATATGTCATCCCTTCTTACAGCAGAAATAAATTCTTTGATTAATACTGCAACACCCCCTCCCCTTTTTCCCTGCTCTCTGTCTCTCCTGAAGATTCTCTATCCTGGAATATTGAGCTGCCAGTCCTGCCCTTCCTTCAACCATGTTTCCGTAATGGCAACAATGTCGTACTCCCATGTGTTCAGTAACACCTTCAATTCATTCCCTTTGCTTCCAATACTCCTTGCATTAAAATAAATGCCGTTCAGACTTGCCCTACCCCATTGTGCCGGGGCATTCTTGTTCTGCCTCCCAATCTGACCAGTTTTTTCCTCTATATTTTCCTTCTCCTCACCCCCTATACTAGCTCCATGCTGTATCCCAACCCCCTGCCAAATTAGTTTAAACCCTCCCCAACAGTGCTAGCAAACCTCCCCGCCAGGATATTGGTCCCCCTCTGGTTAAGGTGGAGACCGTCCGGCCTATACAGTTCCCACCTTTCCCAGAAACAGGCCCAATTATCCAGAAAAACGAATCCCTCCCCCCTGCTCCAACTCCTGAGCCACACATTAAACTGCTCTATCCTCCTATTTCTATACTCACTAGCTCGTGGCACAGGGAGTAATCCAGAGATTACAACCTTAGATGTCCTACACTTCAATCCTCTACCTAGTCGTTTTTTTAACTCTCTTCCTAGCCCCCTAAATTCTCCTTTCAGGACCTTTCCCTTATCCTACCTATATTGTTGGTACCTATATGTACCACGACCTCTGGCTCCTCTCCCTCCCCTTTCAGGATATCCTGGACACGCTCAGACACACCGGCACCAGGGAGGCAAACCACCATCCGGGTCTCCCGACTGCGTCCACAGAATTGCCTATCTGACCCCCTCACTATAGAGTCCCCTATCACTATCGCTCTCCTCTTCCTTTCCCTACCCTTCTGAGCAACAGGGCCGGACTCCGTGCCAGAGGCCCGGGCGCCGTCGCTGCCCCCAGGTAGGCTATACTCCCCAACAACACCTAAACAGGAGTATTTATTGCCAAGGGGTACAAGGGGTACATCCACTGGGGTACTCTCTCGTCCCTTCCTCTGCTCCTTGCCCCCCCTAACCGTGACCCACTTGTCTACCTCCCGTGGTCTTGGAGTGACCACCTCTTTATAACTCCTCTCTATAACCTCCTCACTCTCCCTAACCAGACGGAGGTCATCAATCTGCCGCTCCAGGTTCCTAATACGGTCCCTTAGGAGCCCCATCTCATCGCACCTGGCGCAGATGTGGATGTCTGGAAGACTATCAGACTCCCAGATTCCCCACATCTGACACCCAGAACAATAAACTGCCCTGGCACTCATACTCTCCAAACAAAGCCCCGTGCTCGGTTACTAAACCTACCGTCCGGCCGCTGCTCCACCCGCTCCAACCGCCCACCCAAAAGAACTCAGTGATCCCCTGGGAGAGGCGAAAAACCGGATAAAAAACCCAGGCCAATTTGGGAAAAAAAATCCAGGAAATTTCTCTCCGACCCCAAGCTAGGCGATCGAAACTTGTCCGGGAGATCACACAGGTCTTACTCTGTCGGTTCCTGGTCTATATCTTTCGGTTCCATTCGCGTCTGAATTTTGCGTTTTCGTCAGTACTCCTCGTTGAGCCTGCATTCGAGTCCTTTCCATTTCGGGGCCTTCTGACATCGTAAATAAACAAAGTTACTGATCCCTTTAAAAACCCAGTTCCCAGTTTCTTCCACTACGATGTGGCATGGGCCATATGTCCTTTTGGTAGGCAATTTGGTATTACAACGCGTCAATAGTGTGACTTTCTCAATATTTTTTCTGACTAAATTTATAATAATCTTATTGTACTGAAATTATTTAATAATTTTGCAATTGTTGAGAGGGGTGAGAGCAGGTGAGAATGGCAAAGTTTCAAGAAGATGTACAGGGCAACTTTATATTACGGAGAGTGGTGGTGCCGAGATGGTGGTGTTGGAGGCAGATGGTGGTGGAGGCAGATACGATAGTGACAATTAAGAGGCTTTTCAGATAGGCACATGGACATGCAGGGAATGGAGAGATGGGGATTATTTTCAGACAGAGATTAGTTTAGCTTGGCATCATGTTTGGCATGGATATTGTGGGCTGAAGGGACTCTTCCTGTGCTGTTCAATGTTCTAATTGGCTCTGAGCTTTTAGACTTTATAGACTTTAGAGATACAGCATGGAAACAGGCCCTGCAGCCCACCGAGCCGGCACTGACTAGCAATCGGCCCGTACACTAGCACTACCCTACACACCAGACAATTTACAATTTTTACCAAAGCCAATTAACCTACCAACCTGTATGTTTTTGAAATGTGGGAGGAAACCAGAGCACCCAGAGAAAACCCATGTGGCCAGAGGGAGAAAGCAAAAAACCCATACAGACAGCACCCGTAGTCACGATTGAACCCAGTGTCTGGAGGTGTAAGGCAGCACCTATCATACACAAATAACCTTTCCCCAGCATTTGTGAGGACATTTTGACGAGTGAGCATTCCATATTAATGTCCAGTAAGCAGCGCGCTGACACTGCCTGGATTATCAACTGGCCCAATTGGGTTGGCTTTAGGAAAGCAATTTGGGGACTTCCGTCTTCTCTGCTCAATTTAGGCAAGTGACTGTGTGATTAACATTACTTACCCAGACAACATGCACACATTATCTTCCCCTTTGCTCCATCTATTGTACTTGAGTTTAACTTGATTGTATTTATGATCTGTTTGGCTAGCAAGCAAAACAAAACATTTCACTGTACCTCAGTTCACATGACTATAATAAACCGAAACTGAAACATAAACCTGGCCAAGCCATAAGGAGCATATTCCTGGGAATTCATTCAGGGTCAAGCATGAACGTAGATGGATGGTCTGCTCTACTCAAAACTTTGGCATTGCAACAAGGAGCAAAGTCCCATTTAAATAATTGGGTGTGAAAAGGAAAGAAAAGTGAAACAGAGACTTTTTAACAGGTAACGGAAAATCTGCTGATATTTACCTATTCATTATTCATTACAATGACAGAAAACAGAAATAAACACTTCTAGGATATTTGTGATCAAGTCTTTTGCTGGGTACAATATTAAGACTGCAGCATCATCAAGAATTATTTCAGGCACATCCTTTTAAGGAGAGGTTTTTCAATTGGTATAATATTTTTTAAAGCAAGATTAATTCTAATCAACCACCACTTTATTAACAAACATGGAAATTCAGTGGGAATTGTATTTTTAGATTTTCATCTTGTAATGTAAAAGTTTAAGTAATTAAAATGGACAATAATGTGTTGGACATTTATATTTTAGTCACTTTAGCAAGAATGATGTAATGTCCTTAATTTTATTCAAATAAAAGTCATATATTAGATTCTAGTTGTTAATTACTTTTTACTATTCCACTAGATTCATCTGCCCTTTATTAATGTGTTCAAGGTCAAACACCACGAAACATGTTGAACATTCTGAGTTTATTTTGAGAGTGTTATATTGTTCACGGCTTTAAAGTGGATACCATCATCCAATATCAGTTTAAAATTTCCAGCCACGGTAACGGATAAATATTTTGCTGTCTCCAATCATCTGACATTAGAGTCTATAGTGCGTTACCATTGTCACTCATTTCCCTAACTAACAGTGATTGAGAATTAGAATATGTCCAACATCTACTGTAGTCAGGACAGAACAAAACCCTTTGGATAAATCTGGCCTGTCACGGAGCAGAATGTGTTGGCACTGAGCCTGATGGCCAGACTGCATGTCCTCATATTTAGATTTGCAGCTGGGTGTCCTATTCTTTAAAGCTCACGGATTAAGCTTCCACTGATATAGCACAGAGAGATGGTCCTCAAATTATTTTCAATTTACCTACTCGAATGGCACAGAGGCACAGAGGCACAGAGGCACAGAGGCACAGAGGCACAGCGTTAGAGTTGCTGCCTCACAGCTCCACAGACCTGGGTTCGAGCCTGACTACCAGTGCTGTCTGTAAGGAGTTTATATGTTCTCCCTTTGACCACGTGGGTGTTCCCCAGGTGCTTCGGTTTCCTCCCATACTCCAAAGACGTCCAGGTTTGCAGGTTAATTGGCTTCAGTAAATTGTCCCAGTGTGTAGGACAGAACCAGTGTTCAGGAGATTGCTGGTTGGTGGGCCAAAGGGCCTGTTTCCACACTGTATCTCTAAACTGAACTAAACTAATAGACAATTGCCAGTAATTAACTCATTTAAAAGCATCTGTTTGATAGGGAAACAGGAACAACCAGTTAAAACACAAGCAATGAAGCCAAGGGAAGCCATGCAAACTTTACACATATAGCACCATCAATATCTTCCTGAAGTCCAAAGCTTTCCTTAACGTTATCAACTACATGGCCAATTTTTGTAAAAGCAAAAGTTCTGAAAGAAGACATAAAGGTGCTGGAGTAACTCAGCGAGCCAGGTAGCATTTCTGGAGAACATGGATAGGTGACTTCAGAACAAGGCCCTTCTTCAAACTGATTATATGGGGACGGGAAGAGGAAGAATGCTGGGTGAAAGGAGGGGCAGGACAAGGCTGGCAGGTTTTAGGCCAACAGAGGTGAGGAGGGTTTTTGATAGGCAGATGGTTGGCCAAAGGCCAGAGATGAAAAGACTGGTGTGAGATAAAAGGATTGATGAGTTGCAAATTGTGTAGCTGAAGTAAGGAATGTACGAGGCAGGGGGAGGGGGAGGGGGAGGGGGAGGGGGAGGGGGAGGGGAGGGGGAGGAGGAGGAGGGGGAGGGGGAGGGGGAGGGGGAGGGGGAGGGGGAGAAGAGAAAAGAAATGGATGCAAGTCCAGGTGGGGCACAGGGGAGGGGAGGATGAAAGAAGGTGAGGGTTATATTGGGAAATAAGGGAGAGGGGAAGGATTATGTAGTTACCTAAAATTGGAGAATTCAATGTTCATACTGTCCTACTGTTGGTTTGTAAGTTACCCAAGCAGAATGTGAGGTGTTTTTCCTACAGTTTGTGTGTGGTCTCACTCTGGAGTAGGATGCTCAGGACAGAACGTTCAGCATGGGATTGGGAAGAGGAGTTAAACTGGTTAGCGACCAAGAGACATTGCAGGCCTTGGATGACAGAGCACGTGTTCGGGAAAACAGTCGTTGAGTCTAAAATTGGTCTTGCCAATGTACAGGCCACATCGGGAACATTGGATGCAGTGGATGAGACTGAGGAACAGGTTGAGGGGGGACCTCATTGAAACTTACAGGGTAATGAAAGGCATAGATAGTGTGGATGTGGAAAGGATGTTTCCACTGGTGGGAGAGTCTGGAACCAGAGGTCATAGCCTCCGAATTAAAGGGTGATCTTTTAGAAAGGAGGTGAAGAGGAACTTCTTTAGTCTGTAGGTAGTTAATCTGTGGAACTCATTGCCACAAAGGGCTGTGGAGGCCAAGTCAGTGGATATTTTTAAGGCAGAGATAGACAAATTTGTGATAAGAACAGGTGTCAAGGGTTATGGGGAGAAGGCAGGAAAATGGGATTGAGGCAGAGATCAGCCATGATTGAATGGCCGAGTGGACTCGATGGGCCGAATGGCCTAATTCTACTCCTATAACTTGTGAACTTGTGAGATTCGATGATGTGCACATGAAACTCTATCTCAGCTAGAAGGTCTGCTGGGATCCCTGGATGGAGGTGGGGGAGAAGGTATAAGAACAGGTGTTACATCGCCTATGGTTTCAGGAAAAATACTTGGAGAGGGGGTGGTTTGGGTTGGAAAGGACAAGGAGTTGTGGAGGGAGTGGTCTCTGCAGAAGGTTGAAACCGGTGAGAATGGGAAGATGTGACTGGTGGTGGGATCACGTTGGAGGTGACAGAAATGTTGGAGGATGACGTATTGGATGTGGAGGCTGGTTGGATGAAAGATGAGGACCACGCGAACTCTAACCTTGTTCCGGTGGGTGGGGATGCATGGTCAGAACTACTGTACTGGACACAGAGGAGATATGGGCGAGGGATCCATCTATGACAGCAGTGGGGAATCCACGTTTACTAAAGAACAAGGACATCTTGGATGTCCTACAATGGAAAGCCTTTTATTGGTCTCATTGCATCTCCACTGCATCTACTCCTAAGATGAGGCTTTCTATTCGCACCCTGTCTCTTGCAAAGATGCTATTCCTTGCTCTCAATTTCTCTGTTCCTACTGCATCTACTCCCAGGATAAGGCTTTCCATTTCCTTGTTTCCCCAGAACAATTTTCGAGCCTTGTGGAATATCACGTTCCAGCCTTCAGGACACAAAAATCCCACCACAATATTACCAAGCACCTCACTCTTGAGTATTTTGGCAATGTCGCTGTTTCCCATTATTAGATATCAAATCTCCAGGCCCGCAAACACCAATCCAGCCCAAGATTTTACACACTCATATTTTACAATCAAGACTTTGCAAAGGTTCTTTTATTATCATGTGTACCAAGGCACAGTAAACATTCTGTTGTTGCATACACATCAGTAAGATTATTGCCATACATAGGTACAATCCCCGATTAAATACCAAATGCATGGATACAGCCCACTGAGTCCAAATGCAAGAGTTGCCAGGTTTTGGCGCCATTTTCAAAGACCCACATGCAGCTGGCCATCAAGGCCCATTGCAGCCATCACCTTCAACCTGATTGTCAGTGAACGATCATAGCTTTTCTTGCCTGACATTCAGCCATCATGCCTCGGGGGCGCCTCTCGTAGCCAACCTGGTGGGTGCGGAAGGTAAGACCTCCGGTTCTCCTTACCAGCCATTTGTCCTGCGTCCGCAGCTATCACTGACTCCCTCCACCTTCCGGCTCCCAGTTCCCGGTCTTAGGGGGTGAGCAGATGATGAGTTCGGACAAGGCTCCCACTCCAGGCGGGTTCCCCGGTTCCATGGTGGGTGAGCCAGGCCTGCTGCCTGCCAGGGTATGGCAGTAGCCCACGGCCCTTCATGGAGCTATTGCCGTGCGCTGTCCTTTGGGAGCTGTGTACTACTGAGATATATGCATCTGCATATGGAAGCTGTATAATACTGAGGTGCATGCATATGCATATGGAAACTGTATACTACTGAGGTGCATATGTGTGTGTCTGCGTGTGCTCGTGTCCGTCTGACTCCCTATTTATCTGCATGTGTCTTGTCTATCAAAATCCAACACAAAAGTATAATTTGCTGATTCTTGCACTTAGAGAGAAACACTTCTGTTCTTTAGATGCTAAGAAGTGAATGTTATAACATGTAGTACATAGTTCAAGAATTGTCTTTAGTATCTGCCTCACCTGTATTACTGACAATCCCATATTAAACTATTCTCAACTGGTAAATGGAGATATCTGTTTTTGCAACTCAACACCAATTATCATAGCTGGTTGTCATTCATCAATTGACATGCAGAATAGGCTAAAAAGCAAAGTGGAAATTCACTAATTTAAGAAACAAAATATTCAACCGGGGAGGCTGTGCAGTGTCCAACGACATTTTTGTAGCATTGGTTGCAATTTAGCCCAGACCAAAACATACTTTTCTGACAGCTTGGAACAAAAGAAGAATTGAAAATATTGGAACTTGAAATAAAAACAGAAAATATTGGAAATAGCAGGTCATTTTATCTCAGCACAAGGGGAATATTTTGAATTGTGCCCTTCAATTGAACATGCTGCTTTTTTCTCTTCACATTCACTGAAATGTTGGATGCTTATGGAATTTCCTTTGAGCCCAATATATTTTCTTTGCATTTTCGAAGAAAACATGACTTCTTTGGTTCATATTTTCAGATATGACATTTTAACAAACCCTAATCTTAGATTCTTGGCAATTCTATGCCTAGTTTTATTTCCCTATACTCTTCTTTCCTGGAAATGTTTTTGTTACGACTGTGGTGGTAATCCATACTATTTTTGCAGTTTATAATCTATATCTGTGCTATGTTCCTTTTGCATGTTTATTCAGCTAGGAAATGTGCCACCGCTGCATAGTTAACACTTGATATACAGGCCTAATTATGCTAGAAAATATGCTAGTTAGTTACCTTAAACTACTGTGGTCTGCATAAAGAAGGTTGTCTAACACTAAGATGACCTTAAATAGACACCTCATATCAGGCAAATTAACTTCCTTGTATTCTCATAAGCCTCTGTTATATCTCCTCACATCATATTTTGTACAAGATAATAAGATCTCAGAAATGTTGCTGTTCGTTCCCCCACAAGTTTTTCAACTCCGCAAAATGCCAGAACACTGATTATCAAAAAAAAATCACCCATTTTTACAACTACTTTGCACTTTCCCTTTCGGGAATTCTGGCTCCATTGAGACCAGTACAACACTCACAATACTGGTTCCTCTTCTAATGTAAGCACCTAATCAGTAGCGCTGGTTGTGTGTAGAAATCCTATAAAATTGTAGACAGCTTTAAGTTAACAAATTTAGATATAGGGAGCTTTAGAGAGAGATACAGCAAGGAAACAGGCCCACTGAGTCCATGGTGATCACTTGTATACACATATTATCCCACTTTCCCATCCACTCCCGACACACTAGGACCAATTTACAGTGGCCAATTAACCTAAAGGGCCTGTCCCACTTAGGTGATTTTAAGGCGACTGCCGGCGACTAGGCTGTCACCGACAGTTTGCCGGGGTGTCACGGGCATGATCGTGAGGAGTCTTCAAAGAATCGTAGTGGATCTCGGCGCGTCACTGAGAAATTAACCGGATTGAAATTTCTCGGCGACAGCTGGCTTGTCGCCAGGTATTGTTGCTTATTGCAGGCGCTGTCACATGCTGTCCCCAGGTTTGCTAGGTTGTCGCAGATGCATTTAGAAGCACATAATATTAAATTAAGTAAAGTCATTTGAAGTTACCATAAAATACTTGTGTTTAACCAATTTATTTACCGTCAGGACATTTGACAGGTAGATTGGAGGCGACAGTTTGACGGATGGGTAAGCGTGGGAATTTTGCGATGTTTATGGCCATCAGCGATTACTTTTAAAGTATGCTCCCAACCCAGATATGCAACCTAGAAACCAGATATGCATCTCCCGTACATTTTCATAGAATGCCAACACTCGCACAAAAATCCATTTAACCACGTTTAACATTAAATTTCTTAATACTGCTATTAGTAAACTGGAAGTCAATCCAGTTTATGCCTTGTTACCGTGAAGCTTGGTTTTCAAGTAACCCGGGCAAGATGTTATATTTCAAAACTCTCAAGTAATTACAGACTTGTCAGTGATTTCAGCGAAAATTAGTACGCTGGAGAAGCATTGATAAGCGTGGGAATTTCGCGATGTTTCCGAAGAAGGTGTCATTTCTTAGCCAGGTGCTAGTTTCACAAAAAAGTGACTTGTATCGACCTGACTCGGCATTGTCGTAGTCATTGTCATGGGGTAAAATAAAATTTTGACGATCTGCTATGACTATGAAAGTCGCCGGCAGTCACCTAAAAAATCACCTAAGTGGGACAGGCCCTTTAAAGCCTGCACGTCTTTGGGATGTGGGAGTAAACCAGAGCTGCAGGTGGAAACCCATGTGGTCACAGGGAGAATGTGCAAACTCCACACAGACAGCACCCAAGGTCAGGATCACCCCGGTTATCTAGCACTGTGAGGCAGCAGCTCTAATAGCTGTGCCACTGTGCTGCCAGGGTGATGCAAAGTAATCATGTACCACAATCTCTTTATATGTTTTTGTAAGAATCAGCCAATCTCATAGCCAACCTTTATCAATTTGTTAACGTAAGAAGTGAAAAAATAATAGATTTTCCATTGGTAAGGTTTATGAACACTCCTAATGCTTGCAAAATTGTACTCTTTTATTTGTAAATAGTTATGAGCTTTAAATGGTAAAGTACAAGAGGAAACTTGGCTAAGTGAGTTAACAAATGAAAGTTATGAAATAAAAAATGAAATGAGAATGAAATAAAAGTTAACATTCAATATGTAAGCTGTATTTGTGCTAATATTAATTGCAATAAGGGTCTTTGGATAATGATTGCATGAGGAGATGCTGCAGAACTGAGACATGGTGTGAATGCCTCCGGGTTGAAATCAGCTTCTTGTTCAGTGAAGGTTGGTGTAACATGCGATTTAGGAAGTGGTGACAAAAACAAAGCTGTCAGGCCATTATGTTGGTGGAAACAGGAGGAAATGAACAATTGATCATGACGTCGGATGCCAGGAGGAAGAATGGAAGATGGTTGTGCATGATGTGTGTGATGGAGATAAAGGTAAACCCCATGTGATCGTAGGGAATGCATGCAAACTCTACATGCACCAGTGGTCAGGATTGAACCTGGGTAAGCAATGGTTGAACGATGGTGAGATACTGACATTGATGGAGTTAAAAGATCATATGGGGTTTTTAAATGGTTGGACTACTAATGGATGAAATGGTGGACTTATTTAAGGGCTTCAATGGACAGGGACGTAGATTGTGGACCCCTTTGCCTGTGGGCTAAGGGATAAAGCTAAGCATGTGGAAGACTCGGGGATCATTTGAGAGACAGGAAGAGGAAAGCAGAGGGAAGACAACATCCCCTGTGTCCGAAGAGCTCCAAAAGGACTGTGAATTCTTCACCAAACATTGCTCATTGTTAAGTATTGAATGTTGAACTTCATAAACCTTTATATAAACTGTGCAGTGTCTCAACCAACAGCTGTTGCGCTCGGTCCGCATTAACGCAACTGATCTCCCGGTGGCCCAGCACTTTAACTCCCCCTCCCATTCCCAGTCTGACCTCTCTGTCATGGGCCTCCTCCAGTGCCATAGTGAGGCCCGCCGGAAATTGGAGGAGCAGCACCTCATATTTCGCCTGGGCAGTTTGCAGCCCGGTGGTATGAACGTCGACTTCTCCAACTTCAGATAGCTCCTCTGTCCCTCCCTTCCCCTCCTCCTTCCCAGATCTCCCTCTATCTTCCTGTCTCCACCTATATCCTTCCTTTGTCCCACCCCCGACATCAGTCTGAAGAAGGGTCTCGACCCGAAACGTCACCCATTCCTTCTCTCCCGAGATGCTGCCCGACCTGCTGAGTTACTCCAGCATTTTGTGAATAAAAAAAAGCTGTTGCAGACTTGCAGCAGTCACCTCAGAAGGATGGGATGAAGTGGTCAGCAAGGTGTAATACTAGGGTTGGCTGCCTGATCAACATTATCAATCAGAGAGGGATACCTCCTACCGAGGGAGCGTGAGGCAACATTCTGCCCACTAATAATTTTGAAGTTCAAGGCCTGTGAAGAAATTGTAGGACATCAAATTCAAGTATTGAGTCTGCCAAGAAAATAAGCCCTTTGTGACAAAAGTGCAGGCATTATTTGCAGAGCATTTCACAAAAGGAGACACGTCCTCATCGAAGAGGCAGTACATTTTATTCTGGAAAGAGCACATCAGAAGAGGTTGAAAAAAAAAGATAAGGCTTTCCACTTGATGGCCATTGCAGCTTTTTATTGTGCTGAAAGTTACAGGTATCGTAAAAGGCAATAGGAAGAAACTGAGGATTGTAACGAGCAAGTCTGCTCCCGCGAATTGCAGGCAGAAGATCCGCAGATGTTGTGCAGCAGCAAGGTGTCATCACTATGTGTTCTACGGGCACTTTGCAAGATTGGTAAGATATGAGAAGAACATGATCTTTCAGTGAGAAGTAGAATTCATCAGAGGAATAATTAAAGAAGCCACCAATCAACCCCAATGAGAGAGGGAGTAATCCTGATATTGCCTTACAGTTTCAGAACTAATGGAGATTAGATCACAGCAAGCAGCAATAAAAATATATTGTGGTGTGGGCGGGGCAGCAATTCAGTTTAGCTTGGTTTAGAGATACAGTGCGGAAACCAACCCTTCGGCCCACTGAGTCCTTGCCGACGAGCGATCCCTGCACACTAACACACTCCTACGTACACTATAATAATAATAATAATAATAATGCATTACATTTATATAGCGCTTTTCATACACTCAAAGACGCTTTACAGGGATTTAAAGAACATAGGGAAGTGAATAAATACATAAATAAGTAAACAAACAGAGAAAGGAGACAGAAGGTGAGGTGACCTTCAGTGGTTGAAGGCAGTACTGAACAGGTGAGACTTCAGTGATGTTTTGAATGTGGTGAGTGCGGAGGAGTCTCTGACGGTTTGGGGTAGTGAGTTCCATAGGGTGGGAGCAGCGATGGAGAAAGCCCTGTCCCCCCAGGATCTGAGTTTGGTCCGGAGGGGGGGGGGATAGGAGATTGGCAGCAGCAGAGCGGAGGGTGCAGGTGGGAGTGTGCCTGTGGAGGAGGTCAGTCAGGTAGGATGGGGCCAGGTTATGGAGGGCTTTGTAGGTCATGAGGAGGATTTTGTACTGGATTCTCTGGGGGATGGGGAGCCAGTGGAGTTTGTAAAGGACTATGGAGAATTTATCATTTTAACGAAGTCAATTAACCTACAAACCTGTACTTCCTTGGAGTGTGGGAGGAAACCAGAGCACCCAGAGGAAACCCACATGGTCACAGGGAGAATGTACAAACTTCGTACAGATAACAGCCGTGGTCAGGATCGAACCCAGGTCTGGCGCTGTAAGGCAGCAACTCTACCGCTGCGCCACTGTATCACCCAATTTTGTAGATTGGCAAAGCTTTTTCAAGAGCGGGCCTGCTATTTTGTTAAACCTAGGAACACTCATTCCCCTAAGAGTTCAGTGAGTTCGAGTAAATGTAGTTAGGCATGGTGCTTTGAAGTTCTTGTCGGGATTACAAGTTCTCTTCCACATATCAGAAACTCCTAGCAATGTTATCAATGTTCTTGGAAGTACAAGGGATAAAGTAGACGATCTCAATTTGTGGATCTGAGAATTTATCTGGTAACATCAAATGACATTTACAGTGGCGCAGCGGTAGAGTTGCTGCCTTACAGTGAATGCAGCACCGGAGACCCGGGTTCGATCCCGACTACGGGTGCTGTCTGTACGGAGTTTGTACGTTCTCCCCGTGACCTGCGTGGGTTTTCTCAGATCTTCAATTTCCTTCCACAGTTCAAAGACATACAGGTATGTAGGTTAATTGGCTTGGTAAATGTAAAAATTGTCCCTAGTGGGTGTAGGATAGTGTTAATGTGTGGGGATCGCTGGTCGGAGTGGACTCGGTGGGGCGGAGGGCCTGTTTCTATATGTCTAAACATAAGGACATGTTTTGCTGACAATTTGAATTTAAGATGTTGGGACCAAATGGGTCAGACATAACACATTCTTAATCATTTTCCACAAACAAATTACAGCAAGAACAAAATTGTCTAAACTATAAAGGAATGATTAAATGTTAGCTGAAGAAAGGGCATTCTGGGGACTTACTATGTAAGAAAGAATAACATTTTACTCAGGGAAACAAAATGAAATATGACAAAATCTGTCAGGTCAATAATGCTTCAAAATTGGGATGTTAAAATGAAATAAAGAGCAATATATTGAGGTCTTGATTTAGTAATTTCGACCACATATTCTCAAGCACAACAGAAAATTCATCTAATTGGAAATTTCCTAAAATTATTTTGAATGTGATTCAATGTCTTGAGTATTAATCACTGCTAAATATTAGTTAGGCTATGAGCCTTTGATAAAGTAATTCAGATTAATTACTTAATTAATTAATCATATTAAGGTTATTTATGTATTTTCAGGGATCATTTGACAACCTGATTGTGCATGAAACGTGAGACAAGCCAGGATTTTAAAACATTTTCTGTTCTAGAATAAATCCTGCAGATCACAGGATGGTAAACGTGGCCTCATTATTTAAGAAAATACAGACAATGAAACGCGAGTTAATGAAATGAAATGAGCTGTTACTTTGGCATCAGTAGTAGAGAAATTGCCGGAATATACATTGAGGATGAAATTGCAGGGCTGCTTTTTCTTAGGGTGGAAATAACAAAACCTAGAAAAGCTTTAAGGTGAAAGGGACGGTTTAAAAGGAAGATGGACACAAAATGCTGGAGTTACTCAGCGGGTCAGGCAGCATCTCTGGATAGAAGGAATGGGTGACGTTTCGGGTCGAGACCCTTCTTCAGTCTGCTGCCTGTCCCGCTGAGTCTCTCCAGCATTTTGTGACTATCTTTGGTTTGAACTACCATTTGCAGTTCCTTCCTACAAAGTTTAAAAGGAAGTGTGTGGGCAGGTTTTGTATGCCAGGTGGGATGGAGAATTAAAGAGAAAATCTGCTGGAAACTCAGGGTCACCCATGCAGACTAAGGTGTAAAACATCGAACATAAAAAAGTACAGCACAGAAAAGATTCCAGCCCTCAGTGTCTGCGCTGTACATAATGGCAAGATAATCCAATCTCATCTGATGAGATCAGACCCAGTCTTGGAGATGCTGGCCTGGTGGTTGTCTATGGGTCATGGTCAAGGGGTAGGTACGAGAAGTTGTCCTAGACCTGGTGCCTGGCTTCAGCACGGTAGAGGTCAGCTTGCCAGACTGCAACGGCACCTCCCTTGTTGGCGGGTTTAATAGCAATGCTGGGAATGTTGCAGAGTAAGCGGAGGGCTGTGTGTTCAGAGGGGGTGAGATTGGAGTGGGTCAGTGGTGAAGTCAAGCTAGTTGATGTCATGCCGGCAGTTAGAAATAAAAAGGTCCAAAGAGAGTAGAACACCAGCAGGGGGAGTCCATGAGGGGGAGTCCATGTCCCGACCTGCATCTGCCTATCACTTAGGATAGGATATCTTTATTTGTCATCCAAAAAACAAGTCTTTTGGACGAGATAAATAGAATTAAGATACACACAAAGTGCTAGAGCAACTCAGCGGGTCAGGCAGCATCTCTGGAGAAAAACAATCGGTGACATTTTGGGTTTGGACCTTTCTTCAGGCTCTAAATTCAGAGGCCAAGTCAATGGATCATTTTTAAGGTGGAGTTTGACGCATTCTGGATTAGTAAGGGTATAAAGGGTTATGCGGAGAAGGCAGTAGTATGGGGTTGAGAGAGAAAGATAGATCAGCCATGATTGAATGGCGGAATACTCTCAATTGTCTTCTAGTGCTGCTATGGCTTATGAACATGAACGTTTCCAGCTTTCTCCCCCCACCCCTATCAGTCTGAAGAAGGGTCCCAACACAAAATGTCACCTGTCCATCCCTCCACAAATGCTGCCTGATCAGCTGAGTTTCTCCAGCACTTTGTGTCCTGGGGAACATGGGTAGATGACGTTTCAGGTCGAGACCCTTACGTCACCTTTCCATGTTATTTAGAGATGCTGCCTGACCCGCTGAGTTACTCCAACATTTTGTATCTATGTTGCCTGACCTGCAGATTTACTCCAGCACTTTGTGTCCTTTTGTGTATTAACCAGCATCTGTAGTTCTTTTTAGGAAGGAACTGCAGATGCTGGTTTAAACCGAAGATAGACACAAAATGCTGGAGTAACTCAATGGGACAGGCAGCATCTCTGGAGAGAAGGAATGGGTGACGGTTTGAATCGAGACCCTTCTTCAGAATTCTGCAGTTCTTTGTTTCTGCATTTCATTTATCTCTTTTAAGAATGTACTTGGAAATATTAAATGCTGAAATAAAGTTTTGTTCCGAACAATATTTAGCAGTGTTGACTATTTATTGCATAATATCAGAATCTGATTCTCCTACTGCTGAGAAGGAACATTTCAAGTCTGAATTCAATGAGTACATTGTTCCCCTGATTCAACAGTGATTGCATTGAAGGAAAGCAATGAGAAGATAACAAAGGTGATAACAAGTGGACACAATTCAGGTTTCTCATTTTTGTCATTAGTGCTTTCAATCATTCAGTTAAAGTTGCTGGCTTTACTTTGACTATTGTCCAGAAGCATTCTATATTCTCACAACGAGAATAAAACTGGATCAGGCTTTCATAAAACTCCATTTGCTCATTTTGCTCCTAAATACATAACAAACATAAAAAGTGTATCATGTGTAATAACAGCAGTGTACTTGTCTACTGCATGTTAGCAATCATTGAATCAAACAATTACTCTGGTATACAAAGTCCACTGACATTTAACTATCAGAGAGGGAAAATATAACTTTTTAAACCAAAATAAATGAGAAATATTTTGCTTTTGATTTGGAAATTTCTACCCAACTTCTCGTTTTTTTGCCTGCACAGTTCAATGAAATGAGCAAGTTTTGAGAGGCAACTGCCGCCTCCCTTCATCTTGTTCAGTTAGTGACAAATTAAGGGTGAATATTAGCTAACTAACCAGTCAAAATGAATGGTGCCCACAGTTTCAGTACCTTGTCTCGATGCTGTCTCTACACAGTTTTGTGATTTATTTTGTCATTGCATGGGTTTCCCCTGGGTGTTCCAGTTTCTAAAGCCAAGGTGGCACATGAATTCACTTCTGTACTTTGCCCTTTAGTATAGAAAAGTGGCAAAAAAATAATTAAAGCAGCATTAACGTGTATGTGAGAGAGAATAACTCCCAGGGCTGCAGAGAAATATGGAGACGAGTGTGGGGTTGAGAAGAGAGGAGTGGGCATGAACCTGATGGACCAAATAGCCTCCTTCCATGGTGTAACAACTAAATAATCCCACCATGTTCTCACCAAATGTCCGCGTACACTTACACTTGCCAGGAGTCATGAGTAAAACGACTGTCTGATATTGCTTTCGCCAGCCTGCAGATTCAGAGCCTCTAAATCGTGCTCCCACTCCTGTGCAAACGTTTTAGAGATGAATGTTTCAATTAATTTTAGCTTGGAAATTTGACTATATCCATCCCAGTTTTCAAAGATCCATGCAGATCCAAAACCGAAAAATGCTTTAAGGGATAAATAGGGTGTGCAGCCTCCCGCAATCTCTAAAGCATTGTCTTTGACAAACCTCGTGATGAGACCATCAGACCACTTGGACCTTACTCCCTCCACACTCTAGGCACTGGGTTTTGACAGATGGTTTTCAGAAAGTGTTTTATTTCATCGGTCGAGGAAAATTGTGACTCTGTAACTGTAGAAGTCTGGCAGTCGTGAATGACGGGAACAAGTGGAATCTGAACGAAAAGTTGTAAATTCCAAAGATTAGTGCCATGGGTTTATTTATTGAACAGTTAGAAATGCCTTTTCACTGCCCGTCTGACCAGATATCATGGAGAACTTTTCATATTCTTCACCTTTCTTCCAGATATTCCATCTAATTTCACTGAAGTGCCACATAAACTTTTCTCATATTTCATATTTCCTGAAATGCATCCAGTTACCTCAGAATGATTTATCTCTTTATTGCTCTCTCACCAAATTAATGGGCAGCTGAAATAATGATCAGTTCAAATGAACTGGCATTAAAATCAGCAGCAGGGAAACGATTTATAGGAACCTCACACCAGACCACTGTGAAATCAAAAACAAAACAGAGATAATATATGTTCTGAGGAACAACAAGGAAGCTGTTTGGGATGTAATTTTGCTGATCACGCCATAAAGTCAAACAGCATGGAAACCTGTTCATGTTTGTGTCTATCTTCAGCAAGGGAACAGTCCCTTTAGCCAAACTGTGTAGGAAAGAACGGCAGATGCTGGTTTAAACAGAAGATAGAAATGAGCCAAAACATCACACATTCGTTCATCACACATTCCTTCCAGAGATGCTGCCTGTCCCGTTGAGTTACTCCAGCATTTTGTGTCTACCTTTAGCCCAACTTTCACATTCTGAGCTGGTAAAGCTGCTGCCTCACAATGCCGGAGACATGGGTTCAATCCTGATCTCAGGTGTTGCCTGTATAGAGTTTGCACGTTCTCCCCGTAATCGCATGGGTTTCTTCAGACTGATTTGTTTAGATTTAGATTTAGAGATACAGCACGGAAACAGGCCCTTCGGCCCACCGAGTCCGCGCCGCCCAGCGATCCCTGCACATTAACACTATCCTACACACACTAGGGACAATTTTTACATTTACCCAGTCAATTAACCTACATACCTGTACGTCTTTGGAGTGTGGGAGGAAACCGAAGATCTCGGAGAAAACCCACTCAGGTCACGGGGAGAACATACAAACTCCGTACAGATGGCGCCCGTAGTCAGGATCGAACCTGAGTCTCCGGTGCTGCATTCGCTGTAAGGCAGCTACTCTACCGCTGCGCCACCGTGCAACACGACTGCTCCCGTTTCCTCTCACATCGCAAAGACATGCTGGTTTGTAGGTTAATTGACCTCTGTAATTTGCCCCTAGTGTGCAAGGAGTGGATGAGAAAGTGGAATGAAAGAGACCTGGTATGAATGGGTGATCAATGGTTGATGTGGACTTGGCGGACTGGAGACCCAGCTTCCATGCAGCATCTCTAAACAAGAAGGAGCACTTACTTGCTGGATGCTAAAGTCAATTCCTACTTCAGCCTCAGTATTTGTATTTTTACATATCTTATTTATAAACAGAACGAACCATTTAAGATGGGCTTTTTGTGCTATTCAAAATGCACACTGCTGTCTGGAGAAAGGGAAATTATGTTAGTATGTCAATTTATGGTGAAAATATTTTTGTGCAATATTCAACATAGGACCAATACTGACAATAACTGCCGAGAAACAACACATTCTCTGTCTTGACCGCTTCCAGGTTTGAGTAGAGATTACGTATTAATGTCCAAAATGATCTCCATAAAACAAATTGGGATAATAGAATCACATAGACTTAAACTGAAATATTAATGGTAGATAGAAATCTTCCCTGGCAATACGGAGCCTAGAAATTTGGCCCCGAAGTTTAATAGTGCCTAACCATCCCATTTGTCAGGTAAACTAAATATGATCATTACCATGAACAACAAAAGAGGTTTCCAGACCCCAAGGCTAAATGTGGAGCTACTCCTATTTCACATGCTAAATTAACCTCTGAGCAAATTATGCCTTTTGTAGATCTAGTGCTGGGTTGAATGTTTTCAAGAAATGTTGCTACACTTACAGCCTCTCCAGCAGTTCTGAAATACACAGTTGCAAACCATGAACAAAAGAGTAGGTGTGTTTAAAGAGACAGATCTGAATGCTGTGAAGGAGTCCATTACAGTACTGAAGACATAATTGGCCCACACTTTGACCCCACCTTGCCTAGCCATTTCCAAACTGCCATTCCTGTCAAAAGTCCTTGAAAAGGCAATTCTAAACCAATTAGTGCCCTACCTACACCAAAACACCATCCTGGAAAGTTTCCAGTCAGGTTTCAGAACCCACCACAGCACAGAGTCTGCCTTGTTGAAGGTACACAACGACCTGCTTCTCGCCATCGACACCGGCGACTGTGCAATCCTGCTCCTTCTCGACCTCAGCGCAGCGTTCGATACAGTGGACCACACCATCCTTATTGACCGTCTCCGGTACGCGGTTGGCATTGATGGCACTGCCCTGAGCTGGTACGTTTCCTACCTCAAAGATAGGAGTTTCGCCATCAACATAGGCAGTTATTCCTCTGCTCCAGCTAGCCTCTCCTGCGGAGTTCCACAAGGCTCCATCCTAGGCCCCATTCTCTTCTCTCTATACATGCTCCCCCTTGGCCAAATCATTCAAAGGCACGGCATTTCTTTCCACTGCTATGCCGATGACACTCAGCTTTACCTCCCCCTGAAACCCAACAACCAGTCAAATTTAAACAGCCTCTTACACTGCCTTGAGAACATAAAATGTTGGATGGCACAGAACTTCCTCCAATTAAACGAGAGCAAGTCTGAGGTCATCCTATTCGGCCCCCCTGACTCCATCAAATCGATAACAGGCAGTCTTGGAAGCCTATCCTGCCTAGTCAAAGCGCATGTCAAAAACCTCGGCGTGATATTTGACTCTGCATTAAAATTTGACAAGCAAGTCAACGCTGTGGTAAAAGCCAGCTTCTTCCAACTTCGTACCATAGCTAAAATCAAACCTTTCCTCCAATTCGACGACACTGAAAAAATCATTCACGCTTTCATTTCCTCCCGCTTAGACTACTGCAACTCCCTATACACTGGGATCAGCCAATCTTCCCTGTCCCGCCTGCAACTGGTCCAAAACGCCGCAGCGAGACTCCTGACGGGTACCCGTAAAAGGGACCACATCACACCGATTCTGGCCTCTCTCCACTGGCTCCCTGTACGATACACAATCAACTTCAAGCTCCTCCTATCCACATATAAAGCCCTAAATGGACATCCCCCCCCCCCCACATCAAAAATCTTCTAACCCACCTCTCTAACTCCAGGTCCCTCAGGTCGGCCGACTTGGGGCTACTCACTATCCCGCGGTCTAGGCTTAAGCTCAGGGGTGACCGCGCTTTTGCGGTTGCAGCTCCTAGACTGTGGAACAGCATCCCTCTCCCCATCAGAACTGCCCCCTCCATCGACTCCTTTAAGTCCAGGCTCAAAACCTATTTCTACTCCCTAGCGTTTGAGGCCCATTGAGGAGGCGCTGTGAACTGTTTTGTATGTGCTGTTATGTTTGCATTTTTTCCATAGTACCTAATCAGATGTACAGCACTTTGGTCAACGTGGGTTGTTTTTAAATGTGCTATACAAATAAATTTGACTTGACTTGACACTTCCCCCTCACCTTTTCCCAGTTTGGCTACCTCTGCACCCCATGAACCTTTCACTCTTAGATCACATTTCCCCCATCTCCTAGGCACCTTATCTCCTCTTTTCCATCACTCTGTTTCCTCCCAAACAGAACAATCACACCCAATCACACACAACATAATGATTACAGACCACTGGCCCTCTCCAGTCATACCTCCACAGTCAACTCCCTCTCAGCTGCCCACATTAAAACCTCCTCTCAGATCGCCACCCACCTCCAGCATACAATAAGCTCCCCTCACATCTAATCACCTCCTTTTGGTGCTGATTCCCAACCCATCCACCCTATCAAAATATTCACACGGAGCATAACTGATTGGATGGAGAGCAGAAGTTTCCTCCTAATCGAGGTTTCTAGAACCAGAGGCCTCAGAATAACAGCGGCCCATTTAGACCTGATATATGGACATTTCTCCGCTCAGCTGAGGTTTACTTTAACCTTTAGAGATACAGCGCTGAAACAGGCCCTTCGGCCTACCAAGACCACGCCGACCAGCGATCACCCCATACACTAACACTACCCTACACACTAGGGACAATTTTACAATTTACCAAAGCCAACTAACTGACAGACCTGTACGTCTTTGGAATGTGGGAGGAAACTGGAGTTCCCAGAGAAAACCCACGCGGTCATTGGGAGAATGTACAAACTCTGTACAGACAGCACCCATAGTCGGGATTGAACCTGGGTCTCTGGTGCAGTAAGGCAGTAACTCTGCTGCTGCGCCACCATGCTCCCTTTCATGCTCCTCGGAGATATGGACATTTCTTTCCTTAGCTGAGATATTGATATTTCATCGTTCATCGGGAGGTGATTAATTTTTGTCATTTTGTACTCTAGTGTGCTGTCAACTCATACACTGCATTCATTCAAAACAAAGATGGATGGATGGCTGGATATCAAAGGAACAAAGGGGTGGATGGATACAGCTGGAAAAAATGGAAGTAGAGAATGATCTTGATGAACAGCAGACCAGGTGCAAAAGTCCTATTGACCCACTTCTGCTTCTGGTTCATCCCTCGCACACAAACTTTCTGTCAGTTCTTTACCCTGTATTGCCTGGTTTTTTTTTTGACTGCCATCTTAAAATCCACTTCACTGGCATTTAATGCACAGCGGGCATTCACAGTATGGTAATCACACGTCAACCAGGCCCAGTTATTAGACTGTTATCTCTAATACCTAATTACTCAAGACATCAAGCGGAGATCATAGAGTCTATTCCCCAAACTCCAACTGGGTGTACTACTTCAGCAAAACTATATTTGCTGTTGCAAACAGTGAATGACTCCTCTCGGTTAGTTTATCACTCATGTCTAGTCATGATGAGTTATAGAATAGTAATCACTGCTGGTAACACTCAGTGTCCTGCAGACTCAGCACATTCTTCTAAACCTTGTTTAATGAAGCCAATGCTCAGTTTATTTTAAATGAATTAAGAGCTACAGTGTGCCAAACCCTTGGAACAAAACATTATTCAATCTCGGTAAGCAAGTTCTGTAGGTGTAACAGAACTTTATACTTGTTACAAGCCTCTCCACCTAAAGAACATTAAAAATTGAACATTCACTTCAGCCTCCAATGAATCATTTTAGCATTAATAAAATTAGCAATAACATTTGAATAAATCTAATACTTAAAATGTTCAATCGATGTCAGCATGGTACACTGGAAAATATTTTCAATCAAGCATGAGAGAAAGTTCTTTATTGAATGAATCATATTTTAAATCGTTACTTTGTCTAATTATGTGACCCAATAATTAGACAATGGGAAATGTTGACAGGTGAATATAATGATTGTGGGACTGTAATTTCAAACCAAAATAACTCTCTCGACTGATAATAATCAGATGGATGACAGAGCGTATGAAATATAACCACAACAGGTGTGGAATGGATATCCGTAATTCCAAAATTGCTCTCACAGTTTTGAACATGGCTCATACAATTTCATTTTATTCCTTGGCACCCCTTATTGTTGTTTACCACGGCATACACAGCTCATCCCCAGCATTACTGCCGCCGGCCCTAATAGAACATAGCTTTTGCGAAAATTAGATTGAAAATGTATATTCTTACTGTGGTTTTTCTGACAGAAATAGTCATATACCTTTTCAGAACTGTTGTTCTTTGCAAAATGTTCCTCTAACTCACACTGTGTGCCAAATTTGCAAGTGCACCTGAAGTGCTAAATTAATTTGAAATAACTAGTGACACTAACATTATCAAAATGTAAAGCCAAACATAATTCTAATTCATTATTTCTTCACAATTAGTTTTCACACTTAAGATTTTATTTTGAACTTAAAATTATGTGACATATTCTTGTAAATATAGTTTGGCAAGTAATAAAAAATTCGTATGTGGGGGATTTCACTTGGGTTTGCTAATAGAAGTAAATATGTATGGTATAATAAACCTCTTCCTGGATTAGATACCATTTGTCTAACCAAATATGTGGGTAGCTAAATAGGCTCAAGTAAGTAGTTTACATCATAAATATTTAAACTAGTTTTAAAGTAGAATTTACCTTCCATCTATACTTCAAAGTTACAAAAGTTATGTCTTAAGTCATGTTAATAGCATAGACAAAAAACACAAGGACTGGGAGGTGATGACCTGATACAGTATGAGTTTCAGAATAGATGGAGTAGTCTATGTGGTTGGATGACTGGGGGTGGGGGTGGGGGAGGGGGGAGTGGGGATCGATGTATTGAGAGTCTGCCTGTAATCGTTTGATAACTGTAATACTGCAATGTGTTAGGTGCCTTCATGCAACCTCCTTGGGTGCAGTGGAACATCAACCACAATTTTATATCATTTAACGTATGTCATGTTTATTTACATTTTTATGCTTAATGTTAGATTCTTGACTTCCTTGAATATCGCACGACCTCTCCACAAACACTGCCGGGTCTTCTCCGGGTGCCTCTGTGGCGCCGACCCAAGCCCCAGCTGCATGGATCATCGACCCAAGCACCAATGGTCACGGGCTCCGTCGACCCACGAGGCTCCACCTCCGGCCCGCGAGGTTCCCCCGCCAGATCCTTTTGTGTCTATCTTTGGTTTAAGCCAGCATCTGCAGTTCCTTCCTACACATCGGATATACAGACTGAACGTAAACTATTTCAGTGTCCCTGGACAAGTTCAATTGCAATTCATTTCCTATTTACTCCTGAAAGTTGCATGAGTTACACGTTTCAAGACATCTTGATAAGACTGACACAAAACACAGATAGTGTGTTGGAATGTTCAGTGTGTTCTGACAGAAGATTACAAATTCCACCTGCCAGAACAAGATCAGTTTCCTGCAGGACTCGATGATCATATTTACCTTCAAGACTACCTTGTCGGTTTACCTTGTGGTTGGTTTGCAGAGTTCTTCTGCTGGATCGGCCTGTTAGTAATGCTTGGGCATTAGGCAGATGATTAATGATTGCCATTTGTATCAAATGATATGTGTAACAATGTGAGATTGCTTGTGTTTGTCGTCCGGGGAAATTCAGTGGCTCAGGCTACATCTGTAGAGGGAAATGGACATGGACAGCCAACGATTCGGACCAGGCACTTCTTCAGACTGATTGGAGTAGTGGGTAGAAAGGTGGAAAATGAGAGAAACCGAGGGTGGGACAAAGCTGTGCAAGTGATAGGTGGATACAGGTGAGGGAGATGTTGTGTTAATTGCCAGATGGGTTGAGTAAATGACAAATGCTAGAGGAGAAAAGGGGGCAAGAGAAGAGGAGGACTTTAGATGTTAGAGATACAGCATGGAACCAGATCATCTGGCCCATCGAGTCTGTGCAGACCAGCAATCACCCTGTGCACTAGAACTATCCTACAATTTTTACAGAAGCCAATTAACCTACAAACCTATATGTCTTTTGGAGTTTGGCAGGAAAACTAAGCACCCGGAGAAAACCCACGTGGTCACAGGGAGAATATACAGGCAGCACCCTTAGTCAGGATCGAACCTTGGTTTCTGGTGCTGTAAGGCAGCAATTCTATCGCTGCACCACTGTACCGCTCCAGGAGGAGTGAAATGTAAAGCCAGAGAGAGGGATATATGTGGAACAGGACAAGGGGGTGGAGAAAGAGGGGAGATAGAGGAGAAATGTGGGACTTGAGGATGAGAAATGAGGGTAAAAGGGAAGGAAACCAAAAGGGTGACTGGGGGTGGGAGATGGAGGGAGGAATGATTATGGAGAAATTTAAATGACAATGAAAAGGAAAATAGCGGGAGTGTTACATGGAACTAGGGTTTTCAAGGTTCATATCGTTGGATTGTAAGCTACGCAGTACAAACCCCCCTCCCCCCCCCCCCCCCCCCACACACACACACACACACACACACACCCCGCTCCTTTCAACTCTTTTATACACTGATCTTCCATACCTGAGTCCCACATTTCCCTTTATCCTTCTCTTTCCCCTCCCCGTTCCCTTGCATCCATATCCCTCCTTCTGGCTTTACATTTCACTCCTACTCTTCTTCTCTCCTTATCTTTTGTCTTCTTTTCACCTCTCATATCGTATATCATATCATATACATACAGCCGGAAACAGGCCTTTTCGGCCCTCCAAGTCCGTGCCGTCCAGTGATCCCCATACATTAACACTATCCTACACCCACTAGGGACAATTTTTACATTTACCCAGCCAATTAACCTACATACCTGTACGTCTTTGGAGTGTGGGAGGAAACCGAAGATCTCGGAGAAAACCCACGCAGGTCACGGGGAGAACGTACAAACTCCTTACTGTGCAGCACCCGTAGTCAGGATCGAACCTGAGTCTCAGGCGCTCCATTCGCTGTAAAGCAGCAACTCTACCGCTGCGCTACCGTGCCGCCTTGCTAACATACTCTATTCATCTGCCAATCAACCTCCCCCCCACCCCCTCCTGTATTAATGTATCACTTGCCAGGCTCTGTCCAACACTACCTCTCTTGTCTTGCTATCACCCCCCTACCCCATCAATCAGAACAGAAAGTGCCTGCAGAGCACAGCTAAAGTCTGTTCCAAAATTATTGGACTCCCTTTCAGAGCCCTCTCCACCCTATGCGGCCAGCGGATGCTAAGGTCAGCTGGCAGGATTTTACAGGACCCCTCACACGTCCTGTTCTCTGCATTTGAGTGGCTCCCCTCAGGACGCCGGCTTCGCTGCCCAGGCAGTAGGACACAGAAGAGAAGGGCAACCTTTGTCCCCAAGGCTGTTCAGCTCCTCAACTCCCAACCACCCCTGTCCCACTGCTCACCCTGCTAATCCCCCCCCTCCCCAATAGATTTTGTACTACTCCACGTGCCTTTGTAAATTGCCCCACAGTGACAAATAAAGTGTTTTTGAACTTGAACCGGAAAAAGGGTCCCAACCAGAAACATCATCTATCCATTGCCTCCAAGGTGCTTCCAGACCCAATGAGTTCCTGCAGTGCTTTGTTTTTAGAGGCATCGATAGAGTCATAGAGTCATACAGTCTGGAAACAGGCCCTTCAGCCTAACTTGCCCACACCGGCCAACATGTCACATCTACACTGGTCCCGCCTGCCTGCGTTTGACCCATATCCCTCCAAACCTTGTCTTATCCAGGTACCTGTTTCTTAAACATTGCAATATTTCCTGTCTCAACTATCTACTCTGGCAACTCGTTCCATACACCCACCACGCTTTGTGTGAAAGAGTTTTTGCTGAAGATTCCGGCTTCTGTGGTTCCTCGCATCTCCCGTTGACTTTAATTCTTTAGCTTTTTAGTGAAAGCTGGTGAAATAGCTTTCACTAGAGCGAGTGACAGATAATTTGTACGTGGGTTCGCTGATGCAACAATGTGATTATTTTGTTCCAAGCTGAAACAATAGGTTACATCTCAATTGAATGTCAACACTTCCAATGGGGCATAATTCCCTCAGGATCAGACTTCAGTGTCAGTCTAGACTTTTGCCCTCAGATCTATGGAGCCAGTATTGAAAACTTCCCTGAGGCTTCTGGCTGAGTCGAGAATGCTGTTAACTACACCACAGCTGATGGACATGGTAAGGAAATGTAAACAAAGCCCAGGTCTTAAAATATCCTGTGTCTTTTGTTCAGACAAGCTGAACAATCTGTTGCCTGCATTGAGCACCCCTTGATACCGCTCAGAGATAACATTGACCTTATTTTCCCTGCACTGTACCTGATTTGCCAGCTACCGATTGAAGTCTTCCACAATCATGTTTAAAATGTTGCCATCTTGCTGAATTTTGTTTCAGTAGCAAACTTCAACGTTGGTGTTAATTGAGAAAGGAATATTGCTCGGGGCAAGCTAGTACCCTCCTTCTGAAGAAGGGTCCCGACCCGAAACATTACACATCCTTTTTTCTCTAGATATGCTGCTTGACCTGCTGAGTTACTCCAGCACTTTGTAACTATCTTTAGTCCTCTCCTTCAATTGCCATGCTGTGATCGTTTGCATCCAAGAGATCAGTGGGATCACTTGACATGGCCATTCCATGTCAGCACATCAGCATCTACCTACCTTAATAAAGGAACATCTTGGATTAATGTCAAGGAAATCCCAGATGATCGGAGACCAAGTCTGACATATCAACTCCGTGTATAGGAGGAAACGGTGGCGCAGCAGTAGAGTTGCTGCCTTACAGCGAATGCAGCGCCGGAGACTCAGGTTCGATCCTGACTACGGGTGCTGTACTGTAAGGAGTTTGTACGTTCTCCCTGTGACCTGCGTGGGTTTTCTCCGAGATCTTCGGTTTCCTCCCACACTCCAAAGACGTACAGGTATGTAGGTTAATTGACTGGGTAAATGTAAAAATTGTCCCTAGTGTGTGTAGGATAGTGTTAATGTGCGGGGATCGCTGGGCGGTGCGGACTTGGTGGGCCGAAAAGGCCTGTTTCCGCGTTGTATCTGAAATATGAAAATATGAAACACATACAGATGCCTACTTACACGCTAACTGCACACAAACACAGATGGGTGCACAAATGTTTTTTTGCCCCTAACCCCACTCTCTCATATTCGCCATCACTTTTCTCCACCCACCATTCTTCTTCCTGCCCCTTGCTCCCCTACTTCTCACTTCCCCACTCCTCAGTCACTCACTCCTCATGCTCATTCACCCCTCATCTTTCCCTCCTCTCCACTCCCCACCCCTCACCACCACTTTCTTTCCTCTTATACTCACCTCTGCTCATCTTCCTTCCTTTATTTTTCCAGCAATTTCTCCTTCATCTTCACTTCCTAAACTCACCCCCTGCTCTGTGATCTTCTCCACCCACTGGGGCAGCATGGTGGCACAGCGGTAGAGTTGCTGCCTTACAGCGCCGGAGACCCGAGTTTGATCTTGACTAATCATGCTGTCTGTACGGAGTTTGAACGTTCTCGCCATGAACTGGCTGGGTTTTCCTTGGGTGCTCCGGTTTCCTCACACACTCCAAAGACGTACAGGTTTATAGGTTAATTGGCTTCGGTAAAAATTGTAAATTGTCTCTAATGTGTAGTATATGCTATAGGTGTACAGGGATCGCTGATCAGCAGGGATACAGTGGGCGGAAGGGCCTGTTTCCACGCTGTATCTCTAAACTAAACTAAAACACAGGTCACTCACCCTCTCTCAGTGTGAGACTGCCTTCCCGGCCACAATTACAACTCTCTTCCTACAATACCAGCAACTGCGTTACCTGAAGTTGTGTTCGCAACACAATTGATCCCTAAAGAATTATTGTAGAAAGTCCAGATGCATGTCCAGTGGTGCCTGGTGTTGGCTGGCCAGCTGCCTCAGTGCACAGTGAGTTTGGCATAGGTTTGGCACTGGCACAGGTTTAAAATGCGAGGGGAAAGATTTAATAGGAACCCAGGGGGCAACGTCCTCACACAGAGGGTGGTCGGTATATAGAGCAAGCTGCCAGTGGAGGTAGATAGACACAAAGTGATGGAGTAACTCTGCAGGTCAAGCAGCATCTCTGGAGAAAAATGGATAGGTGATGATGCGGGTCAAAAACCTTCTTCAGACTGAAAGTAGGAGAGGAGGGGGAGGGGGTGGGGGAGATTAGTGGAGTGGAAGGGCTGGAGGCAAGAAAAGACCAGGAATAATCAAGGCTGCCCACAAATGACTTCAGGCAGGGCTTTACCTGGTGGGCCCATTGTTGGCTAGGGAAGGTGTGATCTCAAGAGGGAAACAATAAGGAAAACTGTGGAGCTGGTACAATGACCAGGGTAGAGGAAGGGGACAAGGGGATGGAGGGGATGGGAGGGCAGTGTATCCCTTTCCTTTTTTCTTTTTCTACTTCTTCCTTTTTCTCCAGAGATGCTGCCTGACCCACTGAGTTACTCCAGCACTTTTGGTCTATCCTTGGTATAAACCAGCATCTGCATTTCCTTATTCCTACATACTGCCACTGGAGGTAATTGAGGCAGCCTCGACATTGCAACATTTAATTCCAAGTGTGTACTTAAGCACAGAGCACTGTTGAACTTGACTGTGTATCCATTAATGCATGCTGCCGATATCCCGCTGTTTTTCAGTGGAATTAACTGACTTGCTTGAGTGAGCACAAGAATTCTGTGTGGGAATCAGATCCATTTGCAATGATTTATAAAATGTTGCATTCCAACACAGGAGGCAATGAAGAATGAGCCACTAATGATATTACCATCGGGATTATTCTAACAAGGTCCTGTCTTGAGATAACATATTTCAGCAATTTTTAAAGCATAAGTATTTCTTGGAATGATGCGTCAGAGAATGTGACCCAGTCATTTGGGCCAAGTGGTTATTAAGGTGGTAAATGCTCACAATATCTTAGCAGCAGCATTGCAGGCAAGAAGGACAGCAAAAATCCAGTTTACGCGCAGAAAATCCTCTGAAGTTATGACACAAGAAGGATAACTTTTGGCCAATACAAGCAACTGTTACAAAGAATTTTAAAGGTTTATACATATCTGCAACAAAGCAGTGTCTCACCTTTCTAGCTATCTCAAGCAATTTTTCTTAAATTAATTTGCACACAAAATTACATGTTTTATACAATGCAGATTCCCACCAGTGAATTTAGTGTGCACACACTGATACATAACATCCAGTCAAGCCAACTTTGAAGTAGGAAAATATTTGCAGACCAAAAATAGATTAAATTGCATCATTAGATTTAGTTCTATTTAATTCAAGGTCTAACGTCTCTGGAGAGGTTTCATATTAAACTCGGCTTAATGGAGAGCAATCTCATATATGCTCTGTACTTCTGAGAGTTGTATGCTTAATTCAGCAATTAATGTATTGGGTTGTTAAATTATTGCAAACTTTTTATTTAAGTTTTATCTAAATTGAATAAAGTAATTCAATATGATTTGGCTAAGACAAAATTTTCTTGTTCAAACTAGTTTAGAATAAACACTGATTGAAGCATATTATATGGATCTACCCCCCCCCCCCCAACAAAAAAATCACTCAACCATTCTGTTCAGTTGCAGACTGAAGTTCGTTAGAACATGACTCACAATAGAGTCAATTTTCATCCAAACTGCATTTTGAGCAGAAGGTTTGGTGGAGGGCAGGTGGGGGAGGGGTGTGTGTGGCGTGATTGTGGCTATGCAGCAAGTGCAAGATGTACTCAGTGTTTAAAATTTGAGGCCTGGGCTATTTTAAGTCCTTGGCTCTATTTAAATGTCATCGGATTATTTCCCACATGGACCGTGAAAAAAGTGCTGAGTGGCTGCCAGCAGGTGAAGGTGGCAACCCACGGCTGCTCAATTGTTGGCAAGGCAAGGGAAGAAGGGTTGTTCACAGGAGAGAAGTCTGTAATAGTCCTGACCTTTTTTCGCAGGGCTGGTTGGACCATTCCTCTTCACTCTGGCCACAGAAAGGAAGATTTTTTAACTTAGCTGAAAGACATTGGATTTCAGGCTAAATGCAGATTAGGTTTAGCCTATTAAAAACATACTACAAAGCGCTGAAGTAACTCAGCAGGTCAGGCACCATCTCTGGAGAACATGGATAAGTGACATTACATGCAGCCATGAGCCAAGCATCCCTTCTATAATCCATGCATTTTGCAAATGTCTGTCTCTGATTATTATTATTAATAATAATATTTTTTTGCAGTACCAATCGTAAAGACAGAAAACACTTGGGGTTCCATTCTTATTTAATGGACACATACGTATTTCCAATGGCTAAGAACACGACCTGAAAAATCCATATTTTTGTCATGTATATTTTTAGCATCTTTCCCATTCTTCGGCATGTGTGATTTGCATTCATAACAAGAGTACTATCATGGTGGAACACTGTACAGTAGTACTAATGAACAAATGAATGCAAGGAAATTTAAGGACAATGCACTGTGGGTCCAGTGTTACAGATCCATAATTCAATAAATTAGGATAAAGATACAAAATCCATAATGTAAAAGATCCAAGAGTCAGCAGATGCAGATCTTATTGCGGAGCAAATTTACTTGGCAAAAAATGTTGAAGATTCTGCCAATGCCATTTTTAAAGCAGCATCACCATAGCGGCCCAAGAATGATCCAGTAAAGCAATTAAACATAATTGAGTGAAACGTCTGATCTGCATGGTTTTTTATCCACTTGTGTTTTCTTATTAAACCATATTTCATTTCTGGTTACACCTCCTCACACATATCTACCCAGGAAATTCTCCTATACCTTATTGGTAGGGAATGGAGAGATATGTATTTCGAGCAGGTAGAGGAGATTAGTAACTTCTGCATGCCTTTTCCCACCTCTACCCCCCCCCCATCCCCATCCTAGTCATCCTACCAGTTCCACTGTTCGCATCCTTGTATCCATCTCATTGGCACAACTTCCCCAGAATACAATGGGCCATTGTGTACCCTTCATGAGATCATCTGTTCCCAGCCCTGATTTGTCTTGGCCTTTTCTCACCAGCAGTGTCGTCCACCCCCGCCCCCCACTCCCCCCCCCCCCCCCCCCCCATCCCCTTCTCGATCTTTCAGTCTGAAGAAGAGTTCTGACCTGAGACCTCACCCATTCCTTTTCTGCAGAGATACGGGCTGACCCGTTGAGTTACTCCAGCATGTTGTGTCTATCTTCGGTATAAACCAGCATCTGCAGTTCCTTCCTGCACATGGAGATAAGGTTAACTTGGCACCATGTTCAGCAAGGATACTGAGGGCTAAAGGGCCTGTTCACGTGTTGCACAATGCTACATTCTATATTCTATGGTAGTGCTCATTGTGCCATAACTTAATCACTGCTCATTCCTATCCTATTTTGGCCATTAATATATAGCATGTTTAGTGCTACCACTGAGGATAAGTTACTGATGGTACAAACAAGACTTCCTCTTCAAGTTTCCTAAAAGATGCTCTAGAAATTGATTAAAGAAATTCCTCTCATCTCCTTTCTAAAGGAAAACTCTTTCCTTTATTCTACAGGGATTTAAGTCAGCCATAATTTTTCCAAGGAAGAGTATAAACAGATTGAATAAACTTCCTCCTATCCGCAATTCAGGTCACCTACCATATTTTCATTCACCCTAAATCTTGCAATCACAAAGTTGGAGAAAGCTTTGCAATTTGCATTGGTATTACTATAGGTATTGATTTATTATTGTCGTGTGTGTGTGTGTGATACAGCAAACGCCACATGGAAAATTATCTTCATATCAACTGGCAGTTAAATAAGAAGTGCATATAATTTGTCAATGGACTGGAAATAATAGTGCATTGAATAAAAACATGCTTAATAAACTGAATCTCATCATAACCACTCTGAGGAAGGTTACCATTCGTGTGTTTAAAATCTTTGATAAGACAAATCATGGGCAGGAATCAGAAGCAAACGTTAGCGCAGTGACTTTAGGCCAGGTTACTAATGATTATGAGCAAATAACTTGGACTTATCCGGGCGCTGCACAGCTTGGTTTGGGAACAGCACCATCCAAGACCACACGAAATTGCAGAGATTTGCTGTGGACGCAGCCCAGACCATCACACAAACCAACCTCCACTTCCATTGACTCATTTTTACACCTCACGCTGCCTGGGCAAGGCCAGCAGCATAATCAAGGACTGATTGTAATAGTGGGGAGAAAGGTGGAAAAGAGATCTTTCGTGTTCTTGTCCTATGTCTGTATGAAACTTGAGAGTCTTCAAGGTACAACAGAAGTCTTTATTACATTAACTCAATGCTGGCAGCAAGACAACTAAAATGGCTGCAACATTGTGTACAGCCAAGATAACTATGTACAAAACATCTCCCTTTGTCCTGTGCAGCGCCACCTGCTGTACGGGATGAGCAACGGGTCCTCACACCCCACACGGTCCATCAAACATCACACTCCCCCTTTCCAGTTTGAACGTCTCTATTCCAGAATGAGTCGCCTTGGGGGAGTACCACGATTGCAATGAGTCGATCGACGAAGGACCACATGCAGATCGGCGGGGAGTTCGTCTGGTGGAACTTCGTGAAGCCAGGGGAGGGGCAAATCAGGCACTCCAGTGTCCACACGATTTGGCACTGGGGTGTCCGACTGCTTGGTTCTGGTCAGGCTCTGCGCAGTCTTCGCTGGAGGAACGTGGCTTCTTAATTGGTCATCATGCCGTCGGCACTGTCCTTCTTGCCCTTGGATGGTGTATCTGAACAGTCCCTTGCGCGTGATGATCACGGGCAGGTTTTTTGTCTCGTCGTGCAGTTCCACTTGGAGATACGCATTGGACATGTCCAATTTCGAGAAGTACTGTCCTCCATGCAGCTTGATGAACAGCTCGTCCACTCTTGGTATGGGGTGTTGATCAATGTGCAATTGTGGGCTTACAGTCACTTTGTAATCGCCACATATGCGCACCTTGTGCAATGCCCGAGTCCAGATGCGAAAACGGCCGGAAACTGGTCAAGAACCTTCTGCAGGTTGTTCTCACACTTGCTGACCATGTTCCAGTCCGTGGTAGATGACAATGACACAGTTGATCCATTGTAGATCAAGGCGTTTATGTCAAGCTTGAAAGCGCGGATCCAGTCGATGGCGCACAGGGACGTACCTTCTTTTCCAAAGACGATCAGCAGCAACATCTGTGTCATACCATTACAGGAAACAGCGACAGTGCATTTGCCTTTCGTGGGAATGGCCTGTCGTCCGTATCCGAAAAGGTGGATGTTGGCTGGTTTCAGTTTCGGCGATCCGACCCTCTCCCAGATGTCCTGACCCACTAGCGACACAGCCGCACCAGTGTCCACCTGGAACTGTAGATCAACGTTCGAGACCCGCAGCGAAATCCTCGGCTTGTCGGTGATCGTGGACACACCGAGCACTTCAATGGAAATAGTCTCCGCGATTTGGTCAACTGTGTTTTGCGCTTTCTTGCCCTTTATCAGCTTTCCTACAGATTGACACACCGCCTGGAGATGACCTTTTCGGTTACAGGCATAACAAACGGACTCGATATACGGGCACTCACGGTGATAATGAGCAGTCAAGCCGCACCGATCGCAGGTTTTTGATCCTCCCCCCACAGGGGATCAGCTCTTCTGAAACTGCCCCTTCTTCTCCGGATTAGCTCTGGGTCGATCAAATGGTTTCTGGCGTTGCGGACAAGTCGGACGAACTGTATGCACCTCTTGAGGGAGCATTCGACGCTGTATCGCCGGCCATTTTGTGCAGTCCTATACTTAGCAGCTCGGCCATCTTAGCACACTGCAGCACATTCTTCAATGAGGCATCCGATTCCTTATGAATCACCTGCTGGATGAATGCGTGCCTGTAGCCCATGACCAGTCTATCCCGCAACGCTTTGTCTTGGCACTTTTCACAGCATTGAGCTTTAAAATCACATGCCTTTGCCTTGGTGCGAAGTTCAGCACGCATTAAATACGATGACCACCTTTCTCGCTCAGGATCGAAACGATCGAATTGCAGAGACATGTTTAAAAAAAAATTGAAAAATAGGCTCTTATCTGGGTCTTTGGACACAATCCCAAGTCTCCCACTCCTGACACCACTTTCGTGTTCTTGTTCTATGTCTGTATGAAACTTGAGAGTCTTCAAGGTACAACAGAAGTCTTTATTACATTAACTCAATGCTGGCAACAAGACAACTAAAATGGCTGCAACCCCATGATCTGACAGCACACTCCACACTGTGTACAGCCAAGATAACTATGTACAAAACATCTCCCTTTGTCCTGTGCAGCACCACCTGCTGCACGGGAGGAGCAACGGTCCACCCACCCCACACGGTCCATCAAACATCGCAAGATGGGATTGGACAAAGCCTGGCAAATGATAGGTGGAATCAAGTGGATGGGTGTGACTGATAGATGGGTGGAATAAGTGACAAAGGCTGGAGATAAATTCTGTCAATCACCCCCCCTCGCTTGTGTCCACTTATGTCTTGCTTGGCTTCATCTTAACCCCACCCCTCTTTACAACCTTTCTCCCCTTACTCCATCAGTCGGAAGAAGGTTCCTGACCTGAAACCTGATCTGTCTATTCCCTTCATCGATCCTGCCTCACCCATGGAATTCCTCCAGCACTGATGTTTGGTCAACATTCTAGCATCTGCAGTCGCTTGTGTCTATATCTCAATTCGTACTCAAATATATGTGTAATACCTCTCAGACTATGGCCCAATGCTCTCACGGTGGCTGCAATCAGGCAAGTGGAAGGTTGCACCATTTCTGTGTGTCAAATATCAGTTGGCCAATTTGGATACTGATCTTTCCCTATTTTTTTCCCTTCAGACAACTCTCGACCCCTAGGACTAGATTTTGCCCAGCAATGCAGGCTGGAAAATACATGCAAGAACAAAATGTGAGAGGGCGGCACGGAGGTGCAATGGTAGAGTCGTTGTTTTACAGCGCTTGCAGCGCTGGAAACCCAGGTTCGATCCCGACTACGCGTGCTGTCTATATGGAGTTTGTATGTTCTCCCCATAACCGCATGGGTTTTCTCTGAGGTCTTCAGTTTCCTCCCACACTCCAAAGACGTACAGGTTTGTAGGTAAAATGGCTTGGTGTAAAGTGTAAAATTGTCCCTAGTGTGTGTAAGATAGTGTTAATGTGCAGAGATCGCTGGTTAGCACGGACTCGGTGAGCCGAAGGGCCTGTTTCCGCGCTGTATGTCTAAACTAAACTAAAGATCATATAGCAAGGAGTTAAGCTAGAGGTCAATCCAGTCAATTAGAAGTCAATTTGACAACAAAAAAATCAAATTTACATGCTGATTAATGAGCATTATCGTTTTACGCCAATTCCATTTGAAACTCTTTAAGGAGGTTTTTAAAATTGAGCTAACACCTGTCAGAAACCATCGAGTAGACTATCCTTACTCAAGAAAACTGGAGCAATTTCAAGCACAATTTGCAAGACTTACACACACGAAGAAAAGAAATAAACAAACCTACCTCAGTTGATTTAAGTAATTGCAATCAGGCAAACATTCCAGTTTTCACTATGATTTACATTGATGTATAAACTGTACTCAATGCAGCTCAATGCACAGTGTTGTAAAAATAAATACATTCTAAAATTTGTTGTGTCTTTATCTGGAAAAAGAGAAATATTTAAAAATACTTGGTCCTAGGGATTCTTAGACACATGTAATATTATCACATAGCAAAGTAAATTCAATCTATGTTTTCATGCCAGCTTCAATTGTGACCGCAATATTATAGCTATTATAGAATTATGGTTGAGAGATGGGCTGGACTTGCAACACAATTTTCTGGGGATAATAGAGGTGAAGGAAAGAGAGGATAGAGAGCGTTGCAGTGTCGATTAGGACGATCAATCTGGGAATACTTCACAAGGATTTTCCTGGGGAAGCATTCAGCGAGGCTGTATGAGCTGAATTAAGAAATAAGAAGTGGATTATCATTTTAATGGGATTTGACCGCCCAGTAGTCAGCAAAAACTAGTGGAGCGAATATGTAGGAAATTCACAGATAGGCATAATAATAATAGTTATAATAGTAAGCGATTTTAACTTCTCTAATACAGACTAGGCCTGTTGTTATGTTAATGGTGAAATTTGTTAAATGTGTTCAGGAAAGTTTTCTCATGCCAGATGTAGTTGGCCATAGAAAGGGCAACACTAAACCCCCTATTGGGAAATGAGGCAGGGCAAGTGACTGAAGTTTCAATCGGGGAGCATTTTGCAATGAATGACCATAATTCTATTAATTTTTAAATAGTTTTTGAAAAAGATCCGTAAATCCACAAATCCATAAATTAGATTCTTAAATTGGGGCAAGGGCAGAGACTGGAACATCTGATGGTTGATTGGGAGAGGATGCTTGCAGGTTCAAGAACATGTAGTAAGTAAAAACCTTTTAAACAGAGATGGACTGAGATATTTTTGGCAGATAAGGAAAAGGAGAAAACTAGAGCAGCACATTGGCACCGCGGTAGAGTTGCTACCTTAGAGCGGCAGAAACTTGGGTTCGATCCTGATTACGGGTGCTTTCTGAACGGAGTTTGCATGTTCTTCCGATGACCTGGGTGGGTTTTCTCCAGGTGCTCCAGTTTCTTTCCAACTCCAAAGACATACAGATTTGTAGGTTAATAGGCTTTGGTAAAATTGTAAATTGTCTCTAGTGTGTGTGTAGGATGGTGTTAGTGTAAGGGGATCGCTAGTCGACTTGGACTCAGTGGGCTTAAGGGCCTATTTACACACAGTATCTCTAAACTAAACAAGACTGAGTTCAGGGTCAGTATATTCCTGTTAGATTGAAGAGCAAGGATGGCAGCATTAGGGAACTTTGGTTGACAAGAGATATTGAGTGAAGTTTAGGAATAATATTAAGTATATGTCAGGTATGGCCGAATGGCCTCTTCCTACATCTATTTTCTATGTTTCTATGTTTCTATGTTTCTATGTATAGGCAGCTGAGATCACATGAATCCCTTGGCGGGTACAAGGGATGTAGGAGTAGTTTATTTTTGCATGCTAGCCATTCAGATCAGATAATACTATGCATAAATACAATCAAGTCAAACTCAAATACCATAGATGGGGCAAAGGGAAAACTACAAAGGGCAGAATATAGTTTTCAGCATTGCAGTGCACGAGTTCCTAAAGTAAGAACACCTAAAGGAAGCCATGAGATATGGTTGGCAGTGTTTGAATAGAAATGGGTATGAAATATACATTTCACCATTCAGGAAGTTCCTTTTACCATAGTTCTCAGGATATTTGCCACAGTTTTGCTCATTCACACAACATATTAATGTTTTTCTGCTCCATAATGTTGCATCCACAAATCTACAGTTATCAATAAATATATGATTTTGCATTCCATCTTCAAAGTTGTTTATTAATATGATGAGTGATTGCATTACCCACATGAATCCTCGCATTATCCTTCAGTAACCACAAGCTGCCAACTCAAGTACCTGTCCTTTGCCTCTAAGCTCTGTCTCTTCCTGCTGAACAAATTTCCTAACCAGGTCAATAAATTACCTTCAATCTCATAAGCTTCAACTTTAGCTACGAGTCTTTCGTGAGAAATGTTATCAAATGTCTTCTATGAATCCATGCAGATAACATTAGCAGACGTCTTCCCATTTGCAACTCTGGTCACCATTTCATAGGTCTCATTTTCCTATGTTATGTCCTGCCTTTACAAATCCATGCTCCCATTGAACAACTGAAAACTTTCAATGTGGTTAGGCACACTATTCTCAATTTAGAATTGTAATGACCCAATAACAGATATTATACTAACTAGTTCATTGTTCTTTGTTCTTTATCCTTTCTCTCTTCTTTCAGCAATGGATCAGAAGTATATAAAACGATGAATGCATTGCCAGAAGTGGTGGCAGAGGCAGATGCAATAGTCGTGTTTTGGAGGCTTTTGAATGGGCACATGGATATATGCACGGAATGGAGGGATATGGATCATGTGCAGGCTGCCGAGATGAGCCTAGCTAAGCATCATGTCCAGCATAGATATTATGAGCTGAATATGCCGTTCCTGTGCTGTACAGTTCTATGTTCTGTGGATCAGCATGCATAAATTTGTCATTGAGAAAAGGAAAGAACTTGAAAATAAAGTATACAATATTTTTACTTACTTTCCATAAAAGGAGTTTCCAAGGGTATGAACACAATCTTCACATTTATAGTAACTCGACAATAACAGGTTTATTGGGTACATTAAAATATCCAAAGGCTGTTCACATCAGCAAATCAACCAGAAGATAAGGTGGGCCTAATGATCAAAAGCTCAGTTGAAGACGTTTGCTTTAAAGATGATCTTGAATGGATTGCATGGACAGCCCATGACAAAAAGCTTTTCACAGTACCTCGGTACACATGACAATAAACTAAACTAGACTAAACTAAACTAAACTGAAGGAGGAAATGGAGCTCGAGGCAGAAAGCTTCAGGGACAGAATTCCAGGGTTCTAGGCTTGGATTGAGAAGGCCAAGTTGCCAATGACAGCATGATCCTGAGTGTATACTATGCTCTAAACATGGAAGCTGAATTCAGATCGGCTGATGCCAGCTTAATGAACCTACACTTGTACAATTATGGTTCAATGGTGCCTTTATTGTCAAGTGTGTTAAGTGCAAATGCACAATGAGATTACTTTCTTACAAACAGTCCAGTATGGTATTGCTATACCCAAGCACATCCCTGATTAGCAAGTGTACAGAAATAGTCCACTGATCACAAATGCAAGAGGCACCATGTTTTGGCGCCATTTTCAAAGACCATTCTCTGGTTATCTGGCACTGGTTATTATGAGCGGTGCCTGATCCAGGCAAGTCACAGGCTGCTGCGGCCCTCCAGCCACCGCCTTCCATGGATGTGTGGATCGACCAGCGAACCCACGTGCCTCTCCTCCCCCATCCACCTCTGTTTCCCGGGGGCACTTGTCATTAAATTCCTGTGAAGCAGCTCACAGCTACATGCCTCAACATTATACCTTGTGCTAGGGAGATATTCTGACATGACTATAAATTTTGTTAAGAACTATTGCAGAGGTAGGAGGCAAAAATAATGAATTTCTCAACATATCATTCAAAATTCATTCATTAAGAACCCTGGAATTATTTTTCTTGAACTAATCCATTCAACTACTCATCTTTACTTCCTGACAAACGTACTTATTCCTCTCATCAGCTGCACCGTGGGCTCTCATGCTGTCCTCCCAAACGTTTTCAGACTATTCACTATTTCTTAATTCTGAATTTCTGAGCTTTATTTTGAAATGAGCAATGGACAAGAGGGAAATATATCTACAGCTGAGGGGGTTAGCTACCTCCATGTTATTAAGTTTGAAACAGCTGAGTTGGTAGTTGCTGATGCAAGGCATGTATCTAAACAGGGTAACAGCTCTTTTCTAAAAATAACTCTTAGCCTGAAGAGGATTGGTGCCAGAATTTTAGCATTTATTTGCTCACCAAGGACATTCTTGAAACCGTTCCATGTCAGATTGCAAATGCAGACATGATACAAAATTCCGGCTGAAAAGGTTTGGAGACACCAGGCCTTCAAAAAATATTGCCACATATAATTTAGCAGCAAAGCCAAAATACTTTATTTAACATTACATTTGGAAAGATTTTAATATTTAGGGAATTGAACGTTAAATAATGCTCCTACTATGTTGTTTTATTTATAGTGTATTTCACAGGCACTAGTGATGTCTGTGATTTGTTTATGTTTGCCAATCTATTTTAAAGTTAGTGGCGTCCTTAAGCCCGTATTTCTACTGATGATTTGGAATAGTTGCATATTTCGAGCAAAAATAAATAAAAAAATGATGAAGCAATGCCAGCTCAATCTTTCCCCCTCTGGTTTAAGAAAAATTGCCACATTTACAACTAACAGCAGGAGGCAGAAAGGTTGCGTTGTATGTTGTAGATTTATGAACTGAAATGCAATTAAATTTCTCAGACAGTGTAGACTTTGATTTTACCATCAACAGAACTATTTATCCAATGATTTATACAGCAACTCAGCTTGGGCAGAACTTCAGCACTGAATTTTTTAATGTAATACTAAATACAATTAGGTCTATATTTATTTATTTTAACTGATGTTGGTCTTCTTTAGCTCATGTTTTTTTTCCTCAAGGCAGTCTCCAACTTAATGTGGGTAGCACCTAGCAAGCCTACACATGACACTACCTTAGTGAAACTTCAGTCTGCCTTCCACAGCTTAATACAATCAGAACCTTTCAACAAGGACTTGTTCACTTGTCATGATGATTCCAAGTTGATGGCAGTCACTGGTGAAGGTCTTCGAATGTCGGACATGACATAAAGGGACATGAAGACTCTATCAGTTTAGACTAGTTTAGTTTAACTTACTATTTTCAGGTGAACTGAGGTACAGCAAAACACTTTTGTTTGCATGCTTTCCAGTCAAAGAAAAGATTATACATGAATACAATCAAGCCGTCCACAGTGCTCAGATAAAGAATAAAGGGTACAACATTTAGTGCAAAGATATTGTGCTGTACTAATGTCGGAATAAATTCCAGGCTCAAATTATTGACAAAAGTGTTATTTAAATATATATATATATATATACATATATTTAAATAACACTTTTATATATTTATATATATATATATATATATAAGATCATATGAACATACAAATTAGAGCAGAAATGGGACACTTTACCACTCACATATATTATGCTATTTAGTAAGATTATGGCTGATCTGATAATAACTTAATTCCGCATCCTTGTCTTCACCATACACCCCCTTGCTTATCATGAATATTCCTATCTCTCTGCCTTAAAAATATTCATTCTGCTTCTACTGTCCTCCAAGGAGGAGAATTACAAAGACCCATAATCCCAAAATATATATTCTTTGCATTTCTGTCTTAAATCGGTAACGCCTTATTTTTAAACTGCCACTCCTATTTCTAGATTATTCCTCAAGACGGTGGCACAGTGGCTCAGGTAGTTGAGCTGCTGCCTTGCAAAGCCAGAGATTAGGGTTCATTCCTGACCTCAGGTGCTATCCGTGTGGAGTTTGCATGTTCTATGGGATTGCATGGGTTTCCCCCAGTTCCTTGATCAGACTATCCTTGATCAGGCTTTTCTGGCTTTACCTTGCACTAAACGTTATTCCCTTATCATGTATCTATACTCTGGAAATGGCTCGATTGTAATCATGTATTGTCTTTCTGCTGACTGAATAGCACGCAACAAAAACTTTTCAGTGTACCTCGGTACACATGACAATAATCTAAACTAAACAAAACACGCAAGTTGGTACATTAATTTTCCACTGTTAATTGACTCTAATGTGCATGTTGATGGTAGAATCTGGAGATGTTGATGAGAATTAAAAAAGACACAAAGTGCTGGTGTAGCTCAGCGGGTCAGACAGCATCCCTGGAGAACACCGATGGGTGATGTTTTGGGTTGGGACCCTTCAGACCCTTGTTTCTGCTACTTGATGGCAATAAATATGGACTTAATGCAGGATTAGTGTAAATGGGCAGTGATGGTTGGGTCCAAAATACAAACATGATGGCCCAAAGGGCCTGGGAGAAACGGTATTCTGAGGCGTAAGCGCTTTGTTTGAGGTTAAGTGCTAAGTGTTTCCTCATGTATCTTGGCCAGGGAGGCAGAGGTGAGAGTGATGGCAAGGTAGGGTAAGGTCCGTTTTCCTTTTGGTTACTTTTCCTTGGTCTTAGTGCAGTCAGGTAGGCAGTTAGACATTGATATGGTCTGTCAACAGATTGTGGAAAGTCAGGGAAACGTCCAGTGTCCCTGAAAACCGCACATTGGAGAATGTTGTTATAATGCTCCCAGCTGCAGCTCCTGACTGAACGAGTGAGGGAACCGGAGCTGGATGACGTTAGGATTGTCGGAGAGACTGAGAGCATCATGGAAGGGTGTTATAGTGAGGTGATCACACCTAAGGTGAAAGTTGATGGTTGACCATCAGGTTAGAAAGTAGGCAGAGAATGCGAGAATCCCCTGTGGCCATTCCCCCACAAAACAAGTATCGGGCAAGAATAGATACGTGTGACTGGGATGTTATAGCCATTACAGAAACATGGCTAAGGGTGTGAAAGGACTGGCAGACTTAATATTCTGGGTGCAGGTGCTACTTGTGAGACGGTGGTGGAGGTAAAAGAGGAGGGTATGTTGTTTTTATAGATGAAGAAGAGCATCACGGCAGTAGTCTAAGACGACAGAAACATAGGATCGTCCAGTGAGGATATGGATGGAGATGAGAAATTAAAAGAGGTTGATCCCCTTGTTGGGAGTGTTGTCAACCCCCAAATAGTCAACAGGAATTAGAGGAACAGATAAGCTCAGGGATTACAGACAGCTGCAAGACTAACAGGGTTGTCATTGTAGGGGATTTTATCATTCCCAATGTAGACTGAGAATGCCATAGTGTCAAGGGCTTTGTTGGGGTGGAATTTGTCAAGTGAGGACAATTTTCTCAGACGTGTAGAGGGCCCTACAAGGGAAAGAGCAAAGCTTGACCAACCCTGAGGAAGTTGGGCAGGGGAAGTGACTGAAGTGTTGGTGGGCAAGCCTTCTGACACCAGAAACCAGAGACCTGCAGCCCACTCTATTAGTGTTAAAATAATTATGGAAACACACAGGGCTGCTCCAAGAGTTAAAATTCAAAATTAGGACAAGGGACAACTCTGATGGTATTAGGAACTGGCAAAAGTTGATTGGATTGGGTTATTTGCAAGCAAAGGGGTGATCTAATAAAGGTATATAAAGTTACAAGACCAAGTGGACCTGTTGGGCCCAAACCGCTCCTGCATTGGTGCAGCACCCTCTCCTCACCCCCTCCCCCTTCCCCCATCCTCCCTCCCCTCCTCCCCTCCCCCTCCCTCCTCCTTCCCCCTCCCTCCTCCCTCCCTCCCTCCCTCCCTCCCCCTCCCCTCCCCTCCCCCTCCCTCCCCCTCCTCCTCCCCTCCCCCTCCTGTCCTCTCCCCCTTCCCCTCCCCCCCACTCCATCCTCCTCAACCCCCTTTATCCTCCCTCCACCCCCTCCCTCCCTCCCCCGCTCCCTCCCATCCCCCCTCCCTCCACCCCCCGCTCCCTCCCTCCCCCCCTCCCTCCACCCCCTCTCTCCCTCCCTCCCCCTTCCTCCCTAGGTGATAGATTTAAAATTTGAATGTGAATTTAGATTTAAATGTGAATAACTTTAAAAATATAACACCGATTTCAATGTAACTTCCATGAACACCAAAGGGACGACGGTGAGTAAGGTGGGCCTAAAATTGTTGCACTATCGTGTACCGTTTTGGCTGCAGTTCAGGAACAAACAAGCGAACAAACGAGAGTTTTAGTATATAGATAAGTGGCATTGATTCCCAGGGTTGGGGAATCAAGAACCAGAGGACATTAGTTTAAGGTGAATGGGGAAAGATTTAATAGGAACCTGAGAGGTAACTTTTTCATTCAGAAGGTGGTGGGTATATGGAGCAAGAGGAAGTAGATGGGGCATGTGCAACAACAAGATTTAAAATACATTTGGACAGGTACATGGATAGGACGGGTTTAGAGGGACATGGACCAACAGTGGGAAATGGGACTCAATTATATGGGGCATCTTGTTTGGCAGGGATGAGTTAGGCCAAAGGGCCTAATTCCATCCTGTATGACTCTATATTGATTCCAACTGTGGAAATGACTTTGGGGGAAGCGTGTATTTTGATCTCTATGGGTTAGGACTGGGCAAGGTTTTGACACCAGCTTGGAAAGCAGACCACAACTGAACATCATCTGAATTTAACCCAAACACAGCAGACTGGGTGAAGGAAATCCACTCGTAAGAAGAAGGTTAGCAGATTCAGTGCGGCAAAAGCTCAGTAAGGATTTGCATTCCATCAATATGCACAAGAATTTTCTTCTATGGTTGTGGACAAGATTGATGTGTTGTTACCATAAACATTTCTTCCAACAGTTGTCCACCCTTCATGATCTCTTTTAGCTCCCAACACAATTACTAGCCGATCGTAGGACTTTTTGAAAAACGGGCAGCAGAGTGTTGCAACGGTAAAGTTGCTGCCTTTTACAGCACCAAAGACCCGGGTTTGATCCTGACCTCAGCTGCTGTCTGTACAGTGTTTGTACATTCTCCCTGTGACCGCATGGGTTTTCCCTGGATGCTCTGGTTACCGCACACATTCCAAAGAAGTGCATGTTTGTAGGTTAATTGGCTTCTGTAAATTGTCCCTAGTGTATAGGATAGAACTAGTGTATTGATGATCGTTGGTCGTCACGGACTCAGTGGGCCAAAGGGCCTGTTTCCACGCTACACTAAACCTAACTAGACTTCTCAGAGACAGGGGATACCACATTAAAAAAATGACTGCTGACGTCTCAGAGGAACCCAAATAATGAGACCCAAGAGGAGTATAACCAAAGCTACCTTGCCAGGAGGAATGTGATGGAGCAAACCATTGGTATGTTGTAATCATATCAAATCTCCAAAAAGATCTGGAAAAGATATTCAGTAGGAAAATAACTGCAAATGCTGGTACAAATCGAAGGTATCACAAAATGCTGGAGTAACTCAGCAGGTCAGGCAGCATCTAGGAGAGAAGGAATGGGTGATGTTTCGGGTCGAGACCCTTCTTCAGACTGGGTCTGAAAGATCTTCACTATGCATGAGCCACGTCTCATATTGGTCTGCTCCTCTCTGCATGACAATGCACACCTAACATTCAAATCAGGGACAAACGAAGAAGGGCCGTATCACATTGAAAAACTAATTTTCTGGCCCCTGGAACATTTCCTCAAAGAAGTCATGAGTTCTGAGGTACTCACTTATTAAAAACGTTTGATGGTAAAGGTAATTTCTGTAGTGTAGTTTAGTTTAAAGATACAGCGCGGAAACAGGCCCTTCAGCTTACTGAGTCCGCACTGACCAGCGATCCCCACACATTAACACTACCCAACACACAAGGGACAATTTACACATACACCAAGCCAATTAAGCTACATACCTGTATGTCTTTGGAGTATGGGAGGAAACCCAAGAACTTGGAGAAAACACACGCGGCCAGGGGGAGAACGTACAAACTCCACACAACCAACACCCATAGTCGGGATCAAAACAGGGTCTCTGGCGCTGCAACTGCTGTAAGGCAGCAACTTTAACGCTGCTCTACTGTGGCTGCCCAACTGTAACCACTGTTGCAGTCGTGGTTGACAAGATAGATGCAACATTTGAAAGAACCGTGCATGAACATCTTAGCTGCCTGTCCAGAGCAAAAATTATACCATCTGGGCTGCATTCCAATGGGTGAGGACCTCAGAAATGTTTTGGTGTAGCACCCACCCAGTTTTTGCTAGGCAGGTAGGGTTAAAATTGCAATCATTCTTTCAGGTCCATTTCTAAAATAATATCCACAGTGCCAAATTGGCTCCAATTGTGTTTAATTGGGACAACAGACGTAGAAGTCTAGAAGTCAACTGGCAGCTCATCCTATTGGCAGGAGATGATGTATAACATTAGGAGAAAGAAAAGTAATATAGATCAAAGGGGATTTTTTTTCATGCTCTGGAGTTTACTCAGCCATTTTCTTCCTCTGTGCCAATTGAAATCACATATTTCTATCACACCATGTACATTCAGGCCATCCCTCTCAGTTTTAGTTCAATCATTTGAAGACTTATGCTTTTAAAAATATTGTTTTTTCAGGAATGTTTTGGAGATTCTTTTTCTGATAACTGAAATAATTTGGTAATATTTCAAAAATAGAGACTTTTATTTAGCTGTTTTAAATACAGCACTGATTTAAAACAATGTCATGGAGAGTATATTAGCTGCACTCAGTGAACTAGGTGGACCTATAAACTTTAGACTTTAGACTTTTGAGATAGTGTGCGGAATGAGGCCCTTCAGCCCATCGAGTCCACGTTGACCAGCGATCACCCCGTACACTAACCTAACATTACCCTACACACAAGGAACAATTTACAATTTTACTGAAGCCAATTAACCCACAAACCTGTACATCTTTGGAGTGTGGGAGAAGGTCGGAACACTTGGACAAAACCCACACGGTCACGGGGAGGACATGCAAACTCCATACAGACAGCACCCATAGTCAGGATCGAACCCAGGTCTCTGTCACTACACCGGGTGGCGTCATCAGCGATGGTAGCCTCGCCAACAGTCTGTCTGTCTTTTCATCTTTTTTGTTATTTTTAGTGTGTTTTGGAAGGTTTGTGTTAATGTTCTCTGGTTTGTTTTATGTGGAGGGTGGGGAAGGGAGTCGGGGGAAACGTTTTTTTCAAACTCGTACCTTGCCGGGGGTGCGATTGTTTTCCGGATCGTATCTCCGGTCGCTCTGCGGCCTAACATCATGGAGCTGGCGGCCTTGCTCGAGACTGACTTTGAGCCCCACCGCAGGGCCGTGGAGTTACCATCGGAGCCTGCGATCCCTTGCCTGGGATCGACGCTCCAACCGCGGCCTGCAGATTTCAACATCGAGGAACTTGCAGTCTCGGGTAGAGACCGATGTCGGTAAGCTTCAAAGTCGCGGAAGGTTTGACTAGCCCTGATCCAAGATCGATTGCCCGATGCAGGGGAGTTGACATCCCCCCGATGCAGGAGTTTGATCGCCCCGATGCCAGGGCCCGACCGCCGGCTACGGGAGCCTAGATCGTTCCGTTAACGGAAGGCTCGAGGCCCCCGACTGCGGGAGAACAAAGAAGGGAAGAAGTTGAACTTTTTTTCACCTTCCATCACAGTGAGGAATGTGGAGAAGTCACTTTGGTGGATGTTTGTTTTAAAATGTATTTTGTGTGTTCTGTTGCTTTTTATTGGTATGACTGTATGGCAATACAAATTCCTCATATGTTGCAAAACATACTTGGCTAATAAAGTATGATTATAATTATGATTATGATTATGAACCTGTGAAAGGCGGCAGCGGCACTGTGGAACCATAAATCTGTTTTATTTTTTACCACCAGATGTGTCCAATTCTCAGAAAATAAGATGTCCAAGCTGGCTTCCTGTGATTCCAACATCAATTGTTGGTTAAGGGATGGAAAATGTTTTTGACAGGTGGGGAGTGGTTTCTCTTTGTGTATTGATGTTTAGTTTTGGCTACAACATCAACATGTAGGTTAATTGGCTGGGTGAATGTAAATGTAAAAATTGTCCCTAGTGGGTGTAGGATAGTGTTAATGTACGGGGATCGCTGGGCGGCACGGACTTGGAGGGCCGAAAAGGCCTGTTTCCGGCTGTATATATATGATATGATATGATATGCAGCTTCAGACACAATCACAGGCCTGGTCCAAACAAGAACCAAAAGCTGAGCGGTAAGCTGAGTCTGACTGCCACCGAGGCAGAATTTGACTGAGGGTATAGCAACGAGGAACCCAGGAAAACTGAAGTCAATGCGCATCTAATAAATAATTAGAATAATCCCTTAGTTCATGTCGTACATAGAACATAGAACAGCACAGCACAGGAAAAGGCTCTTCAGCCCACATTGTCTGTGCCAAACATGATGCCAAGTTAAACGAATCTACCTGCACGTGATCCACATTCCTCTATTCCCTGCACATCCATGTGCCTATCCAAAAGCCGCTTAAATGCCACTATTGTATCTGTCATCATTGCCAACCCTGGCAGTGCGCTCAAGGCACCCACCACCCTCTGTGTAAAAAACTTGCACCGCACAACTCCTTTGTTAAAAGGAAGGTTGTTTGTTTTTTTTTGCCAGGTTTCATTATCCCAACCCCTGTTGTTGTAGGAGACTTACAGAACACTGACCCAACCCATCTATCTTCAGTCATATCATATCATATCATATACATACAGCCGGAAACAGGCCTTTTCGGCCCTCCAAGTCCGTGCCGCCCAGTGATCCCCGTACATTAACACTATCCTACACCCACTAGGGACAATTTTTACATTTACCCAGTCAATTAACCTACCTACCTGTACGTCTTTGGAGTGTGGGAGGAAACCGAAGATCTCGGAGTAAACCCACGCAGGTCACGGGGAGAACGTACAAACTCCTTACAGTGTAGCACCCGTAGTCAGGATCGAACCTGAGTCTCCGGCGCTGCATTTCATCAGTGTTCTCCCTATAGTCATAGGGGATATTTGCCAATGATTAGAACCTTTGAGGCATGAAAGGTACAAGATGACACCAGAAACATCCCACTCTTGTGTTCTGCCTGAGTGTAATCTACTATTCTTACTTGGCTATGACTGTCCTTATGTATACAGCTCCACCACCCATATTCCGGCATCCTTGGTTCCAGAGCCTTTCTGGATTATCCGTTTTTCCGGACCAACTGAGATCGTTGCCTTGGGGAGCCACAAAGTTAGCCCTGAGAGTCGGCTATGGGAATGGATCTGCCGGCGACAGCAAGGCCGGAGTTCCAGAGCCCCAGCCGCAGGGGGCAAAGTCGACCTGCCGATCGGCGCAGAAGCCCCGATGACTTCGAGATCGGCCGCCTCACCCAGCCTAGGCGCCATATTTTCGGAGAGACTTCCAGGGGGGATTTTGCCTGGATTAAAGAGGGGGCCAGATCAGTTGGAGAAGTGGAAATATTCCTAACAACGACAGCACTAGTTTAAGAAGTTCACCACCACGCCTCTCAAGGGCAATTAGAAAAAGGTCATAAATGCTAGACATACTGGCAGTGCCCACACCCTGAAAAATTAATTTAAAAGCTACTGAAATTAGTTCATGTGTCTCAGAGCAATATCTTTTGGTCAGAATAGATCCAGGGAGCAAAGCTACAGCTTCGAAACAGAATTTCTTGAGAACATAGACTGCACGTGAGAAGTATCATTGATGGTTTCCCACGTAAAATCCTAACTAACTATACTGAAGATGGGAAACATTTCCCTGTATCTCCATCTGATGAAGTTTTTCAGCATGGAAAAAAAGCCTTATGGAAAAATCCCATTTGAGATAGAGAAGCTGGTTAATCATTAATAGTTTATAGAGTAGCGTAGGTCTTTTAACTTCTGAAAAGAATATTCTCAAGTTATCCCAAACTTCCTTCATAGGGATCGCCATATTAGAACCAACTTAATCCCAAAAAATCAAGCTCATTTGTGTCCTGAGATTATCTGTGACTGGTTGGTTGTAATAGCTCTTGGTCTCTTGGGTCATATTCTTTCTGTGGTCATCCTCTTGTCCTTAATATACTTACAAAATCCTTTGGGATTTCCGTACTCATCTTTGCGAGCATCATGTTTTTTGCCTCTTACTTTTATAAATACTCCCCCTCCTCCACCATATACTAGTTAAAGTATAGAGTCACACAACATGGAAACAGGACCTTCAGTCCAACTTGTCCATGCCCGCCAAGGTGTACCATCTACACTGGTCCCAACTGCCCACGTTTGGCCAATATCCCTCTGAACCTTTCCGAACCTAACCATGTACCTGTTCAAATGTCTTTTAAATGTTGTTTTAACTACCTTCTCTGGCAGCTCGCTCCACACACCCACCACTCTCTGTATGGAAAAGTTGCTCCTCTAGTTCCTGTTAAATCTTTCCCCTCTCACATTAAACCTACTGTATCTCCTATGGTTGCTGATTCTCTTACTAAAAGGCTCTGTACATTCATCTTATTTATTCCCCTCATGATCTTATACACCTCTATAAGATCACCCCTCAGCCTCCTGCTCTCCAAGAAATAAAATCCTAGCCTGCCCAAACTCTCTATCTATAGCCCAAGCCTCCGAGGACTGGCAACATCCTCGTAAATTTATCTGCACTCTTTCCAGCTTAATGACATCCTTCTTATACCAACGTGACCAAATCTGGACACAATATTGGGTGGCATGGTGGTGCAGCGGTAGAGTTGCTGCCTTACAGAGTTACAGCGCCAGAGACCCGCATTTGATCCCGACTATGGGTGCTGTCTGTACGTAGCATGTACGTTCTCCCCGTGACCGCATGGGTTTTCTCTGAGATCTTCGGAGAAGATTTCCTCTGGGTTCCTCCGCGATTCCTTCAAGTTTCCACCCACACTCAAATGACGTACAGGTTTGTCAGTTCATTGGCTTGGTATAAATGTAAATTGTCCCTAGTGTGAGTGTAGGATAGTGTTAATGTGCAGGGATTGCTGGTCGGTGCGGACTCGGTGGGCCAAAGGGCCTGTTTCTGAGCTGTATCACTAAACTAAATATTCCAAATGCAGCTTCACCAATGTGTTGTATAACTGTAACATAACATCCTGACTATACTCAATACCCTAACTAATGAAAGATAATCTACCGAAAGCCTTCTTGACTGCCATATGTACCTGCTGCGCTAGTTTCTGGGAACTAGGTACCGTTTTTTCTAGGTCCCTCTGTTTTACAACACTTTCCAGGGCCCCAAGGCCCTACCATTCACTGTAAAGGTTTGACTTCCCAAAATGCAATACTTCACACTTTTAGTTTTTTTTTAGTTTAGAGATACAGCGCGGAAACAGGTCCCTCGGCCCACCAAGTCCACACCAGCCAGCGATCCCTGCACACATACACTATCCTACACACTAGGGACAATTTACAATTTTTACTGAAGCCAATTAGCCTATAAACCTGTATATCTTTGGAGTGTAGGAGGAAACCGGAGCTCCCAGAGAAAACCCACGGAGGTCACGTGGAGAACGTACAAACTCCATACAGACAGAACCCGTAGTCAGGATCAAACCTAGGTCTCCGGCTCTGTAACTCTATCACTGCGCCACTGTCCACTACACTTATATACATTGAACTCCAGTAGCTATTCCTCAGCCCATTTGCTTTGCTGATCAAGATCCTGCTGTAATTTTTGCTAATCATCTTCACCACCTATGATCCTGCCCACTTTTGTGTCATCTGCAAACTTGTAAATTGTCAATATAAACCACAAACAGTAATGCGTCCAGCACTGATCCCTAAGGCACACCACCCATCACAGGCCTCCAGTCCGAGAAAGAAACTTCCACCATCACCTCTGTTTCCTTCCATGAAACCAATTCTCTATCCAGTCAGCTAGCTCTCCCTGGATCCCAACCTTTCAGAGCAGCCTACCATGTGGAACCTTTACAAAGGCCTTGCAAAGATATTTGAGCTCATGGCCAAAACTCGGAGGCTTTAAATTAGACATTTATTATTGAATCCATTAGAAGATTCTGAAGAAATTCTTTATCAAAATAGTGGTTACACTGTGGAACTTTCCACTACCAGGACCAACTGATGTGAATAGCATTTAAAGGAAACCTAAATCAGCAGATGGGGGGAAGGCATAAATAACACTGAGAGGCCTTAAATGAAGTAGGGTGGGAGGAGGCTTATCATTAAACATCAGCATGAACCAATAGTGCTGAACTTGAGTGGTGTAGATTGGATGTAATTCCATCTGATTCTGCCAAAATGATATAAAAGCACTGAAGTAAATGCAGAAGTGATTTTAAAAAACGTATCCAGAATTTGGAGGATGTAACTATTAGGGAAAAAATGCACAGGCCGGGGTTATTTTCTCTGGAAAAGAAGAGAATAAGGGGGATACACAGCCACACACACACACACACAAAAATGTCTGATTGAGAACAGAACAGGTGGAGACTAGCCATTATTACATTCTGTTCCAGATGGTGTTCCAACACATCTTGTTTCCCATGGAACCGTCTCAGCTTTTCTTTTGGCTTACAGAGAGTAAAAAAGTTATGTTATTAGTCTGAAAATAGTTTTCTACCGAGAAATACTTAAGCCTGGAAATTGCTATTGATGCACTCTGAAATTTTACTGTGCAACATGGAATGTTTCAGTGAGAATAAACTGCAACAATGCTGATTTTTGCAGCATAAACACAAGAGGCTGAGCAGTAAAGTGGCAGATGTTATTGTATGTCAAGGTGGAATAGCTGTTAACCATATTAAAAAAGACACATATAAACTTGTGTGGGAGAGAACAGGCCAGAAGGCCACGTCATTATTCTATATTAATGCAGGCAAATGTAGACACAAAACGTCCCAAGCTGTTTTAAAGACCATTCATTTTAAAGATGCATCTTAAGTGTGTGTCAGAGCGAGAGTAAAGTAAGTAGAGGAAGTAAATGGAACCATTCTTATCAGTGTCTCTGGATTGTTTGAGAATTCAAGGTAAAGATGAAAGTGCAATCCTGCAATAAAGAATGGTGAACAGTTTACTTTAGACTTTTGACTTTCGGCCCACCGAGTCCATGCTGACCACATACACTAACACTATCCTACACACTAGGGCCAATTTGCAATTTTACTGAAGCCAATTAACCTACAAACCTGTACATCTTTGGAGTGTGGGAGGAAGCCAGAGCAGCTGGAGAAACCCCACAAGGTTCCAGGAAGGATGTACAAACTCGGTACAGGAAACACCCGTAGTCAGGGTCAAACCCAGGTCTCTGGCTCTGTAAGCCAGCAGCTCTACCACTGTGCTACTGTGCCACCCCATTGTGGCCACTGTTTGACTCCTGTTTTAATGGAGACCAGCAATTCTGTCCAACCCAAAAAGGAATGATGATGTAATAACAAGGAACTGCAGGTCCTGGTTTATACCAAAACTGGACACAAAGTGCTGGAGTAACTCGGCAGGTCAGGCAATACCTCTGGCGAACATGGATAGGTGACATTTTTGGTTGGGACTGTCTGAAGAAGTGTCCCTACCTGAAACATCCCATACATAATTGGGCATCAGAATGCTAGTGGATCAGGAGAAATTCAGAACAATTAGAACTGTACAACACAGGAGCAGGCCCTTTGGCCCACAATGTCTGTGCTGAACATAAATTCAGGTTAAACAAATCTCCTCTGTCTGCACATGATCCATATCACAGCATTCCCTGCATATCAATGTTTCTACCCAAAATCCTCTTAAATGCCCCCATTGTATCTGCCTGTATCACCAAGCCCAGAAGCTTGTTCCAGGAACCCACTGCTCTCTGGGTAAAAAAAAAGGCACACACGCCTCCTTTAAATGTAACCCCTCCTACCTTTAAACTAGCCTTCAAAGTGCAGGAGTTACTTACATGCAAGGTTGTTGTGATTGTGTCTTTGAAATGTTTTACCTCCCAAAATAGTCATTCAGAAACAGGAGAACGGGCAGTTTCAATATCATCTAGTGAATCAGGTCATGAAACAAGGACTCTTCTAAACTGCTTCTTAAAGTAGAGTATGTTTACGTATGTCTCTTGCTGAATCAAGGTGTTAACCTCAGAATCTGAAGATTGTGCATTTAAAGACAACTGCAGGGCCTTGAGCAAATCTAGGCTGATACTTTAATGTAAGGGAGGTCAATGGTATGATTTTTCAATTGAGATTTTGAACAATCTACCAATATTTATTCCTCAATAAATATAATTAAAGTCCAGCTACCAGCTGCTTGCTCTCTCCCTGAGAGATGCTGTCCCTGGGCATTGACCCCTGCCATTTGAATTCTTCACAGTTGCCCAGTACCCATCTCCTGCTACACCAGAGACATATTCATGCAGCACAGAAACGAGCCCTTTGGCACAACTCGACCATGCTGACCGAGATGCCCCACCTAAGCTAGTCCCATTTGCCCATTTTGGTCCCAGCAGATGAACAACTCAAGCCCTTCCCTGACACCCTGATCCATATTACACCATTCCCAGCATATCAATGTGTCCATCCAAAATCCTATCAAATGCCCCCATCGTATCTACCTCCACCACCAAGCCCAGAAGCACATTCCAAGCACCCCCCCCCCCCCCCCCCCCCCCCCGGTCTCTGTGCAAAATAACCTGCTACAGAAAACCTCTGGGGAAATTTTAGCCACCCACCTGGTGCTACTTGACGTCAGCAGATCATGGCTTCCCAGTGCTCTGCTGAGAGTTTGATCATCCTGGCATGAGAATCCAGGGCTGATAGAGGGGGATTTACCCTGCAAGACCAGAAGCATTTTACGTCCTTGTCATAGGTATCACAAATCAAAGGCATCACAAAAAGCTGGAGTAACTCAGCGGGTCAGGCAGCTTCTCAGGAGAGAAGGAATGGGTGACGTTTCGGGTCGAGACCCTGCTTCAGACTGATGTTAGGGGAGGGGGCGGGACAAAGATAGGATGTAGTTGGAGACAGGAAGACAGTGGGAGAACTGGGAAGGGGGAAGGGAAAGAGAGAGGCAGAGGAACTATCTGAAGTTAGAGAAATCAATGTTCACACCGCTGGGGTGTAAGCTGCCCATGTGAAATATGAGATGGTGTTCCTCCAATTTGCGGTGGGCCTCACTATGACAATGGAGGAGGCCTATCACAGAAAGGTCAGACTGGGAGTGGGAGGGGGAGTTGAAGTGCTGAGCCATGGGGAGATCAGGTTGGTTAAGGTGGACTCAGCGAAGGTGTTGATCGAAACAATCGCCAAGCCTGCGTTTAGTCTCGTTGATGTAGAGACGTTGACATCTGGAACAACGGGTAAAATAAATGAGGTTGGAGGAGGTGAAGGTGAACCTCTACCTCACCTGGAAAGTGTTTGGGTCCTTGGATAGAGTCGAGGGGGGAGGTAAAGGGACAGGTGTTGCATCTCCTGCGGTTGCAGAGGAAAGTACCTGGGGAGGGGGTGGTTTGGGTGGGAAGGGACGAGTGGACCAGGTAGTTAGGGAGGGAACGGTCTCTGTGGAAAGCAGAAAGGGGAGGCGATGGGAAGATGTGGCCAGTAGTGGGGTCCCGTTGGAGGTGACGGAAATGTTGGAGGATAATTTGTTGTATACGCTGGCTGATGGGGTGGAAGGTGAGGACAAGGGGGACTTTATCCTTGTTACGAATGGGGAGAGGGGGAGCAAGAGCGGAGCTGTGGGATATAGAGGAGGCCCCAGTGAGAGCCTCATCTATAATGGAAGAGGGGAAGCCCCGTTTCCTAAAGAATGAGGACATCTCTGATGCCCTAGAATGAAACACCTCATCCTGGGCTCAGATGCGGCGTAGACGGAGGAATTGGGAGTAGGGGATAGACGTTTTACAGGAGACAGGGTGGGAAGAAGTGTAGTCAAGATAGCTGTGGGGACAGTCTGGAAAACAGTCTTTCCAGGTGAGGCAGAGGTTCACCTGCACCTCCTCCAACCTCATCTATTGTATCCGCTGTTCCAGATGTCAACTTCTCAACATCGGCGAGACAAAAACGCAGGCTCGGCGATCATTTCGCTCAACACCTTCGCTCAGTCCGCCTTAAACAACCTGATCTCCCGGTGGCTGAGCACTTCAACTCCCCCTCCCACTCCCAGTCTGACCTTTCTGTCATGGGTCTCCTTCATTGTCATACTGAGGCCCACCGCAAATTGGAGGAACAGCATCTCATATTTCGCTTTGGCAGCTTACACCCCAGCGGTATGAACATTGATTTCTCTAACCAGATAGTTCCTCTGTCCCTCTCTTTCCCCTTCCCCTTTCCAGTTCTCCCACTGTCTTCCTGTCTCCAACTACATCCTATCTTAGTCCCGCCCCCTCTCTTGAGATCAGTCTGAAGAATGGTCTTGACCCGAAACGTCACCCATTCCTTCTCTCCTGAGATGCTGCCTGGCCCGCTGAGTTACTCCAGCATTTTGTGATACCTTCGATTTGTACCAGCATCTTCAATTATTTTCCTACACTTCTTACTTCCCTGTCATCGTCCCTCTGCATACACTCACCATCCTAGCATCCTAAACACACCATTCAAGCGCATGCCAGCATGGATCGGGTGAGGTAAATACCAGAAATAAAGGACTGTATTTGCTGGTTTCCCTGCTGGCCCTCTGGCTTAACTGGTATTTGCCTAAAAAAAAGACACAATGTGCTGGATTAACTAAGCGCGTTAGACAGCATCTCTGGTGAACATGGATAGGTGATGTTTCAGGTGGGGGAGAAGGGTCCTGACCCAAAACGTCACCTATTCAAGTTCTCCTGGGATGTTGCCTAAACTGAGTTACTCCAGCCTGAGTTACTCCAGCACTTTGTGTCTTTTTTTGAGGTAAATACCGGTCCATCCAGAGATGCAACAGGCAAATACAGTCATCAGGTGGGAGGTTGAACAGATACCTCATTGGCGTGTGCTTTTTGTTGACATTTTACGTTACATTTTCACTAAATCAATCAATGTTAGCATGTCTTATTGTTAAATTACTGTTGCCATATATTAAAAGATTCTTCATCACCAGTTGTATTCCAAGAAGAGGATATTGATGAAGGATGTGCAAGGTCGTTGGAGCTGGATGAAGCAGAACAAGAAATCGTAAAGATAATTATTTCTGTTCTATTAAATGAAATTTATTTCTTACATAAAGTGAGAGGGGAAAGATTTAATAGGAATCTGAGGGGCAACTTCTTCACAGCAACTTCGGTGGGTATATGAGATGAGCTGACAGAGGAGGCAATTGAGGCAGAAACTATAAGGATATTTATAAGACATTTCGAGAGGTACGTGGATAGCAACGGTTTAAGAGTCAAGAGTCAAGAATAAAGAGTGTTTTATTGTCATATATCCCGGACAAAACAATATTTTTTTTACTTGCAGCAGCTCAACAGAATATGTAACCATAATAGTCTGTGAACAAAATAAGAAGGATATGGGCCAAATGTGGGCAGGTGGGTCTAGTGTAGATGGGGTATGTTGGGGGAGTCCAGAACCAGGGGCCACAGTTTAAGAATAAGGGGTAGCCATTTAGAACGGAGATGAGGAAAATCTTTTTCACTCAGAGAGTTGTGAAGCTGTGGAATTCTCTGCCTCAGAGGGCAGTGGAGGCCAATTCTCTGAATACATTCAAGAGAGAGCTAGATAGAGCTCTTAAGGATAGCGGAGTCAGGGGGTATGGGGAGAAAGCAGGAACGGGGTACTGATTGAGAATGATCAGCCATGATCACATTGAATGGCGGTGCTGGCTCGAAGGGCCGAATGGCCTCCTCCTGCACCTATTGTCTATTGTCTATTGTCTATTGGCATGGGCAAGCTGGGCTGAAGGGCCTGTTTCCCTGCTGCATGACGCTTAGACTCTATATTTTACTTGTAAATGATTTAGTAGCGTTGATTATTTAGATATGTAAGGAGCAGTAATGCTGATTAGTAAATATTGCTGAATATTAGTACATATTGCAGCATACAATATTGCTGAATGTATGATATTATTATGTATAATCTTGGCTGAGTATTGGCGTTTACACCTCTGGCTCAGGAAGGTGTGCAATCAACTTCATGTTTCAAGGCACAAGCATGTGAATTAAATTGACATTCGATACTCAAGGAAGTACTAACTTGGCAGATGTGGTGTCTTCTTGTTTCGATGTTACACCCAAGTCCTTACTCACCTTTCAAAATATCTTCAGAAAGCAATACGGGTGTGTGTTTAGAGACTGCAACAGATGCCAAAAAGTATATTATGGAAATTCACAGAAAACCCTTGCTGGAGCAATGAAGAGGAAAAATAGTAGAGGTGCTAAAAGTTCAAAGCAGTGGATTTAAATCAGGATCATCAAGGATAATAGTCGGGCCATTAGTATAAGACTCAGAAATGCATGATGCAGTTCTATAAGACTTTGGTAAGGCTGCTTTTGGAGTATTACAGTTCAGATCGCCCTGTCACAGGAAGGAAATGAAGGTTTTGGAAAAGGTTCAGAAAAGGTTTTCTAGAATGCTGCCTGGATTAGGGGGTGTTAGCTACAAGGAGAGATTAGACAAACTTGGATTGTTTTCTCCAGAATGCTTGATGTTGAGGGGAGATCTGATTGAAGTATATACAATTATGAGAGGCATACATCGGGCAGAAAGTGAGAACCTTTTACCCAGGGTGTAAATGCAAAGACTAAAAAGCATAGCTTTAAGGCACGAGGGGCAAAATTTAACATTTGTGGGTTATAGAAACATAGAAAAATAGAAAATAGGTGCAGGAGTAGGCCATTTCGGTCCTTCAAGCCAGCGCCACCTTTCAATATGATCATGACTGATCATCTAAAATCAGTACCCTGTTCTTGTTTTTTCCTCATATCCCTTGATTCCTTTAGCCCTAAGAGTTAAATCTAATTCTCTCTTGAAAATATCCAGTGAATTGGCCTCCACTGCCTTCTGTGGCAGAGAATTCCACAGATTCACAACTGTCTGGATGAAAAAAGTTTTTCCTCATCTCAGTCCTAAATGGCCTACCCCTTATTCTTAAACTGTGACCCCTGGTTCTGGATTGCACCAACATCGGGAACATTTTTCCTGCATCTAGCCTGTCCAATCCTTTAAGAATTTTATATGTTTCTATTAGATCCCCTCTCATCCATGTAGTTGTCTAAATGTTTCTTAAATGTTGCGATTGTACCTGCAATGGTGGAAAATTTAAGTTCTAGGTATTGAAGTGTGTTAATGCATCAAGAGCAGAGAGGTGGGCAAGTGGGACACTACAGAATTAACAGCAGTTAAGTGTGTTAGCTAGGAGTGAGGGATTAAATAGAATATCACAGTTGGGAACAGTTTGGTCCAGCGTAAAGCAATCCCACCAAAGAATGTGTGGAAACAAAGCTTGTGTTCAGAGTATTTCCCCAACACTCTCAATAATAAGCTGAAGAATATTAAGATGCATATAAAACTAAAAACCAAATGTGCAATCAGATTGCAAAGAAGCAATGATGGGTAATTGGGGGGGGAGTGGTGTAGAGGAGATGGAAAATAGATCCTGTGCCTACCAAAATGTAGGTGTGATAGAGGAGGATTCACGGTTCACCTCAGAACAAAGAAAATTGGGTGGATATTTGAAAGCATTGTATCAGATCATGATGTACTTAGAGAAGGTTAGGATGTCCTTATAAACAGTAGATTAGTTAACAACAAGTTGTTATTTGCATGAGGAAAATTAGATTTGTATTTTAACAGCAAATTCTGAAGATAAGCAACTCTCCAGCTTTAGATAGTTCCTCTGTCCCTCCCTTCCCCTCCTCCTTCCCAGATCTCCCTCTATCTTCCTGTCTCCACCTATATCCTTCCTTTGTCCCGCCCCCCTGACATCAGTCTGAAGAAGGGTCTCGACCCGAAACGTCACCCATTCCTTCTCTCCCGAGATGCTGCCTGACCTGCTGAGTTACTCCAGCATTTTGTGAATAAATCAACTCATGGTGCTTCTCTTCACTTGGTGAACACATGGGCCAATTTGAGTATTAACTAGATGGGCGTGGACCCATTGGGACTAAATCTCTCCTGCGGACCCGCCAAACCTCCATGCAAACACCCCCCACTCACCCACCATACCCCCTTTATACCCCCCTCCTCCCCTCACCCCCACTTCACCCACTCACTCACTCACCCACTCCATCCCACCTCAACCCCCCTTATCCCCCTCTCCCCCCCCCACTCACCCACTCACCCACTCCATCCCGCCTCAACCCCTCATATCCCTCCCTCCTCCCCTCCCCCCCCCCCTGTCATTTGTACCATCGCAAAGTCGAAATATCTTAAGTCAGGGAGCATCTGGAATAGATCACGTGGCCGGAAGCGAGCTGTGGCTCGCTATGGGTCGCTGCCATTTGCACCATCGCAAAATCAAGTGGGTCCCATTGTGACGTCAAATGTGGCTGACGGCCAGGAAAAATGGAGGTGATTTTTTAAACTTTAAAACGTTAATAACAAAAAATATAATACCAATTTGAATGAAACTTTGCTAATGCACACCCCCAGGACAATGGTGAGTAAGGTGGGCCTAAAATTGTCACACTAACGTGTACCATTTTAGCTATATTTCGGGATCAAACGGTCAAATATAGATACAAACAAGATGAGCGTTTTAGTAATATATCTAGATAACGAGGAGCACAATAGGCATGTTGTTATTTCTCTTAGAAAATTTGGCCCAATAAAATCATATTAGAATACTTAATGGTACTGTCCAACATTCAACTCTCAACCAATACCACCAAAAATAGTTAAACCTCTTCACTTCTTCCTGGGATAGATATCCTCATTCTTTAGGGAATGGGGGATCCCCTCTTCCATCATAGATGAGGCTGTGACACGTGTCTCCTCAGTACACCGCAGCTCTGCCCTTGCTCCCCCTCCCCCTAGTCGCAACAGGGACTGAATCCCCCTAGTCCTTACCTTTCACCCCATCAGCCGTCGCATATAACACATAATCCTCTGACATTTTTGCCATCTCCGACGGGATCCCACCACTAGTCACATCTTCCCATCTCTACCCCTTTCCACCTTCCACAGATACCATTCCCTCTGAAATTCCCTGGTTAACTCATCCCTTCCCACCCAAACCACCCCCTCCCCAGGTACCTTCTCCTGCAACCCCAGGAGTTGCAATACCAGTCCCTATACCTCCTCATTCGACTCTGTCCAGGGACCCAACAGTTCTTTCAGGTTAGGCAGAGGTTCACTTGCACCTCCTCCAACCTTATCTACTGTATCCATTGTTCAAGATGTGGACTCTCAAACAACAGCGAGACCAAACGTAGATTGGGCGATCGTTTCACTGAACACCTTTGCTCAGTCCGCCTTGACCTACCTGATCTTCCGGTTGCTAAACACTTTAATTCCCCATTCCCACATTGACCTTTCTGAGCTAGGGCTCCTCCATTGTCAGAGGAGGCTAAACGCAAATTGAACAAACAGCATCCCATATCTCGCTTGGGCAGTTTACAACCCAGGGGTATTACTATTGATTTTTCTAACTTCAAGTAACCCCTGCATTCCCTCTCTCTTCATCCATACCCCACCCAAGTCACACCAGCTTTTTGTTCTCACCTAGCAAACAGCTAACAATGGCCTGTTTCCTTTATCATTGTTACTTTTTTGCATATCTTTTATTCATGTGTTCTATATCTCTCTACATCATCATCTATATCTCTTGTTTCCCTTTCCCAGTGGCTTTCAGTCTGAAGAAGGGTCTCAACCCAAAATGTCACCCATTCCTTCTCTGCAGAGATGCTGCCTGTCCTGCTGAGTTACTCAAGCATTTTGTGTCTTTCTTTGGGATAGCACTGGTACAGATTGACATGTTTTCTTATATAACAGCCGCTGCTTTTCAAGAGCAAATTACATAAAGTGCCTTGAGACATTTTGGCATGGTGAGATATTAGATTAATACATATCCTTTTCTTGCTTAATATCTTAGCAGATGTTTTATGAAATGCATTTGTACCATTGTATCATCTGTTGATGTCCTTGTATTATTTTTAATGAATGCCTCAGCTCACTTTGGCTACCGAGAGACCCCAGCTGCCCTAGAAATGAAACGGAGACCCATCTTAATATGTCATCTTAGAAAATATATTTTAATGCGTAATGCAATAAGTGCTTTACAGCAAAACGCAATCTGTAATGTAATCCTGGAACTCAGAAGAGTTTATAAAACATTCAGGATGCATTTTCTCAGGGAATGTGGTAAGAATGATCCTGTTGGAGTAGAACTATATGTTTATCCTTTCCTCTGTGTAACTCTTAACTTATCCATCATATAATATTCTCCCTGTCAGGGGATAATACCTCTAAAATATTATTAATTTTTAAAATATATCTAATAAGTTAAACAACTTGGGGTGGCATGGTAGTGCAGTGGTAGAGTTGCTTCCTTACAGATCCAGAGACCCAGGTTCGATCCTATGGGTCGACCACTATGGGTGCTTGTTTGTACGGAGTTTGTACGTTCTTCCCATGAACTGTGTGGGTTTTCTCCAGGTTCTTTGATTTCCTCCCACACTCCAAAAGACGTACAGGTTTGTAGGCTAATTGGCTTTGGTTTTAATGTAAATTGTCCCTGGTGTATGTGGGATATTGTTAGTGTGCGTGGATCACTGGTTGGCGCAGACTCAGTGAGCCGAAGGGTCTGTTTCCATGCTGTATCCCTAGACTAAACTAAACTAAACTATTTATATAGAATGGGCCAGATTGCACTGAAGATTAGCAAGTGGTTCTATAGTGAACCACCTGCTGTGTCCAAGCCAGTGCTGTGTCCACAGGTAGTTCTGCATCGTACCGAATGGAGAAGAATGCATTTTGTATCTGGCCCCTCAGCCAGGGCTGGCATATCGAATATGACCTGATTCATTTGTATTTGAATGCAGAGCAGATTGTAAAAGCTAAAGTGAAGGTATATGTGTTTTCACATTATTTAAATTATATTATTTTATAAATTAATTTATTTGTTGAAAGCAATTTAAATGGATTTGTTAATTTTGAAGTGGTCTTCAAGGGTGGCACAGTGGTGCAGCAGTAGAGTTGCTACCTTACAGCGCCAGATACCCAAGGTTCGAACCTGACTATCGATGCTTGTCTGTACTGATTTTTGAAGGTTCTCCCTGTGACCACGTGGGTTTCCACAGGGGGCTCCGGTTTCCTCCTGCATTCAAAAGGCATGCAGGTTTGTAGCTTAATTGTCTTCTGCAAATTGTCCCTAGTGTGTAGGATGCAAAACTGGGATAACATAGGACTAGTTTATGGGTGATCGTTGGTTGGCATGGAATCGGTGGGCCGAAGGGGTCTGTTTCCATGCTGTAGCTCTAAAATAAACAAAAGAAAACATAGCCCCATCCCTTTGTGTGGGAAATAGTTCAGTTAATTGATACTGTTCAGTAGAACAGTATAAGAACTTCTCTGTTTAGAAAAGGGAAAAACATACCAGAAACTAGTCCTTTTCAAATGTCTATCATCTGTCATACTGTGAGCCACACTATAGCAAATGTATGAGTGACATAATTAATGCTCCATGGGGGAGTTTTGCCTTTTATTATTTCTTTACCTATTCCTACTGTTGAACGTTTCCGTGTGGAAATACCATTTTATGAATAAAATATAATTTTTAAGACAAAAACAAGCGGGGCATCCTTATTGGCGTGTCCTCCTTAAGCCAGACAGATTTTGATTAGCTCAGATTTCGGACGAAAATCCATTTTCAGACTCTGGTGTTGACTTAATCTTCAAGCATGTAAATCTGAAACAGCAGAAGTATTTCTTCCCACAGTCCAGCCAAGGTTCTTTATGCCATTCTATTACAAATAACTCAGGCAGCCATCCAAACACTTGACTGCAATGCCTTGAGAGTCTGGTGTGCCCTAACGGGTGTGCTTCTCATGCCAGCTGTGTCGGTCATGAACACACTATTACAAACATCAATAGCACTGCTTTCCTTTGTGAGTAAAAATCTGCCACTGGTGGCCAAGGGATGTGTGGCGTAGAGAGAGGCAGGGACCCAATTGTATCATGGGTTCAGCTAGAGGCAACAATCCGATAAAGAATGGGTCGACTGGGCTTGTATTCATGGGAATTTAGAAGTATGATAGGGGATCTTATAGAAACATATAAAATTCTTAAGGGATTGGACATGCTAGATGCAGCAAAAATGTTCCCGATATTGGGGGAGTCTAGAACCAGGGGTCACAGTTTAAGAATAAGGGTTAGGCCATTTAGGACTGAGATGAGGAAAAACTTTTTCTTCCAGAGAGTTGTGAATCTGTGACATTCTCTGCCACAGAAGACAGTGGAGGCCAAATCACTGGATGTATTCAAGAGAGAGTTAGATATTGCTCTTAGGGCTAATGGAATCAAGGGATATGGGGAGAAAGGAGGAACGGGATACTGCTTTTGGATGATCAGACATGATCATATTGAATGGCGGTGCTGGCTTGATGGGCCGAATGGTCTACTCCCGCACCTATTTTTTATGTTTCTATGTTTCTCAATAGCCAAAGGAGATGAGGTGGAGTGATCAGGATTTGGTGATGATTAGACTTAAAGCTGTTATGGTGGGTGGAGGAGGTTCAGTGATCAGATTCAGGGCTGGGTGAAAGCGTGGCTGGTAATGGTGGTCAGGATTGGCAGAAATCGACTGTCAGGTTAAAGATGGAGAAGTGGAAACTGTAAATAGGGTCCAATAGGGTGTCCCTTGGAGATCACAAAGTCATGGGCTCAGTTATCAGCAAATTCAAGGGGGTAGGTATATGGGGAGAGACAGAGGAGGTGGCCAGTGGGTAGTCAGGATGGTACATTTGAGGAGGTCAGTAAGTGGGGGACTTGCAGCCTGAGACAATTCAGAGGAAAGGGGGTGAATGATGGGTGGCTGGATTGTTGGTATTCTGGGATTGGAGTGGCTGAAAGATAAAACTTACCACAGAGTGTTCCGTCTCATGCACAGCGCATCTGAAGACTTTCAGTTTCCCATGAGCACCCCATAACAGTAAATCCATGAGCATTGTGGTCCAGGGAATAGCCTTTAGAAAGACACATGGGCGTGTTTGATACTACAAGGTAGACATGATTACAATGGTCCATAGCCACACATTTCACTTTGGTTGCTTATTGGGGAACGGAATGGCTGGAACTAGAGTGGATAAATGGGGTCACTGTCATTTTCACTCCCCACTCCCCACATTCTTGCTATGGAGGGCGTGCAGCGTAGGTTCACTAGGTTAATTCCCGGAATGGCGGGACTGTCGTATGTTGAAAGGCTGGAGCGATTGGGCTTGTATACACTGGAATTTAGAAGGATGAGGGGGGATCTTATTGAAACATATAAGATAATTAGGGGATTGGACACATTAGAGGCAGGAAACATGTTCCCAATGTTGGGGGAGTCCAGAACAAGGGGCCACAGTTTAAGAATAAGGGGTAGGCCATTTAGAACGGAGATGAGGAAGAACTTTTTCAGTCAGAGAGTGGTGAAGGTGTGGAATTCTCTGCCTCAGAAGGCAGTGGAGGCCAGTTCGTTGGATGCTTTCAAGAGAGAGCTGGATAGAGCTCTTAAGGATAGCGGAGTGAGGGGGTATGGGGAGAAGGCAGGAACGGGGTACTGATTGAGAGTGATCAGCCATGATCGCATTGAATGGCGGTGCTGGCTCGAAGAGCTGAATGGCCTACTCCTGCACCTATTGTCTATTGTCTATTGTCATAAGCATGAAATGTATGGTTATGAACGATTGTGTGAATATCTGTCTTGTAAATTCAAGGATGTAACATGTGCCCTTCTAATGGCCACTGAAGCTGAATTCTGATGCAAGCTTCTGAATGTCTACTTTCCCCCTCAGTGCTCGAAACATTGCATAGAAATGGCATTGGTTGATTCATGTCTAACTTGGAGTCACAATTCAGGTCTGCAAGCCCACCTCAAATGGGGAAGTGTCCAGTCAGGTGTCCAGAAGGATGTTATAAAATAATTAGAAACAGTCATCATTGACATCTTTAAACTCCACTACATTTCCAGTCTTTCAGCACTGAAATTAACAGAGCAACTCCTATATTCAAGCTCTTTAGAGGTAGCCAACCCATAGGTATTTAATAAATATTAGACCAAATGGACCCGTTGGGCCCAAACCTCTCCTGCATTGGTGCAGCACCCTCTCCTACCCCCCTCCCTCCCCTCCCCCTCACCCTCCCCTCCCCTCCCCACTTCCCCTTCCCCCTCTCCATCCTCCTCAACCCCCTTTATCCACCTTCCTCTCCCCTCCCTCCCTCCCCCCCACCTCCCTCCCTCCCTCCTCCCTCCCTAGGAGATAGATTTAAACTTTAAAATGTGAATAACTAAAAATATAACACCGATTTCAATAAAACTACTTGCTTTACCATTAAAGCGATGACAGTGAGTAAGGTGGGCCTAAAATTGTTACGCTATCGTGTACCGTTTTGGCTGTAGTTCGATCACAAATAAACAAACAAACAAGAGTTTTAGTATATAGATACTGACATATGGATGATTCTGTCAAAGCTACATTGTTTTGTATATTTGAGGACCTTCACCTTCAACTATTGAATTTCTTGATCAAGGAATTTTAAAAATGTTCAAGGAGTGATAATGCAGGAACAGATTTTGTTTTAAATCATTCATTTACGGATACTATAGTGGCTTTTCAGAGGCTTTTAGATAGGCTTATGGGAAGAGAGTGCAGGGAATAGTGCAGTCCTGACTTCCCATCTGTCGCGTTGGAGAGACCTTTGAACTATCTTTAATGAGACTTTATCGCACTTCAATGTTATATCTTGCACTGAATGTTGTACCCTTTATATTTCATCTATGCACTATGGATGGAAGGCTTTTCTCTGACTGGATAGAACACACACAAAAGCTTTTCACTGTACCTCAGTACACGTGACAATAATATACTAAAATAAACTAAACTAAAAGAGGGATATGGATAATGTATAGGCAGATGAGATCAGTTTAATTTGGCATCACGTTCAGCACAAACATTGTGGGCCGATGGGGTCCATTCCTGTACTGTTCTATGTTCTATGTTCCGTGTACGTTTTGTGGTTGTTGCTGCCAACATTGACATTTATTGTCCATCTCTGTTTACTGATGGACAGAGGAGGCAGGATTCTGTGAACCTTATTGATGAGTCTGGAATCAGCTACAGACCAGGCTGGGTAAGGGTGTCAGATTTCCTCTCCTGAGGGACACTGGCAAACTAGGATTAACATGACAATCTACTGGTTTAATAGACACCGTTACGATGAACAGCTTTTATTTCAATTACAAGAATGATTCAGTTACTTGAATTTATGCAACCCATCTGTAACCGTGGGATTGAAACTCACGTCTGGTAAATGTTCCACTGCTCTACTAGTTCAGTAAATTAACTGTTGTCTCACCATACCTCCGACATTTGTTGCAGCATTATCCATGAAATATGTGGTAAATATTCAGCAGATCAGGCATCATCTTGTGGACAGAAAAATATTTCACATCAATGAACTTTCAGAGAATCATAGAGTCATACGGCGTGGAAGCAGGCCCTTCGGTCCAACTTACCCACGCTGACCAACATGTCCCGTCTACTCCAGTCCCACCTGCCTGCATTTGGCCCATATCCCTCTAAACCAACCCTATCCATGTACCTGTCTAAATGTTTCTTAAACATTGCGATAGTATCTGCCTCAGCGACTTCCTCCAGCAGTTCGTTCCATATATCCACCACCCTTTGTATAAAAAAGTTTCTCCTCGGGTTCCTGTTAAATCTTTCTCCCCTCGCTTTAAACTTATGTCCTCTGGTTCTCAATTCCCCTACTCTGAGCAAGAGACTATGTGCGTTTACCAGATCTATTCATCTCATGATTTTGTGCACCTCTATAAAATCACCATCCATCCTCCTGCACTCCAAGGAATAGAGTCGTAGCTTGCTCATCTTCTCCCCATAGCTCAGGCCCTCGAGTCCTGGCAGCATCATTGGAACTGGGGAAAAATAAGCATTTGTCACTCATTTTAAAAAAGAACACTAAGAGCTGAAGTAACTCAGCAGGTCAGGCAGCATCTCTGGAGAACTCTTCTGAAGAATGGTCCATACCCAAAATATCACCTATCCATGTTCTCCAGAGATGCTGCCTGACCCACTGAGTTACTGAAGCACTTTTTTTATCCTTTGGTGTAAACCAGCATGTGCAGTTCATTGTTTCTACTAGCTAGTTTAGTAACAGCTGCAGTACCAAGAAATGCAGAAGGGACAGAATATGAGGGAAAGAGGGCTCTAAGGGTGTTATGAATGGTCTTGAACTTGAAACATTATATCTGATTCTCTTTCTGATCTGATGTTGCCTGACCTTCTGAATGCTTCCAGAATTTTCACTTTTTATTTCAGATTTCCAGCATCAACAATTTATTTGATTTTAGAGAACAACGTGGGAACTGAATTAAATTGGGAATTAGAGCAGATTACATGGCCAAAAGACTGATGGTGTAAGACAAAATGCAAAGTAATGAACAAGCAAGAAAAGAAAGATATGTCTGGTGCAGGTGCAGATAACTAAAATAAAAGCACTATTTTAGTCTGGCAAAATGGAAATGGTTCTGACCTGAAACTGTTGTACTCGGTAATAACTGCAAGGTAGTAAAGGTCTAATCAATTGAGAATATCAAGAAATTCTTGGATTTCTGTAAAGGCATATTAAACGAAACAACAAATGTTTTTTTTGAGAACTCCCACTGCAAAATTATGTCAGATACTAAGCTCAAGATGTTGTGCTTCATAAAACCAGCCTCAAACACTTCATATGCCAAATGGCCTTGCCTTCTCATACTCTACCATTGCAAAGTGCACAAAGAACAACAGAGAGGTTGTGGGTGTGAGTCACGGGCTGTGGAATGAGAAGACTGGGGCATGTGGGGTGGTGGAGGAGAGGGATCACAGAGTTGCTTAATGAGCCAAGCATTAATTACTTCATGAGAACCCCAAGGGTTGTTTTGGAGCACTGGGGAAAGATCAAAACTAGCCTCAGAGAGTATGATGGCAAGGTGACCGGATTGGGGATAAGGGCTAAGCTCACAATAAGTTTAAAAGGTAAGCCTCACCAATGTCCTGTACAACTGTAACATGACCTCACAACTTCTATACTCAATGCTCTGATTGATAAAGGTCAATGGACCAAAAGCCTTCTTAACCACCCTATCTACCTATGACGCCACTTTCAAGGAACAAGTGTTCGAATAGCTGAGCAAGTCAGGCAGCATCACTGGAGAACATGGATAGGTGATGTTTTGGGTCAGGACCCTTCTTTTAAACTTTCAAAGTAACCTAATAATTGTCCCCTTAGTCATTCATTCCTTTTAGTGGGTGGAACTACTCAAATCCGCATAAAACTGGGAACTACAATGCATGGCAAATATGTTGGATAACACTTTTCCCACATGTTTAAGTAAATGTAACCCCATGTATTTATAAAATATTGCACTGCGCTAAGCTCACTCAATTTTTCTCCTATGTCCTGCCAATGTTAGTAGCCAGTGGTGTGGCCGTGGGCCCAGATGGCTCAGACCCACAATGGCATAGGATCCTTCACCACACGTATTATTGTACGCCCTCATGAACTTCTGGAACCGTTGAAAAATTAGGTGCGCCGGGTTATAATTCACTTTGTTTCTTAATACTTTGTGTCAATACAAAGCTGGCCCTGAATAATTTATGGCACACAGCTATAGCAAAGGGCAGAGAAACAGAGCAAAAACACAAGCTGATTTATAGTAGATGGAATTGCATTCATAGCTGTAATAAAACTCAAACGCATTCACCGAATCTGAAGAATACAGGGTTACACTGGGCACACCCAGATCAATCCAGAACGTTATGCTTTAATTTACCGTTCTGGTAGCTCTTGCAGAGCAGATATTCTTTCTATTCTTGCTTGGATTTTGAGCTTGATAAAATTATGAATGTTGGATCATTAACTTTAAATGTTTAAACATTTTAAAACAATAAACAGGGCAATCTGCAAAGGCAAGACACATGTCAAGATTTGACGTTGTTTGGTCAGCCTAAATGTGTTCCAACTTTCTGTTCATCTACATTAACGATTTACTTCATCCCCACAACTGAAAGCAATAAAGCATTTACCAAAATTATTGAATACTCGTGAGAAATAAGTACACTGTTGTGTTTTTTAATTGTGGCTATCTTCATGAACTGTAAATAGAATAATATTACATTATAGATTTTACTGAAATGCAATAAACATATAACGCAAAATGTCATACAGTTATAGAGCCATACAGTGTGAAAACAGACCCTTCAGCCCAACTTGTCCATGCCCCATCTACACTAATCCCACCTGCCTGCATTTGGCCCATATCCTTCCAAACCTATCCTATCCATGTACCTGTCCAAATGTATTTTGAATGTTGTCATGGTCCCTGCCTCAACTACCTCCTCTGCCAGCTCATTCCATATACCAACCACCCTTTGTGTAAAAAGGTTGCCCCTTGGATTCCTATTAAATCTTGCCCCCCCTCACGTTAAACATATGTCCTCTGGTTCTTGATTTCCCTACTCTCGGTAAAATACTCTGTGCATTACCCTTTCTAATCTTCTTATAATCTTATACACCTCTCTAAGATCACCCATCTTCCTGCACTCCAAGGAATACAGTTCTAGCCAGCCAAACCTCTCCCTATAGTTCAAAGCTGATCACAATACTCTAAATGTGGCCTTACCAATGTCCTTTATAACTGTAACATGACCTCCCAACTTCTACACTCAATGCTCTGATTGATAAAGGCCAATGTGCCAAAAGCCTTCTTAACCACCCTATCTCTCTGTGATGCCACTTTCAAGGAACAATAACTCAGTGGGTCGGAAGCATCTCTGGAGAACATGGATAGGTGATGTTTTGGGTCGGGACCATTCTTCAGACTAGTTGGAGTGGGGGGATAGAAAACTGCAAGAGGGGAGGGCCAGGACAAAGGCTGGAAGGAATAGGTTGATACAGGCGAGGAGGGCTTTTTGATAGGCAGATGGTTAGAGAAAGGCCAGAGGCTCTGACATTTGAAGCCTAATCAATTTTCAAAATATTTTCTGAGAATACTTTCTCAAGTATTCTATCTCTGCCTTTGTTACTTTTCCACCATGGGCCCAGATTGGAAGCCAACAGAGGTGAACAGTGAGGAATTCCTGAAGCAGCTCAGCTAGCCTTTGGTCACGCTCTTAACTCAGGGGATATGGGGAGGAAATTTAGCTTCTTAACTCCAAGTGGATGTTGGGGTGCAAAACCTGGATTCCCCTTTTTCTTCACAATTTCGCCAGTTGGCTACTCCAGCTCTATTTTTGAGGATCACATAAGTGATTTACTTTTATGAATCTAATCTTATATTGTATACATTATGAGAAAGAGAGGTTATTCACCCCCTAGAATCTATGTTAATTCCCAAGGGAGCAATCCTATTTATTCCATTTCCCCTCTCCTTATTTCTCCCTGTGCTCTTTCTTTGTTAATTTCCATTTTCTTGTATTGATCCTACCTTCCTGGAAAGTGAAAACTATTACCATCTTTGCTATACATTGCTTAAATGGCATTTTTAGGTTCTAAACCTTTTATGCTTTTATTTCCTTTTCATTATTTTCTCTTCCACTTCGCAACTGGTTGCTCTATACACGTTCAAAGCGCGGTTTGTTTTTAGAGGCTTTGCAACTGAAACCAAACACACTATTGTTCACTGTAGAATAAGCAAGTGATTTTAAACCCTTAGCACAGGTTTTACCAGTTGGCAATATTTGGTTCACTTTCTTAGATGGTGTGCTTTCTTAGATAGTATCTGCTCACCGAAAGGCTTGTGTCACCTACTCGACTCAAATGCCGTGGAGAATCTCTGTGTTACTTCCATTGCATTCCTCATGATTACTGGATATTTGCAACCTGCAAATATCACTTTGATAATATTATAGTTAAACAAAATATTTTGCTGTAATCCTTTTGCCCTCCATTTTCTGTGGTTAGTTTGTTTCATGGATATTGTGCAAATCGTTTACATTCATGCAAAAGTGGACCATATTGGCCGCAGTGCAAAAAGCACCCAGCTGCAACTCTCTGTTGGTTTAGTTCCATCTTTTTAACGGGTGCCATCTTCTACAATGGATTCCCAGATTAATCCTGAGAATGTGTAGGGAGGAACTGCGGATGCTGGTTTGTACCGATGATAGATACAAAATGCTGGAGTAACTCAGCAGGTCCAGCAGCATCTCTGAAGAAAAGGAGGCAGCGTTTTGGGTTGTGACCCTTCATCAGACTGAGAGTCAGGAGAGAGACTCTCCCCTGACAGTCTGAAGAAGGGTCTCGACCCAAAACGTCACCTATTCCTTTTCTCCATAAATGCTGTCTGACCCGCTGAGTTACTCCAGCATTTTGTGTCTTAATCCTGAGAATATTCCTGATTGGTTTTGCTGTTTAAATTCCAGTGGAAATCCTATTTACATGTTTTTATATTTGCCTCTATTAAAATGACATCAGTGGACCAAGAGAATCCAAATAAAATCTGCAGCAAAAAGATGATTATTGATTGATGCTGGCAGTGCTTCTGTGAGGCCTTACACTGTTAGCTTTAACTGTAATTGCCTAATGCAAGAGATTGTCACTATTGCATATGCACCACTGTGAGTGCCACAGGCACAGAATGAAGGAATTTGTTCCTTGGAGCGCAGGAGGCTGAAGGTGGTGATCTTATTGAGATATATCAAATCATGAGGGGAATAACAGAGTCTTTTACCCAAAGTCGGGAAATCAAGAAATAGAGGACATAGGTTTAAGGTGAGAGGACTGCAGATGCTGGTTTTCAAGACAAGGCACAAGGTGCTGAGTAACTCAGCAGGTCAGGCAGCATCCTTGGGGAATATGGATAAGTGCCATTTTGGGTTGGGACTGTTCTTCAAACTGATGGAGTACAGGGGAGGCAGCTGGTGGAAAGAGATGAGGGAAGCACGTGGGTAGGGGCAGGGGGAGGGGGCAGGGGGAGGAGGGGCGCGAGGCAAGAACTGGCAGGCGGATCCAGGTAAGGGGGGGTTGATTGCCAGGTGTGCCATGTGTGGGAGATAAGGACGGACAATAATCAAGGATGGAGGTGACACGTGGAGAAGAAAAAACAGTGCAAATGGTGGAATCAGATAAGAAAGGACAATGTCAAGAATCCAGAGAGTCAAGAGCTTAGATAAAAGAAACAGCACAAATCAATGGCTTTAGATTTTAGAGGTAAGGCATGGAAACAGGCTCTTCGGCCCACCGAGTCCCTGCCAACCAGCGATCTCCATACACTAGCACTATCCTACACACTAGGGACAATTTACAATTTTACCAAAGCCAATTAACCTATACATCTTTGGAGTGTGGGAGGAAACCGGAGCACCCGGAGAAAAGCCACACAGTCACAGGCAGAACCTACAAACTTTGTACAAACAGCACCCGTAGTCAGGATCGAACCCGGATCTCTGCCGCTGTAAGGCAGCCACTCAACCACTGCGCCACTGTGCTGCTCAAAGTGCTGTAACTAACAAGTGGCTAGTCTGTTTAAATGGATAGTACTATTGCGATCTCCTGACGGCCACAGATTTGCCAACTGTAAGGACATCTCCGATGGCAGGGGATTGCCCGAGCATGCAGAGGATCACATGTACAGTACTCCATGGGCTTCAGACTCTTCCCTCTTCCTTATTTAGAGGATTGCCTTTGAAGGGATTTAAAATGAAGTGACGTGCCCTCCCACCTTGCCATCGAGTTGTCTTAGCCAAGAAGAGTAGCCCACAGCAAGGGTATAACTAACCAATAAGCATTGATAACGCTTTGCTAGTGGTCAGCAGTGCAGAACCTCGACAGAAGCTAATAATGCCAGCAAGGACCACAGCCAGCTAAGGCCTATTCAAGGGTCCAACCAAGGGAGCAAAGATGGCATCAGCGCCATCCAAGGCATTGTGAAGTGCAGAGAACATTGGATGCCTGTAGCAAAGCCAAGATGGCGGTGATCAGTCCCAAACATGACAGATAGTGATAAAGGACTTGAACAGATAGTGACAGCCTAAGTTAACTATTGCATGACTAACCGTCTGTGTGAGTTTGTGAATAAAGTCATGTTTGCACTGCGATTCAACTTGTGTACATTTGTTGGCTTCTGAAAGTATAAAGCACCTTAAGGTAAAGCACATTTAAAGTGTTATTGGTCAAAGTGCTCAGAGAGGGTAGGAGCAACAAATGGAAGTCTAACTTCTTAAGTAGACGAACAAGCATTTATCATATTAAGAATTTTATAGTCATTATATCTTTTGTTGAGTTCTGAAATTTTTATGTATCAATTTCACTGCAGTGTGCCATTTACAACTTCAGAATGCTCCAAGCCATTGCAAATGTATGGAATATTAAGGATATAATAAATAATTACACTTTTATTTTTTACAGTAACAAGTTGACCAATGAAATCTCATCTTGATTTTTTAACATTAAAAGGTTGTCAGGTGGAAAGAAAATGCATGTATTCACTTTCAGGCAAAAAACGTTTGTTGTGGTTTCTCTGAGTTGATGTAGTTGAAATATTTGGGAGTATTAAATACATTGTTTTGACCATAACAAATTGAAGTAATGGTGATTATTAAGTTAATTAAAGTTGGTAATACATGTCATATTAAGGTTGTCAGCGAGTAAAGTGGAAAAGGAAAACTTTGATTCTGGAAACATTAAATTTAATGCCAGGGGATACCTAAACTTGAAAGTCCCACATTGAAAAATCAGAAAAATCTAATCTTAGATCAATATTTTTGCCTTTAACCAAGTCACTAACCCGACTTCATCTAAGACATGGAGACATGTAAATCTGCTTGAATACAAATAAATCACAATCATCGTCGATTTGTAGGTGCACAATGGCCGTAATTATCTTCTAACCATTTTCATCAAGAATAATGGCAAAATTCCCAGGAACTAAGCAGCAGTATAATAAATGGTGTAAGTTACTTAATTCACAATTTCCTCTTTCATGATAATAGTGGAAATCTTCAGGAAAGCCTTAGCCAATAACCGCAAGTCAGTTTCTGATAGCCATTCCAGAAGAAGAGTGTAATATTTCATCAGTTTAATGGGACATTTTATACAGATGGTCCAAGGCTATGCCATTAGATATGCAGATAATTCTTTTATTTCCTATTAAATTCTTGTGAGGGAAGGAGCCTTATTTAATTCCACAAAAAAAGAATTGGAGAACCAGTGCAATTATTCACCACTATACAATTAGAAATGCAATTTGAGATATCCATATAGCCTGGGAATAATGCCTAGTTTAAATCACTATTGGCCAAAAAACATCTTCATTCGACCTCCCAAACTTGAGTTGATATGACGATGATGAGACGTTTGCTCAGGGGTTAGCATGTCTACATTCCCCAACTCTTTATTGTAAGAGTGAAAGTGAGTAAAAATCATTTTTCATATCATTTATGGTCTATGGGCTAAGAGAAGAAAACAATGCTGTTGACTGCGACTTCATAAAAAAATAAACTTAAAAATTCAAATGCAATATAGTCAAACACAACAGCCCATCCTGTCATCGGTCAAGAGTGAGTCAAGAGTGCTCAATTGTCATATGTACCAACAATAGAAAAATGAAATATTCTTAATTGCAGTAGCTTAACAGGATCGTAAACACAATAACACATGAATAATATATAATACTTTTTAAAAATCAATTAATTAATAAACATAACCTTTTGGGTTAACCTGATTACATAATGATAGTACAAAAACCAAAGTCTGTATTCAGATCAAGGTCACAATTAAAGACAAAGACAAAGGTTATAATTGCAGAGGTTAGAGTTGTGTAGAGTTCAGGAGCCTGATGGTTGCTAGGCAGAAGCTATTCTGAACCAGGTGGTTATGGTTTTGATGCTCCATGCTGACCATCAAGTATGTACTCATAATGGATTGTTCATACTTACTGTGCCTCTTGGTTTCTTCCAGGCCTGTCGATTAATGCCTTTTGCTACCTTTAAAATTCAGTCAATCATTAAACTATTTCAAACTATTCCAAAGGCATACAAGAGTCTCTGCAGATCACAATAAATTCTAGTTCTATGTATGATCCTTTATTAAAGTGGGGGACATTTCATTATCACATGGTAAGGTACCTCAAAGTGGTACACATACCCTAGTATACAATGATGGCGCCAAAGTTGAGATGGTTGAAAGCTTCAAGTTCCTAGGAGTAAATATCACCGGCAACTTGTCCTAGACTAGCCATATCAAAGCAGTGGCTAAGAAACCGCACCAATGCCTCTGCTTCTTTAGAAGGCTTAGGACGTTCGGCATGTCGCCAAGAGCTCTCAACCAACTTCTACAGAGGCACCATAGAAAGCATTTTATCAGGAAGCATCACGACATGGTTTGGGAACAGATCCATCCTAGACCGCAAGAAACTGCAGAGAATTGTGGACGCAGCCCAGATCATCACACAAACCAACCTCCCTTCCATTGACTCCATCTACACTCCATGTTGCCGCGTCAAGACCACCAGCATAATCAAGGACAAGTCCCACCCATCATTCCTTCTTCCCTCCTCTCCCATCAGGTATGAGGTACAGAAGTGTGAAAATGCACACCTCCAGATTCAGGGACAGCTTCTTCCCAGCTGTCATCAGGCAACTGAACCATTCTATCAACAACTAGAGAGTAGTCCTGAGCTAACATCTACCTCATTAGAGACCCTCGGACTATCTTTAATTGGACATCACTGGATTTTACCTTGCACTGTTATTCCCTATATCCTGTATCAGTACACTGTAGATGGCACGATTGTAATCAAGTATGGTATTTCTGCTGACTTCATAACATGCAACAAAATGCTTTTCACTGTACATCGTTACACGTGACAATAAACTAAATTAAACTAAACTAAACTGAGGTAAGTCTGAGACATCTCCTCACAGATGCCAGAGTATCTACACTAGGACTTCAACAGAAAAGAGAGCTTATTCCAAATTCAGCTGCTGCACCAGCAATGTCTCAATGATTTGTTGCTATTGTTTTCCTTAAAGAAGGTTTACCCAGATCTTTATATATTCATCTTTGGTCTCATGTGTTGGTTATTCTGAACAGCTGTTGCTTCTGCTTCTCTTTCTCAAAATGCCATTGTTTAAATCCAGTAATATGATTCTTAATTTTGGCAACTGATACTCTATGAGCTCCACATGGTTAATTGCCTTAACCTGGGTCTTCTCAGATTTACTGCTTATAATTCAGTCATCTTGATTCATTATGTTATTATTATTTAAGTCCCTTCATTGTAACAGCGTTTTCTATTTTCTTTACCCCAGGAAAAAAACTAGCAAAATGAATACATGCTTAATTAATTAATCAATGACTATTTTTTAACATTATTTAAATAAAATATATGATTAAAGCTGATTATTATTAAATATTTTATGGCCCCAAGTGTTCTTGTCTCACACCCTGATATCTTTTTACTTTAACGTCCTTTTTACTTTTGTATTTCATTCTAAATATTGTCACAGGAGAAATGGGTATGTCTTAACTATTGTCATATAAATAGCAACGGTCAATAACTAAATGAATTAAAAGGAATAAAGACATTTTTCTGACTTATCCGAGGCTAACAAGACTAACTACCGTCTGAATGAAAAAGTTACCTCTGAGGTCCCTCTTAAATCTCTCTCCTCTCACTTTAAGCCTATGCCCTCTACCCTTTATCCTCTTCTCTTCATGTTGTAAATCTCAATATGGTCACCCCTCACACTTTTACACTTCAAAGAAAAATATCCCAGCCTATCGAACATCTCCCTATAACTCAAACCTGCAAGTCCCAATAACAATCTGATTAATCTCTTCGGCACCCTTTCCGACAAGCACCAACTTCCTATTACACATGATTGGTGTGGAAGCATGACAATTCGTGGCTCCGGTCACGTGTGGCTGCGCTTAACGGCTGCGGCTCTCTGGCAGTCTGTTTGTCTTTTTTTTTTTGTGTGTGTCGGTGTTGGGATGGTTTTTGTTTCTGTTTTTGGCTGTGTATGTGTGGGGGGTGTGGGGGGGTGGGGGAAACCTTTCTTTTATTGGGTCTCTTCCCCGGGGCGCAGCTCGGCCGCGGGGCCTTCCATCGCCCGCGGGGCCTTCCAGCTCGGCCGCTGGACTTAACATCGCCGGCGCGGCTCGGCTGCGGGACGTTTCAGTGCCCGGTGCGGCTCGGCCGCGGGACTTAACATCGCCGGCACGGCTCGGCTGCGGGACGTTTCAGTGCCCGGTGCGGCTCGGCCGCTGGACTTAACATCGCCGGCGCGGCTCGGCTGCGGGACGTTTCAGTGCCCGGTGCGGCTCGGCCGCTGGACTTAACATCGCCGGCGCGGCTCGGCTGCGGGACGTTTCAGTGCCCGGTGCGGCTCGGCTGCTGGACTTAACATCGCCGGCGCGGCTTGGCCGCGGGACGTTTCAGTGTCCGGTGCGGCTCGGCCGCGGGGCCTTCCATCCCCTTGCGGGGGCTGTGCGTGTCGGTTGCCTCGGTAGGGGTCGAGCTGCCTGTCCGTGGGCGCGGGCGGGGGGGAAGAGAGTGGAAGTTTTGTTGCCTTCCATCACGGTGAGGGGGTGTTTGGAGTCACTGTGATGGATGTTGGTGTTGGGGTCGTGTGTCCTGTGTTCTTTTCTTTTTTGCTGTGTCTTGTGACTGCTGAAATTTTGTTCGGTATTTATACCGAATGACAATAAAGTTCTGTTATGTTATTCCTCGTATGCTGTCTCCAGTGGATTTCCTTGTAGCATTTTGTACTCATGTATGATATGATTTGTCTAGATAGTTCCCAAAACAAGTTTTTCACTATATCTCAGTGCATGTGACAATAACAATAATCACAATAATAACAATAATAACTTCATAACATACTTCCCAGGCCCTGTTATATGTTTGATGAAAATGGAAAGAAACAAGATTTGAATCGACTGAGAAAGATCTCAGGAGGTTATTTGTCGTTCTCCAGATGATGATCTTTTATATGATATTTGTAGAGATGTAAAAAATGCCTTGGGTCTGGATACTGTGAACAGCCCTGATCTCCATATTATATAAGCCCCTAAAAGGCAGCCTATAAGAATGATTTAGTTCAGAGATACAACGCAGAAACGGGCCCTTCAGCCTACTGAGACCACGCCAACCAGCGATCCCTGTAGACTAACACTATCCTACTCACACTAGGGACAATTAACAATTTTTACTGAAGTTATTAACTTACAATCCTGTACATCTTTGGAGTGTGGGAGGAAACCGTAGCACCCAGAGAAAATCCATGTACTCATGGGGAGAGTGACTGACTTCATACATACAGCACCCCTAGTCAGGATCGAACCCGCTGCTATGACGCTGTAAGGCAGCAACTCTACCACTGCACCACCATGCTTGGTGCCGGTGAGTGGGCTGGGGTCTTTCCTCCTGCGCCCTTGGAAGCATTCTAGGTATTTCGAGGTTGGCTGCGGAAACTGCCCCATGGCTGAACGTAAGGCGAGAGAAAGCACATTCCATGGTCAATGTGTCCAAATCAAGGTGTTATTGGAGTGGGCTGCTTGACAGCCTGTGCAGCAGCTGACGATGAGTGAACCAGATGCTGCTCCAAGAGGCCACGTGCCTGGATCGGACATGGCCTGCAGAGGCACAGAGCATCGGAGCAGCGGTGGAGGACATCAAAAACATTGCCTGGCCAGAACAGCCCTTGCCACTCCAACCCAGTGCCACTGCCAGGACAACAGGCCTTTATGGTTTAGTTTAGACACTACATTTTTAACAACTCTGTACTTATATAATACAAAATGGCACCAGAAACATGGTGACTTTTGTGTACTGTCTCTGTATAATCTACTGTTCTTACACTCTTGTACTTAAGTATGATCATGCTTATGTTTAGCCAAAATTTTACTGAACTGCATGCAAAAACCAAATGGTACATGTGATAATAAAGTAACATTGAGCCATTGAACCATTGAACCACTAGAACTGCGCACTGTAATCCAAGTTCCAAGACCATCTTTAAATTTGTCGATGATACCTCTGTTGGACAAATAATGGGTAATGATGAGTGAAAGCACGTAATAATCTGATTGAATGGGACTAGAACAACAATCTTACTCTTAACATTAGCAAGACCAAGGACCTGGTGGTTGACTTCATGAGGGGAAAGCAGGGAATCCACAAAACTGTCTTCATCGATGGGATGGCAGTGGAGAGTTTCAAAAGCTTCAATTTCCAATCACAAAGAAAGATCATCAATGCCTCTACTTGCTTAGATTTTTATCCACAACTACTTTATCGAATCTCTACTGGTGTACGGTAGAGCATATACTGACTAATTGCATCACAGCTTGGTTCAGCAACTCGAATGCTCAGCAAAGAAGGAAACTGCGGAGAGTTCTCGTCCGGTCCTCCCCACTGCCGAAGGGATCTATCGGAGCCGCTGCAGTCAAAAAGACAGCCAGTATCAAAGACCCACACCACACTGGCCACACTCACATTTCACTACTACCTTCAGGAAGAAGGTATAGGAACCTAAAAACTGTGACCACCAGATTCAAGAACAATTGCTTCCCTGAAACCATCAGGCTCTTGATCACTCCATAACACGAACCTCAGCAACTATGATCTTATATCGACTGCATCTTTGGTTGCATTTTGGACTTCAGTTTTACACTACCATGGTTATCCAGTATCCCAGCTGTTAATTCATTGTATTATGATTATCATCTGTGTGTTATTTCATTTATGGGCCTGTTAAGCTGCAGCAAGTGAGAATTTAATTATTCCATTGCCAGTACAGAGGGCAATTAGACACTCTTATCTCTTTTGTCACCTATTGCTTTTACAGCTCCATCATGGTGTCCCAACTTTTGTTACCCTTCAATACTCTTTCCAATGAAGTCAAGCATGCAAAATGTGTTTCTTCACCACCCTGCTCATCTGGCTCAACACTTTCAGAGAACCATGCACCGATATTGCTAGAATTCTCTGTTCTACAGCACTCTCCTGGGCTCCACCATTTACTGTCAATCTCCTCCACCACACACTCTACACTGACAAACTGCATTACTGAAATAAAATCTTGGCTTCAATCAAACTTCCTCAAACTCAATTGCAACAAATCTGAAATCATCATCATTGGTCCAAAAATGCTCACCAAATCCACCCAAAACTTCATCCTCAACATTGATGGTCTCCCAGTATCCACCTCACCTCACATCCGGAATCTTGGAATCATCCTTGATCAAACCCTCTCCTTCGACAAACACATCAAACACATCACAAAAACAGCCTTCTTCCACCTCAAAAACATTGCCCGTCTCCGTCCATCCCTCTCCTCCACAGCTGCAGAAACCCTCATCCACGCCTTCATCACCTCCCGTCTGGACTACTGCAACAGCCTCCTCTATGGCGCACCCTCAAAAATCATCAATAAACTTCAATACATTCAAAACTCCGCTGCCCGTCTACTCACACACACCTCGATCCGTGACCATATCACCCCAGTCCTTTATAAACTCCACTGGCTCCCCATCCCCCAGAGAATCCAGTACAAAATCCTCCTCATAACCTACAAAGCCCTCCATAACCTGGCCCCATCCTACCTGACCGACCTCCTCCACAGGCACACTCCCACCTGCACCCTCCGCTCTGCCGCTGCCAATCTCCTATCCCCCCACATCCGGACTAAACTCAGATCCTGGGGGGACAGGGCTTTCTCCATCGCTGCTCCCACCCTATGGAACTCACTACCCCAAACCGTTAGAGACTCCCCCACACTCACCACATTCAAAACATCGCTGAAGTCTCACCTGTTCAGTACTGCCTTCAACCACTGAAGGTCACCTCACCTACTGTCTCCTTTCTCTGTTCATTTATTTATTTACTTATTTATCTATTTATTAATTTCCCTATGTTCTCAAAATCTCTGTAAAGCGTCTTTGAGTATATGAAAAGCGCTATATAAATAAAATGTATTATTATTATTATTATTATTACTGTGTAAGTCATGCCTTGACATACCAAAGTGCAACATCACATAATCTCGCACTTGTTAAGAGTTGAATTCCATTTGCCAGTCTGTGTCCCATCCCCCCTCACCTCCAACTGATCTAGATCCCATTTCATATTCTTACTCGCTCTCTGCTTTACCACCAATTTAGGTGTAATTTGCAAATCTGCCGACAATATTAACTATATTGTCATGGAAAGCATGAATGTAGATAACAAACAACAGAAACCAGTGTGTTTCCCTTTCACTGGATGCTACTGACCTATGGTGACAGGGGAGTCTGGTTCATTGTCTGTAGGGTGTGTGTCTGTGAGTCTGATTTTGTAAGGCTGCTGCTTGGCCAGTCGGTCAGACAGCTTTCCCAATCGGGACAGCGGTTCGCAGATGTTTGTGAAGAGGGCTTGCAAGGTCGACTGGCTGGGACCAATTATGCTGAGTCTGGTGCTTTAGCCAATGCCGGGTGGTCTGATTTGTCTCTTTTATTTTGCTTTTGGGCAGTGGCTGTGATTCAGCTAAATATCTTGCTGGGTTATTTCAAAGTCATCCACATTGCTGTGATTCAGCTAAATATCTTGCTGGGCCATTTCAAAGTCATCCACATTGCTGTGGGTCTGGAACTGCATGTAACTCAGACCAAGTAAGAAATATGTTTAACAGACTTACTTCCCATTCATGAGGCAGTCGGGTTTTATTTTAACAAGGCAACAATCCAGGCAATTTCATAGTCATCTAACTAAGATTCAATTGTGCTTTTCTTCTTAAATTCCAAATTGAAGCAGATGGTTTTTGTTTTACGAAAACAGGTTTCGTGTTCATCATTACGAAAATGAATTGCGTTTTTTTAAATTCCTGATTATAAACTGAATTTCAATTCCACAGCTGCCATGGATGACCCTCAATTGATTTCACTGAATTAATATTTCTGGCATTTGGTAATTAATTAACTTAAGAAATATGTCACCACCATATAAGTAACAGCTATCAAACTGTGTTCACTGAAAGGTCCTCTATTCTTTCAGATTCTATCACTTTTTTAACATATTTATTTCTACATTCTGGGCATCATCAGCAGGGCAAACATTTATTGCCCATACATAAATTGGTATATGAAAAGGATGGGTTTAGAGGGATATGGGCCAAATGCAGGCAGGGGGGACTAGTGTAGATGGGGCATGTTAGTCAGAGTTTGTCTGATGCTCTACCTCATTGGGTCTATAGCCAGTATTTGCTGACCATTTAACACCTCTTCACATTCGCAATACTGACGTTTCAGTCCTGAGCCTCCTCCATTGCCAGAGTATGGCCACAGGCAACTGGAGAAACAGCACCTCATATTCCACTTGGGTAGCTTACAACCCATCTGTATAAACATTGAATTTTCCACTTTCAAATAATGACCACATATTCTGCTTGGGTAGCTTACAACCCAATGGGAAGCACATTAAATTCTTCAATTTTAGATAACTAACCTACAAACCCGCCCTCTCTGCCCCCCTGCCGTTTTTTCCCCTCACGCCTCTCTTCTCTAAGCCTCACTTGAACATGCACCCAGATGTGGATCGCATGCCTTTCTGCCTTTACACTTTAGACTTTAGAGCCACAGCGTGGAAACAGCCTCTTCAGCCCACCAAGTCAATAGACAATAGACAATAGACAATAGGTGCAGCAGTAGGCCATTCGGCCCTTCCCGCCAGCACCGCCATTCACTGTGATCATGGCTGATCATGCACAATCAGTACCCTGTTCCTGCCTTCTTCCCATATCCCTTGACTCCTCTATCTTTAAGAGCTTTATCTAACTCTCTCTTGAAAGCATCCAGACAATTGGCCTCCACTGCCTTCTGAGGCAGAGAATTCCTCAGATTCACAATTCTCTGGATGAAAAAGTTTTTCCTCATCTCCGTTCTAAATGGCCTACCCCTTATTCTGAAACTGTGGCCCCTGGTTCTGGACTCCCCCAACACCGGGAACATGTTTCCTGCCTCTAGCGTGTCCAATCCCTTAATAATCTTATATGTTTCAATAAGATCCCCTCTCATCCTTCTAAATTCCAGTGTATACAAGCCCAGTCACTCCATTCTTTCAACATATGACAGTCCCGCCATCCCGGGAATTAACCTTGTGAACCTATGCTGCACTCCCTCAACAGCAAGAATGGCCTTCCTCAAATTTGGAGACCAAAACTGCACACAATACTCCAGGTGTGGTCTCACTAGGGCCCTGTACAACTGCAGAAGGACCTCTTTGCTCCTATACTCAACTCTTCTTGAAGGCCAACATGCCATTAGCTTTCTTCACTGCCTGCGGTACCTGCATGCTTACATTCAGTGACTGAAGAACAAGGACACCCAGATCTCGTTGTATGTCCCCTTTTCCTAACTTGTCACCATTCAAATAATAATCTGCCTTCCTGTTCTTGCCACCAAAGTGGATAATCTCACATTTATCCACCTTAAACTGCATCTGCCATGCATCTACCCACTCATCCAACCTATCCAAGTTACCTTGCATTATCATAGCATCCTCCTCACAGTTCACACTGCCACCCAGCTTTGTGTCATCTGCAAATTTGCTAATGTCACTTTTAATCGCTTCATCTATGTCATTAATGTATATTGTAAATAGCTGCGGTCCCAGCACCGAGCCTTGCGGTACCCCACTAGTCACTGCCTGCCATTCTGAAAGGGACCCATTTATCCCTACTCTTTGTTTCCTGTCTGCCAATCAATTTTCTATCCATGTCAGTACCCTACCCCCAATACCATGTGCTCTAATTTTGCCCATTAATCTCCTATGTGGCACCTTATCAAAGGCTTTCTGAAAGTTCAGGTACACTACATCCACTACATCCTTGTCCATTTTCCTAGTTACATCCTCAAAAAATTCCAGAAGATTAGTCAAGCATGATTTCCCCTTTGTAAATCCATGCTGACTCGGAACGATCCTGTTACTGCTATCCAAATGCTCCGCAATTTTGTCTTTTATAATTGACTCCAGTATCTTCCCCACCACCGATGTCAGGCTAACTGGTCTATAAATTCCCTGTTTTCTTTCTCCTTCCTTTCTTAAAAAGTGGGATAACATTAGCTACCCTCCAATCCACAGGAACTGATCCTGAATCTATAGAACATTGGAAAATGATCACCAATGTGTCCACGATTTCTAGAGCCACCACCTTAAGTATCCAGGGATGCAGACCATCAGGCCCTGGGGATTTACCAGCCTTCAGTCCCATCAGTCTACCCAAAACCATTTCCTGCCTAATGTGAATTTCCTTCAGTTCCTCCTGGGTCCGCTGACCACTAGTACATCTGGGAGATTGTTTGTGTCTTCCTTAGTGAAGACAGATCCAAAGTACCTGTTCAACTCGTCTGCCATTTCCTTGTACCCCATAATAAATTCACCTGTTTCTGTCTTCAAGGGACCCACATTTGTCTCAACAATTTTTTTCCTCGTCACATACCTAAAGCAGCTTTTACTATCCTCCTTTATATTCTTGGTTAGCTTACCTTCGTACTTCATCTTTTCTCCCCGTATTGCCTTTTTAGTTATCTGCTGTTGCTCTTTAAAAGTTTCCCGATCCTCTGGCTTCCCGCTCATCTTTGCTATGTTATACTTCTTCTCTTTTATTTTTATATTGTCCTTGACGTCCCTTTTCAGCCACGGTCGCCTCTCACCCCCCCCCCCCTAGAATCATTCTTCCTCTTTTGAATGAACTGATCCTGCACATTCTGTATTATTCCCAGAAATGCCTGCCATTGTTGTTCCACTGTCATCTCTGCTAGGGTCTCTTTCTAGCCCAACTTTGGCCAACTCCTCCCTAATGCCTCCATAGTCCCCTTTGCTCAACTGTAATACTGACACTTCTGATTTTACCTTCTCCCTCTCAAATTGCAGATTAAAACATCATATTATGGTCACTATCTCCTAATGGCTCCTTTACCTTGAGTTCTCTTAACAAATCTGGTTTATTACACAACAAATCCAGAATTGCCTTCTCCCTGGTAGGCTCCAGCACAAGCTGCTCTAAGAATCCATCTCGGAGGCACTCCACAATATCCCTTTCTAGGGGTCCATTACCAAGCTGATTTTCCCAGTCGGACTGGAAGCATTGTCTGCCCCGACAGCTCCCAAGAGGGTGTACCTGTTTTCATTAAGCACAGCCACCGGGGTCTGCTGCACTCGACGTTTACTCCCCTTTCTCACAGTCACCTACCTTCGCTCTTCCTGTATTCTTGGCCTGACAACCTCACTGAAAGTCCTGTCCAGGAAACTCTCGTTTTCCCGGATGGCCCTGAGGTCATTCAGCTGCTTCTCCAGTACCCCAACACGTTCATTCAGGAGCTGCACCTGGACACAAATAATCTCTGCCGACTATCATGCCGCCACTGTGCCGCCCCTATATTCCTTCCTCTAGCTTCACAATTTGCACTCATACCTTCTCTTTTTTCATCTCTGGCCTTTGTCAAACCATCTGAGAATCACACACACACACCTCTCCTATATCTTTCTACCACACACAAGGCTTTGTCCTGCCCTTCCTTTCTTGCAGATTTCTCCCCCCCACCCCAGCCCCACCACAATCAGTCTGATACCGACCCGAAATGTCACCTATCCACGTTCTCCAGAGATGCTGTCTGACCTGCTGAGTTACTCCAGCACTTGTATTTTTTTTAATTACTGGGCCAATAATTATCACTGGGTAGTGTTGCAAGATTGGGTGCAATGTGCAGGTTCCTATTTGCTGGAGTAACTTGTATGGAAGAATGACAGTTTACATGGTATCTGCGAGTGCAGTATATGCAACACATGTGGAATGAGTGATTGGAGGAGTAGGGAGCTGGAAGGCTGACAGGAGCGAAGTCTGTGTCTGACATTAATAGGGGAGTGTGGGGTTTGCGTTTCTAATTGAGGATGTGTTGAGAGGAGAATCAGACCCATGCTGACACATGGGGTCAGGATTGGTGATTGATGCTGTGAATAGAGGAACTGAAAGCACATCTTGGTCACATGCGCATGTCCCAGTGTTTCCCTGCACTCCTTCTCCACCCACATCCTTAATTACAGACCCAGTCCCATCTGTCATCAAGTTTGCTCATACAATTCTCCAAAGTATTGGGAGGTTACAGATGTTTGCCAAACTTGGCAAGGGAGTCAGGTTTAGTTGAAGTCACAATACATCAGCACTGCCATAGGTCTGCAGTGGGAAATGTAGTTAAAAAATGAAAGTCAAGGCGATACACCAAAGGCAAAATGTTGCACTGCAGTAAGGCTTAGTGGAAGGAATGGGAGTCAGATCCTTTTAGACAGAGTTTAGAGATACAGCGTGGAAACAAGGGTCTTCAACCCACCGAGTCCGCGCCAAGCAGCGATTTCCCACCACACTAGTTCTATCCAACACACTGCGGACAGTTTACAATTTTATCAAAGCCAATTAACCTACAAACCCTGCACATCAGGGAAAGGTGCAAACTCTGTGCAGACAGCGCTCATAGTCAGGATCAAACCTGGGTCTCCAGCGCTGCAAGGCAGCAACTTACCACTGCACCACTGTGCTGCCCATTTGGCGGACACTGATTTGAATAAATAGATTGATTGCATGAGAAGAGATTAAGCAGCCTGTATTCTCTTGACTTCAGAAGAAGAGAGGTGATCTTAATGAATTGTACAAATTGTTACAAAGCTGGGCAGGGAAAACAAAGGGATGATACTTCCTTTGGATGGAACTAGGCACCAAATCGCAAAATATGGGATTGGCCATTCAAAATACAAATGAGAAGGGATTTCTTCATCCAGAGAATAGTGAATTTTCTACAATGGAGACCAAGACACTGCATATTCAAGACAAAGATTTTTAGTGGTAATGCAGGATAGTTGCTCTGAATTAGAGAATCAGCCTAAAATCAACCTTGAATAACAGCACAGGCCACTCTGCATGGCCCACTCTGCTTCTATTTCTTACCATGAAATCATACAACACAGAAACAGGCCCACCTTGGCCATGTCAATCGTCCAAATCACTTTATAGAATGCAAAGGTCCCAGCACCTACCCCGCTGGTACAATATTTATTACACATTTTGAGTCAAGCCAACACCAATCCACCACTGTTCTCTGCCTCCAATCACCAAGCCAATTTTGGATGCAGTTTGCCAACACACCTCAGTTCCCCTGAGCCTTAACCATCTGCCCAGGCCTACCATGTGGGACCATGCCAAAGGCCTGACCAAAGTCCATGTGAAACACAACTACTGTTCTGTCTTCATCAGTTTTCTTAATTACCTCCCAAAGGTTTAGATTTAGGTTTATTATTGGCATGTGTATCGAGCTACAATGAAAAACTTTGTTTTGGGTAGTATTCAATCAGATCAGATAACACGATACATAAATACAATCCAGTCAAACTCAAGCACAAGAAGTAGACCGAAGGAAAAGACACAGAGTTCTCAGCATTGTAAAGCACCAGTTCCATAGATATAGTCCAGTCCTCAATGGGGTAGAGGTAAATCGGACAGTACCCTAGCTTATGTTAGGAACATTCAGAAACCTGATAACAGCGGGGAAGAAGCTGTTCCTGAGTCTTTCATGCTTCTGTACTTTATGCCCGGTGGTTCCTGGGAGAATAATGAATGACCGGGGTGGGACGTTAACAAGTTCACAAGTTATAGGAATAGAATTAGGCGATTTGGCTCACCGAGTCTACTCCGCCATTCAATCATGGCTGATCTTTGCCTCCTAATCGCATTTTCCTGCCTTTCCATAACCCTTGACACCCGTTCTAATATAGAACGACTATCTCTGCCTTAAAAATATCCACTGACTTGGCCTCCACAGCCCTCTGTGGCAATGAGTTCCACAGATTAAATTCACTCTGACCAAAGAAATTACTCCTCACCTCCTTTCTAAAAGAGCACCCTTTAATTCTGAGACTTTGACCTCTGGTCCTCGACTTTCCCACTAATGGAAACATCCTCTCCACATCCACTCTATCTATGCCTTTCATTATTCTGTAAGTTTCAATGAGATCCCCCCTCAGCCTTCTAAATTCCAGCGAGTTCAGGCCCAGTGCTGTCAAATGCTCATCATATGTTAACCCATTCATTTCTGGAGTCATTCTTGTAAACCTCCTCTGGACCCTCTACAGAGCCAACACATCCTTCCTCAGATATGGGGCCCAAATTTGCTCACAGTACTTGAAATGCATCTTAACCAGTGCCTTAAAGAGCCTCAGCATTACATCTCTGTTTTTGTATTCCAGTCCTCTTGATATAAATGCTAGCATTGAATTTGCATTGAAGTCTTGGATTATGCTGGGTGCTTTTCCAAGGCAGCATGAAGTATAGATGGAGTCAATGGTGGAGAGTCTGGAGAAGGACAGAGTTACATCTACAACTCTCTACAATTTCTTGTGGTCTTGGGCAGAGATGTTCCCTAAAAAAGCCGTGATACCTGATAGTATACTTTCTATGGTGTAACTGTCATCATTTGTATAAGACATTGGAGTCATGCCATATTTCCTCAGTCTCCAAAAGGAAGCAGGTGTGCCCACTTGGTCATTGTTCCAACGTGTTGGTCCTCAAAAAATGTAATTAGCTTTGTGAGCCTAATCTCCCCTGCACAAAACCGTACTAACTCCTCAACAGAATCCGCATTTCCAAATTAACATAAATAGTGTCCCTCAGTGTCTTCCACAACAACCTCTCTATCATTGATGAATGACTCACAGGTCTGTAGTTTCCAGCTTATCCCCACTGACCTGTGTGAACCAGTGGACTACATTAGCTCTCCTCCAGTCTCCTGGTACTTCACCTAATGAAGGTGCAAAGATCTCCAGCATATCCCCAACAATCTCTTCCCTTGTTTCCCTTAACATCCTGGAGTAGATCCCGAAGCCAATTGTTCTAGGTCTGCCTTCATCTTGATGCAAAAGTGCTGCAGAATACCAGCGCACCCATCCTTGACTCTCCAGCTCCACACCCTCTCCCTGGTGAATACTGACATGAAGTATTCATAAAGGAAATGGTGCCTTGTTTACAACACAGTCGAGAGCATGTCAAAGGTAGACACAAAGTGCTGGAATAACTCAGCAGGTCAACCAGCATCTTTGGAGAAAAGGACGCCTCGGGCGGAGACCCTTCTTCAGACTGAGAGTCAAGGCAATGTCCTTATCACAGCTTTAAAGAGCACACAGGGACGGCAACATTGCATAGCACAGGTTGCATGCCTTCTGTTGTATAAATGTGAGCCTTTGTTATCCCTGCTGCTTGATCAGGCACAATAGGAAATAATAAAAAAACACCATGGGAGTCTTAACTTATGATGCTGCTGATAAAGGCAAGAGATCTGTTGGGAGAAGTTTTGAGGGAAGAATTTGGAAATTAACGAAATGCACAGTAATTGTTAATCACACTTCAAGCAGCAACTAAATGAAGATGATAGTGCCCTTCCATGCTCCTTACTTTTTGATAAATCGACTGAAATTTCAATGCAGAAAACTGTTGGTGTTTGTGTATGAGCAGAATATACCAAAATACATATCTTGGAATGATAGAATTACCACAGGCATGAGTTACTGATACAACACAGACTATTATGGATTCCATCAATGACCAATAATGACCTTAATATTGTGACGATTGTTAAATTGTTACTGGCAATGCTGATGACATGTGTGGTATGAGACTCTTTGTCTAAACTATTTTGAAGGAAAGGCAGCTGCTTTATAACTAATACAAGGTGTTTACCATTCCCTTGGTGCTGCTGTTCAAAAGGCCATTCAAAATCTTCTTAGCAAATTTGGACTTGATGAGAAAGGAAATGTCTGACTTATTTCTTCATTCTGCAGAAATACAGGTTGAATGCAGGGACTTCCATCAAATGTTAAATGTAAACCCGCTGCTTCAGATAATGAAGTTCCATAGCGCCAAGTTTCTTATACCAAACACTGCTCTTCCATTGGAATGCTACATTGAAGGTGCAATGGCAAAGCCAAGTTTGTCTACCTCACTTTTTGAAGCCAGTGCTGATTGAAATGAAGACAGTAAACAACATTTTCCAGTTGACTCCGGATACACGTTGCATACATTCCATAGCCTGCTCAGACTTTACATATGAACTCTACAGGGATCGTAAAGCCAAGTGTTGTCAGTACAAAGATCCCTTTGCTGAGTTGGGATAAAGCAGACCTGCAGCTACATCCCAAGTAAACTACAAGCTTCTACAGATGCGCCATAGACAGCATACTGTTGGGATACATAACAGCTTGGTTTGGGAAGGGAACAGCTCAGCCCAAGCCAACAAGAAATTGTAGAGATTTGTAGATGTAGCCCAGAACATCGCACAGACCACATATGCCACCATTGACTTATCTACACTTCAAATTGTCTTCAGAAAGTAGCTAACATAATTAAAGACTCGTCCCACCCTGGCCATTCCTTCAATTCCCTGCTCCCATCGGGCAAGAGATATAGAAGCTTGAAAACACGCTTCACCAGACTCAGGAACAGGTTCTTCCCCTCAGTTATCAGACTTCTGAATGGTCCATCCATAAGCTAGGATTCACCTCTACCCTACAGTGGGCATTGGGCTTTCTCTTTAGAATTGTCTGCTACAATGCTGAGAACTATATTCTGCACTCTGTATCTAACCCTTTACCCTACCTACTTTACTTGAATTGGTCATAATTGTATTTATGTAAAGTATTATCTGATCTGATTGGATAGCATGCAAAACAAAGCTTTTCATTGAACTTCGGCAGTAATAAACCTAAACCTAAACCTACCTGTTTTCGCTAAAGATGCAGTTATAGAGTCATAGAGTGATGTAGTGTGGAAAAAGACCCTTCGGTCCAACTTGCCCTCACTGCCAACATGTCCCAGCTACACCAGCCCCATCTACCTGCATTTGGTCCATATCCCTCCAAACCTGTCCTATCCATGTACCTGTCTAACTGTTTATTAAACATTGGGATAGTCCCAACCTCAACTACCTCCTCTGGCAGCTTGTTTCATACATCCACTACCCATTGTATGAAGCAGTTATCTCCAGTTACATCAACTTAGTAAAGCCACAGCTCACCGCTCATCAAATGCAACGTCAACAGACTCTGGATATACTGAAGGACATCGGAGCTATTCTGATGGAGTGATTCTGCTATTAGCATCAGCATCGTTGATCCAGAGACATGATTTTGGATCCAAATATGGCAGTGGGTAATCTTAAATTCAAGTAATTTACAAATGTTTCTTTTGACTGCATAGTGGTATAGCTGGTGGAGCTGCTGCCTCACAGAGCCAATGACCCGGTACAATCCTGACCCTGGGGGCAGTCTGTGTGGAGCGTGCACATTCTCCCTGTGACCGCGTGAGTTTCATCTGGGTGCTCCAGTTTCCACCGGCATCTCAAAGACGTTCAGATTTGCCAGTGAATTGCCCTCCGTGAATTGCCAACAATTTGCATGAAGGAGATGTGAAGGATTCATATAACTAGTGTGAACGAGTGTAGAACTAGTGTGAATGAGTGATCAATGGAAATTATTATCTTTGCATTGGAAAGTGATTGGTAAATGGTGAGAATGCCGAATTCTTCACAAAGTAAGAATTCCAAAAGCATTAAAATAAATGAGCAGGAAGACACAAAATGCTAGAGTAACTCAACGGGACAGGCAACATCTCTGGAGGGAAGGAATGGGCGACATTTCAGGTCGAGACCCTTTACTTCAGTCTAAAGAAGGGTCTTGACCCGAAACGTCGCTCATTCCTTCTCTCCAGAGATGCTGCCTGTCCCGTTGAGTTACTCCAGCATTTTGTGTCTGCCTTCGATTTAAACCAGCATCTGCAATTCCTTCCTACACAAAATAAAAGAGCAGTTCATTTGTCATGGTTGTACTCGATGGAGAACAAATGTAGTGGAGGAGAATTTGGGCTCTTGTCTTCCAAAAGGCATTACCTAAACCTTTGGATATGCATAGGCCCCAGCCACACCTGCCTTTCAGTTGGCAATGTAGAACAGTCTCTTTTGCAAATTCACACTGGCTCCCCTCCCCAACTCTTTCTCAGCTACATGAATAATCATATTGATGCTGCTTTCTGCACTCATGCAGAACCTGTCCATTTTTTCACCTATGGTGCTAACTTCCAAATTCATTTGGATGGGTGCTGACACTTCACTTCTGTTTCTGATCTCATTGTCTTCATCTTAGGAACCAAGCTACCCATTGATATAGTTTAGTTTGGTTTACTTTATTGTTGTCACATGTACCGAGGTACAGTGAAAAGCTTTCTTGTTACATGCTAACCAGTCAAAGAAAAGACTATACATGATTCCAATCAAGTTGTCCACAGCACATAGATAAAGAATACAACATTTAGTGCAAGATAAAGTCTGATAAAGTCCACTTAAAGATTGTACAAATGTCTCCAATGTGGTAGATGAGAGGTCAGGACCACCTTCCAGCTGACGAGAGGGCCCTTCAGTTGCTTGATAAAACCTGGGAAGAAACTGTCCCTAAATCTGGTGGTATGCATTTTCAATCTTCCGTACCTCTTGCCTGATGGGAGAAGAGGGGAGGACGTGACCGGATTGAGACTGGCAGCCTTGCCGAGGCAGCGTGAAGTTTAGATGAAGTCAAAACTGAAAACTGAAACTGAAACTGAATAGAAGGGAGGCTGGTTTGTGTGATGGTCTGGGCTTTGCCCACAACTCTCAGCAATTCCTCGCAGTCTTGGTGGAGCTGTTCCCAAACCAGGTTGCGATGCATCCTGATAAAATGCTTTCTGCGGCACATCAGTAGAAATTGGTGAAGGTTATTGAGGACATGCCAAACTTTCTAAGCCCTCCAAGGAATTAGATATTAACCATAAACCCACTGACACCCACAGCTACCTTGACTACACCTCCTCCTTTGTTATCTCCTGTAAGGACACCATCCCTTTCTCTCAGTTTCTCCATCCTTGCCCGAACTGTTTCTCAAGATGAGACTTTCCATTCTAAGACTTCAGAAATATCCTTCTTCAGGAAACATGGCTTCCCTTCCGCTGTAGCTGCTGGAGCCCTGAGTTGCAGCTCCTCAATTTCCTACATATCTACTCTCATCCCTCCTTTCTCCAGACAGCAACGAAAAAGGCTTCACTTGGTTACCTCTTGGGTTTCCGCCAAGTTCTCCGGTTTCCTCCCACAACCCAATGACATGCGGGTTTATAGGTTCAGTGGCCTCTGTGAAATTGGCCAGAGTGTGTTGGGAGTGAATGCAAAAGTGGGATAACATAAAACCTGTGAATGGGGGAATGGATGGTCGACGTGGACTCAGTGGGCCGAAGGAGATAACATGCTTCATCTTTCAAATTTGTACGGTTACATTTTCCTCCCTTGGTCTGATAACATCACTGCACTTCTTCTTCCAGTATGGCTACCTGACCCAAACCCAACAAAACCCAACCATAAGTGGAAGAAGGAACTGCAGATGCTGGATTAAACCGAAGATGGACATAAAAAGCTGGAGTAACTCAGCGGAATAGGCAGTATCTCTGGAGAGAAGGAATGGGTGACGTTTCGGGTCGAGACCCTTCTTCAGACTGGTTAGGGATAAGGGAAATGAGAGAGACATAGATGGTGATGTGGAGAGATAAAGAACAATGAATGAAAGATATGCAAAAATGTAACGATGATAAAGGAAACAGGCCATTGTAAGCTGTTTGTAGGGTGAAAATGAGAAGTTAGTGCAACTTGGGTGGGGGAGGGATAGAGAGAGAGGGAATGCCGGGGCTACCTGAAGTGAGAGAAATCAATGTTCATACCACTGGACTTTAAGCTGCCCAAGGGAAATATGAGATGCTGTTCCTCCAATTTGCGTTTAGCCAAATGTGTTGAGTTAAGGTTGGGTAAGGTCTCTGGAATGTTGCAGCATTCATGTTCATGTTAGATCAGGTCATGCCATGTTGATCGACGGAGCTCTACAGCATGGAAGCAGGTTCTTTGGCCCAACTTGTCTATGCTGACCAAGTTACCATATGAGAATGAATTACTTGTCCTTACTATTTATTCACAAAATGCTGGAGTAACTCAGCAGGTCAGGCAGCATCTCGGGAGAGAAGGAATGGGTGACGTTTCGGGTCGAGACCCTTCGTCTGAAGAAGGGTCTCGACCCGAAACGTCACCCATTCCTTCTCTCCCGAGATGCTGCCTGACCTGCTGAGTTACTCCAGCATTTTGTGAATAAATCGATTTGTACCAGCATCTGCAGTTATTTTCTTATACTACTTGTCCTTACTATGTGTGAATAGTATGCTTGAGATTTTTACATTACATTTGGGTTATGCCAGGTATAGAAAAAGAGCTTTCCTTTGAGTTTGGGTCAGATTCAGACAGGCCATTCTCAGGTAGGCATTGAGCAAGCTTTTAACTGGCTATCTGAATAGACATAATTTGATTAACTTATTCAAGAAACTACATACCTTCAAAAAGTGCAGATCATAGAAGCAAAAAGGAAAAGGAAAAATTCCTTTCTTGGACCCATCAGATTAGGTCATGGATGGAACAGATAAATTAATGGTTTAGTTTAGAGATACATCGTGGAAACAGGCCCTTCGGCCCACCGAGTCCGTACCAACCATCGATCACCTACACACTAGTCCTATGTCATCCCACTTCCTAGACATTAGGGGCAATTTAGAAAAGGCAATTAACCTACAAACCTGCACTTTGGGATGTGGAAGAAACCGGAGCACTGGGAGAAAACCTACATGGTCACTGGGAAAATGTACAAACTGCGCACAGACAGCAACCGTAGTCAGGATCAAGCCTGGGTCTCTGGCACTGTGAGGCAGCTGCTTTACCGGTACGCCATTGTGCGGCCCTCTGCAGCACTGTGCTGCTCCAATGTTTTAGGTGTGTGGGCTCTTCAGCAAAATGATTACTAATGTTTAAAGAAACGAGTAGAACTAGACACACACACCCACGTACACGCACAAACACACCCACACACACACACAGACTCAAACATTGCCTGTAATGTACTAATGTAGAATAGGAGGTGATTACATAAAACATCTGGAGGTATAATGAAGAGAAGAGATCAAAGAGGTAGAGGCACAGAGGGCGTGTGAATAGCTTAAAGAAATTAGGCACAAGATGGGTGACAGTGCACTGGAGCAAGGCATCAGGGAATGAAAAATACAACTATATCCCTTTAGACACAAGAATAGTTAAAGATTGCCGCAGCAAGGCAATGAGTAACAAGTAATTGGTAACCACTGGACAAGCCTGGGGTCAGCAATAAATGTCTGGTAAGTGGCTGAGGTGAGTTTTTGTGGTACGTTATGAGTTCTGCCAAATGGAGGATCTCAAGGTGCCAACCAAAGAAAAAAGGCTGGTCATGGAACAGGGCCAAGAAGAAAGACACAGCAGCTATATGAGGATATATTTCCAAAACTCCTGAAAGGGACAGTGCAAAGCAATTAATTAATCCATGCTGAATTTTCAGCGAGATGGAAGAAGGAAGAGGCTAAATTATGAAAATTTGATAAAATGCTGCTAACTGCTGCAATTAGAAATCTGGTGAAGGATGGTAACAAATTAACCAGAGATAGACCCAAAATGCTGGAATAACTCAGCAGGTCAGGCAGCATCTCTGGAGAAAAGGAATAGTCTGATGAAGGTTTTCGACCTATTCCTTTTCCCCAGAGATACTGCCTGACCCGCTGAGTTACTCCATGATTTTGTGTCTATCTTCAGTGTAAACCACCATCTGCAGTTCCTTCCGAAACAAATTAACTAGCTTGGAGAATGAAAGAGGAGATTCATCCCAAATAACTCTCTCCTTGCATATGGGGCATGCTTTAATATCAGCGTATTGCAGTGGAAGGGGGTCACAGACTTGTACAATCTGTAATATAAAGTGCTTGCCAGGGACAAGAGTGAAATAATATTTTTTTTTAATCCAGTAAAATAATTCAGACATTTCCAACTATCCATATTCTTAGTTCTGAAACTGCATTTTGAAGATCAAGAGGAATAGCTGTGGGAAAGTTATAAATATTGTGGGAAACCGACATTTGGTAACAGCACAGGGCTGGTGTATAACATGCAAACTGTGGTTGCCGAGGCGGATGTGAGGTTGAATCGATTGACATAGCAACAGAACTGAGTCAGATGCGAAAAAAAATTAAACGGCAATACTCTACAAGTTCCAGAACACCAGGCTTTTTTTCCGTGTGCTGCAGTCGTTTCTGGATGCAATTATACCTGAATAATAACAAGATTGGTCTGACCACTATTTTGCAACATTCTTAGCTTGACTTGGCCCCAACACAAAAACATAATTTTAAACCACTGTTCCCTCTTCATGTGCTGAATTTCATATGCAGCTTGTGATACACTCATTTCCTCTCATATAAATACCTGAGAGTGTGTATTTCTCTTAAGTGGTCTGAATTTTAGAAGCCAAAACCCATTTCTTTAGGCACCCATTTTATGATTCCAGTCAGGAGAATAGTTTTAACGTAAGTTCCCAGAAGGTGAAAATATTGCAACCAGACTGTCCATTTTACAGTGCTCAGCCTGAAATAGAAATGGGTCTATATGCCAAATTTGGTGGAATAGCAAAACTATTTCCTATAGGCTCCCATTTAATTCCTGTTAACTAAAGACATTAAGCTTTAAGTGACTTTGAAATGAATAATTTTGCTCTTTTAACTATTTTAATCTATTTTTTTACATAATATGAAGAGAGCAAATATTTAATAGTAACATTATTGTGATAGAAACACCACAGTCTAACTCTTTCTGGTGCAGAGGAATTAGACTTCTAAGCCACAGAAGGTATAGGCTTCTTCAGGTACTGGCTGGTAAGTAGCCATTTGAAGTCTAGGTGCCAGAAACACTTCACAAAGAGTAAAATCTGTAATTGTTTCTTAGGAAGAGGTATAAAAGCAGAATTCCTGGACTTAGTGAAGTGTCAATTGAACATTGTGATGAAGAAAGGGAATCAAGATTGTTATGGATTGTTATGAGCTGGATGTCCAAATCCCCTGTCTCACCTTTGTTACCTTTTATTCATGTTTGAAGTAGGACAATCAAAGTGGTAGCTGTTTCCAATTTTACTTCAAGCAATTTTGTTCAAAAAATAATTTAAAACTGGCAATAACACAAAACTGGCTGAATGCACATAACTCAGAAGTTGTGTGATCAACAGTGATGAATTTTTTGTTCATCCAACTGGGCAGAGAAAAATCAAGGTGGAATATTGTACAGACAGAGTCTGAAACTCTGACCCTCTGTCGGGAGAGTCAAACATGTGTTGCTCACCAGATGCAGCAATTCCACCCAATTTCCTTCCTCCGCACTCACCCCACCTTAATTCTTGGGGGCAGCTCACTTACGTACATGTGTGCTGGCATTGACTGAGTGCACAGGAGCAAGGCACCAGGGAATGAAAATCACAACCACATTCCTTTAAAGACATAAAAACAGTTAAAGATTGCCACAGAAAGGCAATGAGCAGCAAGTAATGAATAATCATTGGACCAGAACTAGGGACAATAATAAATGTGTGGTAAGTGGCTAAGGTGATTTTATGTGGCACTTTATGTGGCATTCTGCCAATTGGAGGATCTGAAAGTGCCAACCAAGTGAAAAAAACAAATCATGGAATAGGGGCAAGAAGAAAGCACGTCAACTTTACGGGGATGAATTTCCAAAACTCTTGGATGGAATAATGCCTGCTGATTTTTCAATGAGAAGACAGAAGGAATTGGGCCTGGAAATTGTTCTGTTCCTCAGAAACTATGTTAAACCAGCCATGTATTTTGAGCATTCTAGTCAGGATGTATAAGGATTGTACGCAAAGGATTCATCCTTTCACATTTGGTAGACATAAAGGCCACTTCTTCATTAGCTCTACCATTGGAAATATTAAGGGATGCTAGGTATGTGAGAATAGCAGAGCGAAATGCATTGAGGTAGAAGATCAACCATTATCTTGGCATATGGCCAAGCAGGCTGGAAGGGCCAAAAAGCCTACTCCTGTTCCTTTGTTCTGTGTTATGTCACCCAGTGTATAAATGGCTATATCATACTCACACATCAGCTCAGAAACTCTTACCCTGGTGGTATTTGATAGTGTGACTTTAGTTTAGTTCAATTTAGATTAGTTTAGTATAGTATAATTTAGTTTAATTTACTTTACTTTAGTTTAGTTTAATTTAGTTTATTATTATCATGTGTACTGAGGTACAGGAAAAAGCTTTTTTGTCGCGTGCTATCCAGTCAACGAAAAGACTATCCATGATTACTATCAAGCTGTCCACAGTGACAATCAAGCCGTCAAGCACAGTGAGGTTGTGGGACAAGGAATGGAGACAGCAAAGTGAACAAGAATGAAAATGTGCATCCTTCCCAATAGACAATGGTCAAGGCTGCCAATGGTTACCGAATTGTGGGGTACTCAAAAGGATCATAGATACTCAATGGTAAATATAACACAATTAATTGCCTTCTCTCAATTGAATACCTAACGATGTGTAGCAACTGACTGTATCCAGCCTAATGGTTAATTAGGGTATAGATCCGGTCTAAATGGAGCAACAGTGGCTGATGATGTGCCTGGATATCTGTTAGCAGTGGTGTATATTAGGTACTCAGGTTTTGCAATAAATGACTTCCCAGTTCTCTGTTCCGGAAAAGCATTCAACGCTCTTTTCCAGCCATACGTTGGCATAGGAGGAGATTCAGCTCAGCACCATAACAACAGCCATTCACTGACTACTGCATTGTAAGCTTTTAGAGCAAAATGATTAGGCAAAATAAGGACACCATGAAGAACTCAAGCATTAGAAAAGTAGAACAGCTCTGAACTTTACCTTGCATTTTATTCCATTATGTAAAGAGATTACAGTCTGATTAAACAAGGCATTCTAATTAATCAGAAATATGATCTGAGAGATCCAATGTAGATGACGTACTAGAATGTGTTAAAATTGACCGATTTGTCAGTTGTTTGAAGGGAAGAAAATGGAATAACATGAGGAATGATGAAGTAAGACTGTGCCTCCATCATCATCCTGCCACAACCAGAGAGCAGTGCTGAAGTACTCTCTACCTCTTTGATGTCCCTCAGACTATCCTTGACCGGACTTTGCTGGTTTTACCTTGCACTAAATGTTATTCCCTTAACAAGTACACTGTAAATGGATTGATTTTAATCATGTATTGTCTTTCTGCTGACTGGTAAGCATGCAACAAAAAACTTTTCACTGTACTGTGGTACACGTGACAATAAACTAAACTGAACTGAACTGAGTATAGATTCTCTTGCAGCTCCCATAGAGGGCGGCACGGTAGCGCAGCGGTAGAGTTGCTGCTTTACAGCTAATGCAGCGCCGGAGACTCAGGTTCGATCCTGACTACGGGTGCTGTACTGTAAGGAGTTTGTACGTTCTCCCCGTGACCTGCGTGGGTTTTCTCCGAGATCTTCGGTTTCCTCCCACACTCCAAAGACGTACAGGTATGTAGGTTAATTGACTGGGTAAATGTAAAAATTGTCCCTAGTGTGTGTAGGATAGTGTTAGTGTGCGGGGATCGTTGGGCGGCGCGGACTTGGTGGGCCGAAAAGGCCTGTTTCCGCGCTGTATCTGAAATATGAAAAATATAAATAAATATTTCTCCTCTTACTAAAGATCCTCGTGATGCCCTATTCCACGTTGCTTTTCCTTCAAAACAGATAGGATCACCTTCTTAGGAACCTCTGTGGCTAGATCTGATGGATGGCAGTGTTAAGCGGGTGCAGCAGGTTTCACAATTTGGGACGTATAGCTAGTATCCAACATACCAGCAAACCGAGCAGTGTAATCTGCTGCTCTTTTAGGACAACAATTGGCATCCTTGTGATCATTCAGCTGGAGGATTGATGTAACAGAATCTCTGAGACTTTCTTTTTCGAGAATGATGTTGTGCAGTTTTTATTATATGACCTTCTTTATTCCACTTGTGTCTGTTTAATCAACACATACCAAAGCATGTTTTCATGGCTTCAAAAGCAGCCAAAATAATACCCAAGAAAGCCTCCAAAAAGCCATAATTTTGCTCGAACCATGTAAGATCACAAGAGAAGGAATTTCAAGCGTCAACTGTTTTATTGTCATATGTTCTGAAATGGAGCAATGAAATTCTTTCTTGCAGCAAAATATCTAAAAATATCTACAAAATAAAATGACCATTGAAAGAGACTCAATTTTGCTCTTTCACTGATTGGCAATTCACTGAACAGCATATCATTTAATTGCATGCTACCACTAGCATTATGCTTGAGAAGAGAAAGTTGAAATTAATAATCAGATTTGCTTTCACAATATACCAAATAGCACAAGTTGAAAATAGATGCTAGGGACATTCATTGGCACCAAATTGAAACTGTTCACATTCACACTCTACAGCTTATCACACACACCTCAGAACACTCTGGGGCAGCTGTCTTAACAGAGTTTGATTCAACAGCTTGGATAAGAAAAGATAAGCCATCTGTGGCAAGGACTGGACCACTGCCCAACCTTTACAGATTCACACATGGATCTGCAAATGCGTATTTAGGAAAAAAAGACACAAAATGCTGGAGTAATTCAGTGAGACAGACAGCATATCTGAAGAACATGTGTAGAACAGGTGACATGTGTAGGGAAGGAACTGCAGATGTTGGTTTACACTGAAGATAGGTACAAAATGCTGAAGTAACTCAGCACGACAGGCTCAGTCTGAAGCAGGGCCTCGAACCGAAACGTCACCCGTTACTTCTATCTAAAGATGCTGCCTGCCCTGCTGAGTTACTCCAGCATTTTGTGTCTATATTCATGGATAGGTGACATATTGGGTCAGGACCCTTCTTCAGTCTGAAGAAGTGTCCTAACCCAAAACATCACTTATCCGTGTTCTTCAGAGATGCTGCCTGTCCCACTGAGTTAGTCCAGCATTTGGTGTCTTTCTTTACAGATTCAGATTAGTTTATTGTCATATACCCCAGGGTGCAATGAACAGCTCAAAACACTTCATTACGGTGGATGTAAGTGCTGAGGCAGAAGCATTGAGGCAGAAAACTATGTTCTTCCCAGATAGATTCTCTTTTGAAGTAGCTGGGAATATGTCCTTGAATACTGCAGCCAGAGGATGGATCCACACAGGTATTAAGCAATCAGCCAGCAACGCCATTTGGGCTGCTTGCCTCTATCTTGTTCTCCAATGATTGCACATTGGCCAAAAGGATGCAAAGGAGGTAGGGTTTTGCATGTCTCAATGCTTTAGTCTTACCTGAAGGCCTCCCCAGTGACCATGGAGGGCTCCCCATGCTTGGAGGTGCTGTGCTATCTCATCTGGTTAATTCCGTTATTGTACCTCAATATTCTTTTGTACGACCCAGATTTTGCACTACAACCTCATACCATTCTGCCCTTCTACACTTCTTGTTGTATTGGTTATCATATTTATCATTACAGCGTGAATACTGTTTGGTCCCTGAGCTTCCCGTGAGCAAGGGAATTCATTGCATCCTGATGCATGTGACAATAAACTGATCTGAATGTGAACATGACGTATCTAAGTTAGTTTATTCCAATGGAAGGAAGGAGTGGAGTTCGTCAAGGGAATTGGTGATTTGTGGAGAGTATCAAAAGTTGCCAAAGGAACATGGTTATGCCATGTCACTATCTTCGGATGTCATCAGTCAAACCTACAGACTATAAAGCAGATCACACTGTTTAGTTGCCCACCACTGCTTTTTGTTAAGCATCCAGATTTTTGCTGTCATCACTGCTCTTCCCTTATTCCCACCGCACCCCCAATTATCTACTGGGCTTTCTTTAGGACATCTGCAAGTGTACAAAGATATAGATTTTGCTCATCTTAGGACCAACGCACCAGCAAAACGACAGAGGCAGTAAACTAATATCCTACATTAACCAAGATTTGAGAGTGCAAGAATTTAGTAAAATGTTTTTCAATGTGCTTTAATTTAATAAAATACCACCGGATTCCGGTATGCTTGTTGAAAGCTTTAACATTTTACAACACTTTACGGTATTAAAGTAGCGCTAGCCTCTTCCAGCTCATTAATTGCCCTTCTCAATTTCAATTAGCTTTCGTTGTAGATTTGTTGTCCATTTTCTTCGCTGGAGAAATATTTCCAATTATTATTTTGGCAAACTTACAGGACATTATGCCTTTCTTAATAACATCTGTAACTAAGCAGCTGCGTCTATCATGCAAAGGGAGATGAAATGATATTTCTTTCCTCACAAATTAAATCAATTATCACTGGCAATGAGTAGGAAGGAGAATGCTACTTGCACCAGTTATATTATTTGTTCTAGTTCAATGGTCAGAGCTTAGGTGAGATTTGAGTTGGAGTTATGAGTGTGTCCTAGTCATCGCTGGCCTACAATTTAGCATGTTAACGCACTTTGATTGCAAAGTTATAGTTTGGCTAGTTCTTTAAAAACAGTGATGGGAAAGCTTGAAATTAAGCTTTCAAATTGTCATGACATTGATCACCTTAGAAACAGCTGTTTCACGGTGTCAAACATTTGTACAACCATTTAAGAATGTCCACCAGTAGTTCAGCATATCATCTGAGCCATTTCCACAGATAATCTATTTTGATAATATTTTGTAGACATAAATGTCTGGCAACTCAATTCCAAACTAAACCTGCATCTGCAGTATATGATATTTTAATAGGTCTTAGCTGGAAAAACTGTCTGACTGGTTCCTTAACTAAAGGGAAAATAATACTTCAGTGTTGAATGATTTTTTTAACAGAATCACTGACTTCCTTCTGTTGCTCCACTCAGTATTTTTCAATCTTGTGTAAAAATTGTGCAAACATGAAATAAATTTAAATGCTTATTGCTTAGGGCAAATTCTGCAACATGATAAGGGAATATTTTGCATTGATGAAAATGTATCTCTATACTTTTAACATTTTAGGCATAATCTCTGTTACTTCTAGAAACATGAGGGAGATAAATTATACAAACTGAAAGCACCCATGCAACTGTAGCATCCTATAAACATTGATGATGACACGTGTAGTGTATTATTTTTTTTTTCCATATTTCAGATACAGCGCGGAAACAGGCCTTTTCGGCCCACCAAGTCCGCGCCGCCCAGCGATCCCCGCACATTAACACTATCCTACACACACTAGGGACAATTTTTACATTTACCCAGTCAATTAACCTACATACCTGTACGTCTTTGTATCATCTGTATCACCTGTATCATCAAAGATAGATGTTTTATATTTTATGTATTTATATATGTGTTCCTGTTGTGACCCTGACAGGAGAGAAGATCCATGTTGATGTGTCTTCCTTTCAGCTTCACTCTTTAGACCTGATTGAGGCTTGCAAAAGATTGGCTTTCCTACTGGTCAGACCCGATTGACACATTATATCATATTACATTAGTTAGTTCTCCTTGAATATTCCATTTCCATCAAGGTGCATTTTTGATGTGACAACATTGAAAATATTCTTTCAAGCTTGCTTGACTTGTTCCAATCCATTCTTTCTTATTATTGCTGCCCTGTTTTTTAAGTATACTGCAATGATTGGTAGCTGTGTTTGCTGACTGCAAAAAACAAACAAACAGCTGGAAGAACTCAATGAAGAATCAAGCAGAATCTGTGGAAGCAAAGGGATGGTTAGCATTTTGGTTACGATCCTGCATCAGGACTGGAATCTCCTTTGTCTCCTGCGCTTGCTGTCTGTGTGTTTGCCTTATCACCAGTGAAGATTTTTCAGCATGACAGTGTATTTGACAAGAAGATACAAATGAACTTGCTGGAGTAAATGTCCTGATCAGAATTAAAGGACGCTCTTTTAGAAAGGAGGTGAGGAGGAACTTCTTCAATCAGAGGGTAGTTAATCTGTGGAGCTCATTGCCACAGAGGGCTGTGAAGGCCAAGTCAGTGGATATTTTCAAGGCAGAGATAGACAAATTCTTGGTTAGAACGGGTGTCAGGGAGAAGGCAGGAAATTGGGATTAGGAGGTAGAGATCAGCCTTGATTGAATGACTCGATGGGCTGGATGGCCTAATTCTTCTCCACTAACTTGTGAACGAGTGAACTTGTGATTTATTATAAACACTGCAATGGAACCCATGCATTGACTGTTCATCAACATGTATACTTGAAAATGGAGGCATATAAAACTGTAGATACTGGAATCTTTAGCAAAACATAATGTGCTGGAGGAACTCAGCAGGTCAGGCAGCATCCCGACCCACCAAGTTCCTCCAGTCCTTTGTGTTTTGCTCTGTACACTTGAAAATCTGTTTGCCACAATTACTATGACACAAACGCCATGTAATCTCATTCTATCTGTTTGAATGAAGTTAGGACTAGAGGTCATAGCTTCAGAATTAAAGGACATTCTTTTAGGAAGGAGATGAGGAGGAATTTCTTTAGTCAGAGGGTGGTAAGTCTGAGGAATTCTTCGCCACAGAAGGCTGTGGAGGCCGTCAGTGGATATTTTAAGGCAGAAAGAGATAGATTCTTGATTAGTACAGGTGTCAGAGGTTATGGGGAGAAGGCAGGAGAATGGGGTTCGGAGGGAGAGATAGGTCAGCCATATTTGAATGGCTGAGTAGACTTGATAGGCCAAATGGCCTAATTCCGCTCCTATCATTTAGGAAATAAAGTACCATATTATGGGTGAGTCAGAGGGTGGTGAGACTGTGGAATTCTTTGCCACAGAAGGCTTTGGAGGCCAAGTCAATTGATATTTTTAAAGCAGAGATAGATAGATTCTTGATTAGTACGGGTTTCAGGGGTTATGGGGAAAAGCCAGGAGAATGGGGTTAGGAGGGAGCGATAGATCAGCCATGATTGAATGGCGGAGTAGACATAATAGGCCAAATGGCCTAATCCTGCTCCTATCACTTATGACATGACCATATGACTGTTTTACACTGGAAAGACTTAAACCACTGTAGCAACTGATTGAACTGGTTTCACCAGTGCAGTGGACTCAACAGTGCACTCTGGATTTAGTTTCGTTGCCTCAGCCTCAGCTACAGATCTCTGACTATGGATTGTATCTAGGGTAGTTGGTTGTGGAATATGCAATTCATAGATAGATAGATACTTTATTGTTACATGTGCCATGAAGGTACATTGAAATTCTTTGTTTTTGCATTGACAGTACACGAAAGAGCCGCCACAAAGTGCAAACAAAGTTACAAAGTACCCTTAAATATTGTTGGTCCCTTCTTCATCCCCCCCACCTCCACCACAGGTCCTCCTTGTTCTCAGCGGCCCCCCACGCTGGGTTCCCCCATTTGTTCTTTGCGACCTCGGCCCCCAAGGACTCCGACCTCATGTTCCACGTCCCTCCTCGTTCTTGGTCAATGCCGGTGGCTCAGGCCCGAGCTCAGAGTCCGCTGTGTGAGGGCCCACCAGTCCTCCCGGAAGGCCCACCGTCGATGATCCGTGGCAAGCATGTCATCATGGATGACATTCCACCAGTGCAGCAATTGTTTATGCAAGATCCAACATCAGCGGCGTAGCGGTAGATTTGCTGTCTTACAGCGCCAGAGAACCTGGGTTCGATCCTGATTATGGGTGCTGTCTGTATGGAGTTTGTACATTCTTCCTGTGAACTGCTTGGGTTTTCTCCGAGATCTTCGCTTTCCTCCCACTCTCCAAAGACGTACAGATTTGTAGGTTGCTTGACTTGGTATAAATGTAAATTGTCCCTGGTGTGTGTAGGATAATTTTAGTGTGCAGGGATTACTGGTTGGTGGGGACTCGGTGGGCCGAAGGGCCTGTTGTCACTCTATATCTCCAAAACAAAAAACTAAAATCTAAACTAAAAGGTTAGATCTGGGAGGACACAAAGTGCTAGAGTAACTCAATGGGTCAGGCAGTATCTCTGGAGAACATGGATAGGTGATGTTTTGAGTCGGTTCCCAACCAGAAATGGCCCTTCTCTAATTTCGCCAGAGATGCTGCCTGACCCACTGAGTTACTCCAGCACTTTGTGTCTATCTTTGGTATAAACCAGCATCTGCAGTTCCTTGTTTGGCCTGGTCTACAGGTTTGACTAAGTTTAATTCTTTTTCCAAGTTACACACAGGTCTACTGTGTAAATCGTGATCCAAATAGGCACGAGAAATGCAATTCAGTGATCAGTTCTTCAATGAAATTATGCACTCTACAAATGCCTAATCTTGCTGCTGGCTCCTTATTCCAACTTTATCATTTTTAACTATCTTTACTGGCTAGAGTTCAGAGTGATCTAGTTTCTGCACAATATCTTTGAACAAAGATATATTTTATCTTGTGTGGTGCAAGTAGATTTGCAAGTCAACATGCCATACGGATCCAGCCTGACTTCAATCAGAAGTATTGTTTGCACACACATCACATCATTTTGTATTTTCACAATATTAACTTGTCCTTCAACCTCCAGGACACTGTTCATTTTAAAATGCACATCCATTTGAAAAGGAGCTGAATGGCACTTGAAATCATTTATCTTTGGCAATATTTTTTCTATTTATTATATATGCTCCAACTGTGGTCATTTAAAACAATCATGTTTTCCCACTTCCATTCAATAGTGATATAGTTAAACTGATGCTTCTGATAATTCAATGATGCATCAATGCTGCTATTGCATGCCACTGTACATACAGAGGCAAGGTTTCATGTGAGTGTTTTCAGAAAAGATCTGTTTTTGTGCACTTCAGGTTCACTTAAAAATGCCAAGTTAAATACATGAAGGTCTTACAATAATCCTGAAGAAAACCAACCATTTATGTTACCAATTTGTAATTTGTCACAGGCATGAAGATATATCCAAGGTTGTGATGATTTATTTGTAACACAGTTCCCTTAAACTGTTTACGTTTAGACTTTAAGACCGACTGAATGCCTGTGACACACTTACATCTTTGACACAAACAACTAAAAATGTTGGAATCTTAAGCAAATCACAAAGTGCTTGAGGAATTCAATGCGTCAGGCAAGAATCTGTGGAGGAAATGGACAGATGACGTTTCAGGTTTGGACCTTTCATCTGAAAACATGTCACTTTCTTTAGACTTTAGACTTTAGAGATGCAGCATTCAAACAGGCCCATCGTCCCACCGAGTCCGCACCGACCAGCGATCTCCTTACACTAGCACTATCCTACACATTAGGGACAATTTACAATTTTTCCGAAGCCAATTAACCTACAAATCTGTACGTCTTGAGAATGTGGGAAGAAACTGGAAAGCACCCGGAAAAAACCCCACGCGGTCATAGGGAGAACGTAAAAACTCCGTACAGAGAGCAACCGTAGTCAGGATTGAACCCGGGCCTCTGGCACTGTAAGGCAGCAGCTCTACCTCTGTGCCACTGCGCCGCCCTTATCCAAAAACAATCATAGTATGAACACACACATAGACACAGGGAGAACAGAAAATCCATGCTAAAAGTTCAGAACAACATGCACAAATATAGGCAAATTCACCAAGTGAGAAAATGCAGTAAAAGCTTAAACAACACAAACTTACTTGTGAACGAGAGAAATGAAGTTGAAATTTTGACTGTAGTTGATAGTGAACTATACCTAAGCTTTGGAATTTGTCCCCAATTTAGAACAGTTGATACAAAAGATATGTCATGATCCCTATCCTCAATCATATAGATCTCCTCAATTTTGTAATTGTGATATTTCCTTGCAATAATCCTTAACAGTTAATGTGTTTTAGTTATAGCCACTGTATTAGAACCGCTTGTCAGGGAGACGATATTGACTAAGCTTCCTGTCAGAGGTTCGGACACTGAAAAAGTAATTCAATTTTTTTTTTAAATTGTGACGGTAGCCTCAATGTAATGGAACTGAAAATATTAAATTAAGAATGGGTAATATTGCAGCAATTCACCCCACATGTATCAGAACAATATTCAGCTGAGACAATTTACTTCATTAAACTGAGCTTAAGTGCTGACAGAACAGTCCATCTGTTGCATTGATTCACGTGAAAGATAACCAGCAAGATGAGTAAAATAAACATCTGCCTGAGTTGACTTTCCAAATGTTCCCACACTACAAAACGATTTCTTAGGCTGAGAAAGGAACAAGGAGAACAGGCAGGAGGATTTAGTTATTACCTCTAGCCTGTGCAAAATGCAATTCAGTGAATGAGGCTGGACTCATGGCAAATCAGGGAATATCAGTTATGTTGTGGCATTAATATTTCTATTACCGATTAAAGCTTGGAAATGCATTCAGAGCTGATTTAACTCAAGGTCAAGGAGCTACTCAACACAATGGTTAGGATATGAATGCTGAGGAGTATTTGATGCACCAAGTTCAACTTGAGACAATCTTTCTGATGCTTGCAAACAAAAATCCTTCACCAATAATTATATCTTATCTATTTTCTCCTCTTACACCAAGAGTTGATATTTCATATGTGGCCAGTTTAGAGAAGTTGTGGCTAAATGGAATGCCCACTTTCCCAATATGTATTTAGATCCAAAATTATTGCCAAATGAAAATCACGATGTAAAAATTGATTATAACTAGTGGAAATAGGAGTCAATATCCTGGAAATTTACTCAGCTGTTATTATGCTACTGAACCATCATATCACCAACAAGAGAGCGGTCCTAGACAATAGACAATAGACAATAGGTGCAGGAGTAGGCCATTCAGCTCTTCGAGCCAGCACCGCCATTCAATGCGATCATGGCTGATCACTCTCAATCAGTACCCCGTTCCTGCCTTCTCCCCATACCCCCTCACTCCGCTATCCTTAAGAGCTCTATCCAGCTCTCTCTTGAAAGCATCCAACGAACTGGCCTCCACTGCCTTCTGAGGCAGAGAATTCCACACCTTCACTACTCTCTGACTGAAAAAGTTCTTCCTCATCTCCGTTCTAAATGGCCTACCCCTTATTCTTAAACTGTGGCCCCTTGTTCTGGACTCCCCCAACATTGGGAACATGTTTCCTGCCTCTAATGTGTCCAATCCCCTAATTATCTTATATGTTTCAATAAGATCCCCCCTCATCCTTCTAAATTCCAGTGTATACAAGCCCAATCGCTCCAGCCTTTCAACATACGACAGTCCCGCCATTCCGGGAATTAACCTAGTGAACCTACGCTGCACGCCCTCCATAGCAAGAATATCCTTCCTCAAATTTGGAGACCAAAACTGCACACAGTACTCCAGGTGCGGTCTCACCAGGGCCCGGTACAACTGTAGAAGGACCTCTTTGCTCCTGACCTGCCATCTACCGCATTGGAGACCCTCGGACTATCTTTAATTGGATTTTACTGGACTAAATGTTATTCTCTTAAACATGTACCTGTACACTATGGATGGCTCGATTGTAATCATATATAGCCTTTCCACTGACTGGTTAGCAAGCAACAAACGTTTTTCACATTTCCGTGGTACACATACCAATAAACTAAATGAACTAACTAACTAATATCTGTACTGGTTCACGTTCAGTTTTGAGCTTCATAGCTGAGGATGGCGGTGTGTAAGGTGAGGATGTGACAAGCAGCTGAATTAGTGAGAAGCAGAAATCCCCTTTCTGTGGCAGTTACCTATAAGATCAAACAACCAGTGATAATGACAGTATCCTGGCAGGAAACTACAGAAAAAGCTACCCTCAGAATTGGGATGGAGTGATAGTCAGGATGGCAAGGGAGGAAAAGAGAAACTGGAATTGGAGAACTCACTAAATTACTTTCTTTTAAAATAATGTTCTTGTGCCTAAAATGCTGGCTGCCAATAAATATATATATTTTTAATAAAATTGCATAAATAGTTTCAGAGTAATTTAAAACTTTGCTATCATTGTCACAGGTATTAGTATATTATTGTCACTTGTAGAGAGATACAGCGAAAAACTCAAGGCAAATCATACCATTCGTAAGTACATCAAGGCCAGGCAAAAAGAGAAGAAGAAACAGAATGCAGAATACAGTGTAACAGCTGCTTTTTCAGGTAAAAAAGTATAAGGGTAAAGTAGATTGGATGTTCAGGAGAACATTATTAGCATCTGAGAAGTTCGTTCAGCCATCTGAATATGGCAGAAAAGAAGCTTTTGCTGCATCGGGGCAGTATGTGCTCTCAAGCTTTCAATGTTCACAGAGAAAGCCATCAACACCTCTATTTCCTTAGAAAATTGAGGAGATTCGGCATGTCGTTGTATATTCTCTTGTACTTCTACAGACGTTTGGTGGAAAGCACCTTGACTGCTGGCTTGAATCTAAAGAAGGGTCCCAACACAAAAAATCACCAATCCTTTTTCTCCAGAGAAGCTGCCTGACCCGTTGAGTTACTCCAACACTTTCTGCCTATCTGCTGGCATCACAGTCTGGTTCAGCAACTCAAATGCCCAGGAACATAGTAGATTACAAAGAGTAGTAGACACTGCCCAGCCCAGTCCATCACAGGTACTGACCTCCCCTCCATAGATGTGATCTACGGAGGCACTGCATCAAAAAAGCAGCCAATGTCATCAATGATGCACATCATCCCACCATCAGGAAGAAGGTGTAGGAGTCTGAAAAGTGTGGCTTTTTGTTTGTTTATTATTTTATTATTTATTATCCATGTGTATTGTGTTTGCAGGCCCTTGCTGCTGCAAGTAAGGATTTCTTTGTTTCTTTGTTTAATTGTATGACAGTTAGACACTCTTGACTATCTTCTGCCCGATGTGATAGGGGAGAAGAGAGAATGGCTGGGATGTGAGTGGCCCTTGATTACGTCGGCTGCCATCCCGAGGCGGAGGGAAGTGCAGATGGAATTAATGGCGAGAGGCGCTGGTTTGTATGATCGACAGGTGTGTGTCAAGAACTCTCTGCAATTTATGGCAGCGTTTGGCAGAGCAGGTGCCACACCAATCCTGACAGGTGCATCTAGGGCATGCCTATGGTGCATCTGTAAAAATTGGTAAGTCATTTGGGACATGCTTTCTTAGACGCAGTCTCAATGTTGTTAAACAAGGTCAAATTGTTGCCGATTTTTCCACCCAGGAACTTAAAGTTCTCGACCATGTTGGCACCACTGATGCAGACTGGGGGATATTGTCCACCCCACTTTCTGAAGTCAGTGGCTAACTTCTTTGTTTTGCTGATGTTGGGGGAAAGTTGTTGCCTTGTCACCATGTTATAAACCACCCTATCTGCTTCCTGCACTCCATCTCGTTATTGTTTGAGACCTGGCCGAAAGTGTTGTCTGGTGTCAATAAGTGAACAGCACAGTGGCCTAGCAGTAGAGTTACTATCTTACAGCGCCAGAGACCCGGGTTTGATCCTGACTTCGAATGCCATCTGTATGGAGTTTGTACATTCTCCCTGTGACCGTGTGGGTTGTCTGCGGGTGCTTCAGTTTCCTCCAAACACGGCAAAAATGTACAGTTTTGTAGGTTAATTGGCTTTGGTAAAATTGTAAAATGTCCATAGTGTGTAGGATAGTGTTAATGTGTGGGGTGATTGCTGGTCTGCACAGACTCGATGGGGCGAAGGGCCTGTTTCCGCACCTTATCTCTAAATGCTAAAATAATGTCTAAAGAGTTAGAGCAGAATTTGGCCACATAGTCCTGAATATAACTGAAGTATGGTAAGGGACTGAGGACACAGCCATCTGAGGCGCCATTGTTGAGAATTATCCTATCCTTACTGAATTTTTGTAGAGAAACATTTGGCGCCTTTATTTACTGAACTACTATGAAAGATGTTTATTGCCTATCCCTACTGAAATGGATGCTAATGCAAGTAATCGGTGAGGAGAGAGTGTTAAGATTAACTAAAATATGATCGGGGTCTTGAGTCATTATTCAGTGTGTTATTTATCTGCTGGGCCAGTTGTGCACTCCCAGATAGTGAGCCAGGAGACAGCAAGGCTGCAGGGAAATTAGCCAGGACGTGGGCAGAGCACATTTTAACCCAGGCTATGTTTCGCTTAGATCCCTCCAGGCTGAAATCTTTATCTGCCTAAACATGACTCATATTGTCAAAGTGAGGAGTGCTTGTAAAAGCAATTCCAGTGCCATGAACTTCATTGTTCTAGTATACCTAACACCAAATAACGGCTGCGGCTCGCTAGCAGTCTGTTCGTCTTTTTTCCTTTTTTCCTTTTTTTTTGTTGTGTGTCGGTGTTGGGACGGTTTTTGTTTTTTTTTGGTTGTGTATGTGTGGGGGGTGGTGGTGTGGGTGGGGGGGTGGTGGTGTGGTGGTGTGGGTGGGGGGGGTGGGGGAAACCTTTCTCTTTTAGGTCTCTTCCTCACGGCGCGGGGTGCAGCTCGGCTGCAGGGCCTTCCATCGCCCGGTGCGGCTCGGCCGCTGGACTTAACATTGCCCGGCGCGGCTCGGCCGCTGGACTTAACAGTGTCCGGTGCGGCTTGGCCGCGGGGCCTTCGATCGCCCGGTGCGGCTCGGCCGCGGGGCCTAACATCGCTGGTGCGGCTCAGCCGCTGGACTTAACAGTGCCCGGTGCGGCTCGGCCGTGGGGCCTAACATCGCTGGTGCGGCTCGGCCGCTGGACTTAACAGTGCCCGGGCCGCGGGGCCTAACATCGCCCGGCGCGGCTCGGCCGCGGGACTTTTCATCGCTGGTGCGGCTCGGCCGCTGGACTTAACATCGCCCTGTGCGGCTTGGCTGCGGGGCCTTCCATCGCCCGGTGCGGCTCGGCCGCGGGACTTAGCTGCGCACGGCTCGGTCGCGGGGCCTTCCATCGCCCGGTTCGGCCGCGAGACGTCTCAGCGCCCGGTGCGACTCGGCCGCGGGGACTTCCATCCCCTTGCGGGGACTGTGCGGGTCGGTCGGGGACGAGCTGTCTGTCCGTGGGCGTGGGGAAGAGAGTGGAAGTTTTGTTGCCTCCATCACAGTGAGGGGTGTTTGGAGTCACTGTGATGGATGTTTGTGTTGGGGTCATGTGTCTTGTGTTCTTTTTTGTGTGTGACTGCTATGTAGTTTCGTTCGGTACCTTGGTACCGAATGACAAATAAAGCTCTGTTGAACTGTTGAACTTTTGTTGGATGCCAGAATGAACCTGGCATGCAGGTCAGCTCAGTGTCAATGCAAGGATCAAGTTTTATGTTTCATTTACTACTGTGACCTCACCTGACTTTTGACATGAACCAAATGGCAACGACATCAGTCATATTACATTGTTTATAAATTTAGACAATTGATTTTAAATTAGATTTTTTTTCAATGAACTGAGAGGCAACTCAGCAGTCTTGCTTCTCTGTGACCTCTCTGACAACCACTGCAACTGAGCCCAGAACGGTCACTTAAATTGGGTGACCTCATTTTGATCCCAGTCATGATAGCAAGGTAAGAAGTGGGGATGATTGTTGCTTAGTTCTTTAAGATATTAATATGAGATATTCTTAATGAAACTTACCGAATAGTGAAAGGCCTGGATAGAGTGGATGTGGAGAGGATGACAATAGACAATAGACAATAGACAATAGGTGCAGGAGTAGGCCATTCAGCCCTTCGAGCCAGCACCGCCATTCAATGCGATCATGGCTGATCACTCTCAATCAGTACCCCGTTCCTGCCTTCTCCCCATACCACCTCACTCCGCTATCCTTAAGAGCTCTATCCAGCTCTCTCTTGAAAGCATCCAACGAACTGGCCTCCACTGCCTTCTGAGGCAGTAGTGGGAGATTCTAGGATTAGAGGCCATAGCCACAGAATAAAAGGATGTGTTTTTAGAAATAAGTCATTTCTTTAGTCAGAGTGTGGTGAATCTGTGGAATTCATTGCCACAGATGGAGGCCGTCAATGGATATTTTTAAGGCAGAGATTGATAGATTCTTGATTGGTACGGGTATTATAGGGAGAAGGCATTAGAGTGGGGTAGGGAGGGAAAGATGGATCAACCAGGATTGAATGGTGGAGTAGACTTGATGGACCAAATGGCGTAATTCTGCTCCTATCACTTATGAACTTATGAACAAATATTTTTGGCTCCTAATACATAGTTTAAAAAAATAAGTCAGTCATCAACCTTACCTTTGCATTTCAATGCAGATACAGCTGGTGTGATTTTGAGTATGATGGATAGAATAATTTACTACCAATGACATGTAATCAAAAGGATATTTTAAAAATATTACGCTATTGAAAGTCTACTTAAGTGTGCTGAATTAAATGATGTAAGGTTTTGAACAAAAGGACATTCTATTGAATTATGTTCATGAATTTTACATTCTGATTTTTTTTGGTGTTTCTCCTATTTTCCATCAACGTTTGCTTCTCACTCCCCAAGGTGCTGGTGAAATGTTCTTGTTTCTAGTCCTCAGTGTATTGGCTCACACACTTTGCAATGTACAGACACAAACTGTAACAAATCAGCCAGAACTTTGTTGCTGGATGTCAACTGACAATTATTTTGTGAATGATTGCAACAGACAAAAAAAATAATTCCAGTCTAACATATTTGATTATTAACTATTCATATATCCATATCATAATCCTCCTTTTCTTGCAGTCTGCTGTTCCTTTCTTTAACTTTTGCAGATTTTTCTTATACAGTTTATCATAAACAACTATACTGCAAAGTATAGTTGAACCTTGGCTTGACACAGCTTCCTTTCACCTCTGCAACATCATTCAACATATTTATTCATGAACCAGACATTTGACACCACAGGACTAGTCTTCTTCAGTGACAGCATCACCTTTCTTTTATTCAAGGGCTCCAAGTCATCTCCAACCTCTTGCATAGAGAATATTACCCCAGAATTAGCTGCAACTGATTTACCATATACCAAAATCAATTATATTTTAATTCAGTGAATGAGACAGTATATGTGGCATATCAAAGAATATCAATAGTATTGTAGCATTAATATTTCCGTTACTGATTAAGGCTTGGAAGTACAAGCAAAATTAAAACATAGAACATAGAACATAGAACATAGGACAGCACAGGACTAGGCCCATCAGCCCACGATGTCCATACCAAACATGGTGTCAAGATAACTTATCTGCCAGCACATGATTCATATTCCTCCAACGCATGCATATTCATGTGCCTATCAAAAATCCTCTGAGATGCCATTGCCAACTCAGTTCAGCATCACCCCTTTCAACACATTTCAGGCACCCTCCACCCCCTGTATAAAGACATTGCCCCAGGCATCTCTTTTAAACTTTGTCCTTCTCACCTTAAAAGCTAGGCCCCCCGACATTTCCACCCCAGGTAAAAGATCCTGACTGTCTTCCCCATCTATGCCCTTCAAGCCAGCACCACCACTCATTGTGATCATGGCTGATCATCTGCAAACAGAAACCGTGCCTGCCTTCTCCCCATATCCCTTGATTCTGCTAGCCCCTAGAGCTCTATGTAACTCTCTTTTAAATTCATCCATTGAATTGATCTCCACTGCCTTCTGTGGCAGAAAATTCCACAAATTCACAACTCTCTGGGTGAAAATGTTTTTTCTCATCTCAGTTTTAAATGCCTCCCCTTTATTCTTAGACTGTGGCCCCTGGTTCTGGACTCCCCCAACATTGGGAACATTTTTCCTGCATCTAGCTTGTCCAGTCCTTTTATAATGTTATATGTTTCTATAAGATCCCCTCTCATCCTTCTAAATTCCAGTGAATACTAGCACAGTCTTTCTAATCTTTCCTTATATGACAGTCTTGCCATCCCGGGAATTAACCTTGTGAACCTACGCTGCACTGCCTCAATAGCAAGGATTGTCCTTCATCAAATTAGGAGACCAAAACTGCACACAATGTGCATCCAAAACTGCACAGATGTTGTCTCACCAGGGCCCGTTACAACTTCAGAAGGACCTCCTTGCTCCTATACTCAAATCCTCTCGTTATGAAGGCCAACATGCCATTAGCTTTCTTCACTGCCTGCTGTACCTGCATGTTTGCTTTCAGTGACTGGTGTACAAGGACACCCAGGTCTCCTGGCACTTCTCTTTTTCCTAATCTGACACCATTGAGATAATAATCTGCCTCCTTGTTCTTGCCGCCAAAGTGGATAACCTCACATTTATCTACATTATACTGCATCTGCCATGCATCTGCCCACTCACTCAACCTGTCCATGTCACCCTGCAATTTCCTAGCATCCTCTTCGCAGTTCACACTGCCACCCAGCTTTGTGTCATCAGCAAATTTGCTAGTGTTACTTTTAATCCCATCATCTAAATCATTAATATATATTGTAAATAGTTGTAGCCCCAGCACCGAGCCTTGCAGCACTCCACTCGCCACTGCCTGCCATTCTGAAAAGGACCCGTTTATTCCAACTCTTTGTTTCCTGTCTGCCAACCAATTCTCTATCTATGTCAATACCCTACCCGCAATACCATGTGTTCGAATTTTGCCCACTAATCTCCTGTGTGGGACCTTATCAAAGGCTTTCTGAAATTCCAGATACACTACATCCACTGGCTCTCCTTCATCTATTTTACTTGTCACATCCTCAAAAAATTCCAGAAGATTAGTCAAGCAGGATTTCCCCTTCATAAATCCATGCTGACTTGAAACAATCCTTTTACTGCTATCCAAATGCGCCGTTATTAGTTCTTTAATAATTGACTCCAGCATCTTCTCCACCACCGATGTCAGGCTAACTGGTCTATAATTCCCTGTTTTCTCTCTCACTCCTTCCTTGAAAAGTGGGATAACATTAGCTACCCTCCAATCCACAGGAACTGATCCTGAATCTATAGAACATTGGGCAATGATCACCAATGCATCAACGATTTCTAGGGCCACCTCCTTGAGTACCCTGGGATGCAGACCATCAGGCCCTGGGGATTTATCAGCCTTCAGTCCCATCAGTCTACACAATAGTATTTCTTGCCTAATGCAAATTTCTTTCAGTTCCTCTGTCTCTCGAGATCCTCTGTCCTCTTGTACATCAAGGAGATTGTTTGTGTCTTCCTTAGTGATGACAGAACCAAAGTACCTGTTCAATTCTTCTGCCATTTCTTTGTTACTCATAATAATTTCACCTGTTTCTGCCTTCAAGGGACCCACATTGTCTTTACTAATCTTTTTCTCTTAACAAACCCAAAGAAGCTTTTACTATCCTTCTTTATATTTTTGACCAGCTTACTACCCTCGTACTTCATCTTTTCACCCCCAATTGCCCTTTTTGTTACCTTCTGTTGTCCTTTGAAAGTTGCCCAATCCTCTGGCTTCCCGCTACTCTTTGCTATGTTATACATCTTTTCTTTTAGTTTTATTCCATCCCTAACTTCCCTTGTCAGTCACGGTTAGCTCTTACTCCCCTTAGAACCTTTCTTCCTCTTTGGAATGAAATGATCCTGCATCTTCTGGATTATGCCCACAAATCCCTGCCATTGCTGTTCCACCATCATTCCTGCTAGGATCCTTTTCCAGTCGACCTTGGCCAGCTCATTCCTTCATAGTCCCCTTTGTTCAACTGCAACACTGACACTTCTGATTTAACCTTCTCCCTCTCAAATTGCAGATTAAAACTTATCATATTATGGTCACCAGCTTCTAGCCGAGTTCCTTTATCATAAGTTCCCTTATTAAATCTGGTTCATTGGACAACACTAAATCCAGAATTGCCTTTTCTCTGGAAGGCTCTAGTAAAAGCTTCTCTGAGAATCCATCTCGGAGGCACTCTACAAACTCCCTTTCTTGGGGTCCAGAACCAATCTGATTTTCCCAGTCTACCTGCATATTGAAATCTCCCATAACCACAGTGGCATTACTTTTGCTACATGCTAATTTTGACTCTTGCTGCAATTTGCACCACATATCCAGGCTAATGTTTGGGGGCCTGCAGATAACTCCCATTAGTGTCTTCTTATCTTTATTATTCCTCAATTTTATCCACATCTGTCACAAGGGACTGAATTTCATCCGTCACCAACAGAGCTACCCCACCTCCTCTGCCCACCTGCCTGTCCTTTCTATAGGACGTACAACCCTGAATATCCAGTTCCCAGTCCCGATCCTCCTGCAGCCACGTCTCTGTAATCCCCACAGTGTCATATCTACCAATCTCTAACTGAGCCTCAAGCTCAACCACTTCACTTCTTATACTGCACGCATTCATATATAATACTTTTAATCCATTACTCACCTCACCTTTCACATCGATTCCTATTTCACTTGGCCACACTCACCTGCCCCTTCGTGAGCTTTCTGCCCCGTTAATTCTGGTGTCTTTCTTAATTTTTACTATACTCTCTTTCTCTTTAACTCCATCCTTGTATTTCCAATTTGTCTCCTCCCTCCCACTATTTAGTTTAAACCCACCCGTGTAGCAGTGGCAAACCTGCCTGCCAGAATGCTGGTCCCCCGCCTGTTGAGGTGCAACCCATCCCTTTTGTACAATTCCCCCTTGCCCCAAAACAGATCCCAGTGGTCTAAGAATCTAAATCCCTGCCCCTTGCACCAGCTCCTCAGCCACACATTCAGATCCCCTATCTCCCTGTTCCTGCCCTCACCAGCACGAGGAACTGAAGCAAACCGGAGATAACCACCCTGGAGGTCCTGCTTTTCAGCCTTCTTCCAAGCTCTCTAAAGTCACACTGCAGAATCTCTTGCCTCTTCAACCCGACGTCATTGATGCACTATCACTTCCGGCTGTTCACCTTCACCCTTGAGGAGGCCCTGTAATCGGTCTGTGATGTCCTTGAATCCCGCCTGTTGCCCCAGAAACCCCTGTCTGTAGCTCTCACGATGGAGTCCCCAATTACCATGGCTATGCCTGACGTCGGTCTCTTCGGCTTTGCTTCAGCGCCACATTTTGACTCGCAGACCGGTCCGCCGCTCAGACTGGCAGTGTCTTCTGTCCCGACAGCATCCAAGATGTACATCCCTCGGGGTCTTCTATACTCCTGAAAGAGCTAACCAACACAATGTTAAGGATATAAACTGAGGAAAATTAGCTAAATTAGTCTCTGCAGCCACCTCCAGGCAGAATTTCCTCTTTATTTCCGTCAAAAGATAAATTGTTGCTCTCTGCACTCCACCATTGCTTCATCCACCTTGCATTAATTATCTGAAGCAACAATTCCAAGCTTCACAGCTATGCCTTCAACATCCAAGTATTCAAAAGGACATCCTCTGAAGATTCTGCTGTTTCCACATCTTCCATTCGATTGTCATATGTGCTTATATCCATGCCACCCTCGGATCTGAGAAATAAAATGGTATCATGTGAGTGCACAAAATCACATATTTTTAAACCAGAACTTTCCCATAAATAGATCAGGAACACTAAACTGTCCAAAAGGGGTTGGTTTGGAATATTAGTCGCCCATTATAATTATAGCCAGATTGAAACAGTTTTTGTTTCCTTTCCTGAATGAAAAGAAACAAAACCCATACGGAACGAAGAGCAGGAAAGGGAGGAGGGTGTTATCTCTACCTGTTACGTGATGAATGGATTTGATTGTTCCAAGTCCTGATCACCAACAGAACATGTTCAACCTAAGATTCTTTTGACATAGAACAGTACTCAGGAACAGATTGTTCGGTCACCGATGTTTGCGCCGAACATGATGCCAAATTAAACTAATTCCTTCTGCCTGCAAATAATCCATTTCCCTCCATTGCCTGCATATCTATGTGCCCAGCTAAACGTCTCTCAAAATATTTCCACTTGGCATTTCCATCCTGGGAAAATGGTTCAGACTGTCTACTCTATCCATGCCTCTCATATTTTATAAACTTCTATCCAATTTCCCCTCAGCCCTTTAAACTCCAAAGAAAACAATCCAAGTTTGTTCAACCTCCCACTTGTCCAACCTCTCCTTATTACTAATACACTCTGATCCTGGTGGAATCCTGGTAAACCTTTTCTGCATCTCTCCAAAGCCTCGACATCCTTCCTAAAATTGGTTGATCAGAAATGCACGCAATGCTCCAAATGCACCCAATCAAAGTTTTAAAAACTGCAACCTGACTTCCTGACGCTCTTCTCGACTGATGAAGGCGAGCACACCAAATACCTTTGCCACTCTACTTGTGTGGCTACTTTCAAGGAGCTATGGACCTGACCCCCAAAATTGCGCTGTAAATCAATGTTATTAAGGGTCCTGCTATTAACTATGTCACAAAGCGCAATTTCTCGCACATCCTCAGATTAAACTCCATCTGCCATTTCTCCACCCATACCTGTAGCTGATCTATATCCTGCTGTATGTTTCGACAGCCTTCTTCACAGCTGAATCAATTTCTGAGTCATCAACCAATGTACTAAGCAAACCTGTACATTTTCATCAAAATCATATATATCACAAGAAACAGAGATCCCAATCTGCGGAATACCATTGGTCATGGATGGCCAGCCAGAATAATATCCTTCCACCACCACTCTCTTTCACAGGTAAGCCAGTACTGAATTCAAACTGCCAAGTCACCATGGAACCCATGCATCTTAATCTTCTGGATCAGCCTACAAAATGGAACCATTGTCAACTGCTTTACTGAAGTCCATGTAGACATCGTCTACCTCCTTATCACCTTTGTCACCTCTAAAACTGTCGATCTCGTTTGTACGACATGACCTATTCTCTTCCAAATGTAAGTAACTCCTATGCCAAAGAATCCTTTCCATTAGCTTTGCGACCACTGATGTGAGTCTCATTGGCCTATCATTTCTTGGATGATCCTTATTTCCCTTCTTATACAAAGGAACAACATTGGCCACACTTCTATCTTCTGGGATCTTTCCTACAGCTAGAAAAGATACAAAGATCTTTGTCCAAGCCTCATCAATCTCCGTTCTTGTTTAGTTTGGAGATACAGCATGGAAACAGGCCCTTCAGCCCACCAAGTCCACATCGACCAGAGATCCTCTCATATTAACACTATCCTACATACACCAGAGACAATTTACACTTATAACAAGCCAATTAACCTACAAACCTGTAAGTCTTTGGAGTGTGGGAGGAAACCGATGATCTCAGAGGAAACCCATGCAATCACAGGGAGAACTTACAAACTCCATACAGGCAGCACCCTTAGTCGGGATAAAACCCGGGTCTCTGGCGCTGCAAGCGCTGTAAGTCAGCAACTCTACAGCTGCGCCACCGTGCCGCTCTTGTCTCTCAATAAACTGAGATAGATCCCATAGTCCCTGGAGACATATTCATCTTAAAGCTCTTCAAGAGACACAACATCACCTCCTTCGTGATCTCAAACTGCCTATGCATTTTATAACCTCACTGTATTCCATGTCCTTTTCCTTGGTGAATGCCAATGATGATTTCACATTTGGGCAGAACAGTTCATTCACCATGAATGGCATGACCATGAGGAGTGTTGTAGAGCAGAGGGATGTATGAATGCAGGTACATAGTTCCCTGGAGGTGGCATCACCGATAGCGTGGTCTGGACAGCTTTGGTATATTGCCATTCATTAGCAAAGGTATTGAGTACAGTAGTAGGAATGTTATGTTGCAGTTGGTCATGACGTTGGAGAGGCCACACTTGGAGCATTTTGTTCAGTTTTGGTCACCCTGCTATTGGAAGGATGTCATTAAGCTGGAAAGAGTGCAGTGAAGATTTATGAGAATATTGCCAAGACAATAGACAATAGACAATAGACAATAGGTGCAGGAGTAGGCCATTCAGCCCTTCGAGCCAGCACCGCCATTCAATGCGATCATGGCTGATCACTCTCAATCAGTACCCCGTTCCTGCCTTCTCCCCATACCCCCTCACTCCGCTATCCTTAAGAGCTCTATCCAGCTCTCTCTTGAAAGCATCCAACGAACTGGCCTCCACTGCCTTCTGAGGCAGAGAATTCCACACCTTCACCACTCTCTGACTGAAAAAGTTCTTCCTCATCTCCGTTCTAAATGGCCTACCCCTTATTCTTAAACTGTGGCCCCTTGTTCTGGACTCCCCCAACATTGGGAACATGTTTCCTGCCTCTAATGTGTCCAATCCCCTAATTATCTTATATGTTTCAATAAGATCCCCCCTCATCCTTCTAAATTCCAGTGTATACAAGCCCAATCGCTCCAGCCTTTCAACATACGACAGTCCCGCCATTCCGGGAATTAACCTAGTGAACCTACGCTGCACGCCCTCCATAGCAAGAATATCCTTCCTCAAATTTGGAGACCAAAACTGCACACAGTACTCCAGGTGCGGTCTCACCAGGGCCCGGTACAACTGTAGAAGGACCTCTTTGCTCCTATACTCAACTCCTCTTGTTACGAAGGCCAACATTCCATTGGCTTTCTTCACTGCCTGCTGTACCTGCATGCTTCCTTTCATTGACTGATGCACTAGGACACCCAGATCTCGTTAAACTCCCCCTCCTCCTAACTTGACACCATTCAGATAATAATCTGCCTTTCTATTCTTACTTCCAAAGTGAATAACCTCACACTTATCTACATTAAACTGCATCTGCCATGTATCCGCCCACTCACACAACCTGTCCAAGTCACCCTGCAGCCTTATTGCATCTTCCTCACAATTCACACTACCCCCCAGCTTAGTATCATCTGCAAATTTGCTAATGGTACTTTTAATCCCTTCGTCTAAGTCATTAATGTATAAAGACATGAGGGCCTGAGCAAAAGGGAGAGGTAGGGCAGGTTAGGACTTTATTGTCAGGCTTACAGGCTGGGCTTGAAGCACAGGAGGCTGAGAGGTGATCTTATAGAGGTGTATAAAATCATGGTGATGAGATAGGATAAATGCACAGTCTTTTACCCAGTGTAGGGGAATCAAGAACCAGTGTGTATAGGTTTGTGAAATGGGAAAGATTAAGTAGAAACCTGAAAGGCAACCTTTTCACACAGTGATGGGTATATGGAATTATGCTATTAGAGGAGGTAGTTGTGGTAGGTACTATCACAACATTTAAAAGACATTTGGATAAGTATGTGGATAGAAAAGGGTTAAAAGTATATGGGCCAAATGCTGGCAGGTGGAACTAGTCATCTTGGTTGGCATGGGGAAGTTGGGACGAAGGGCCTGTTTCCGTGCTGTGTGACTCTATGACTCTGTAATTACTCGTTCAATACTCCAAGCATAAATTCCCTCCTTCATCCTTGAAGGGTTTGGCTCTTTACCCTTTTGTTTTTAATGTCCATATAAAAAGCCTGAGGATTCTCTATAACTTAACTTACCAATTACATTTTATAGCCCTTTCTGGACCTCATGATACCTTGTTTGAATGGTCTCCTGCCTTCTTTATCTTCCTGAAAAGTCCTGTCTAATTTCATCTTCCCAAATTTCTCATTTGATTCCTGTTTCTTTTTCATCAAATTTGTAACTTCCCCGAATTGGTGAAAATTGCTAATCCAAGGTTCCTGCACCTTGCAGTACTTATCCATCCTACTTTCTGGAACATGCAAGTTCTGAACGCTGATCAGTTGGTCTTTAAACCACTCCTACACATCAAATGTGGACTTACCCAATAATAATTGGTCCAAATTTACTCTTCCTAACTCCTACCTGATAATGCTGTAATTTTCCCTCCCCGAATTTAGTACTTTCCACCATGGTTCACCATGGTTCTCCCCATAACCCCTGACACCCTTACCAATCAAGAATCTGTCAATCTCTGCCTTAAAAATATCCATTGACAGGCTCCACAGCCTTCTGTGGCAATGAATTCCACAGATTCACCTCTCTCTGGCTAAATAAATTCCTTTCATCTCCTTTCTAAAGGTACGTCCTTTTATTCTGAGGTTATGGCCTCTAGTCCTACTCTTTCATCCTTCCGGTAAAACCAGTGAACCTCCCTGTGAGGATATCAGTTCTCCTCCATTGCAAGCACAATGCTTCACCCTTGTTCTGCTCCCACCTTTATGGAAGATGATAAGGATCCATATATCCAAAGTTCTGGCTCCTTAGCCACGTATTGAACTGCAATATCTGTCTGTTCTTTGCCTCACTCACAATTGACACAGGTAGTAATTCTGAGATCACATCCCTGGAGGCCCTGTTTGTTAACCTACTATCTAATTCAATAAATTATTTTTGTAGGATCTCATTTCCCTTCTTACATATGTTATAGACGCCGACATAGATATGACCTGTAGCTGTCCCCCACTGTAAATGGCTCTATTGTAACCATGTATTGTCTTTCCGCTGACTGGTTAGTACGCAACATAAGCTTTTCACTGTACACCAATACACGTGACAATTAACGAAAATAAACTAAACAAAACTACATATCTAAACTACTCTAAGAATGTCCTACATTTGCTCATTGACATTAACCCTAGCACCAGGAAGGCAGCACACCATCCTGCAGTCTCACTTATGGCCACAGAAACACCTCATTGTACTTTTGACGACAGAGTTTCCTTTTGCTCCTCCTCACTTAGACTTATCCCTGAATCAGTCTGAAGAAGGGTCCCAACCTGAAACATCGCTTGCCCATTCCCTCCACAGATGCCGCCTAATCCATTGACTTCCTCTAACACTTTGTGTTTTATTTAGTCCCACCCTGCTATTCAACAGAGCCAGAAATATTGCCACTGTCCTGCTTGCTGATGCTATTTGCCCCAGAGAGGCTGTCACACCCTACAGCATCCAAAATGGTCTATAGGTGTGTGGCAGAGAGATAGCCACAGCACACTCCTGCACAACCTGCATGCCACTCCTGGCAGTCAAGCCACCTGATCCTGTGGCCTGACCACCTACTGTGTATAACCCTCGCTTGGAAATAGATACGGTGAATTTGAGTCAAGATTCTGAAATAGATGTGCATAGGCTGCTGAATGTTTGCACTAACAGGGTAAACCATTATGCATGCTTGGAGAAGCTGTGAAAATGCCAGAGTTATTTTCCACATATTCTGAACCTGCTCGAGTGATATGGATTCTAAAAAAGATTATAGTGAGTCAATTTGCCAGTTTGGTCCAAATGTGTAAACTAGGGAATTATTTTGTTAAATGTACACTGAAACAGGTTTCTGGTGTCATGGTTACATGGCAATGAGGTCAGGTGGGTGCTGTCCTTGATATATATTTATATTTTGTGTTATATCATCAATCTAATTTATCTGGCAGCCTCTGCACCATGCAATTCAACATCTTTGGCAGTCTGATGCATTTGACCTGTATGAGTTCCTCACGAGTCTGGTGGGAGCAATACATTTGTTTTCCCTGGCAATTCAGTGGCTGTAGATTTGTTCAACAGTCAAGTAGACCTGGTGTGTATGTATTCCCTGGCAGTCTGGTGAGTCAGATACATTTTTGATCTCCCCAGTTTGTCTGGTTGGGTCAGGTGCATATTATTTCCCTGGTGGCAGAATGGTTTGAAATATCCAAGTTACGCCACTCAACAATGAGCTGTGCTGCAAAGAAAAAACATCACAGAATGTGGACTGAGATTTGGTTGAATAGATTGGGGGGCAGAATCCAAACTCTGAATGCTTTCAAATGTCTGCCCTTAGTTTACACTAGGGATATCGTTGCCTAGAAATTGGTCAGCAGCTTTGATGGCAGGTTGTCCACTGGTTCACAGTAGTGTGTTCAGCATTATGTGGCAGTACCCCAATCACCACAGCCTACACTTCACAGAAACTTGTTTGCGTGATACATCAGAGGAGATCAGTTAAGTCATGGCCAGGTCCTGAGGAAAAGAGATCTGCGTATTAGACATGACAAGAGAGAGGACAAGAGTGTTTAATTGCCATAAGCACCTGGAATAGAGCAACTAAATTCTGATGCTGCAGCTTTGCAGACGCATTAATGCAAAAACCAACAGATAAATATACAATAAACAATAATACAAGAAATAATCATTTATACAAAGTAACCAGATCATAATAATGCAATCATCTGCCTGCATGTGATTACTCCATTCCCTGCATATCATATCATATCATATCATATATATACAGCCGGAAACAGGCCTTTTCGGCCCACCAAGTCCGTGCCGCCCAGTGATCCCCGTACATTAACACTATCCTACACCCACTAGGGACAATTTTTACATTTACCCAGCCAATTAACCTACATACCTGTACGTCTTTGGAGTGTGGGAGGAAACCGAAGATCTCGGAGAAAACCCACGCAGGTCACGGGGAGAACGTACAAACTCCTTACAGTGCAGCACCCGTAGTCAGGATCGAACCTGAGTCTCCGGCGCTGCATTCGCTGTAAAGCAGCAACTCTACCGCTGCGCTACCGTGCCGCCATGTGCCTTTCTAAAAGCCTCTTAAATGCCAGTATTATATCTGTCTCCATCACCACCCTTGGCAACACATTTCAGGTACCCACCACTAGATGTTTTGTGTGCTGGTCCCAGAAGAGGATCTGCTATCATCCATCCAAAAAGCTTCACTCTTTCAAATCTTTATCCTTTTAGCTTTATCTGTGTACTGTGGATGGTTTGATTCCAATCATCTATCGTCTTTTGTTTGACTGGATAGTAAACAAACAGAAGTTTTTCACTACACATGACAATAATAAACGAAACTAAAAAAAACATTTTAAAAAATCCTTTAAACATTCCCCTCTCACTATAAAATTTATGCGTTTCATAATTTTATATATTTCTTTCAGATCTCTCCTCAACCTCTGGCATTCCAGAGAGAACAAATCAATTTTGTCTAACCTCTCCTTGTAGCTAATATCCCTCTAATCCAGACATCATTCAGATAAACCTCATGGGAGGGTCTGATGGGAGGGTCTGATGGGAGGGTCTGATGGGAGGGTCTGATGGGAGGGTCTGATGGGAGGGTCTGATGGGAGGGTCTGATGGGAGGGTCTGATGGGAGGGTCTGATGGGAGGGTCTGATGGGAGGGTCTGATGGGAGGGTCTGATGGGAGGATCTGATGGGAGGGTCTGATGGGAGGGTCTGATGGGAGAGTCTGATGGGAGGGTCTGATGGGAGGGTCTGATGGGAGGGTCTGATGGGAGGGTCTGAAGGGAGGGTCTGATGGGAGGGTCTGATGGGAGGGTCTGATGGGAGGGTCTGATGGGAAGGTCTGATGGGAGGGTCTGATGGGAAGGTCTGATGGGAGGGTCTGATGGGTTATATAATGAATGTGATCGCCCCCGCCCCCCAGTTTGAGAACTGCTCAAGAAGCCCTCTAAGTCATCCGGAAACACCTTGTGAACAGTGACAGTTATGTCAGCCTCCTTCGACATATGATCCATGGATGACACGGAAAAATCTGTTGCAGGGTTTCCACCCAAAACATCAACAATTCTTTTCCACCCATTAACGCTGGTCGAGCCGCTGAGTTCCTCCAGCAGATTGCTTGTTGCTCCACATTCCATCATCTGCCGTTTCTTGTGTCCACAGACAAATCTTGTACAACTGGCTTCTACATTTGTGGTGCATTCTGTTGGATGTCTTTGTGTAAATCCAGGGTCAGATGCATAAACACACTTGAATAAAAAGCGCAGACATTCAGCAATTTTTCAAGACTCGACTTTTAATTATATTTTATTTTTCATTAAAATTAGACTGTATCAGCCACAAGGAAACTGGGCTGTGCTATCCAATTTCTATCCATTCTAAAAGCAATGCGTTGGAGTCCAATCTGTAGCATCACATTAAGTTTACATTATGACACCAAGGTTAAGGTCACAGCAGTGCCTTTAAAAAAAAGTATTTCCAACATTCCCAGTGTCAAAGATACCTGGTTTGGAATTTCTAGAAATATCATTACATGACTCACACTCAAAACACTTATTTCACACAATTAATGCAACAGGCAGACTCAATTTCACCTTTGATGCTCAATTGGATTAATCTTGACTGTTAGTCAGAAAATCTATTTTTATCTTCAACATTTCTAATGTAAGCGAAAGCAATGAATGAAAATGAAGAAGTGTTTGAAATATCCAAATTTTGTGTTGTACAAGGGAAAATGTTACTCTATGAACATCAGGTGCAAAGTCATCATGTTGGTGTGAGTGAGGTGAGTCAGCAGAAGTGCATGATTGATTTCCACCATGGTCTAGTTCCACATGGAAGTTGTCTCTGTCATATCCAACTGTGAAAATGACCAACTTTCATGTACAAAGCATTGAAAACAATCAGTTCTTTATGTATGAATTTCTGTATAGATTTAGATGCAAGCTCTTTCGTTCAGGCCCTTATAAACTTTATGCTGAAAAGCATCCCTACATGTATCTTGAGAAAACATTTACAGATTGAACACAATTTATATAATGATATATGGATAAGAAAAGTTATCTTTATAGAAGAAAAAGAAAAAAACAATTTTGGAGATGAGGATGGTAAGGAAGGTTGTCAAATGATACAGCAGAATAGAGATCAATTAACGACATTTAAAATACATTTGGACTGGTACATGGATAAGCAAGGTTTAGAGACCAAATGCAGGCTGGCGGGACTAGTGCAAATGAGGCATTTGGTCGGCATGGGCAAGTTGGGCCAAAGGACCTGTTTCCGTGCTGTTTGACCCTATGGTTCTATGACTAGTTTTAAATATGGGTGGAGAAATGGCAGATGGAATTTAATCCAGTCAACTGTGTGGCGTTATTTTTGTGGGGAGGGGGGTCAAACTAAAAAGGAATGTATACAGTCAATGTACCGAAGAATCTTGGGATGTAAGTCCTTAGCTCATTGAAAGTGTTGGCACAAGTGGACCGGGTGGTAAAGAAGGAATATGGCGTGCTTATCTTCACTGATAAAGGCTTTGTATATAATAATCAAGAGGTCATGTTGTAACTGTATAAAACTTTACTTAGGCCACATTTGGAGTATTGTGTACAATTCTGGTTGCCACATTGTAAAACGGATTTGGAGGCTTTGGACAGGGTGCAGAAGAGGTCTACCGGTTTATTGCTTCTATTTAATTTTATTGTAAGGAAAAGTTAGACAAACTTCAATTGTTTTCACTCGAGAGGCTGAGGAACAACCTGATAAATATTTATGCATAGATCGGGCAAATAGTCAGTCATTTTCCCAGGGTGATAAGATCAAAACCTATTTTAGTTTAGTTTAGTTTGGGGATACACCACAGACAAAGACCCTTCGGCCCACCGAGTCTGTGCCAACCAGCGATCCCCACAGACTAACACTATGCTACACACACTAGGGACAATTTACAATGTTATCAAGCCAATTTGCCTACAAATCTGTACGTCTTTGGAGTGTGGGAGGAAACTGGTGCCCCAGGCGAAAACCCACATAGGTCACGGAGATAACATACAAATTCCGTACAGACAACACTCGTAGTCAGGATCGAACCCAGGTCCCTGGTGCTGTGAGGCCCTGGTGCTGGCTGCACCACCATGCCACCATAACTCGTTCATACATTTAAAATGAGAGGGAGAAAGTTTTAAATAGATTTGTGGGGCAAGTTTTTTTTACGTAGAATGGTAGGTGCAAGAAAATGCTGCCAGGGGAGGTGGTAAATGCAGATTGTAATGTTTAAGATCCCCATGGACAAGACACATAAACAGGTAGGAAATAGAGGGATACAGACCATGTTTAGACAGATGGGATAAATTTAGAACAGCATCATGTTTGATGCACTTTGTGAGCGGAAGGGCCTGTTCCTCAGCTGTACTGTTCATTGTTTTGTTCAAGTAACACAATAAAAAAAGTTTTTTCTTATTAATTTAACCAAAATACCCATAAAGAAATGTTGCTTGAGAACCTATTTTTTAAATTTTTATTTCCATAATTCTTGCAAAAAGCATAATTGAAATGATACACAGCCATTCAAAAATAAAATGTATTTTGCTTTTGGGATCCAAACCTATGCAAAGTATATGCATATCCAAATATTAAAATACATGAAAACATTTATTGCAAAGGCCTTGAACTGCATATTTTCTCTTCATGTACTTTTCTTTCTTCCTTGGCTGAAGATCTTTAGCTCACCCAGCTCCTCTCTTTAACTGGATGGGTGACATAGCCTGAGCTACAGACAACTCAGTGCTTGAAACATCACTCCGTGGTTGGGTTATACGAACTGGACCTTCGAGAGTGAGGACGGGCTTTGCCAGTTTTATCAACCCACCCACAGCTGGAACACTCCACTGCCATCTAGAGACCTGGGTAAGAAACTGCAAATATATATTGCAATAAGTGTATGAACATTGAAAGTCAGTTCACTTAATTTAAGATCAGGCCTCCTGGGTTAGAACAACAAGGATATTTTATCTGAGAAACCTAATTTAAAATAACATTTTCAAAAAATTTAATTGAAAGGACATATATTGATAGCAAGAGTAATTTTTAAAAATGTCAGTTTAGCACATTAAGTGAAATAACAGAAACCAACCTATGTCCTTGGCAAAACATATGAATTTTAGTTTTGTTTTAGAAATACAACATGGAAACAGGCCTTTCAACCCACCAAGTCCATGCAGACCATTAATAATCTGTTCACACTAGTTCTATGCTATTCTATTTACTTATCCACTCCACACTAAGAGGATATTTTACATAGACCAATTAGCCTACAAATGTGCACGTCTTTGGGATATGGGAGGAAACCGGAGCATACAGAGGAAACCCACATGGTCATCGGGAGAACATGCAAACTTCACAGACAGCACCCAGGTCAGGTTCGAACCTCAGTCTCTGGCACTGTGAGGCAGCAGCTCCACCAGCTGCATCACTGAACTTCCCTTATGAGTGTACTAATTTTATGCAAGCAAGTAGAATAATTTTAGTTAACTTAAAGCAAACTGAATTCTTAACAAAAGATGGTGCAAAATAAAAATGTGGCACTGAATCAAAAATTGTCTTTGAAGGAAGTGAAGTTGTATAGTTTAGTTCAGTTTAGTTTAGTTTAGTTCATTGTCACATGCACCGAGGTACGGTAAAAAGCTTTTGTTGTGTGCTAAGCAGTCAGTGGAAAGGCAATACATGATTACAATCGAGCCATCCACAGTGTACAGGAACATGATGAAGGGAATAACGTGAATAATGTTTAGTGCAAGATAAAGCCAGTAAAGACCGATCAAAGATAGTCTGAGGGTCTCCAATGAGGTAGATAGTAGTTCAGGACTGCTATCTAGTTGTTGGTAGGGTGGTTCAGTTGCCTGATACATGATGTTGTATTAACTTACTTAGTGTGCTTAGCAGGTTTCAGTAGTTTCATGATTAGGGGGAAGATGGTGGAGGTCAGTGAAGCGCTGACACAGTGATCTGAATGCTAGACTCCTCTGAGCCTGATTGTTATACCCATCAAATCTGATCTCCGATACAATGTGTGTCTAAACTTTTTGCTTCTCTCTACTGCTCTTCTGTTTTTAAGTGGAGATTAAATAAGATTTTATTATTAGAAACTGAAATTAAATACAAAATTAGAATTCCTATAAAACGAATGAGACCTCCTATCTTTCTAATGCCTGAACTAATGGAAATTGCAAATAAATCTAATTTAAATAATTCTGCCAAGATTTAAGAATTCTAATGAAAACTGTCATTTCAAAATATCCTACTGCAAGAAGTTGTGTTATTTTTTGTTTGAAAAAAAGTTGAAAGAATGATTGAACAGGAGTTAAGAAAAGAGTATTAACTCAGTAATTGGTGAAGCTTTGGAAATGGCTACCAGGAAGCAGGGCAGAGGCAGAGATTTCCAGTGCATTTTAAAAAAAAACCTGGATGTGTAGTTGAAAATCCTTTAGCTACAGGACAATGGACCAAGATCCAGGAATTTAAACTAAAATCCATTGCAGATTGGCACAGACACAATGGTTTCCTCCAACACCAAAGGTATATAAATTAGGACATCCAAACAAATTATAAGCAGGGGTAGAACTTCAGCCCTCCTCCAACTTGCACTGTCATTTAATGAGAACACGGCTGATCTGATTGTCAACTCATCTGTACATGTCCCCCTATCCTAGTAGCCATTCACCCTCTTCTATATCGACAGATGGCTGTGGAGGCCAAGTCACTGGGTATATTTAATGCAAAGATTGATAGGTTCTTGATTAGTAAGGTCATCAAGGGATACTGTGGAGAAGCCAGGAGAATGGGGTTGTGAGAGAAAGATAGATCAGCCATAATCGAATGGCAGAGCTAACTAAATGGGCCGAATGGCCTAACTCTGCTCCTGTGTATTATGGTCATATGGCAGAGAAGAGTGTCAACTGTTAGACCATGAAATTCTGCATCGTCTGTGGTGCTAATCTTCAAAATAATCTTTACAGTTAGCCATTTCCAAAACTTCACCAATTACTGAGTTATTACTCTTTTCTCAACTCCCATTCAATCATTCCATCAAATAACACAACTTTTTTTAAACAAAAAATAACACAACTCCTTGCAGTAGGATATTTTGAAATGACAGTTTTCATTAGAATTCTTAAATCTTAGCAGAATTATTTAAATTAGTTTAATTGCAATTTCCATTAGTTCAGGCATTAGAAAGACCGGAGGTCTCTTTCATTTTATAGGAATTCTATTTTGTATTTAATTTCAGAACAACAATGTGATAGTAACCAAAAGCTAAAAGTAAAAGCACAGTTATAATTTTATAAGAATATCCATATTGGGCATCCAGCACACCAAATGTAGGGGGAAAGTTTTAATAGGGTAACTTTTTCACACAAAGGGTGATGGGTGGAATGAGGTGCCAGAGGAGGTAGTTGAGGCAGGGACTAAAGCAACATTTAAGAAACATTCAGATAGGTACATGGATAGGACAGGTTTAGAGAGAAGTGGGCCAAATGCAGGCAGGTAGGACTAGTGTAGATGGGACATGTTGGGTGGTGTGGGCAAGTTGGGCCGAAGGGCCTGCTTCCACACTGTATGATTCTATGACTCTATGACTCTATGTACTGAGGCCCACCGCAAATTGCCTTTCTGTCATGGGCCTCCTCCATTGTCATAGTGAGGCGCACCGCAAATTGGAGGAACAGCATCTCATATTTCGCTTGGGCAGCTTACACCCCAGCAGTATGAACGTTGATTTCTCTATCTTCAGTTAGCTCCTCTGTCCCTCTCTTTCCCCTCCCCCTTCCCTGTTCTCCCACTGTCTTCCTGTCTCCAACTACATCCTTTCTTTGTCCCGCCCCCTCCCCTGACACCCTGAAGAAGGGCCTCGACCCGAAACGTCACCCATTCCTTCTCTCCTGAGATACTGCCTGACCCGCTGAGTTACTCCAGCATTTTGTGATACCTTCGATTTGTACCAGTATCTGCAGTTATTTTCCTACACTCTATATACTGTCATCAGTGCCCTATATACTGTAACTGAAGCAAAGTCTCCCTACTTTTGTATTCGATTCTTTCACAATAAACAATGGCATTCTGTTAACTTTCCAAATTACTTGCTGTACATAGATATTGGAAAAATGTATGAATCACTTCAGTGAAATAATATTGCCTTTAGCTAAGAAATGCCCCAGAGAGGCCAGACAATTTGGCTCTGTATTCCTGGGAGTTTAAAAAAATGAAGGATAACCTATTCAGACATATAAGGGAATTGGCAGGGCAGATGTTGAGATAATTTCACTAGTGGGATGATTTCACAAGAGGACAGAGCTACAAAGTAAAGGGACAATCATTTAAAAACAAAGTGCATAAAAACTTTTTCTCTTAGAGGGTAGTGAAGAGTTGGAATCCACTGCCCTTGAAGGTGGTGGATGGAGGCCTGATCCTTTCGATCTATGTAAGGTGGAGATAGATGAACATTTGAAAGATCGAGAAATTGAAGGTCAATGGAAAGTAGCACTGAAGAAGCAAGCAGAGTTGCACAACTGGTAGAGCTGCTGCCTCACAGAACCAGTGACAGTGACCCGGGTTTGATTCGATCCTGGGATCAGATAGAACTAGACTGAATGGGTGATCAGCATGGACTCGGTGTGCTGAAGGGCCTTTTTCAATGCTGTATCTTTCAATCGATCAAGAGAATTGAGGACAGCAGGGACCAGCCATGATCATATTAAATGGTGGGGCAGACTTCAGTAGCGCAGTGGCCAGCTGCTGCTCCAGTTTTCTTGTGTTTTTGTGTAAATATATTCTCATTTTTCTAATCATCCAGTATGTTTCCAACAAGGTTATTGCAGTTAGACACAAAGTGCTAGAGTAATTCAGCGGGTCAGGCAGCATCTCTGGAAAAATGGATGGGTGACCTTTCGGGCCGGGATCCTTCTTCAGATAAACCTTTTTCTCCAGAGATGCTGCCTGACCCATTGAGTACTCCAGCACTTTGTGTCTACCTTCGATATAAACCAGCATCTGCAGTTTATTTCTACACAAGATTATTTTTTGGATTAATGAGACATTGTTGTATCATACAGTATATATCATAAAATACCTGTAAATTCTATGCAATATAAAAAAGCACAAATATAACTTGCACTTTTGAAATGAAACAGATGTTTCTTATAATGATTGATGAAAATGTAAAATCAAAAATTACAGAACTGTAACAAGGATTATTAACTCAGCATGAACTTAACGGAAGGCCGGAAGGCATGGTTAAAAAACTGCTAAGTCAGAGGCAGAAACTGGATTTAATTGTCACCATCAGGATGACGTGGTTGGGTGCATGCTTCTCAAGACTGCAGTTTGTAACGTGAGCTCAAGAATGTGGATCTTTAATTGGAACAGTTGTAAAACAAATCAGGAAAAAGTATATTTGGTGCCTGCAATGAATACGAGCAGCATGACTGATGGCAGATGCCGGGGATAGCAAGATGTGACAAAATCAGTCCTGGAAATGTGCTACGAAAATACCTCAGGCCCAGGCTGTTTCAGAACTTGATGAATGCAGAACAAGAAGATCGTTAAAAACAAATACAAATCTCAATCTACAATCAGATAAAATTAAATTTAAAAATATATAAATAAATTAAATAAAACATTTAATATCACATTTGCAAACATATATTGGCACAATTGTCAACTACATAATTTGTAAAGACTGTGGACATGAGAGCATTAGTATAGACTTTGGTATTATGATGTCAACAACTATATTTGATATCAGTGAATGCGAGTCAATGCAATGAAAAATCAGTCAAAGTGCAGAGAAAACTATTATTTCATTCATTTTTTATTTGTTTCCTTTAGATAGAAAGTGTTTGTGGATCTTAAATGTTTTTTCTGTCAAAAGCAAAAATAATCACTTCTGTAAATGTGTAGGAAAGAACTGTTTTATATCAAAGATAGACACAAAATGCTGGAGTAACTCAATGGGTCAGGCAGCATCTCTGAAGAAAAAGAATATGTGATGTTTCGGGTTGGAAACCTTACTTCTGTAAAAACATTAAGATGTTGATTCTGCTTTTTAGATTTGGATGCGTTTGCTTCACAAAAGGCATGCTGAGTGATACTATGTCCATTAATTTCATTCAGCTATGCAGCATAATTTTATTCTTTCTTCAGCAAGACCCTTCCTTTCTGAGGGTGCCATTATGGGCTTTGTTATTTTTCAGAGGATTTAATAACCCTCACAACATCAACACAATTCATTAGGGATCAGCCATTCAGTAAGGGTGGAAATTTCATCACTTCCAATGAAGGTTAAAATAGTGACACAAGACATTGCAGATGCTGTAGTCTGTCGTTTGCTATAGTCTGAAGCATATATCAAACTGCTGGAGGAAATCAGTGAGTTGTGCAGCACCTGTGGAGGCAAAGGGAAGGCTGACGTTTCAGGCTGAAACATTGACAATCCTGTCCCGGACCTACCCATCTAACCTAACGTCTGGAATGAGTGACTGCACACTGACTCCTGGGCCTTGCCAGATGCCATCACCTACCCAAAAACTGTGGGAGACGTGCAGGTGAGTCTGAAACATCATCTTTCCCTCTCCAGCATGTTCCTGCGAAACGTCCCAGCTATCGAAAACAAGCTGGGAGAACTTCAAGCTAGATTCACTTACAGTACCTCAGGGAAGTGCGAGACTGCTGTCTGGCCTGTTTTACAGAGATTTCCCTCATCCCTGCTTCACCTGGCTGTGCCATCCAACCTGAGGGCTTCTTAACTGACCAGAGTGCTGGGGAAATGTAAGAGGTGGAAGGGTCTGCTTCCTAATCCACACCTTGTGGTGATCAGATACTGCATTCCTGGTGAGATGCTGCTCCCCAGACCGGGAATTTTACTTGATCAGTAAGAGTGTCAGGGATTATAGGGAGAAGGCAGGAGAATGGGGTTTAGAGGAAAAGATAGATCTGCCATGATTGAATGGTGGAGCAGACGATGAGCCGAATAGCCTAATTCTGTTCCTATAACTTATGAACTCATAAACTCAGAGACCTGGGTTCGATCCTGACAACGGGTGCCTGTCTGTACGTGATTTGTAATTATTCTCCAATGTGCACCTTTATTCCACTTCTACCACTACATTCATCTTCATCTGCACCTAGAGTTAAACAATGAACCAGATACAAGAAAATTCGATGGATTTTTCTTCGGATCGCTGCAAAATTACTACTGGCCATGAAGGGATAAAGTACATTTAAACCACGAGAGCTAGGCTAGAATGCTTCATAGCATGTAGCTATTTGAATAGAGATTTACAACTAGGAGCAAAACACAAAATGCTGGAGGAACTCAGCATGTCAGTTAGCATCTGTAGAGGGAATGAACAGGCGACATTTTGGATCTGAACCCATCCTCAGACTTACAATGAGGATTATTTATTCAAACTACTGCGCACCAGGAGACCAGTCAGAGATGATCTGCTGAGTGTAATTTTGTACAGCTTTTATATTATCACCTGACAAGATTACACAGAAACGTGATTAATATCGGTGGTGGCCCTGCTTCTGCGACTGTGACTCACCTGCAGTCTGCCTGTCTCTCTTCCTTCTTTGTCTTATCGTTAATGTTAGATGTATGTAATTGTCTAATTTTTAGTTGTGTATTATGTAGGGGGTGGTGGGGGATTTAAAAAAAAATCTCTTTCTTCAACGGAGATGCAACATTTTTTCCGTGTCGTGTCTCCATTCGTGCTGCGGCCTAACATCGAGGAGCTGGGCAGCCTCCAGCTGGGATCAACCTTGAGGGCTCCGGTCGCAGGGCCTGTGGACTCGCGGAGCTGGCTGACTTTCGGAGGTTGTGCTGGCGCTGCGACTGCGGCTGCGACTGCAGCTGCGACTCTACCTTCGGAGGCTTCGGAGGCTTCGGAGGCTTCGGCCGCGGGCCTTGTGGTCTGTAACATCGGGAGCACGCAGTTCCCTGGTTGGCGACTGACCTTTCGGGAGCTCCAGCCACAGCAGCTCCATCCACAACAAATCGCAAGGCTTGAATCGGCTCGTTTGCAGGACCTTTCATCTCCCAGCATGGCTCAGCCACGGGATCTACATCGCCCGGCGGGGGCTTCAATATCAGGAGCCTTGATCGCCTCAAAGCAGCAGTTTGACTGTCTGACATCGGGAGAAGAAGCAAGGAAGAGATAAGACTTTTTGTACCCTCCATCACAGTGAGGAGGTGCTTGGAGGAGAGTCACTGTGATGGATGTTTATGTTAAATTTATGTAATTGTGTGTTTTGTTTGCTTTTTATTGTTATGACTGTATGGTAACGACATATCGTTCAAATTTATTTTGAATGACAAATAAATTAAATTAAATTCAATTCAAAATGGCGGCACGGTGGCGCAGCGGTAGAGTTGCTGTGGTAGAGTTGCTGCCTTACAGCGAATGCAAGGCCGGAGACTCAGGTTCGATCCTGACTACAGGCGCCGTCTGTACGGAGTTTGTATGTTCTCCCCGTGACCTGCGTGGGTTTTCTCCGAGATCTTCGGTTTCCTCCCACACTCCAAAGACGTACAGGTATGCTGGGTAAATGTGTAAAAGAAATTGTCCCTAGTGTGTGTAGGATAGTGTTAATGTGCGTGGATCACTGGGCGGCGCGGACTCGGTGGGCCGAAGGGCCTGTTTCTGCGCTGTATCTCTAAATCTAAATCAATAACAGTGATTTAACAATTTGATTACAGAATGGAGGTCACAGAAAGATTTAATTAGGTAACAAACTGGGTCTTGATTACAGAATAAAATGATTATCCACAAATCTAACTTAGTTGACAGTAGATCCAATTTTCTGTTACAACAATAACTGCACACTATGCACGCTATAACATAATCAATGAAGTGCCTGAAATTTGGGTGTCGTCACTGCTGCACTCCATGTCTCTTCCTTTCTTCTTCTTTCTTTCTTTCATATGTCAACTACAACAATCAAAAGTGGCAATTGGTGCTTCAGAGTACCGTAGTTGACGCTTTGCTGCAACTTTTGCCAGTTCTGTAGAACTACCCAGGGTGGACGACAAGGACGTAAAGCAGCTCCCACCCCTCCATGTCTCACTTTTAGGATTAGTCTGCTGTTCCCTGTCACCACATTAGCACAATCCACATCCCTATTTACTAGTTATTAGCCCCCACTTTTCTTTACATCTGCACGCACTCTCATTCAATTTAATATTTAACCGATTTCTTACCAGAAAAGATTAATGATTTTTCGTAAGTGTGAATATATCTCGGCTAATCATATTAAAATGATACAAAAATTACACAAATGCTTCACTGATATATTTTATGTAATTTTTATCCACAGCAGCATTGCCTGTTGCCCAGATGTTCAGCAGTGCAGTGACTTTGGTTATTTTATATTTGAAAGGACGTGGAACCCGAGCGATCTGTCTCAGAAGGCACAGATTAAAAATAAATGTAAGATTTATTCATACAGCAGGTAGTTGGTCAATCCCCACCCTCAATCTTGGCAAAATTCCTCACATAGTTCGGTGACCTCCACACTAAAAGTTCTGCCAGTTTAATGTGTACCTTGTTGGAGTGGTTTGAAATCTTCATTATAAGAATATAGAACAGCTATGTCTACTAAAAATGGAAGTGGATAATGTAAAAGAGAAAAGCATGCAGAGCTGAAACAGGGGAATTGAATTAAAACTGGACCATATTTGAGAAGCTAACACCAGCATATGTAAATTGGCCAAATGCTCTCTTAGTATAACATATTTCAATGATTGTATGTTAGTGCTCTCTTTTTTGACTTTGACTACATTTAGGATATTGAATGTTTTTGGGGATTAGATTCTAAACTATACTTGGCAGCTACTACATCCTTTCATATAGAGGAGCTTTTATAACCTCCATGGTCAGTGAATGCTCAGATGTTGCTGATTCTGGTGCTTGAGGAGGGTAAGAGCCTCCAAGAGTTTACTACGATATAATTACCTCCAGCTAATAATACAGTGTACCATAAATGTAAAAGAATTTTGATAATGGCATAGCGTTGTGTGAATTTATTAGCAGGGAAAAGAAGACTCAGAGGCCAATCATAAAAGTTCCAAAAGGATAAAAATGATTCAAAAGGTTAATTTGCAAATTGATTCAATCGTAAGGAAGCCAAATGCAATGTTAGAATTCATTTTGAGAGGCCTAGAATATTAAAAAAAGCAGGGGTGTAATGCTGAAGTTTTATGAGGCACAGGTCAGAATGCATTTAGAGTATTTTGGTCTCCCTATTTAAAGAGGTATTGCTGGTGTTGGAGAGGGTACAGAGGAGGTTTATGGAATGATCATAGCGATGATTGGGTTAATGTATGATAAGCATTTGATGGCCCTGGGCCTGTACTCGCTGGAGTTTAGAAGGATGAGGGAGAATCTCCTAGAAACTGACTGAATAGCGAAAGGCCTGGATAGAATGGATGTGGAGAGGATGTCTCCACTCGTGAGAGAGTCTAGCACAGCCTCAGAATAATAGGATGTACCTATAGAAAGGAGATGAGGAAGAATTTCTTTATGCAGAGGGTGGCGAATCTGTGGAATTCATTGCCACAGACAGCTATAGGGGCCAAGCCATTGGGTATTTGAAGCAGAGATTGACAGATTCTTGATTAGTAATGGTGTCAAAGGTTATGAAGAAAAGGCAGGAGAACAGGATTGAGAGGGAACGATAGATCAGCCATGATTGAATGGCGGAGTATCATATCATATCATATCATATATATACAGCCGGAAACAGGCCTTTTCGGCCCTCCAAGTCCGTGCCGCCCAGCGATCCCCGTACATTAACACTATCCTACACCCACTAGGGACAATTTTTATTTTTATTTTTATTTTTTTTTACATTTACCTAGCCAATTAACCTACATACCTGTACGTCTTTGGAGTGTGGGAGGAAACCGAAGATCTCGGAGAAATCCCACGCAGGTCACGGGGAGAACGTACAAACTCCTTACAGTGCAGCACCCGTAGTCAGGATCGAACCTGAGTCTCCGGCGCTGCATTCGCTGTAAAGCAGCAACTCTACCGCTGCGCTACCGTGCCGCTGGGCTGAATGGCCTAATTCTACTCCTATGACCTATGAAAAAGCAAAGAATATCTGATATGCTATATCTAGGTTTTGTCTCTTTTAAATCTTGTCCATTCCATGGACAAAAGAGTTGGGGTCAAAAAATATACTTCAAACCCTTCTGCTGTTGTGCAGACTGATTTGCTGGCTTCAACTGCATTTCATTTATTTCTAGTAATATTTTCTTTGGTCATGTTTTAAAAATGTGCTAAACTCGTGGCTGTTCTTGCCAAGATCATACATAAAGTACAGTGTTTCTGACCTTCAGCAAACCTTTTCACTGGCCTCCGTCTCTCAAGAGTTCATTTTGAACATTCAGTGGAAGAGTTCTGAAATTGTGGGATTTGGATATTTCTGAATGGATAGAGAAGTCTCTCACTCTGGTTTCACAAAATAACCAGGGGTTCCCATTTGACTCTCAGTATCCGGTTACGGCAGCAACAACTGACATTTATACATGGGTCTTAATATAGAAAAAGGAGACAGGAGTTTATAAATTTCCATTTATCCTGAAAAGTTACTTTCCATTATTACTTACTATTATTAACTGCTTTGGCTTGGAAGGAAGGAAATGTGCAAGGACAAATAGTGGAAATTTGGACTTGTCTTCCCAGAAATCAGTCAAACTTGGATAAATGAAGTTTTCTAAACTGCGATTTATTGATTTTGTTGGATAAGTGCTTTGAAAGTTATGGATTGAACGGAGTGGTGTCCAGATTTTTGTCCCTAACTTTGGAGTCATAATTTCTTTATTTTCGAGGACACCTTTTGTTAATCAGACTTCCAACGCTAAGATCTGTGGCTCAAGCAACTGTAACTTCTGCCAGTTTCATACTCTGGTGAATGATGCGATGTATTCTCTTTATACTGAACACCACGCAGTGCAAGAAGAGTATTTATACCTCGTGGTGTTTGTTGCTTTTCCCTACGATATAAAATCTCTCTCTGCTTTATGTCATTTGATTTAACTTTACCGCTTCGTTCATTGGTGGTGCTCAGGACAGGTTTGGAGGGATGTGGACCAAATGCAGGCAGGTGGGACTTGTGTAGCTGGGACATGTTGGCTGGTGTGGGCAAGTTGGGCCGAAGGGCCTATTTCCACACTGTAACACTCTATGATTATAATCTATTTTAACTTATTCTTATTCCTTCCATGAACATTCCTATTCCAGATAATTAACAGAGAAAACACTTTGTCTCCTTTTATTGACTTTGCCGTGGTCATCTCACCAATGATGTGGGTCATTGATATGATATTGATTGTGCATTGTTGCTTAACCAGCAATTTCCCTTCAAACTGTCACACGGTGCTCTAGATTTCTCTATTTGTATCCTCATGTTACTTCAATTATGTTCTCTAAAATGTCCATTCATGTCAGACTATGGGTGTTGTCTCTACGGAGTTTGTACGTTCTCCCCGTGACCGTGTGGGTTTTCCCCGGGTGCTCCGATTTCCTCCCGTATTCCAAAGATTTTTTGACTTTAGACTTCAGAAAGTTCAGAAATACAGCACGGAAACTGGCCCTTCGGCCCACCAAGACCTCACCAACCAGTGATCACCCGTACACTATCACTATCCTACACTTTAGCAACAATTTACAATTTACATTTTTGCAGAAGCCAAGTACCTACAAACCTGTATGTCTTTGGAGTGTGGAAGAAAACCAGAGCACCTGGAAATAACCCACCTGGTCACAAGGAGAAGGTACAAAGAGAGCAGAGAGCAGTCAGGATCAAATCCAAGTTTCTGGCACTGTAATGCAGCAACACTACCGCTGCTTCAATGGGGCGCCCAGGTGCAGGTTTGTCGGTTAATTGGCTTGGACTCAGGGCCTGGACTCGGTGGGCGTAGGGCTTGCTTCCATGCTGTATTTCTAAACTAAACAGACAACAGATTATAGGTACGTTAGATATTTTGAAGACAGTGCCAAGATTTCAGCTGAGCTTTACTTATTTTGTTCTTCAGGTTTGCTCAATTGTCTTGAGCAACATATAAAATGCTTGAAGAAACATTTGTGGAGGCAAAGGGATGTTTGACCTTTCGATTTTAGACCCTGCATCAGGCCTGAGAGTTTGGAAGGGAGTAAAGGGGGGGGGTTGAGGCAGTAAAGGGGGGGGGTTGAGGCAGAGACTGGTCGGCAATAGTTCCATACATTGAAACGAGTGGTGGAAATGATGGGTAGAGGGAGTCAGGCAGGGGAGAGTTTAGTGTTGGGACTGAGACTGGTATGTGATAGGGGGAACTAGGTGAGGGAGGGATGATGGGTAGATGAAACCAATTAGGAGAAGGGTAAAGGACAGGAAAGATGAACTAACCAAGGGAGAAGAAACCCAGATGGATAGGTATGTAGACTCTTGGTAAAGGGGAGGGGGGAAGGGAGGGAATGGTAAAGATGAACAAAAAGAACAAGACCCTGTGCGGATTAGTGGAAGTGAGAAAGGAACACAGAAGGTGAGGGTTACCTGAGACCATAAAATTCAATAATTAGATCATTGGGTTGCAGGTTCCCAAACGGAGTATGAGCTGCTGCTTTTCCATGTTCTATTTGGCCTCACCATGGCAGAGAAGAAGAATGAGGACACACAGGTCAGGGGAGTTGAATTCACATGCAACCAAGAGTTCAAGATGGCCACTGCAGACAGAGTGCAGGTGCTTTGCAAAACTAGACTATGCTTGGTCCCAGTGATGTCGAGGAGGCCACATTGTGTATGTTAACTTAAGGTCATCAGGTCATAAGTGATAGGAGCAGTATTAGGCCATTCAGCCCATCAAGTCTACTCTCCCAATCAACCATGGCTGATCTATCTCTCCCTCCTAACCCAATTCTCCTGCCTGCTCTCCATAACCCCTGACACCAATACTAATCAAGAACTTCAACAGAATGTCTGCAGGGTCTCAAGGGAGAAGGTGCATAAGTATAGGTTAGGGTTATCCCATATTTTTTTATAATCTTGTCTTGCCATGCATTATTAGAACGAGCCCTTCGAGATACAAGGGCAATGAGGAGCTATTATAACTGAGGCCTCACCATTTTGTGTGCCTTTCTTGCCATTTATAATTTGACCTGCAACTGTTAAAGGTGCAGACCCAATATTGTGACAATAATGTGACAAGAACATTCCAGTCCTTCCAGGAAAAGAAGCAATGCTTTTTTTGATGATGTCGCCAGGTGTATAGCTACAATCTTATTCCCTAAAATGTGTACAAGGACACAGCCATTAGTTTAGTTTAGTTGAGAGATACAGCGCAAAAACAGGCCCTTCGACCCACCGAGTCCACGCCGACCAGCGATCATCCCGTACACTAGCACTATGCTACACACTAGGGACAATTTACAATTTACTGAAGCCAATTAAACTAGAAATCCGCACGTATTTGGAGTGTGGGAGGAAACTGGAGCACCCGGAGAAAACCCACGCAGTCACAGGGAGAACGTACGGACTCCGTACAGACAGCACCCATAGTATGGATCAAACCCAGGTCTCTGGCGCTGTATGGTAGCAGTTCTACTGCTGCACCACTGTGCCGCCCTGCACCAGAATTTCCATCTTTCCTTATGACGTAGAAGGAAGCTATTTGGTTCACTGAATCTGCCGAGTATACAGAGGATAAAGTGGAACAATAGCTACTAAACAAAATTGATCATACCTACATTACGTGGTCCAGTATTTGTTTTAATACGTCTTTTACCCACAATTAAGTATGTAATTGAACGAGTTATTTTACAATATCCATGAAATGCTATCTATGAACTGATCTTTGTTAAAAATAAATATCCTCCGCCATCTAGTGATTTATTTAACAACACAATTACCACTTTCTCCAAAATATTTGAACTGCAGGAGATCCGCCACAGAATTAAGAACTACATGTCATTGCCCATTTAGATATTTCTTCCAGTCTTCCACATCCTGTTGTTGTGTAACAAGCGGATAGCTCCTTGGCAATAATAGGGTCAAACCAACAGTTGCCAGCATATCTGAAGATAGCTTTAGATCTGCATTTAGTTTACAGAAACTTTAAATGGATTCTCCAGTAAAATTAGATGAAATTCCACTTGTGAATCATGTATGATCCAGAACTTTTATTCATCTTACAATATTTATGCAATTTTTATGCCCCATTATTCTGGTGAAACAACAGAAATCATAAATAAAGAATTTACAATGAAACAAGGACGTGCCTTCCATAAGTACACGCTGCTGTTCCCAGAATGCTAATATGTCTGTCAGATGTAATTACACACCATTCAAGAAAATACACAATGCCATTGATTTACAGGAACAGAACAATGAAGCTTGGGGAACGAAGTCTTGGCAACACACACTCTCTACCCAAAGGCAGATATGACATTTTCTGATACTTAAATAGTCTCTGTACCAAATTTCCAGATTTAATCATGCTGCAACAATTTTAAGGTTATTTAACAAAGTATTATCTACTGTGATGGAAATACTACTCTGTCCAAACAGACATCAATTTTATTTTCCACTTACACATTTATAGTCAGTTCTTGTCTTAACATCTCTCAGATAATTGTGCATTATGTGCTGCATTTGTATGCCAGGTAATTGCAGCCAAACGTATCAGGCACATGATAGCACAAGCTGTAGTTGGCAGTATTAATCCAGGAAAACGGATTTAGAAAGTGGGTGTGATGTTTTCAGTAAAATCTGTTCTATAGCAACTATATTTAGGGTAAATTAAAACTATTTTTGTCAACAGGGTTTGCATTGAAGAATTTAAATCCTTGTAATCAAATTTTCAATGGTGCGAGAAGCCACTGACTTGATAAAATGAGAACAGGAGGTACATAAAACAAAATGAATTATCTTGGTGTGGTTTACATTATCTGAACAGTTATAGATTGAATAAAATTAGATGGACACTAGGTTAGAGCATTTTCATTTTGAAATCCTTGTAATGACAATTCTTAAAGGCACCAATAAAATAGAGTACTTCAGACTAAATGGGGAGAAAATGACGAAATTGGAGGTGCAAAGGGAGTGCCAGAATTCCCAGAAAGTTAATCTGCAAGTTGAATTGGTAGTAAAGAAGGCAAATGCAATGCTACCATTTATTTCAAGAGGGCTAGAATACAAAATAAGGGATGTAGTACTGAGGCTCTACACGACATTGGTCAGGCCGCATTTGGAGTATTGTGAGCAATTTTGGGCACCATATCTGAGGAAGGATGTGCTGGTTCTGGAGAGGGTCCAGAGGAAGTTAATAAGAATAATGAGTGTGTTAACATATAATGAGCGCTGGACGGCACTGGGCCTGTACTCGCTGGAGTTTAGAAGAATGGGGAGGAACCTCATTGAAACGTATTGAATAGTGAAATGCTTGGATAGAGTGGATGTGGAGAGGATATTTCTCCTGGTGGGAGAGTCCAGGACTCGAGGTCATAGCCTCAGAATTAAAGGATGTTCCTTTAAGAAGGAGATGAGGAGGAATTTCTTTAGTCAGAGGGTGGTCAATCTGTGGAATTCTTTGCCACAGAAGGCTGTGGAGGCCAAGTCAATGGATGTTTTTAAGGCAGAGATAGATAGATCCTTGATTAGTGCAGGTGTCAGGGGTTATGGAGAGAAGGCAGGAGAATGGGGTTAGAAGGGAGAGATAGATCAGCCGTGATGGAATGGTGGAGTAGACTCAATGGGCCGAATGGCCTAATTCTGCTCCTATCACTTATGACCTTATGACTAAGGTTTATTTAAATTGTCCATCTTCATAAATAGAGTCATAGAGTCATAGAATCAGGTAACATAGAAACAAGTCCTTCGACCAATTATATTTGCGTTGATCTTTAAGTACCTGCCCATACCAATTACATTTACCGCCAATTGATGCATCGTCTATTGCACTTGAATGTTGAAGCAAATATTTAGTGAGTTGATATTCCTTGAACATTCCATATTAATGGATAAACTATGCTTCAATCTAATTAGGAAATTATATATTTTCTCATGTCTCTTTACAATTAATTTAGGCTGATATCTCAGATTAATGAAAGCTATATTGTGGAAGGTGATAAAATGTTCATTATTGTCTTCAAAGATCTCATGACAGAAATGTGTCATTTTTGTAGGTTTTTGGTCTCATGCAGTCTCTACCACAGTTAAAACCATCTAAATAGATCAACCATTTATTTGTAATTGAATTCCACATTTATCACCATATAAACATTTCTAGACCATTTCACTGGTTTTGAAGACCTGATGAAAGATGCTTTATGAAGTTAGAAAGTGGGTGATTCTTGATTAGTACAGGTGTCTGGGGTTAGGGGGAGAATGCAGAAGAATGGGATTGAGAGGGAAAGATAGATCAGCCATGATTGAATGGTGGAGTAGACTTGATGGGCCAAATTGCCCAATTCTGCTCCTATTACTAATGAAAAAGTTGTGAACACTGCACATTCCAATGCGGGTTCTGACCTTCCCACCATCAAAGGAATTTACAGGAGTCGCTGCCTCATAAAGGCAGCCAGCATCATCAGAGGCCCACGCCACCCTGGCCACACATTCACTTCACCCCTGTCATCAGGAAGAAGGTACAAGAGCCTGAAAACTGTAATGTCCAGGTTCAGGAACAGCTTCTTCCCTACAGCCATCAGGCTGTGCACACCACAACCTCCAATTAACTCTGAACTACTTAGATTATTATTGTTATTATTGCACTATTATTATTTGTTTATATATACACACAATATATGTATGTCTGCGAGTATGTGTATATATACACACACTAAACATTTTTTTCTTGTTTATTATATTGTTTACAGTGTACTTTATTTACATATTCTGTTGTGCTGCTGCAAGTAAGAATTTCATTGTTCTATCTGGGACATATGACAATAAAACCCTCTTGGCTTTTGAATAACTTATGAAATGTCTTTCATTAATGCAGTCATGCAATCAATATAATTGAGATTTTGAAGATGCTTTGTATAAAACTTCGAACCAGTGGTGTTGCATGACATAATGCTGTCATATGTATAGACCACAGGAAGCCCCACCCATAAAATACTGAAATGCTTTTACAATGGGCTAAATAACATGCCACCTTAGCCAGCTGTTAAACTTGCCGAGGATTTTGAACAATCTTAAATATTCCTGTCACTCAGAAACATCCAAAAACACGAACAAGTGAAATGCCTAAAATTGTTTTAAGATTATTAAAAGCACAATTAAATTTGCAGCAAAAATTGCAGCATTTTGCAGCAATTTTCAGCTTATGAGGTAATGACACATAATGCATTCCAGCATGAGCAGAAGATTGGCTGGGTTTGGCTGATTGGCTCAATGGGAAACAGGGAATAGGTATTAATGGATGTTTTACTGGTTGGTTCAGTAGTTCTGTGTTATCACTTATGCACAGCACAATGAAATTAATTTGCACAACCACAAATGCTCTGTCGCCATAAATTTGGCGCCATTTTAAAAAAAAGAATAAAAACAGAAAACACAAACATTCCAAAGTGCAAACCCAGCCCAAGTGGAAGTCCTGGAGCGCCCCCGATCCAGATAGGCTTAGGTAAGCCCACCCTGATGTCCCTCTCTTCTGCGGACTGCCTCTGTTCTGTGGCTGGGGGGGAAGCGAAAACAGGCCCTTCGAACCACCGAGTCCACGTTAACCAGCGTCAGTGGCCGGCGTGTCTTTGTTCTCATCGGTTCCCAGGCCTGCCCTTGTCCCTTGTTCTTGACGCTTCTTGTCCGTCCTTGTCCTGCCCAATGCTCAAACTTGTTCGCAGTGGCCACCGGCCAGGTCCAGTATTGCCCAGCTCCGGTCTCGCATTGCTCCACGCTGGCGGACCAGCCCGCTCCAGCACGGCTTTATTACAATTGAGCCGTCCAGAGTGTACAGATACAGGATAAATGGAATAATGTTTAGTGCAAGATAAAGTCCAATTAAAGCTAGTCCGAGCGTCTCCAATGAAGTAGATGGTAGGTCAGGACCGCTCCCGAGTTAGCAAGAGTCAATGACTGGTATGTCACAGGGATCATTGCTGGAGCCTTAACATTTTATAATCTACATAAATAACCTTGATGCAGGTATTGAAGGAATGGTGTTAAAATGATAGGTAGGAAAGAAAATTATGAAGAGGACATCAGGAGGCTGCAAAAGGATGTGGATAGGTTAACGGAGTGAACAATAATCTGACAAATGGAGTATAATGTGAAAAAGTCATTAGTTTAGCTTAGTTTTTGGCTTGTATCTGCTGGAGTTTAAAAGAGTGAGAAGCGACTTGATTGTAACATATAAGATCATGCGAGGACTTAACAGGCTGGATATGGAGATAAGTTAGAAGCAGGAGTGACTGGTTAAAAATAACGGGTTGCCCACTTAAGGGAGAAATGAGGTGATTCTTCTTGTTCACTCAGATAACCATGAGTCGTTGCTGGCCTCCCCTCAGAGGGCAGTGGAAGCAGAGTTTTTCAATATTCTTCAGGCAGAGGTAGGTAGACAGATATTAAGCAAAGTTTTGAAAGGATCCTGAGGTAGATGGGATGCCAAGTTGTGCTTATAACCAGATTATCCACAACCTTATACCTGGATCGGTCTTAGTAAATGGGCCTAGGGGTGTTGAGAGGTTTCCTCCAGCTCTTAAATAATACAGGATATTATGAAATGAAATTATTAAATGAGTACTATTTTATATTTACATACACCATTAAGGATAAGGACAATGTTTTTCAATTGTGTTGGATGTGTATTAATTAACAACTTATAAATTTCTACTTCCAACATTGATATTGGTATTGGTTTATTATTGCTATGATACACAAGGTACATTGAAAAACCTAGTTATGCATGCTGTTGTGACAAATCATATCATACATAATAATTTCAATGGAGTGCACATGAAGCTGTTCTTCCATCTGGTGCTTTCAGTCTTTTGTATCTTCTGTCTGACGAGAGATGGGAGAATAGAGAATGATAATGATGTGCGTGGTCTGTGATATGTTGGCTGCTTCCCAAGACAACATAAAGTGTAAACGGAGTCAATTTGGGGGGGGGGAGGGGCGAATACTGGGTTGCGAGATAGCTGGTGTGTGTTCACAATTCTCTGCGATTTCTTGTGATCTTGAGCAGCGCAGTTCACATTCCAAGCTGTGATGTACCCCAGTAGGATGTACCCCAGTTCACATTCCAAGCTGTGATGTACCCCAGTAGGATGTACCCCAGTTCACATTCCAAGCTGTGATGTACCCCAGTAGGATGTACCCCAGTTCACATTCCAAGCTATGATGTACCCCAGTAGGATGTACCCCAGTTCACATTCAGTAGGATGTACCCCAGTTCACATTCAGTAGGATGTACCCCAGTTCACATTCCAAGCTGTGATGTACCCCAGTAGGATGCTTCCTAAGGTGTATCGTTGGATGCTTTCAAGAGAGAGCTGGATAGAGCTCTTAAGGATAGCGGAGTGAGGGGGTATGGGGAGAAGGCAGGAACGGGGTACTGATTGAGAGTGATCAGCCATGATCGCATTGAATGGCGGTGCTGGCTCGAAGGGCTGAATGGCCTACTCCTGCACCTATTGTCTATTGTCTATTGTCTATTGTCTATTGTATCTGTAGAAGTTTATTATTAGAGACATCTGCATCTGTAGAAGTTTATTTTTGAAGTCATGCCAAATTTACTTCACCTTCTGAGGAAGCACAGGCACTGGTGTGCTTTCTTGACAGTAGCAATATGGCTGGACTAGGACAAATTGTTGGTGATATGTACACCGAGGAAGTTGAAGCTTTCAAACATCTCCATTTCAACATCATTGATACAGACTGGAGCATGTACTCCATCTTACTTTCTGAAGTCCAGCTCCTTTGTTTTGTATTTCATATTCATAATGGGGTAAATTTCATTTTAATTGTTAGAGCATCATTGCGACAGCAAAATCCAATTAATTTAAGTAATTTCACCAGTTATTTATATCTTGGATACACGCGGAAACCTTTTACAATGTTGGATACTTTCAATCTGTAATGTGAGTCATAAGGATCCATTCAATCACTGAGAAAATCTTTTATCAGACAGCAAAGCCATATCCAAAGCTTTACCAGCTAAAAGCTGTCAAGCCTATGAACAACACTGTCACATAGATGCATTGAAAAAACTATTACAACCGAAACCCCCACTAAAAGATTAAAAAAGGAAACATACAAAATTCACCTCTAATACTTAAAACCATTTAAGTGAAGCCATCATTGGAAGCATGTATTAAATAAAAACCATACCTACTTTATTGTTACCATGCACATATTGTTGCTGTTAAATTTCCATTGAAGTGAATAGGTTCAGGTCTAACCTGGCACCAGGTCCATTAGTCTCCTTATGTCTCCATTAGTAAATACATTGTTCTAAGTGCTGAGGAATCTCAACAGGTTTGTGCTCGCTCTTGGACAGAGTCCAACAGCCCTGACAGATCAGTTGTTTGGAATCTGTCAGTTCGCTGCACCTATGTGAAAACCTAAGAACCATGCAATAGATCTTGATACATTGTTGCATCAGACACTATTGTTGGTTGGGAGTTGACTATATTTAATAAAGCATATTTCGTTGTTAATTCTACGTCGAATGTTTTCCTTTGTAAATAGCGGTGCCAAAAGACCTCATCAGGGATGAATTTGGGGTGTTGACACTTGAGCAAAAAGAAAAAGAAAAAAATGTTCCCTGGAACAAGTAGAGAAGGTCGTGGACAGACCAGCATTGTCAGATGGTTTGAAATTCAGATGTCTGTAGACATTTCTCCTGATATCATCAACTTTCGAGGGAGCCTCACCATATAAAGCATAGAAAATAGAACAGTACAGTACTGGAACAGGCTCTTGGGCCCACAGTGTATGTGCTGAACATGATGTCAAACTAATTTAATCTTCTTTGCCTGTATGTGATCCAAAACCAATGATTCCCTGCATTTTCCTGTGTCTATCTAAAAGCCTCTTAAACACCACTATTATATCTGCTTCCACCACCACCCCTGGCAGTACATACCAGGCCCCCACCACTCACAATGCAAAAAAGAATTGCCCCCCACATCTCTTTTAAACATTTCACCTCTGACCTCACAGCTATGCCCTCTAGTCTTTGAAATATCCACCCGAGGGAAAAGGTTTCTGTCCATCTACCCTATCTATGTCTCTCATAATTTTATATATCTCAACAAGATCTCCCCTCAGTTTCTGATGCAAATACCTTGTATTCCTGGCTGCATTCTGGTTGACCTCCTGCACCCCAGGGGGGGGGGGGGGGGGAGAGGGTCCAGTAATGCGCACAATACTCCAAATGTGTCCTAACCAATGTTTTATAAAGCTGCAACTTGACTTCATGTCATTTGTCCTTATTGATCTGAACACTGCAAGCATACAGGTGAGGGAGGTTTGTAATTGGTAGATGGTTACACAAAGGCCAGAGATGAAAAGACAAAAAAAGCATGAAATATGGATATCTTGGAAAGGATGGATGTGAATTGTGAAGCAAGAGGAAGAAATTTAGGTGGTAGGTGATGTGGGGAGGGAAAAGGGGAGAAATAGATGCAAATCCAGGTGGGGAAGAGAGAGAAAATGTTGGGGGGGGGGGGATTATTTCTAGTTAACCTAAAATTAGTTAGTTACCTAAATTTGGCAAATTCAATGTCCATACCATTAGTTTGCAAGCTAGCTGAGGTGCAGTTCCTTCAGTTTGCAAGTGGCCTCACTCTGGAAATGTAGAAAGCCCAGGACAGGAAGTTCAGTATGGGAATGAGCAGTGGAGTCAAAATGGTTAGCAACCGGGAGATCATCAGGCCTTGATGGGTTGACTGCAAATATTCAGCAAAACTGTTGGCTAGACTACACTTGGTCTCATGGATGTAAGCGGATAATTAATAATTTCATGTGTGCAAATAGCTAAATGATGAAATATTTATGTTTTATACAGTTTTGCAGTTTTATAAATATTGGGTAACTTGCTTGGATTTATTCCATATTTTAATGGCAAGCAATGGTAGTGTATACATTTATAAGTGTAGCTTTAAGAGCAATATATCTTGCACTATATATTGAACTAGCTCTGTCAACGATTGAGGGTTGTCTGCTCCCAATAGAGCTTCTTTTGTTGGGAGCTCTATGTTTAAGCAACATTTGGTGAGCAGGAACCCTTAGAAACCTACAGGCACCAAAGTCAGATGTTTGGAGAGAAGGAATGGGTGACATTTAGGGTCGAGACCCTTCTTCAGACTTGATGTTGCAGAACTCTCATCAGAGAAAGTCTGAAGAAGGGTCTTGACCCGAAACGTCACCCATTCCTTCTCTCCAGAGATGCGGCCTGGCCCACTGAGTTACTCAAGCTTTTTGTGTCTATCTTCGGTTTAAACCAGCATCTGCAGTTCCTTCTTACACGCTTTGATAGAATGCATTAATCAGAACGGAAAGAAAAGTATGACTGAAGTTACAAACCCGATAACAATGAAGCAGTCTAAATGAACCATCATTTATGTTTCCTTCTTCGTCACATTAAGTTCAGACTTCATAGCACAAAAGCCATGATTTCATTTCTTTTTAATATTTACAGAGATTAAACGATACATTTGATTACTGGAGCTGTTTTTCTTCTGAGAATACTTGTAAAATATTGTTTAAACAACAATGTCAAACTGCGATGGATGTTTTTCTGGCACACTTGGGTAAAGGGCTTAGCATTATGAAATGATGCATTTAAGCCTCTTATTTTCCATCTGGCAAGCACAGCATTACAATTTTCAATGTCCATGTGTCAGAGTCACGTGCCAAGGGATCATGGTTCATAAGACTAAACTGACAATTACTGTTGTTAACCTGTATAGCTGGTACACACTTTTTAAAAAAATCAGAAGTACTGTAGTTTCTGACTGCTTTTACCGACCTCTGTGTGTGTTTCTGGGAAGATCACAGAATAATAAAGGGGTGGGACAGAATAATAAAGGGGTGCAGGGGGTGGCATGGTGGCGCAGTGGTAGAGTTGCTGCCTTACAGTGCTTGCAGCGCCGGAGACCCGGGTTCGATCCTGACCATGGGTACTGTCTGTACAGAGATTCTCCCCGTGACTGCATGGGTTTTCTCCGAGTTTCCTCACACACTTCAAAGACGTACAGGTTTGTATGTTAATTGGCTTGGTATAAGTGCAAATTGTTCCTAGTATGTGTAGGATAGTGTTAATGTGTGGGGATCGCTGGTCAGTGCGGACTTGGTGGGCTGAAGGGCCTGTTTCCATACTGTATCTCTAAACTAAACGGAACTAAACTAAAAAACTAAGAGAAAGAATTTTCAGAGATAGGATGTATAGATTGATTCACCCCCGTTCATGCTGATAAAACACTACTTTTTGACCACTGCGGCCATTCCCCTTCTCAACAGGTATACCCGTTTGGATACTGTTGATGGGGGGGAGGGGGGGAAGACCCATCAGGTGTGAGTAACAGAAGCAGTAGTCAGGGCTTTAGCACTGAACTCTGGGTCTGAAGGGTGCAGAGGGGAAGGGTAATATCAGGCAGAACAATAGTGGTCGTTGACTTGTTAGGGGAACAAACAGGAAATTCTGTGGCAGCCCTCTAGCCTGCAAGATGGCGTGTTGTTTCCCTGGTGCCAGGGTCCAGGATGCCTTGGAGCAGCTGCATGACATTCTCAAGGGAGAGGGTGAGCAGCCAGATGTTATTGTGCATGTTGGCCCAAATGACATAAATATGGAAAGGGATGAGATCCTGCAAAATAATATCAGGAGCTGGACAAAAAGTTTTTATAAAGGGGCAATTCCAGGTTTAGTGGATTATTCCCAGTGTGCTAATGAGGCTAGGAACCGGAAAATAGAACAGATGAATGCATGACTGAGGAGTTGGTGCAGTGTGGAGGAATTCAGATTTTTGGACCATTGGGATATCTTCTGGGGCAGAAATGACCTGCACAAGAGGGACGGGTTGCACCTGAACTGGAGGGGAATCAATATCATGGCTGGCAGGTTCGCTAGCACCACACAGGTGGGTTTAAACTAGACTGGCAGGAGGGGAGGTGGGACCCTATGCAAGACTGAGGCAGATTAGAGGCTGAAAGTAGAATGGAAAGTGATGAAAGAAAGTTCAGTGGACAGAAGCATGGCAAAGAGTGAAGGACTGTTGGATTGAATTGTTTTTATTTTAATGCGAGTGGCCTGATGGGTATGGTGGGTGAACTCAGGGTGTTGATGGATAAGTGCAACTGGGATGTTGTAGCCATTATGGAAACCTGGCTAAGAAAAGGACAGGACTGACAGCTTAATGTTCCAGGGTACAGATGCTGCTGGAAAGATAGACTTTGACAAAAAAGCACAGAGGATGTTGCTTTATTGATTGAAGAAAATGTCACGGCAGTAGTCCGAGATTATATTATTGATGGTTCATCCAGTGAGGCTGGAGCTGAGAAATAAAAAGGGGGTCATCTTGTTGGGAGTATACTATAGGTCCATTAATAGACCACGGGAATTAGAAGAACAAATATGCTGGGAGATTGCTGGCAGCTGCAAGACTAATAATATTGACATAATAGGGGATTTTAACTTTCCTATTATAGACAGGAACTGTCAGTGCCAAGGACTTGGATGGATAAAATTTGTTTTGTTTGTTCAGGAAGGTTTCCTCAGACAATATGTATAGGTCTCTACAAAGCAGATGGCAAAACTTGATCTACTCATAGAAAATTGGGAAGGGCAAGTGACTGAAGTGTCCGTGGGCGAGTCTTTTGGGACCACCGCCCATTGTCCTACTAGCTTTAAAATAGTTATGGATAACGACAGGGTGGGTCCACATGTTAAAATTCTGAATCGGGGCAAGGCCAACATTGATGGTATTTGACAGGAACCTGCTCGGGTTGATTGGAGTAGGCTGTTTGTGGGCAAAGGAATGTCCAGAAATTGGGATGCTTTTTAAAGTGTGAAGACAAGAGTTCAGGGAATGTTCCTGTTTGAGTGAAGGGCAAGCAGGTGGGAGTAGAAAGCTTCAATGATGAGAGAAATTGAGGCTCTGCTCAGGAAAAAGAGGAGGTGTGGGATATAGGTATAGGCAGCTGGGATCAAGCGTATCCCTAGAGAAGTTTCAGGGATAAGAAATCAGGAGGGCAAAAGAGGGGCAGGAGATAGCTCTGACGGATAATATCAAAGAAAATCCAAAGAGATGTCATGTACATTAAATGTAAGAGGGTAACTAGAGAGAATAGGGCCCCTCAGAAACCAAAACGGTCATCTCTGTGTGGAGCAGCAGGAGATGGGCAAGGTCCTTAATGAGTATTTCTGCTCTGTTTTTAACATGGAGAAAGACATGAAGACTGGGGAACTTGGGGCAATTAATGGAGAGGTATTGAGGACAATCCATATTACTGTCGAGACAGCGCTGAATGTCCTAATGCATATAAAGTTAGATAAATCTCAAGGGCCTGAAGACACCTTGAGAAGATAGAGAAGAAATGGCAGGCACCCACGTTGAGATATTTAAATCATCATTAGTCACGGGTGAGGTGTCAGACGTCTGGATGGTTTCCTCCATTTAAGAAAGGCTGCAAGTGAAATCTGGGCAGTATAGACCAGTGAGCCTAACATCTGTGGTAGGCAAGTTACTGGAGAGTATTCTAAGGGATAAGATATATATGCATTTGGATAGACAGGAGATGGTTAGGGATAGTCAACGTGGTTTGATTTGTGCGAGATCCTATCTCACGAATCTGATTTCGTTTTTTGAAGAAGTAATCATAAAGGTTGATGAGAGGAAAGCTGTAAATGTTGCATATATGGACTTCACCAAGGCATTTGATAAGGTTCTGCATGGTTGGTTGCTCTAGAAGGTTAGACCTCATGGAATCTAGGGAGAGCTGGCCGACAGGATAGAGAATTGTCTTCATGGAAGAAAGCAGAGGGTGATGGTGGAAGGTTGTTTTTTTAGACTGGAGGCCTGAGACTAGTGATGTGCTGAATCCATTGTCGTTTGTGGTTTGTATCAATGATTTGGATGGGAATGTACAAGGCATAAGTAGTAAATTTGCAGATATAGGTGGTATCACAGATAGCAAAGATGGTTATCAAAACTTGCAGCAGGATCCTGGATCTAGAATGCAGATAAGTAAGATGTGTTGCATTTTCGGAAGGCAAACCAGGGTAGGACCTTCACAGTGAATGCTAGGGCCCTGGTGAGTGTCGTAAAGCACAGCGATCTAGGTTTACAAAAAAAGACACAGTGCTCGAATAACTCAGCGGTTGAGGCAGTATTCTTGGAGAACATGGCATGTTTTCGGTCGGGAACCTTCGTCAGACATCATTTCTCCAGAGATGCTGCCTGACCTGCTGAGTTACTCCAGCACTTTGTGTCTTTTTTGTAAACCAGCCTTTGCAGTTCCTTGCTTCTACAAAGAAGTTAGGATGTTATGGTACAGTTGTACAAGACATTGTTAAGGCCACATTTGGAGTACCGTGTTCAGTCACCAAGCTATAGGAAGGATATTAAGCTGGAGAGAGGGGCAACCTGTTGACATGGGCAAATTGGGCCGGAGGGCCTGTTTCAGTGCTGTATGGCTCTATGACTCTAAAACAGAGGAGTTCAGTATTAACTTGGTATTCAGCAAAAATTGAATCCAGCAGCAGAGTTGGCAATGTTTATTCAATCGCAATGAAACTGTGAAAGGCACATCTCCAATTATAAGATCTTGTTCCTTGCTTGCTGACTTGTTAAATCTTTTTAAAGTCCTTTTCAATCTGTTTTTCTATTTTATCCCTCCCTTATTCAAGGTGCTAATTTTAGTTGTGTTAACTCTGAGACCTTCTTTAATGAGTTTCTCTTCATATGAGAGCATTGCCAGGGTCAGTTGGCGAGTCATTTAACCAAGTGAAGTCCAGAATTTGTCCATATTTGGCATAGATACTTGTGTTTTCTGGATGGAGTCACTGCAAAATAATTAAATCCATAAACCAAGGCTCGTCTCACAATTCTCCAGCCTAAGCACATAAAACCATTGTAGTCTGCTTATTAACACCATCCCTCATGATATTCTTAACTCAGAACAGACCAACGATCAAAATGGGGAATCTATTTGCTCTTTACTGTTTAGGTCCATGTTACGTGACATCTTTCTCAGCCAAAACCCTGTGGGTGTCTTTAATAAAATGTTAAACGATTGAATTCAGCTGTCAGAATTACCAGTTCATTCAAATCAGCAAAATATAATTCATGATACAATACGCTGCCAGATTTTATTTTATTAACACTTCACGAATATGTTTGGCATCTCCTCGCTAGTTGCTTTTATACTGCAGTCAAAATATATATATATCTGATAAAATGAAACATTTATTCCCATGAAGTTCCACTGTCAGTGAAAAAGTAAGGGTTGGCAAAGACTTGGCAACAGTAAATAGCAGCAGCAAATTTCCATGGGACAAAAGGAGCTAATGCTTTTTAAAATAAAAGTGAAGTGAAGCAAAGCAATTGTTCAATCTCAATTCCAATGCATTTGATTCAAGGTTAGTTGCAACAGATTAAAAAGCTTTAGCTTTAAGGGGAAAACTGAGGTGAGAAGGCCAAAATTTAAAGGAGTTGTGCAACACAATTTTTTTACAGTGGGTGGTTAGTGTTTTAGTTTAGTATTTGGTTTAGTTTAGTTTAGTTAAGAGATATAGCGCGGAAACAGGCCCTTCAGCCCAACAAGTCCACGCCAACCAGCGATCATCCCGTTCACAAGCAGTATCCGACACTCTGGGGACAATTTACCATTTTACTGAAGCCAATTAACCAACAAACCTGTACTTCTTTGGAGTGTGGGAGGAAGCCGGAGCATTTGGAGAAAACCCATACAGGTCACGGAGAGAACGTACAAACTCCATACAGACAGAGTCTATATTCAGGATTGAACCCGGGTCTCTGGCGCTGTAAGCCAGACACTCTACCTCTGCGCCACTGTGCAGGGAACATGTTGCAAGGGGTGGTGGCGGAGGCAAATACGATAGTGGCATTTAAGAGACTTTATATATGCAGGGAATTGAAAGATATTATTGAGTCTGAAGAAGGGTCTTGACCCGAAACGTCACCCATTCCTTCTCTCCCGAGATGCTGCCCGACCCGCTGAGTTACTCCAGCATCTTGTGTCTTTCTTCGATTTTAACCAGCATCTGCAGTTTTTTTCCGACAGATAAAGAGTTGGTCTTGACAATGTTTTGAGCATAGACATTACATAGAAACGTAGAAACATAGAAAATAGGTGCAGGAGGAGGCCATTTGGCCCTTTGAGCCAGCACCGCCATTCATTGTGATCATCCACAATCAGTAACCTGTGCCTGTCTTCTCCCCATATCCCATGATTCTACTAGCCCCTAGATTTCTATCTAACTCTCTTTTAAATTCATCCAGTGAATTGGCCTCCACTGCCTTCAGTGACAGAGAATTCCACAAATTCACAATTCTCTGGGTGAAAAGTTTCTTTTCACCTCAGCTTTAAATGCCCCCCCCCCCCCCTTTATTCTTAGATTGTGTCCCCTGGTTCTGGACTTCCCCCAACATTGGGAACATTTTTCCTGCATCTAGCTTGTCTAGTCCTTTTATAATTTTATGTCTCTATAAGATCCCCTCTCATCCTTCTAAACTCCAGTGAATACAAGCCCAGGTTTTCCAATCTTTTGTCATATGACAGTCCCTCCATCCCAGGGATTAACCTCATGAACCTACGCTGCACTGCCTCAATAGCAAGGTCGTCCTTCCTCAAATTAGGAGACCAAAACTGCACACAATACTCCAGATGTGGTCTCACCAGGACCCTACACAACTTCAGAAGGACCTCTTTGCTCTGTACTCAAATCCTCTCATTATGAAGGCCAACATACCATTAGCTTTCTTAACTGCCTGCTGAAACTGCACGCTTACTTTCAGTGACTGGTGTACAAGGACACCAAGGTCTCCTTGTTTTTGCCATCAAGGTGGATAACCTCACATTTATCTACATTATACTACATCTGCCATGCATCTGCCCACTCACCCAACCCGTCCAAGTCAACCTGCAACCTCCTAACATCCTCTTCGCAGTTCACACTGCCACCCAGCTTTGTGTCATCCGCAAACTTGCTAGTGTTACTTCTAATGCCATCATCTAAATCATTAATATATATTGTAAATAGTTGCGGCCCCAGCACCGAGTCTTGCGGCATTCCACTCGCCACGGCCTGCCATTCTGAAAAGGACCTGTTTATTCCTACTCTTTGCTTCCTGTCTGCCAACCAATTCTCTATCCATGTCAATACCCTACCCCCAATACCATGTGCTCTAATTTTGCTCACCAACCTCCCGTGTGGGACCTTATCAAAGGTTTTCTGAAAGTCTAGATACACTACATCCACTTCATCCATTTTACCTTTCATATCCTCAAAAAAATCCAGAAGATTAGTCAAGCAGGATTTCCCCTTCATAAATCCATGCTGACTTGGACCAATCCTTTTACCACGATCCAAATACGCTGTTATTACCTCTTTAACAATTGACCAGCATCTTCCCCACTACCGATGTCAGGCTAACTGGTCTATAATTCCCCGTTTACTCTTTCCCTCCTTTCTTGAAAAGTGGGATAACATTAGCTACCCTCCAATCCACAGGAACAGACCCTGAATCTATTGAACATTGGAAAATGATCACCAATGCGCCCACAATTTCTCAATTTCACAATAAAGGCTATTCTATTCTATTTTTCTTGGGGTCCAGAACCAATCTAATTTTCCCAGTCTACCTGCATATTGAACTTCCCCATAACCACAGTGGCATTACCTTTGTTACATGCCAATTTTAACTCCTGCTGCAACTTACACCCTATATCCAGGCTACTGTTTGGGGGTCTGTAGATAACTCCCATTAGTGTCCTCTTACCTTTACAATTCCTCAACCCTTTCCACAGTGACTCTCCGTCGTTAGTCCCAATGTCACCCCTCGCAAGGGACTGAATTCCATCCCTCACCAACAGAGCTACCCCACCTCCTCTGCCCACCTGCCTGTCCTTTCTATAAACGTACAACCCTGAATATTCAGTTCCCAGTCCTGATCCTTCTGCAGTCCGATCCTTCTAATCCCCACAATGTCATACACTGTCACATTGAGAGCTGAAGACTATGTTTTTGTGCTGAACTGTTCTATTTTCTTTGTTTATTCAACAGCTTAAATTCTTGGATTATTCCAATTTTAGATACATTATTTTTTAAATGTTTCATTTATACTTTGAGATTGAGTTAATAATACAAAAGGACTCTCAGTCCACCAGTCTATGCAGAAAAAAACAGATCCAGAAAGCTATCATTATTAACAGGAAGATGGCATTACAGAAAAGCATTTCCAGCAGTTTCAGTTTCTAAATCTTTATCGTCCTTCCTTTTGCATCTTAATTTGCATCTTGATAGAAACCCGAGGGGTAACCTTTTTACCTCAACTACCTCCTCCGACAGCTCGTTCCATACACCCACACAAAGGGTGGTGGGTGTGTGGAACAAGCTGTCGGAGGAGGTAGTTGAGGCAGGTACTATCGCAATATTTAAGAAACATAGAAACATAGAAACATAGAAAATAGGTGCAGGAGTAGGCCATTCGGCCCTTCGAGCCTGCACCGCCATTCAATATGATCATGGCTGATCATCCATTTACACAGGTACATGGATAGGACAGGTTTAGAGGGATATGGGGCAAATACAGGTAGGTAGGGCTCATGTAGGTGGAACATATTGGTCGGTGTGGGCCAGTTGGGGCAAAGGGCCTGTATTCATGGTGTACAACTGTATACTCTATGAAATATTCACCTTTGCCTTCAAGTGCTCCCATCATTGTCACTAAGTCTCATGGAATTTTCAGCAAAATGGATTTTAGCTAATCAGCCTGTTCATGTGAATACTTTGCACAATTTTCGAACCTGGCTGTTTATTTTCAGCTATGTTAATAAAAATAGTAATTTCACCCTTTAAAACTCTCTAAGGAATGAATTATGATTTCAATATTTTCAGAAAAATCTAATGGGATTTGAATTAAGGTAGAGGTTGTTCAAATGATGCCTAATTACCTCAAATTATTTTTGAGGTTAACAATTGCCATGATCTGCACTTCAAACTTGCGCTTGCTTGTTATACAATTAAAGTTGATCCAGATCTTCTTTTGCCTCTTTTCCTCCCTGTTGGTATTGGTTTATTGCTGTCACATGCACCGATACAGAGAAAAACCTCATTTTGCATGGTCTCCAGGCAAATCATTCCATACATCAATAAAAAAAGAGTGCTAGCGAGAAGATAAGAGAAAAGTGCAGAATATAGTGTTGCAGCTACAAAGAGAGTTCAGAATTTTTAAGAGTCCAAATGCTACCACGAGGTAGTTCAGTTCAGTTCAGTTTAGTTTATTGGCACATGTACCGAGGTACAGTGAAAAGCTTTTGATCCTTGCTAACCAATCAGCAGAAAGACAATACATGATTACAATTGATCCATTTACAGGGTATGGATGCATGATAAGAGAATAACGTTTAGTGCAAGGTAAAGCCAGCAAAGTCTGATCAAGGATAGTCCGAAGGTCACCAAAGAGGTATATAGTAGTTCAGCAATGCTCTCTGAATGTGGTAGGATGATTCAATTGCCTGATAACAGCTGGGAAGAAGCTGTCGCTGAATCTGGTGGTCTGGAAGTAGATGAGAAGATCAGGAATCCATCCCTCGCATACGAATCTCTTGCTGAATTCCATTTGTCTCAGGCTTGAGGCATCATGCTCTTATAAGGGGCTATTAATAGATTTATGAAAAGAAAAATCTTTGTTAATTGCTTCACAGAATTAAATTGAAAAGTATCAATCACGAAAATGGGTTGGTCCTAGTTACAAGTCATGTCTTGCACTGAAAGAAGTAGTTGCACTTGATTGCCTGTTCTTTGTTAGGCTTTCATCCATCCAGAATCGATAATGATAGCATTTGCCAAAAACCTGCCTCCCTGCATGTGGCTTCCTCAGAGTATGTTAAAAATAATTATAGTTACCTTAAAAGAGTACAGAAGGTTTTACTACTTATTGATAATACACATTTACAGTACTCAAAGAGAGAATGTAATCTAAAAAATGTTGCCATGAAGCTTTTTAATTCAGATCAGAAAGGTGACCATGTGGATGTACAATATAGTGCTAATAGTCTCAAAGGTTATGATTCATTTATTGTGTGCTTCACAGGGTTATTCATATAACCTATAATACTTAAAGAAATATTGATATGCTTTGTTGCAGAGATAAATGATGTTTTGCACAATCTAATGAACACTGAAGAATTTCAACATTGACACTTTAAACTTTAGAGATACAGCACAGAAACAGGCCCTTCGGCCCACCGAGTCCACGCCAACCAGCAGTACACTAATCTAGGGACAATTTCACAATTTACCGAAGCGAATTAATTTACAAATCTGTACGTCTTTGGAGTGTGGGAGGAAACCAGAGCCCCTGGAGAAAACCCACGCGGTCACAGGGAGAACGTACAAACTCCGTATAGACAACACCCGTAGTCCAGATCGAATCCGGGTCTCTGGAGCTTAAGACAGCAACTGTACCGCTGCACCACTAGATGCCATGGTCTAATTCAAGGAATGGGTGACAAACAACAACAAATATCGAAAGGGCTCTAATCTTTCTAAATGTTTCTTGATTTCCAAATTTTTATCAACTATCGTGCTACATACCTGAATCAATTTCACATCATTTTAATATATGATTTAAATGTTTGAGTACAATTATAAAAACAGGGCAAGGAAGTAGATGGTATATTGGCCTTTATTGCTAAGGGGTTGGAATTGAAGAGGCCGCACTTGGTGAGGCCGCACTTGGCAAAATGTGTTGATCCACTCATTAAGAAACTATTACTGACATTGAAGCCATTCTAAAGGGATTCACTGAGATAATCCATGGGATGTGTGGGTTGTACGATCAAAAGTTGTTAAAGGGTTAGATTGATAATCTCTAGAGTATAGAAAAATGAGTGATCATACTGAAATGTACAAGATCCCGAGGGGACAATGATAAGGCAGACACTGAGACATTTCCACAGTGGGGGAACCTTGAATCAAGGGACAAGACAGGGGCTCAGTAATTTAAAGCTAAGATAGAGTCATAGAGTGAAACAGCTTGCTCACACAGACCAAAATGTCCTATCTACACTAGTCCCACCTGTCTGTGTTTGCCCCATATCCCTCTAAACCTATCCTATCCATGTACCTGTCTAAATGTTTCTTAAACGTTGCGATAGTACCTGCCTCAACTACCTTCTCTGGCAGCTCATAACATACACCCACCATTCTCTGTGTAAAAAAGATACCCCACAGGTTTCTATTAAATCTTTCCCACCTCACCTTAAACCTATGTCCTCTGGTTCTTTAATGCACTACTCTGGCAAGAGACTCTGTTTTTACCCGCTCTATTCCTCTCATAATTTTGTACATCTTTGTATATCTCGTCTCATCCTCTTGTGCTCCAAGAAAAAAAATTGACTGTTCAATTAGGCCAGAGATGTGTAGGGATTTCTTCTCGTAGATGATGGTAAATCTCTTGAATTTTCTACCCCAGCCAATAGTGGCAGCTAGATTATGGCATTTTTAAAGAGGAAATGTTTAAAAGATCAGGGAATTGAGGGTTGAAGAGAATTGGTGCAGAAGTGGATTTGAGACCAGAATAGATCAACCATTGTTATATTGAATACATATTCCTTTATATTTAGTCCCTAATCCAGACTGCTGCAATTCAACCTAGAAATAATTTGTCTCGTAAAAACGCTTCCCATCTGGATCTACAGGCCAATCTGCTTTTTTTCAGAGAGGAAATTAGATCTTAGAAAATTAGGTATATTTATAGAGAGGGATATTAAGTAATATGGGGACACAATGTACTCCAGATGCTGGTTTACAAAAAAAGGCACTGTGTGCTGAAGTAATGCAACAGGCCAGATAGCATCTCTGGAAGACATGGATAGGTGACATTTCAGACCGGGAGCCTTCTTCAGACTGAGGGAGATAAAAGCTGGAAGAGGGAGAGAAGCAGGACAAAGCCAAGTGATAGGGGATGCAAGGAAGGGGGGGTGGGGGGTGGGGGATGGAGTTGAATGAATGGGCAAAGGCCAGAGATGAAATGAAGAGAAAAGGGTGTCAGATAAGGCATGAAATGTGAAGCCAGAAAAAGGGATATAGGTGGAAGGGGACTAGGGACAGGGAAAATAGGGGTGGGATTGTGGGAGATGTGGGTGTGCATCCTGGTGGAGCACAGGGAAGAGACAGCAGAAAAGGGGGTTGTTGGCTAGTAACCTAAAATTGGAGAATAGAATTTTCATACCATTGGGTTGTTAGCTACCCAAGCGGAATATAAGGTGCTCATCCTCCAGTTTGCATTTGTCCTCACTGACGATGAAGGAAGCCCAGGACAGAAAGGTCAGTAAGGGACGGGGAGTTAAAATTATTAGCAACTGTGAGCTCCAGTAGGCCTCGGCAGACCAAGCACAGGGGTTCAGCGACACAGTCACCTAATTCACGTTTAGTCTCGCCGACGTAAATGAATGGTCAATAAATTGGTTCATGTGTGCAAATAGCTAAATGAATGTTCAGATTTAATGGAGGTGTAAAGGAGGCCAATTTTGGGAGCATCAAATGCACTCGATGAGGATATGTAACTTTTGGTTCTTACTTCTCATCCCACCAACCTCGTATTCTCCGACATTTCCGCAACTTTCTACATACCAGTGCAACTTCCACCACGAGTTGCCTCTTCCCAACCCCACTCCTTTCCTCTTTCCGCAGAGACCTTCTGCAATTCCTTGGTTCACTCAGAACCACCACACCCAAACCAACCCCTTTCCACGTACATTCCCTTACAACTGCAGGAGATGTAATATCTATCCCTCCACCTTTCTGTCCTGGGCCTCCTCCACCACCAGAGTAAAATCACATACAAACTGGAGGAACAGCACATACCATGTTTCAGTAGCTTACAACCCAACAGTATGAACGTTGAATTCTCCAGTTTAAGGTACCTAATCAACAACCTATCGACATGGGGTTGGTTCATGAAAAAGACAAGCAGCAGCATAAATTTAATAGACTGAATGGTCCGTCTCTGTGGAACTAAAAGTTTTACATTAGAGAACCATGCCGTCATCTTTGCAAAGTATGCTTTATAGGCCATCTAGGATTCAGATTTTATTTGAAAAATCACCATCAATTTGTTTCCTTAGGGTGCAAGGTAACTCATTAACCTACACCCCCATATCAAATGCTTCACAAACCATTACCCTTAGTCCAGAACATGCAATGATCTCAGATTATGCTCAGTATCACTGCCAACATCAAGAAAATAATATATGGCAAACTATAATAAGCAACCCAAGCTGTACTTTCCAATGATGTAATCTTGAAATTGTTACATGCCCAGTCACATAATTTAAACAAGGAAAACTAACGTGACTGATTGGAAACCTATGAATGCATTTTTTCTTAATTTACAACTTGGAGAGAGGGAAGGTGAAACTACAGTAAGATTTATAGTAAGATTTTTAATCACGTTTTTGATGTACAATGTTCATGATGTTCAAAACAAATAGCATCAAATCTAAACTGTAATGGCTCAATTGTAATCGTGTATTGTCTATCTGCTGAGTGGTTAGCATGCAACACAAAAGCTTTTCACTGTACCTCGGTACACGTGACAATAAACTGAAACAAACTCATCAGTCTGAAGAAGGGTCTCGACCTGAAACGTCACCCATTCCTTCTCTCCAGAGATGCTGCCTGTCCCGCTGAGTAACTCCAGCATTTTGTGTCTATCTTCGGTTTAAATCAGCATCTGCAGTTCCTTCCTACACAAACTAAACTAAACTAAACATACCCACTGTCAATAATAATCTGCATGTTTTATCAGGGCAATTTTATTGTTTAGTTTAGGTCTGTAGTCAGAGCTGCAAAATATAATTCTCAGAGTAAGGCCTCAGTACATGCCCCTTCCCAGCCCCCGACCCCCCTCACTTCCCTGCTCTCCTTGCCTGCCTACTTTTTCCATTAGCTCCATCCGTTCTTCTTACTAAATCTATAAAGTGAGAACAGTCATAACTAACTTTGGGAAGTTAAACCAAGGCAGGACCTTCACAGTGAATGGCAGGACATTAGGGAGTGTTTTTAAGCAGAAGGATCTCAAGAGTACATGGTTCCTTCAAACTGGCATTGCAGGTAGATAGGGTGGTCAAGAAGGTTTGCGGCATATTGACCTTTATCAGTGAAGGTATTGAGTGTAGAACTTGTTTTGTTACCATTGTACAAGATGTTGGTGAGACATCATTTGGAGTATTGTGTTCAGTTTTGGTCACCCTGCTGTAGGAAAGATGTTGTTAAGCTGGGAAGAATACAGAGAAAATTTATGAAGATGGAGCCAGGACTTGAAGGCTTGAGGTATAGGGACAGGCAAGGATTTTATCCCATGGAACGGAGGATGAGGGGTGATCTCAGGGGTGAACCTGAAGGCAACTTTGTCACACAGAGCGGGGTGGGTATATGGAACAAGCTGCCAGAGGAGGTAGTTGAGACAGATACTGTAACAACAATTGTTACTGTAAAGACAATTGGACAGGTACATGGAGGGGAAAGGTTTGGAGGGATATGGGCCAAACGCAGGCAGGTGGGACTAGTATAATGGGGCATCTGGGTCGGCATGGGGAAGTTGGGCTGAAGGGCCTGTTTCAATTACTCTATGACTGTCTGAGTCTATGACCGAGGAGTCAATACCCCCCTCTGCAACTGGATCCTCAACTTCCTGACCCTTAAACCACTGTCAGATAAGCTGCAAAACATCCTCCACAATAATTATCAATATTGGTGTCCTGAAAGGATGCGTTCCTAGCCCTTTACTATACCCCCTATGCACTCACTACCATGCAGCCAAACTCTTCTCTAATTCCATGTACATGTTTGCAGATGACACCACTGCAGTAGGCCGTATCGCAAACAGACAAAGTGGTGCACAGAAAGGATGTAAAGAGCTTTGTAGCATGGTGTCAACAAGAGGAAGGAGCCAGTTATTGACCTCAGGAAACAAGGTGGTGCACAGCATTAATGGTGCCAAAATGGAGAAGGTTGAGAGATTAAAAGTTCCCAAACATAAATATACCACCTATTTGTCCTGGACCAACAACATTTAAGCTATGTCAAAGAAAGTACACAAGCCCCTCTACTTCCTCAGAAAATTAAGTAAGTTCACCGTGTCTCCATCGACTTTTATGAACCTCTACCGATGCACCATCGAAAGCATTCCCATTGGGATGCATCACACATTTGATTTTTCTACAACTCTGCCCAAGATTGCATGAAATTTCAGAGAGTTGTAGACTTAACCCAGTTCATCCCACGGACCAGCCTCACCCCGATCAACTCCATTTACACCTCTTTCAGCCTCAGGAAAGCACCCAACATAATCAAGGATCTTTTCCAATCTAATCATTCCCTTTCCCATCTGGCAGAAGATACAAAGTTTAAAGGTACATACCAACAGATTCAAGAACAGGTTCTTCCCCGCTATAATCAGAGTACTACGGTCCTCTCATAAGTTATGTGGTCACTATCTCCAACCTACCCCAATGTGGACCTTGCACCTTCATTAGCTGGACTTTCTCTGAAACTGTCACATTATAATACTGCAATGCTATATTCTGCTTTCAAGTACTCTTCTCTTTGCAATTCCTGATGTAATTATGTATGTCCCGATTGCCCACGAGTATAGTATGCTTTGATTGGAAAGCATACAAACATAGTGTTTCACTGTATGTTGGTGCACGTGACAATAATATACCAATACACTAAAAATGCTAAGTTACTTTCAAACACTACCTGGCGCTCCTGCTGGTCATTTGGCCCGATTCACCTCTATCCCATTGGGGGGCATTGGACTTTTTCTATGGAACTGATGCACTACAATGCTGAGAACTATATTCTGCACTCTGTATCTGGTGGGTGCCTGGAATGCATTGCCAGGGGTAATGGTGGAGGCGATAGTGGTATTTAAGAGGCTTTTAGATAGGCACATGGATATGCTGAGAATGGAGGAGCATGGATCATGTGGAGGCAGATGAGATTGGTTTATTTTGGCATTATTTTCAGCACATAAGGGCCTATTTCTCTGCTGTTCTATGTTCTAATGATTTATTTTAGACTTTAGGGATATAGTGTGGAAACAGGCCTTTGGCCCACCGAGTCCAAACCAACACTAAGTTCTATCCTACACACTAGGAACAATTTACAATTTTACCAAAGCCAATTAACCTACAAATCTGTATGTCTTTGGATTATGGGGAAAAACCGGAGCGCCCGGAGAAACCCATACAGTCACAGGGAGAACATACAAACTCCATACAGACAGAACCTGTAGTCAGGATCAAATCCAGGTGTCTGGCGCTGTTAGGCAGCAGCTCTACCATTGCTCCACTGTGCTGCCCTAAATTATACAAGCTCAACAAAATCCTTTGGTTGTCGTCGACAACAAGGAACCAACTGTTCATTTTTATTCTTTTGGGAATGGAAGAAGGAAAAGTTGCACAGCATCCAGTGGCAGCAAAAATTGCATTTTGTGAATCGCTGGCAAAGCAAGGTAGCGATTGAAGAGCTGACTAGCACTTTTAAAACCTAATGTTTGGAATCTATGACAACAGAAGCTTTGTTTACCCCAGAGGACCACCTGGTCACACTAACTGACCAACACCAATAAAAAGATATATAAAATACATCATAGAGAAACATTATATTTTGCTTCATTTTATTTGGACTGCATCAGGCAGTTTGGAAAGTTAAATAGACTGAGTTAAAACCTTGACCTTTCATTTTCTGGCTAACATTTTGGGTTACACTGTCGCATGTTGATGCGTTCCTAATTCAATGGCATAGCAATGCAAATGCTGCAGCATTACTATGCCCATGGGCAGAATAAAATAGTTTTTCACTGTCTCTTCTGAAAATCTGGCTGCAATTTTGGGCCCCATATCTGAGGAAGGATGTGCTGGCACTGGAGAGGGAACAGAGGAAAATATAATGTACAGCTACAGAGAAAATGCAGATATAAAAATGCAAGGGCAGCAAAGAGATAGATTGGCAGATCAGGAATACATCCTAAGTATATGTGGGGTTCATTCAATGGTCTGACAACAGTGGAACGACACTGGTCTTTTTTTGTTTTTTTTAAATTTTATTTAAATTTTAATAAAACAAATACATGTATGAACTCATAGTACGCGATGGTACCTACATTATAAATTCGATTATACATTTTAAATTCGATTATACCTGTATTGTTCTGTATTATCTCCCCCCCCCCCACCCCCCAGTTAGAAAAAAGAGGAAAAAGGAGAAGAAGAAAGATAAAGAAATAAAAATTAAAAAAAGGAAAGAAAGAAAGAAAGAAGAAAGAAGGAAACCTGGAGACAAGAAGGAAACACTTCCGGCTAATTTCTTATTAAATTCTTTTTAGGGGTATCAAAACAATCATAAAATTAAATATTTCCAATTCTTAATCCTAGTTTTAAAGTGAATGGGTTCCAAAGTTTCAAAAAGAAATCATATTTATTTCTCAGATTATAAGTAGCTTTTTCTAATGGGATACAACTACGCATTTCTGCATACCATCTTGCAATTCTTATTTCATTGTGATCTTTCCAAGTGACCGCCACACATTTTTTTGCTATTGCTATTGCTATTTTGAGAAATCTTTCCTGATATTTATCTAAAATTAATCTTGGTAATATTCCTTTAGTATCTCCCAATAAAAACAACCTTGAATCCAATGGTATGGTCTTATTCATCAATTGTTCCAAAAACATTTTTAGGTCTTTCCAAAAAGGAGTTACCTTAGGACATGCCCATGTGGAGTGTAAAAAAGTACCCACATCCTGGTTGCATCTAAAACAAATTTCAGGTAAATTTGGATTTAAATTGTTTATTCTTTTCGGAGTTAAATATAGTTGATGTAAAAAATTGTATTGTACTAAACTATATCTCACATTAATAGTATTTTTCATACTTTCTAAACACAATCTTTCCCAACTTGGTTCATCAATGCTAATATTCAGATCTGTTTCCCATCTTTGTCTTGATTTTTGAATTCCTGTCTTTGGACTAGATTTTTGTAACAATTTATACATTGAAGATATACATTTTTTAGTTCCCTTGCCCTGAATCAGGGATTCAATTCCTTTAATTTGAAATAAAAACATTGAATTACCTAACTTTTCCCTTAAAAAAGATTGTAATTGATAATAGAAAAAAATACTATTCCCTGGAATTTGATATTTGTTTCTCAATTGAGAAAATGTCAAAAAATTATTTCCTTCGTAGCAATCTCCCATATGTTTAATACCCTTCTGTTCCCAGACTTGTAATATTTGATTATTCCAAGCAAACGGCAGTAATCTATTTTTTACTAATGGAGTTTTAGCTGTTAGCTGGTCTTGAATTTGGTGGTTCCTTTCATGTTTTTGTATCTTCTGCCAGATGGGAGATGAGAGAAGATAGAATGACCACAGAGTGAGTGGTCCCTGATTATGTTGACTGCTTTCCCTCTGCCTGTCATGATTCATTAATTAATTGTAAATATTTGATTGATTTCCCACACTTCAGTGCTGAGATACATGCCTATTAGACTCTTTTAATTCACATGACAGTTTACTCAGTCAATATGTATCAGTGTCATTCTGTCAGAGGCAACAAGGGACCATGTTATTTTAAATCCAGCAACGTGATGAGAAAAACAGTTATTGAACCTGGTAGATAAGGAGCTTTTATGGAAAAATAGTCATAATATGATAGAATTTTACATAAAGATTGATTGTAAATTTTATTCAACGTAAAATCACAGTTTTTAATCTCATCAAAACAAGTCACTACAAGTCACTTAAACATGCAAAGGCTTACATTTAAACAATTAATCAAAACACTTAACAGGAAAACTAACCCAGTTGGAACTCAGAAGATAAGTTAAAGGTATTATTAAGGGAAAAGTTAAAGGAAAATGCCTATAATGTTGGCAAAAGGTGTAGTCAGCCTACGGTTTTGAAAAAAATTGCAAAGGCATACATTTAAACAATTAATCAAAAAACCATGCAGGAAAACTGACCCAGTTGGAACTCAGAAGATAGGTTAAAGGTATTATTAAGGGAAAGGTGAAAGGAAAATGCCAACAATGTTGTCAAAAGGATCAGTTAGCCTAAGGACTGAAAAGAATTAAAGAGTTGGGCAAAACAGAACCAAGAAATTGATAAGGAAATTGGAAGGTAGAATGTGAGAAAATACTAACATGAAGCATATCAATAGACTGCAATAATTTACATAGATCTATAAAATGGAAATTAATGTAGATTTCTTGCAGACTAAAATAGGAGAAACTATGCTTGGGGACAGGGAAATGGTGGAGAGAATGGACTGGAAGAAATTAGCTTTAGGAACGCATAGAAAATAGTAATGGGTTGCTGCAGAGTGTAAAATTCTGAAATATATTGGAGTTTTTGCATTTGTAACTTGTGGAACAAGGGAGCAAATCAATGGATGTGATGTATTTGCATCTCCAGAAGCCTTTTAATAGTCATGAGTGCAGGATTGCTGAAATTTTTGCTTCACTGTACCCAGGGATATGTATAATAGAAATACAAGAGCTCACAGCTTTAATAGCTGGAGGTGGTTCCACTATATTCCAATTATATTGCATTTTAGATTTACAAAAGTACTTAGTACCCAATGAAATCCTAGGGTGATGGAGGAACTGAAGGAAATTCACATTAGGCGGGAAATGGTGTTGGGTTGACTGATGGGACTGAAGGTTGATAAATCCCTGGGGCCTGATGGTCTGCATCCCTGGGTACTTAAGGAAGTGGCTCTAGAAATCGTGGATGCATTGGTGATCATTTTCCAATGTTCTATAGATTCAGGATCAGTTCCTGTGGATTGAAGGGTAGCTAATGTTATCCCACTTTTGAAGAAAGGAGGGAGAGTGAAAACAGGAAATTATAGACCAGTTAGCCTGACATCGGTGGTGGGGAAGATGCTGGAGTCAATTATAAAAGAAGAAATTGCGGAACATTTGGATAGCAGTAACAGGATCGTTCCTAGTCAGCACGGATTTACGAAGGGGAAATCATGCTTGACTAATCTTCTGGAATTTTTTGAGGTTGTAACTAGGAAAATAGACAAGGAAGAGCCAGTGGATGTAGTGTACCTGGACTTTCAGAAAGCCTTCGATAAGGTCCCACATAGGAGATTAGTGGGCAAAATTAGAGCACATGGTATTGGGGGTAGGGTACTGACAAGGCTAGAAAATTGGTTGGCAGACAGGAAACAAAGAGTAGGGATAAATGGGTCCTTTTCAGAGTGGCAGGCAGTGACTAGTGGGGTACCGTAAGGCTCAGTGCTGGGACCGCAGCTATTTACAATATACATTAATGACTTAGATGAAGGGATTGAAAGTAACATTAGCAAATTTGCAGATGACACAAAGCTGGATGGTAGTGTGAAGTGTGAGGAGGATGCAGGGTGACTTGGACAGGTTGTGTAAGTGGGAAGATGCATGGCAGATGCAGTTTAATGTGGATAAATGTGAGGTTATCCAATTTGCTGGCAAGAACAGGAAGGTAGATTATTATCTGAATGGAGTCAAGTTAGGAAAAGGGGAAGTACAACGAGATCTGGGTGTCATAGTTCATCAGTCACTGAAAGTAAGCATGCAGGTACAGCAGGCAGTGAAGAAAGCTAATGGAATGTTGGCCTTCATAACAAGAGGAGTTGTGTACAGGAGCAAAGAGATCGTTCTGCAGTTGTACAGAGCCCTAGTGAGACCACACCTGCAGTATTGTGTGTAGTTTTTGTTGTGATATTGCTGGGACTACTTTGTGTATCCCAAAGACTACTTTGTTTGCATGTGCAGGAATGCGTATATAAGAGGTTGGTGTGATTGGGTGGTCACTCTGGATCCAGATGACCACGGAATAAACAGCCTGGAGTTGAGCTCCAGCATTGTAACCTTTTATACACGTGTACTTGTGGTCCGTCCAGAGTCACTAAAGGCACAACAGGTACCAGACCACGAATTACAACATGGTGGCAGCGGTTTGGTGATTTGCCTGGAAAGGTAAAGAGAAACCCAAGCGGAAAAGGTTCACAAGTCATTAAAAAAAATTTAAAAATTTAAGATTTTTTTTAAATGATGATTTTTTTTTGGTGAAAATTATACTACGTAAATAATTAAACTAGTGCCCTAGGGGAAAGAAACAGAACTAAAAAGTAGTTTCCAACTCGTATGGGACGCTGGATTGCCTCTCGACAGGGCCAACCGTGTATGTGCACTTACCTGATCTGTAGTCAGCGCTGAGCTGCCGACGGGACGTTGCAAGCTGCTGAGGGAGGTGTGTGAAGGCCCACACCGACGACGACACCGTCACCGACAGGGACCGGTGAGACCCGACACCGTGGGGGAGTGCAGAGTCCGGTGAGACCCGACATCGCGGGGGAGTGCAGAGTCCGGTGAGACCGGCATCGCGGGGGAGTGCAGAGTCCGGTGAGACCCGACATCGCGGGGGAGTTCGGCGACCGGAGGGACCGACCACCCACGGAGGCGCGACGACCGGTAAGGCCGAGGCACTGCATCCTTACCCAGGCGCGGCGACCAGTGAGTCGGGAAGGCCCTGGGCCCGAGGCAGCGGCAGCACGTGTCGACTGAGCGGCAGCGGCTGGGAGCACCTGTGGACGGGGCCAACGCGCACCGCAGCCGAGGCCCGATCGCACCGCGGTTACAGCAGCTGGGAGCTGCATCGTTGCGAGCCCATCGTTGCGAGCCCATCGTTGCGAGCCCATCGTTGCGGGCCCATCGTTGCGAGCCCATCATTGCGAGCCCATCGTTGCGAGCCCATCGTTGCGGGCCCATCGTTGCGAGTCCATCGTTGCGGGCCCATCGTTGCGAGCCCATCGTTGCGGGCCCATCGTTGCGAGCCCATCGTTGCGGTCCCATCGTTGCGAGGGAGATCATCGCGGTGGAGCAGCGACCTTCACCCATCTACAGCCTACGCTACGCTGATCTACACGGCCAGTCTGCTTCTTGAAGGGAAGATTTGGACATTGCTTTGTGTGCTTATCTGTGTGTAATACTGAAAGATTACTGTTTGCATTTGATACTATGGTATATGTATGTTTATTTCTGTGAGTGCATATAGTTCTATAGATTTGCTGATAGCAAGGGTTGGGGTCCTGTGATACGGTTGTTTTGGTTTTGTTTGTAATTGTTCAAGTTACCGTGTTTCCGCCATATAGTGCCAATAACATGTCTCGGTTACCTGAAATGAACTGGCAAGTGCTGGACATCCCCAATGAGTTCTCCCTGTTCAAGGAGAGGTTGCAACTGTGCCTGGAAGACTTAGAAATCGCATCGGAATCTAAGCAGGCCACAAAGATAAAAATCGCTTTGGGAGTGGAAGGACTTCGTCATTTGAATGCGTCAGGTCTGAGTGTGGAGGATCGGAGCAAACCGGAGTGCATATGGGCATTTTTTGAGGACCAGCTGAGGACGAAGGTAAATTTCAGGGTCCACAGGTTGGAGTTGATGCGGTATCGCCAGAAGCCGGGGGAGTTGCTTGCTCAGTTTGTGACCCGGTGTCGCGAAAAAAGTCTCCAGTGTGACTTCACTGAGCATGAGCTCACTGACAGTCATGGAGTTGGTAATCACGTCCACACCCCATGAAGGTCTACAGCGAGAGCTTCTACAGAAGCCTGCAGGTCACACCATTCCAGAGGTGCTTACGTTAGGCAGGCAGTATGAGGCCATTGCAGTGGGCAGACAGTACATTGCAAATTTAGAGCCCGGATCTAGCCATATTGATGCTGTCAAGACACGAGGGTCGACGAAACTGAAGTCGCAGGATGAGAGACAAAACCCTTGTGGCTACTGTGATTCGTTTCATAAGCCCAGGCAATGCCCGGCGTATCGCGACACATGCAAGAAGTGTGGCAAGAAAGGGCATTGGGCAAAATGCTGTAGGTATAAAGTGGATCCTGTGCGCCCATCTAAATGGTCCAGGGGCAAATACAAGCAAGTTGACGACGTGCAGCAGCAGTCCCATGACGGTGATGCATCGTGCTGTGACAGTCAAGAGGAAGGATCGGATATGTATTTCCATAATATCACCTTTTCAGGTATGGACAGGATGCCTCCAATAGGTGATGAGGCATTTGCGGTGTTGAACATCAAATGCCCGTCAATGAAGGGGCAACATCGACTGAAGGTGAAGATAGACACTGGGGCTGGAGGAAATACCCTTCCCCTTCGGATCATACGAGACATGTATCCAAATGACAAATACAAGCAGCACCTACGACCATGCAAAGTCCGTCTGACAGCATATAATGGGACGGAAATCATGTGTGTTGGAACTATATCCATTTCGTGCCGATACCAGGGGTCGATGTGGTGTCCTCAGGAATTTTTTGTGGTAGACGTGGCAGGATCCGCTGTCATAGGCCTCCCAGGTATTAAGCAACTTCAGGTTGTCACGATACATGCTATGGGAACAGAGGAGCACCCATCAGACGCTCGGAAGGAGCAAGACAGTTTCAACTCGGTGGGGGACCTAATGAAGAGGTGGCCTAATCAGTTTGATCGGATTGGCAACTTCAAGGGGCCAGCCACCCTTCATCTCAAGGAGGAGGCCACACCACATATTGATGCGCCAAGGAAATGTAGTATCCATCTCAAAGACAAGTTGCGGGCTGAGTTGGGCAAGATGGAGGATGATGGAGTCATCCGAAAGGTGACTCACCATACGGACTGGTGCAGTTCAATAACCACCTCCGTTAAGAAGGATGGGTCAATCAGGGTATGCCTAGACCCGAAGCGTTTGAATGCAAGTCTCAAACGTTGCCCACACAAGATCCAGACACTTGAGGAGATCAATCCGGCTTTTGCCAATGGGAAATTGTTCTCCAAACTCGATGCTAAAGCGGGTTATTGGTCTGTCCGACTTGATGAGGCTAGCCAGGAACTTACCATTTTCCGCACGCCTTTTGGCAGATATTGCTACAAAAGTTTGCCTTTCGGTTTGTCGGTGAGTCAGGATATATTCCAGCAGCGTATGGACACGATCATAGAACAGGTTCCTGGATGCGTCTGCATTGCGGATGATATTGTCATAGTGGGATCCACAGCGCAAGAACATGATTATAATCTAAGGAAACTGTTAGAGGCAGCGTCCCGGGAAGGACTAGCTTTCAACAGTGCTAAGTGCATAGTGAAGGCTAACTCCATCAACTTCTTCGGGACAATGTATTCAGACATAGGCATTCGGCCAGATCTTGGTAAGGTGCAGGACATTCATAAGATGCCAACACTACAAGATAAGGAAGATTTACAACGGTTCCTGGGGATGATTAACTTTTTATCACCATACATCCCAAAGTATGCTGACCTGGTCGCCATTTTGAGGGATTTGCTGAAGAAAGATGTCCCATTCTTGTGGCAAGAAGACCACCAAACGGCGTTCTGTAACCTGAAGAGCTGCATACAGGAGGAATCTGTCCTCCAGTACTATCGCCCTGATGCTCCTGTCACCCTTGAGGTAGATGCGTCAATGAAAGGAGTGGGAGCATGCCTTTTGCAGGAAGGACGGCCTGTTGCGTACGCTTCGAGGGCACTGTCTTCATGCCAGTCCAACTACTCCAATATTGAACGCGAGACCCTTGCCTTGGTTTTTGGCATCACAAGGTTTCATACATACCTATTTGGGCGGGATTTTAAGGTGCTGACTGATCACAAGCCTCTTGTCACTATCTGCGGCAAACTACTCACGAGTGCCCCACCCCGACTGCAGCGGTTGCTCATCAAGGTGCAAGGATACAACTTCACCATAGAGCACAGACCTGGGGCTGAGATGATCATTGCTGACACTCTCAGCAGGCTGCCCAATCCGGAGAAGACAGAGAGCATAGATCTCGATGTACATGTAGAGAGCATCTTCTTCGACAACATCGAAGACACACTAGATGTCGACTTGATACACTTCGGCAAACTCAAAAGGGTGGAGCTGCAGACAGAAACTTGTCGTGACCCTATACTGCATAGGGTTATGCATTATGTCCATTCCGGATGGCCGGCGACCCTACAGGAGATACCTACCGACCTGCGGCCCTACTGGCCTTTTCGAGATGAGTTGGGCATGTCAAATGGGGCCATTTTCAAAGGACGGCAAGTAGTCATTCCTGAGTCGATGAGACAGGATGTCTTGCAGCAACTTCATGTTGGCCACCAAGGCATTGAGAAGACGAGACTTCTAGCGAGACAAATGGTCTATTGGCCCAACATGAACCAACACATTGATGACCTTGTCCAAAGGTGTAGTCCGTGCCAGATGCACATGCCAGAGCAAATGAGGGAAACACTCATGCCACATGAGATACCAGTCACACCTTGGACCAAAATAGCAATGGACATGTTTGAACTTGACAACGTTCAATATCTTGTCATGGTGGATTACCATTCCAAGTTTCCGGTGGTGAACCGACTGACTAGCACCACGAGTGCCATGGTTGCTAATACGGTGACTGCAATGTTTGGTCTGCTAGGAGCACTGACGGAGATCATCTCCGACAATGGTCCACAATTTGTGGGTGAAGCTTTTCAGTCCATGTGCAAGCAATGGGGAATCACCCATACAACGTCCTCGCCTAGGTACCCTCAGTCGAATGGGCTGGTTGAGCGCATGGTACGAACGGTGAAGTCTATTATCAAAAAGTCCTTGGCAACGGGACAGAGTGTAGCAGCAGCTTTACTCAACTTGCGCACTACACCGATTGATTCCAAGTTACCGTCACCGGCGGAGATGATGTTTGGAAGACAGATTCGGACGCCTCTCCCCACGAACCTTGACATGAACAAGGCATACGAAGGGCAGAGGACCTTTGAGCGACTTGAGGAGCGTAAGCAGAATATGAAGGCACAGTTTGATTGTTCGGTCAAGAGACATGACTTGTTGCCATTGCACGCTGGACAGAAGGTCCGGGTTCTGGTTAAAGCGAATCAGGTCTGGGTTCCAGCAGAAGTGAGATCGGTCTGCGACGAACCCCAGTCAAGGTCTTACATTATTGAGACGCCGAATGGACATCGGTTCAGGAGGAATCGAGTGCAGTTGAGAGATCTTCCACTGGAGAAGCCAGGGGTTGGTCTCCATTGTGTGTCCCCAGACAGCGATAGGGCTGAGACCCAATGTGAAGCGGAGGAACGACCGGCCCGTAATGATGATGGGGATTATGTGACACGCTCGGGACGTGCCAGTAAGAAACCTGCACGTTACTGTTGATATTTGTTAATGTTTTATGGTGTTTCAAAAAAACGTTTGTGTTTAGAGTTTGTTGTTACATATATATATATATATATATTTCTTTTATAAGACAAGGGGGATGTTGTGATATTGCTGGGACTACTTTGTGTATCCCAAGGACTACTTTGTTTGCATGTGCAGGAATGCATATATAAGATTCAAGATTCAAGATTCAAGAGATTCAAGATAGCTTTATTTGTCATCCAATATTGGACGAAATTCAGTCACCCACAGTCCAACAATAAAAGCATTAAATAAGCATTAAAATTACACAACCCCAAAAAAAACCCCAAAACACAGTCCAACAATAAAAGCATTAAATAAGCATTCAAATTACACAACCCCAAAACCCCCAAAAACACAGTCCAACAATAAAAGCATTAAATAGGCATTCAAATTACCCAACCCCAAAAAACACACAAAAAAGAAACATCCATCAAAGAAACATCCATCACAGTGAGTCTCCTCCAGTCCTCTCTCTCCTCACTGTGATGGAAGGCCACAATGTCTTTCCCTTCTCCTGCTGTCCTCGCCCGCAGTCAGGTTGTTGTGGTTGCAGGCCGCACCGGACGGTCCACAGCGGGCCAAGCCCAAGGCGAGTCGCAGCCGCTCCCGCAGCCTCCGAAGACGGCCGGCTCCGCCGATGATAAGTCCGATCCGGGGCGGGCGAACACGCTGCTGCTGCCGCTGTTGCTGCACGTCGGGGCGGTCGTGGCTCCCGACATTGAAGCCCCCGCCCAGCAGAGAAATATCCCGCGGCATATCTTAGGCCGCGCCGGACGGTGAAATGTTGGTGTGATTGGGTGGTCACTCTGGATCCAGATGACCATGGAATAAACAGCCTGGAGTTGAGCTCCAGCATTGTAACCTTTTATACACGTGTACTTGTGGTCCGTCCAGAGTCACTAAAGGTACAACAGGTACCGGACCACGAAGTACAACAGTTTTGGTCTCCAAATTTGACGAAGGACATTCTTACTATTGAGGGAGTGCAGTGTAGGCTCATGAGGTTAATTCCCGGAATGGCGGGATTGTCATATGTTGAAAGACTAGAGCGACTGGGCTTGTATACTCTGGAATTTAGAAGGATGAGAGGGGATCTTATTGAAACATATAAGACTATTAAGGGATTGGACCAGCTAGAGGCACGAAACATGTTCCCGATGTTGGGGGAGACCCGAACCAGGGGCCACAGTTTAAGAATAAGGGGTAGGCCATTTAGAACAGAGATGAGGAAAAACCTTTTCACTCAGAGAGTTGTGAAGCTGTGGAACTCTCTGCCTCAGAAGGCACTGGAGGCCAATTCCTTGGTTGCCTTCAAGAGAGAGTTCGATTAAGCTCTTAATGATAGCGGACTCAAGAGATATGGGGAGAAGGCAGGAACGGGGTACTGATTGTGGATGATCAGGCATGATCACGGTGAATGGCGGTGCTGGCTCGAAGGGCAGAATGGCCTACTCCTGCACTTATTGTCTATTGTCTATAATTCTTGAAGAGTTAATGTAGGAAATGTAGGAGTTAATTTGTGCATGTTATGTTCCCAGACAGCGCAATGTGTTAAAGATGAGATAAACTTGTTTTTTTCAATGAGAGATATATATTGGGGAAAGTACTTGGGATAGCTTCCTTATGCAAAAAAATTGCAAAACAGGAGTCCTATGGAGGTTCCAATTCTGTCACTAGATATCAGAAGCTTCTTAAATTCTTATGTGGCCCATAATTTGTGCCCTTAATGATCACAAAACCCAAGAGTTAAAGGGAAGAATGGGTGCTAAAACACAGAGAGAACACAGCTGGGAACAGCCAACTTCCACTTTAGCCTAACCACTATTCTGTTGTCACCAGGGTTAAAACTAAAGCTAAAGTACGTCAGTCAGATGAACCTAGCTTCCATCCCAAATACATTTTCATGCAGGATTGTCAGTTTGCGATTAATGCTATATCAGTGGATTTTTGTGACAATTAATTAGTGATGCAAATCCTCACACTATTAAATATTTTAAGGGACACTGATGTGACTGAACTAACTCAGTAAAGCTGATTGCCTTGCCCTTTCTTTGCACTTTTCATTAATTGCAATGAATCTGCAACTCTTTGCTCTGCTCATTATAAAGTCTAACCTCCTATTGTACAAAAAAAATTTACTGCCAGATTCATTGAATCCATTTGTGATATCCAGGCTACAACCCATTACGAGTGATTTCATGTTCCAGCCATTGTGGGTTTGTTTCATGTAACAGAATAGCAACAGCTTATCGAGCCACAATGTACAATGGAAAAGGACTATGACGTTCTGGTTTACAATATGTGCCGACAATCACGTAGAAAGCATGTGAATGACTCTTTCTTCCTTTTTTTTTTGTTAGGTAATGGGACAGTCCATTTTCAGCTATTGATAAACAAAATTATGAAAATCTCGGAGTCTTGCCACTGACAAAGAACTCAGTGCATTAGTTCAAATAACTGACTCAACAAAACAGTGTTCCTTTCATGGGGTCTGAGCAGAAGGGTATGTTAAAAATATGTCTATCAGATGCTCTACAAATGCTTTTACTTAAGCACTTGTTTGAAATAATTCATATATTTGGTTAATTAAAGTATCGTATTAGTTGCTCACGTTTGTGAATGCAAGAAATCATGAACCAAATCATGAAATCTAAAGTTTGCTTACTTGTTTAATTTGGAGTCCGGGTGGAAGTGAGGGGGGAAGGGTTGGATGTTCAGAGTAGCAGAGTAGAAAATTATAAATTTGTGAACGTTTAACCGGGATTTCACAGGATAAAAATAAAACTCAATCTGATTGCCATTTGCTGTACGACTTGTAGTAACCCAGATGATCTTTTGTACCGTCAACTGCGATTCATTGCATGTTTTATTCAGAGTACTTGCTTTGTTGCAAGAAAAGATCCAATTAACTCTTTTTAGTATAAACCCTTCCAGCATTAAAATTCCAGCAATATTATAATCTTGTTTAATCATGTGGAACTTATTTTCTGTATTGGAGTAAAACATGAGAGCAATTGAAACTGTCTGAAATATCAAAATGACTTTAAGCTTTTTTGTAAACAAATTTAACTGAGAAATTTAACTGAGAAAGGCTAGTACATGAAGCTTAGTGTGAAAACAGTGGCCTGGAATCTTTAACATTTATTTTAAGGTGTTAGTTCAATAAATAGATTTGTCACTAAGGGGATTCTGTAATTGACAAACGTCTTTAAAATACAACTTTTTTAGAAAAATAAAACTTAGTTTAAGGCCAAATAGTTCATTATATCAAACAGTAAAGAGATCACACAGTTTGCATTGCATGTTTCAGAAGCTTTCTTGCTAACTAAATTCTCTGGTGTATATATGTGTACTATTACTGCTAAAATATGTTGTAGAATCTGTCCAAAATTTAGAATAACTTTTAGATTTTATCATTGTTGAAGTTATATTATCAGTCCAATTGGTAATATTTTCTGGTACAGCCAAGATAATTTGTTTTGAAGCCTTAAATGAAGTACCTTGAAACTGAAGTGAATTACCAATATAGTTTGCCATTGAATAAGAATTTTTTTTTTTTTTTTAATTGTCTTTCCACGTTTTATTTAAATTAAGTTTAATATAAATAAAGTCAGTGGTAAGATTGGATTGTACAATGAGTGCAAACGTTCTACTAAGACTTGATTTTACAAATATCACAATATTCTTGTCCACCTCTGCAAAACAAAAGACTGGTGAAAATCAATGGGTCAGGCAGCATCCGTGCTGGAGAAAGCTGGTGGAGAAGGGTGGGAGTAGGGTAAAGCTTGTTAAATGATGTTGAGACAAGAACTGCAAATGCTGGAATCTTGTGTAGAACATCAAGTTCTGGAGTAACTCAGCGGATCAGGCAACATCTCTAGAGGAAATGGATAGAAGATGTTTCAGGTTGGGCCCCTTCTTCAGACTTCAGACTCTGGAGCATGCCCTCCAGAAATGCTGCCTGTCCCACCAGGTTACTCCAGCACTTTGTGTTCTAAGTGACAGGTAGATACAGAGGAGGGGGGAGGGGGGTTGATGGCCGATGGATGATGGATGAAGAGACAAAGGTCAAAGGTGAGAGGTGAAAAAGAGACAAAAGGATGTCAGATAAAGGGAGAAGTGAAGTGAAATATAAAGATGGAAGGTAGGACTGGGGAGATGGGTACGTTTTAGAATAAAAGGGCAGGAAATATGGAACTCAGCATGGGAGATGACCGTAGAAAGGAGGAGAAAGGAGCAAGATCAATGGGGTGGTGGGAGATGGTGGGAGAAATGTTTGTGCACCCAGATGGCTGGGGTGGTGGGTCATGTCAGGGAAAGAGAGAAGGTACGGGGGGGGGGGGGGTAATTACTTAAAAATGGAGAATTCCATTTTCATACCACTGCGAGGTAGCTACTTAAGCAGAATGTAAGGTGTTGATCTTCTAGCTTGCGTGTGGCCTCATTCTGGTAATGGAGGACGCCCAGGATGGAAATTTCAGCATGGGAATGGAAAGAGTTAAAATGCTTAGCAACCAGTACTCAAGCAGACCTTGCGTCAGAAGGAACTACAGATGCTTGTTTACACCGAAGGTAGACACAAAATGCTGGAGTAACTCAACGGGACAGGACCCGAAAAGTTACCCATTTCCTCTATCCAGAGATGCTGTCTGTCCTGCTGAGTTACTCCAACATTTTGTGTCTATACCAGCAGAACTTGGCAGATGTCCAGCAAAACAGTTTATGCCTGGCCTTGCCAATGTAAATGAGAGTACATTGGGAGCACTGAATGCAATAGACAAGATTGGAAAAGGTGCCTGTTAATCTCCACCTAGAGGTAGAACAGAGCTTCAGTGGAAAGGTTTGAATATGGTTAATTAGAATTATTTAGAATTGGTCTATAATTAGTTAAAAATGGACAGTGTAAAAAAATTGAAAAGATTAGCAGAAAATGACTAAAATGTTACAAAGAAATGAATGACTAAAATTTAAGACAAAGCTCACTATGAACGAAAAAAGCATGTTTTTTAAATGAATGTTTCATAAAGAAGCGTTAATAAAATGAGCATTGATCAAACAGAAAATGAGCCTGGGAAGTTAAGAATGGAAAACAGGGAGATGGCAGATAAAATTAGCAGTTAATTTGCATCAGTCATCGCTACAGAGGATAAAAAAGAATATCCCAGAAACAGCTGCAAATTATGAATTGGAAGGGAGGAAGGAACTCAAGAAAATTACATTCACCAGGGAAATGCCAACAAGCTAATTATTGGAGTTATGGAACAACAAGTTCTTTGGTAGAAACAAAGAACTGCAGATGCTGGTTAATACACAAAAGGACACAAAGTGCTGGAGTAACTCAAAAGGTCAGGCAACATCTCTGGAGAACATGGATAGATGATGTAAAGGATTTAATAGGACCATCGCCATTTGGGGGTTAATTGAAAATTCATTTTGACTGCTCTTGCCACAATTCTACAAGTATTTGGTGCAAACTAGAGTTCTTTGAAACTGCATCCACAGATGCTAAGGGACTTACTTTGGTTTGAATACAAGATTTCCTGCTGTTTTCAGAAACGAATGATTTGGTTGGCATTTCCTTTGGGCAAGATGAGCAGAAGGCATGCATACAGCACAGGTGCTAGAGGGACAAGTAGGAGAAGAGAAAAAAGACCTCTCCATTTGGCCACAAGGAAAAATGCAAGTTACTTTAAAACAAGTTCTCAGTGCAGTTATTTAGATGTAATTTGATTTATCGTTGCATCTTTGCAGACTATTTTTATAATTTAACATTTGGAGCAAACATTTGACTGAATTCACTTTTAAGTTCCCTGAGATAATGGATAATTGATTTAAAGATACAACATGGAAATAGGCCCTTTGGCCTACCATATCCACACAGACCATCAATCTTCGCTGAACACCTGCACTCGGTCCGCATTAACAAAACTGATCTCCCGGTGGCCCAGCACTTTAACTCCCCCTCCCATTCCCAGTCTGACCTCTCTGTCATGGGCCTCCTCCAGTGCCATAGTGAGGCCCGCCGGAAATTGGAGGAGCAGCACCTCATATTTCGCCTGGGCAGTTTGCAGCCCGGTGGTATGAACATCGACTTCTCCAACTTCAGATAGCTCCTCTGTCCCTCCCTTCCCCTCCTCCTTCCCAGATCTCCCTCTATCTTCCTGTCTCCACCTATATCCTTCCTTTGTCCAGCCCCCCTGACATCAGTCTGAAGAAGGGTCTCGACCCGAAACGTCACCCATTCCTTCTCTCCCGAGATGCTGCCTGACCTGCTGAGTTACTCCAGCATTTTGTGAATAAATCGATTTGTACCAGCATCTGCAGTTATTTTCTTATACCATCAATCACCCTTTCTCATCAGTTCTATGTTATCAAACGTTTGCACCTACTCCCCACATGCTATAGGGGCAATGTACTGAGGCCAAACAACCAACAAACCTGCAGGTTTTTGGGGATGTGGGATGAAAATGGAGCATCTGGAAAAAAAAAAACACTTCCACAAGAAGAATGTGCAAAATCCACATCGACAGCACCCGAGGTCAGGATCGACCCCAGGTCTCTAGAAGTTATGAGGGAGCAGCCTTACTAGCTGTGCCATCGTGCGCCATGAGATAGCATAAATCTGCATGCTTTGACTAATAAAAAACAGGCACCAATTGCACCTCATAGTTGGTGCAACTGTTTTCTCATTTTCTGCATTGAACTACCTTATTAGCTCCTCCTCCACAATTTATTTGGAATGGCTCATTTCTGTCATGGCAACATGGGAGCTGGGAATTATGGGAACGTTGGCCAAGCTGACCCTAGACTGGTGGAAGATCTGAATCCACAAAACTAGCTGGGCCAGACATTCAATCTGAGCTAGGCACAAAGTCTTCAGTGGGTCGAACCCGAAATGTCCTTTTTCTCCAGAGATGCTGCCTGACCTGCTGAGTTTCTCCAACATTTTATGTCTATCTTCAGTATAATCCAACATCTGCAGGTACTTTCTACATATTCAATCTGAGCTCACAGGTCATGATACTATGACATGCATAGGTGATAATGACCTCAAAGTAGGATAAGTACTTAATTACTTAACATAAGTACCACACCTTAGGAAAAACAGACAAATAATTGGAGCCTCGGGTTCCCACTTTTACGGTGGGAAGATTTATTTTTAAAGTACTGAGGAAAGTAAATGAGGACAAGATGTAATAAACTTTGAGGCCCCACATAGAATCCGGGAAGATAGGATTATCAACAAAATAAAATCCTATTTTTACACAACTGAACACTTTTTGTCTCCACTTGCCAACCTACTTAATAAATATATTCCAGGGAGCATAGTGGAGCTGCTGCCTCACAGCACCCAAGAACCGGGTTCAATCCTGACCTTGGATGCTGTCTGTGTGGAGTTTGCGCATTCTCCCTGTGCCCATGTGGGTTGCCTTTGGGTGCTCCAGTTTCCTCCCACATCCCATAGACGTAGAGGTTTGTAGGTTAACTGGTCTCTGTAAATTGCCCTTAGTGTGTCAGGAGCGGGTATGAAAGTGATATAGAATTGGTGTGACGGGTGATCGATGGTCAGCATGGGCTCGGTGGGCTGAAGGGCCTGTTTCCATGCTGTGTTTATTCAATGAAGCAATTCAGAAATAAGAAATAATCACTTGTCATTTTCAACTTGTATTCCTCACACCAACAGTTTTCTCATATTCCCTCATAATGTTTCAGTGAACAAGTTATTTTTGCTACATTCCAGTCTGCTACTTTGCCAATATCTAAATGTGTCCCCTACTATTGCAATGCACCACTGCAGGGAACAACTTGCTTGAAGAAGTTTAACAGATTATTTTCACAACTTGATTTTTTTTTTAGATAATCTCAAAGCCTCCTCTCCCAGAGAAAACAAACCCAACTTCCATAAATCTTGCTATATAACCCAATTCCTTGATACTCACACTCTGCTTCTGTGCATTTCCAACAGTATCTTTCCTATAATTAATTGACTAGAATTCCACAAAGTACTCTTGGTGGAGTCTGACCAAATTCCTCTTATAGCAACAGTCAAACTTTTTTTAAATTTGCATTCTCTCTGTTTGCTTATTCAATGCAGTATCTTGTTATCTTTGCAGAACTGCAGCTGCATACTGCGCTAATGGTCTCGTATGTATATTTAACCTATAACCTCTAGATTTCGTTCCTGAACAGCACACTATACCACTGTTCTACTTAGCACTTACTCCCTTGTCTGCTGGGCTCTAGTGCTAATTATCCACATGAATTGATTCAGTCTTCTATTGCTCAAGTTATGTTAAAGGGCCAAACCCAAGGGGAATTGGGTGTGTAGTGAGTTAGATACCAACTTTCCACCTCTGGGAGTTGGGTTCAAATTCAGCCCAGAATGATGGAATGAAAGTTACTGGCTGTAAGAGTCCTTTGTAAAGTAATTTGAACCACTGAACTATCCCTAATATATACTAATTACCAGTATCACCTTGAGAGTCTGAGGATGATTGATGCAGGGAATGGGGAGGAAAAAAAATGCAATGCTGACACTGTGGGAGGAATTTGTCCGAAGGGGGTGATAAGCCTTTACTTTCCACCTGGCTGGGCTACACCTTGACTCAGAGTTGGGGATGGTTGAGGTCAATACCAATCCTTGAAATGGGAGAATTGCATTCTTAGCATTAGCACATTACACAAAGGCACACATGGGGAAAAGTAGGAAAAAAATTATACTAGAAAAATCTGGTTTCATCTGTCACCGGCATATCAGGCCTTTACGGCCAGGATAAGACTCGATATTTTTAAGAAATCAGTACTTGAAAGCTATAAGATGGCGCTGGAAATGTGATGACTCTTTTGTGTGCTGCCTCAGTGAAGCTCTGCTATTTTTTTAACCTCCAATCTTTGCATTCTTACCTCTGCATGAATGAGCACATGTAGAGTATGATTTTACTGGATTATATGCAAAACAAAGCAATTAACTGTATTTCAGTGCATGTGACAATAAAGTAACTATTGAACTATTGTCACCTATCACATTTGCAGGGAGTTGAGGGATATGGAGCATGAGCATGCAGAAGAGATTAATTTAATGTGCCATCATGTTCAGCATGGACACTGTGGGCTGAAGGGCCTGTTCCTGTGCTGAACAATTTTATGTTCTATTTCATATTTTTGTATCATCCATCATCTATATTTAAAATTATGAAAGGCATAGATAGGGTAGACAGTCAGAAGCTTTTTCCCTGGGAGGAAATGTCCAACACTTGAGGCCATAGCTATAATTTGAGAGGGGGAAAGTTTAATGGAGATGTATGGGGCAAGTTTTTTACTCAGAGGGTGGTGGGGGCTGGAACACATTGCCAGGGGTGGTGGTGGAGGCAGATACCATAGCGGCATTGAAGTGGCTTTAAGCTAGGCACATTCCCTGGAAGTGCAGGGAATAGAGGGATAGGCATTATGTGCAAGCAGTTGAAGATCAAATCAGTTTGGCATCATGTTCGGCACAAACATAGTGGGCCGAAGGGCCCTTTCTGTTCAATGTTCTATGTTTTACTTGTGGATTTTGCTTATAATCTTTCTTCCTATGCTGGCATGTCATTAATTCAATCCTCCATTCTCTCCATCTACAGAATTTGCATGTATGCCAAACAAAGAAAAATTCAATCATTTGCACAGTGCAAGAATATTTACTGGATTGGAATATTTACATAGATACATAGACAATAGGTGCAGGAGTAGGCCATTCGGCCCTTCGAGCCAGCACAGCCATTCAATGTGATCATGGCTGAACATCCATAATCAGTTCTCCGTTCCTGCCTTCTCCCCATACCCCTTGATTCTGCTGGCCCCAAGAGCTCTGTCTAACTCACTTTTGAATGCATCCAGTGAATCGGCCTCCACTGCCATCTGAGGCAAAGAATTGCACAAATTCACAATCTCTGTGTGAAATTTTTTCCTCATCTCAGTTCTAAATGGCCTACCCCTTATTCTTAAACTGTGGCTCTTGGTTCTGGACTCCCCCAACATCGGGAACATGTTTCCTGCATCTAGCGTGTCCATTCCCTTAATAATTTGATATGTTTCTCCAAGATCCCCTCTCATCCTTCTAAATTCCAGTGAATACAAGCCCAGTTGCACCATTCTTTCATCATCTGACAGTCACGCCATCCTGGGAATTAACATCGTGAACCTATGCTGCACTCCCTCAATAGCAAAAATGTCCTTCCTCAAATTAAGAGACCAAAACTGCACACAATACGCCAGGTGTGGTCACACCAAAGCCCTGTACAACTGCAGAAGGATCTCTTTACTCCTCTACTCAACTCCTCTCATTATGAAGGCCAACATACCATTAGCTTTCTTCACAGCCTGCTGTACCTGTATGCTTGATTTCAGTGACTGATGTACTAGTACAGAGGTCTCGTTGTACTTCCCCTTTTCCTAACCTGACACCATTCAGATAATAATCTGCCTTCCCGTTCTTGCCTCCAAAGTGGATAATCTCACATCTGCCTAGCATTTGCCCACTCACCCAACCTGTCCAAGTCACTCTACATTCTCACGACTACACTCTGCATTCTGTTAATAACATTTCCAGCCCCACATTTTGTTATTTGCCCTGATTTCCTTACCTTGCCCATCAATTATTTCAATCAGATTTCCAGAGGACAGAACAATCAGTATTAAGCTGCAGTTTCAGCAAAGTTCTAGATGAGGCAGGGGACAAAATCATCTTGAAGATGGAATTTGTCCATTTTAATGATGGCACAAATGCTTGAAATTAATCCCATCTCCTGATCAAATATGTTGGAAATGCTGCCTGGCCTCCAGCACTTTCTTCTTTGATTTTAGATTTCCAGCATCTGGAGTATTTTGCAATTTAATTATTTATGGTAGCCCTTGTCAAAATGTTTTTGAACAGGAATATTGCAAAGTCGCCATTTAAGTTTAGGTGTTAATTTTAGTTAAGTAGCAGCAGAAGTTGTTGGTTCAAGTTTTATCCCAAAGATTTGAGCACTGAATGCAGGTAACCCTTTGGCACTGTCCTGCAGGAGAGCACCATGGGTGACGTAAATGCTTGCCCCTTCATCATTGTCCAATTCTTATCTATTACGTTTCTACCAAAAAATAACCAGTGCTTGTTTCTCTTCTGATGCACATATTGCTTTCTCCAATGTACCGTAGTAACCATCCTTGCACCCACATCCCCAAACTCTTTCTCAAACAAAGTGCTAGTTTAGTTTATTTAGAGACACAGCGTGTTAACAGGCTCCTCGGCCCACCGAGTCCGCGCTGACCAACAATCACAAGCCAATTAATCTGAAAATCAGGGTAGACACAAAATGCTGGAGTAACTCAGTGGGTCAGGCAGCATCTCTGGAGAAAAAGAATGGGTGATGTTTCGGATCAAGACTCTCCTTCAGACTGAAGAAGGGGCTCGACCCGAAACATCACCCATTCCTTCTCTCCAGAGATGCTGCCTGACACGCTGAGATACTCCAGCATTTTGTGTCTACCTTCGATTTAAACCAGCATCTGCAGTTCTTTCCTACACAACCTACAAACCAACATATCTTTAGAGTGTGGGAGGAAACCGGAGCAAACCCACACGGTCATAGGCAGAATGTACAAATTCCATACAGACAGCACCTACAATCAGGATCGAACCCGGGTCTGTGGCACTGTGAGGCAGCAACTCTACTGCTATGCCACTGTGCTGCCCTTCCTGTGCCTCTGTGCCACCCTATGTAATCATACAATCATTTCTACATGTATGCCACTAACTCTTAGCTGCCTTTCTCCACCAGTGCTCTCAACAATAATTCTTCCTGTAAATGTTAAGAATGTTCCTGGTGCAACATTCAAGGAAATAACTTCCTACAACTAAATACTGGAAAGAAAGATCAAGGATATTGTCGTCCATTTTCATGACAATCTCCATACGTAACCAACAACTCCAAACCTCCATTTGGCAACAGTTGTGGCTGAACCAAAAAAGACACAAAGTGCTGAAGTAACTCAATGGGTCAGGCAGCATCTCTGGAGAACATGGATACATTCTCCAGAGATGTTGCCTGACCAGCTGAGTTACTTGAGCACTTTGTGTCTTTTTTTGTCAGCATCTGCAATTCCTCAATTCTACATGAGGCTGAACCAAGTTGTTGGCATTTTTGTTGGCATGTTTGATCCAGAGAAGGAAGTAATTCCACACATCTGTGCCATTACTTAAATTGACAAATTCCATCTTCATGACAAAATCTGACTCTCTTCCTGCTTCAGATGAAGTTCTCCTGAAATTGGTCCTCTAGGTCTTTGTTACCTTTACTTTAGACTTTATAGATACAGCACGGAAATAGGTCCTTTGGCCCACCAAGTCTGTGCCATCCAGCGATCACCCCATATACCAGCACTTCTTGGAGTGTGGGAGGAAACTGGAGCACCCGAAGAAAACCCATGCGGTCACAGGAAGAACGTACAAACGTACATACAGATAGCACCCGTAGTCAGGATGGAACCCGGGTCCCTGGCGCTGTAAGGCAATAACTCGACAGCTTCACAACTGTGCAGCCCCTCCCCCCCCTTACTGGACCTCTGGCCTTGACAATGACAATGCGATTCTGGTGGTTTCTCATGTCTACCCACTGCAAGCTTGAATTCATCCAAACCTCAGTTGCTTGCTTTGTAGCACAAACCAAATCTGTTTTCACTCATGGCCCTCTTGTGCTGAGCTGCAATGGCTCTCTGTGAAGCAACACCTGAATTTTAAAACTCTCATCATGTTTTACTTATCTCTCCAAGGATGTACTTTTTCATATCTTTATATAATCTTTCACAGAATCATATCCATCTGTGAAATTCGTACACTAATTCTGGTCTCTTGAGCAACACAATTTTAATCAATCCATTATGAGAGCCTGAACCTTTAGGTGTCAGGCCCCCTTCCTAAACCTGGCCACCTCTCTGCCTCTTGCCTTCTTTCAAAAAACTCCTTACAACCTATCTCTTAGATGGGTTGCAATAAATTATTCTATCTTTTAAGGAAGGAGAGCAACATCCCTAAGATAATTACATAAAAAGGACTAAAAAAGAAATGAACAATGACTTCAACTGTGGGTGAATCCCTCTTAGAAGAAAATTAAGCAGTTACTGGAAAATGAGTACTGGTACAGTGGTTCAGCTGGCAGTGCTGCTGCCTCCCAGCTCCAGAGACCCGGGCTCGATGCTGACATCGAGTACTGTCCATGTGGAGTTTGCACATTCTCCCTGTGACCACGTGGGTTTCCTCGGGGTGCTCTGGTTTCCTCCCAAATCCCAAAGACATGCAGGTTTATAGGTTAATTGGCCTTTGAAATTTGCCCCTGGTGTGTAGGGAGTGGATGCGAAAGTGGGATAACATTGAATTATTGTGAACGGGTGATCAATGGGGTCAGCATGGATTCGGTGAGACGAAGGGCCTGTTTTCATGCTGTATCTTTAAACAAAACGAAAAATTAGTTGAACCTGACCAAATAGCTCATGTACAGAAAATGAGTTTCTGCATTGTAATACTCCAGAAGATGCTGGGGAAAGATTCCAGATAAAAGATAATGAAAGAAGAGGAAAGTGAAAGGAATTCAGGAGGAATGGTAGAGAATAAGAGCCAGACAGAAGGCCCCATAGCAAACACAGGTTGGTTGCACAGTTCTAATAGACAAGAAAAGGATTATTTGGCTGGAGAAAGTTTCAGACATCTATTGGAACAGACCAGTAAGGATCTAAAGACCAGCAAGATCCTACAGTAAAGATCTGAAAACTGGTCTCGATTAAGTGATAAAAGAGCAGGTCTCGGTATATATGGGCAATTAAGTATTTTGAGGATGAAAGATCTGCCTATAGGTGAGACCATAGATGATCATTTCTGTGTCTGACAGGCTGGAGGAACACATGATTTAGTTTATAGTTTAGACATACAGCACGGAAACAGGCCCTTCAGTCCACTGAGTCCGAGCCGACCAGAAACCTCCATACATGAAATCCATAGTGTTCCATTGCTGAGGTAAGATGAAGGTTGGAGACACAAGGAACTACGGATGCTGTAATCGTACGTAGAACACAAAGTGCTGAAGTAACTCAGTGGATCAGGCAGCATCTCTGGAGAATATGGACAGGCGAGGTTTGGGTCGGGACCCTTCCTCAGATAGATAGGTTTGTCCATGAACCGGATTGCTTTTAGCAAAGTAGCTGCCCCTGAATTTGGTGGAGTGTGGCCTCGGGCTTCTGTACCTCCTGCCTGGCAGCAGCAGTGAAAAGAGGGTATGGCCCGAATGGTGGGGATCCTTGATGCTTGATGCATCCCTTTCGGAATGGCAGGTAGTGACCAGTGGGGTACCGCAAGGTTCGGTGCTGGGACCCCAGCTATTTACGATATACATTAATGACTTAGACGGAGGGATTAAAAGTACCATTAGCAAATTTGCAGATGATACTAAGTTGGGGGGTAGTGTGAATTGTGAGGAAGATGCAATAAGGCTGCAGGGTGACCTGGACAGGTTGTGTGAGTGGGCGGATACATGGCAGATGCAGTTTAATGTAGATAAGTGTGAGGTTATTCACTTTGGAAGTAAGAATAGAAAGGCAGATTATTATCTGAATGGTGTCAAGTTAGGAGGAGGGGGAGTTCAACGAGATCTGGGTGTCCTAGTGCATCAGTCAATGAAAGGAAGCATGCAGGTTCAGCAGGCAGTGAAGAAAGCCAATGGAATGTTGGCCTTCGTAACAAGAGGAGTTGAGTATAGGAGCAAAGAGGTCCTTCTACAGTTGTACCGGGCCCTGGTGAGACCGCACCTGGAGTACTGTGTGCAGTTTTGGTCTCCAAATTTGAGGAAGGATATTCTTGCTATGGAGGGCGTGCAGCGTAGGTTCACTAGATTAATTCCCGGAATGGCGGGACTGTCGTATGTTGAAAGGCTGGAGCGATTGGGCTTGTATACACTGGAATTTAGAAGGATGAGGGGGGATCTTATTGAAACATATAAGATAATTAGGGGATTGGACACATTAGAGGCAGATAACATGTTCCCAATGTTGGGGGAGTCCAGAACAAGGGGCCACAGTTTGAGAATAAGGGGTAGGCCATTTAGAACGGAGATGAGGAAGAACTTTTTCAGTCAGAGGGTGGTGAAGGTGTGGAATTCTCTGCCTCAGAAGGCAGTGGAGGCCAGTTCGTTGGATGCTTTCAAGAGAGAGCTGGATAGAGCGCTTAAGGATAGCGGAGTGAGGGGGTATGGGGAGAAGGCAGGAACGGGGTACTGATTGATAGTGATCAGCCATGATCGCATTGAATGGCGGTGCTGGCTCGAAGGGCTGAATGGCCTACTCCTGCACCTATTGTCTATTGTCTATTGTCTATTGATGCCATCATCTTGATTGCAGTATTTTTGTGTTGCTTTGAATCTTGCAACTTTAAACATTGATTAGCCAGCCATCTCACCACTGTTTCAAGCTGCACTTAATGAATAAGCTATACTCAGATCTACACAATGTGGTACAAACTACGTCAAAAATGTAAGTTTGATTCTACCAATATGCTTTGCAAATTGAAAATTGTGCCATGTGAATACTGACACACTTGTTTTGTTTGGTATTGGTTCTATCACCCACATGTGCATGCACATCCAGAGAAAAGCAGTTAGTTTGGTATTATTTCAGGCTCCACAACTTGAGCAGATTGTTGTTAAGAGCAACCAGTCGGCCACACCTGCTTGACAACCTCTCAAACATTCATAACGACTGAAAAGAGTGAACCACATTTCAGCAATTATCCATGTCTGCTTAAACATTTCAAATAAGTACTTGGAATCTTGCCAGATTAATATCATTTTTGACAGTAGATTGCACCCCTCCAACCAAATATTGAAATAATACAAAATAGTCTTTGCAGTAAACCTGCAAACTGAAACCTGATAATTAAGTGACATGTAGACTCAAGCAACTACAGAAACTGGTTTACAAAAAAAGACACTGTGCTGGAGTAACAGTGGGTCAGGCAGAATGTCTGGAGAATTTGGATAGGCAACATTTCAGGGCAGGTCTAAAGAAGGGTTCTGACCCAAAACATTGTCTATCCATGTTCTCCAGAGATGCTGCCTGACCAACTGAGTTAGTCCAGTAATTTGTGTCCAATTAAATGACATGTATTTTTCTTTATCTTCATTCCTATATCTTTATAATATAGTATTTGTATGGCACAGGTAACCCATCTAATGTGCTGGATACTCAGACTCTCTTTCCAGCAATCTTCAAAGATGCCTTTTGATATATTTGACCAACTTTTCCTCATCTCCCCTGATATGTTAAATGCTCATTGTTAAATTTCTTTGATTATACACTAGTGATGTGGCTTGGGTGTGCATCTGTGATACTAAATAATGGCAAGTTGTCTGTTGATGTTTAAATTTTTTTTAGATTTAGAGATACAGCGCGGAAACAGGCCCTTCGGCCCACCTGGTCCGCGCCGCCCAGCGATCCCCGCACATTAACACTATCCTACACACACTGGGGACAATTTTTATATTTGCCCAGCCAATTAACCTACATACCTGTACGTCTTTGGAGTGTGGGAGGAAACCGAAGATCTCGGAGAAAACCCACGCAGGTCACGGGGAGAACGTACAAACTCTGTACAGATGGCGCCCGTAGTCAGGATCGAACCTGAATGTCCGGCGCTGCATTCGCTGTAAGGCAGCAACTCTACCGCTGCGCCACCGTGTTAATATTGATTACAACACATTGATTCTACTCCTTGTCCGAGGTCATTTGTTGCCGGCTCCGATTGGTCCTGTTCTTTTTTCACCTCCAGTTCTTCACCTCCCCTGCCCTCCATGTTCAGCGTGAAGAAGGGCCCCAACCTGAAATGTCACCTATCCGTTTCCTCCAGAGATGCTGCATGACTGGTTGAGTTACTCCTGCACTTTGTGTGTATATTTGATATAAACCAGCATCTGCAGTTCTTTGTTTCTTGATTCTACTTCTTACAGCTTTTAGTCTTAAAATGTTGTGACAAAAATAGTGGGATGATAAAAGCTATTAAGTAAAATGCTATTCTTTCAGTTATCGTCAGTTCATTTGATCCACTTCCACAGAGTGTAGCCATGCTTTCTAATGGTGTTATTCTCATACAACATATAATATATAAAAGTACAGCTTAGGAATAGGAATAGGCCCTTTGACCCATAATGTCTGTGCCAAACATAATGCCAAGATAAACTAATCTCATCTGCCTATGGATGATCCATATCCCTCCATTCCCAGCATATCCATGTGCCTATCTACTGTATGTCTCTATCATATCTGTTTCTACCACCACCCTGACAACACATTTAAGGCACCCACCACTCTTTGGGAAAAATAAAACTTGCCCTGCACATCTCCTTTAAGCTTTGCCCCTCGCACCATAAAACTATGACCTCTAGTCTTTTAACAGTTCTAACATGGGAAAAAATGTTGTTGACTGTTCTTGGGAGCCAACACTTTTACTGCAATAGTCACATTAACTGTAAGCATTGTCCAAGAGGACAGATATTCCAGCCAGGGCCGTTTTTACAACATTATGGGCCCCCGGGCAAAGCAGTGTACTGGGGCCCCTACCATTACTCTCCCCCACCCCTCTTTCCCTACCAGCCCCCCCCCCCCCTGTCGTGCCGGCGAAAAGCACTTACCGAAAAGCACTTAGCGATGGACTTAGGGTGCTACATTGTTGCGAAAAGCACTTACAGATCGCTGTGAGAAGCGCTTAGTGACCGAAAATGTTGCGAAAAAAGCACTTATTGAACCTACATGTTTAAAGTAGTATTTATTTATTGCAAGTCACTTAACATACACAGATCAGCATGGGGCCCCTATGGTCGTGGGCCCCCAGGCAAGTGCCCATCAGGCCCATGCGTTAAGACGGCCCTGATTCCAGCTTCCATTTTAAATCATTTTTAATGAGATGATTTGGTTTCCAACCCTCCAGTTGACCAATTGAAATAAATGTTGAAAGGCAAGAGTATCTTAAAACTGGAAGTTAAAAGAAATGTAAATTTCTTTGTGCTGTTATAAATTGAAAATTACAAAAACAATATATCGTGGAACCTTAGCCTAGGCAGGGAAAACGCTACTAAGAATAAAAGTGTTGGTTTATAAATGACACATTGGCCTTCGCTAAAGAAGCAGAGTAGCTCACATGGAGGAAATTACAAAGATTGCTGATATCAATTTCTAGCCAATTTCCTGGCATTCAGACACCTAGTGCCGTCAGCAGGCAGTAAAAAAGTTTTTTTGAAATGTAGTCATTTTCATAACATGGCAGCAAGGATGCAGGCAGCAAGCAATGAGATAATGATCCAGATGATCTGCTTTAATGATGTCAGTCAAGGGATAAATATTGCACAGAGTCCATAGTTTTCTTCAGAGAATGCCATGGGATAATCAGAGAATCAGCTCTAAAGTGATTCCATCTGCATAAAGGAGCATTCATGAGATTTACTGCATCTTAGGCACTGCAACCATAAGATTTAGGGGCAAGTTTAGATCTAGCTATTATTTGTTCCCAAACTATAGATGAAACTATTCATCTGAATTCTCAAATATCTAAATATATGAGTCCCCAGATGAAATCAACAATAAAGTGATGCAAACTCTTTTTTTTCTGTCTTATCCAAATAGAATGTTGGAAACCCTCAAAGGTTCTGGCAACATTGACACAGACAACCTCTGCTCGGTATTTGAGTCTAAATGGAAATGAAAAAAATGGAATGCATTTTTATCAAACCATTCATGATTTTAGGATCTTCAATATCATTTTGCTTCCAGCCAGTTAAAAAGATTTCTAAAGTGAAGTCATACTGAATGAGCTACCAGAAGAATGGTGGCAGAGGTTACAATTACAACAATTAAAATATTCTTAGACGTGTACATTGATAGTACTCCAGAGATGGTACCTGACCCATTAAGTTACTCTCGCACTGTGTGTTTAGTGCATGTTTCTGGAATTTCTAGATTAGTTTTTTTTTCAGTAATTAGATGAAGTTTAAGAATTTATTTAGCCTCCCATAACAATTGGGATTTTAGTTACAAAGCCAGTATAAAATGCAAGTGTAAGTATTGCACAAGAAAATAAATTTGCCAATAATGCCTTGTGGTTTTAGCTCATGATCTATTTTGGGTTGGCAATAAACATCTTGTTCTTTATTTAGTCACCAGCACCATAGCCAAAACTCACATTTGAAATATCAGGTTCAATGAATTGCAGAGATAACTACAATGCAGTAACCCTGGGCTGAATGGGCAGATGTAACATTTGCAATCGCCATTTTTCTTCAGTTTGCCCCTTCTTATGCTAGTCGTGCAGTGAATGTGGACAACCTTGAGCCAATTATTTGGATGTATTTAAAATGTTGCTGGATGTCAGCTGTGGCTATACTCCTATTTCATTCCTGGCATTAAGTATTCCTTTTGTAATAAACATTTTTTTTAATAATCCATCAGCTAGGCTCAGAATAGGTATGACGTCCATGGTCACAAACAGTAATAGGATAATTATTTTGGAGTCTTTACGACTGTCAGCAGCCTGAACCACATAGGAAACTGGGTGGCACAGTGGCGCAGCGAGTAGAGCTGCTTCATCAGAGTGCCAGAGACCCGGGTTTGATCCTGACCTCGGGTGCTGACTGTGTGAACTTTGCACATTCCCCCTGTGACTGTATGGGTTCCCTCCGGGAGTGCCCGTTTCTTCCCGCGTCCCAAAGATGTGCGGGCTTGTAGGTTAATTGGCCTCCGTAAAATTGTCGGGAGCAGATGAGAAAGTGGAAGAACAAAGAACTAGTGTGAAAGGGACGATCGATGGTTGTCATGGACCTGATGGGCCAAAAGGCTGGTTTCTGTGCTGTATCTCTAAACTAAACTAAACATTTTTTACAAATCAATAGCTTCCCAACATTTTGTTGGCATTGGAATAAATTGGAATGAGATTTAGAGATTGGTGCTGTAGATTTTCCTCGACTTTCCAGATGTAACATAGCAGATGCTATACTGAAAAACTATCTTGTAAGGAGAATTTCATGTAATTACCTGACTCCAGCATCTGAACTGCCTTTGACAGGTGTATCTTTGATCATCTCGGACGGGGTAAGATGCTATTACAGGTCATTCTTTGGATGAATAGGAAAAAAAATCACACCAGTGGAGTCCCACCTAGAAGGATGACAGATTGAAAATGAGATCTGGAGCAGGGAAGGAACCAGGGTGAAGAAAGTAATGTTTTTAATAATGACAACATCAAAGGTGGAGAGAGGGTGTGATTGAGAGATTGGTAGTTGCGGAGACGTTGTGGTGAATGGATAAATGGTTGGAAATTTAGATATGACTTTAGGGAGTTTTTTTTTTGAACAGGGAGTGGGCGTGAAAAGATTTGTTCGGAGGGGAACAAGAGGTGAAGTAATAAAAGTAAACGAGAGCAATAAAACTAATGACCAGAGGTGACCATACCACCCTGATGGAAGCAGATAGGCCACATGAGATGATAAGATACTGGGGGTGAATATGAGGAGAGAAATTCATTTAAAGGAAGAGTGCAAGGAGGAGAAATAATCTGGAGGACAGAGGGCATGATAATTTGAGATGGAGGTTGTAATCAACCAGAATGAAGAGTAGATCAATCCAGAGACTAAGGAAGGAGAGGGGGAAACAGTGTAGGTATTGGGTGAGATTTTTAAGAACATTTGGGTTGATTATGGTGGGGGATGAGACGTACGGGTATGTAGGTTAATTTGACTGGGTAAATGTAAAAAATTGTCCCTAGTGTGTGTAGGATAGTGTTAATGTGCGGGGATCGCTGGGCGGCACGGACTTGGTGGGCCGAAAAGGCCTGTTTCCGCGCTGTATATATATGATATGATATGATACATGCTAAAATGCTTAAAGGAAGAGAAGATGTTAGTACCAATCTTTACCAGTCTCTCAATCATACCCTCTCCTCCACCTTTGATAATGCCATCATTAAAAGTAGGGTACAGGCAAGTAGTGATTTAGATGATAAAGCCAATACCATAATGGAATCATTATTATACAATACCACCAGTGTCCACCTATCACTTGCCAGCTTTGGCCCTCCCCCACATCTTTTCCAGCTTTCTTTCCCCTGAGGCAATCACACCGAAGAAGGGTCCCGACCTGAAACGTCACCGATCTATGTCCTGCAGAGATGCTGCTTGACCCACTGAATTACTCCAGCACTTTCTATACTATGCAAGATTCTAGCATCTGCAATTCTTTGTGTCTCCATTATGATGATTTGCTTAGGCAGCTGGTGGTAGATACAAGCAGGTGGGTAAATTTCACAAAAGAGGAGCAGTATTCTCCTCTTCCTGCTGTTCCTACAAACAGCTGTCTCAATTCTTTGTGGCAGAAATAAGGTATAAATAACTCGGTCGGTGTGCATCAGGAATGCAGTTAATTAATAATGTTTATTGTAATGTATTTTAAGGGTCTCTGGAGTTATAGGGAGAAGGCAGGAGAATGGGGTTGAGAGGGAAAGATAGATCAACCATGATTGAATGGTGGAGTAGATTTGATGGGGCAAATGGCCTAGTTCAGCTCGCACAACTTATGAACTTTTGAAACCAACTTTGCTAGGACAAACATAATATCTTCAGTTAAGGGTACAGTGCTGATGCACACTGAAGGAAGAAAAGATAAAAAGAACTGCAGATGCTGAAAACCTGAAATAAAAACTGAAAGTAATGGAGATGCTCAACTGTTCAGGCAGCAGCTGTGGAGAGAGAATCGAAGTTCATAAGTCATGTGACCTTCTCTCCCCATACACACAAATATCTCCAGCATCTTCTGTTTTCATTGAGGAAATGAGGAAAGTAGGAATATTGGTGCAGTGTCTTATTCTGCAGCAACATCTTTGGAAAACCTGGGTGGTCTCGGATGGTTCTTAGATACCTGTCTAAGCTTACAGTTTGCTGCCAAAGGAGATTTTTTTTAAATTGCAGCTGTGTTTCAGTTAATAACTTCAAACATGCATGAGCCCGGTGAATGTCAGTTGTGCAGGTGTGAGCTCCTTTTGTGCATCATGAATTAGATAGGTTTATGCCACAACGCATAGATCAACTTGCACTTTACCCTGTCTAAAAACTGTTACAATTGTTTCGTTTCATTGGGTTGCTGTTAATTACTTAAATTATTGCATCGTAAGGGAGGCGCATTCCCAATCTCGTTGTACCCCTGGGTACAATGACAATAAAGATATATTGTATTGTATTGTATTGTATTGTATTGTATTAAGTGAGAAAAACCATGACCCTGAATGTCCTGAAAATAAAGTTTATATAAATGGTGCTCTATCCCTCCACCGGTCAAATGCCCAAGGCTTGAAAGGAAAATTTAAAAAAATCTCTTTTGGGCAGTTTTAAACAAATTCAAAGAAAGCTATTATGAATTGAAGTCATAAATATCTACTCATCTTCAAAAGTAGCAACAGTCTCCCTGAGTAATTCTGGTTGCTTATTCTTAATCTCACTGCACCCAATCTATTCCTGTACTGTCAAGACGTGGCAGAGCAACACTGAAACTCCCTTGTGTTTGAACCAGATGTGTATGAATTATCCACATCTACTTCTCTATTCTCTCTGAAAGCAGCTTCAGTTAATGGTGCACAAGAAGTGTTTACTTCAAATCAAAAGTATCCATATTCCACAGAATTGTGTAAGAAGGAACTGCAGATGCTGGTTTACACCGAAGAGCTACACAAAATGCTGGAGTAACTCAATGGTTCAGGCAGCATCTGTGAAGAAAAGAAATAGGTGACATTTCGGGTTGAGACCCTTCTTCAGACTCAACCTGAAGAAGGGTCTCAACCCGAAACGTCACCCATTCTTTTCTCCAGAGATGCTGCCTGACCCGCTGAATTACTCCAACATTTTGTGTCTATCTTCAGATGCAGAATGATGGTGATCAAAAGAGTCAGTTTATATAGTTTTTGCAATGATTTTGTTGTTTTACACACTTACATACAAGAAAACAAAATCTTCTTGCTTCCTCTTCACATCAATGGACTGTTTTTTTTTGTGCGTGCAATAATCTTGCTTTATTTTTGCATACTTTTTCAGAAGATAGAATCCAGTGAATGTATAATCTTCTGAAAATAGTAAACTGCCTGGTGCTTTCTTCTCCAAAAAGAATTGTCTGAGTTCAAGATTGATAAAGTCATGGAAATGATTGCTGTGGCAAACATACCGTTTTCCTTTAAGGGGACGCATGTGCCGATCGTTACTGTATCAGAGACCAGGACTAACAATCCAAAGACCTGGAACCACGGCACCCTGTGGAATTTAAGTTCAGAAATTTGGGAATAATAACACCAACACCACCAAAATCTTTGCAATGATAATTAAGAAAATTGTCAGATTGATAGACTGACCTATTGGTTCATTAATGCCATTCACAGTTGGAAATCTACCATCCTGAACTGGGGCAGCTTTTTTTGTGACCCCAGACCCATCCTGTGTGGTTAACCCTTAAATGCCCTTTGAAGTGGCTGAGCAAGAAATAATATTGGACAGGTATCAACCAAGACAGCACATTTAGACTAAGCAAAGTCACTCCCAGCCCAGTCAGCTCTGCAAAGTCAACCATCTGGGGACTGCTGTTTGAATTTTAAGATCTGTCCTACAAACTAGACTTTAGACTTTAGAGATACAGTGCAGAAACAGGCCCTTTGGCACATCGAGTCCAATCTGACCAGCGTTCACCCCAAACACTAACACTACCTTACACACTAGGGACAATTTACAATTTTTACCAAAGCCAATTACGTCTTTGGAGTGTGGGAGGAATCCAGAGCACCCGGGAAAACCCACACAGGTCATGGGGATAACGTACACATTCCGTACAGACTGCACCCGTAGTCAGGATTGAACTCGGGTCCCTGACGCTGTAAGGCAGCAACTCTACCGCTGTGCCACTGTGCCACCCCACTAGTTACAGCAATGCATGGAATCACAGCATCCTACCTCACCAAGTGCCTGACATCTCCATCTGACTTGGTGACAAAGTGGTTTGCAGAAGGAAGCAGGGAATCCCTTGGATTTCTCAAAGTTGACTGAACTCCAGACTCCATGAAGACACGTGACATTGTCAAACATAAGCAAGGAATCCTCTTCCTGATTACCAGCTACCTCCTGCAGCTGATGGATCTGAGCTCCTCCACAATGAACAACATTTGCAAGGGGCACCGAGTGTAACACTAGCGCAGGCTGCGCTCTCGGTGGGATTTTCAGTCCATGGTCAAACTTAGCTTGGTAGCTCCACCACAGATTAAGCTGGCTGATTCCTGAAGGATGTAGCAGCAGCCAGGGTCTGTGACAGGTAAAGAGAGTAAACTAACACAATGGGTAACCTCATCAATGCCAAATGCGTTGGTAGCATTCCTAGCCATCACTATATGGATAGAAATTCTCATTTCCATACTGAGGAACCTAACTAATGTATTTATTCACAAAATGCTGGAGTAACTCAGCAGGTCAGGCAGCATCTCGGGAGAGAAGGAATGGGTGACGTTTCGGGTCGAGACCCTTCTTCAGACCCGACCCGAAACGTCACCCATTCCTTCTCTCCCGAGATGCTGCCTGACCTGCTGAGTTACTCCAGCATTTTGTGAATAAATACCTTCGATTTGTACCAGCATCTGCAGTTATTTTCTTAACCTAACTAATGTGTTGTGTAAACACCACAAATAGGCAAAATGGGATAGTTTCAAAACAGATTTAACATGTCAGGTTTTGAGCTGCGGCAGATGCATGGGAATGCCATCAAGTTTCTCTTCAAGATGCATTCCATCAGACCTGGAAATCTATCAATGGTCCTTTATCATTGCTGGATCTGTAGGTGTCTGCACTGTAGGAGTACCTTTACCAGAAAGACTGCCCTTCTCAAGAAGGCTGTTCTGCAATATCCTTCATTCTACCTTTACCGTCAAGACAGGAGATAATTTCCGGTTGAATGAGGGTGGCATAACATTTTGCCTGGGGTAGTATCTTGAGCACAAAGTGATGAGCTGCCCGATTAATGAAACTGCAAACAGGTCCTGAACAACCCTAAATAACAAACCCAGCAGAGTTAAATAATCTTGCAACCAATGGATCAGATTAAAGTTTTGCAATCCTATTGTATCTGGTCGCAAATGTTAGTGGACAATTAAACAGCTAATGGGAGGAAGACACTCCAATAACATTTATTTTTTAAATGGATAGAGGTGCTGAGAGGATAACCAATCTCGTCCTGAGATCACCCCAGAAGATAGATTCTGGCTAAATCAATGCACTCCATGATAACCAGAAATGGCTAAGAGCATGAGGCCAGGCAACATTCCACACATACAAAATGCACTGACACTACTTGCCTATGCTGCTCCGACAGTTCCTTCCAAACTTATAATGTGCCACCAAGAAGGACAAGGCCAGCAGATGCATGGGAATGCCATCATGTTTCTCTTCAAGATGCATTCCAACAGACCTGGAAATCTATCAATGGTCCTTTATCATTGCTGGATCTGTAGGCGTCTGCACTGTAGGAGTACCTTTACCAGAAAGACTGTCCTTCTCAAGAAGGCTGTTCTGCAGCATTTCTCAATGGCCGTCAGGGATGCGCATCAATGTTGGCCTTGTCAGTGAGGCCCAGACCCCAGAAGTAGGTCTGAGAAGTAGGTCAGAAATTGGGGCCAAGAATGTAAGGGATTCATTGCATATTCAAAATGAAATTCAGGAGGACCTGTTGTACAGAGTGCAGTTGGATTGTGGAGTTGAGACAACCAGGAAATATGCCATAGACAAACTGGCTGAAATCTTGAATGCTGTCCACTCTTTATCACTGTGTCATACAGCATGGAAACAAGCCCTTTGGCCCAATTTGCCCACACTGACCAACATGGCCCATCTGCACTACTCACTTATCAATCTTTGCAATTCCACAGCAATGATTATCCAATTAAAAATGAAGTCTTCTATATGGCCAAACATGCTTTATTTTCACTATTATAATATACCAATATTAAATTCAAAGTGTACTAACTTTGAATTGGAAACTGTCTTTGTTGCTTTTTGAAAGCCAATAGGCCAATAAGTGGAAAAGCTCTGCGCTTTTAACAAACATTCACAGACTAATACAATGTGGAAGGAGGCCATTCAGCCTGTCATCCTTCCATTGATTCTTTAAAGCAATCTAATTAATTATATTGAAGGTAGGCCCAAAATGCTGGAGTAATTCAGCGGGTCAGGCAGCATCTCAGGAGAGAAGGAATGGGTGACGTTTCGGGTCGCGACCCTTCTTCAGACTGATGTCAGGGGAGGGGGCAGGACAAAGATAGAATGTAGTCTGAGACAGGAAGACGTGGGAGAATACACCCCATGCACTAGCACTATCCTACACCCTAGAGACTATTTACAATTTTCTTTTACCAAATATATATACGGACTTCCAAAATGTGTCAGGTAAAACAGTACTTGTAGGCTTGAATCAAAGAGGCTGTAGTGGCATGCATAGAAACTGGGTAACTGATAGGAAATAGAAATAGTTGCTTTCCATTCCATTCTGAAGATGTATCTCAGAAATTGATTTGGATTCTTGCTTTTTTTAAATATATTCATGCTTTGAACTGTGTATCGGATACAAATTTCTAATTGTCGTATGATTTTACACCTTTACACTATACTTTTAGAGATACAGCGCAGAAAACAGTCCCTTCGGCCCACCAAGACCATGCCGACCAGCGATCACCCCATACACTATCCTTGGGGCAATTTACAATTTTTACCGAATCCAATTAAACTACAAACCAGTAGGTCTTTGGATTTTGAGAGGAAACTAAAGCACTCGGAAAAAAAACCCACGCGGTCACGTGGAGAACGTACAAACTCCGTACAGACAGCACCTGTAGTCAGGATCGAACTCGGGTCTCTGGCGCTGTAAGGCAGCAGCTCTACCGCTGCGTCACTGTGCCGCCATAGAAGTAGAATGAACCAACAAGGGGGTGGTGATAGACATAAAAAATATATTGACTGACTGGTAGTAAAGACAGACACATGGCTGATGAAACTTAGCACGGGAACATATGAAGTGTAACATTTCACCAGATAAGAATTAGATCATGTAAACCGGAGGACCCACTAAAATGCTGCAAGATCAAAGCTCTGAGAATATATGTGCATAAATCATTGAAAGTTACAGAACAGGCTGAGAAATTAATTTAACAACATACAGGACCTAAACTGAAGGTTGAGAGGAATCTGATAGAGGCATTTAAAATCAGGACTAGTCTGCATAGGGTAGATTGAGAGAAACTGTTCTCACTGATAGGGATTATATACTAGAGATCGCATGACCCTGAGTGTTAATGCTAAGAGATTCAGTGACATCAATGTCATTGGATCCCAAGGGGATGTGAATTGACTCTCCCTTTACAAAAATGGACGTTTGTGATATGAGTGCTATTTGGCACCTACTAGTTCAGATCCAGACTGATTAAGTGTAGTCATTGAGTTATACACCATTAAACCAGGCCCTTCAGCCCAGTTTGTCCATGGCGACCTAGTTGGTATTCTGGGCTAAACTAATTTGCCTGCATTTGGCCCATATTCCTCTAAACTTTTCCTGTTCATATATCAGTCCAAACGTTTCATGAAAGTTGTAATTGTGCATGCTTATTTAGCTTCCCCTGGCAGCTGCCCAAATATGGACTATCCTCCGAGTGAAAAAGTTAATATAAATAACAATAGTAGACACAACACCTACTCCTGTGGCATACCACCGGTCACAGGCCTCCAATCAGAAAAACAACGTTACATTACTGCCTTGACTCCTCCTTCTAAGCCAATTTTGAATCCAATTAGCCAGCTCACCTTGGATTTCATGTGAGCTAACATTCCAGATTAGTGTACTATGTGAGAACCCGTCAAAGGCCTTGCTAAAGTCCATATAGACAATGTCATCTGGGATCATTCTCCTAAACCTCTGGGCCCTCTCAACGCCAGCACATCCTCCCTTAGATATGGGGCCTAAAACTGCTCACAATACTCCAGATGAGGTCTGATCTTACAAAGCCTAAAAAAGCCTCAGCACTGCATCCCTGTTTTTGTATTCTAGCCCTCTCGAAATAAGGCATTCGCCTTCCGTGCTACCAATTTGTCTTGCAAAATAACCTTTTGGGAATCCACCACCAGCACTTCTCAGTCCCTTTACACTTCTGATTTTTGAAAATAGTTTACACCTTTATTCCTATGACCAAAATGCATGACTCCACACTTTGCTATGCTGTATTCCATCTGCCACTTCTCAACCCACTCTCCCAACCAAGTCCAAGTCCGTGTGCAGAGTCCCTGCTTTCTCTACACACCAGCCCCATCACCTATCTTCGTATCATCTGCAAATTGGCCAGGAAGCCTTAAATTCCCTCATCCAAATCATTGAAATGGTATCTTAATGGTCATTGGGTACACAGTCAGCATGCACAGAACAAGGTAAATCCTGACATATCAAAGAAACCTTGAATGTCCTGATGCTCAAAACATGTGCACGACAACAAATTGGGAACTGCCAAACAGCAAGCAAACCACATTGAAAAATACCCCTTGGATGAATTTGACCACTTGGCAATATGGCAATGTGGGAAAATGCAAGGATGTGAGGGAAGATTGGGAAAATGGGAATAATGTGTTTAAGCCAATGGGGATATAATCGACTGCTCTCTAAGTGTGGCGAAAACTAACCAGATGTTGAAACTTATGGTGGGATGAGCTCACACGTTGCATTGAGTAGAGGTAATAAAATAGCAAGTGAAGGAGAGATAGTCATTCTGTGGAAAGATAGTGTTGAAAAGGAGCTGGTTAGGTTCCATTCACTCTGTATTCTGTTTTAATGACCTAGATTTGAATTCACATTTTAGTTTATTATTTATGGATTTTTATCTAAATCTTTCCAAAGCTGATGCCGAACACTGCTGACTACAAGTTAAAGGTATGCAAAATAACTTAAACATTATTGAATTGCTGATTCCCTTAATGTCCCCTTGCATTCCGTTCCATTCTACATTTGAAGGTCACTTAGTCAATTCAGTTTCACAGCAATTGATCATTGTAGATTGAGCTGTACAAGAGCTGAGTTTGATTCAAAGCCTCCGCAGTTTTACGTAGTAGCTGAACAGATGGCAGCAAAACTATCTAAAGCATGTGCTGATAACATGCCCAATTATCTTCTGGCCCTAAGCCCTGAAGCAACCACTACTCAATTTAGCGTCTGTTCTTGGAAATTGAACGTTTAAGGTTGTCAACCCTTCACGTTGTTTATAATGTACCGTGATGAATGTTCAAAATTGTACAAAACGGTAAAATAATTGTATTGTTTATGGACTACCAGTGACCTTGCACAGACATAATACCCACAACATACTTCATGCAATTATTGCATAAATGGGAAAAAAAATGCAGTTCTGTGCAATCGTGCAGAACATATTTTTTTATATAGTATATTTGCTTATTTTGCTAACTGTGTCATCTTGTCTCAGTTGGCAAGAAAATTATCTTTGATTAAAAAGATGGTGATCTAGAAACTCAGTCGAGTAATGTAGCCTTTTTTCAGTGGTGCACAGAGGAGAAAAGAGAGCTGTGGAAGCTGAGTAATAGACATATGGTTTATAGAGTGGAGATGGGGCAGGAAATTGAGCTAAGGCCTAGATCAGCACAAAAACATCTTACTGAATGGCAATCTCAAAGCAAAAAATAACCTGTCACACTTTAGGCCAGGCCATAAAGAAGAACGATGAACCAGCGTGGAACCAGGTCCTTCGGCGCACAGGGTCCATACTGACCTATGATCACCCGTACACTAGTTCCATCCTACACACGAGGGACAATTTACAGAAACCAATTAGCCTACAAACCTGCAAGTCTTTGGAATGTGGGAGGTAACCAGACCCCCGGAGAAAACCCACACAGTCACAGGGAGAATATACAAACTCTGTACAGACAGCGCCCATAGTCAGGATTGAACCCAGATCTCTGGTTCTGTAAGGCAGCAACTTTATCGCTGTGCTGCTATGTCACTGTGCTCTTCCTATTTCTGTTGTTCTTATTTACCCACTAATGCTCCTTTCAGCCCCTGAGAAACATAACCTACCCACCACCATGATACCAACGACTCAACCCCAATCTCACAACCCATTCGTATTCATGACCTGATCCTAGCCCCACACTTAGGCCCTGATCACCCTCTCCAAATGACTCAACTGAGACATCCCATTACTTGACACAACTGTCAAGCCCATCAAGACCTGACTCACTGATCTCTCTCTGCCCTCTAATCATAGACCCCAACTACACCAGGTGGTGCCAGCAGCAGTGGCACCACCAGCAGTAGCTTTCTTCTTTTTGTTATTTTTAGTATATGTTAGTGTACCTTGGTTTGTTTTATGTGGGGGGGTGGGGGTTGGAGGAAACTTTTTTTAGATCTCTTACCTCGACAGAGATGCGATTTTTTTTCCATATCGTATATCCGTCCCCAATGCGGCCTAACATCGTGGAGTTGGTGGCCTTTCCTGGAGACCGGCCACTCCAAGCCATGGAAGCCTGCTGGACTTTAACATCTTGGAGCTTGTGATCCCTTGCGATCCCTTTGCCAGGGATCGAAGTTCCAACCGCGTAGCCTGTGGACTTCAACATCGTGAAGCCTGCAGTCTCTGGTAAGAAGAGGCCAACTCGGGAGCTCCATGCTGCGGAGAGAGTTTCAACCGCCCCGACGCGGGAGTTTCGATCACCCCGACGGGGGCTTCGATCGTCAGCTGCGGGGGCTTTAATCGCCCCGACTGCAGATGGTTCCACTGCCCCGACCGCGGGAGAACAAAGAGGTTGAACCTTATTGTCTTCCATCACAGTGAGGAATGTGGAATCCACTGAGATGGATGTTTATGTTAACTTTTATGAGGTTGTGTGTCATGTTGCTTATCGCTTAGTATGGCTGTATGGTAACTCAAATTTCGCTGTACCTTAATTGGTACATGTGACAATGAACTGACCTTGAACCTTGAAACCTTGAACTCATCATCACCATCCTGTTCAACTGCCAACCATTGGCCACATCACCACCAATTGTCAACAGCTGAACTTTGTTCAGATGTCCCACCACCTGCCAATTCACATCATTCCCAGACCTTTCTGATCCAACACTTTGCTGGAATCAATGCTTACATGAAAACTGGAATGCCTTGAGATGACATGATGAACCAAGGCTTTATATTATAGAGTCATAGTGTCGTACAGTGTGGAAACAGGACCCTTAGCCCAACTTGCCTACGCTGACCAATGTGCCACATTTACATTTGTCCCACCTGCCTGCATTTGGCACAGATTCCTCTAAACCTATCCTATCCATGTACCTGTCCAAAAGTATTTTAAACATTGCAATACTATCTGCCTCAACTGGCAACTATCTATCTCCTCTGGCAACTTGTTCCATATAGCTACCACCCTTTGTGTAACAAAGTTGCCCCTCAGATTCCTATTAAATCCCCCCCCCCCAACCTTAAACCCCTCCTCTGGTTCTTGATTCCTCTACTCTGGTTAAAACACTGTATTTACCTTATCTAGTGCTCATAATCCTATACTGTACACCTTTATAAGATCACCCTCATCCTCTTGCGCTCAAGGAATGTCCTTGTTCCCACAATTAACCACGGATGCCTCTTTACAACAAAAAGACACAATGTGCTGGATAACCTAGTGGGTCAGGCAGCACCTCTGGAGAACATGCATAATCGACATTCCGAATCAGGACCCTTCTTCAGCCTTCAGTGCTGAGATGATCCAAGTGCACATTCTGACACCACTTTGTTACTGCTTGCAAATCTGAATACATAGATCTCTCTAGCAGTGCATTCCAGATACTCTTTAGACTTTAGAGATGGAGCAAGAAAACAAGCCCTGCATCCCACCGAGTCTGCGCCGACTAGGGATCACATCGTACACTACCAATATCCTACGCACTAGGGACAATTTACAATTTTGTTTTACAAAGCCAATTAATTTGCAAACCTGTACGTCTTTGGAGTGTGGGAGGTAACCGGAGCACCCAGAGAAAACCCACATGGTCACAGGACAAACGTACAAACTCCGTAGTCAGGGTAGAACCCAGGTCTCTGGCACTGAAAGGCAGCAACTTTACCGCTGCACCACTGAGCTGCTTACTCTACACTCCTTTGGTGAGAAAGATCCCTCTCAGATCCACTCTAAATCTCTTACCTTAAATCTATGTCCTCTATTTTTATTCAGCTCTGATAAGGCAAAAAAAATCCTGTAGTTTTAGCCTCAAGCAAGACTGCGTCATTGTCCCCCCTTAACCTCAACAGGAGTTCATAACCCCAGGCAAACTCCTTGGTGAGTCTTCTTTGCACCTTCTCCAGCATTATGCCATCTAGGGTTTCTCTGGGTGCTCCAGTTTCCTCCAACACTCCAAAGACATATAAGTTTGTAGGATAATTGGCTTCTCTAAATTGTAAATAGTCCCTAGTGTGTAGGATAGTGCTCGTGTATGGGGACACGCAGGGTGGCACGAACCCAGTGGACCAAAGGGTCTGGTTCACGCTGTCTCTCTAAAGTAATCTAAAGTCATCTCTGATGGTTATGTAGTTTGCATGACGGGCACTAGACTCCCAAGACAGCCAGAGTATTCTGATCTCCATCTTGCCCAGAAGTTACCATGTAGATAAAGGATAATTACAAAGCTTCTTGGAAAATGCATAACATTTTCGCAGAGTTTTTCCGATTCCTGAGCCATGGACAACTCAAAATGGAGAACGGGCATCTGAGGTGACTTTGGGACAGATCTATTTGTCAAAAGCTCAGGTTTGGTTCCAGTTTAGGTTTAGGTTGAGGTTTATTATTGTCCGACATTGTGGCCCAAAGTATACCGAGGTACAGTGAAAGGTTTATCAAATCAGATAATAATGTACATCAAGCCATACACAAGTACAATAGGTAGACTTAAGGGAAAGATATAGAGTATAGAATATAGCTCTCAGCATTGTTGTGCACCAGTTCCTGAGAATATCCACAAGGGGGTAGAGGTGAAATGAACAGTGCCCTAGCAGATGGAAGGACCTTTCAGAAGCCAAGAAAACAGATTTAAGAGAGTGGAGTAATTGTATGAGATGTTAGAAGATCCTCCTCTGGACGCAGCAGGCAAAGAGTCACCACTCTGGCACCATTTTGACTTACTTTGATTGTGTGAATAGAGATGAGGCCTTCCAATCGTGTCCTGCATTTTTGGTCCTACCTGTGGCAGAGTCTACACATCTCATAAACGGCCCATCAGCTACCTCATGACCACATAGAATTAAAGTAGAAGCAAGACATCCTCAATCCTGAGGAACAACTGAAGAAGAGGTTCTGGAAGAATCAGCTAATGTCAGGCACAAAGTGCTGGAATAACCTTGCAGGTCAGGTAGCATCTCTGGAGAACATGAATAGGTGGCGTTTCAGGTCGGGACCCTTCAGATTGAGAAAGAGTCCCAACCCGAAATGTCACCTACCTATGTTCTCCAGAGATGCTACCTATCCAGCTGAGTTACTCAAGCACTTTGTGTCTTTTTGTTTGTGAACCAGCATCTACAGTTCCTTGTTTCTACAGCTAATGTAAGAGGTGGGTGGGTTTTGTTAAGTCAAATGGCTTGCTGATTCTTGTTTTTTTCTCAATATCTACTTTTCAATTCTGAAATAATACTGCATTCCATGAGTATTTTTACAGAAAAAAACATGAAGATATTTGTGAAAGCAATGATGACTGAATGTATGAACATTTGAAATTGATTGATTGATTGATTTTTGAAACCAAACAACAAATCTTTGTATTATTCACAAAATGCTGGAGTAACTCAGCAGGTCAGGCAGCATCTCGGGAGAGAAGGAATGGGTGACGTTTCGGGTCGAGACCCTTCTTCAGACTTATACAACAAATCTTTGTGATGGACAGAGCAAGCTGCTACTCCTAATGCAAAACCTGAGATGCAGTGAACAAGAAAATCAGTGCTGTGATGTAAACCTTTCAGCATCACAACAATCACCACTAACAAAGCTGATTCACCATTGTTGTTGCTCCATGCAATTATCAGCATAGTCTTAAGAATAAACAGCATTTTCACAAAATACTTTGTTCCCCGCAGGATATTTTAACACCAATTCCCCTACATTTTGAGGTGGATTGGTGAAGTAAATTGCAGTAAACATATTTATATTTCAGCAAAGTAACATGCAAAGTGTACCAGCATACATTTTTTTTTTAAACACACTGAACCATTCGATCATTGTGAATGGCCTATTCAAACATTCTGAGACTTCTGTTATGGGATTTTGGACCATTAAGGGGTAATTAATAGTGAAAGCTACAACACAAAAGAGTACAAGGTTACTTTAGATCATGGGGGGAGGTGTGCTGCGGCTGAAAAATTGTTTCTAAGTTAAATAGCTTGTAGTTAACAAGAATTTACCATAGGAATGAATGGAGAACAGCTCTTGCAGATGTAACTTTGATGAAAAATCTTCTTGTTAACACTGGCGATAATATCACATTACTCTGGTGGATTATTATTTGCAGAGATTTTTCGACCTACAGTTTGGTGGGTTTTAGTTAGTCTCTGGAAATGTTAAAGATTTTGTGTGATTAGAATTTGTTATTCTTTCTCATTTTTATCCTGTAAAGAATGTAAATGCATATATCAAAAGTATAGCCCCTTACACATCTTTGTGCAGGTAGCTAAACTTCTTAAAAGTTAAAATAATTTCGCAGTGGATTAGGAATTCTCCTTCTACAAGAGTTGAACAAAAGAACCAAAGTAGAAGCTAGGGTAGGCCATTCAGGCCTTCAAACCTGCGCCACTGTTCACCAGGATCATGACTGATCTAGGATCTCCTCACATTTTTTGGCAAAGTCTCCATCGCCAAAGATTCTCTGAATATCTACGTCTACATCTAAGTCTAAGAACCTCTGTTTTGAATGACCTCAGTAAACTGACCCTCCACTTTCCACTGCAATAGAGAATTCAAAGAAAATTACTGACCTTTGTGTGAAGGAATTTCCCCAAAAGCTAATAGCCCTGAGATGCATTGTAATTTGGTAAGTTGGATCCAAGATTTATTGGTAATGCAAGCCAGAGGATAATTTGAGGCAACGATTTTGCAAGGACTAATAAAGCCGCAATATATACAAACAATTGTAGGACCTGCGGAAGTACTGTTGAACAGAGGGACCTGGGTGTATGTGTCCAAGGATCCTTAAAGATAGGTATCATATGTTAATAAGGTGTTTTAAAAGGCACACGGGCCACTTCCATTCATTAGTTGGTACTGTACTTTACAGTATAAGAAGTAAATGTACAAGTATAAAAAAACATTAGTTGGGCTTCAGTTGGAGTACTGTGTGCTGTTCCAGTCGACATACTATGGGAATTATGTGATTACTTTGAAAAGAGATTCAGTGGGATGTTGCCTGGAATGGAACATGGAAATATAGAAAATAGGTACAGGAGCACCTATATATGGCCTACCCCTTATTCTTAAACTGTGACCCCTGGTTCTGGACTCCCCCAACATCGGGAATATTTTTCCTGCATCTACCCTGTCCAATCCTCCAAGAATTTTATATGTTTCGATAAGATCCCCTCTCATCCTTCTAAATTCCAGAGAATACAAGCCCAGTCGACCCATTCTTTCATCATATGTCAGTTCCACCATCCTGGGAATTAACCTGGTGAACCTACGCTGCACTCCCTCAATAGCAATAATGTCCTTCCTCAAATTAGGAGACCAAAATTGGACACAATACTCCAGTTGCGGTCTCACCAGGGTACTGTACAATTGCAGCAGGACCTCCTTGCTCCTGAACTCAAATCCTCTCACAATGAAGGCCAACATGCCATTGGCCCTCTTCACTGCCTGCTGTACCTGCATGCTTACTTTAAGTGACTCATGTACAAGCACACCCAGATCTCGTTGCGCCTCCCCTTCTCCTCATCTGATGCCATTCAGATATTAATCTACCTTCCTGTTCATGCCACCAAAGTGGATAACCTCACATTTATCCACATTATACTGGATATAAAAGTATATATCACCCATTCTGCCCACTCACCCAACCTATCCAAGTCACTCTGCAGCCTCATAGCATCCTCACCACAGCTCACACTGCCACCCAGCTTTGTGTCATCTGCAAACTTACCGATGTTACATTTAATTCCCTTGTCTAAATCGTTAATATATATTGTAAACAACTGGGGTCCCAGCACCGAGCCTTACAGCACCCACTAGTCACTGCCTGCAAATCTGAAAAGGACCCGTTAATTCCTAGTCTTTGCTTCCTGTCTGACAACCAGTTCTCTATCCATGTCAATATCCTACCACCAATACCATGCGCTCTAATTCTGCACACTAATTTCTTGTGTGGGACCTAGTCATAGGCTTTTTGAAAGTCCAGATTCACCACATCCACTAGCTCTCCCTTATCCATTCTACTTGTTACATCCATAAAAAAATCCAGAAGTTTAGTCAAGCATGATTTCCCCTTCATAAATCCATGCTGACTTTGACCGATCCCATCACTGCTTTCCAAATGCGCTGCTATAACATCTTTAATAATTGACTCCAGCATCTTCCCTGCTACCGATGTAAGGCGAACTGGTCCATAATTCCTTATTTTCTCTCTCCCTCCTTTCTTAAAAAGTGGAGTTACATTGGCTACCTTCCAGTCCACAGGAACTAACCCAGAGTCGAGAGAACATTGGAAAATGATCACTAATGCATCCACGATTTCAAGTGAAATCTACTCCTTTTCTACTCCCAGAAATCTTCTACTCCTTGAGTACTCTGGGATGCAGACCATCAGACCCTGGGGATTGATCTGCCTTCAGTCCCAACAGTTTACCTAACACCATTTTCTGACTAATGTGGATACCCTTCAGTTCCTCTCTCCCACTAGATACTCGTTCCCCTAGTATTTCCAGGAGATTGTTTGTGTCTTCTGTAAGGGGTTTCTGCGCCGAGCTTTCGCCCGACCTAAGGTCCCCGTGCCTTGCTCTGATCCCTTGACAAGGCCGTGCACACTGGTTCCCCGTGAGTGGTTCGACCCACTCACCCTTTACGGTTCTAGACACTGGGCTTAGATGCAGGAGCTCTTATAGTGCAGAAAAAATTCAACCAGACCAGATTTTAAAACCAGGGTTTAAATGAAAAAGGCTTTTATTCAGCACTTGGGACTATTGTCCATGAATACTTATACAGTTCTATAATACATGACTATGAAACACATACCGAATCACACGAATACTTATAACTATGAATCATAAAACACACACAGTTCTATAAGACATATACACGAATACCTTTTACTTATGAATTCTTAAACACAGTTCTGCAAGACACATACACGAATACCTTTTACTTATGAATTCTTAAACACAGTTCTGCAAGACACATACACGACTGTAAGATGGGGAACGCACGACGCATCGCAACCTTGACCAACACATATTTTAGTACACACCCAACGTTTATTCACAACCACCTTCCCCTCTACACTAAACTATGTCCAGGATATGTAGGATTTGGAATGCATGCTCACCATGGGGCTATTACTGGGGTTACTGGCTGTTCGTTTGGCAGTATTTCTCCTCGAGTTGCGTGCCTGTTCCTCTCTCTTGCATCCGTTTTTCTTGCCTGTCTTTTCTTCCTCCTGCATTCGTTTTCTTGCCTGCCTCATCCTTGGCTGTGAACGCGCGCCAGCCTGTTCCTTCCCTGTGAACCCCGCCAGTGCGAAAGGGACCCCCGTGGACAGGGGAGAGTCAAAGGGTTCCTCTGTGTGGACCACGGTGCATGAAGCCCCCGTGTCCAACAGATAACTGCCCCTTTGCCTCTCCACTACCATCTCCACAAGCGGCCTCTTCCACGCATCGTAGCGGAGAGGACACAGATAGGCAGGCTGCGTGGGCTGATGTCATTGGGGAATGTCCAGTGCCCTCCTCGCACCCGGGGAGCCGGTAGCGACTGCCACCTTCCCCTGTGCGGCCATGAGGGACTGCATCACCTCGATCATCGTTTCGATGATCTCGGGCTTAACTGGGACCTCGGTGCGCTGGGTGGTGCCAACCCTATCTTCCTTGGTGTGGGCCCTGCAATCCTTCTGCCAGTGTCCCACCTTACCGCACTTAAAACACTTGGACTGTGCGGTAGGGTTACCCTCCTGTCGCCACTCCTTTTGGGCCAGTGCAGTAGCCTCCGCTACGTACACCTTCCCTGTTACGAGTCGGGTGGTCGTACTCCGGGTATTCCTATACCCAACCGTGAGATGGTCCAAAACCGCCTCCTCCGTGCTATTTGTGGGATCAAACCAGGCTTTCGCCTGTTCCCTGACGGCCGCCAGGCTGTTTGATACCAAACATCGGAGCCATTGGGCTCTCCCATTCCCGGCCAGGTCATCCCGCGCGGGGACGTGCGGACAACTACTCTGATATACTGTCCATAGTCGCGCCACAAAAACTCTTGGGGGTTCTCCCTCCATCTGGAGGGTCTTCCCTAATCGGGCAAAAGGACCCTCATCCCCCACCCCCAAGACTTCCAGGACCTCGTCCCGCAGGAGATCGTAGGTCCTGGTCCCTCTTTTACTCTCGTCTGAGAGGCATTGGAGGATCGAGCTGTCCAGGGAGAACAGCAACATTTTTGCCCGTTCTCCCTCGTCGCAACCGTTGATTGCGGCGGTTTGCTCGATCTCCCTGAAATGTATTGAGGGGTCCCCTGATCCGGACAATTTTGTTACATGTCCGATCATAGCTCTTAAATGCTGGGAGTTGTGGGGCACCACGATCTCGCTCTGAATGGGTCCTGTGTCCCCATTCTCCATGGGGGGTCCCCGTCTGGTTTCCAGGACCGGGCACATGGGTGCCGGTGCCGAGTATTCTACCGGGAGCTCCTCTCTCTCTCTTTCCCCTACACTACCCCTTTCCCAGGATGCCTCATAGCTAGGGGGATCGCGGAGTTTGGGGGCTGAAGCTACCATGGTCTTTCTAGGGATCGGAACCGGGACCTTCGCACCCCCTAGTGACTGGCTCGCTGGGGGGTTCATTAAACAAACCAGCCCGCTTGCTTTATTTAAAGCACTCCGCAGACCCTCTATCTCCTGCAGGCATGCCCCGTGGTCGGCCCCTTCCGACCTGTCCTCCAAAACCATTTTATAGGCTGCCCTAACTCCCTTAAGTTTCTCTTCCTGGGTCTCCAGCTGGTGGCTCAAGGAAGCGCACTGCTCCCTGAGCTTGCCCATACTGCGCATAGCCTCAGTGATCTGACACTCCATCAGCTCTACCCTGGCTTTGTGGCGGTTGGTCACGACCCGGCGCTCTTTGTTTAAAGAGTCCAGAGCCTCAATCAACTGGTTCCCACCCGCAGCCTTCTCCTCTACCTCCTCCTGAAGGTCCCTGATCTGGGCTGCCTGTGCCACAACCACGCAGTCCAAAAGCTGGACCTGCTTTTTATAGCAGGTCAGCCAGACCGCCTTCTCTACAGATTTCTTATGGGCTGTACTGGCCGTCCACCGGATCGCTGCATCCAGTGGGCGCTTGTCATCTAATAACGCACACATCCATTGTTTGGTGATATTCACCTTGCTAAAAACATAGTCCGCAATGCGCTCATCCATTACATCCCTAGTTTTAAAATCCTTTTCTGGTACACTATCATCCTGCTGCCAGTGTCCCTTCGTGGTCGCCATTATCTGTAAGGGGTTTCTGCGCCGAGCTTTCGCCCGACCTAAGGTCCCCGTGCCTTGCTCTGATCCCTTGACCAGGCCGTGCACACTGGTTCCCCGTGAGTGGTTCGACCTACTCACCCCTTACGGTTCTAGACACTGGGCTTAGATGCAGGAGCTCTTATAGTGCAGAAAAAATTCAACCAGACCAGATTTTAAAACCAGGGTTTAAATGAAAAAGGCTTTTATTCAGCACTTGGGACTATTGTCCATGAATACTTATACAGTTCTATAATACATGACTATGAAACACATACCGAATCACACGAATACTTATAACTATGAATCATAAAACACACACAGTTCTATAAGACATATACACGAATACCTTTTACTTATGAATTCTTAAACACAGTTCTGCAAGACACATACACGAATACCTTTTACTTATGAATTCTTAAACACAGTTCTGCAAGACACATACACGACTGTAAGATGGGGAACGCACGACGCATCGCAACCTTGACCAACACATATTTTAGTACACACCCAACGTTTATTCACAACCACCCTCCCCTCTACACTAAACTATGTCCAGGATATGTAGGATTTGGAATGCATGCTCATCATGGGGCTATTACTGGGGTTACTGGCTGTTCGTTTGGCAGTATTTCTCCTCGAGTTGCGTGCCTGTTCCTCTCTCTTGCATCCGTTTTTCTTGCCTGTCTTTTCTTCCTCCTGCATTCGTTTTCTTGCCTGCTTGCGTTTCTTGCAGGTTTTCTTCTAGCTTCAGCTTCTTCTTCCAGTATTTCTTCTTGAGTTGAAATCCAAAAGTAGTGGCCAGTTATACTGTTTCTGACCCGTCCTATCTCCCGCCAGATCTTGGAATCTCTTTGTTCAAAAAGATATGTATGAGGTTTTCTTCTGATCTGCGCTTATGTTCGGGGATACCGGGGATGGCCAGAAGGTGTAAATTGGGATTTCATTGTGAGGTGATGGGTGTTAACTGGTTTCCCATCACCTACCAGGTAGTTTTCTATGGGCTATTGTGCCCCCTCACTGAGATGAACTGTTTAGGTCGGCTTGGGGCATTGTGAGTATGCTGATGTCAGCGCCCCAGTGTCTGGACTCCGACCTGGTTTCGTAGGTTTCTGCATGGCCAATACCCATCCTTTGTTCTGGCCATGGCTTTGCAGAAAACCTAGAGACTGGGATGTAAGGTTTTTACCTTTTTTTTGTGGCTGGTCACGAGGTCCTGCAGCCATTTTAGGACCCACAGATTGTGACATCCTTTGGTAAACTGACTGCAGCCTTTCTCCGCTATCAGCCCCAGTCTCCCGTTTAAAATGTCCAAACTGCAGCTCTTTGGTTTTGTGTTGATTTCAGAATGAGGGAAAACTTCTCAAATCTTACACTTCCTTAGTGAAGGAAGAACCAAAGTACTCGTTTAACTGTTCTGCCATTTCTTTGTTTCCCCATTATAAATTCACCTGTCTCTGACTGTAAGGGACCTACATTCGTCTTCATTAACCTTTCCCTTTTTACATACCTATAGAAACTTTTACGGCCAGTTTTTATATTCTCCACAAGCTTTCTTTCATGTTCTTTTTTCCCCTTCTTAATTAACCATTAACCATTAACTATCAGAGGGGACTGTGTGGAGAGGGTGGCGGATTTCCGCTTCCTGGGAATCCATATTGAGGAGGACCTGACGTGGAGCGTGAACACCTCTGCGCTGCTGAAAAAGGTCCAGCAGAGACTGCACTTCCTGAGGGTGCTCAGGAAGAATAACATCACTCAGAGACTGCTGTTGTCCTTTTATCGGTGCTACATTGAGAGCATCCTAACATACTGTGTATGCGTATGGTACACCAGCTGCACAGCGGCTCAGAGGAAAGCGCTCCAGAGGGCCATTGACAACGCCCAGAGGATTGTCGGCTGCCCTCTACTTACCTTGGAGGACTTACACAGTTCCCGCTGCATCAAAAAATCCCAGAGTATTATAAAGGACATTTCCCACCCCGGACACTCCCTGTTTGAACTGTTACCGTCAGGCAGACGGTACAGATCTACAAGGACAAGGACAAACAGACTTAAAAATAGTTTTTACCCCACTGCTATAAAGGCACTAAATGTAGCCGCCAAGGAACGCAGGGGCGATACATAATAAGAGACTGTGAAATCGACAGAAGGATGTAGGGTTGGGTGTTTATGCGTGCTATTTTCATGATATTTATTTTAGTTGTTTATCTTTTTTAAAATATTTTACCTTGTATGTATCGTTAGCTTTTAGAAATGTTTGAATGGTGCACTGACTGGCTGACATTTTACAATTTCGTTGTACATGGCTCATGTTACAATGACAATAAAGGAACTATTCTATTCTATTCTATTCTATTCTTTGTCCCCCTTTGAGTTGTAAATTTCTCCCAGTCCTCTGTGTTTGCCACTTCTTCTGACCAATTTATATGCTTCTTCCTTGGCTTTAACACTATCTTTGACTTCCCTCATCAGGCACGGTTGAGCCGCCTTTCCAGTTTCATTTTTTCGCCAAAAAGGGATGAACAATTTCTGGAGTTCATCCATGCGGTCTTTAAATCGTTGCCATTGCATCTCCACTGTCAACCCTTGAAGTATAATTTGCCAGTCTATCCTAGCTAATTCCCGTCTCATACCTTCAAAGTCTCCTTTATTCATGTTCAGTACCCTAGTCTCTGAATTAACCGTGTCACTCTCCAAGGAACCTTGCACAACAAGATCGCAAACTAATCCTTCCTCATTACACAATACCCAGTCTGGGGTGGCCTGCCCCTCTAGTTGGTTCCTCTACTTATTGGTTTAAAAACCCTTCCCGTATCCATTCCAGGAAATCCTCCTCCTCAACACTGTTACTAATTTGGTTGGCCCAATCTATATGTAGATTAAAGTCACCCATGATAACTGCTGTACCTTTGCTACACACATCCCTAATTTCCTGCTTGCTGCTATCCCCAACCTCCCTACTTCTGTTTGGTGGTCTGTATACCACTCCAACAAGCATTTTCTGCCCTTGGCTATTTCGCAGTTCTACCCATACCGATTCTACAGCATCCAAGCTAATGTCTCTCCAGCAATGCCACCCCACCTCCTCTTCCTTTCTGTCTATCCTTCCTGAATATTGAATACCCCTGCATGTTTAGCTCACAGCCTTGGACACCTTGCAGCCATGTCTCCGTCATTCCAACTATATCACATCCCTTAACTACTAACTGCGCATTCAATTCATCCACCTTATTTCGAATGTTCCTCGCATTCAGGCTAGTTTTTCTTATCTCGCTTCTACCTTTTGCTTCTGTTCTCCTTTTATGGCCCTCTGTTTCCTTGCATTGGTTCCCATCCCCCTGCCCTGTTAGTTTAAATATGACCTTTCCCATTAGCTGCACTGATATCCGTCCATCTTGTTGACTCCACCCCTCCACTTTTTAGTTTAAACCCACATTTCACATCTAGACCTTAGACTTTAAAAATACAGTTGAAAACAGGCCTTTCGCCCCACCAAGTCCACATCAACCAGCGATATCCCAGTACACTAACACCATCCTACACATTCGAGACGATTTACAATTTTACCGAAGCCAATTAACCTACATACCTGTACGTCTTTGGAGTGTGGGAGGAAACCGAAGATCTCGGAGAAAATCCATGCGGTCATGTGGAGAACGTACAAACTCCATACAGACAGCACCAGTAGTCGGGATCAAACCCGGGTCTCTGGTGCTGCAATTTTCAGTGTTCTGCATCAAATATACAAATGGCCTTTCAGAAAGTTGATTGCTGCTGAAACAGGTCCACCACCGATTTTCCGGCACCCTTGGTTCCAGAGCCTGTCCGTATTATCTGTTTGGCTTGATGAACAGTGGTCAAGCGCCCCGAGAGGAGCCGAAGGGTACCGGAACGGTTCGCCTAGTCTGCCCAGGGGTCGAGATACCAGCCCACAAAGTCGGCTTCGGAAATTGTCTATGGGAACGGATCTGCCAGCTCTCACTGTGTGCCAGAGTTCCAGAGCCCCAGCAGCTGTGGGCAAATCCGACCCGTCGCTCAGACTTGGAAGTCCCGATGAGGTCGCGATCGGCCGCCTCACCCAGCCTAAGCGCCACATTTTAGGGGGGAATTCCAGGGTGGATTGCAAGTGCACTCTTGTAATTCTGTCCAGATTAAAGGAGGTGCCGAACCACCAGTTACTGGAAAATCGGTGGTGGGCCTGTATCTCCAACAATTATCGATTGCAAAAAATTAAGTGCAGAAATCATTGGTTATGTGTGGTTAGAACATTGCCTCCATCAAAGCAGTAGAGCCTTGAGTGTGTACAGGAGAGATTCTCTCAGATGATTACAAGGTGTTCATTTCTCTTTCTACTTACACAACAATTAGACCAGGACTATCAGGGAAACAGGCCTGTATATTACTGCAGATGTTGCTTAACTGCCTGGAGCATGATACAAAACTCATTGCAGTAGTTAACAACATGAGACAGTGCCTTGCAAAAAGGGGCACCCGTAATCCAATACTTAGATTTCACACTAATATACAAGAGGCTCTGGAACTCAGAACAGACTGGTGAAACCAGGTCTCTTTATCAGATAAAAATATTAACAGACAACCTAACAATTATATCAACATTGATGGATGTTTTTGGACATTTCAGAGTATAATGTTTACATTGTTCCACATTTCCTGCCATGCCTGATAAGAGTTCCATGTTGACAGTGGAAGCGTTAATTCTACAGTTGAACATTATTTTTTATTTATTGTGAAATATTTCTCCCCAAATCACACAAAGGCATTGCTATATTTCAGAACGTGGCTAACAGGTACCAATGGCTCCATGATACTTCACCCCACAGGTGGACCACGACAGTTTCAAGGTTTCAAGGTTTCAAGGTCAGTTTATTGTCACATGCACCAAGAAAGGTACAGTGAAATTCGAATTACAATACAGCAATACTAAACAAAAAGCAACAAGACACACAACTAAATAAAAATTAACATAAACATCCACCACAGTGGATTCCCCACGTTCCTCACTGTGATGGAAGGCAATAAAGTCCAATCTCCTTCCTCTTTATTCTCCTGCGGTCGGGGCAGACGAACCAGCTGCAGTTGGGGGGGATCGAAGCCCCCTGCGTTGGGGCAATCGAAACTCCCGCGTCGGGGCGATCGAAACTCCCGCGTCGGGGAAATCGAAACTCCTGCGGCTTGGAGTCATCGAAGCCAGCCTCTAACCAGAGACTGCGGGCTCCCCGATGTTAAAGTCCCGCAGGCTCTTGCGGTTGGTGCCCAAAGAAAAATCCCCGACAGGGATCGCGGGCTACATGATGTTAAGTCCTGCAGGCTCCCGCGATGGAGCTCCCGGTCGATCTCTAGCGAAGGCTGCCAACTCGTGATGTTAGGTCGCAGTGTGGACGGAGGAGATACAATACAGAAAAAACATTGCATCTCCATCGAGGTAAGAGATTAGAAAAAGTTTCCCCCAACTCCCCCCAACCCCCACATAAAACAAGCTAAAGAACACTAAAAAAACCAACATTTAACACATACAAAACAGACACAAAGAAGGAAAGGACAGATAGACGGTTGGCGAGGCAGCCATTGCTGGCGCCACCCGGTGGCAACAGTGATGTGTTTGCAGGAAATGAACATTCTTCTATTATCTCCTAAAGTTCAAGCTTTCGAACAGAGGTGGCTGAACAAAAGATAAGTCTGAAGAAGGGTCTCGACCTAAAACATCACCCATTCCTTCTCTCCAGTGATGCTGCCTGTCCCGCTGAGTTACTCCAGCATTTTGCGTCTATCAAAAGATAAGTGAAATCAGCTAACTCCATTCTTCTCTCGAGTGGCAAGGAAATGCTGCAATCTTGAACAAAGCACAAAGTGCTGGAGTAACTCAGATAATCAGGTAGTATCTGTGGAGGGAATGGACAGGCAACGGTTTGAGTTGGGACCCTTCTTCATATGGTAACATTTCGGGTCAGGAGCCATCATGATACTGCTCATGCTATCTGAGCTGCTGAGTTTCTCCAGCACTTTGTGTTCCATTCTTCAGTATTTACATCCGAGTGTGTTTCACAGTTGAGTGAAAGGAATAATCCACATATTATGTTTCATTATTTCAAAGGTAACCATATAAATTATAGGGGCTGCATAGTGGTGCAGATGTCGAGTTGCTGCCTTACAGCACCAGAAATCCAAGTTGGATCCTGACCACGGGTGCAGTCTGTACGGACTTTGTACGTTCTCCCCGTGACCGTGTGGGGGTTCTCCTGGTTTCCTCCCCTCTCCAAAGATGTACAGGTTTGTCGGTTAATTGGCTTTGGTAAAAATTGTAAAATGTTCCTGGTGTGTAGGATAGTATTAGTGTATGTGGTGATCACTGGTCGGCATGGACCCGGTGGGCTGAAGGGCCTGTTTCTGCGCTGTATCTCTTACCTAAACGAAACAAAAAAATGAAGCACAACTGCTGCAGGCCAGTATTTTTGTGCTCCATTATATTAAAAGTGCAAATAAATCATTGTTAACAAATCTCTATTTCTATTTCATAATTTCATCCAGGGGAGTTTTGAGTGATTGCTCCATGAAGATGCTTGGTCCACTAGTTGTCGAATCACAGGTTGTTTGAAGTTCATAATAACTTCCTGTTGCATTGTAATACTAATCACTTGTCACTTGTTGAATTTTGTTGAACTTGCCTTTTCGGGTAGTAGAACTGCGACCTCATAGCTCTATTAATCCAGGTTTCGTCGGTGTTCTTCGAGTGACCACATGGGTTTTCTTCAGATGCTCCAGTTTTTTTTTCCATACCACAACAATAATCTACTATACAGGCACTCCCAATTCTGTGAACCCTGGTGTAAATCAGATCTTATGTAATTCGGAATCACTGACTGTAATTTTCATCTCCTGCCCAAAATAACTCACTGAGAGTATTAATTGGAATCCAGCAGTAATCCCTCTTTCCATGCTTGACAAATCCTTGTCTCTCTCCTCGCTCAAACAGCGAGACAATACTGCTGGGCTCAAGCTCGCTGTCTCAGTGTGCCCAACTGTGACTCAGCAGCAGCTAACAACTCAAAGCTTGCCACAGCATCTGTGAAGGATATACACTAATGAGCCAAAACATTACGACCACATGCCTAATATGCTATTGCCGCCAAAACAGTGCCGACCCGCCGAGGCATGGACTCTACAAGACCCCTGAAAGAGTCCTGTGGTATCTGACACCAAAACATTCGCAGCAGATCCTTCAAGTCCTGTAAGTTGCGAGGTGGAGCCACTGTGGATCGGACTTGTCGATCCAGCACATCCCACAGATGCTCAATCGGATTGAGATCTGGAGAATTTGGAGGCCAGGGGAACACCGTGAACACATCATCATGTTCCTCAAACCATTCGAACAATGTGTGCAGTGTGGCAGGGCGCATTATCCTGCTGAAAGAGGCCACAGCCATCAGGGAATACCATTGCCATGAAGGGGTGCACCTGGTCTGCAATGATGTTTAGGTAGGTGACACGTGTCAAATTGCCATCCAGATGAATGGCCGGACCCAGGGTATCCCAGCAGATCATTTCCCAGAGCATCACACTCCCTCCACCGGATTGTCTTCTTCCCACAGTGCATTCTGCTGCCTTCACTTCCCCAGGTAAACGGTGCACATGTACACAGCCATCCACGTGATCTAAAAGAAAACGGGACTCATTGGACCAAGCGACCTTCTTTCACTGCTCCAAGGTCCAGTTCCGACGTTCGCGTGCCCAATGTAGGCACTTTTGATGGTGGACAAGGGTCATCATGGGCACTCTGACCGGTCTGCGGCTACGCAGCCCCATACGCTGCAGGGTGCAATGCACTGTGTATTGTGACACATTCCTCCCGTGACAACCATTAAAACCTTCTGTGACTTGTGCCACAGTAGACCTTCTGTCGGTTCGGACCAGACGGGATAGCCTTTGTTGCCCTCGCGCATCGATAAACCTTGGGTGCCCAACACCCTGTGCTGGTTTGTGGTTTGTCCCTCCTCGGACCACTGTCGGTAGGTACTCATCACTGCTGACCGGGAGCACCCCACAAGCCTTGCCATTTCAGAGATGCTCTGACCCAGTCGTCTGGCCATAACAATTTGGCCCTTGTCAAGGTCGCGCAGGTCTTTACTCCTGCCCATTTCTCCTGCATCCAAGACATCAACTTCAAGAACTGACTGCTCACTTGCTGCCTAATATACCCCACCCCTTGACAGGTGCCATTGTAACAAGATAATCAATATTATTCACTTCACCTGTCAGTGGTCATAATGTTTTGGCTCATCGGTGTATACATCCATGTCCTCTGGAGATGCTGGCTGACCCACTAAGTTACTCCAGCACTTTGTGTTTTGCTCAAGTTACTTGTAAACGTGTCTCATCCGCCGTTAAGGCACTTCCTACAGCGTGTGGCCTTCTGGGTAAGCACCGCCGCCATTTCAATCGTTTAGTCACAAGGAACTACAGATGTAAACTTGAGTGATCCTACAATGTTGTGGAAATTACAAACTGCCTTGATTGCACTAGGGACTGAGTACAGAATTGTTTATGTAACTTGCCTATTGCGTAAGTCAGGGAGTGCCTGTATTCACAAATTGTGCTGGAAAACGACATGTTTTTTTCACTTTGGCCCAAAAATGGCAAAACATAATTTATTCAAGTGAAATGACTCATCTAATGATTAATTGACCATTGTAAATTGTCCCTAATGCTTCAGTGAGTGGCAGTATCTGAGTGAAGTTGATGGGAACATAGGGAGAATAAAATGGGATGTGTAAATGGGTGTTTGATGGTCAGCACTCAATCTGTGCTGTTTGACTCTATGAGTCTTAGCAGTTACTCTGTATACTTCAATAAAAATAACACCCTGGAAATACTCCACAGGTAGGCAGCACCTCTGGAAAGAGAAACAGTTGGTGTATCAGGGCTAAAGTCCTTAATCTGATAACTCACAAAAAGATTCACAACAAAATTAGCTTTATTTCTCTTTCCACATATGCTTCTTAACCTGCTGAATATTTCCAGCGTTTTCAGTTTTATGTTTTGGATTTCTAGCATCTGCAAATTTATTATTTTCATTTTGTAGAGATTAATCATATTTTAACACTTTCACACTATCTATAATTGATTGAAGCTTTGCAAAGACTATGGATATATGTAGAGTTTATCAAAGTATCAGAAAACTAGACACAAGGAACTGCAGAATCTGATTTCCAAAAAAAACACAAAATGGTTGGAGTATCTCAGGCAGCAACTCTGAAGGACACGATTGGTGATGTTTTGGGCCAGGACCCTTCTTCAGTCTGAAGAAGCACAAGTGGAAAGAGAAACAAAGTTAATTTTTTAGGTATGAATGTTTTAGTGAGCTATCAGAATAAGGGCTTTGTTCCTGAAACGTAAAGTGCTTGAAGAACTCAGCAGGTCAGGAAGCATCAATGGAGGACATGGATAGGTGATGTTTTAGGCTGGGACCCTTCTTCACCTCCGTGTTGACCTAGAAGGCCTTCCAAGCTAGAAGGCTTTCCAGGGCAACGCAGTGGCGAAGGAGGGATCCAACCCAAAACATCTCCTATATCCTCCATAGATGCTGCCTGGCCTGCTGAGTTTACCAGTAGTGACAATCGACAATGTGAAATAAAAACGTAATTAATATGTTACCAACTTGCATAGATTGAGATGGTTTGCTTTGTACAGATAATATATTCTACTGTATTCACAAACTGTGCTGGAAAACAATACGGATTTTCAATTTGGCCAAAAATGGCAGAACACAATTGGAGTTACTCATCCAATTGTTCCAAGGCTAGTCTCTTTACAGTGGTCCCAATCTTCTGCTAACAGGCATGATATCTGAGCTCACTGGTCACGCACACCAGACCCATATGTACACAAAGCAGACCCCTGAGTATGAAATGTTACTATGAAGTTAGGTCTCAACTACATAGTGAGGACTAGTCAATGTGAGACCTGCCAACAGGCTTTGACAGCCAGATCGGCTCCAACTCCAGATTTACCAATGCTAGATACTGCCATTGGTTTATTATTGTCACGTGTACCAGGGTATAATGAAAAACGATTGTTTGTGTGCTATCTAATTAAATCATATTATATAGTACATGAGTACAAATATGCCATATGCAAGTGCTAAGAGCAAAATATCAGGGTGCAGAATATAATTTTACACATTGTGGCATAACATTTACAGAGAAAAAATCCATCACCGCAAAGGAGTTGGAAGATCAGGACTATCTCCTAACTTAAGGGAGATAGTAGTCTGATAACTAGGTTAGTAGTTATCAGTACAGTTCAGTAATCTGATAACTAGCTAAGCTGTCAAAGAGATTGAATATCTTTAATATTTACATGCACCCAAAAATATCTGAAAACCATTAAAAATTAGACTTGTTAATTTCATAAATTAGTAACAAACTTGAGTTATCAAACAACCAAATGATACAATGATGTTTAACCAAGAGCGATCATAATGTGATCAATATCAACATAGTGTCAACAGTTATTGAGACTCTATGTTTGTATGGCTGATTTCTATATGATCCGGCTAATCGCCTACAGAAACAGGGACGCATCTTTTCATGGGTAAAGCAACAATCAATGGGAAATTATGCAAAATTATTTTCAAATGCTAGATTACACCCAATAAGAGCAGGGGTTTTTTAAATATCAGCGGCAAGCATGTAGCAAAATTTGCCAGAAGTAAAAATAATGAAGAAAAAAATAGCACAAAAGATTGGGAAGTCCCGAGGAACAGATGGTTTCAGTCCTTGCAATTTAATGTGAGTGAAAATATTTGCTATCCCTATTCATGAAGTTAATTTATTTTAAAGTTCTCTTGATTTGAGAATTTTTTCTTTAGGTTGAAAAGATATGCATGTCACTTTGCTGTTTAAGAAAGGGGGAAAGGGAAACCAAGGGATTATGCAAATACCTCAGCCTTATCTTCAACAAACATGGCATTGTTGAGTATGGGGATGTTTCTTGAATCTTCTCCTTTTGTTAGCTGGTCAGTTATAATTTTTCTCAACATTTGTTATGGCCGCACTACAGTGCTTTGATCTGTCCCATTGATTTTGAGACAGATTCATATGTTAGGCCTTCTGTTTCTTAGATAACACTTACAAAAAGACATACGTTAAGGTTAAGAGCTCACACCGCCTCACAAGTGAATATGCTGTGAAAAGGACTAGACACAGACACACACTCTATGCTTTGATTAAGATTTTGGTATGTTACATTTCCAGACATTGTTCTTGGCAAGATTTATAAGTGGCTTTGACGAGGTGGCATAAATGGGCCCTGTGTCAATTGATGTGGACAAGGAAGGTTCTGTAGGTGGTGGCATGTTCGTGGTGGAGAGGGGAAAGGTGTACACAGGGCTGCCCATGTAGTTGTAAGAATACTGAGTTTTGCATATCCAATCAAATATGTGCCTAGGAAGTAGTCGCGTCTTTAACACCCTCGCTTTACTCCTCACTCAGGATCTGTCTGAGGTTTTCTCACCCAATTTTGGATCCATAAGTGGATGAAGTTGGAGGTGGCTCATCAGTTTGGCCTGTATGAACCAGTTCTAACCAAGTTTACATTTATCCTCTCAGTCCTTAATTAGGATACCACAAACGATGAAATGAATGTGACCAGCCCTTTCTTGCCAAACCATCAAAGAGGAAATCAGACACGTAGAACTGTTTATACTAAACACAAAATCATAACTTAAGTTTAAACTGTTCATTATGAGCAATTAATAGGAATGAGTAAATGTTGGCAGAACTGCCTAAAAAAATCCTTATTCAGTCAAATCAAATAGTTCTTGATTATTAATGTTACAAGGTTTGCCCTTCTAAATATTCTTTTCCTCGGGATTGATAAAGACGAGTAAATGTTTTTTTTAAATAAAGATGCTGGGAATCAGAAATAAAGGCAGAAAGTGCCGGAAACACTCAGCAGGTCAGGCAGCATCTGTGAAAGGATAAAAAGACGATATTTTAGGTCGAATGGATCCGGAATTGGGCTGATTTCACCATTCTCTGCAGCCTTTTGCTACGTGTGTGTTGAAATTGATGTACCTGGCTATGATTCAACCATTCAGGATATATTCAGTCAAAAAATCACCCATTCCTTCTCTCCAGAGATGCTGCCTGTCCCGCTGGGTAACTGCAGCATTTTGTGTCTACATTCAGGATATATGCTGAACCCAGCAGATTTCAAGATAGTTAGGTTCGATCCTGATCTCAGGTGCTGTCTGTGTGGAGTTTGCACCTTCTCCCTATGACCAGGTGGGTCTCCTCCAGGTGCTCTGCTTTCTTCCCACATCCCAAAGACATGCAGGTTTGTAGGCTAATTGACCTCATCAAAATTGCCTCAAGTGTGTAGGGAATGGATGAAAAAGTGGGATAACATAGAACTAGTGTGAGCGGGTGATCGATGGCATAAACTCAGTGAGCCGATGGGTCTGTTTCCATGCTGCATCTTTAAAATAAACTAATCTTAAATTAAACTAAAAATAATGTGCCAAAACTGAAGAGATGTGATGTGTTTGTTATTCATTTACACAATGATTTTATTTATTCATTTTTTCAGGATCTGATCATCACTGGCAATTGCAGCATTTATTTCCTTCCCTTGAGAAAGTGGTGCTGAGCCAATGTTTGGATTGTTGCAGGCCTTCTGGTGAAGCTGCTCCTGCTCTGCAGCAGGGGAAAGAGTTTCATGATGTCGCACTGGCATCAATGTGGCAACAGCAATATATTTCCACGTCAGGACGGTGTGTGAAAATTAAAAATTGCAACGGCTATAAATCTGAATTGAAAAGAGGAAATGCTGGAAACACTCTGTCTATTTGGGGCGGCACAGTGGTGTAGAGGTAGAGCTGCTGTAGAGTTCGATCCCGACCACTGTATGGAGTTTGTACTTTCTCCCTGTCAACCGCGTGGATTTTCTCCGGGTGCTCCGGTTTCCTCTCACACCTCAAAGATGTACAGGTTTGTAGGTCAATTGGCTTTGGTAAAATTGTAAATTGTCCCTTGTGTGTAGGACAGTAATAGTATATGGGCTGATCGCTGGTCGGTGCGGACTCGGTGGGCCAAAGGGCCTGTTTCCACGCTGAATCTCTAAAGTCTAAAAGTCTAAAGTTTAAAGTCTAAATCAGACAGCATCTGTGAATCTGGTGCCAGGCAAGTGGGCTGTTCATCTGGGATAGTGTCAAGCTGTTTTACCATTGCTGGGGCTGTACTCAAGAAGACAATGTTCTATCAAACTTCTGACTTACTCGTTGAACATGGTGGAAAGCTTTGGAGTATCGAGAGATGGGTCAGTCATCATGAGGGCACCCAGCCTCTGCCTGCTCGAGTAGTAATGGTATTTATTGGATCCAGGTCAGTTTCTGTTCATGTGCTATGGAAAGATATAACACCAAACAGGTCCTTCAGCCCACTGAATCCATGTCAACTGCCAAGTAGCCGGGTTTACATTGATTCCAACCTAACTAATATTATTCTTCCCCCATTTCCCCTTTTGTTCAGGATATGGGAGGAAACTGCAGCACCCTGAGGAAACCCACATGGAAACAGGGAGAATGGGCACTGAATGCACTGAAGGTTGGATTGTAGCCAGGTGTTGGATCTGAGAGACACCAGGCCTTCTATTATTCTTGATATATTTAGGTAGTAAACATGATTTTATGCACATCTATAAGATCACCCCTCAGCCTCCTGAACTGCAATGAATAAAGTTCTAGCCTGTCCAGCTTCTCTGTGTAGCCCAGGCCCTCAAGTCCTGGCAATGTCCCCATAAATCATCTCTGAACTCTTTCCAACCTAATGACATCCTTCCTATAGCAGAGTGACCAAAATTGAGCACAATACTCCAAACTGTGCCTCACCAATGTCTTGTGCAACTGTAACATAACACCCCAAGTGCTGTACTCAATTCGCTGACTGATGAAGAACAGCATGCTAAAAGCCTTCTACATCACTCTATCTATCTGCTTCACCGCTTTTAGGGAATTGTGCACTTGTATTCCTGGATCCCTCTGCTCTACCACAAGGCCCCACTGTTTACTGTGAATGCCCTGATCTGGTTTGACATTGCAAAATGCAACACTTCACATTTATCTGAATTAACCTCCATTTGCCATTATTCCACACATTTGCCCAGCTGATCAAGATCCTGCAGTAATTCTTGATAGCCATCTTCACTCTTTATGATACAACCTATTTTCGTGTAATTTGCAAACTTACTAATCATGCCTTGTAGATTCTCATCCAAATCGCTGTATAGATGACAAACAACAATGGGCCAGGCACCAATCCCTGAGGCACACCACTAGTCACAGGTCTCCGGACCGAAAAGCAACCTTCCTCTCACTCCCTTTGCTTCCTACCATTAAGCCAATTCAGTATCCAGTTAGCTCACTAGCACTCTCTGGATCCCCATACATTCTAACCTTCTAGAGTAGCCTACCATGCGGATCCTTTTCAAAGGCCTTGCTGAAGTCCATGTAGACAATATCTACAGGCCCTACTGCCGTCATCAACCTTTTTGGTTACTTTCTCAAAAAAAACAGTTACATTCATGAGATACAATCTCCCATGTACAACACTACGCTGAATATCATTAATTAACCCTGTCTTTACAAATATATGTGTACGAAGGAACTGCATATGCTGGTTTAAACCAAAGATAGACACAAAAAGCTGGAGTAACTCAGCGGGACAGGCAGCATCTCTGGAGAGAAGGAATGGGTGATGTTTGGGGTCGAGACCCTTCTTCCGACAAATATATGTATAGCTTATCCCTCAGCATCCTCTCCAGTAACCTCCCTACTGTTTGGCTTATTGGTTTATAGTTTCTAGGTTTATCTTGGCAGCCCTTCTTAAATTAGAGACACCATCCAGTCTTCCAGCACCTCACCGTGTCTAATGATGGCTCATACATCTCAGCTAGGACTCCTGCGATTTTGTCCTGTAATCTTGGGGATCAAAGTGATAATCCACAGTCTGTTGGTCTGAAGCAAACCATAGCAGTTTGACTTCAGGTTGAAAAATGAAAAAAAAAGTTGAAAATAATAAAGTCATGACAATGAAACTATCAAATTATCATAAAAATGTAATGGGCTCACTTATATCCTTATGGAGTGATCTGAAAACACAACAAGTCAAAAACCTTCTGTGTATTATTTGGTGGAATATGAGGCCAGTCTTTGAACATATCCTGCACAAATCCTATGGGCAACTCAGTGATGTGTTGACAGTACATGTCTCAAGTGCCACTTAATGTCACTCAAATACGATTTTGCAGGTTGCACACTATGTAACTTTTGTGCTTTGCATCTGTAATATAGAATATGTAATATTTGTTACTTTGAACCCTATAGACTTTTAAGGCTGGCGCTGTGTGTTGAGTGGCCTCTGCCTTTCAGCAAGTCCAAGTCCAAGTCGAGTTTATTGTCAAATGTACAAATGCGATGACATTGAAACAAGACAGTGATAAGAAAAAGTCTGTGTAAAAACAAAAAATAGTGCAAATACACACTTAGAAAACAAGTCCATAGTAGTGCAAGCACAGTCAGTAGGTTTCCTTTGCTGAGGTAGAATTATGTTTATGCGTGTCGGTTCAAGATCTTGATGGTTGTAGGAAAGTAACTGTTCCTGAACCTGGTGATGTGGAACTTTAGGCTTCTGTAAATCCTGCACGACAGGAGCAGTAGGAAAGGGGCACAGAGAGCGCATTGTAGATGCCACCTTCCAGTAGCTTGGAGGACTGTGCCCGTGCTGGACTGGGCTGAGTTCACCACTCTCTGCAGCCTCTTACTACCTGTGTGTAGGAATTGATGTAGCAGGCTACGATGCAACCATTCAGGATACATTCCCCAGCGCATCTGTGGAAGTTTGCGAGAACATTCAGTAACATACTGAATCTCTTTCAACTGCAACAAAAGTGGAAACATCAGCGCACCGATTTTGTGATTACATCTATATGCTGGGCCCAGGACATGTCATCAAGATTGTTAATGCCCAGGAATTTGAAGCTGCTGACTCTCTCTACCACCGACCACCAATGAAAACCACCATGGTGCACGGTGGTGCAGCGGTAGAGTTGCTGCCTTACAGTGCCAGAGACCCGGGTTCAATCCGGACTACGGGTGATTGACTGTATGGAGTTTGTGCATTTTCCACGTCTGGGTTTTTTCTGGTCACGGGGAGCTCCAGTTTCCTCCCACACTCCAAAGTTATACAGGTTTGTAGGTTAATTGACAATTTACAATTGTCCCTAATGTGTGTAGGATAGAGTTAGTGTGCAAGGATCGTTGGCCAGCACGGACTCGGTGGGCCGAAGGGCTTGTTTCCGCATTTCTAGACAAAACTAAACCAAAACTGACATGTGGTCTCCCGACTACCCCTTTCTGGTCAGCAAATAGTTCCTTGGTCTTGTTGATAATGAGCAAGATGTTGCTGCTATGGCACAACTCAGCCAGATGTTCTATCCCTCACCTCCACACTGACTCATCATCATTCATGCAAAAAAAACGATCTAGAGTCCAAGTTTGTTTGAGCTCCTCATGACTCACAGTTGGCATTCTGTTCATCCTCCAATGGACATTGTTTAACAGAGAACAACATAGAACAGCACAGGACAGGAATGGACCCTTTCCACCCACAGTGTTTGAGCCGAACATGATGCCAAGTTAGACATAAAATGCTGGACTAACTCAGCGGGTCAGGAAGCATCTCTGGAGAAAAAGAATAGGTGACGTTTTGGGTCGGAACCTTTCTTCAGACTGCCAGCATCTGCAGTTAAACTGATCTCACCTGCAGCGGCAGTGGCAGCGTGTTCGCCCGCCCCAGATTGCGGGGCTTGGGTCGGCCCGATGCGGACCTTTCACTGTCCGGAGCGGCCTGGAACCATAACAGCCTGACCACGGGAGAAGACGGCAGGGGAAGGGAAAAGACATTCTGGCCTTCCATCACAGTGAGGAGGGGACTGGAGGAGACTCACTGTGATGGATGTTTCTTTTTTTTGTGTGTTGGTTGGGTTTGTGTAATTTGCTTATTTTATTGCTTTTATTGTTGGACTGTGGGTGACTAAATTTCGTCAAAAAAACTTGTTTTTTGGATGACAAATAAAGATATCTTGAATCTTGAATCTTGAATGTCCCTCTGTCCCCTGCACTTCCATGTGCCTGCCCAAAAGTCTCCCAAATACCATTATAGTCTCTGCCTCCACCACCAACTCTGTCAATGTGTTCCAAGCCCTCACCACTCCTTGTGTATAAAACCTGCCCCACACATCTCCATTAAACTTTCCCCCTCTCACCTTTTAGCTGTGCCCTCTAGTGTTGGACATTTCCGCCCCAGGGAAAAGGTTCTGACTGTCCACAGATAGATTTTAAGATGAAGACTTCACTGAGCATTCATACTTCACAGTTAGAGTGAAATAAATCTTTCATCTTTACTTGGCTGGGCCATTATATGAACAGCGACCTGCATAATTGACTCTTTTCCTGCCACAGCTTAGGACCAATGAAAGTATATCAGATTTCAGACATCTGAGCATGGGTAATAAGTGCTTTTAAAAATATTTAATTTTATTCATGGTCCAAGAAACCACTTGCCAGAAAAATGTTTTCATTTTTCAAACATTGAACATCTGTAATTATTCCCAAGGCAAACCAAAAAGGAAATGTCTGCCCTTAAAACAATAAAGAAATACCTGCAGCTGCTGGAGTCTTAGAATAAATTTTGATATAAAAGAGATGCTGACTTCATCAAATCTTCAGCCAGCTCTATGTTATCCCACCCTCACACCCACCACTTTGCAAGCTAGACAACTTGTACCTCTCACCCCACCGACCATCATTGTCCCCTCACCCCAACGACTCTAGGCCCCACAACATCTAATATTTACAATTTTTGATTGGAATGTTTGATTCATCTCTTTAGCTTTCTCTATTTGATCAGGATTAGTTGATCAAACTGTCAATCAATCATCTGATACCAGCCACTTCTGTATTCTCTTCTATTTTCAGAGCAAGTGATCTGTGTATGCTTTTACTACCTCAGTTTGAGACTGAGTTTCTCTCTCTCTCTCTCTCTCTCTCTCTCTCTCTCTCTCTCTCTCTCTCTCTCTCTCTCTCTCTCTCTCTCTCTCTCTCTCTCTCTCTCTCTCTCTCTCTCTCTCTCTCCCTCTCCCCTTCCTCTCCCTCTCCCTCTCCATCCCCCTATCTCCCTATCTCCCTCATCCCCCTCCCTTCCTCCTCTCTCCCTCTCCCTCTCTCCAACTTGAGAACACTTTTGCAAGCCTTTTAATCGTCGTACACCCACACCCTTCTCCCATCCACCCACCTCACCCCCTAAGTCTCTATCTTTAGCTTGTTGTTAATTTTCATTCACCTTAATAAAATAGCTAGTGACATTTTTTTCTCTGATACAGACACTGTTTAAGTCCAAGCTTCTGTCACCATTACAAATTTGGGAAACATTATCCCTGCTATGAAAGTGGCTTAAATTACAGCCTTCTGAAACAAAGATAAAACAGCAGTTTCAAAGAGTAAAATTGTACATGTAAAATATTACGAAGTTCGCTCTACATTCCTCTCTTTTTGATCAGATTTTTAATGGGTTCAACTCGATTTTTCAGAAGTGAAGATTAATTTTTGGAAAAGGGCAACAGTTCCATCAGGAATTGCTGGGTTTTCCCCACATTGGGAAACTTGGAATTTTCACAATTGTGCAGGAATGTTGACCCCTCTCACCCTGGCCACAAACTCTTCGAAGCACTTCCCTCTGGAAGGCGATTCCGGACTGTCAAAGCAGCCACAGCCAGACATAAAAACAGCTTTTTTCCACGAGTGATAGTTCTACTCAATAACCAAAGTCTGTAGTCCCTTTTTTGCTCTGGTTTATTTTCACCCACATGTTTAGACCGTAATGTTGTATCCTTATTGTTTTGATGTGTTACGCTTTATTCTTAATTGTTAACTGTATGTTTGTGTTGTCATTTGTGAGCGGAGCATCATGGCACATTCCTTGTATATGCACATACTTGGCCAATAAACTTATAACATAACATAACATAACAACACTTTATTGTCACTCGGCACAACACCGAGTGAAATTTCAGCAGTCACACAAAATACAGCAAAAAGAAAAGAACACAGGACACCCGACCCCAACACAAACATCCATCACAGTGACTCCAAACACCCCCTCACTGTGATGGAGGCAACAAAACTTCCCCTCTCTTCCCCCCGCACCCACGGACAGGCAGCTCGACCCCTACCGAGGCAAACGACACGCACAGCCCCCGCAAGGGGATGGAAGGCCCCCCGGCCGAGCCGCCCCGGGCACCGAAACGTCCCGCGGCCACACCGGGCGATGTTAAGTCCAACGGCCGAGCCGCACCGGGCACTGAAACGTCCCGCGGCCGAACAGCGCTGACGATGTTAAGTCCAGCGGCCAAGCCGCACCAGGCACTGAAACGTCCCGCGGCCACACCGGGACGTATTCATATTCATATTTATATTCATGTTCAAGTCCCAAGCATCCTGATAGGTGTTCATTGGGTTTTGCCTGTTACATGGCACCATTGGAACATTAGAGTTCGGCGGGAGGGTGTAAACTTTCTTCAATTCCACGTACTACACTAAGAAATCTGGCACCTGACCTAACAAAAATCCAGTGACTCCAGTCATTTCAATGGAAAAGAATTGCGTTGAAAAACCTGGGAAAGCATTGTGAAAATTACATCTTTAAAAAATTAAATGAATTGACTTAACTACTTTTAATTATTTTAAGTGTTTTAATTTACAATGGTTTTTCATGATTTAACTATTTTTCTAAATGAGTGTTTGAATGAATATGAACACTTCTGAAAGTCAGTAGCATTCAGAAACATTCATCGGTTTGTCTGTTTAGGTAGCATGGATTAGCCATTTGTCAAAGGTGTTTTTCAACATTTCCAATGGTGGAACTTGTTCTGGCCTCTCCATTTGATGGCATTTACCTTCGGGATACCTCATGGTCAAAGCCAGAGCTGGCTACATAAGTTCAGGAGAGGCTACTAAATAGAAGCAGGAGTGAGCTATTGGCTCATAGATTGCATTCAATCAGATCCTAGCTGATTTTAAACAGCGCAACTTTCCTTCATTAATCGGGGTGGCACAGTGGCACAGCAGTAGCATTGCTGACTTACAGCACCAGAGACAGGTTAGATCCTGACCACGGGTGCTGTCTATGTGGAGTTTGCACATAGTGGAGTTTGTCTATATGGAGTTTGCTCAAGTTTCCACCCACATTCCAAAAATATGCAGGTTTGTAGCTTAATTGGTCTCTGTAAACTGCCCCTATTGTGTAGGATAGAACGAATGTATGGGTGATCATTAGTCAGCATGGACTCGGTGGGCCGAAGGGTCTATTGCCATGTTGTATCTCTAAAACTAAAACTACAACTAAAACCCCTTTTCCTTGATTCTTTTAATATCCAAAGGCGGCACGGTGGGGCATCGGCAGAGTCGCTGCCTTACAGCGAATGTAGCGCCGGAGACTCAGGTTCGATCCTGTACGGAGTTTGTACGTTCTCCCCGTGACCTGCGTGGGTTTTCTCCGAGATCTTCGGTTTCCTCCCACACTCCAAAGACGTAAAGGTATGTAGGTTAATTGGCTGGGCAAATGTAAAAATTGTCCCTAGTGTGTATAGGATAGTGTTAATGTGCGGGGATCGCTGGGCGGTGTGAACCCGGTGGGCCGAAGGGCCTGTTTCCGTGCTGTATCTCTAAATCTAAAAAATCTACGGAGACTATTCCAAAGATTTGCTCTCTTCCTAATGAAGAAGTTTGTTACATCTTGGTCCTGAATGGAAAATTCCTGCTTTTAAGATTTTACATTGTAGATTTACAGCATGGAAACAGGCCATTTGGTCCATCAAGTTTGCACCCACCATCTGTACACTAGCACTATCCTATACACTTTACAATTTACAGGGACAATTTACAATTTACAGAAGCCAATTAACTTACAAACCTGTAGGTCTTTGGAGTGTGGGAAGTAACCGGAGCACCCAGAGATGACCCACGTGGTCACAGTGACAATGTACAAACTCTGTACAGACATCACCCATAGTCAGGATCGAACCCGGGTCTCTGGCGTTGTAAGGCAGCAACTCTACCGCTGTGCCTTTGTGCCGTCCCTGTTATAGGCATCTCAGTTAGGAAATAAATTACCTCTGCTCCTATGTTGCAGAGTAATGCATATTTCAAGAGTTTGCCTCAAATGTAAAGTCAGGCATGGTTACTTTTCTTAAAGAAACAGTTCTCGGCTGGCACTGCCCTCTGAGATGCTAGGCCAGGTTTGTAGGTTAATTGGCTTTGGTGGCGCAGCGGTAGAGTTGCTACCTTACAGTGCCAGAGACCCGGGTTCGATCCCGACAACAGGTGCTGTCTATATGGAGTTTGTACGTTCTCCCTGTGACCGATAGGGCTTTCCCCGGGTGCTCAGGTTTCCTCCCACACTCCAATGATTTGTAGGATAATTGTAGGAAAATAACTGCAGATGCTGGTACAAATTGAAGATATCACAAAATGCTGGAGTAACTCATCAGGTCAGGCAGCACCTAGGAGAGAGGGAATTGATTTCAGTAAAAATTGTAAATTGTCCCTAGTCTATAGGATAGTACTAGTGTACGTGGATCACTGGTCAGCATGGACTTGGTGGCCGAAGGGTCTGTTTCTGTGCTGTATCCCTAAAAGTAAAACGAAAACTCTAAAAGGTAAGTAGACACAATATAAAAAAAAGATTTCATTTCAATGGTTCAATGGTGCTTTCAATGGGTGATAGCAATATTCCATAATCTGGTGCAATGAAGCTTTGAAGAATTCATCACTGACTGTAGCAGACTCCATTACAGTGCATGTAAGGACTGTTTTTTATGGTGGCCTTGAATAGATATTCATACCATTAGGGTGTACTTTCTTGGTTGAGACTCTTGTTCCCAAGTTATGTGTCTGTGGTTCACCGTTACAATAGCAACATCACGCTTGCATGACACAATGCCATGGAGGAGTAACTTGCCTCTGTCTTAAATATGCCACACAATGGCATGTAAGTTATGATCTTAACCAATGGGTTCAACACAGAGCCAGTCTCATTGCCCTAACTCCTCCCTCATTCTTAGCCACATCCTAATTCGGACAGGTTTCTCACTGAAACAGAGCTAACGTACACAAATGGAAACTTGTTCAACGTACCTCAGCTCTACCCCAGGTCCAAGGCCACCCCAACTTTGGTCATTGAATCACAGGATACAGACAATGGTTACAAATGTGGAAGTTCTGAGGACAGGCCCCAAGTCATCTTCAACTTGTTCACTGAAATCTGCAAAAGAATAGGCCTTCCATTTGACTCCAGCAATGCAAAGGTCATGTACTAACTGTGCGACACACACCATTTCGAGATCTTACGAAATGTGACCTACTTCCATATTTTAGGAGCCACGTCTCAAAAATTGGCAAACACCAATAAGGAAACTTGTATTGTTTTTAATGTGCCAGCACAGTCTTCAGTGGTTTGAGGAAGGGGGTGTTTGAAGATCAAAGCTTCAAACCCAGCAGGCACTTATGGTTTATGGTCAGCAGTGATTCATGATGATTCTGAATCATGGTTTCCCTGTAACAAGCCAGTCAAATATTGTCTCTGCAAAACAAACAAACTGATATCAGTTCAGCTCAGTAAGTCAGGGTATTGAGTATTGAGTGCAGAAGTTGTGACATTATTATTAGAATTGTCCAAGACATAGGTGAGGCACATTTGGAGTACTGTGTTCAGTTGATCATCTTGCTGTCCAGTTGATCATCGGAGGGTTGTCAGGCTGGAAAAGGTGCAGTGAATATTTACAAGGATGTTGCCAGGACTCAAGGGCTGGAGCTATAGGGAGAGAATGGGCAGGCTAGGATTGTCTTCCGTGGTGCGCAGAAACTTATAGAGGTGTATAAAATTATCAGGGAATAGATAGGGTTAATACTAAGAGTCTTTTGCCCAGGGTAAGGGAATCAAAAACGGAAGACATTGCTTTAAGGTGATAGGGGCAAGATGTAATGGGGTTCTGTGGGCGACTTTCTCACTTAGAAGATGGTGGGTACGTGGAATGAGCTGCCAGAGGAGGTAGTTTGCGGATGACACAAAGCAGGGTGGCAGTGTGAACTGTGAGGAGGATGTTATGAGGATGCAGGGTGACTTGGACAGGTTGTGTAAGTGGGCAGATGCATGGCAGATGCAGTTTAATGTGGATAAATGTGAGGTTATTCACTTTGGTGGTAAGAACAGGAAGGTAGATTATTATCTAAATGATGTCAAGTTAGGAAATGAGAAAGTACAAAGAGATCTGGGTGTCCTTGTTCATCAGTCTCTTAAAGTTAGCATGCAGGTACAGCAGGCAGTGAAGAAAGTTTGTCTTTATGACAAGACGAGTTGAGTATAGGAGCAAAGAGGTCCTTCTGCAGTTGTACAGGGCCCTAGTGAGACCGCACCTGGAGTACTGTGTGCAATTTTGGTCTCCAAATTTGAGGAAGGACATTCTTGCTATTGAGGGCGTGCAGCGTAGGTTCACTAGGTTAATTCCCGGAATGGCGGGACTATCGTATGTTGAAAGACTGGAGCGACCAGGCTTGTACACACTGGAATTTAGAAGGATGAGAGGGGATCTTATTGAAACATATAAGATTATTAAGGGATTGGACACGTTAGAGGCAGGAAACATGTTCCCAATCTTGGGGGAGTCCAGAACCAGGGACCACAGTTTAAGAATAAGGGGTAGGCCATTTAGAACGGAGATGAGGAAAAACTTTTTCTGTCGGAGAGTTATAAATCTGTGGAATTCTCTGCCTCAGAAGGCAGTGGAGGCCAATTCTCTGGATGCTTTCAAGAGAGAGCTAGATAGAGCTCTTAATGATAGCGGAGTCAGAGGGTATGGGGAGAAGGCAGGAATGGGGTACTGATTGTGAATGATCAGCCATGATCACATTGAATGGCGATGCTGGCTTGAAGAGCCAAATGGCATACTCCTGCACCTATTGTCTATTGTCTATTGTCTACCGTAGTTCAGGCAGGTACTATAACAGCTTTAAAAAAAAACTTGGATAGGTACATAGATAGGAAAGATTTAGGTTAGGGCCAAACACGGGCAAATAAGACTAGCTTAGATGGGGCATCTTGGTTAACATGAACGAGTTGAGCCAAAGGACCTATTTCTTTGCTGTATGACTTTAGGATTCTATGACCCTATGCTCTCTCTCCCTTTCTGCCAGCGGTAAGGACCTAATCAAATTCTGTCAGCTCAGATATATAGGTTAAGTTGCTTGCATGTCCAAAACCAGACTCCCAAAACATACACTCTAACCTGAGCATCATCACAGCGAGACTCATGGGAATTCCTGGCCCATGGCTGCTCAAAATGGAGGAGTGACAGGATGAAACTGCAAGCTTCAGGTCCATTTGTGTAGGAAGGAACTGCAGATGCTGGTTGACACTGAAAATAGACACAAAATGCTGGAGTAACTCAGCAGGTCCAGGCAGCATCTCTGGAGAAAAGGAATAGGTGATGAAATGTCTCAAGAAGGGCTTCGACCCGAATCGTCACCTATTTATTTTCTCACGAGATGCTGCCTGATCCACTGAGTTACTCCAATATTTCGAGTCCAGTATTTGTGATCCCTGCATGAATGCTGAAAGGAAAACTGCACGTTCATCCATCCTGTCAAGCGCCACTGCCCCATCTGGAACAGTCTACAGGTCCCACATCGGCCTCATCTGCTCACAGAAAGCTTCACAGAAATGGAGCGGAAGCAAGTTATTCCCGGTTCCGAGGACCCACCTCAGAGAGGGGAAAGGGAGAGATTCACATCAGAGCTCTGTGCCCAGCTTCCCTTGTGCAGTCTGCTCGCTGAGAAGGCTGATTGATTTTAATATCCATTCAGTTACGTAGGGCACAAAAAAATGCACAGCCCAACTGAATTTTAAGCCTTAATTTCTCTTCGTCCTAGGGTCAATGGCATGGAGTGAATTTTTGACAGTGCTCAGACAGGACGATATATCGGCTATTTCTGGTCTCACTGCGCATAAAGATCCAATTGGTAAGCTAAGGGATTGGAAAATTGTGTACATTGTGCAGTCATATTTTTGCTGGCAGGCAAGGCTCCTTGCCAGGGAGGGGGTGGAGGAGAATTTGCAATACTGCCTCTTATGTTTAGATTCAGTGGAGTGAAAAGGCTGAAAAAAGATTGAGAATTGCAATGATTTTGTTCTTGCTGTCAACACTGTTTACTTGTGTTCGCAGAAAAAAAAATCTGTCTCCAGAAGAACTGGAACAAAATATTTTCTGTAAGACATGCCTGTGATAGCACGCCACTAGACTCAAAATTGCCCTTTTACTCCCAGAGACCCGTTGAGATGCCAATTCAATTCTCCTTCCTGTTCTGGAGGTGAAAGATTTACACCGACCGCTCCATTTCATCTGCATTAAGATCGAAGAAATGAATAAATGTAGAAACAAACAAATGTAGAAATACAGATGCTGGTTTAATACACAAAAAGACACAAAATGCTGGAGTAACTCAGCGGGTCAGGCAGCATCTCTGGAGAACATGGATAGGTGATGTTTTGGGTCAGATTGAAGAAGGGTCCCATCCCAAATGTCACCTATCCATGGTTATATCCATACATTTCAGGATCGGAAATAGAAAGAATCAAATTTTGAAGAAGTGACCAAAAATGTTGATGAGGGCAGAGGTGTAGATGTTGTATATATGGACTTCAGTAAAGCATTCAACAAGGTTAATCATGGTAAGCTGCTCTAGAAGGTTAGATCGCATGGGATCCAAGGAGAGATAGCTGAATGAGTAGAAAATTGGCTTCTTCGAGAGAGCTTGTGAGTTGTGAATATGGAAAAGAGACATAATGACATTTGAAATAGAGACTAAAATCATGAAAAACTAATAGTAAAGGAAATTTCTTGGGGGAAAGAAAAGCAAGACATTTGTGGGAAGGTTGGAGTATATATTTAGAGGAGATTGGTAGCAGAGTGGGTGGAGGGTGAATGGAAATGGAAGGAGGAGAAATGGTTAATGCATAGACTTTGCTGACTGAATAGCATGCAACAAAAAAAGCTTTTCACTGTACCATGGTACACATGACAATAATAAACTAAATTAAACTAATAAGTAATGCAAAGCATTGCCTGGCTATCAGCTTTCAATTAAAACATACATGGCAAGATGAGCAAGTTTGCTGATGATACAAAAGTGGATGGATTTGCAGATAATGAAGATGGTTGTGTAAAATTGCAGCAAGATCTTGATCAATTGATCTTGTAATTGAGGCAGTGCAGCATAGGTTCACGAGATTGATCCCTGGGATGGTGGAACTGTCATATGAGGAAAGATTGAAAAGACTAGGCTTGTATTCACTGGAGTTTAGAAGGATGAGAGGGGATCTTATAGAAACATATAAAATTCTAAAAGGACTGGACAAGCTGGATGCAGGAAAAAATGTTCCCAATGTTGGGCAGGTCCAGAACCAGGGGCCATAGTCTTAGAATAAAGGGGAGGCCATTTAAAACTGAGGTGAGAAGAAACTTTTTCACCCAGAGAGTTGTGAATTTGTGGAATTCTCTGCCACAGAGGGCAGTGGAAGCCAAATCACTGGATGGATTTAAGAGAGAGTTGGATAGAGCTTTAGGGGCTAGTGGAATCAAGGGATATGGGGAGAAGGCAGGCACGGGTTATTGATTGTGGACGATCAGCCATGATCACAATGAATGGCGGTGCTGGCTTGAAGGGCCGAATGGCCGAATGGCCGAATGACCGAATGGCCGAATGGCCTCCTCCTGCACCTATTTTCTATCTTTCTATGTTTCTATGTAACCAGAGGTCACAGTCTTAGAATAAAGGGGAAGCAATTTATAAAGGGGAGAAGTTGGACACAGGTTACTGATTGTGGATGATCATCCATGATCACAATGAATGGCGGTGCTGGCACGAAGGGCCGAATGGCCTCCTCCTGCACCTATTTTCTATGTTTCTATGTTTAATTGGCCAAGTGGGCTGAGGAATGGTTGATGGAATTTAATGCAGAAAAATGTGAAGTGTTGCATTTTGGGAAGTCTAACATAAGCAGGACCTACACAGTGAATGCTAGGGCTTTGGGCAGTGTTGTAGAGCAGGGGGATCTAGAAGTGGAGGAGTATAGCTCCTGAAGGTGGAGTCACAGATAGATTAGGTGGTCAAAAGGGCACATGAATTGGCAGGGAAAAGAATGCCTGCAGCAAATGGGCTTAGTTTCAATTGGCATCATGGTCAGTTGAAGGGTCTGTTGCTGTGTTGTATATTTATATGTTCTAAATAGCCTTTACCTATACTCTGATATTTCACTGAATTATATTGAAAGCACAGATATTTGGCAAGGTAGAACGCACAATCTGAAAAATATTCTATTCTATAAACCTATACTACTTCCATACCATCATGTACCAAGGCAATTGGATGATCTTCAGTAACCTGATCCTCTTGGCTTGGAAAATTAGGATTCAGTTTAAGATGCTAAACTGCACTAAATGTCTGCTGTGTAAATGGGAGCCCACAAGACTCTGAATAAAGAGTATCAATCAAGTTCAAAGATACAATAGTTGAAATGTTTGCATTCCAATCTAATGAATAAGTTGCCTGTTCCTTACGAAGTATTGATGCTTTGAGCAATGTAGATTTTAAACTTCTACAACAAAGAATCTTTGATTCTGTTATTCAGGATATATTGCATTTATCTTCAGTATTATACACTTTAAAAATACAGACTTCAAATAGTTTCGAATTGACAAATAGAATGTGTATTAGTCTTTAAAAGGACAGTAATTTGAATAACATCTAAAACCAAATTTTGGCATTCCCATTAACCTAACAATAGAAAAAATCTCTGTCACTTGAGGTACTTGAGAGGCTTTTAGATAGATGCCTGGATGTGCAGGGAATGGAGGGGTATGGATCATATGCAGGCCGATGAGATTAGTTTATCTTGGCATCATGTTCAGCACAGACATTATAGGCCAAAGGACCTGGTCCTGTGCTGTACTTTAGTTTATTGCCACGTGTACCGGGGTACAGTAAGAAGCTTTTTTGTTACGTGCTATCCAGTCAACGGAAAGACTATACATGATTAGCATGTACTGTTCTTTGTTCTATGTTAAAAGGAGCAAAGAGTATATACAGCTGAAGCAAAACAGAAATGCTAGAAATACTCAGTAGCTTGATCAGCTGCTCAACAGTTTTGAGAATTCTCTGGGTATGATTTATTCCCCAGTATTAGGGCAAATTGAATGGCCATTAGAGGGAAAGAATAAGTCATTAAGCAGTATCTGCTCAACCCGTAGCCTATTCACTTTTATTCATGTGTTGGAAGGAATTGCAGATGCTGGCTTAAACTGAAGATAGACACAAAATGCTGGAGTAACTCAGCGGGACAGGCAGCATCTCTGGAGAGAAGGAATGGGTGACTTTTTGAGTCAACCCAAAACGTTTCCCATTCCTTCTCTCCAGCGATACTGCCGGTCCTGCTGAGTTACTCCAGCATTTTGTGTTAATCTTCACTGTTACTCATTTCAGGCTGTACCAGAATTGTCAATTTGAGAGCATGTTGCAGCCATAATCAAACACTAAATGAAAAAGTCACTATCATCTAATGTTCTTCATATCCTTTTCAGAATACCCAAGAACTCTTTATAATGAAAAAAAGTACTTTGCTCTAGATCTTGGTTGTAATAGCAATTCCATGTCTTAACCAATAAGTCTAATGCAAAACTGAAAATGGCCCCCTCAAGACTCATTTATATAACACTACCAAGCTATAAAAGTCGGCAGCACTGCTGCTAACCAACAAGTACTCCATCAAGAAAGCTCTTTTTTAAACATTTCCTTTTCATTACTTAGTCCATTTTGTTTAGTTTAGTTTAATTTAGATATACAGCATGTAAACAGGTCCACGCTCTCAATCGATCATCCGTTCATACCAATTCTATGTCATTTCACTTTCCATCCACTCCTTACACACAAGGGGCAATTTACTGAGCCCAATTAACCTACAAGTCTTTAGGATGTGGGAGGAAACTGGAGCACCCAGAGGAAACCCATGTAGTCACAGGGTGAACTAGCTAACTCCACACAGGCAGTACTTTTCAGTACTTGAGGTCAGGGTCGAACCCATGTCTCAGGCGCTGTGAGAAAACAGCTCTACCAGCTGTGCTAATGTGCCGTTCTTCAAACATAATTGGCATTTGTAAATGATCAATTAATGACATGTGCGGACTAAGGCAGCAATGATCACCGCTGACTGTAAAACCCTGAACGTTCTGTATGTGCTGGGTGACTCCAGGATACAACTTGGCTTGAAGTCATTCAGCTCCGGGCTTAACTAGCATCAGTAAATGTGGTGTTTGGGCCTGGAAGATTCATTAGAGAATCTCTAGAATCCCATATTGATATTGTACAAGAGAGACAATTTCCCATTTAAGTACGTAGCTTTCTTTCCAATAGGAAAGCTCTGTAAGGTGGTGGTCAGGCTGCATTTGGAATTTTGTGAGAAATTTGGGCCTGCATATCTGAGGAAGGATGTGCTGGATCTGGAGAGGGTCCAGAGGAGATTTACAAGAATGATCCCAGGAATGAGTAGGTTAACTTATGATGAGCGTTTGACAGCACTCGGCCTATACTGAAGTTTAGAAGAATGAGAGGGGACCTCATTGAAATGTACAGAATAGTGAAAGGCTTGAATAGGATGGATGTGGAGAGGATGTTTCCACTAGTGGGACAGTCTATGACTAGAGGTCAGAGCCTCAGAATTAAAGGACGTTCTTTTACGAAGGAGATGAGGAGAAATTTATTTAGAAACATAGAAACATAGAAACATAGAAACATAGAAACATAGAAAATAGGTGCAGGAGTAGGCCATTCGGCCCTTCGAGCCTGCACCACCATTCAATATGATCATGGCTGATCATCCAGCTCAGTAACCTGTACCTGCCTTCTCTCCATACCCCCTGATCCCTATAGCCATAAGGGCCACATCTAACTCCCTCTTAAATATAGCCAATGAACTGGCCTCAACTACCTTCGGCGGCAGAGAATTCCACAGACTCAGATTTAGTCAGAGGGTGGAGAATCTGTGGAATTATTTCCCACAGAAGGCTGTGGAAGCAAAGTCAGTGGATATATTTAAGACAGAGAAAGATAGATTCTTGATTAGTACTGGTGTCAGAGGTTATGGGGAGAAGGCAGGAGAATGGGGTTAAGAAGGAGAGATAGATCAGCCATGGCAGAGTAGACTTGATGAGCCAAATGGCCTAATTCTGCTCCTATCACATGATCTTATGGTCCGATGACATTGGCGGCAACCTCACTCCTCCTTCCTCCTTCCATCCTAATTTTCTAGGAGCCTTAATCCTAAACCTTAATTTTCTGCTACAGGCCTGGAAAGGAGCTGAAATTGTTTGGAGAGCAAGTCATGAATGTCTTTTTTTCACCCTGTGTCAATATGGCAAACAGTTCTCTTCAGGTAAGCAAAAGTAGAGGCATGTCGACTGCTAGGCATACAATTTGCAGCTGCAGAATGGGTGTGATGTCCTATCCATCAAATCATTTTTATAACTGACATATTTGCTTTTACTGATTTAAGACTTTTATTCTGCCCTTGAGCTTTGCGTAAGTTGTGATTATATGATTACATGTGGAGCCTAAGAAAGAAAACATTATTTTTTTAATGTCAGATTGATTAGAATGCACTTATGTTGTAATTCTTTCTGGGAACAACACTTTGCCATTTAGGGAGGAAATTTAGCTCTGTGTTTGTGCATAGTTTCTCAAATACTATAATTATTCATAACAATAATACGATAAATCAAAAATGCATTGCCAAAGAGATGAAGTAATTATCCAAAACTTGTTCAAGATGATGGCTTTCCAGAAGCTTGTTAAGATACTCTTTGCAGTCTTTGCTAATGATTGATCGGTGAATCTACATGAGAGCTGTAACTGGGAGGGGCTTTGGATTTTGGGATGTGTTTCAAATCTCTGCCAGTGGCAATGAAACGAGGACCAGGGAGTTTTAATTCTGGTTTAGTTTACTTACCCTGACTATCAGCCTGCTTGGAATGGGACCAGATAGGCATCTGGCTGAGACAGCAACCCAGCAATTGCAAGGCTGGAGGATGTTAGAAAGGAGGGCAGGATTTCCATACGGATGTTTGACAAGGTTCCGCATGATAGGCTGCTCTGCAAGGTTAGACCGCATGGAATTCAAGCAGAGCTAGCCGACTGGATAGAAAATTGGCTTCATGGAAGGAACCAGAGAGTGATGAGGGAAGGTTGTTTTCCTCGGGTTCAGTGCTGGGCCCCGTACTGTTTGTCATCTGTATCAATGATTCAGATGAGAACGTAGAAGGCATGTTCGGTATGTTTGCAAATCACCCTAAAGTGGGTGGTATTGTAGATAGTGGAGGCGGTAGTCATAAATTGCAGTAGGATCTCAATCTGTTGAGCCTGAGGAAGGGTTGATGGAATTTAATAAAGAGAAATGTGCAGTATTGCATTTTGGGAAGTTAAACCACGGCAGGACCTACACAGTGAATTATAGTGCTGCGTGGAGTGTTGTAGATCTAAGAAAACAGGTACATAATTCCTTGAAAGTGGTGTCATGAGTAGATAGGACGGTCAAGAAGACTTTCGGCACATTGACCTTCATCATAAAGCGTACTGAGTATACAAGTTGGGAGGTGGTTACAGTTGTACAGGTCATTGGTGATGCTATATTTAGTGTATAGTGTTCACTTTTGGTCACCCTGTTATAGGAAAGATGTTGTTAAGTTGAAAAGGGTGCAAAGAAGATTTACGAGGATATTGCTGAGACTAGAGGGCCTGAGCTATAGGGACTTTATTTAGTTGAGCATGCTAGGACTTTATTCAATCAAGAATGAGACCATAGGTTTAAGGTGAAGGGGGAAAGATTTAATAGGAACCTGAGGGGCAACCGTTTCACTAAGATGGTGGTGGGTACATGGAACAAGTTGCCAGAGGAGGTAGCTGTCACCATTTAAAAGTCACTTGGACAGGTACACTGATAGGAAAAGCTTATAGAGATATGGGCCAAATGTGGGCAAATGGGACTAGCTTAGATGGGGCATCTTGGTTGGCAAGGATGAGTTGGGCCGATGGACTTATTTCCATGTTGTATAACTCTATAACTCAAATTCCAGCATTCAGTACTTTTACTCTCTATTAGGATTTCAGATTTCACCTCTCTGGAGCTACCTTTGCCACACTTCCAACTGGCGTCGCCAGCACCTACATCATTCATTTTCTCCTGGACAACACAGATCTACTGTTTGGTTGGCCGCTGCACTCCACACTTTCTCTGCAATTTCCCAGTTCAGATGAAAGGACATTGACCTAAAATGGTAATTTTGTTTAATGCCTCTCAATTCCTATTCCCCATGTTTTAGCATCTCTTACTGGAAGGAACCCACAATTAATTTCAGTGATAAAAACAGCCGAAGCTGGAAGTACTCAGGCAGTAAATGAGGAGTGAGAAGCAAGGACTTTGCATGTGTGTCCACAGTAGAAGATATATAAACCCTCCAAAAATAGCAGGGAAACAAATTTAACGTGAATGAAGAAGCAAAGAATATCAATACCAAACATGATGTAGCATTGGAGAAATTAATGGTACTAAAAACAACAAACAGCTCATGACATGACCTTCATCCTTGGGTTTTCAAAGAGACATCAGCAGAGGTTTCTTTTGATTTTCCAGAATTCCTTGGATTTTAGAAAAAAAATCCTAATATTCACAGGTAGCAATCACAATTCCCCAATTTAAATGGGAGAGGGGAAAGCAGTGAGAATTGAGGGAGAAGGATTATTTTAAGAAAATTAATGTTTTTCAAGAACATTTCACACTATGAAGTTAGGCAAGATCAGTGGGATTTAGGTAAATAGGTTCAGAGTATACTGTATGTTCTATTTGTACGTAACAGAATAGAAAAGAGGTGACACTGAATTTGGATTTTTAAATTTAAACACGGTAAAGGGATCCAAGCGAATTTACAGGTAAAGAATGATTTATTATGCTGGATAATATTACTGAAAACTGGGATGGTGAGATAACATATGAACATGGAATAAGGATTCATTAATAGACCAAAACAGAAGTGTGTTTTCAGTTGGCAAATTGTAACTAATTGTTGACTTCAGACTTCATCGCATCACATCAGGAGGAATATCTTTAGTCAGAGTGTCTTGAATCTGTAGAATTCATTGCCACAGAAGGCTGTGGAGGGAAAGTCAGTGGATATTTTAAAGTTGGAGATTGATGGATTCTTGATTAGAATGGGTGTCAAGGATTACGGGGAGAAGGCAGGAAAATGAGGTTGAGAGGGAAAGATGGATCAGCCATGGTTAAATGGTGGAGTAGACTTGATGGGCTGAATGGCCCAATTCTGTTCCTACAACTTATCAACTTATGAACTTATCCAAACATATTTGCTGGGGGCAGCACATTGATACTACTTTGCAGCACCCGTGATCCAGGTTCACATCTGACTTCAGGTGCTATCTTTGTGGAGATTGTACATTCTTCCTGCGACCAATTGGGTTTTCTTCAGCTGAACCACTTTGCATTTTTGGTACTCAGACTTGAAGGGCACTCCCATCAAAGACATGGCTTCTCTGCCAATTGCCCCAATTCATTTGTGCATGTGATGAAATATGTTTATAGACACAAAATGCTGGAGTAACTCAGCAGGACAAGCAGCATCTCTGGAGAGAAGGAATGGGTGATGTTTCGGTTCGATACCCTTCTTCAGACTTCAGGTCTGAAGAAGGGTCTCGCCCAGGAAAAGTCACCCATTCCTTCTCTCCAGAGATGCTGCCTGTTCTGCTAAGTTACTCCAGCATTTTGTGTCCATCTTTGATTTAAGCCAGCATCTGCAGTTCTTTCCTGCACATGAAATATGTTTAATCAGCTTTTTCAAGGACCTACACTATCCTGGCCGCGCTCTCGTTTCACTCCTGCCATCAGGAAGAATGAGTCTGAAAATGCTACCATTCTGGATCAGGAACAAGCTTCTTCTCCACAACCATCAGCCTATTAAACGCTACAAACTCCAACTAAACTCCGAACTACAAACTGCTTGGGTTGCATTAGGGATTTGGGGTTTGTTTTATTTTTGAACTATATTGCATTTTTAAATGTATTGAATTTCCTTTCTTTGTTTATAATATTACTATTGAGTACTCTGTTTTTTTAAACCTATTGTGCTGTTGCTAAAAGTACGAATTTCATTGTTTCACTCCATTTTGGTACATATGACAATAAAACATAGAGAAGAAACATGGAAATGCAGATGCTGGTTTATACCAAAGATAGACACAAAGTGCTGGAGTAACTCAACGGGTCAGGCAGCATTTCTGGAGAAAAAGGATGGGTGATGTTTCGGGTTAGGACCCTTCTTCTGATTTAAGAAGACTGAAAAAGGGTTCCAACGTGAAACAACACTGTTCCATTTTCTCCAGAGATGCTGCCCGACCCACAAAGTTACTCCACCACTTTGTGTCTATCTTTGACAATAAAACATTCTTGACTCTCTTGACTCTGGACTATTGATGATGATTGGGGTGTTGATGGATGAAAGGCAAGATGCGTGGCCCATCTTGGCTTCTCTGCAGAGCTTTGCTGCATTTGACTACTACAATGTTCTCTCTATTATCGTCCAGCATGGGTCTACTTACAGTCGTTTCCATTCTTACTTATCCAGCCATGTAAGAGAATTCACACAATAAGTTAAACATCCTGTATTATTACCCTGAAGTACCCCAAGGAACACCTTTCTATTTCCCAACTAGATCTGACCCATCAGCATGACATCTCTAAATGTGACATTAGTTTCAAATGTAGGCTTAACTTTATCTCCCTTTATCCCACCGCTGCCCCTAAATTATTAGGCTGTTTGCCTGACATCAATTAGTGGAAGATCAGATATCTTCACCCACCATATATTAGAAACATAGAAACATAGAAAATAAGTGCAGGAGGAGGCCATTCGGCCCTTCGAGCCAGCACCGCCATTCATTGTGATCATGGCTGATCATCCACAATCAATAATCCGTCCCTGCCTTCTCCCCATATCCCTTGATTCCACTAGCCCCCAGAGCTCTATCTAACTCTCTCTTAAATCCATCCAGTGATTTGGCCTCCACTGCCCTCTGTGGCAGAGAATTGCACAAATTCACAACTCTCTGGGTGAAAATGTTCCTTCTCACCTCATTTTTAATTGGCCTCCCCTTTATTCTAAGACTGTGGCCCCTGGTTCTGGACTCGCCCAACATTGGGAACATTTTTCCTGCATCTAGCTTGTGCAGTCCTTTTATAATTTAATATGTCTCTATAAGATCCCCTCTCATCCTTCTAAACTCCAGTGAATACAAGCCTAGTCATTTCAATCTTTCCTCATATGACAGTCCCGCCATCCCAGGGATCAATCTCGTGAACCTACGCTGCACTGCCTCAATTACAAGGATGTCCTTCCTCAAATTAGGAGACCAAAACTGCACACAATACTCCAGATGTGGTCTCACCAGGGCACTATACAACTGCAGAACCTCTTTACTCCTATACTGAAATCCTCTCGTTATGAAGGCCAACATGCCATGAGTTTCTTCACAGCCTGCTTTACCAGCACGCCGACTTTCAGTGATTGGTGTACAAGGAGACTTCACGCAATGTCCTTGCTCACTTTCATAAGCTCCATTTCCTACCGACCAACTCCAATCTTCGCCATGGCAACTGGCCGAAATTGAAGTAGTCATTGGAATTCTCTTCCTTAATGTGAAGTGAAAGCAGAATCTTTGAATTTTTGAAAGGCAAAGGCAGACAGATCCTTGATGGGTAGGGGTGATAGGTTACCAGGGAGACAGGAATGCAGAGCTGAGGTAATCAATTCACCCATTATCTCATAATGTGTATGTATGCATGAACCAGTCTATTCACAGACTTGCTGTTATCTGACCTTGCGATGAGCTTCGGACGCACAATTGTGCCTTTTCTAAAGCTGCCTTTATCACTAATGTGGCATCACCTGCTCCGACTTCTGACTCATTTGCTGCTGAAATAGAATGTTTCCCATGTATTCCCATTGAACATGAGGTAATCCAAAGCCCTAACTTTCACTGTCCCTTGGTATACTTGACAATAATAAACCTGAACCTAAACCTAAATCTGAATTGCATCAACTCTCGGTCAGTCACCATTACCTTGTTTGCTGATTTATCTTGTTTTATAGTTAAGCAATGAATTGGTTTTAAAATTCTCATCCTTGATTTCAATTCCTGCCATGGATTTGGTCCTCATTATCTCTGTATATTTTCCAGCCACAATTTTCTGCACTTTTTAAAAACTGTGAAATTTAAACATTCCCCAATGGCAGCTGTATTTCAAATACTATGGCCCCAAGATCTAGAATCTCCTCCTCTCTGTTTCTCTGACTGTATTTCCTTCTTTACGATTCTCTTTATAGTGTACCTCTGTAATTAAGTTTAATTATCTACTCTAACATTTTCCTATGAACTAACTGTTAAAAATTAATTGGTGGTGATGCACTTTGGGATATTTTATGATTATTATAGGCACTGTGTATGAATTGAGGATTGAAAAGGAGTCATATCTCTGTAAAGTTCATAGCAACTCATCACTAAAAATAGTAGTGTCTCAAGAGTAGTTGTCAAAATGGATATAAGGAAACAAAAGATCTTACTTTGGTAGTTATCAGATAAAGAATGAAAAGCAAATATTGAAACTTGCCTATGGATTCAATTCCTCTCAAAAACCTTGTTAGCCCTGATTACTTTCTAAACTGTTTTCTTTCTTGTTATGCAGAATTATAATGTAAAATTCCAATCATTAAATTCATAGAATAGAACTCAAAGTTTATTAATATCCTTATGAAATAATTAGAATTTGTAAATGTTCTGCTTATGCTACTGTGTATAAAATAAATATAACGATGGTATGCTTACCTTCACAGTCAAGGCATTGAGTATAAGAGTCAGGAAGTTATGATGAAGCTCCATAAGACATTGGTTTGGCCACATTTGGGGTAATGTGTGCAGTTCTGGTCACTCCATTACAGGAAGGATATGGAGGCTTTGGAGACAATGGTAAAAGGGGTTTACCAGAATGCTGCCTGGATTAGAAGGAACTAGCTGATAAGAGGTTGAACAAAGTTGGATTTTCTTCTTTGGAGCATCGTAGGTTGAGGGTAGACCTGATAAAAAGAATATAAATTTATGAGAGACTTAGATAGAGACCTAGACAGTTAGAACCCTTTTCCCAGGGGGAAATGACAAAAACTAGAGGGCCCAGCCTTATGGTGAAAGGAGCAATTGTTAATTAGATGTGTGGGCCAGGTTTTTCACACTGAGGGTGGTGGGTGCCTGGAATGTACTGCCAAGGGATGGTGGTGGAGGCAAAAATAATTGTGGCGTTTAAGAGGCTTTTAGACAGACACATGGATATGCTGGGAATGGAGGGACATGGGTCAAGTGCAGGCAGATGAGATTAGTTTAATTTGGCATTGTGTTCGTCACAAACATTGTGGGCTGAAGGACCAGTTCCTGTGCTGTACTATGTGTTGTACTGTATGTATGCTGTACTGTATATTGTATTGCTCTATTTCCCTAAGTGCAACAAATATTAAAATGCTAATGGTCATAAACAGCAGGAAGTATATTTCCAAATATAATCCCAAATATATAATTTTCAAAACAATAATCTGGGAAGATTGAAATTAAAAAATAAAAATAACTTTTCAAACATGATGCTTTATATGAAACTTGGCAATACAGACCCAAACTTTAGATATTAATGCTTTATTTGTGCAGAGGTATCTGAGCCCCAATTACAACTTGGCTGCGTTTAAGAAATAGGGCTTTATGTGGGCTGGAGCTCTACATGAGATTCACTGATTTTTAGTTCATTAGTCCATTTTTAGTTCAGCAATGTACACTACATTTGATCTTAACACACAAAGGAGATAGACTGGGTTAAAATTAACATTTTGGATCAGCCTTTTCTCAATGGCTTTACAGACAGAAATAGACCGAAGGCTGAGATAGGTGCAGTGGTGGGGGATCAGCTGTGGTGCATTTAGTTCTGAGGTAAAATAGTGATCAGAACACGTAATATTAAAGAGTTGTGAAAGATGAGGGAATCGGGATAATGATTGACCAAGAAACATGAACGGGATCGGGACTAGCAGAGGTTCAGCAGTAGCACTGAAGTAAGTGGCAAGGCTGGAGTCTGAGGCCTTCACTGGGAATTTTAACAAAGCATTGAGGTAGATAGTGTGGGGAGCAGTGGCAGTTTGCATCAAAGATTGCAGAGTTCAAGAATCAGGCAAAATGCCAGAAGATGATGGTGGGAATAGAAATAAGATAGGAGCAGAAAATTTCATGGGAATTCACCAGATAGAGGTTTCTGTTGAATGTTGTATTGGTGCAGTTAGTTTTCCTGGAGTGGCTCACAATTGTCGTTCATTGAACAGTGTGGGGCAAGTCCTCTGCAATGTCAGAGAAGAAGTGCTGCAAAAGGAATAACGTTATTCCATATGGTGCCTCTGTGGTGTATGGTCAGAGGGTCTGGAGAGATGCAAATGAATCCTGAAACAGTCATCTTTGCAGTTCTCTCCAAAAACAATCAGTTTCCAGTCCCATATAGCTGATAGAAGCAGCACTATGTGATTAAATTGCTTGGTAGCCAATTTTCTGTTTCTGATCACTTGCCAGAGACTCCTACCGGAAACTGCATGTGTGGTCACTGGGCAAGCACGGAATTGCAATCCATTTTATTGCCCTCCACGGCTAAATAACTTACCAAACCTCAACTTTATTAATTGAGAGCAACAGTTTAAGAAGAGTACGGGGAACTGGGTGTGGAACAAATTATGCCTTATTTTGTTCAGTGCATTTAGAGGAGTGAATGGTGAAAATCTTTGCTTCTGGAAAGTCTTTTTCGCTGTGCCTTAGCTCAATGTGGAACCTGTGGCACATGCACAGTCTCATCAGGAAGGTCAGATGGCATGGGATCCAGGGAGAACTAGTTAATTGGATGCATTATTGGCTTGATAGCAGGAAGCAGTGGGTAATGGTGTAAGGTTGTTTTTGGAGTGGAGGCCTGTGACTAATGGTGTGCCTCGGGGATCAGTCCACAGTCTAGAGTGCTTAATTGTCACATGTATCAACAATGGAACAATGATTTTTTTACTTGCAGCAGCATAACAGGCTTGTAAACACAATGCACATCAGTATATATATAAACAAAAACAATAAATTAATACAAATGCTGGGCCCATTGCTGTTTGTATGTACATCTGATTGAGAATGTACAATGCATAATTAGTATATTTGCATATACTACTAACATAGGAGGTATCAGACAGTTAAAAAGGCTGTCAAAATTACAATGGGATCCAGATCAGGTAGTTAAGTGGGCTCAGGACTGGCAAATGGCATTCAATTTAAATGTGCGAGGTGTTGCATTTTGGCGTCAAACCAGGTTGGGCAATAACAGTGGTTGGTGGGGCCAAGGAGAGTGTTGCACAACAATGGATCCCAGGAATACTTATTTCCCTGAAAGGGAGACAGGGTAGGGAAGAAGGTGTTTGGCTTGCTGACTTTCATCAGTCAAGGCATTGAGTGCAGGAGTTGGGATGTTATGTTGCAGTTGTACAAGGTGTTGGTGAGGTCCCAAGGAGTTTTATGCGCAGTTTAAGTCAGCCCGCTATAAGAAAGATGCTATTAAGTTGGAAAGTGTGCAAAGGAAATTTTACAAGAATGTTGCCAAGACTCAAAGGCTTGAGTTACAGAGAGAGTTTGGGCAGACTAGGAGAAATGCAAAAGAGATTAACCAGACTGTTTTCTGGAATGAGGTGTTGTATTTATATGCAGTTTTGGTCTCCAAACTTGAGGAAGGACATTCTTGCTATTGAAGGACTGCAGCGTGGGTTCACGTGGTTAATTCCCGGAATGGCGGGACTGTCGTACGTCGAAAGACTGGAGCGACTGGGCTTGTATACTCTGGAATTTAGAAGGATGAGAGGGGATCTTATTGAAACATATGATTATTAAGGTATTGGACATGCTAGAGGCAGGAAACATGTTCCCGATGTTGGGGGAGTCCCGAACCAGGGGCCGCAGTTTCAGAATAAGGGGTAGGCCATTTAGAACGGAGATGAGGAAGAACTTTTTCACTCAGAGAGTTGTGAAGCTGTGGAATTCTCTGCCTCAGAAGGCAGTGGAGGCCAATTCTCTGGATGCTTTCAAGAGAGAGTTAGATAGAGCTCTTAATGATAGCGGAGTCAGGGGATATGGGGAGAAGGCAGGAACGGGGTACCGATTGTGCATGATCAGCCATGATCACGGTGAATGGCAGTGCTGGCTCGAAGAGCCGAATGACCTACTCCTGCACCTATTGTCTATTGTCTATATTGGATTGGATAGATTCTCACTGGAGCATGGCTATTGTGGGATGTACTCATAGAGGTGCATAAAACCATGAGGTGCATAGATTAGGTGGATACCTCCAATCTTTTTTCTTGTGGAAGGGAAATCAAAAATTAAAGTGTGTAGGTTTAAGGTGTGAGGGGAAAGATTTAATAAGGATTTGAGGAGCAATGTTCACACAGAGAGTGGTGGGTAAATGCAACGAATTGCCAGAGGAAAAGGTTGAGGCAGATGCAATAACAACAATTCAACATTCAAAAAAATATTTGGACTGGTAAATGGACAGGAAAGGTTTAGAGGAACATGGGTCTAACACAGGGTAAATGCGACTAGTTTAGATGGGCATCTAGGTCGGAATGAACGACTTTGGCTGAAGGACATCTGTACATGCTGCGTGATCCTATGACTCCATGCCTCTATCCCATTAGTGGCTGAACCATAATCTGTTGTTATTATCATCTACTGTAAACAACACTGGAAATAACCCTTCAATAAATTAAACAGGACATGGGGGATATTTAATTTCCTTGGTTTGATCTGTTTACACTTTACCTGTTCCTTCCTCTCCCTGGAGCCTCAAGATAACTCATTTGTCCCCGTTCTGCAGCTGGAGTGCAGAAGAGGTGTAACAATATAAACAAATGCAATTACTATAAATTATTATTTTAACTTTGCAAGGTTCTAATCATATAACTAAGTGGTAATTATGCTTAAAATAGAAATTTAAGAGGATACAAGTGGGATAATTATTTTTTAGCCTTGTCGGTGATGTTGTGCAGGGTGTATCCAACTGGATATTTTTATCATTAATAAGGGCCAATTTTGTATTGAAGATTTTCTGCCAGCAGGGAACTTCATCTCGCAGCAGTAAAAGTTGGGATATTATAGATGCACTGCCTTGATTTTCCAACCATTAAGTTTAATAGATGGAAAATCATGAAAACTGGGTCCTCGACTTCCCAACACTCATTCCCAGCAAGCATGACTGGTCTGGGAGTGTGCTTTGTAAAATTAATAATTTGTTCAAGGAGTAATGTTACCATGTGCCTGTGAGTACAAACCCCTCTACTGTTATAAATTTGCAACTCCTTGATAAATAGAACTTAATTATGCAATGGCAGAATGCGACTCCTGAAAAACAAACACACCAACTTCTACAACCATTTGATGATTGAGTCACTGTTGTTTCGTTCGCTAGTTTTGATACAAAGACTTTTAGACCAATAAATCTTCAAGGGCAGATGGTTTCAAACAGATCCTTTGCTACCCAGTACTGCTGATCCTTACTATGCAATTAAGTTAGGATCACTTTAGACCTTAAGATTCATTTTCGTGACAAAAGGCAAGATTTTAATTTTATTTTCTGCCTGTCTAATAAATCATTGTGCAATGTTAACAATAGAAGACCTTTGACCACTTTGCCTATCTATGGATCTCTCTGGCGACAGTGGATCCAGGTATGTTCACACCAGTTGAAATACATGGAAAACTTTGCAGAACATGGAATGATATTGCAAGTGTTAAACCGTAATGTACATTTATGAATATATGAATCGGGGAACAGGAAAGGATACACACCATACAATTAGATAATGTCTGATCTGATAACCTGTTTCGAATGTTTCAAATGTTTTCTTATTTTTAAACAGTGACATAAGAACTCTCCCCCCACATATTCTATGGGGTGTTGTTTGGTCCCAACAAAAAACTAAATTAAATAAATAAGATGAAACCTGAAACAAAATGCTGCAGATGCTGGAAATTTAAAATGAAAAGGTAAAATTCTGCAAAACTCAACAGATCAGGCAGCAGCTGTAGAAAGATGAGCAGAGTTAACATTTCAGATCAAAAACCCTTCGTCAGAACTGGGAAAAAGGGAGAAAAAAAAAAGTTATGGAGAGGCAGTGAGGAAGGATGAATAAGACAAAGGGAATATCCTTGACAGGGTAAGCCCAGTATAGGTTTGGTTTAGTTTAGTTTAGTTTAGTTTATTATTGTCATGTGGTACAGTGAAAAGCTTTTTGTTGTGTTTATCCAGTCAATGAAACACTGTACATGATTAAAATCAAACTGTCCACAGTGCACAGATACATGATAAACATTATAACACTTAGTGCACGATAAAGTCCGATACAGTCTGTTAAAGATAGTTGAAAGGTATCCAATGAGGTGGATGGGAGGTCAGGACCTCACTCTAGCTCATGAGAGGACGGTTCAGTTGCCCGATAACAGCTGGGAAGAAACTGTCCCTGAATCTGGAGGTATGCATTTTCAAACTTCTGCACCTCTTGCCTAATGGGAGAGGGGAGAAGAGGGAGTGACTGGGGTAAATTGATGAAATTATCTGGTTGATAGGTTGGAGACTAGTTTAAGAGAAATATAACACAAAAAAAGGAATGTAAAAGTGATAAAATGCAGAGCTGCAGAAATGTATAAATAGAGAGAGAACATTTTTTGCCACATTACATTTACTTGACCCGCAGCAGAATTAACATTTGAAAGATATTTGGACAGGGAGATGATTGGAAGGTTTTACGTGTATATGGGCCAGGCATGGACAAATGGGACTATCATTTGGTCTGCAAAGACGAATTGGGCCAAAGGGCTTGTTTCCATGCTGTATAATTGTAATTTGCTTGTTTTAGTACAAACAGAAACTGAATTGTTAAATTCAGTATAGGGCCCATAAGTATGGAATGTGCCTATGGAGAAGTTGAGATGCTATTCCACAAGTTCCTGTTGGGCCATTGCAACGGTGTAAGAAACTAATATCAGATGGATCAGAGTGGGAATTGGATAGAGAAGTAAATACATCTAGAATCTTTAGGGTTGTTGCTGAAGACTGAACGCAGGTATTCCATAAGTGTGTAAACACCAAAACAGATACCCAATCAGTTCCCCTCAATCTCCTCTTTTCTGCTTGATGGACTTATCCTCAACCTTAAAATCTTTTCTTTTGACTCCCCTCACTCTTCAAGTCATGGGGATTTGCAAAACAAAAATACTGCTGGAGGAACTCATCGGGTCAGGCAGGAACTATGGATGGGAAACTTCTTCAGACTGACGAAGGGACACAACCTGAAACATTATCCTCCATTTCCTTTTATAGATGCTGCCTGACACATTTGAGTTCCTCCAGCGGTTTGCCTTTTTGTTCGAGCATTTTCTGTTTTTCTTTTTTGCCCATATTTGGTATGACAAGCTCAATGAGGTAAAGAGCACCATGTGGTGAAAGTAGGAATGGGAGACACTTTATTGGCATGATCTTGATGATTATTGCCAGCCATTGAAACTGCAATATTCCCCAGACTTTCAGCCAGACTTTGTCAAACCTCCAAACAGACACACAGACTGAATCTGTCAATTTGGTCCTCTGTATATTCCATATGTTAGGATTCCCCAGAATAATGCTGGAAAAGTCACTCCTCAAATTAGACCCCAAGTCAGACGTGCAGGATCTGAGACTTCATAGATATCAATGGAGTTTATAGAGCAATGATTAAGAGGAAAAGAGAAAGGTAAAGTAACTTACTTTTTCTAATTATTTTGTTTTCTTAATGCTTCTTCAATGTAACTTAATTACATATTCCTATATATATATATATATGTATATGTTCAAGATGTAGACTTTTAAACATCAGCAAGACCAAACGTAAACTGGCCGATCGTTTCGCTGAAAACATTCGCTCAGTCCGCCTGAACCTACCAGATCTCCCAGTTGCTAAACATATTAATTCTCCTTCCCATTCCCACACTGACCTTTCTGTCCTATTGCCTCCTCCATTGTCAGAGTGAGGCTAAATGCAAATTGGAGGAACAGCATCTCATATTTCACTTGGGCAGCTTACAGCCCAGTGGTATGAATTTTGATTTCAAGTAACCCCAGCATTCCCTCTCTCTCCATCCCTCCCCCACCCAAGTTACACCAGCTTCTTGTTTTTACCCAAGAAACAGCTAACAATCGCCTGTTTCCTTTATCATTGATTTTTTTTGCATATCTTTCATTCATTGTTCTATATCCCTCTATATCATTGTCTATATCTCTCGTTTCCTTTTCCAATGAAAAAAAACTTGCCCCGCACATCTCCATTAAACTTTCCCCCTCTCACTTTATAGCTGAAGAAGGGTCTCGACCCGAAACGTCAACCATTCCTTCTCTCCTGAGATGCTGCCTGACCTGCTGAGTTACTCCAGTAAATAAATACCTTCGATTTGTACCAGCATCTGCAGTTATTTTCTTACACTACTTATAGCTATGCCTCTAGTGTTAGCATTTCTACCCTGGGAAAAAGGATCTGACTGTCTATCCTATCTATAAGAAAATAACTGCAGATGCTGGTACAAATCGATTTATTCACAAAATGCTGGAGTAACTCAGCAGGTCAGGCAGCATCTCGGGAGAGAAGGAATGGGTGACGTTTCGGGTCGAGACCCTTCTTCAGACTGATGTCGGGGGTGGGACAAAGGAAGGATATAGGTGGAGACAGGAAGATAGAGGGAGATCTGGGAAGGAGGAGGGGAAGGGAGGAACAGAGGAGCTATCTGAAGTTGGAGAAGTCGACGTTCATACCACCGGGCCGCAAACTGCCCAGGCGAAATATGAGGTGCTGCTCCTCCAATTTCCGGCGGGCCTCACTATGGCACTGGAGGAGGCCCATGACAGAGAGGTCAGACTGGGAATGGGAGGGGGAGTTAAAGTGTTGGGCCACCGGGAGATCAGTTGCGTTAATGCGGACTGAGCGCAGGTGTTCAGCGAAGCGATCGCCGAGCCTGCGCTTGGTTTCGCCGATATAAATAAGTTGACATCTAGAGCAGCGGATGCAATAGATGAGGTTGGAGGAGGTGCAGGTGAACCTCTGTCTCACCTGGAAAGACTGTTTGGGTCCTTTGATGGAGTTGAGGGGGGAGGTAAAGGGACAGGTGTTGCATCTCGTGCGGTTGCAAGGGAAAGTGCCCGGGGTTAGGGTGGTTTGGGTAGGAAGGGACGAGTGGACCAGGGAGTTGCGGAGGGAACGATCTCTGCGGAACGCAGAGAGGGGAGGGGATGGGAAGATATGGCCAGTGGTGAGGTCCTGTTGTAGGTGACGGAAATGTTGGTGGATGATATGTTGGATCCGCTGGCTGGTGGGGTGGAAGGTGAGAACGAGGGGGATCCTGTCCTTGTTGCGAGTGGGGGGAGGGGGAGCAAGAGCGGAGCTGCGGGATGTAGAAGAGACCCTAGTGAGAGCCTCATCTATAATGGAGGAGGGGAAGCCCCGTTTTCTGAAAACGTCTATCCTATCTATATAGGTCTATCCAATTTATATACTTCTATCAAGTTTCCCTTCAACCTCTGACGTTCCAGAGAAAACAATCCAAGCCTATCCAACCTCTCCCTGTAGCTGAAACCCTCTAATCGAGGCAGCATTCTGGTAAACATCCTCTGTGCCCTCTCCAAAGCCACATCTTTCCTGTAATAGGGCGACCAGAACTGCAGGCAATCCTCCAGGGAGCTGCAAGAGATGAAGTTTCAGGATGTTGGCGCAGCAGCAATGGAAAAGTAGAAGTGGATTTGTACATGGTGGTGTTGCCAAATGCAGGCTGCTCTTAACACCTGAAGGGCAGAGATTGGGGTTTGGGATGTGCTGTTGAAAAGTCCTTGTTAAAGTGCTAACTTATAGCTTGTAGATGGTACAAGCTGGAGACAATAGGAAGGAATAAATACTTTATGGTAGACAGAGCCCCATTCAACATTGCTTAATCCTTCATTTTATTGTATTTAATTTTGTCCTTTACTGTTTTTTTTCTTGACTGCTTATTCAGAAAATTGGTGACTATTCCATCATGATCCGGACCTGTGCCCTTGAAATTGTGCAAAGGCTTTTTGGGAAAATGAAGGACATTGAGAGAACTTGCTTTTGTACACTGTACCTCGGTACACGTGACAATAAACTAAACTAAACAATATTGAGGTGTCTAGTCTGTTTATATTTCTGGTCAATGAGACCCTGAGACATTGATAAAATGGAATTTACGATGGCAATGTTAATGAATGTGCTACTTAGACACATTTGTTCAAGTTGGTCATTGCCGCTGATTCACCTCGTGTAAACCGGATCACTTCTCAGCCAATGCTTAAATGTTGTTCAGGCCTTGTTGCACATAAGCCTGAACTGCTTCAGTTTAGACTTAGGACTTTACACTTTAGAGATACAGTGTGGAAACAGGCTCTTTGGCCCACGGGTCCGCGCCGGCCATCGATCACCGCGTACACTAGCACTATCCTACACACTTGGAACATTTTACAATTTGCAGACGCCAATTTACCTACAAACCTGTACGTCTTTGGAGGAAAACGGAGCACCTTGGAAAAAATCACGTGGACATAGGGCGAACGTATGCACTCCGTACAGACAGCACCCGTAGTCAGAAACGAATCCCGGTCTCTGGTGCTGTATAAACCCTGGTCTCTGGTGCTGTATAAACCCTGGTCTCTGGTGCTGTATGAACCCCCATCTCTGGTGCTGTATGAACCCTGGTCTCTGGTGCCGTGCGGACCCTGGCCTCTGGTGCTGTATGAACCCCAGTCTCTGGTTCTGTACGAACCCCTGTCTCTGGTTCTGTACGAACCCCGGTCTCTGGTGCTGTATGAACCCTGGTCTCTGGTGCTGTATGAACCCTGGTCTCTGGTGCTGTAGGAACCCCCATCTCTGGTGCTGTATGAACCCCGGTCTCTGGTGCTGTATGAACCCTGGTCTCTGGTGCTGTATGAGTCTCTGGTGCTGTATAAACCCTGGTCTCTGGTGCTGTATGAACCCCAGTCTCTGGTGCTGTAGGAACCTCAGTCTCTGGTGCTGTATGGAACCCCTGTCTCTGGTGCTGTAGGAACCCTGGTCTCTGGTGCTGTATGAACCCCGGTCTCTGGTGCTGTATGAACCCCGGTCTCTGGTACCATACGGCAGCTGAGCTGCTCCTTCATTTTCTTCGGAGTTCTGTGGAATTTAGCATTTTGCATTCATCCACCAACACCTTCACTTCTGACCTCGGTGCAGCAAGCATAAATGGGCACTTAGCTGAAGATTCCTGCAGCAGAGCCCTGGAGCCAAGTAAATTGACCTCTAGCAACCACAAGCATCTTTCCTGTTATTACTCCATGGAGATTTTTTTCCCAATCCAATTGTTCAATTTTACTTGGGTTTCTTCACACTTGGTCAATTGAAGCTCCTTTGGCCATGTTTGGACCAAAGCCGAAGTGAGATCTGGATCGCACTTGACAGATCCCATACTGAGCTGCCGTGAACAATAGATATCTGGGGAATAATAACATTGTAGGACTCCATTTCACATACATTCAGTATGTGCTCGCCTCTTGCCATTGATTTTTTCTCAGCTACGTAAGAAAACTGGATCAGAAAATAAATAAAAAAGAAACTGAACTACAAATTTTAAGAGGCAGTTTTGGCACTGCAGCTACCCTGTTTCTTCTCAACGTGCCTGTTAAATTCAGTCCTAAAATCCATTCCAAACCTGTATCTAATTTAAAGCACTTTAATAGCTTAATTTTAGCCTTGGGTTTCCCAAGACACATTTATAGAAAAATTGAGTCAATATCATGTCAGATAGAAGTGCCAGATTAAATGCAGGCAAAAAGAACTAATACATTACCTGACTCTGGTGAGTTCAACATGGAGTCCTGCAGGCTGCAATGTGCCCAAACGCAAGATAAGGTGTTGCTTTCCGAGCAGACATTGGGCCTCTTTGTAACAGTGCAGGAGACCACACACAGAAAGTTCAGAGTATGAGTGGGATGGTGAAAGTAAGAGATAATCAGAACCTCACATTGCTCCTGTGGACTGAACTCATAGAACTTAGAACATAGGATGCTGAGGGATGACCATATTGAGGTGTACAAGATCATGAGGGGCATGGATAAAATGAATGCTCACAGTCTTTCTCCTAGGCTTGACGATTATAATCCTGGAGGCCACAGGCTTATGGTGGGAGTGGAGAGATTTAAAAGGGGTATAAGGGGCACCTATTTCATTCGGAGGGCAGTGAATATCTGGAATAAGCTGCCAAAGAAGTCTATAGAAGTGGGTACAATTAAAAGCCCAGAGTAGGAGAATCAGAGGACATAGGTTAAACATGATGGGGGAAAGATTTAATAGGAACCTGAGGGGTAACTTTTTCACACAAAATTGTGGTCGGTGTATTGAACGAGCTGCCAGTGGAGGTAGTTGGGGCAGGTACTATCACAATGTTTAAGAAACATTTAGGCAGGTACATGGATAGGACAGGTTTAAAGGGATATGGGCCAAATGCAGGCAGGTTGGGACTAGTGCAGATGGGACATGTTAACCAGTGTGGGCAAGTTGGGCCGAAGGGCCTATTTCCACACTGTAAAACTCTATGAGTCTATGACATTTGGACAGATAAGGAGGGGTTAGAGTACATTAGGCCAAGTTCAGGCAAAAGTGACTCTGCCAAATTCGTCAGCATTGACAAGGGAGGCAGAAGGGCTTGTTTCCAGGCTGTACAGCTCTCTGACTCTGTGACCCTACTGAAGTGATAGTGGTGCAGAGACACAGGCTTTTCCGCCCATCATACCTATGCTGTCCATCAAATATGTATCTAATCCCATTTCTCAGCACTCAGGCCACAGCCTTTTATGCCACAGTGTATAAAATGTTGCTGAGAACCTGGCTGTTAGAATAGATGAAGGTGAACCAGTGAATGTATTATATGTGAATTATCAGATGGCTTTCCACAGTGGAGCAGAGTCAACAACATGGAACTGGGGATTCAGCTCATCAGTCCCAGTGTCTCGTTTGTGAATCAATGGATTTGTTAACTTTAACACTGTGCTATGCGACGTGCTGTAAAAACACATGCTTGTGGTGTATAGATTATGATGATGAGTGTGTAAGTACAATGAAACTTCACGAATGTCATGTGTTGATACTATTTGTGATTTTTTTCATAAGAATCTTAGGTAAACATCAGAACACTTGAAGCTCTCCGAAAATTCTTACAAAAAATAGTGCCATTAAATGGGATCCAAACAGGTTAATTATACTGGGTGGCACTGTGGTGCAGTGGTAGAGTTGCGGCCTCACAGCGATGGAGACCAATCCTAACTATGGGTGCTGTCTGTATGGAGTTTGTACGTTCTGCCCATGACCTGCATGGGTTTTCTCTGTGAGCTCCAGATTCCTACCACACACCAAAGGCGTAGGTTTGTAGGTTAATTGGCTTCGGTAAAGATTGTAAATTGTCCTTAGCATGTGTAGGATAGTGTTAGTTTGCGGGGATCACTGGACTCAGTGGGCCGAAGGCCTGTTTCCGCGCTGTATCTCTAAACTGAACTAAACATATAAAAAATGTTAATGCAGAAGCTGCAGTTTGCCAAATGTTCTTACTTTCTGAATTTCAGCTTTGTCAATAGCTTTATTTTTTGAGAAACACAGTCCCATTGTAAAAAGGTTGTGTGCTTTTTGCCATCAGTAAATTGAATCCAGCTTACCAAATAAATGTCAGAGCTTTGCCATAGGGCTAAAACCCTCAGCTGACAACATGTGATAATTAGTCCTTGGCAGCAACCATGAATTCTCTACCAGACCCTAACCCGGCCAGCCAAACTGCAGGGGAGACACAATTCCTGTGCCAACTGTGCCTAATTTGTTCATTGTCAAGCATAGCTATGCCTTTGTGATAACATGAACAATGTGACTTTATTAGGTAATAAGGGATATCAATGTACATTGATGCACCTGGCTTTATATAGAACATAGAAAAGTACAGCACAGGAACAGGCCCTTTGGCCTATAATGTCCGTGCCAAACATGAAGATAATCTTCTTGCACATTTTCCAGACCTCTCCTTTCCCTACACATCTATGTTCCCATGTAAAATCTTCTTAAATGCCACTCTCCACCACCACCTCCTGCAGCGCATTCCAGGCACCCACCATCCTCTGTAAAAACTTGCCCCACAAATCTCCATTAAACTTTACCCCTTTCACTTAAAGTTATGCCCTCTATGACTTTGCCATTTCTACCCTGGGAAAAAATGTTCTGACTGTCTACCCTATTTATGCCTCTCATAAGTTTGTACATATCTATCAGGTCTCCCCTCAGTCTCCGATGCTCCCAATAAAACAATCCAAGTTTTCATTTATTTTCATTAGAGAACCTGTCAGCTTTGTTCATCCTGTACAACTAAGTTTCTCACCAGAAATGGCAGTCCGTCTCTCCATCCTCGCCCCCCCGACATATTTCACAGGATGGTACATAGAACATAGAATAGCACAGCACAGGTATATGCCCTTTGGCCCACAATGTCTGTCGCAATCATGATGCCAGGTTGAACTAATCTCCTACACATGATCCATATCCTGCCATTCTAAAAGCATCTTAAATGCCACTCTAGTATCATCGTTGGCAGCACTTTCCAGACACTCACCACACTGTGTAAAAAACTTGCATCTACTTTAAATCATGCCCCTCTGGTCTTTGACATTTTCACCCTGGGAAAAAGTTTCTGACTATCTACCTCATGATTTTATATACTTCTATCAGGTTCCCTTCTGACTCCGACACTCCAGAAAAAACAATCCAAGTTTGTCCAGCCTCTCCTTATAACTAATACTCTCTAATCCAGGCAGTACCTTGAACATGTCGTATATCAAATTTTCAGAGAATTCCAACCATCATCCCAACATTGATAGCCGCAGCCTAGCCTCTTTTTAAACTTCAGGAAGTCACGATTTCCCTTTTTTTAGTTTAGTTTAGTTTAGAGATACGTTGCGGAAACAGGTCCTTCGGCATACCGAGTCCGCGCCAACCAGCGATCCCCAAACACAAGCACTATCCTACACATTCGGGACAATTTACAATTTTTACCAAAGCCAAATTGACCTGTACGTCTTCGGAGTGTGGGAGGAAACAATAGGACCTGGAGAAAGCACAAGCAGTCACGCGGAGAGCATACAAACTCCGTACAGACAGCAGCCGTAGTCAGGATCAAAGCTAGGTCTTTGGCGCTGTGAGGCAGCGATTCTACCGCTGCACCGCCGTGCTGCCCTTGCCACATGTCACCTAATAAACCATAGACTTTTGCCAGGGTACTGCATGCCTCAATTCAAACTCTCTCCCCCCACAGGCTGTCAGTGCACTTCATACCATCTTCTCTAATTGTTTCAAGTGTTTCATTTCTCTGCCTCCAGAAACAGCTGCAGGAAGCTCCTTCACATCCAGAATCAATGCCCCAACTGATCTGACAGACTTTCCCCATGGTTACGGAGTTCACCGAGGCAGTCAAGCAGTTCCTGCCCTGAATAGTACTGAAGGTTGAATAGCTTCTTTATTGGATCCACTTATCATGTTGCCTGTTTGGAAACCCTTTGCTGTTCAGACTTTTAAACTATTCCAGTTTGTTGAAAATCGTTACGTTTAGACTTCCACAAAACCTTTTCCACTGTTGGTTAGATTGGTGGCAAAAATACGTTACAATGTTGCAATTAATTTCATACACTAAATTATCAAAATAATACGTTGGAAATAGACATTACTGATTTTTGACGCAAAAAAAGAGCATTGGTCCAATTGATCTTTAAAGCTGATTTGATATATATAAATTGCAGCTCTTAGTGATTAACCTTAATTATCTTCTATTGCATAGCTTTGATACCATCATAAGGAGGCTGCAAAAGGATATTGATGCATCAAGCAAGTGGGGAAAAATCTGGGCACATTGAAAAAATGTAGAAGCAAGTGAAAGTATTTTTGTAGGTAAAATAGGATATTATTTGAATGATAAGAGATTGCAGAGCTCTGTGGCGCTTAGGGATCTGGATGCACTAATGCATGAATCACAAATGCAGATAAAGTAAGATATTAACAAAGGCCATCAGATTGCAAACATTTATTGTTAGGGAAATTCAGTAATGAAGTAGGAAGGTTATGCTTCAAATATATTGAGGATTAGTGAAACTATTTCTTTGTTAGAGTGTACTTTATTGGTCTCCTTATTTAAGGAAAGGCATTATTGCAAAGGTATTGATTTCAGCAGGTTAGCAAAAGGTACAGTGCAGGTACTTGACTGAAAGCTGAAAAGGGTGGGTTAGCTTAGGAGGAATTCATAGATTCATACAGTTATATAGCACAAAAACAGCCTCTACGGCCAAACATGTCCATGATGATCTATCTAAGCTAATCCCATTTACTTGTAAGAGAGACACAAAGTGCTGGAGTAACTCAACGGGTCAGGTAGCATCCCTGAAGAAAAAGGGTGGGTGATCTTTTGGGTTGGAACCCTTCTTCAGATGAGTCACAACCCAAAACATCACCCGACATTTTTCTCCAGTGATGCTGCCTGACCTGTTGAGTTACTCCAGCACTTTCTGTCTATCTTCGATATAAACCAGCATCTGCAGTTCCATGTTTCTATTATTTCCCCATTTACTTGTATGTGGCCTAAATTCCTCTAAAATCTCCTATCTAAATGTACCTGTCCAAATGTTTTTTAAAATATTGTAATTCAAGATTCAAGATTCAAGATAGCTTTATTTGTCATCCAATATTGGACGAAATTCAGTCACCCACAGTCCAACAATAAAAGCATTAAATAGGCATTAAAATTACACAACCCCAAAAACACACAAAAAAAGAAACATCCATCAAAGAAACTTGTACCTGCTCCTACCACCTCCTCTAGCAGTTTGGTCCATATACCCATCAGCCTCTGTGTGAAAGAACTGCCCTGTGGAGCCCCTTTAATTCCTTTCCCCCCTTGGACAGACTAGGCTTGTATAACTGGAGTTTAAAAGAGTGAGAGATGCCTTGATGGAAACATAGATCTCAAGGAAGATTGAGGACGATGTTCCCTTTAGTGGGGGAGTCTAGAACTAGTGGTCACTGACAAGATTAAGAATTTTAGACCGAGAAGAGACTAAAGTTTTTCCCTCAGAGGTTGTGAGCCTTTACAACGCTCTTTCACAAAGGTAGATGGAAGGTGAGTCTTAAATATTATTAAGGCAGAGGTAGATAGAATCCTGAGGAGTAAAAGGTTACCAAAGGTCAGCAGGAAGGCAGAACTGTGATTTCAAATTGGATCAGCAATGATTTTATTGAATGGCTGAGCAAGCTCAAAGGACCCAATGGCATAGTGGCACAGTGGTAGATTTACTGCCTTACAGCACCAGAGACCCAAATTCAATCCTGACTATGGGTGCTATCTGTATGGAGTTTGGAAGTTCTCCCTGTGGCCACATGGGTTTTTCTCCAGGTGCTCCGGACTCATCCCACACTCCAAAGACGTGCAGGTTTGTACGTTAATTAGGCTTTGGTAAAATTGTAAATTGTTCCTAGTGTTTAGCTAATGTTTCATTGCAAATTGTCCCTTGTGATAATGCTAGTGTACAGGGTGATCGCTGGTCAATGTGAGACTCCACACTGTTTCTCTAAAATCTGAAAAAAAATTTAGTGGCTGACCAAACTTCTCTTGTTCAATGAAACAACGAAGCAGCAAGAGAGTTAAGTGTTTAATTGTCATGTGCACCAAAACTGAACAATGAAATTCTTACAGTAGGACGATTAAAATGCATTGACATTTCAAATGTAAAAATGCACAACTAACGTGCAGAATCCCTCTACTGTTAATCAGTATCTACAAGGCATGTCAATCCCACACTATTCACCATTGTAGAATGTTAGTGAATCTGGACAGATGTGCATTGTTTATAAATGATAGCCAACTGCATTTGCATAGTGCAACTTCACCTCTGAGGTGATTATATTTATAATATAATAGTGTAGTGTAGTTATGCAAGCGTAAAAAAAATGGTTCGCAAACTTTTTTTTACCTCACTGCTCTCTGCAGCACGTAATTTCCCTTTTTGGCAACTTTGCTATGCTTCCACCCCATGCAATCCCAGATTTAGTTAGAAAACATGAATGCCCTGGAGTAATTAGACTGCTCATCCAATATTTCCAGTCTGAGGCTCATAAATTTTACTCGTGTGGCCTCATTTACATTTCACTAATAGATCGCTCGCGAATGAATGTGCTCCTTGTTTTTTCTTTCCAAATGCAGTTTTGTTGTCTGGCTTTCTAAGCAGTCAATTATCCTGTACATACCTGCTTGTACAAGGTCTGAGTTTATAAACATGAACATGTCACTCAAGATCACAAGATAGGTTTGTACCTTGATAAAGTTAGTTCAGCTCACTTGATTCCCGCCTTTAAGAATTTCGTTCCAATTGTTGCAACATTTGTGCAAAAGAATAGGGCCTTTCCTGTTTAATGGCCATTTCCTCTGATAGGGAACAGACTGTTCTAAGCAGAGAGAGCTCAACATATAAGGAAGCGGAGGTTAGCAAGTGAAAAGAAAGTGACAGCTCAATTTGAAAGGTTTTTAGGAGTGTGCATAAGGGTGGGGGGGGCGGGGATATATAGTAAAGATGATGGAGAGGACTTAACTGTGAACTAGAAGCGATTAGGAAACAAACTCATACAAAGATCAATCCTGTGCAGATGATGAACTTTATCTGCTGCTTAACTGTAATAGCCTATTTGGCAGACAATAGATTGATTGTGAGTGAGCTAATATATGTTTTGGCAATGTTTCTGTTGTGTATGTAAACTGTTCTGTTAAGTATCTTATTTTTTGCTGAACTACGACTCTAGAAATAAGATTTATGCATATGAAGAAGTAACCGGAAAATATTTTAAACAAACTATTTACTGGTTGGTTACTGTGGAAAAGGCACAAATCTCCCCAATTGCAAGAGTGTCAATTGTGTGTTTTATTGTCATATGTCCTGAAATGGAACAATGAAATTCTTACTTGCAGCAGCATAAGATATGTAAACTTAGCACTCTGTGTGAATTGTTATTCTAATTGCCAGAAGTAATAGAAACATAGAAACATAGAAAATAGGTGCAGGAGGAGGCCATTTGGCCCTTCGAGCCAGCCATTCATTGTGATCGTGGCTGATCATCTACAATCAGTAACCTGTGCCTGCCTTCTCCCCATATCCCTTGATTCCACTAGCCCCTAGAGCACTATCTTTTAAATTCATCCAGTGAATTGGCCTCCACTGCCCTACCCTGGCAGAGAATTCCACAAATTCACAACTCTCTGGGTGAAAAAGGTTCTTCTCACCTCAGTTTTAAATGGCCTCCCCTTTATTCTTAGACTGTGTCCCCTGGTTCTGGACTCCCCTAACATTGGGAACATTTTTCCTGCAATGGTCAGAGTGGAGGCACTTGAGGTGCCTACTGTGAAAGGCTTTGCTTTGCATACAACCTGGTAAAATCACACGGCAGTCCTCACCTAGGCGGTACGCATGAGGCATCTCCTGACCTTAATCCTTGTGCCGGGCCCACTTAGTTCTATAAGTCTTTGTCTCCATTGGGATGCTTCTGGTAATCATGTGTTGCAACTAGGAGCAACTACTGTGTGGCACAGTGAAGAACACAAGTTCTAGGAGCAGAATCAGGCTATTCGGCCTATCAAGTCCACTCCGCCATTCAATCATGGCTGATCTATCTTTCCCTCTCAACCCCATGCTCCTGGGTGCTAGACCCCCATCAGTATCGCTAGGATCTCGAAGCAACTCTTTAAATATTTGACAGAGCAGCAGACAAACCCTGCGAGGATTGAATCACCAACTGCTCCAGGGGAAGCAGTAACCAGGTTGAACATGTAGTTACCATTGTTTCTTTCTCCCTTTCCTTGAACTAATTAAGTTAAAATGGATTGGATCCAAATAACACATTGTTATCAGAGGAAACCTTCTTGTATGTGAACTTGGGTAACTGTATGATTGTAATTGGCATGTGTAATTGTCATCGAGAAGATTTTTAAAATCTGAAACCTTGCCAGCTTTATATAGTAATGACATTACTTAGGATGAAGGGTCAACCATTCATCAGTAAACAATTCCAAAGCTGAGGGACGAGGCAGCTGAAAACATAGAAGCAAACCATTCATCCTAATGAGCATGGTATCTCTTTAAAATCACAATTTAAGTCAATAACCTGAATTAACTTCTCACCATAGCTCTTGTGAAGATCACTTTCAAACCCCTTTCTCATATATGTTTGAAAATGAAGCACCTCACCTTAAAAAGAATAAACTCTCTCTTCTACACTACTCTAATTCTCTCACTGATCGTTTCATAGAACAGTATAGCACGGCAACAGGCCCTTCAGCCCACATTGTCTGTACCAAACACAGTGCCGAGATACATATCCCTCCATTCCCTGCACATCGATGTGCCCATCTGATAGCCTCTTAAATGCCACGAGTATTTCAATGATTCAATGATTCAACTCAATAATTCAAAGATACTTTATTGTCACATGTACAGTGAAAAGCCTGGGGAAATCATACAGCAGACCTCGCCCAGGCAGTACACAAGAGTTGCCACATTTCTGATGCCGACAAAGTTACAAAAAGGTCATTAACAGTTTTACCTTCTGCTCGAAGAGGTGAACCAGGCCTGCTGCTGCACGTGGCAGCAGGTGGCCTCCCGCGGTGTCCCCCTTCGTTCACAGCACCCCCACCGGGTTGCTCTCAGCAGCACGGGTCCCCTCCTTTCTCTCGGTGGCACGGGTCCTCCTGCGCTTTAGATGGTCTCTCTCACACTCAACAGTCCACCTCACTCAATAAGGTCCACCTCACTCAACACGGTCCACCTCGCTCAACATGGTCCACCTCGCTCAACACGGTCCACCTCACTCAACACGGTCCACCTCACTCAACAAGGTCCACCTCGCTCAACATGGTCCACCTCGCTCAACAGGGTCCACCTCACTCAACAAGGTCCACCTCACTCAACACGGTCCACCTCGCTCAACACGGTCCACCTCGCTCAACACGGTCCACCTCGCTCAACACGGTCCACCTCGCTCAACACGGTCCACCTCACTCAACAGTCCACCTCACTCAACACGGTCCACCTCGCTCTCGACAACTTGGGTCCCGTCGACGCCGGTGGGTGGAGGCCAAGTTCAGAGAAGCTGGGGTTGAAGTCCCAGCGGTTGGGCCAGGGATGTCCCAGTACCCTTGAGGTAGGAGTCCCGGCATTCGGAGACCCGGTGTCGGAGCCTCGCCGAGGTCGGAGCAGGTTGGGCCGAGGTCGGAACCTCAAGGTCAGAGTCGGGCCGAGGCGCCGCCGAGAACAAAGGGGGACCCAGCGTGGGGTGGGGGAGGATAACAAAGGGATGAGTATTTTTTTGTAACTTTGTCAGCGCCATGGTGGTGACTTTTTATGTACTTTATGCAAAAACAAAGAATTTCACCATACTTAGGTACGTGACAATAAAATATCAGAGTCCGCTGTGGGCGAGACGGGCCTAGCGGCAGGCCCTCCATCTTCGGTCCAGGGTGGGTGAGCTGGGCCTGCTCAAGGCTGTGTATCTCCAACCCTCAATATAAATCACACACACATTTCAATAGACAATAGGTGCAGGAGTAGGCCATTCGGCCCTTCGAGCCAGCACTGCCATTCAATGTGATCATGGTTGATCATTCACAATCAGTACCCCGTTCCTACCTTCTCTCCATACTGCCTGACTCCGCTATCTTTAATGAATGAATCAATCAATCAATCAATGAATGAATCAATGAATGAACGAATGAATACGTTTATAGGCCAAGTATGCATATACAAGGAATGTGCATAAGAGCTCTATCTAACTCTTAGTGGGGCAATTTCCTTTAAGCATTGCCCCACTCCCTTAAAGACGTACAGGTTTGTAGGTTAATTGGCTGGGTAAATGTAAAAAATTGTCCCTAGTGGGTGTAGGATAGTGTTAATGTACGGGGATCGCTGGGCGGCGCGGACTTGGTGGGCCGAAAAGGCCTGTTTCCGCGCTGTATATATATGATATGATATGATATATCTTCTAGTACTTGAAATTTCCACTCGGTGGAAAAGGTTCTGACCATACACACTTTTGATGCCTCATATTAGGATTTTCCAGTCAGTAGCCTCATATTCAATGGAAAGAGATTTCCTTCTTTACCATATCAAACTGTGACCTAATTTTGACCAACTCCATTAAACCCCTCCCCTCTCCCCCTTCTACTTTGCAACAATACGTGCTTCTTTGCTTGCACTGCCTCATCGACTGGAGCCTTGGTCTACCCACTCAGTTCATCTGTTTGAATAATTTGTAATGCCTCCGTTCATCTGATTGTCTTGATTAATGATTCTACTGGTTTTACATAATGGGTGCTTAAGTAACCTTTCTGCCCTGATGCCAGCAAGCATTAAAATGGAGGGTTAGGTTGTCTGCCAAAAATATGACACAATTTGTCAAGTATTGCTTGTTGGCTCAATGGCACAAAATTATCTCTGGGTTATGAGCTACTTGGAGCAATCGAAGTCGGGTGCCCAAAAGTACTGCCCTGCAATGCTAAGACTCTACTGGGCAAGCTGTCGGGTAGGCTGCAGCAAATTTGCTTGTGAATTGAATCAACTTGCCAGCACATTGCAATAGTGACCTTCTCAGTATAGCGCATGGTGACTAAAAGGAACAAAATGATTGCAGTGTCTGGAAATAGAACCTTATAGTCCTCTTTACAAATGAAGACAGAACAATAAGAGTAAGGACGAACTCTTCCAGTTGAGTGCCTCTAACTGGCACTGGTCAATCATACCCTCTCTCTCTCTCTCTCTCTCTCTCTCTCTCCCTCCCTCCCTCCCTCCCTCCCTCCCTCCCTCCCTCCCTCCCTCCCTCTCTCTCTCTCTCTCTCTCTCTCTCTCTCTCTCTCTCTCTCTCTCTCTCTCTCTCTCTCTCTCTCTCTCTCTCTCTCTCTCTCTCTCTCTCTCTCTCTCTCTCTCTCTCTCTCTCTCTTTGACTCTGTTTGTCTGTCTCTCTCTCTGTGTCTGTCTCTCTCTCTCTCCCTTTGTCTTTGTCTGTCTCTCTCGCTCTCTCTATGTCGCTCTCTCAATTTCTCTCTCCATATCTCCCTCTGTCTCTGTCTGTCACTCTCTCTGCCACTCTCTCTGCCACTCTCTCTGCCACTCTCTCTGCCACTCTCTCTGCCACTCTCTCTGCCACTCTCTCTGCCACTCTCTCTGCCACTCTCTCTGCCACTCTCTCTGCCACTCTCTCTGCCACTCTCTCTGCCACTCTCTCTGCCACTCTCTCTGCCACTCTCTCTGCCACTCTCTCTGCCACTCTCTCTGCCACTCTCTCTGCCACTCTCTCTGCCACTCTCTCTGCCACTCTCTCTGCCACTCTCTCTGCCACTCTCTCTGCCACTCTCTCTGCCACTCTCTCTGCCACTCTCTCTGCCACTCTCTCTGCCACTCTCTCTGCCACTCTCTCTGCCACTCTCTCTGCCACTCTCTCTGCCACTCTCTCTGCCACTCTCTCTGCCACTCTCTCTGCCACTCTCTCTGCCACTCTCTCTGCCACTCTCTCTGCCACTCTCTCTGCCACTCTCTCTCTCTCTGGCTCAGACTCTATTTCCCAGTCTACATGTCTTGTTTCTTTCTCTTTACCATTAGTTATTGTTTTGGTTCTCCTCTGGTTTCTTCGCACAGCAGTTCCACTGGAGCCGTGGTTAAGTGCTGGCTGCTTGCACAGAAGAATCATTCTTTGGCCAATTTCTCCATGGTAAAAATGTACACTGAGCAGTGCATATTTTAAAAAAGAGAGCTGCCTCTCGAAAAGTGTTGATTAGAATCGAGCAATTTGTTTGAAGAAAAGACAGAGGAAACTTCAGTGCATTATTTTGAAAGCACTTAGCTAAGTGCAGGTGTTTTGGGTCAGCTCCCAATCTGACAAACCCATCTCTATTTTGCATGATTTCTGTCAAGCCAGAAGTACATTATTGTACCCTCTGTGCATCCAAGTAAGCAGCTCATTTAATGGAAGCCTGTTGCTCTGAAGCCGTGCAAAAAAAGTAACAGAATAACCAAATTAGTTAGAATGATTTTATTTTATTTGACTTTACAGATACAACGTGGAAACAGGCCCTTTGGCCAGCCGAGTCCGTGCCGACCAACGATCAACCCGTACACTAGCACTATCCTACTACACATTAGGGACAATTTACAATTTACAGAAGCCAATTAACCTACAAACCTGTACATCTTTGGAGTGTGGAAGAAAACCAGAACACCCAGAGAAACCCAACAACAAGAACGTACAAACTCTGTACAGACAGCACCTGTAGTCAGGATCGAACCTGGGTCTCTGGGGCTGTAAGGCAGCAACTCTACGGCTATGCCACTGTGCTGCCCTAAATTAAAAGTAAGAGTTCACGTCAGCACCTCCGGGAGTTTTGGGCATCCAGGATTTCAAGTTCCTGTACCTTCTCCCTGAAGGTAGATGAGAGAAAATGGAGGGCGGCAGGCATCCTTGACAACACATCCAGTCTTCAAGTGCAACGCACCATGGAGATGGATTAGATGGGAGGAAGTAATGAGCCTGTGATGGACTGGGCTATGTTCACCACTCTAGGTTCAGATGGCCAAGAGCTGAGCAGCAGCCATACCTGGCTCAGATACATCCTGCCAGAATTGGTTGTGTAGAAAGGAACTGCAGATGCTGGTTTATACCAAAGATAGACACAAAGTGCTGGAGTAACTCAGCAGGTCAAGTAGCATCTCTGGAGAAAAAGGATGGGTGACGTTTCGGGTCAGGACCCTTCCCCAGACTTCTTCAATTTAGTTTAGTTTAGTTGAAATACATTGTGGAAATAGGTCTTTGGCCCACTGAGTCTGCACCAACCAGCAATCCCCATACACTAGCACTATCCTACACACTAGAGATCATTTACAATTTTTAGCGGTTAATTAACCTACAAATTTGTGCATCTTTGGAGTGTGGGAGGAAACCGGAGCACCGGGAGAAAACACGGGGAGAACGTACAAACTCCATACAGACAGCATCCATAGTCAGGATGGAACCCAGTCTTTGGCGCTGTAAGGCTGCAACTCCACCACTGCACCATGGTGCCACCCAGTTTTGGCTCTGGATTTACATAACAACTGTAAACTTGTCGTGCAAACTCATGCTACGTAATTCAGGTGGGTTGATTTGTTGAGCTACACAAAGGGCATTCAGAATTTGTTTTTTCTAGTTCTAATCTTACTTGTTGTTTATCATTAATTAATTGGCATAATGGACTTTTAAAGTTAATCTTCAGTCTTCATTTTAATTCATGTTAGGAATCACATGTGGAGTGGGTGTCAAAGCAGGTGCCAAGCAATCTGTTTCAGATGGATTATGAGCATTGACAATTTCCATTGTTGACTGCCATCTGCAACCCTTGAAGCTATTTAAGGTGAGGGGGAAATATTTAATAGGAACCTGAGAGGTACACAAATGGTTTTTACCTTTTTACACAAAGGGTAGTGGGTATACGGAACGAGCTGCTGGTGGAGGTAGTTGAGGCAGGTGCTATCATAACATTTGAGACATTTGGACAGGCACATGGGTAGGATAGGTTTAGAGTTATGGGAGGTGGGAGTAGTATAGATGTGGTATGTTGGTCGGCATGGGCAAGTTGGGCTGAAGGGCCTCCTTCCATGCTTTATGATTCTTCTAGGACTCTCTAAGACTCCAAGGGTACAACAACATTGACAAGACAATAGGTAGGATGTATCCAGGTGATCGAACTGCTGGCAGCATTCCACGGAAAGTGCAATCGAACAGTCGGTGAAAGTGGTGGGTGGGGGAACGATCACCAGTAGGGTTGCCAACTGTCCCGTATTAGCTGGGACATCCCGTATATTGGGCTAAATTGGTTTGACCCGTACGGGACCGCCCTTGTTCCGTATTAGGCCCAGGGGGTGCTGTAGGCCCGTACACTGTAGGCCCAGACACTGTAGGTCCGGGGGCTACTGTAGGCGGGGACACTGTACGCCCTGGGGCCGCTGTAGGCCTAGACAGTGTAGGGCCGGACAGTGTAGGCCTGGAGACCCGGGCGCCACCTAATGGACGTTGCGTAGCTACCTACCTCCCGGCCTGGGCGGCCGCCATTGGTGGAGTGGGAACACGTGGCCGCTGGCTGGGTGAGGCCACGTGGGGCGCGGGATGGTGACGTCACCTGTTGTCACTTATTTGGGGGTGAGAAAGTTGGCAATCTTAATCACCAGAGTGATTAATTTGAGGGGGTTGTTAAGGGAAGCCGGGAGGGAGAGGGTAAAGAGGCAATCTGGTGGGTTCAGGAGGAATCAGTGCTTTGTTTACCTGAAGTTAAAGTGAACTGCAAAAAACATCAGAATTATTTGAAAGTGACTTTAAGAAGGGTCTCGACCCGAAACGTCGCCCGTTCCTTCTCTCCTGAGATGCTGCCTGACCTGCTGAGTTACTCCAGCATTTTGTGAATAAATACTTTCTATTTAGACCGCTGCTCATCGAGAGCATGTGGCCTTTTCATCCATGATTCCAGGTAAATCGAGATGGTGCCGGGATGAAATGGTGTCAGGAATCTCCCCAGTGTAATTCCCAGGCTCTTTAATCCCTGGTTACAGCATTCCTACTAGGCAGGGCTCCAAAGTAACCCCCAACATACCAGCTTGCCGTATAAAAAAGGCTCACACAGTTTTACTTCACAATCTCCATTACCTTATCAAAATAGAAACAAGAAATGGTGATACCTTTAAAAGAATGAGAACAAAAGTGCCTTAATTTTATCAGTGATGGATTAAGCATTATGTACACAATAATCTTTTACAGCTACAGTACTCCATTAACAACCCTTCTATTTTACACTTAGCTAATAGGTATAAGATTAGGTCATCTATAGAGTCTCTTGTTCACGGTTTGAGATACAGCCAAAGTCATGTGCTTCTTGTCACTGAGCTTTAAATCCCTGAGGTACAGAAAGGCTTGTGTGCAGGAGTTCAGCCAGAGCTCAAAGCAGGAGTCAGCTCACAGGCTGAATTTCAGCCAGAATTCCCCGATGAGAAAGTACAAATTAAACACAAGAGTGATTCTTCAACAAAATGTGATAATGTACCTGTGTGCAGGTCCTGGCAAGTGTACTCCCCCCATCACTTTAAAATGTTGAGATTTTATCTGTCAGTGATATAAAGCATTGGCTCCATAATGCCTCCTGGGGCCTGTAAGAAGGATGATGTAATTCTGGTGACAGTCAGTCTTTAATTGCAGCAGTGAAAAGGCTTGTTATATTTCTCCAAGCTCAGCAGCTGTGAAGACAGCACAATAGGCCTTCACAGAGGAATTCCCTTACACGAAACCCAATAATTCCTATTTTGCAGCTCTTAAGTAAAAGTTCTCCCAGTGCAATGTGAAATTAATCGTAAATCAGATATAAACATTGAATCATCTTATTTCATGAAGCAGCACTTTGCCTTCTGTATAGCCATTGATTACTCCACTCCATTTTCTGCACTGCTGTTGTAAGAGATTCTGTTTAGACTTTTGCGCCCTAAACATTAGTCTGAATTCCACAATAGGCATTGATTTACAGATTGTACTTAGTTTCATTTCCACTGTGCATTGTATAACATTTCACTGCACAATTCTCAAGCTACCTCACTGAACACCCTACTGTCAACTCCCATAATGTTCATAAATTAAAACCATGAGTAACTTAAGTAACAAGCCCTCGTGCACAAACTTAACAATTTTTTTTCTCTCTTTACTGCCACTTTGTACCTCAACTACTTCATTTGAACTTGCACGATGTCACAATTTGGTCACCTCAGTCATTCTACTCTTATTTCACATCTGAAACCCACAATTCCGACCTTTATCTGTTAGGTAGTGATGCATGGCATATTATTAAAATTACTAAACAAGTAATCAAGAAACCTGGGTTAAAGATTCAGAGACATGGGGTCTAATTCACTATGCCAGAGGAGAAACTTAAAATTCAATTAATTAAATGAATCTAGAATAAAATGCTAAAATCAGTACAATATGCCTGAAGCAATGAAGTTATTGTAGAAAAAACGCAGGTTCATTAATGCATCTCTGGGAATAAGATCCTCTGCCCTAACTAAATACTTCAGAAAGCACAGCAACATGGGCGACTCAAAACTTATCTCTGAATGACCATTCATATCAAGGGTTATTGGCAATAATAAATAAATATTGGCAATCCCCACCTCCTATGAATGATTGTTTTTTTAATGTGAATAGAACTGGACAACTTTTTGTAAGCAAATAAACAGCCTTGGATGTCAGCATGCCTGTAAAAGTTCATTATTCAATATTAAGGGTGGCACAGTGACACACAGAGACCCGGGATCGATCTTGACCTCGGGTGCTGTCTGTACGGAGTTTGCACACTCTCCCTCAGACCACATGGGCTTCTTCTGGATGTTCTGGTTTCCTCCCACATCCCAAAGACTTGTGGTGTTTGTAGATTAATTAGCCTCTGTAAATTTGCCCCTAATGTGTAGGGAGTGAATGAAACATAATGTAGAACTAGTGCGAACAGCTGGTCGATGGTTGGCATGGGCACTGAGGCAAAGGATCTGTTTCCATGATGAATCTCTACTAAACTACTAAACGGTAAAGTTTTCATTATGTTATATTTTGGAAATAAAATAAATTGTGAATTCTATGAATTGGACTTGAAAACAACACGTTCATTTTAATCCCTAAAGGTCAACTGCTGGCTCTAACATGTTGCATGGTTATCATGGAGTTGTTCAATCATTACAATACAGAAGGATGTCATTCAGCTATTAAGTACATGACAGACAGTCCCATTCTCTTGCTCCAGTCTCTTAGTACAGTAGTGCAAGTTCAATTCCCTCAAAATTATAGCAAGCCCTCCTGCAATCTCCAACCAAATATTCCAAAGCAACTGTGAATGCCATCATCAAAACTATCCGATATCAAATAGTGAAAGGCTTGGATAGGGTGGATGTTGAGTGAATGATTCCACTAGTGAGAGAGTCTGGGACCAGAGCCCATAACCTCAGAATAAAAGGACGTACCTTTGGGAAGGAGATAAGGAGGAATTTCTTTAGTCAGAGAGTGGTGAATCTGGAATTCATTGCCACAGAAGGCTGTAGAGGCCAAGTCAATGGATATTTTTAAGGCAGAGATTGATATATTCTTGATTAGTGATGGTGCCAGGGGTTATGGCGAGAAGGCAGGAGAATGGGGGTGAGAGGGAAAGATAGATCAGCCATGATTGCATAGCGTAGACTTGATGGACCAACTGGCCTAAGGCTGCTCCTATAATTTATGATATCACTTTAGACATAACCAACCTTTCCAAGATGGCCTGCCTATCAATTTTTAATATGTTCTTTACCTCAGCATTTCTGTATCCATTAATACTTTATCAGCATCATTTTTTCTTAGGAAACACTAATATAAGGTCCTCATTAATTGCCCTCCTCTCAGCAAGTGTCACTTTCTTTGCCTGTCCCACTCTCCTCAGACTATCAATAATATACCTTAAGTCCAGTTAAGACAAGTTTATTCTCATATGCACACGTGTAGTGAAGTACAAGTATAATGAAAATCTTGTTTGCAGCCACATTACAGGCACGCAGACTATAACAACACACAAAAATATAAATTATACATAAATTACACATGAATTCTACTTGTAAAAAAAGGTTGGAATCTCTTTTTACATCCACTCTCAGCTTATTACATTCAGTGTCATTCTTCACCCGACATTCTTCACCCGGCACGGTAGCGCAGCGGTAGAGTTGCTGCTTTACAGCGAATGCAGCGCCGGAGACTCAGGTTCGATCCTGACTACGGGTGCTGCACTGTAAGGAGTTTGTACGTTCTCCCCGTGACCTGCATGGGTTTTTTCCGAGATCTTCGGTTTCCTCCCACACTCCAAAGACGTACAGGTATGTAGGTTAATTGGCTGGGTAAATGTAAAAATTGTCCCTAGTGGGTGTAGGATAGTGTTAATGTGCGGGGATCGCTGGGCGGCACGGACTTGGTGGGCCGAAAAGGCCTGTTTCCGGCTGTATATATATGATATGCTATGATATGATATGATATGAACCATATGCCTTTGTTTGCTGTATCAACATATTCTCTATCTGCTTGATCAAGTAGAATTTTATTATAAAATTATAGAATTTTATTGCAGACGCAGCGGCCCCACACTCTCCCGATTTTTCAAGTGTTTTTAATGTTTTATCAAGTTCGTCATGTTTGTCACTTCAACAACTCTGGACAGTCAGCAGTAGACAGTATAGTCGTGAGTTCTTGCTGGACAAGAAAACAACATCATCAACACTGGACGCTATGCTTGCAGAGGAACTTAGCGGCCTCAGAATACTCTGCCTGACCTCGACCTTGGCCTCGAGTGCTGCCCCCCGGCTGGAAAGGAGACACCGCAGGCGGTGTGAGAGGAAGCAGAAGAGGGGTAAGCGCGGAGGCATCCGGGCTAGGCTAGCGGCTAGCCCACACAGACCGGCTATTCCGAGCATGCTAATGGCTAATGTACGCTCACTGGACAATAAAATGGACACTATAAGACTTCTCCGGTCGACCCAGCGTGAGGTGAGGGAATGCTGTGTTTACGTTTTTACGGAAACATGGCTTAATGACAACATCCCGGACTCCGCTGTTCAGCTCGACCGGCTAACATGCTACCGATCGGACAGAGCTACGGTTAGCGGGGGGAAGACTCACGGCGGCGGTGTGATTGTTTACATCAGTGATGCTTGGTGTCGGGACGCTGTGTTGGCCTACAAACACTGTTCACCGCTGGCGGAGTTTATGGTTGTGAAGTGCCGGCCTTTCTACCTCCCGAGGGAGCTAACAGCTATCCTGTTAGTCGCTGTTTACATCCCTCCCATTTCCAACAACAAGGACAGAGAGGAGGCACTCTGCGAACTGTACCGGGCCATCTCTGAGCAGCAGACAGCACACCCAGATGGCTTTCTCATCGTAGCTGGGGACTTCAACCATGCTAACCTAAAAACTGTCATGCCCAAAGTATACCAGCATGTTGATTTCCCAACACGAGAAAACAACACCTTGGACCTTGTCTACACGACCATCAAAGGAGCATACAAGGCTTCCCCCCTCCCCCACATCGGCCTCTCTGATCACCTCACCGTTCTGCTGAAACCGGCATACAGACCCCGGGTGAAAGTCACCAAACCGGTTTCAAAAGAGGTACGTGTGTGGTCAGAGGACAGCACAGCTGCACTCCAAAACTGCTTTGAGACTACAGACTGGGACATGTTCAAGCAGGCAGCAACATACAACAACACAACCAACATTCAGGAATACACAGAGACAGTTACAGGCTACATCACCAAATGCATTGACGATGTGACCCACACCAGAGCCATCACCATCCGGGCTAACCAGAAGCCATGGCTGACAGGGGAGGTCCATGGGCTGCTGAGGGTCCGCAACGCTGCCTTCAGAGAGGGCAATCCAGCCGGTCTCAGAGCAGCCAGGGCCAACCTTTCCAGTGGCATCAGGAAAGCCAAACAACACTACACCCGGCGCATCACAGCCCACTTCAGTGACAGCAGAGACACACGGAGCCTGTGGAAGGGTATTAGGACTATCACGGACTACAAACCCTTACCACAGACCTGTGACAGTGACACCTCTCTCTTGAACGACCTCAACGGCTTCTTCGCACGCTTTGAAGCTCAGAGCAACACACCTGCGCAGAAAACAACTCCTCCCCCCAACGACCAGGCTATTTGTCTGTCTCCAGGCAGTGTGAGGAGCACACTGTTAAGGATTAACACCCGGAAAGCTTCTGGACCTGACAACATTCCTGGTCGTGTGCTAAAAGACTGCGCAGCTGAGCTCACAGATGTCCTCACAGACATCTTCAACATCTCCCTGAGCCAGGCTGTTGTTCCCTTGTGCTTCAAAGAAACCACCATCATACCTGTGCCCAAGAAGTCTTCTCCATCCTGCTTCAACGACTACCGCCCTGTAGCGCTGACTTCAACCATCATGAAGTGCTTCGAGAGGCTGGTCATGAAGCAGATCAGATCCAACCTCCCCCCCTCCCTGGACCCGTTTCAGTTTGCATATCGAGCTAAGCGGTCCACTGAGGATGCCATCTCCTCTGCTCTACACCCAGCCCTCACCCACTTGGACACTAAAAACTCATATGTTAGGATGCTGTTCATAGACTTTAGCTCAGCATTTAACACCATCATCCCCCAGCAGCTGGTTTGTAAACTAACAAATCTGGGCCTCAGCCCCCTTCTCTGCAACTGGCTGCTGGACTTCCTCACTGCCAGACCCCAGTCCGTACGGGTCGGCAGCAACACATCGGACACCATCACGCTGAGTACGGGTGCCCCACAAGGATGTGTGCTAAGCCCCCTGCTCTTCACCTTGCTGACCCACGACTGCACACCCACCTACAGCTCCAACCACTTCGTCAAGTTTGCGGATGACACAACAGTGGTGGGTCTCATCAGCAACAACGACGAGACCCACTACAGGAAGGAGGTGGACCAGCTGGCCGCGTGGTGCACAGACAACAATCTCTTCCTGAATGTGGAGAAAACAAAGGAGATTGTTGTCGACTTCAGGAGAACGCACACCCAACACCCCCACCCACTGACCATCAATGGTGCTGCTGTGGAGCAGGTGAGCAGCACCAAATTTCTGGGGGTGAACATCACCGAGGATCTCTCCTGGAGCAACAACATCACGTCCATCGCCAAGAAAGCCCAGCAGCGCCTCTACTTCCTCCGCAAACTGAAGAGAGCGGGAGCCCCCACACCCATCATGTACACTTTTTACCGAGGTGCCATCGAGAGCATCCTCAGCAGCTGCATCACTGTGTGGTTCGGAAGCTGCACAGCCTCCAGCCGTAAGACCCTGCAGCGCATAGTGAACACTGCTGAGAGGATCACTGGCGCCTCACTCCCAACACTCCTGGTCCTTTACACCACCCGCCTCACCCGCAAAGCATTGAGCATTGTGGGTGACCCCTCCCACCCCTCCAACAGCCTCTTCACCCTCCTGCCTTCAGGGAGAAGGTTTCGCAGCCTGAGGTCAAGCACCACCCGACTAAAGAACAGTTTTTTCCACCAGGCTGTCAGGATGCTGAACTCTCTCCCCTCCCTTCCTCCTCTCTCCCCTGCCCCTATGGGACCTGGACTTTAACACCCCACACACACGCACATCCAGCACCAGACACTTTTTAAAAAAAAATTTGAAGTGACTATATTTTATATTTTATGTTTTATGTTGATTGTTGTTTGCTGTGCCTTTTGTTTTATGCACTTTGTTCCTCGGGATTGTGGGAAACGGTATTTCGATTTTCTGTCTGTGTGAACTGGCTGAGGATTGACAATAAAATTGACTTTGACTTTGACTTTGAAACTTTCACAAGAAATCGTGATGCATGTCCCTCCCATTCGTACCCTTGAAGATGATGATCACCCGATGATTGATAAATTGATCTAATGAGAAAGTAAAACAAAACATAGGCAATAGGTAACGCCTTCCAGAAATAAATTTGATTCCAGTTCTCCAGTAATCATTGCTCTCCCTTTGTCTTAAGGTTCATTGATATTGAGCTTGTTTTATTTGTCAATGTCTGCTTTTGCTCCAGCACGATGAAAAAAACCTACAGTGAAAAGACAGTCGAGTGGGATCGCTTGGATGCCCCTCTCATAAAGTTGATATAAGGCACAATGGTATTATTCTGCACCATACATTTCTCTGATTTTATGATTTGTTACTTAACCAGCAGAAAACAGGCCACGGATTTGTTTGTAAAAAACTAGTTCCATCAGTTTTTCAACTATGTTATGATGAAATAATCTACTGAGGTCATGCAAGTTCAGGGACTTTTTACATTAACATGTTAAGACAGTGGTATTCTAAATATTTATAATGCTGATAGCATTATATCTTTAGGATCCTGATAGCATGAAATTCCCAAATTCCCACAGCTACTAAAAATGGGGTTGGATTTGATAAAAATAAACATTTTATTCCAAGGATGTTCTGGTGGGACTTCAATTGCATCTTGGGGAAAAACAAGCAAATTAATGGAACATGATCTTGCCTTAATAAATTCATGCTAACCGATTGGCCTTAATTAACCTGTGCCACAAGGTATGATTTATGGAGTCATATAGCATGGAAACAGGCCCTTCGGCCCAACTTGCCCATGGCGACCAAGATGCCCTATCTACACTAGAACCACTTGCCCATACTTGACCCATATCCACCTAAACCTTTCCTATTCATGTGCCTGTCCAAATGTCTTTTAAATGTTGTTATGCATCTACCCTATCTACTCCCCTCATGATCATACACCTCTATAAGATCACCCCTCATTTATCCTCCCTCAAAATCTTGGTGTCTCAAAAATCATGATCACTTTTTGAATCCTCGCAACATAAGAATTTAGGAACTAAGGAGAATAGAGTATTGAATAGTACGAGCCTGTTCTGCAATTCAATATTATGGCTCAATTTTCCCAACTGTTTCATCCAACCTTTAGCTCCCCTGTTGTCCAGGGCACCTCACTTAGCCTCCATATCTCATTGTAGGTGGAGAATTGCAAAGGACCCTCTCAGAGAATAAATCCCTCCTCACTTTAGTTTTACAGGGCTTGGCAGGGTGGATACAGGGAGAATGGTTCCCAAGACCCAGGAGACAAGGAAAGTAAAAAGATAAAGTGCATGCTAGAAATCTGAAACAAAAACAATATATGCTGGACACATTCAGCCAGTCTGGCAGCATTTGTGGAAAGGAAAAAAAGAGTTAATGTCTCAGGTCAAGATCCTTTTTCTGTCAAATTAACACTCGTTAATATGAAACATACCCAAACAGTTCTAAATTTCATCATGAGGGGAACCATCCTCTCAGTATTCCTGTCATGATCTCTCAGAATCAAATGGATTAGATATACTGTATACAAAACATGGGTTAGGTCGCGATCAGAATACTGCGCACAGATTTGTCACCACACTGTCACGGGGCGGCACAATGGCACAGCCTTGTTGCCTTACAGAGCCAGGTACCTGGGTTCAATCCTGACTGCGGGTACTATCTGTACAGAGTTTGTACATCCTCCCTTTGACTGCGTGGGTCTTCTTCAGGTGCTCTGGTTTCCTCACACATTCCAAAGGCTTGTAGGTTAATTGGTTTTGGTAAAATTGTTAAATTGTCCCTCGTGTGTAGGATAGTAGGATGATCGCTGGTCAGTGCAGACTCGGTGGGTCAAAGGGCCTATTTCCGTGCTGTATCTCTAAAGTCTAAATTCTAAAGACTGTAAGAAGGATGTGGTCGCAACAGAGAGAGTAGAAGAGATTTATCAATATGTTTCCTGAAATGGAAAGTTTCCATCTTTCTGTCATCCTCCTTTTTAGAATAATAGTGTTACTTCTGCAGTTATCCAGTCCTCTAGGACTCTCCACGATCCATGAATTTTAGAGTATTCCTGCCAATATATTCAGTACCTTTGCATGCACTCCTTTAAACACCCAGGATGCAGACCATCGGGTCCATGTGACTTGTTAGTCGTTAATCCCATTGGTTTGTCCTATATCTTTTCTCTGGCGGTGATACGTATTTTCTGTAATGATCTATGTGCAAGCACCCCCAAGTTTATGAAGACCTCGACTGCTTCTACTATTTTGCCAAGTCGAATGTATCCTGTTCTATTCTATTTCGAACCAAAGTCGATGACCTAATATTCTCCCATGGTTATATATCCACTTACCAGAGTTTTATCCATTCCTTCACTCTATTAATATCTCCACGTAATTCAATGTTTCTTTTCACAGTGATTTCAATGCCAGCCATAATTGTGCCATCAGCAAACTTGGATGCACAACTTTCTATTCCATCATCGAAGTGAAATTCAGTGAATAATTACAGCCCCAAAGCAGGTCCTGGTGGGACTCCACCAGTCACAGCCAGCCAACTTGGATACCTGCCCATTATCCTTACTCCTTGTCTCCTGCTGCTCATCTCATTTCCCAGCCAAGTCAATATGAAAGGTTTTTTTGAGCGGTTTGTAATAAGGCCTTAAAATGCTCAATATACACAGAGAAAATACACCATTGCATGCCACCTTCTGGACCACTGGCCATTTATCATAAGGTTCACACATTCAGCTTGATACTTTGAAGGATGATGTTTCAGTTTCAGTTTAGCTTATTGTCACGTGTACCGAGCGAGATACAGGGAAAAGCTTTTGTTGCGTGCTAACCATACAGCAGAAAGTCAATACATGATTACAATCGAGCCATTTACAGTGTATAGAAACGTGATAAGGGAATGATGAGAGGTTATGAAGGTAGATAACATACTCTTCACCCAGAAATTTGTGGACTTCTAAAGGTGGAAACTGATCCCAATAAAAATATAAAAAGGACTCCAGCAGACATTTGAAGAGGCAGAACTTACATGATTCATGGTTAAAAACAGAAGGGTTTGAGTCATCTTTCAAAGAGACAGCGTGGTTTTAAGAAAATTTAAAAAATGGTTCTAATTATCTAATATATTTATTTCCAGGAAATGCATTTGATTCACAGTTCTTTAGTAGGCAGTATTCTGTCTTCTTTAGGTATTTAGTTCTTGCTTGGTTGGGTAAAACATTTTGGTTTTCAGAGTTAAGAACTAGTGTGGATTTGCTTTTGCAGTATGAATGGATTTGACTTGAAGAAGGAAGTCAGCCAGAGTAACCAAATTTTATTTTGAAATTAGCAAATTCATACCTTCATCATCCACTCCCAATCCCAATTTTGTGTGACACAAAACTGGCACACATACAGAAGTGTGTGAGAGGTCACACAACCATGCGTGCTTTTATATCTTGACAGGCACACGTGCCTGTACACAAATATGGGCATGGACGCATACACACACACACACACACACACACACACATGCATGTGGAGGTACATGCATAAGTGCTGATAACACGTTTAATTATTACAATAAAACAATTTACAAATTCAAAGTATCAAAAATTATGTCAAATGTTAAGACATTTGAGGACAATGGAAAATGTGTTTTGAAAAGTAGAAAGTATCCAAGTATCTAAATCATGGACATAAAATACTAGTTTATTGACTTAAAAATGCTGTGCTTTGTCAGTTTAACATTCAATTTCCCTCAAGGCAACTGCTGTCAAGATCACTTGTCTTTAAAATTTTGTTTTAATCATTTAAAAACACTAGTCAACCAGAAGCTCCCTCAGGCAATTGGTAACATAGCCACAACTGAATCACTCAGTAAGCATGTTGTGAAATCTCAACTATTCATACATATTCATCTGTTGATTATTTTATAAGGAGTCTAATTGCTATATCGTTCCACCAGACATAATTTAATTCCTTTGATTTCTATTTCAGATTGGGGAAAAAAATGAATCATCTGTCTGGTAAGCACAAGTTAAACAAAACACAATTAGTCCAAGTTGTATCATAAACTAGTTTTCTATATACTGTTGGGCAACAGATAATAGTTTTGCTTGGAGAAACATTAGCTTGGCAGCCATGATGTCTGCTGTAATTATTGCAGAATTCAAAAATGGCTGTACAGATTGTAACGCCACCCTTCGTTTGCTCCGCCCTTGGTCCTATTTGTTGGCTTGTATCAAATGAATTGGAAAACATCTGGACCTATGCAGTCTGCTTTCTTTTGACATCGAAGCAGAACCCTTCCAATGCAAATGCTTCCAACAAAAAGCTAGACATAAAATATATGAGCACAAAGAAAACTGAAACAGATTGCAAACTCCTTTTTAACAGAGATATGTTTACTTCTTTGCCTGCTTATGCTCTTCATAACATGATAGTGGTGTAGATAAATTATTTTCCCATAACCGGCATCTGACATCACCATCAGCATGTCTTTCTGACTCAAACTTTCCAGTTTAATGACATCTGCGGGAAAGTTGTCATTAAGCTGGAAAGGGCTCAGAGAAGTTTTACGAGATGTTGCCACGACTCCAGGGCCAGAGCTACAGGGAGAGGTTGGTCAGGCAAGGTCTTTATTCTCTGCAGTGCATGAGGCTGAGGGTGATCTTACAGAGTTGTATAAAATCATGAACGGAATAGAATTTTCCCAGAGTACAGGAATCGAGAACGAGGGAGCATAGGTTTAAGGTAAGAGGGGAAAGATTTCATAGGAACCTGAGAAGCAATTTTTTCATACAGAGGGTGGTGAATATATGGAACAAGCTGCCAGCGGAAGTAGATAAGACAGGTACAATAACAATACACAAGAACACAATAACACAAGAACACAAGAAAATAGGAGCAGGAGTAGGCCAACCAGCCCCTCGAGCCCGCTCCGCCATTCAATACGATCATGGCTGATCCTACCCCAACCCCCTTTCCACTATCGCCCTTCTTCCCACCCAAAAGAACCGTGTGATCACCTGGGAGAGGCAAAAAAACGGATAAAAACCCAGGCCAATTTGGGAAAAGAATCCGGGAAATTCCGCTCCGACCCCAAGCTAGGCGATCAAAACTTGTCCAGGAGATTACTCAGGTCTTACTATACTAACCATAGCTCATGTCCACTTCCCTGCCCGCTCCCCGTAACCCCTAATTCCCTTGTCTATTAAAAAACAATATATTTCTGTTTTTAATTTATTTAACGTTCCTGCATCCACAGCTCCCTGAGGCAGCGAATTCCACAGACTAACCCCCCTCTGAGTGAAGAAGTTTCTCCTCATCTCAGTTTTAAAAGAGCCCCCTCTTATTCTAAGACTATGCCCCCTAGTTCTGGTCTCCCCGATCATCGGAAACATCTTTAGTACATCCACCCGATCAAGGCCCCTCACGATCTTGTACGTTTCAATAAGATCGCCTCTCATTCTTCTGAACTCCAATGAGAAAAGTCCCAACCTACTTAACCTTTCCTCATATGTCAACCCCCTCATCCCTGGAATTAACCGTGTAAACCTTCTCTGCACTGCCTCCAGAGCAAGTACATCCTTTCTTAAATATGGACACCAAAACTGCACACAGTATTCCAAATGCGGTCTTACCAATACTGTATACAGCTGCAGCAACACCTCCCTACTTTTATACTCTATCCCCCTGGCAATAAAGGCTAAGACTCCATTGGCCTTCCTAATCACTTGCTGCACCTGCATACTAACTTTTTGTGATTCCTGTACTAATACTTAAAAGAATTTGGAAAGGTCCATGGATAGCAAAGGTTTAGCGGGAAATGAGCTAAACTTGGGCAAACAGGACTAGATTAGATGGGGCATCTTGGTTGGCATGGATAGGTTGTTCTGAGGTTACCACTGAGTAGAAAAAAACAAAAGAATCAAGCACCCTGTGGCTTCACAACTGTCCAACTATCTCTATGCTGTGCTGCAAAACAATGAACCTGCTGCAAATCAATAATCCACAAGTACTTGGGAATCAATTCTAGAATAGATACAGAGTCTGGGAGGTCATGTTGCAGTTATATAAGACAACGCTGAGGCCACATTTAGTGTAATGTGTTCGGTTTTGGTTACCATGTTATATATGTTGTCAAGCTAGAAAGGGTGCAGGAAAGATTTGCGAGGATCTTGCCAGGACTCAAGGGCCTGAGATACGGGGAGAGGTTGCACAGTCGAGGACTCTATTCCTTGGAGCGCAGGAGAATAAGGGGTGATCTTATAGAGATGTACAGTGTCATGAGAGGAATAGATCAGATAAATATATAGTCTCTTGCCCAGACTAGAGGAATCAAGAACCAGAGTACGTAGGTTTAAGGTAAGGGGGGATCGGTTTAATTGGAACCTGAGGGGTGACTTTTTTTACACAAAGGGTGGCGAGTGTATGGAACAAGCTGCCGGAGGAAGTAGTTGAGGCAGCTACTATTACAATGTTTAAGAACCATTTAGACAGGTACATGGATAAGATGGGTTTAGAGAGTTATGGGCCAAAGGTAGGCAGGTGGGAATAGTGTAGATGGGACATGTTAGTCGGTGTGGGCACATTGGGCTGAAGGGCCTGTTTCCATGCTGACTGACTCTGTTACTGTAAGAGCATTGCTGGGATAAGAGGATTTTGCTTTCACTTCTGCACCAACCATCTTTGCAAATTCTCTGAGTAAAATCAAACTTCTAACCATGGTGGTTGCTAGTTGCCATGAATGTGGTTTGCTGCCAAGTTATTGTTATTGTGGGCATGATTTGAACTGCAGCAGAAAGGACCCCACACATTCCTGGAAGCCCCTGCTGAGAGGATTGCTCTGACACAAATCTCTGCCATTGCTCCGACATTGCAACTCTGAGGACAAGTGGGTCTGTTGTTTGGAGATCAGGAAAATTATATATAGGGTGAATCATAATATAATTTTATAATGCAGAGGAGCCAATTTTGTATTTAAATTTGGGAAGTTTTCTCAACATGGAACCAGTGATTAACCTATATTTTTCTCTGTCCTCCCATTCAAATCCCTTTCTCTCACTTCCTTCTATTTCCTCTTCCCTCTCTTCCCCTTTCCTCCCCTCCTCCTCTTCATCTTCCTCTGCCCCATTCACAATCTCTCCCTCTTCCCATTCTTCCTCTCCCATCCTATCTCTGCCTAAGTGTCTTCCTACACCTCCCACTCTCCCACTTCCCTTCTCTTATTCTGTCTCTTTATTCCCTCCACACCCCCCTCACTGGCTATCTTCATCTCCCCACCCTCTCTCCCCCACCTTTCCTCTGTCCCTCTGCAACTCCATACTGCCCTTCCTCACCCTCCTCCTTTCTCTCAATTCCCTCCTTCCACCTCCTTCTCACACTTCCTTCCTCTTCATTGCCCAGTCACCCTCTCCCTCTCCCTCTCTCTCCCCTTTCCTTTCCTGACCAAAATGTGTCCCTCACATTCGAAGTGGACTAGCACTATTCTGAATACTTCCAAACTCAACTTCATTTCCTCCATCCTCCGATCTACACCCCCCTTCCCTTTCTCACTCCCTCCAAATCACCTCTTCCCTCTTCTTCCCTGATCAGAAGTGTTCTTGCTTGACTTCAAGTGCCTGCTAATGCTAAGGTTTGCTTAAGACCTTAAGAGCTAGAAGCAAGAAAACAAACACCATTTATCCCTCGTTCTGGTGAATCCTGTCCCAGCAGCACAATATTTGGAATGATCAGCACCATCAGCATTCTTAAAATCTCCTACATTTGCCAGTCTTCCTTGCCCTGTGTTTACTGTCAATAAGGTTAGCTGAGATTATTAATTCAATATTAATTGTTTATAATGGAAGATTTATGGAAGGGTGGAAACATTATCAAGTTAGAATCTGCCCTGATAAAGCTTGTATATTTAATATTTATCAACACAGGAGCACAGGAGAATAAAGAGTGAATTTTCACAAATGATTAAACTTGTCACTTTATATAATATAAGAAAATAAGTTGACATCTGGAGCAGCGGATGCAAAGATGAGGTTGGAGGAGGTGCAGGTGAACCTCTGTCTCACCTGGAAAGACTGTTTGGGTCCTTGGATGGAGTTGAGGGGGGAGGTAAAGGGACAGGTGTTGCATCTCGTGCGGTTGCTTTAGCTGGTTGTCACTTTAGCTGGTTATATAAGAAAATAACTGCAGATGCTGGTACAAATCGAAGGTATTTATTCACAAAATGCTGGAGTAACTCAGCAGGTCAGGCAGCATCTCAGGAGAGAAGGAATGGGTGACGTTTCGGGTCGAGACCCTTCTTCAGACTGATGTCAGGGGGGCGGGACAAAGGAAGGATATAGGTGGAGACAGGACGATAGAGGGAGATCTGGGAAGAGAGGGACAGAGGAACTATCTAAAGTGGGAGAAGTCGATGTTCATACCACTGGGCTGCAAGCTGCACAGGCAAAATATGAGGTGCTGTTCCTCCAATTTCCGGTGGGCCTCATTATGGCATTGGAGGAGGCCCATGACAGAAAGGTCAGACTGGGAATGGGAGGGGGAGTTGAAGTGGGGATGGGTAGGAAGGGACGAGTGGACCAGGGAGTTACGGAGGGAACGGTCTCTGCGGAACGCAGAGAGGGGAGGGGATGGGAAGATATGGCCAGTGGTGGGGTCGCGTTGTAGGTGACAGAAATGTTGGCGGATGATTTGTTGGATATCCTGGCTGGTGGGGTGGAAGGTGAGAACGAGGGGGATTCTGTCCTTGTTGCGAGTGGGGGGAGGGGGAGCAAGAGCGGAGCTGCGGGATGTAGAAGAGACCCTAGTGAGAGCCTCATCTATAATGGAAGAGGGGAAGCCCCGTTTCCTGAAGAATGAGGACATCTCTGATGCCCTAGTGTGAAACACCTCATCCCGGGCGCAGATGCAGCGTAGACGGAAGAATTGGGAGTAGGGGATAGACTTTAGCTGGTTAAGTCAATTTCAAGGATTTTCCTAGATTTTCCATTGCAGATGAACTCGGTGATCCAGACGAAGTATAAATAGAGCTCTGCACAAATGAAGCAGCAACATCTTAGAGTTGCAATCCAATAACTTTGTTATAACGTGCGCGGTGGCGCAGGAGAGTTACTGCCTTAACAACGCCAGCGCCAGAAACCCAGGTTTGATCCTGTCTACACATATTGTCTGTATAGAATTTGTACATTCTCCCCATGTCCTGCGTGGGTTTTCTCGGAAATTTTTGATTTCCTCCCACACTCCAAAGACGTACAGGTTTGTAGATTAATTGGCTTAGTATAAATGTAAAAATTGTCCCCAGTGTAAGATAGTGTTAATGTGCGGTAATCGCTAGTTGGTGCAGACTCGGTGGGCCAAAGGGCCTGTTTCCGCGCTGTATCTCTAAACTAAACTGATGTAAACTAAAGGACAATCTTTTTATAGCTATTATTAATATATATTTTTTTAACAGTTAATAATATTGATAATATAATCTATATAATAGTGTTGGAGAAGTTCCAACATAGCATTATCAGAAGGATAATGGATATTTGTAGTACTGGCATTGGTTTATTTTTGGCACGTGTACTAAGGTAAAGTGGAAAATTTTGTTTACATATTATACAGTCAAATTATACTATACATGAGCTGAATAAAGCTATTCACAAGTAGAACAGGTAATGCAAAGAGAAAAATACCAAATTGCTGAATCATAGCTTGATTGTGTGTAAAGTGTTCCAGCATTGTAACATTACTGTTATAAAGTGCAGATTTAAAAAGTGCAAGGGCTACAATGAGGTGGGTTGGAAGATAGGGACAATACCCTTAGTGGGGACTGCAGTGTTAAATTTTAGTTGCATAAACATGTTTTTTATGTTGAGTTTTAGAAGATGGCAGGTGAACTAATCAAGATGTTTTGCCCTGACTAAGAGTTTCGCTGGGGGGGTGCTTTGAGAGAAACTCTGGGTGAATCCAAACTAGGGCAGCACAGTGGCACAGCGGGAGAGTCACTGCTTTAAAGAGCCAGAGACACAGGTTCGATCCTGACTACAAGTGCTGTCTATATGGAGTTTGTACGTTCTCCCCTTGACCTGCGTGGGTTTACTCCGAAATCTTCAGTTTCCTCCCACACTCCAAAGACGTAACGGTTTGTAGGTTAATTGGCTTGATATAAATGTAAATTGTTCCTAGTGTGTGTAGGATAGTGTTAATGTGCGGGGATCGCTGGTCAGCGTGGAGTCGGTGGGCCGATGGGCCTGTTTCCGCGCTGTATCTCTAAACTAAACCAAACTAAACTAAAAAGAAGGCAAAAACGTAACATCTGAACCATGGCAATTAGAAAGGACAGATACTTCTTTCACAGAATGGGCTCTTAGAGTCATGAAGGAACTGGCTTCACCATGCTGGATAAATTGTAACATTCAACTCTGAAATGGGTGAATTTTTATTGAGAAAATATTTCAGGCATGTGCTACAAAAATAGAGTTGAAGTACAAATCAATTATATCAGCTGCAGGCTTGATAATATGAATGCTTTATTTTTCTTTCTGTGCTCCAAAACCTTTAGGCTAACCTTTGTGTCTTAAATCGATTAATAGTGGAATCTGTCCTCCACCTTATTCCTATAGTTGGGCAACAGAGCTCTGTATTCTGTTCACAGTGCATTTAAAATATTTTGCTTTATTTGGATGAATTGTATTTTCTTGTGTCTTTTCATTCAAACCACATGGAAACTATTTTCACAGACCTAAAAAGAGCAAAATGTTCACAAAAGGTCTCTGAGAAGTGACAGCAATCAAATCATTTTACAGTGGATCAGCAGACCAGAGGAGTTTCAACTCAGGGGTAGTTTAAATACTCAAGAGTCAAGTCACAATTGTTAGTGATCTGTGCTGACACAGAACATTCTCACTTACAGCAGTATAACAGGCCTGAAAACACAGTATTCATAGATAATATATAAAAGTTTTAAAAACTATACATTTATATCTACGATACTCGTGCAAATGGCTTTTGTGCAACCAAAGACAGTTCATAGTTTATCGTTTAGTTCATGTTCTGTCGTGTTCAAGACCCTAATGGTTGCTGGGAAGAAGCGATTGTGGAACCTGGTGGTGGTGGCAGTTAGAGGATATTTGCAGGAGAAATATCTGAAGATCACAAACTACTAAATATAAATTGGCAAGATAAAAAGTACGAATGGGGTTTCTTTTAAAGAGTTCCAAATATTTCATGCTCAAAGGGGGACAGAATAATGGGAGACATGTCAAAGGGAGACAGTCAGTAAGCACCAAAACTTGGAGCTGCACGCAATCTTCCCGTCTTCTCTTCCATCAATACATTGCACGTGGACTGTTGAAGATCTACACCTAAGCCTGAAAATTGTTAGGTTACATCCATTTTATAACCATAAAATGGGCAGAATGTGGACCAATTTGGCAATGCGGAATAAAAACAAGAAATGTCTGTGAAACTCAACAGGTCAGGTGGCATCAGTTGAAAAGAATAACAGTTAACTTTTCAGATCAAAGACCTGAACGAAAAAGCCCATCTATACAGATGACGTTTCCACTGACAAATGCTTTGGGCTAATTGATTTAAAAATCTTGGGCTGACCACGAAAGCAGGTGTTAGCGCCACCTTTACTCACTGTACCAAGCATAATATCACATTCATCTACAATATTTCAGCTTAATGACATCTGTCTTATTGCCAGGTGACCAGAACTGCACACAATAGTCCAAATGTGATCTCAATGGTGTTTTGCATGACATTACCAACTCCTGATCTCAATATGCTTACTGATGAAAGCAAATATGCCAAATGCTTTGTGCACCACCCCGTCTACCTGTGACACCACTTTCTGGGAAATGTGTATCTAAACACCTAGGTCTTTCGGCTCTGCAACACTCACCTAGGCCCGACCACTTACTGTATAAGTCCTTCCCTTGTTTGTTTAAAAAAAATACATCATCTAAAGATGCTGCCTGACCCACTGAGTTACTGCAGCATTGTGTCTACCTTCATCCAAAGATGAAGTCGGAAGAAGGGGCTCGACCTGAAACGTCACCTATTCCTTTTCCCTACAGCTGCTGCCTGACCCGAAGACTTAGTCCAGCATCTTGTGTCTATCTTTGATGTAAACCAGCATCTGCAGTTTCTTTCTGCACCTCATCTCACAGTTGTCTGAGTTAAATTTGTTCTGCCATTCCTTGACTTACTTTGCTAGCTGATCCATATTTTTCTGTAAACTTAGACGGCATGGTAGCGCAGCGGTAGAGTTGCTGCTTTACAGCGAATGCAGCGCCGGAGACACAGGTTCGATCCTGACTACGGGTGCTGCACTGTAAGGAGTTTGTACGTTCTCCCCGTGACCTGCGTGGGTTTTCTCCGAGATCTTCGGTTTCCTCCCACACTCCAAAGACGTACAGGTATGTAGGTTAATTGGCTGGGTAAATGTAAAACAAAAAAATTGTCCCTAGTGGGTGTAGGATAGTGTTAATGTACGGGGATCGCTGGGCGGCACGGACTTGGAGGGCCGAAAAGGCCTGTTTCCGGCTGTAGATATATGATGATATGATATGATATTCTTCCTCACTGCACACTATGCCATCAATTTTGATGTCATCTGCAAATGTACTGACATACATTGTCAACAAATCATTAATGTCGATGACTAACAACAGTGAACTCAGCACAGATCCCTGCAACACACATCTGATCATAGGCCTCCAATCTGAAAAACAGTCCTACACTATCAACCCACTATCAGTCCTCCACTATCAGCACTAAAGACTCCTTAAACCAAGCTAGTTTACCTTAGATATTTCTTGCAGCAAAATATACTTTTTCAGTTGGTAAGATTTGCTGGAGATCCAAACACTACGAGCCTTCCTTGCTAAACTTTGCCAGAGCTGTAGAGGTACCTCTAAGGGAGTCATTGAAAGTCACTCCAAAAGGAGTCATTGAACCAATACCAGCAGCAAAACTTTCAAGCCTTTGAGTCTGTCATTTCCTTGGAAGAAATAGAATGTAAATCTCCAATACAATATTGACAAGCGAACTTCCATTGACAAGCCAATCCACACTGGATACCACTATGAATATCCATTAAATGAATCTCACTGAAGGTCAGTTCAGGAGGTGCAGTGTTCATCACACAATTCCAGGTTGCTCTGGGTCAGTACTGGGAACTACACTACATAGTTACTGTATGAAACTTAAGCCTTGAGCCATGAGATTTACCATGAGTTACTCAGTCTGAAGAAGGGTCTTGACCCGAAACATCGCCCATTCCTTCTCTCCTGAGATGCTGCCTGACCTGCTGAGTTACTCCAGCATTTTGTGAATAAATACCTTCGATTTGTACCAGCATCTGCAGTTATTTTCTTACACATGAGATTTACCATTTGCCAGAAACCCGGGTACAATCCTGACTACTGTGCTGCCTGTGCGGAGTTTGAACATTCTCCCCGTGACCTGCATGAGTTTTCTATGGGTGCTCCGGTTTCCTCCCACACTCCAATGACGTGCAGGTTTCTAGGTTAATTGGCTTGGTATAGATGTAAAATTGTCCCTAGTGTGTAGGGTAGTGTTAATGTGTGGGGATCGCTGATCGGCATGGACTCGGTGGGCCGAAGGGCCTGTTTCCATGCTGTATCTCTTAACTAAACTAAAACTAAACTTATCCTTCCATATCTCTAGATTCCCTCTCCCCTGACGCTCAGTCTGAGGAAGGGTCTCAACCTGAAACGTCATCCATTCCTTCTCTCCAGAGATGCTGCCTGTCCCGTTGAGTTACTCCAGCATTTGTGTCTGTCTTTGGTGTAAACTAACATCTGCAGTCCCTTCCTACACAAAAGATATTTGATCATCTTCACATTTTTGAAGCCAAAATGAGATCTGTACTTCTCACCACTCTCGTTTAGCAAGCTGATGATCATAGTACAATTACTGTAAGCTTAGGGACTGGTTTTAATTTTCTCTTACTCCATTTATTACAGTATTTCTACTTTATGGCTTGTACTGTTGTGCATCTTTCATTAAAATACAACTATGAGCCAATGCAATTTGATGGCTACAGTACTTGACAGAAGAAAATATAATCTGTTTAGTCTCAGCTCTCATGAAGTTTACATCTATTGGCTTGATTGGTCTTCGTTAAACTTTTTTGGCTAGCTACTTTGCCTCATGAAGTTGTCTGCTTCAAACTATTCCAACTGGCTCAGTCCAAACCAAAGCTTTCAAATTGCAGACTATATAGTTACAGATCTCATTGTGGTCAGAGGTATTTTGAATTGCCTCCATAGAGGGTGATGTGGAGAGTCATACAGTCCCAAATCAAAATGTTTCTTGCAGTCAGAAAAAAATAAATCAGCTATTATTATTATTATTATTATTATTATTATTATTATTATTATTATTATTATTATTATTATTATTATTATTATTATTATTATTATTATTATTATTATTATTATTATTATTATTATTATTATTATTATTATTATTATTATTATTATTTTAAATATATATATTATTAGTTTGCTTTAAGAGCTTCTTCATGGTGGCAAACAAAGTTATTAATAGGGAGTATCTCAATGCACATGTAGTTAACCTTTCAAAGTTTAATAATGGCTGGCCAAAAAAATCTTGCACCAGTACAAAGTCATCAGCTTCAATAGTAGATTGGCATCCAACTAAATTCTGATCAATAGCACAAATACATACTTCTTGTAAGAAATTAAGCGCATTGTATCAATGTGCATATTGAATTGCTTTCTTGGATCTTTTGTGATATAATTTACATGTAAGTATTCCTTCATTAATGCTTCCATTTCCCCAAGTATTTCTACTTTTCATTTGCTCAGATGCTTCTTTTTCTCTGTCATTTTCTCATTCCCTTTGTATCCAGCTACCTCACACCAACCTTTCTTTATCTTTTCTAATTCCCTTACCTTGTCAATGTGCAAAGGCAAAAATGGTTAAAATCGACCTATGCACGAGACACCAGCTTTCCAGGAGTGCAATATCTCAGCAGGTTACATTGCTGAAGGAGGACGCAATGGAGAATGGGTGAAACAAATGAATGATATGAAAAAAAAGGATGTGAATTTTGAGGCATTGATAGACAGGGAGTTCAGCTGAAGCAAGACAAAGTAGGCTGGTATTACAGAACTGGAGGTCGACTGTGTTAAGGGCCTGTCCCTCTTAGGCGATTTTTTTGGCGACTGCCGGCGACTGTCAAAGTCGTAGCAGATCGCCAAAATTTTCTTTTACCCGACGACAATGACCACGACAATGCCAAGTCAGGTCGAGATTACACCGTCTTCGGAAACATCGCAAAAATTCCCACGCTGTCAATGCTTCTCCGGCGTCCTGATTTTCGCTGAAATCACTGAAAAGTCGGTAAGTACTTGAGAGTTTTGAACTATAACACCTTGTATGGGTTACTTAAAAACCAAGCTTCACTATAACAAGGCATAAACTGGATTTACTTCCAGTTTACTAATAGCTGTATTAAAAAAAAATATTTAAAAAGTGGTTAAGTGGATTTTTGTGAAAAGTGTGTGGGCATTCCTTTAAAATGTCCACCATTATATCTGGTTTCTGGGTTGCATATTTGGGTTGGGAGCCCACTTTAAATGTAATGGCTGATAGCCAAAAACATTGCGAAAATTCCCACACTGTCAATGCTTCTCCGGCATCCTAATTTTCGCTGAAATCACTGACAAGTTGGTAAGTACTTGAGAGTTTTGATATAAAATAACTTGCCTGGGTTACTTGAAAACCAAGCTACACTGTAACAAGGAATAAACTGGATTTACTGCCAGTTTACTAATAGCTGTAGTAAAAAAAAATTTTTTTTAAATGGTTAAGTGGATTTGTGTGAAAAGTGTGTGGGCATTCTTTGAAAATATATGGGAGATGCATATCTGGTTTTTGGGTTGCATATCTGGGTTGGAAGCCCACTTTAAATGTAATGGCTAATGGCCATAAATATCGCGAAAATTCCCACGCTTACCTGACCGTCAAACTGTCACCTCCAATCTACCTGTCAAATGTCCTGACGGTAAATAAATTGGGTAAACATAAGCATTTTATGGTATTTTGAAATTACTTTACTTATTTTAATATTATGTGCTTCTAAATGCATCTAAGAGAACCTATCAAACTTGGGGACAGCATGCGACAGCGACCGCAATAAGCAACGATACCTGCCGACAAGCCAGCTGTCGCCGAGAAATTTCAAACCGGATGATTTCTCAGCGAAGCGCCGAGATCCATTGCGATTCTTGGAAGACTCCTCACGATCATGCCCGCGACACACCGGCGAACTGTCTGCGACAGCCTAGTTGCCGGCTGTCACCTTAAAATCGCCTAAGTGGGACAGGCCCTTTAGTGGTGTTGCAGACCCGAGCTCAGAAGCCTGTCATGGGATGAAATATGTCACCTAAGTCACATCAACTAGGTTCAGCCTCAAACTGTTGCCAGGAGAATGGTGGAGCCAATGGTTAGGAAATGGAGATTGACATAGGAATGTCTTGCAATAAACAAAGTTATTGTTGTAGAAGCTGGATAAATATCGTATAAATAATAGCAAATTTCCCCAAGTACTAGGGCGGCATAGTGAATCAGCGGTAGAGCTACTGCCTTACAGCGCCAGAGACACAGGTTCGATCCTGACTATGGATACAGGCTGTACAGAGTTTGTACATTCTCCCCGTAACCTGCGTGGGTTTTCTTCGAGATCTTCGGTTTCCTCCCACATTCCAGAGATGTACAGGTTTGTAGGTTAATTGGCTTGAGGTAAACGTAAAGTTATTTTTAGATTATTATTTTTTAGATTTAGAGATACAGCGCGGAAACAGGCCCCTTTGGCCCACCAAGTCCGCGCCGCCCAGCGATCCCCGCACATTAACACTATTGTACACACACTAGGGACAATTAACCTACATACCTGTACGTCTTTGGAGTGTGGGAGGAAACCGAAGATCTCGGAGAAAACCCACGCAGGTCACAGGGAAAACGTACAAACTCCATACAGACGGCGCCTGTAGTCAGGATCGAACCTGAGTCTACGGCGCTGCATTCGCTGTAAGGCAGCAACTCTACCGCTGCGCCACCGTGCCGCACATTATGTGCCGGGATCGCTGGTCGGTGTGGAATCGGTGAGCCAAAGGGCCTATTTCCACGCTGTATCTCTAAACTAAACTAAACCGATGCATTATTTGTTAGCTGAGGAGTTACCCTTTGAAGAAAAGTTACTTTTTGCAATATTCCAGATGTTGTAACTTAATGCAGTTGTATGTTGGATGACTTTTCAATGGCAAACTTTGCAGAGGACCTGGCATTGTCAACTCTTTCGCCATGTATCTTGGATTGATGTTCCAAGGAATGTGCTGCTTGAGCCAATGAAAGCAACCTTCTTTTGAAGTCTTTATTCTTCCAGCTTTCCCCACACCCAAACCTACACTGCCCAAGTTAGTAACATACGAGGTGCAAAACCAATCCTCATCAAGCATCAACTTTGTCCATATAACTCCATTGCAAAGTGCAGTAGAGTGCTACAATGTGGCAAGATGTTGCCACATTACTGATGCCAACCTATTGCTTACCAATGAAAGATAACAATGAAATTAAAGTAAAGAACAATAATGGGCATATGTCTTGTTAGGATGAAATCTAGGAAGAAAATCTTTGTGAGTTCACTGTGAAACACCATGTTCATGGAAACTTGCGCATTATGCTTTGAATTATTTAAACAACACAAAGAGCTAGACTACCTCAGCAGGTCAGGCAGCATCTCTGGAAGTCATCACCTATCTATGTCTTCCAGATATGCTGCCTAACCCACTGAGTTACTCCAGAACATTGTTGTTTTTTGTAAACCAGCATCTGCAGTTTCTTGTGTCTATGCTATGAATTATGGTATGAGGGCTTTAATCAGTCATGGGATGATAACACTGAACCTAGAACATAGAACAGTACGTCACCAGAACAGGCCCTATGGCTGCTCTGACCATGCAGCCATTATCTGACTGAAAACCCCATCTGACTGAAAATGGTCTGTGTCCATTTATTTCTTGTGTGTTCAACTGTCTATCTAAATGCCTCTTAAATGTTGCTCTGACTGTGTAAAAAACCTGCCGCGCACATCTCCTTTAAATTTTGCCCCTCTCTCCTTAAACCTATGCCCTCTAGTATTTGACACTTCCATTTGGGGGAAAGATTTCTGCAAATGTTACTCTTCATTTTCCTTTTTTTTCCGAATATATTTGAAATATTTTGCTACTTTGAATTGACAAATTGCAATGAACAGAACTATTGAAAAACAGCAGAATATTGCAAGATTGTGCAATCTTACATAGTGCAAAAACAATTGAAAACTGAAAATTGTACAAAAGCAGAATAATCAAATGAGGTAGAGTTAAGAGTAAGAATACATGGCAACATCTCTGGGGTAGGGGTGTGAAAGTGGTGATTGATTCACTAGTCTGATAGCAGTGGGGAAGAGTGGGGAAGAACCTGTTCTTAAGTTTGGATATCGGAGCTTTCATAGATACATAGACAATAGGTGCAGGAGGAGGCCATTCAGACCTTCGAGCCAGCACCGCCATTCAATGTGATCATGGCTGATCACCCACAATCAGTACCCCTTTCCTGCCTTCTCCCACTACCCCGCAATTCCGCTAGCCCTAAGAGCTCTATCTAACTCTCAAGCTCTTGTATCTTCTCCCAAATGGTAGAAGAGAGAAAAGGGAATGGCCAATGTGGCAGGCATCCTTGGCAATGCTTCCTGCCTTCCTGTTGCAATGTACTGTGGAGATGGACTGGACGGAAGGAAGTGATGAGCCACTGATGGACTATGCAGTCTTCATCACTCTGCAGGTTCAGGCAGTCAAGACCAGAGCTGTTACCATGCAAGGCTGAAATGCATTCTCAGAATCGTCCCAAACACCTAAGAAAGTAAAAACGCTGATGCGCTTCCTTGATCAGCACATTAGTTTAAAGGGACCAAGTCAGATCGTATCTGTTGAGAGAGAAACAAAGTTAATATTTCAGGTCAAAGACCCATCATCAATAAATGTAAAAATCCCGATTATGATGATAAATCTTCAACCTGAAACATAGCTCTATTTTCTTACCACGGATGCTACCTAGTGCGATATAGAGTGTGTGTTCACATCACCTTAACAAATTTAAGGTATTTATTCACAAAATGCTGGAGTAACTCAGCAGGTCAGGCAGCATCTCGGGAGAGAACGAATGGGTGACGTTTCAGGTCGAGACCCTTCTTCAAAATCTCTCCCGAGATGCTGCCTGACCTGCTGAGTTACTCCAGCATTTTGTGAATAAATACCTTCGATTTGTACCAGCATCTGCAGTTATTTTCTTATAAACCTTAACAAATCTAATATGCATAGTGGAATGTTGAAGTTAATGTTTAAATTTTGTGGTACAGAGAGAGAACCATAATTAGAATTCAAGTGATAGATATACAAAATAATTTGTACGTTCTCCCTGTCACCTGGAGTTTTCTCAGAGATCTGTGGTTTCCTCCCACACTCCAAAGAAGTACAGGTCTGTAGATTAATTGGCTTGGTGTAAATATAAATTGTCCTTAGTGCATGTAGGATAGTGTTAATGTGTGGGGATCACTGGTCGGTGTGGACGGGCCCATTTCCACGCTGTATCCCTAAAACTAAATATCAATTAACTATGCGGTCATTGAATTTCAGATACTGTTCCAGTGAAGCATAAGAATCTACTGTATTGGGTATCAAAAAATGAAAGGGTATAGCTTGAAGGTGGGAGGAGGGAGCTTTAAAAGGAATTTGAAGGGAAAGTTATTTACACAGGGAATGGTTAATTTCTGGAACTCATTGCCAGAGGAGGTGGTGGAATCTGATACAATCAGTACGTTCAGACAACCACTTAGACAAGCGTAAAAGGATATAGACCTAATGTGGGCAAATGGGATTAATGTGAATAGCCAAAAGGGTTGAATGGATGTGGTGGGCAAAACTTTTGCAGGCACATGGTGGGCCAAAGGCCCCTTTCTGTGCTGTACGACTCTATGACTCAATTCAATAAACCAGTTGCACATATTTCCTCAGCTTGTTGTGTTTCTCCATAAACACTGGGTTGGATTTCATTACATTTTGTCCCTTCTGCTAAACTTTTCAGTGAAAACTACACATCTACGATAAAAAGTCAAAAGTTTTATTCCAAGGGAACAAAATTTACTCTCTTTACTCAATAGAACATTAATGAAAGTAAAGTTTGCTCCCTCAGAATAAAACTTTTGACTTTATTGTCGTAAATGTGTAGTTTTCGTTGAAAAGTTTAGCAGAAGGGACAAAATGTAATGAAATCCAATGGTCGCAAGCTCTCTTTAGACTTTGGACTTTGGAGGTCCAGCGCAGCCCACTGGGACTGCACCAACCAGTGATCACCCTGTACACTCCTACTATCTTACACATTAGGGATAATTTATAACTTTTACTGAAGCCAATTAACCTGTGCGTCTTTAGAGGGGGGGAGGAAACAGGAGCTCTCGGAGAAAACCCTTGCGGCCACAGGGAGAACGTACAAACTCTGTACAGACAGCACCCGTGGTCAGGATCAAACCCGGGTCTCTGGCGCTGTAAGGCAGCAACTCTACCGCTGCAGCACCACTCTCTCTGAGCAGTTACGGGTTAATTAGCACGGCACTCACAATTGAGTTCAAATGCTAATGAAAGATGGGGGGCTGCCTCACAGTAGATCTCTACGGTAATGTGAGAGAGAAACTCATATGACAAGCGATTGAAAACCCACTGCTAAATGTGATATAGAGTAATTTGCTTGATTTGCATTTTATTTCATAAATAAGAAATCCTCACAGAAACAGGCTTAATCAAATCTTGGCCATTTGACTGCTCCTTCTCAGAGAATATAAAAGACCATGCTGAGTGTTACTTGTGTGGGGAGAACACATTCTCGCTCTCTACAAAAACCTGAATAAGACTTCAGTTGTATGAGAAGCCTCCATGCAAATAATTATAAAGGTTCAGCTGTTTGAGAGAAAGATAGCTACTCCTGTTATCTCCTTCACAGCTTATTCCATTACAAGTCAACACTGTGCCAGCTCCTACTCCCATTATGTCTGTGGCAGATACAGATTTTCTAACATGAGGAGAATTTTTGGAGTCTGCAGTCTTTGCCAAATGCTGAAGCCAAAGAAGGCTGACACATTTAGTGATGCTACAAGAGTGCTCACACCCATAGAAACTCTGGCCCGTCAAACAAATGTGAATTTATTCTATTTAATTCAATTTAAATCAGTAGTAGGATTGCAATATGTCTATTTAAAACTGGACATGATTGTCCACAAGTGAATGTGTCCCTCTCAAAGTAAGCCCTAGATTAAATAAAAATTTGCGGGATGCACATTAATACTATTCAAATGCAGTTCTAAACAGAAGGCTGAAGAGACTTTTCTTTAGATGATATTTGCATAGAAATGTATCCCCAAATGGTAATGCAGAATGTTTCATATAAAAACTTCTACCTGCAAAATTAATTTAATATAATGGAACTGAATTTCAACAACAGAAAGATGTCCTGCCAATACATGTAACGGGAGCACCCAGAGAAAATCCACGCAGTCACAGGGAGAATGTATAGACTCCATACAGACAGCACCCGTAGTCAGGATCGAACCCGCATCTCTGGCGCTATAAGGCAGCAACTCTACCACTGTGCCATCATGCTGCCCTCGTCAATGTAGTTTGTAAGTTTACAGATGATATCAACATAGGAGGTATAATGGACAATCAGTAGGTTTATCTATGTTTACAAAAGGATCTAGATCAACTTGGGACTTGGGGCAAGGAAAAGGCAGCTGGAATTAAACTTGGACAAATGTGAGGTGGTACATTTTTGTAAATTAAATCAGGGTAGAAGTTACATAATAAATGATAGGGCCCTGGAGAATGCTATAGAGCAGAGAGACCTAGGATACAAGTACACAGTTTCCTGAAAGTGGTGACACAAGTAAAGATGGTGTGAAAGAGGTGTTCGGCACACTTGCCTACATCAGTATTGAGTACAGGAAGTTGGGACATCATGGAGCTGTACAAGACATAGGTAAGATTACATTTGGAGTATCGCACACAGTTTTGGTTGCCTTATTGCATGAAGGATATTATTAACCTGGAAAGGGTGCAGTAAAGATTCACCAAGATGTGCCAGGGGGGGAAGGGTTGAGAGATAAGGAGAGGCTGGATGGGCTGGGATCTTTGTTCCTGGAGCGTAGGAGGCTGAACGTTGATATTATAGGGGTATACAAGATCACAATAGGCATAGATAAGGCGAATGATCACGGTCATTTTTCCAGGCTAGAGGAATCAGGAACTAGAGGGCATATGTTTAAGAAGAGAGGGAAAAGATTTAACAGAGACTTGAGGGGCAGTTTCTTCTCACAGAAGGAGGTGTTACACGAGCTGCCAGAGGAAATGAGAGAGCAAGGTACAATGGCAACATTTTCAAGACATTTAGACAGGTATGTGGACAGAAAAGGTTCAGAGGAGTATAGGCCAAATGCAGGCAAATGGGACCAGCTCAGCTATAAAACCTGGTCAGCATGGACGAGTTGAGCCAAAGGGCCTGTTTCTGTGCTCTATGATTCTATGTCTATATTTCAACCCTGTGAAAGACTCTAGTGATTCTGAAATCAAATACAACTGCAGCCTGAGCCTGTTATTATAAATGCATTACACATGATACACTGTCTAATATTGATAGCTCACAGCCCTCTGAGTTACTCTACCTGCCACTGAAGATCTCTGTCATGGTACTCCAGGGCCCCCTGCAGTTTTATAAAGGGATTTTATATTACTCTTGGCCGTTAAAGCAACAGATAAACCTGAGTATGCCTGATGTCATTGGGCATAGTACTAAGGAATATTTTCAATGAGCTCCCAGCATCATTACCTGCTTCACCCCACTTTAAAAGGATAAACTATCAGAACATGACCTTTGTCAAAACACCACTTAAAAACCAAAGAACATCATTCCAAAACTTGGGTGAGAATAGCTGAAACCATTCTCTTGGAGAATATTATCTGCTGATTCCTTTTGTACAATATCTCAATTGTTGATCTCACTATTTCTGCCTGATAAACTTCATATCTAAATTATACAACAGCCAGGTAGACAGCAAACTGCAGAGTATTTTACCATTGAGCTCATGGCTAGTTTCAATAACTCATGGACAATGCTGAAAGACTGGAACAACAGGTAGCAAGGTTGGAGCCACAGTTTTGCACAGTAATTAGTAACTGCTCTACACACAATTTATGGAGCAATGCATCAATACTGATGGCCATGGACATTCTGACACTCTCATAAGGAATAGGCACAAATTGCTGGACAAACAAAAATACATATGATAGGAGTAGAATTAGGCCATTCAGCCCATCAAGTCTACTCTGCTGTGTAAGAAGGAACTGCAGATACTGGTTTAAACTGAAGAAGGGCCTCGACCCGAAACGTCACCCATTCCTTCTCTCCAGAGATGCTGCCTGTCCCACTGAATTACTCCAGCTTTTTGTGTCTATCTTAAGTCTATTCAATCATGGTGGATCTATCTTCTCCTCTCAACCCCATTCTCCTTCCTTCGCCCCATAGCCCCTGACACCCGTACCTATCAAAAATTTATTTATCTCTGCCTTAAAAATATCCATTGATTTGACCTCCACAGCCTTCTGTGGCATTGAATTTCACAGATTCACCACCCTCTGAATAAAGAAATTCCTCCTCATCTCCTTTCAAAAGGAACATCCTTTAATCCTGAGGCTATGACCTCTGATCCTCTCCCACTGGTGGAAACCTCCTCTCCACATCCAATCAAAGTAACCGCTTTGAGTTACTCCAGCATTCTATGTCTATCTTCTGTATAAACTAGCGTCTGCAGTTCCTTCTACACACTCTGGTAAGGAATATCCATACAGTTGAGGAATGACGAATTGGGCCAATAACTCAACAAGAAATTCCAGCTCCAAGTTGTAAAGGGTTTTGGGCTTCAGGGACTAGATATTTCCTCAGCCCAACCAGAAGACCAGCAGCAGTGGACCTTTCCATTAAAAGCAGATCTACTGGTGACTGTCTAGAGGTCATATCCTGAAAGCCTGAAGGAATATCTTGCAACATTATGTGGCCGGTCCAACTATAAAATCATCTGCCTCTAACAAGAGAAGATCGTAATATCTATTCTAGATATTTAACACCATGTCAGTTTTAGATTTTTAAAGATACAGCATGGAAAAAGGTCCTTTGGCCCATTAAGTCTACGCTGACAATCAATCACTGGTTCTCACTACTCCTATGTTGTCGCACTTTCTCATCCACTCCCTACAAATCGGGGGCAATTTTACTGAGGCCAATTAATCTAAAAACCCGCATGCCCTTGGGATGTGGAGGGACACTGGAACACCTGGAAGAAACGCATGCTTTCACAGGGATAATGTGCAAACTGCACATAGAAAACACCGAGGTCAAGATCGAACCCAGGTCTCTGAAGCTGTGAGACAGCAACACTACCAGCTGTGCAGCTGTGTCATCACTGGTCGTAATTCAACTGAACCAGTCTTATAAATTCTGTGAAAGGTAAGAGGCTGAGTATACTACAGTAAGTAACTCACTTCCTAACACCCGGGAGCCTATGCCCAATCCATAATACACGGGTAAGGATTTTATTGGAATACTGTTCACTTGCCCGAATGAGGGTGGTGAATCTGGATCAGTCTGAAGAAGGGTCTCGACCCGAAACGTCACCCATTCCTTCTCTCCTGAGATGCTGCCTGACCTGCTGAGTTACTCCAGCATTTTGTGAATAAATAGCTTCGTGGTGAATCTGGATTTCATTGCCACAGAAGGCTGTGGAGGTCAAGTCATTGGATATTTTTAAGGTGGAGATTGACAGATTCTTGATTAGTAAGGGTTTCAAGGGTTATGCAGAGAAGGCAGAAGAATAAGGTTGAGAGGGATAGATAGATCAGCCATGGTTGAATGGCAGAGTAGACTCGATGGGCCGCAAGGCCTAATATTGCTTCTATGACATATGAACTTGAGTGCAGCTCCAACAGTCAAAAGATTTGACACTGACCAGAACAAAGAAGTCTGGTTGGTTGTCACCGTCCGGCGCGGCCTGAAATAGGCCGCGGGATTTTTTTTCACCGCCCAGCGGGGGCTTCAATATCGGGAGCCCCGACCGCCCCGACGTGGCAACTCCAACAGCCTGACCGCGGGACAAGACGGCAGGGAAGAGAAAAAGACATTCTGGCCTTCCATCACAGTGTGGAGGGACTGGAGGAGACTCACTGTGATGGATGTTTCTTTTTGTTTGGTGTTAGTTGTGATTGTATGTGTTATTGCATTTTTATTGATTAATCTTATTGGTCTTATTGTTCAACTGCGGGTAATGTTTCATTTCACTACACATTTATGTGTATGTAACAAATAAACGACTATTGACTATTGACTATATTGATTATTGATTGATAACCTATACACTCCCCTGAATATTCATTCTCTCTACCCACACCACAATGTGTGTCTATGGTCTTTACTATCTGTAGTTATTTACTTTAAGCTACTCCGACTTTACTTCCCAAACCCATGACTTCTACAGACAGCTTTATGCAGAATATCAAGAAGGCAACTCACAATCAGCAACATCCACGTCCCATAAAAGGCATCCCATGAAAGAGGTGCTAAGTTTACTTCTGTTGTGATATTTTCAGGGTCTTCGGCTTTCTGAAATATTTGCATAGTTTAATAAAAATGTATTTTTATTTTCGATGGGCAGTTTTCTGTCAACAATCTTTGGCTGCTCTCGAAAATAACTTTTGTCTTTAGACTTTAGAGATACAGCACAGCAACAGGCCCTTCGGCCCATCGAGTCCATACCAATTAGTGATCACCCCATACATTAGCTCTATCCTACATACTAGGGATAATTTACAATTTTATCAAAGCCAATTAACCTACAAACCTGCACGTCTTAGAACGGAATGGATGGATGTCGGACTTGAGCTTAGAAATGTCATCTGCAAATGAATGCACAAATTTGCAGATGGTGTTAATCTGAAATAAAAGGAGAAAATACACAAGCCCACAGTTGGCTAGACAGCAGCTGTTGAGGGAGATTTCCTGTACAATCTGTTTTTATTCTTCCTCATTGACCAGTCATGGAGTCATATAGCACGGAAACAGGTCCTTCAGTTTAACTTGTACGCACCGATCTAGATGCTCCTTCAATGCTAGTCCCACCTGCCCGTGTTTGGCCCATATCAATCTAAACCTTTCCTATTCATGTACATGCCCAAATATTTTTTTAAAGTTGTTATTATATCTGCCTCAACAACTTCCTCTGTTCATTCCATATATCCACCACCCTCTGTGGGGAATACATTGCCCCTCTGGTTCCCATTAAATCTTTCCACTCTTCCCTGCTTTAAAATCAACCTTTCTGGCTTTTGCAGACACCTCCAAACATTACACCCAGAAACTTTGTTCGTTTGAATTAAGAGGGCAAGTATATATATATATATATATATATATATTGTGGAGGGCCGAGCCACTTGGGTATCGAACCGTCGTTTGTCGGGCTCGTGCTCTCGCGTGGACCGGGTGTGATCTAGGCCAACCAATCACGCAGTCAGGGAGGCGGCCATCGTGTACCAGGAGAACAAAGGATGTGGCAGTGGGGATTTGAACTCGAGCAAGCGCGGGTGAGCGACGGGGGCTGTATTCGGTTAATGATAAAACAGAATGTTTACACAACGTGTGGACCTCCACAGTGGTGACCCCGATGATTCAAAACGATCTGTTTTGGATTGTATCATGTCTGCAGCCGACAACCCCCCCCCCCCCCCCCCCCAGACCAGCAGCAAGCAGTTTCGATCTAATTGCCCGCTTTTTGGACATCACAGCCCCACGTGTGGCTGAAGCCCCGTTCCACATCCCCCAGATTGCCGCAAATGCCACCAAATACTATTACATGGTTAGTACGCTGGACCTGGACACGTAATCGATTACCTTCACCAGCCGAAGGCAAGTACGAGGGCCTCAAAACGCTCCTCATGCGCACATTCGGTCTCAGTCGCCGCGACAGGGCAGCCAACTCCTGCACATGGAGGGCCTAGGTGGCCGCAAGCTGTCCGTGCTTATGGTTGAAATGCTCGCTTTAATGGACGGACACATGACCTGTCTCCTGTTCGAACAGGTTTTCCTCGAGCATATGCCTGAGGACATTCGCCTGCTCCTCGCCGACGAGGATTTCACCGACCCCCGACGGCTGGCAGCCCGTGCGGACGTGCTATGGCAGGTGAAACAGCAGGGTGGCGCCACCATCAGCCAGGTGGTGGCCGGGCCCAGCCTCCACCAAAGGTGCGGCAGTGAAGCCTGCCATGAGCAACGCCGGCAAGGGTGAGTGTTGCTGTTACCACCAAAGATGGGGTTTCACGGCCCACTGATGCCGACCACCCTGCGCACATTCCGGGACACGCCTCGGCTGGCCGCCAGTAGTGGCTACTGCGGCTGGCCAGAAGCATCGCCTCCTCTACACCTGGGATCGTCATTCGGGGCAGCATTTTCTCATGGACACGGGAGCAGAAGTCAGTGTTTTTCCTCCATCAGGGGCCGCCACTTGTTCCAGAAAGAGGGGGCCTTCTCTGGCTGCCGCCAACGACAGCAACATCAAGACGTACGAGGTCCACACAATCCCGGTCATTTTCAACTCCTGTCACTTCACGTCGCCCTTTACTATCGCCGACGTCTCCCAACCGCTGCTGGGCGCTGATTTCCTCCGGGCGCAATTCTGAGACGTTTGAGACGATCGCCTTGCGCCACGCCGAATTGACTGCGCCACATCTCGGCTTGGTGACCTTCTCCAACGGGTACACCAGAATCTTGGCTGATTTCCCCGACATCATAACCCCCCCAGTTCACAACGGCCAGCCCCAAGCATGGGGTGAAGCACCATATCCCCACCACCGGACCGTCACTCCATGCACGTGCACACAGGCTCCCCCCCGGACAAGCTTCAACTGGCCAAAGACGAGTTCCACAAAATGGAGGAAACGGCCACTCAGACAGCCCGTGGGCATCCCCGCTTCACATGGTCTCCAAAGCGTCTGAGGGCTGGAGACCCTGTGGGGACTACCGCCATCTCAACGACATTACAATGGCCGACCGGTACCCTATCCCTCACATCCAGGACTTTACGGCCAATCTGAACTATGCCAAGGTTTTTTCCAAAATCGACCTGGTACGTGGCTACCGTCAGATTCCAGTCCACCGGACGACATCCCTAAGACAGCTCTCATCAACCCGTTTGGGCTCTTTGAGTTCCTATGGATGCCTTTCGGCCTCAAGAACACCGCCCAGGCTTTCTATATTAATTAAAGACATGATAACAAAGATTTTTTCCACTTACCCAGAAAATAAAGCAACCAAATTAAAATTTATATCTGATTTAGATCTTTCTCTCCCAATGGAATGTTGGCCTTCATAACAAGAGGAGTTGAGTATAGGAGCAAAGAGGTCCTTCTACAGTTGTACCGGTCCCTGGTGAGACCGCACCTGGAGTACTGTGTGCAGTTTTGGTCTCCAAATTTGAGGAAGGATATTCTTGCTATGGAGGGCGTGCAGCATAGGTTCACTAGGTTAATTCCCGGAACGGCGGGACTGTCGTATGTTGAAAGGCTGGAGCGATTGGGCTTGTATACACTGGAATTTAGAAGGATGAGGGGGGATCTTATTGAAACATATAAGATAATTCGGGGATTGGACACATTAGAGGCAGGAAACATGTTCCCAATGTTGGGGGAGTCCAGAACAAGGGGCCACAGTTTAAGAATAAGGGGTAGGCCATTTAGAACGGAGATGAGGAAGACCTTTTTCAGTCAGAGAGTGGTGAAGGTGTGGAATTCTCTGCCTCAGAAGGCAGTGGAGGCCAGTTCGTTGGATGCTTTCAAGAGAGAGCTGGATAGAGCTCTTAAGGATAGCGGAGTGAGGAGGTATGGGGAGAAAGCAGGAACGGGGTACTGATTGAGAGTGATCAGCCATGATCGCATTGAATGGCGGTGCTGGCTCGAAGGGCTGAATGGCCTACTCCTGCACCTATTGTCTATTGTCTATTGTCTATTTTTTCTCTCCCGTTTAGCTGTCCTCAATCTTAATTGGATCTCCCAGGATCGGCAAAATATTTTAAAAATAATCAGGTGACAAATCAAGGCTTGCAAAATGTAACTATCTCTCTGAAAAACTATAGGAAATATTATTAACGTGGTATATTTTAACTTATATTTAAAAAATTCTATGACATTAACCACCTCTGTAAAGTAATACAAAAAGATATTACTTTGAAATATTGCACAACTTAGTGAAAATGGAAGAGAATGAATATAAAATAAATGATTGTGAACTATCATATCATATCATATATATACAGCCGGAAACAGGCCTTTTCGGCCCTCCAAGTCCGTGCCGCCCAGTGATCCCCGCACATTAACACTATCCTACACCCACTAGGGACAATTTTTACATTTACCCAGCCAATTAACCTACATACCTGTACGTCTTTATGAATTAGGTAGTCTATTTACACTTAGGTAGCCCAAATACACCTAAGAATTTTAACAACTGTAAAACTTCATACGATGCTTTATATCATGTGCATGTTTAGGTCTATTATAGATACATTTTTGGTGATAACTACAACAGGGTAATGGGTCTGAGCTTATATTTTTCTTTAGCTAAGAACAAATTCCTGGCAGACCTCAGCAGGTCATGCAGAAACTGTGGTGGAAATGGATCGATTAAAGTTTGGGTCAGGGCTCTTCTTCAGACTCTTTCATTTCCCATAAGTCTTTTGTTTTTCCATCCCGTAACTCCCTGAGGATCAAGGATAACTTGTCTCCATTTGGGTTTTATTGCTTTGGAGTGTAGGAACCGCAGAATCTTCCACAGGTGGAGCAGGAGGTGCTTGGTAGGGTGGTCAAGTGGGCAGTTTTGGTAGTGATGTGTTTAACCCACTGTTCTTTTGCCGGGCTTCTATGAACTTACAATGAATGGATTTGAGGTTCTCAAAGCCATCCAGAATGCTCCTCCTCCATTTCGGATAGAGATGGGCTAAGGGTTTCCACAAATCAGTAGGGATGTTAAAGGTTTTAGTGGAGGCTTTGGGAATGTCTTTGAATTGTTTGTTCTGCCTACCTTCTATTCTCTTCCCCTGATCGAGCTGAGAATTGACTTCAGGAGTCTGGTCCTGTGCATGTAGACAACATGTCCTACTAGTAGAAGCTGGCTGAGTGTATTTCCCTGTGAACCTCAATAAATCAATTGAATTTCCTCAATGAAGGGGATGTGGTCTGGGAAAGGATTCTGGTATCACTTTGCTCATGCTGCCAGTGCTTTGGATAATTTTGAAGAGACATGGTTGGCTGTATCTCTGCAGAAGTCTAAGATACATGCGATCCATGAAGACTTGATTGTTTGGATTCAGAACTGGCTTAGTTTAGCTTAGCATCATGTTCAGCATGGATATTTCAGGCCCAAGGGCTTGTCTCTGTGCTGTACTGTTCTATGTCCTGGCTCTTTAATGGATCTACCACAGGTTGTTTACATCACTGAAATATCTGGAGGGCAAGGAACATTTGTTGCCATTGAGCGAAGTTTAAAGTCCTGATCTTCAAAAACTTTTGTTCTCCGAGAGCCAACGACTATGCCAGTGCTCTGAAGGTGATAGTAAAATTTACCATCAATGGCTGTCATCATTGAGACATGATTATCTCCGATAACGAGGAGAAGGCCTGCCGGGAGGAGGTGGCTGATCTGGCACTCTGGTGTCAGGACAACAGCCTCCTCTTGAATGTCACAAAAACTAAGGAGCTGATTGTAGACTTTAGAAGGGCTCAACATCCGAGGACGTACACGCCCCTGGAGATAAATGGGATTACTGTGGATAGGGTGAGCAGCTTTAAATACCTGGGAGTCCACATCACAGAGGATCTGACATGGACAACACACATTGCCACACTGGTGAGTAAGGCAAGGCAGCGCCTTTACCACCTCAGACAGTTGAGGAAATTCAGAGTCTCTCTGAGGATCCTTCAGTGCTTCTACTCTGGGGCTGTAGAAAGCATCTTGTCCGGAAACATCACAATCTGGTTTGGGAACAGCTCTGCCCAGGACAGGAACGCTCTGCGGAGAGTAGTGCGTTCGGCTGAACGCACTATGGGAACTACACTCGCCCCCCTGCAGGACCTATACGTCAGAAGCTGCAGATCCAGAGCCAGCAACATTATGGGGGACCCCTACCACCCCAGCAACGGACTGTTCCAACTGCTATGGTCAGGCAAACGCCTCTGCTGTCTGGCTGTGAAAACAGAGAGGATGAGACAGAGTTTCTTCCCACAGGCCATCAGGACTGTTCACTCTCATATCACCAGGGACTAAGTTAATTTACTGTATTCACTGTATTAATTTATTTTTTGTGTTAAAAAAAAAATTCTATTCTGTTTTGTAGTTTTAGCACATTTCACTGCACATCTTGTATATGCATGTGACAAATAAAGTTGACTTGACTTGGTTTGGAGAGTGGTTCGTGTTTCCCACATGGACCTTTACCGTTGGAGGGTGGTGTAATCCATTGAAAATAAGTTGGATGATAGATGGAATGCCCATTTATTCATCCATTTCAATAAATCCAAGTTGGTGCCCAAGCCAGGTGACTCTTTGTGTGCTGGTCACAGAAGTGGAACTGTAATCATGCATTATAATCACGCCACTCTTTTAACCTGTTCACTTCCAAAATGTTTTTACATTTGTATACTCTGCCCCGAGTATACTCGGAGTGGCACTGAACAGGTTAAACCTCGACTTCCACAACAGCATTTCCTACTTGAACTATGCTATTCCCTTTATCACCTATCTGTATACTGTGGATTGCTCGATTGTAATCATGCATAGTCTTTTCCATTGACTAGTTAGCGCGCACCAAAAACTTTTCACTGTACCTCGATACATGTGCCAATAAACTAAACTAAACTAAACTGAATGAGCTGACGTTTATTTGGAGCTTCTAGTTAAAATATGTGCAAATGCCAGCAACCTCTACATATTGCAGCAAGCAGCAATGCAGAAGCCTTCTGAATCCATCTCACAAATGGGCTCCTTATAGAATAAAATTAAACATTGAAAAAATAACAAATTACAGACACTCAATGTCTGAAATAAAAGCAGGAAATGCTGAAAGTAGCCAGCAGGTCACCCGTGGAGTGAGAATCAGAGCCTTTGGAGACACGAGGAACTACAGATGCTGGAATCGTGATCAAAACGTAAAGTTGGATAGATGACATTTTGGGTGGGGACCGTTCTTCAGAATACCTGAGGGAATACTTGTAGATGTGAGTCTATGTCAGAGCATGTTGACGATCAGCAGTCTGAAGAAGGGTCCCGACCCGAAACCTCAGCTATCACATTCCCTGCAGAAATGCTGCCTGACCCACTGAGTGTAGGTTTTAGTTTAGTCTGGAGATACAGTGCGGAAACAGGGCCTTCAGCACACTGAGTCAGCACCGACCAGCGATCCTAGCACATTAACACTGTCCTAGACACACTTGGGATAATTTACACTTATACCAAGCCAATTAACCTACAAACCTACAAACCTGTTTGGAGTGTGGGAGGAAACCGAAGATCTTGGTCACGGGGAGAACATACAAACTCCATACAGACAGCACCCATAGTCGGGATCGAACTCGGGTCTCTGGCGCTGCAAGCGCTGTAATAATAATAATATATTCCTTTATTCGTCCCACACCGGGGAAATTTACAGTGTTACAGCAGCAAAGTGGATAGCAAGAGAGCAAGAGATCATTCATTATAAATAAAAGATACATAAATTGTCATCAGTTTTCTGTGTGTTCTTAGCTGTTATTGTTGACTCGTCTGCTGGGAGCAGTGCTGGTTGTGCAGTCTCAGAGCAGCGGGAAGGAAGGACCTCCTATATCTCTCCTTCACGCACTTGGGGTGAAGGAGTCTGTCACTGAAAGAGCTACTCAATGCAGTGACAGTGTCCAGCATGGAGTGAGAGTCGTTGTCCAGCAGCGATGTTAGTTTTGCCATCATCCTCCTCTCCCACCACCTGTACTGAGTCGAGGGGGCAACCCAGGACAGAGCTGGCCTTCCTGACCAGCTTGTCGAGTCTCTTCCCTTCTGCCGCTGAGATGCTGCTGTTCCAGCAGACCACTCCATAGAAAATGGCCGATGCCCCCTGCACTCCAAAGGACCTGAGTCTCCTTAGCTGATAAAGTCTGCTCTGGCCCTTTCTGTATAGCGCATCGGTGTTTTCGGTCCAGTCCAATTTATTATTGAGGTAGACACCCAGGTACTTATAGGAATCCACCCTCTCAATGTCCATTCCCTGGATGTTCACCGGTGTCGGGAGGACCTGGCTGCGCCTGCGGAAATCTACCACCATCTGTCTGGTTTTCCCCGCGTTGATCCGGAGGCAGTTCCGCTGGCACCAATCCACGAACTCCTTGATCAGTTCATAATCAGTTCAACTTGATAAGGCAGCAACTCTACCGCTGCGCCACTGTGCCGCCCTTTTTATTGCAGCAAATTGTGTTTTGGTTAAGATCTGCCGTCAGAGCAGAAAGCAACTTAGCTTTCAGTTGCCGCAAGGATAGAGTGATGGAAAGGACATCGTTCAGTATGGGCTCAGGGTTGCCTTGCTGATGAAAATTCAATGATTCAATGATCCAATGAATCATTTTCACGACTCACAAACTCATGATACCACCAACCCTGTCTCTTCAAAATTATCCAAACCGCTGGCAGCATGAACAAAGTGATCCCAGAGACCTTTCCCAGACCCCAACCCCTTCATTGAGACTCTAACTACACTCAGCCAGCTTCTACTGGCAACACATTTTGTCTACATGCAGAGCAGCTGAACCAATGACAAAATCAAGTCTCCTTTATTCACACATGTACCTAGGTATACTGAACTGCAGATGTTGGTTGACACTGAAGGTAGACACAAGGCAGTAGGTGTCACCACGTTTGTATCGCAGTAGGTGTCTCCACATGGGTCGCCACATTTTGAGGCCGACAAAATTGCAAAGGTTCACTGAACAATCCCATCTACTGTCTGCCACCGCATGTGGCAGCAGACTCCCTCCCCCCCAGGTCCCTACTTCAGTCTCATTGTTGCTCCACATTTATTGCCGGCTTGCCGCTCTAGCTCAGTTGGAGATCTTTCCCGCACATGGAGGGGTCTTTGTAAAAATTTCTGGCTGGCCATTCAATTCAAAGGCAATTGGGGAACAACGATAATTGTTGACCTACCCAGCAAAGCCCAGATCCTTGAAACCTTAACAAATAAAATATGTCACTGCTCGAATGAACATAAATGGTTACTGAATGTCACAATTATCTTTCATTTCCTCCAGTTTGTCAAGCTCCGTCATTCCATCCAGTCCCACTGTCTTGCAAATGTAAACACTTCAGAGAAAGCAGCATGATAAGTGCATATTTAGATCCTTTCAGTGGAAAAATGGTTAAAATCCCAGAAACGAATATGGACAAGCCGCACTTACCACACTGGAGATGTACTCCAGATGACTGGTCTAATAATCACATGCAGAGCAGTTCCTATCTTAGCACAGCAGTATGCGAATTTGAAATCAATTTAAAATAAAAATCTTAAAGCAAAGCAGTGGCATCAGGAAAAGAGGCTTTGAATTTGCTTTTAAAACCCTGCTGAGTCAGGTTTTTCAGAGGTTGATAGTGAGGAACTCAGCAATGGTATTGACATTGAAGGTCAATGGTACATAAGTAGAGAAACAGTGTGACCATTTCTGGCTGCCCTGAGACATCTTTGCTTCTTCCACCATGGTTCTTGGTGCAATGTTCCATGGACACTCACTGGAGCAGTTGTAACGTTTGATAGCTACAGGGAAGAAGGATCTCTTGTGGCGTTCTGTCCTGCATCTTGGTGGAACCAGTCTGTTGCTGAAGGTGCTTCTCAGGTTGACCAGTGTGTCACGGAGGGGGTGAGTTGTATTGTCCAGGATGTTCCGCTGTTTGAGGAGTATCCTCCCCTCCAAGATTACCTCCCATGAATCCAACTCCAAAGTCCATGCCAAACAGTGATCACCCATACACTAATTCTATACTACACACTAGGAATAATGTACAGAAGCCAATGAACCTACAAACCTGCACGTCTTTACAATGTGGGCGAAAACGGGAGCATCAGGCCAAAACCCATGCAGTTAAAGAGAGAACATACAAACTCTGTGTAGGAGCCATTTTGCGTTTATTTGATATTTTTGGAATATTATTATATTACTTGTATCCTGCAGTATTTTGGACACTAAGAGGTTAATGCTATGCTTACGTATGGGCTGGGCGGAGTCGGAGAGCGACCAGTTTTGATGTGTGTTCGACAGTTCGAGCTAAGAAGCGGCTGATAGAAGTACAGCCAAAGGAAGTAGCCGAGATGTAATTGGTTGAAGAACCTACTGACAAGAAGATCAGTAAGAAATCTCTGACGAAGATAACTTTTGGCAGTTCGTATTAATTACGTAAATTACGGTAGGATATAGATTTTTGCCAAGTGACTCAATAACAAGTCGATGACAAGAGCTTTGCCAATATGTTATATTGCAACTTCAAATAAAACGACTAACTAATTTAAACGTCGTGGAGGTCTCTGTTATTGTGATTGCTTGCGTCAGAAACTATCGTTTCACCTAAGCTACGTCAGCAGCAGCTTGGAGCTAATTTGATAGATGAGTAGCTGGCCGTAATACTCTGCAAAGATAGCACGTATAGTCAGGATCAAACCGTGTCTCTTGTGCTGTAAGGCAGCAATATTGCTGTGCCACTGTCTTCTCTTCCCTTCCTGTTTTCCTTCTTTCTGCTTTCTTTTTCCTTGTTAACCAAGCTCCTTCCCTTCGCCCCACTCTTTTAACCTTCCTCACTCTCCTCCCATTACCTCATCTATCCTATCTTCCTTTCTTATTTCCTTCACTTTTTTGCTCAATCTTTCTTTGCCCTCAACATCTTCTCGATGCATACCTCACTCCTTCATACCACCTCCTCCCCCACCAATCTTGCCCTCAGCTCCAACATTCCACTCCAGCCAAGGATTACGATATCGGTATGCATGTTTAGTTTTAGGCTTAGGTTTATTATTGTCATAGACAATAGGTGCAGGAGTAGGCCATTCGGCCCTTCGAGCCAGCACCGCTGTGTACTAAGGTATCATGAAAAGCTTAGTTTTGCATGCTATCCAATCAAATCGGACAATAATAGACATAAATACAGTCAAGACAAACTGAAGTATATATCAGACATAAATACAGTCAAGATAAACTCAAGTGCATTAGGTAGAGTGCAGGGAAAGGTATAGAGTGCAGAATATGGTTCTCTAGCATAACAGTTTCAGAGACAAAGTCTAATGTCTGCAAAAACGTAGAGGAGAATCCAATTATACCTTAACTTACGGTAGGACGATTCAGAAGCATGATGTCAGAGGGGAAGAAGATGCTTCTGAATGTGGTGGTGCATGCTTCCCAGCTTCTGCATCTTCTGCCTGACGGGAGCAGGAAGAAGAAGGACCAGGATGGGACAGGTCTTTGATTATCTTGGCTGGTTTCCCGTGGTAGCACAAAGTGTAGATGGACTCAATGGGGGCTCGTCTGGACAGTGTTATGGACTGGGCTACATCAACAACTCTGCAATTTCTTGCAGTCTTAGGCACATTTTTCCCAAACCAAGCTGCAACCCAACAGGATGCTTTCTCTGGTGCATCTGTAGAAGTTTGCAAGAGTCATTGGAGACATGCTGAATTTCCTCAGCCTCCTGAAGAAGAAGAATATCTCAACCTTGCAGCCTCTTCTACCAGTACTCTCAATCTTGCTCTCTCCTGTAATTTCACATTTTATTTTCACTTCCCTCCATCGCTTAATCTCACTTGAATATCAAGTAATCTTTAAACACCTGAAAGCTGCTAAGAAAGTTGAAATTTGTTGCACCTCAGGCTTGTGATGCTCTCTCCATTACGGGAAGTCCCGAAAATTGTTCATAAGACTTTCCAGTCAATAACAAAAGCCTGCAAGGAGAAATGTTTCTGAGAAATTGTGTTGAAATGTGGGCAGTTATGCATTGCAAAACCATGTCAACCACATACAGTACCTTATGCTGGCAACCGCATCAAAGAGAAATTAAACATACTCAGCTTGTTCTCCTGCCAGGCTTACTGGATGTGCCAAGCAGGCCCAAGTGCCTGTGAGGTCAGGCCTGGCTGTGAACAATGTATCTAAATCTACAATATTGTGACATTATGGCGAGTCCAGAAACTTGTTGGTTGTAGAAGAAGTTTATTGCAGCCGCAATATTCGAATACAGAGTTAAACAACAAGGTAAAGGACAACCATCAAAAACTTATTGTCTTCTTCGAAGACTTCGCCGAACTAACTATTTCGGGCGCCAAACGCGCACATGACATCGCTGGCCAATCAACGATGTCGCTCCCTGGACCAATCCCCATGGTCGCGTTCACACGTGACCTCGCTGGCCAATCCGAGGGTTCGACGACCTGGACCATTCTCTATGGTCGCTACATGACCCCCCCAGAACCCGAGGTGCGGAACCTAGCAGGGAGCCGGATTTCGCGACCATAACGAGTACGGAGAGGGACAGCCTGAACCACAGGAGCCGGGGGTTCCGGACTTGGCGGAACAGCCGGAACGGGAGGTCGTGGAGGAACTACCGGAATGGGGGGTCCTGGAGGAACTGCCGGAACGGGGGGCCCTGGAGGAACTGTCGGAACGGGGGGTCCTGGACTGAGCGGAACTAACGGAGGTCGGCCTCTCCTAGGGGTTTGACCGACCAGGACTGGTTGATCCGGATCCAAATGTGCAGGTTTGAGCCGGGACACCGAGACGAGCTCACTCTTGCCGCACATGTCTAAGGTGAAGGTAGCCGTTCCCTTACGCAAAACCCGGAACGGCCCTTGATAGACCCTCTGCAACGGGGCGCGATGGGAATCTTTTCGCAGAAAAACGAACTCACAGTCCTTCAGGGAAGGCAGTTCATGTACCATGGGACACCCATGACGTGAAGTCGGAACTGGAGCCAGGGAGCCCACCCGTTCCCGGAGAGATGCTAACACTGATGGGACTGTAGGCAGCTGGTCTGAAGGGTCCGGAAACAGATCTCCGGGTACTCGAAGTGTCGAGCCATATACTAGCTCTGCGGACGACGCACCGAGATCTAGCTTAGGAGCAGTCCGGATGCCCAAAAGAACCCAAGGGAGCTGGTCTACCCAGTCCGGGCCTTCAAGCCTTGCACTGAGGGACGCCTTAAGTTGGCGGTGGAACCTTTCTACGAGTCCATTTGCCTGGGGGTGATATGCAGTCGTGGGTTGTAACTTGGACCCGTACAGTTCTGCGAGCGCGGCCCAGAGGGACGAAGTGAATTGTGGGCCTCTGTCAGTGGTAATAACTGCCGGGACCCCGAAACGAGCTACCCAATGAAGGGCCAAAGCCCTAGCACAAGAAGCTGACGAAATATCAGACAGTGGGAAAGCCTCTGGCCACCGGGTGAACCGATCCACCACCGTGAGGAGGTGGGTGTAGCCCCGGGAGGAAGGCAAAGGACCGACCAAATCCACGTGGATGTGGAAAAAACGAACAGCCGGGACCTCGAAATCCTGTACGGGGGGCTGGACATGGCGCTGGACTTTAGCGGTCTGACAGGGAACGCAGGCACGCGCCCAACCCGCTACCTGTTTCCGTAGGCCATGCCAGACAAACCGAGCTGCTACCAAAGCAGAGGTGGAGCGGATGGACGGGTGCGCCAGCCCATGAATGGCATCGAAAACCCGGCGCTGAAGGGAGGGCGGTACTACCGGCCTGGGACGGGGAAGAGAAACATCGCACCAGACTTTTGTGCCTTCTGACCCACAAGCTACCTGGGCCAACTTCAATCCCGAAGTGGTGGACTGGTATGCCGAAGCGGTATCCGCTAGAAGCTGTGCCTCCGCAAGCTCTTGGGGATCCACTTCGCAGTCCACCGCCGAAATAGGGGGAAAAGCAGGTCTAGACAGGGCGTCAGCAACGACATTAAGCTTACCCGCGACATGACGGACATCGGTGGTGAATTCGGAGATAGCAGTCAGGTGCCGCTGCTGGCGGGCCGACCATGGGTCAGACAATTTGACAAAAGCAAATGTTAATGGTTTATGGTCCATAAAGGCCACAAATGGGCGGCCCTCAAGGAAGTACCTGAAATGACGAACAGCTAAATAGAGGGCCAAAAGCTCTCGGTCAAATGCGCTATACTTCAGCTCAGCCGAATTTAGTTGCCGGCTGAAAAACGCCAAAGGCTGCCAACGGCCACCGACCTGCTGCTCCAGAACCCCGCCCACCGCCACGTCAGAGGCGTCAACCGTCAGGGCCGTGGGGGCGGAGGGGCTCGGGTGGACCAACATGGTGGCGTCTGCCAAAGCTGCCTTAGCTGCTGTAAAAGCCGACTCTGCGGCCGGGGACCATATCAACTCTACCAGATTCCCTGCAAGGCACTGGAAGAGCGGGCGCATGACTCGCGCAGCTGCCGGAACGAACCGATGGTAGAAATTAACCATACCTACGAACTCCTGTAGTCCTTTTACTGTGGTGGGCCTAGGAAATGCCCGGATAGCCTCCACCTTTTCGGGCAAAGGGGAGGCGCCGGCAGGGGTAATTCTGTGCCCTAGAAAATCAAGAGCAGGAAGGCCGAATTGACATTTGGAGGGTTGGATTATGAGCCCGTGGTCTTGGAGCCGCTGGAAAACGGTCCGCAAGTGGGCCTGGTGTTCCTGTACTGAGGTGCTGGCAACCAGGATGTCGTCTAAATAAATAAACAAAAAGGGTAAATCCCGGCCCACGCGGTCCATCAGTCGTTGGAAAGCCTGTGCCGCGTTCTTTAAACCGAAAGGCATACGCAACCATTCAAACAACCCGAATGGAGTAATCGTTGCAGTTTTCTGTATGTCCTCCGGTCGCACCAGGATCTGGTGGTATCCTCGCACCAAATCGATTTTGGAGAACACCACCGCTCCTTCCAGCCCAGATGAAAAGTCCTGTAGGTGCGGTATGGGGTAGCGATCAGCCGTGGTGACAGCATTGAGACGCCGATAATCGCCACATGGTCTCCAACCCCAGATGCCTTGGAGACCATATGTAACGGCAAGGCCCACGGGCTGTCAGACTGACGAACAATTCCCATTTCCTCCATCTTCCTGAACTCTGCCCGTGCCACCACCAGTTTGTCTGGCGGTAGCCTCCTGGCCCGAGCGAAAACAGGAGGGCCTTCGGTGCGGATGTGATGGACCACGCCGTGCTTGGCCGAAGACGTGTCAAAACGTTGAATGAGCAGCTCTGGAAACTCCGCCAGAATCTCAGCATACGAGTCGGGGGCCGCGATGACGGCCTGGACAGTAGGGCTGGGCGAGGAGGCGATTGTCGGAGCGACGTGCTCATCTTCGGCGGAGGGTCGGAGGTCGTTACCGCGGACATCAGGGACCAGTGAAAAAGCCCAGAGAAAATCTGCTCCCAAGATCGCTTGTTTGACGTCGGCTATGATGAATGGCCATTCGTACGTGCGGAGGCCTAACACAAGGGACATCTTCCGTATACCGAAAGTGCGAATTGGGCTGCCATTAACCGCGATGAGGGTGGGACCTGTCTTACCCGATCTGGTTTCGAGGTCGGTCGGCGGCACTATACTGACGATGGCTCCCGTGTCCACCAAAAATTCTGTGTCCGTGAATCGATCATGGACATAGAGGCGCCGGTTCTGGCCAATCGTAACTGCCCCTATGTACGATCGGCCGAGGCATTTCCCGCGAAGGTACAAGGTGAGCGGCAGTTGCGGGATTCGCTACCCCATCGTAGGTGATAATAGCACCAGCCGCGCTTGTGCGGATCTTTTTGGCGGGCTTTCGGAAAATTGGCGGGAGACGTGGCGCCATCTTGCCGTCGCTGTGGCGTGGTCACTGATGTCGAGACCTTGTTGATCGAACCGCTTGCCTGGTCCTTTGCCTTGTTTTTAGCCGCTATGAGCACGTCCGCTTTCGCTGCATATGCTTCGGGGTCCTTAAAAGAACAATCCGTGAGCAGCAGTCGGACATCCTCAGGAAGCTTCTCGCGGAATGCCTGTTCGAACATAGGGCAATCCGTATGCTCACCGGCTAGCATCATCATTTCGGACATGAGGACGGAAGGCAGTCGGTCTCCAAGATCCGGTAGGTGCAGAAGTCTTGCCGCACCACCATGCTTATTAAACCCGAAGATTCGCAGTAATACTTTCTTCAGGGCCTCGTGCTTGCTTTCCGCAGGTGGATTAACGATGAACCGCATCACGCGCGTGGTCGTCTCCGATGATAGAGCGCTGACGAGGTAGTAATACCTCGTGGAGTCGTCCGATATCTTCTTTATATGAAATTGAGCTTCGGTGTGTATAAACCAAGATTGCGGTGCGTGCGTCCAAAACCACGGAATGTGAACGCTTACCGCGCTTGACTCCGGTGTGCCCGGCGCGGCCATCGCCGACGAGGCGTCGGGTCCCTGCATAGTCGGTGATCATCCAGATCACGTCGGGGTCACCAATATGGCGAGTCCGGAAACTTGTTGGTTGTCGAAGAAGTTTATTGCAGCCACAATATTCGAATACAGAGTTAAACAACAAGGTAAAGGACAACCATCAAAAACTTACTGTCTTCTTCGAAGACTTCGCCGAACTAACTATTTCGGGCGCCAAACGCGCACATGACATCGCTGGCCAATCAGCGATGTCGCTCCCTGGACCAATCCCCATGGTCGCGTTCACACGTGACCTCGCTGGCCAATCCGAGGGTTCGACGACCTGGACCATTCTCTATGGTCGCTACAACATTTTAATGAAAACTATTTCATAACGGCTGAGATTTTATTCACCCATAGGGATTAATAACAGACTTCAGAAGTGTACCACAAATACAAACTTAAACTGTGTGGTGGTCCAGATACTTGAGCACACACGAGTGGGCCCCGGTGGCTAAGTCCATCGATCAATGGTGCTCCAGATGTTGAGCCATGGACTTCAGAAGCATCAAACCAGCATGCCATGAGCAAGCAAGCAGTGCAGGACCCCCAGGCAAGTTTATCAGAAAGAAGGATCAAAGACCAAAATTATATTACACCAACAAAGGCCCTAAGACATGTTCCCGCAGGAGATTCAAAAATAGGAGAGGGAGAAATTTAGGAAGAAGAGATGTGGCTTGGAGAGGTAGTACCTGGAAGGTAGTTTACTTTAGTTTAGTTAGAGATACAATGTGGAAACAGGCCCTTCGGCCCATTGAGTCGTCACTGTCCAGCGATCCCCGCATACTAACACTACCTTACACACACTAGGGACAATTTACAATGATACCAAGCCAATTAACCTACAGTCCTGTACATCTTTGGAGTGTGGGAGGAAACCAGCGATCCCGGATAAAACCCATGCAGGTCATGGGGAGAACTTACAAACTCTGTACAGACCAGCACCCATAGTCAGGATTGAATCTGGGTCTCTGGCGCTGTAAGACAGCAAATCCACCACTGCACCGTCCTTGTCAGAAAGGATCAAGAAGAATAGAAGCCATAACTGGACTTCTCCAGTTATGGCTTCTATTCTGTGCTGAATGCTGTGCTTGGTGGTAAGATTGCCTAATCAGTGTCAAGGGTGAGAGCAAGTGGACTGTGGCATCGGTAAGAAGGTTTTTACCAGCTTCACTTTCATATTTCCATATTTCCTTATGCTACAGAATGTGCTCATTTTGGCCTATCAAGTCCATGGTTGCTCACAGAGCAATCCTAGTCTCCCGCTATTTTTCTCTGTGATTTAGTCTATCCTCCCTTCCCCCACACCTCCCATACCCATCAACAACTTCAGTTTTGCTGAAGAGAACTTGCACAGTGCCGACAAAACTGAGGGCACCACAATATCGTCAATGGGGTATTTAATTATCCAGCCACCTACTTCAAGTTTGAGATCTGAAAAGATGAGGTTAGAAATTGATGAGGCCATAAAATGTGGCAAAATGGCACATATGAGGGGAGGGGGGAGGGGGGGAGTGGTGGGGATACATGCTTTGTTTTTATATCATTATATCATTATGGTGTGATTTAAATACCCTGTGTCTGAGTCAGTGTTTGTGGTTACAGTATTGACCTTGGGAGTGTAGTTGCCAAAAAACGAGCAGTGCTAACTTAGGTCACCACTGCAAGCAGACATTTATAAAAGTCATTTTAAAACATGGGAACCATCGCAGCAGCCATGGCTGCAAAGGCATGGGAATGGGCACACCATTTCAAGCATGCAGATGGGCGGAACAGTGGCACAGAGGTAAAGTTGCTGCCTTGCAGTGCCAAAGATCCGGGTTCAATCCTGACTACGGGTGCTGTCTGTACAGAGTTTGTACATTCTACCCGTGGCCTGCGTAGGTTTTCTCCGGATACTCCAGTTTACTCCCACACTCCAAAGACTTACAGGTTTGTAGGTTACAGAGCATGACAATTTGTAACTCATTACATCATGGGAATGCGAATGATCTATGACTTTGATGTAAATCAATTATAGGATTTCACTTTAAATAGAGGTTCGTACGTTCTCCCCGTGACCCAAGTGAGTTTTCCCTGGGTGCTCCGATTTCCTCCCACATTACAAAGTTGTATAGGTTTGTCGGCTAATTGGCTTGGTAAAATTGTAAATTGTCCCTAGTATTTGTAGGATAGTGCCACAAATGGCAGTGGAGGTCAAGTCAATGGATATGTTTAAGGTGGAGATTGACAGATTCTTGATTAGTAATGGTGTCAGGAGTTATGGGGTGAAGGCAGGAGAATGGGGTTGAGAGGGAAAGATAGATCAGACATTATTGAATGGTGGAGTAGACTTGATAGGGCAAATGGCCTAAATCTGCTCCAAGTATGAACTTATGAGCTTACATGTGCAGGGATCGTTGGTCGGCGCGGATTCGGTAGGCCGAAGGGCCTGTTTCCGTGCTGTATCTCTAAACTAAACTAAACTAAATCGTCTTTATAAACTTATAGAAACCCCTATTGTATCACAATTGCTCCCTAATGGTAACTATGACTAGCAGGAATACTATGGTTTTTAACTTGACCACACAGTATTTAGGTTAGGCAGCCAGCGTAGTGAAAGTAGGTTGCTCACTATTTTTTGACCACATACACTTGGCCCAGGAAATTCGTGATACAGTTTCAAATCTTCTATGTTACAATACTAATATTTTTATTAAGGCAATTCAATTCCTGTGCTGGATGATGGTAATCATATTCGAGCAGTCAGTCAGACTCTATCTACGATATATCCAAGTAAATTAGAAGAAAATTTAGAACAGACTTTTGGATTTTCAACAAAGCCTCTCTGGCTGTGACCATTAAACAGCTACATAAGACTGTCTACCATCCTTTTGCTGGAATTATAAATAAATGAATCAAAAATCCTTTAATTTCCTATCAGAGATTTGCAGCAGTATCTGGATTAAAGGCCGTCACATGTTTCTCTGGCAACTCAAAAATAGTTTCCAGTCAGTTTTCTTCGGTACAGAATGTTCATTTATTATCATTATTATTATTATTACACTTCTTCCTTCTCTTCATTCTCCTCTTCTTCCACTTCTTACTCTTTTTTCCTCTTCTTCTACTTCCTTAGAAGGCTTAGGAAGTTCATTATGTCTCCAACAACTGTCACCACCTTCTACCAATACACGCAGAAAACATTTTATCAGGATGCATCACAGCTTTTTTTTGGTGGAGAGCTCCAATCAAGACCGCAAAAAGGTGCAGAGAATTGTGGACGCAGCCCAAACCATCATGCAAACCAACCTCCCTTCTGTTGACTGCATCTACACCTCACCCTGCCTCGGCAAGGTCATCAGCATAATCAAGGAAAAGTTGCACCCCAGCCATTCCCTCTTCTCCCCTAAAAGAGATGCACAAGTGTGAAAATGCACACCTTCAGATTAAGGGACAGTTTCTTCCCAACTGTTACCAGGCAAATGAACCATGCTATCAACAATTAGGGAGCGGTCCTGAGCTACCATCTACCTCATTGAACTATCTTTAATCGGACTTTATCTTGCACTAAATGTCATTCCCTTTACCCTGTCTCTCTATGCTGTGGATGGCTTGATTGTAATCATGTGTAATCATTCCACTGACTGGATAGCACGCAACATAAATGTTTTTCGCTGTGCCTTGGTACACGTGTTAATAAACTATATTAAATTTCTTCTTCGTCCTCTTTCTCTTCTTCCTCCTCCTCGTCCCCCCTCAGATACTTGCACTCAGATTTTGCAGGTTCTGTGGTAACTAATGAGGCCAGGATGAGAACTGCAGACCATTCACTGATGGGGCTGGTGATGGATCATGGGGTAGGCAAGTGAGTAATTTGTGAGCCAGTGTCTTTCTTCTGCTGTTTACATAAGGCTTCTCTGTGCCCCTGATGCATGCCCTTGTGGTTCTCAATACCATTCTCAAAGCTCCTTCTTCACTCTGAGCTGATTCCCAGGAATCAATGGGGCGATGCGTGTAATGGGGCGATGGTGTGGCAAATTGGATTAGTAAATATGCAGATGATACTAAGATAGGTGGAGTAGTTGATAGTGAGGTAGATTTTCAAAGTCTACAGAGAGACTTGGGCCTTTTGGAAGGGTGGGCTGAAAGATGGCAGATGGAGTTTAATGCTGATAAGTGTGAGGTGCTGCATTTTGGTAGGACAAATCAAAATAGGACGTACAGGGTAAATGGTAGGGAATTGAGGAATGCAGTGGAACAGAGGGATCTGGGAATAACTGTGCATTGTTCCCTGAAGGTGGAATCTCATGTGGATAGGGTGGTGAAGAAGGCGTTTGGTATGCTTGCCTTTATAAATCAGAGCATCGAGTATAGAAGTTGGGATGTAATGTTAAAATTGTACAGGGCATTGGTGAGGCCGAATCTGGAGTATGGTGTGCAGTTCTGGTCGCCAAATTATAGGAAGGATGTCGACAAAATGGAGAGGGTACAGAGGAGATTTACTAGAATGTTGCCTGGGTTTCAGCACTTAAGCTACAGAGAGAGGTTGAACAGGTTGGGTCTTTATTCTTTGGAGCGTAGAAGGTTGAGGGGGGACTTGATAGAGGTTTTTAAAATTTTGAGAGGGACGGACAGAGTTGACGTGGGTAGGCTTTTCCCTTTGAGAGTGGGGAAGATTCCAACAAGGGGACATAGCTTCAGAATTGAGGGACAAAGGTTTAGGGGTAACATGAGGGGGAACTTCTTTACTCAGAGGGTGGTGGCTGTATGGAATGGGCTTCCGGTGGAAGTGGTGGAGGCTGGCTCGATTTTATTATTTAAGAGTAAATTGGATAGGTATATGGATAGGAGGGGATTAGAGGGTTATGGTCTGAGTGCAGGTAGATGAGACTAGGTCAGGGAGAATGGTCGGCGTGGACTGGTAGGGCCGGACAGGCCTGTTTCCATGCTGTAGTTGTTATATGTTATATGTTATATGTTATATGTGTTTTTGAGTAGATCCTTCAATATTTCTTTCTGTCTATGTGGTAACATCTTCCCATGATAGACCTCAAAAAGTCTGGTGTCAAGCATGGGAATGAGATTGCCTATGTATAGTTGGGGCCTCAATGCCAAGGATGCTGGCCTGGCAGAGTCCACTGATGTTAGTTCACTTATCTTACCAGTAGATTGGGTGGACTTTGCACAGGGCAGGTCTTGAGGGCAGACACAAAATGCTTGAGTAACTCAGCGGGACAGGCAGCATCTCTGGAGAGAAGGAATGGGTGACGTTTCGAGTCGAGATCCTTCTTCGTACTCCTTGTCTTGAGGGCATTTCTCCAGAGACTTGAGGTACTTGCACGCCTCAGAAACGTATAGGAGGACAGATCAGGACTGACCCGTAAACCATTGTGGGGGCGTGGCTGCGTTCTGCAGCTGCGGCTCACCGGCAGTCTCTCTGTCTTTTTTTTTTGTTTTTGTCTTTGTTATCGTTTAAATGTTTCTTTTGATTTATTTTTAACTCTGTATATGTGGGGGGGGGGGGGGGGGGGGTGGTGGGGGGGGGGGGTGGTGGGGGGGTGGGGGAAACCTTTTTTTCCAATCTCCTCCTCAACGGAGATGCGACCTTTACCGTGTTGTGTCTCCGTTCGCGCTACGGCCTAACACCGTGGAGTCGGCGGCCTCCAGCTGGGATCAACCTTGAAGACTCCGGTCGCAGGGCCTGGACTTACCATCTCGGAGGCTTCAGCCGTGGGCCCTGCAGACCGCAACATCTGGAGTTCGCAGGTCCCTGGCTGGCGACCGGCTTTCGGGAGCTCCAGCCGTAGCAGCTTCGACCGCCCCGAAGCGCGAGGTTTGATTGACCCGCTCGCAGGCCCCTCATCGCCCTGCGTGGCCTGGCCGCGGCACTTTCCATCGCCCGGTGGGGGCTCAGGACCTTCATCGGCCTGCTCGGCTCGACTCGGCCCTGGGACTTTCCATCGGCCGGTGGGGGCTTCAAAAGTCGGGAGCCTCGATCGCCTCGTGGCACCACGGGAGAAGAATGAGGAGGAGATAAGACTTTTCTTTGCCTTCCATCACAGTGAGGGTGTGCCTGGAGCAATCACTGTGATGGCTGTTTGTGTTAAAAATTGTAATTGTGTGTCTTGTGTTCTTTATTGTCTACTGCCGGACACTGACGTGAGAGGACGCTGGTGCTATTTGTTCGCCGCTTCGTCGTCAGGACAGTTCGTTTGTTTGTTTTTATGTCTAGACTGTTTTTGTAAAGCGTCTTTGAGCATCTGGAAAAGCGCTATATAAAATAAATGTTTATTATTATTATTATTATTATTATTAGTTTTGTACCAAACCCAAGGTCTTGATTTTCAAATTATCTTTTCTTCAATCAATGCACATTGAAGGTGATGGATCAATATCTGCCTTTATCAGGCTGCGGCCCCCAAAGAATGGGAAGTCATCTACGTTTTCCCAGGTAATGTTAACAGAGGGCACAGTTATGCATTGGTAGCAGTGGCAAAGGGCCTTGGTCTTGTGGACATTGAGTGTGAGGCCCATCCTCATGGCTTTCACTGAATAAGTCAACAATAAGTTGGAGGTTGACCACACAAGCAAGCACAACTTCTGCAAACTACGACTTGATTACTGAAGCTAAAGTGACCTTAGTTCAGGGGTGTAGTCTCTGCAAAGTGTTTGGAACTAATGGGCTCCTCTTAATTCCACCATAATTTGTTCTTGTGACGCATGGCTTCACTACCAAATGGAACCAGGTTTGGCTGATCAGAGTGAAGAGGAGATGGAGGATCCAATTAACCAAAGACATAAGACATTTATGGATTGGAAGCTCTATCATTCCTGAAAAGAAAAGAATGGCTGAAGGCTGAAATGCAGCAGAAGCCCTTTTAACTCGAGAAATTGTGGATGGTGAGGGTGCAGGAGGCACAGCAACTTATTGCCAACCATGACAGATGGGTTCTTAAGTATTGTAAAAGTCAAACAGGAAGACTGTGATGCCTTCAATGGAACACTTCAAAGATCTCCACAAACACAACTCTGCACTTGACACAAGCATCCTTGACTCCAACTCATGCCAAAATATTCGAGCATGCCTTACTTCCATTCCCGACTGACAAAATTCTTTGGCCAGACGTTAGCTGGAGGTCTGCGATGCGTGTTTTTGAGTTTTGATACACTGCAAGTATCTGAGGGGAGTTGTGAGCGCCACACTGTAGGAAAGGTATGCTGGGTCATAGTCGTACAGCATGAAAACAAGCCCTTTGGTCCAACTTTCCCATGCCAACCAAGATGCCCCATCTGTACTATCCTCTTGCTATCATCCATGCAGATGTTATGCCCACATGGAATTTGTGCAGGGTTGTGCAGGGTTACTAAATTGGATGTGAACCCAGCCGACATGCATTTACTTTATTTTTCACCCTTAATTCATCAGACTGTAAATTATCCATAAAAGGGATTAATACAATCATTATTTCATTTTAATTTAGCGTAATCGCAAAAAGTGAAAACAATCATCAATGATCAATTAACAATTATCAATTTACCTGAAATTGACAATTTAAGTAATTAGTAGGTCGTTGACATCTTGGCAAATATGAGCAATGCACAAAGCAGAGTTACCTAACACAGACTTCTAGTTTATGTTCGTGGATTACTCAACTTGCTACCAACCAACTCTTCCTTCAAGAAATCAGATGGAAAAATTTAGGCTGAGATGCAAATCTAAAAAGCCTACGGCTAGGCACCTGGCCTGATGGCAGTTTTCTGATAGTGAACAGGTGTCGGAAGGCTTAACGGACTCAAACCAGCCTAGAAGAAGAAAATTAAACCATTTCCCTCTGCTGGGGAGAGTTGTCATGCTTCTGGGGTCCCTGTAGATCCCACAACATGAGCAGTGGTCCTGAGGCCTCATTTTAACAAGGTCTCTTGTTTACCCCTACAGCCATTATGACTCCAAGAAAAGTTCTACCCAAAAGTTTGACTGTACACTTCTTCCACATATGCTGCCTTATCCGTTGAGTGCACTTTGTGCACTTTGTGTTTTAAGCTCCTAAATTAGAGGAGCAGAATTAGGCCATTCGACCCATCAAGTATATCTGCCATTCAATCATGGCTGATCTATCTCTTCCCCCAACCCCATTCTCCTGCCTTCTCCCCATAACCCCTGACACCTGTACAAATCAAGAATCTATCTATCTCTGCTTTAAAAATATCCATATACTTGGCCTCCCCAGCTTTCTGTGGCAAAGAATTCCACAGATTCACCACCATGTGACTAAAAAAATTCCTCCTCATCTTCCTAAAGGAATATCCTTTAATTCTGAGACTTGGACCTCTAATCCAAGACTCTCCCACTAGTGGAAACGTCCTCTCCACATCCACTCTATCCATGTCTTTCACTATTCGGTACGTTTCAATGAGGTCCCCCCTCATTCTTCTAAACTCCAGTGAGTACAGGCCCGGTGCCATCAAATGCTCATCGTATGTTAAGCCACTCGTTCCTGGGATCATTCTTGTCAACCTCCACTGGACTCTCTCCAGAGCCAGCACATCCTTCCACAGATTAGCCAAGAGCATAGGCTGGGTTGAAGATCCTCCTTCTTTGCCTCCCATGCAGATTAATTTAATTTTGTACCTATTTCAGAGGAAGGGGAAAATTTACGTGAGGAAATCAATACTTAAATAAAGGCTTTGCTAAAATATTTTAAACTTTCATTTCAGCTGATTGGAAGGGTTTCAGCTAGATGTGATGGAAGTGAGAACATGGGATGAAATGGTTATAGCCCCAAAAGAGAGGTAAGAAGTAAAGGGACTAAACTGACTGGTATAGCTGTGTGAAATGCGATTGTCCAGGTGTAATGTATAAACAGTCACACCTGCTAAATAGCCTGTTTGAATTTCTGGAATGATTCAACCAAATTCCAGTTTTGTAGTAAAAATAGTAATTTTTCAGAGGAACTAATTTATTGGCCTTCATCTCAGATATAGGGGCGCTTTGTAGAGATGTGTTTAGATTGCGGTGTTAGTGCCTTTGTGTTGCATTTCTCTTCTTGATTTACATTTTTCTCTTAACTTCATGATCTTAGCTTCTTTTATTTGCAGCAGTAATTATGAATTGCTTAAATTGTTCCCGAGAAAAGCTAATAGTTTGGAAAGTGGCCAATATATCCAAAGGAGTCCATACTTGGGATTTTTTGTGGAAACATTAGTTTATATCCATAAGAGCTTCCTCCTACTCTAATTATCACCTCCCACCATGTTTAGAGATACAGCAAGGAAACAGGCACTTCCACCCACCGAGTTCATGCTGATCATTGATCACCTATTCACATTAGTTCCACATTATCATACTTTTTCATCCTCTCCCTGCACGTTTTTTTACAGACGCCAATTCACCTACAAACCCATACATCTTTGGGAAGTAAGCGAAAACTGGAGGAAAACACCCAGAGGAAATCCATGGAGAACATGCAAACTCCACACGGACAGCACCCAAGGTCAGGATCAAACCCGGGTCTCTGGCACCTTGAGGCAGCAACTTCACCAGTTGCGCCACTGTGCCACCCACCATGTTGCTGTTTCTCTCTTTTCAAGCAAGCATCAGATTTCCTTTTAAAGGAAAATGGCTGGTTGCTTCAACTTCCCTATGTGACACTAAGTTGCAATTTTTCACCACTCCCTGTCTAGAGAAATTGTTCTGCCGTTCTTCATTGGAATTAACATTTTTCTCATATTTGTGTACTCTTGCTCTAGACTCACCCAACAGTGGAAACAACTATTTGTAGCTATTCAATCACACATCTTAATAATTTTAGTGTCCTGCATCTGGTTCCTTTTAGCCTTCCTGTTCCAGAAAAAAAGAATTCCAGTCTACTTGATATTTCCTGAAAGTTGTATCTTCTAGGCACTGATAATGTTCTTGTCAAATTTGTTTACACTTTGAGTCATAGAGACATACAGCATGGAGACAGGCCCTTCAGCCTAACTTGCCCATGCTGACCAATATTCCCCATCCACACTAGTCCTACCTGCCTGCATTTGGCCCATATCCCTCTGAACCTATCCTATCCATGTACCTGTCTAAATGTTTCTTAAATGTTATGGTAGTACCTGACTCAACAACCTCCTCTGGTAGCTCCTTCCATATACCTACCACCCTTTGTGTAAAAAAGTTGCCCATCAGTTTCCTATTAAATCTTTCCCCCTTCACCTCATACCATATCCTCTGGTCTCAGTTCTCCTACTCTGCGCAAGAGACTGCATTTACCCTATCTATTCCTCTCATGATCGTTGATACCTCTATAAGATCATCCCTCACCCCCCTGCGCTCCAAGGAATAAAGTCCTAGCCTGCTCAACCTCTCCCTCAGGCCCTCGAGACCTAACAGCATCCTCATAAATGTTTTCTGCACTCTTTCCAGCTTAACATCTTTCCTGTAACTGGGAGTTCACACTTTCATAAGTGTGAAGAGCAGTATAAAGATGATGGTCTGTATAATGAACCTTGTCTAATATAGGATTTATGAAACATTGTTTGCATATGTTTATTATCATTAATTCATATTTTATATATGGAAAATTTAGTTTAAATTAATGTCCTGGTAGTTCTCAAAAATGAAATATTTAACCCGTCTGTATGACTTCCAGTGACTCAAATTCCAGCAATCCTCAACCAGGACATACCTCAGCAACCAAAGTTTATTTCAAAATAATCATTATGAATACTGAGAATATTTTATTATATTTTCTGGTCAGAGCAGTTGTCTATCGCTTAGATTGATATACAACGCTCTCATTTGAAAAATGCAGTTGATTAGCAAAGTGGCTGAAATTTCAGCTCGCACTGAACAAGCCAGTGATTTTCTTTTCTTTAATTTCTTTGGATGTAATTTATGTTTAAATAGCTAATGGTTTCACAAAACATCTGAGCAGTGGTCAAATTTAAATTTATATAAAAACACAGAAAATATGGGTTTCATTACAGTAATTCAAAACATAGAGTTGGACCATGTAGAGAAACAAAGGTGAAAGTAGTAAGCTTATCCGCGTAAGATTTCAGACATTTTGTATTTGCCAATTAATTACTTATAACCGCAGTGTTTGGCACAGATGTTCTTAAAGTGATGAATTCTTCATATCTAATGCTTTCAGCAGCTTCCTAATGCAAGAGGCATAGATTTCATAGAAACATAAACAATAGGTGCAGGAGGAGGCCATTTGGCCCTTCGAGCCAGCACCACCATTCATTGTGATCATGGCTGATCATTCACAATCAGTAACCTGTGCCTGCCTTCTCCCCATATCCCTTGATTCCACTAGCCCCTAGAGCTCTATCTAACTCTCTTTTAAATTCATCCAGTGAATTGGCCCCCATTACCTTCTGTGGCAGAGAATTCCACAAATTCACAACTCTCAGGGTGAAAAAAATCCTTCTCACCTCAGTTTTAAATGGCCTCCCCTTTATTCTTAGACTGTGCCCCCTGGTTCTGGACTCCCCCAACATTGGGAACATTTTTCCTGCATCTAGCTTGTCCAGTCCATGTGCTCTAAATTTGCTCACCAACCTCCGTGTGGGACCTTATCAAAGGCTTTCTGAAAGTCTAGATACACTACATCCATTGGCTCTCCTTCATCCATTTTACTTGTCACATCCTCAAAAAATTCCAGAAGATTAGTCAACCAGGATTTCCCCTTCATAAATCCATGCTGACTTGGACCAATCCTATTACTGCTATCCAAATGCACCATTATTACCTCTTTAATAATTGACTCCAGCATCTTCCCCACCACCGATGTCAGGCTAACTGGTCTATAATTCCCCGTTTTCTCTCTAGCTCCTTTCTTGAAAAGTGGGATAACATTAGCTACCCTCCAATCCACAGGAACTGATCCTGCATTTATTGAACATTGGAAAATGATCACCAATGTGTCCACAATTTCTAGAGCCACCTCCTTGAGTACCTTGAGATGCGGACCATCAGGCCCTGGGGATTTATCAGCCTTCAGTCCCATCAGTCTATTTCTCGCCTAGTACAAATTTCTTTCAGTTCCTCTGTCTCCCTAGATCCTCTGTCCTCTAGTACATCTGGGAGATTGTTTGTGTCTTCCTTAGTGAAGACAGATCCGAAGTACCTGGTCAACTCTTCCACCATTTCCTTGTTACCCATAATAATTTCACCCATTTCTGCCTTCAAGGGACCCACATTCGTCTTTACTTATCTTTTTCTCTTAACATACCTAGAGAAGCTTTTATTGTCCTTTATATTCTTGGCCAGCTTCACTTCGTACCTCATCTTTTCAGCCCGTATTGCCCTTTTTGCTACCTTCTATTGTCTTTGAAAGTTGGCCAATCCTCCGGCTTCCCGCTGCTCTTTGCTATGTTATACATCTTTTCTTTTAGTTTTATTCCATCTCTAACTTCCCCTGTCAGCCACAGTTGCCTCTTATCCCCTTAGCATCTTTCTTCCTCTTTGGAATGAAATGATCCTGCATCTTCTGGATTATGCCCAGAAATTCCTGCCATTGCTGTTCCACTGTACTTCCTGCTAGGATCCTTTTCCATTCGACCTTGGCCAGCTCCTCTCTCATGCCTTCATAGTCCCCTTTGTTCAACTGCAACACTGACATTCCTGGTTTAACCTTCTCCCTCTCAAATTGCAGATTAAAACTAATCATATTATGGTCACTACCTCCAAGCGGTTCCTTTACCTTGAGTTCCCTTATTAAATCTGGTTCATTGGACAAAACTAAATCCAGAATTGCCATGCTCTCTGGTAGGCTCTAGTACAAGCTGCTCTAAGAATCCATTTTGGAGGCACTCTACAAACTCCATTTCTGGGGTCCAGAACCAACCTGATTTTCCCAGCCTCCCCCACAACCACAGTGGCATTACCTTCGTTACATGCCAGTATTAACTCTTGCTGCAACTTACACCCTATATCCGGGCTACTGTTTGGGGGTCTGTAGATAATTCCCATTAGTGTCTTCTTACTTTTACAATTCCTCAACTCTATCCTCAGTGACTCTACATCGTCAGTCCCTATGTCACCCCTTGCAAGGGACTGAATTTCATCCTTCACCAACAGAGCTACCCAACCTCCTCTGCCCACCTGCCTGTCCTTTCAATAAGACGTATAACCCTGAATATTCAGTTCCCAGTGCTGATCCTTCTGCAGCCACGTCTCTGTAATCTCCACAATGTCACATCTACCAATCTCTAACTGAGCCTCAAGCTCATCCACTTTACTTTTTATACTTCGCGCATTCATATATAGTACATTTAATCCTTTGCTCATTTCACCTTTCACATCGATTCCTATTACACTTGGCCATTCTCTCCTATTCCTTCGTGAGCTTTCTGTCCCATTAATTCTGGGGTCTTTCTTAACTTTTCCTATACTCTCTTTCCCTTTAACTCCATCCTTGTCTATCCCATTTGAAACACCCCCTCACTATTCAGTTTAAAACCACCCGTGTAGCAGTGGCAAACCTGACTGCCAGAATTTCACATCAATTTCTCTTCATTAAGTTTAGTTAAATTTAAACCAATGATTTTTTTACAAGTAAACTTTGGGGTAAAGAGCATAATACTCTGGCTAATAACGACATTTGGTACACACATAGGAAAATAAACATAGATCCAGAGCTGTAACCACAGAAACCTTTCTGCGACATAATTCAGAGTGTACTGGTAAATGTGCACGGTTTATGGTCATTTTATAGACAATGGTACACTTCTTTCAATGTTGCCCAGTTGTATCATAAAGACATGGTCCAAAAGCAAATAAAAGCCATTGATTTGCAGCTGATTCAGATTCAGACTGAGATCCCTTGTTTACATGAAGTTCATAGAGTAGACAATAAAGATTGATACAACAATGAAAAACAGCAGAATGGTTCATAGATTGTAGTGCAATCTGAAGTGGTGCAAAACAATCTTAAGTGCAATAACAGAACAACCAAATGAGGTATAATTAAGAGCATGTGGCAGCCTCATTGGAAAAGGAATGTGAAAGTGGAGATTGGTTCAGGAGTCTGAGAGTTATGGGGAAGAAGCTGTTTCCCAGAGACTTGCTTTTATGCAAAAGTTTCTCTGCTGCAATATTGACAATGCAGTAATTAGTAGGAAAAAAATGCCGATGCTGCTTTAAACTGAAGATAGACACAAAAAGCTGGAGTAACTCAGCGGGACAGGCAGCATCTCTGGAGAATTCCTTCTCTCCAGAGATGCTGCCTATCCAGCTGTTAGTAATTAATAATTCATTGGACTGTTCATCTCAATATTAAATCTGTCCTATTTTCACCAAGAGTTGGAAGTGCAATATTTAAAGTTACCATTTGTTCATAAACTTTGGAGAATGTGTGGGGAGCCACCGTGTCATTCTATCACTTTTTTTACATTTATATCTATGTAAACAATAGACAATAGACAATAGGTGCAGGAGGAGGCCATTCGGCCCTTCGAGCCAGCACCGCCATTCAATGTGATCATGGCTGATCATTCTCAATCAATACCCCGTCCCTGCCTTCTCCCCAAACCCCCTGACTCTGCTATCCTTGAGCTCTATCTAGCTCTCTCTTGAATGCATTTATATGTCATTATGTCTGTATTTAGTATAAATAGCAACTTGAGTATAAAAAACAAATAATTACTTTGTCAACAGATAGTATATTCTCACAAAAGAAGATATTTAAGATTTCAGTTTAAATGATCGGATGGCAATGAACTCAGCCTGTGTCCTACAACTGAGTCTGTGTCTCTGAGTTCATAGGTCAGAGTGGAACTCACAATTGCCACTAAGGTCAGAGGTTTTGACAGAGCTAAGGCTGAAAGCAGGGACACATGTTGGTAATTTCTGTAAACCATGTGCTCTTAAATCTCAAGCAAAGTTACAATGAATGGTACCAAGGTAACTAATCATAAATATGGTGATGATGTGATAGCTCACCAAAGATTTAAACAGATCCTTTATGAAGAAGATAGAACATAGAACAGTACAGCCATTCGGCCCATGATGTCTGTATCGAACATGATGCCAAGACCAACTCTTATCTGCCTGCACATAATCCATTCCCTGCATATCTAAGTGCCTATCCAAAAGTCGCTTAAATGCCACTATCCTATGTGGCTCAGCCACCCACCTCTGGCAGCACGTTCCAGGCACCCACCACCCTCTGTGTACAAAACTTGTCCCGCACATCTCCTTTAAACTTTGCCCCTCTCACATTAAAGCTATGCCCTCCAGTATTTCATATTTTGTGGCTGCACCTTTTCTTTTCTGGGAAGTCTCAGTAGCCCAGTTACTAATGCCACAGTATGTAGCTCACTTCAATGAGTAGATGCTTCAGAGTGTGCCTTGATGTGCACTAAGGGTATCTTCCCCAGCTTAAGAAATTCTCTTGGGATCAGTAACAGTGATTTCCAGTGGGCATATCCTGATATTTAAACTGCCGTACGACCTCAGTTCAGTTCAGTTTAATTTATTGTCACGTGTACCGAGGTACAGTGTAAAGCTTTTGTTGCGTGCTATCCAGACAGCAGAAAGACAATACATGATTACAATCGAGCCTTTTACAGTGTATAGATACATGATAAGGGAATAACATTTAGTACAAGGTAAAGCCAGCAAAGTTCGATCAAGGATAGTCCGAGGGTCACCAAAGAGGTAGATAGTAGTTTGGCAATGCTCTCTGGTTGTGGTAGGATGATTCAGTTGCCTGATAACAGCTGGGAAGAATGTCCCTGAATCTGGAGGTGTGCGTTTTCACACTTCAGATTTCTAACTCTGCTCTGCAGTTATGAGGGAACCTTGAATGGCACCATTGAGTGCCAGACAAACTCATGACATGTCAGAGCTTAGGGCGGCACAGTGGTGCAGTGAAAGAGTTGCTGCCTTACAGCTCCAGAGACCTGGGTTCAACTCTGACTACAGATGCCGCCTCTACGGAGTTTGCACATTCTCCCTGCGGCCACATTGGTTTTCTCTGGATGCTCTGATTTCCTCTCACATTCCAAAGATGTGCAGATTTGTCAATTAAGTGGCTTCTGTAAATTGTCCCTAGTGTGTAGGATAGAACTCGTGTGAATGGCTGATCACCGGCTGGCATGGGCTCAGTGGGCCAAATGGCCTATTTCCATGCTGAATTTCTAAACTAAACTAAACTAAGCTGCAAACGACAGTCATATTAAGATTAATTATCAATCCAAAGGAATTTGCTCAAAGTTGTTAAAATAGGACAAGTGCAAATCTACATTAGAAATAAGTACAAATCTGATTTTGATTTTTAACAGGTTGGGTTTGTATTAAGAGTTTTTAATAACACCAGTGGGTCCTTTTGGCGAGACATTTATTGTCCATGCCAAGAAAAGTAATGAAAGTATTCTTTAGTGATTACTTCTAGATTGTGTTTGAGTTATGTGGAGTAATTTAGTAATCAGGATATTGTGCCATTTGGAATTGAACTCGGTGTTTGCTTTGCTCTACAGTTTCAGTATTAATCCAATGTCCTGTGAACACACTTCAAAATGCTGAAAGGGTATTAAGAGAATTAACCTTTTCAAGGGTCAAGTTTCTGCTGCTAGATGTCAGGGCTATCAAAGTATGAATCGTTCATGAAATGAGGACAATGATCAAACACTTGGGAGGAGTGCACTTTCTTGTCAACAAGCGCGTATCAATCCAATGAAACTTGAACCACAGTTCTCAATTACCAATGTTTTTTTAATCAGAAAGACAGGTAAAATAAATAGATCCAAGAGAGTACAGATTAGAAAGGTGATTTTCACTTTTACCCTGAGTTTGGATGTGCACTTAGAAACTGGAATTCTTTTTCTCAAGGGTCATTGTTTATTCCTATTAACCCGTGGAAAGTTTTAGCTACAAAATAAATTACAGGTTCAACGCTCTGATGCCCCGAGGGCAGAGCTCAAGATGATAACTGGAGATGACAAAACAAACTCTGTTGACCCCAAACATGGCTGAGGGAATTGATATTTGTACAGGCCCTCTAGCCCACAACGTCTGTGCCGAACATGATGCTAAGACCATCACTTATCTGCCTGCACATAATCCATATCGATCCATTCCCTGCATATTCAAATGCCTATCCAAAAGTCTCTTAAATGCCACAAATGTTTCTGCCTCCTCCACCACCACCCCCAGCAGCAGGTTTCAGGCACACACCATCCTCTGTGTAAAAGATGCCCTGCGCATCTCCCTTAAACTCTGCCACTCTTACCTTAAAGCTTAAAACACCTTAATGCCCTTCAGTATTTGGTTTTCAGAGATAGACGGTGACATAAGCGATCAGCGTCTAAACGACAGCTGAAAAATGCAATGGCATCTAATGCGGAGAAGCACATGAAATTTGGATCTATGCCATTGCAGCCTGACCACAAATGACATAATCACTTCATTGCATGGTTCGAAAAGCATCATACGAAATGTGTGTTTGGGATTGTTAGGCATGGAACATGTTTCAAGAGTTATGGGATGGGGATGGCAGACAGCTAAGACAAACGAAAGCCAGTCTGCAATCTAAGACAAGGACAACCGCATTGTTTGCTGTGCGCCATCTCTTAATGAAGTGATAAAAGAAAGCTGTTTTGGTTTATAGCAAAGGTATTGATACAAACTGTATTTGTGACTTCTGAAACTGTACTTAATCACTTGTTATCTTTGCGCTTAAGAAGTGTAAAATCGCACTGCACTTTTCAGATAATTTTTTTCTGAGAGTTTCTCCAGAGAGAGTGTCTTCCACCCACCAGATCTACTTATGATTGTCTGCTTATGCAGAATGGAGACTTTTTACATCTACAGTACAACTCTGCAAAACGGTGTGCTTCATTCAGAGTTACATCGAGAGATATGCAGCGAATGGAGGGAAGTGGATCACAAGCAGGCAGAGGAGAACTGGCATTCATGTTCGGCATGGATATTGTACGCCGTAGGGCCTGTTCTGGTGCTGTACCATTCTATGTTCCCCTATCATTACTCAAAGCACTCAAAAATACCATGCACCTTTGACAACTCTGACTTGATAACTTCTTTGTTCTGGCTCAGTTGATGCAATGCTCTCACATTAAGGCACTAGGAACTTTCCTCTCTGTGTGTATGGAAAGGATCAAAGTGCCTCTCAGATCTTACACAAGGTTAGAATGACACATGTTCCAGGCTCCCTTTAATTTCAATAGGGTTGTAGAGCTACAGTTGTAAAACACTAGAAATGCTAAATTCCTCCTTTTTGTAAAAAAAAAATTACATTTATTTTAATGCTTATATCCATAGTTTTTTTAAAAATTATTTACGAAAAATGTTGATGCGTTTTTAAATGTCTCAATAAACAATAGACAATAGACAATAGGTGCAGGAGTAGGCCATTCAGCCCTTCGAGCCAGCACCGCCATTCAATGCGATCATGGCTGATCACTCTCAATCAGTACCCCGTTCCTGCCTTCTCCCCATACCCCCTCACTCCGCTATCCTTAAGAGCTCTATCCAGCTCTCTCTTGAAAGCATCCAACGAACTGGCCTCCACTGCCTTCTGAGGCAGAGAATTCCACACCTTCACCACTCTCTGACTGAAAAAGTTCTTCCTCATCTCCGTTCTAAATGGCCTACCCCTTATTCTTAAACTGTGGCCCCTTGTTCTGGACTCCCCCAACATTGGGAACATGTTTCCTGCCTCTAATGTGTCCAATCCCCTAATTATCTTATATGTTTCAATAAGATCCCCCCTCATTCTTCTAAATTCCAGTGTATACAAGCCCAATCGCTCCAGCCTTTCAACATACGACAGTCCCGCCATTCCGGGAATTAACCTAGTGAACCTACGCTGCACGCCCTCCATAGCAAGAATATCCTTCCTCAAATTTGGAGACCAAAACTGCACACAGTACTCCAGGTGCGGTCTCACCAGGGCCCGGTACAACTGTAGAAGGACCTCTTTGCTCCTATACTCAACTCCTCTTGTTACGAAGGCCAACATTCCATTGGCTTTCTTCACTGCCTGCTGTACCTGCATGCTTCCTTTCATTGACTGATGCACTAGGACACCCAGATTTCGTTGAACTCCCCCTCCTCCTAACTTGACACCATTCAGATAATAATCTGCCTTTCTATTCTTACTTCCAAAGTGAATAACCTCACACTTATCTACATTAAACTGCATCTGCCATGTATCCGCCCACTCACACAACCTGTCCAAGTCACCCTGCAGCCTTATTGCATCTTCCTCACAATTCACACTACCCCCCAGCTTAGTATCATCTGCAAATTTGCTAATGGTACTTTTAATCCCTTCGTCAGAAACATTTAAACACAATTAAATTGCACTCGTAGCTGTCAACGTTGGGGAACGGGATCATGCCGGTATAACATTGCTCAGGAGCGGTTTGGAAGCAGAGATTCCTCAAGGCGCCACCGAAGCCCTGTCATGTTTCAGACCGCTACACTTGGAAGCATTCAAGTGTCAAGAGTGTTTTATTGTCAGATGTCCCGAAACGGAACAATTAAAATCCTTTTTTTGCAGCAGCACAACAGATATGTAAACATAGTACCATGTAATAACCATAATAAACAGCGACAAAAAAAGTTCAGTATATGTTAAAGTAAAATATGTAAACGTTCACATTGTTTTTGGCTTTGCACTATTATTGTTTGTTTATATATATATATATATATTTAAAATCAAACTGGGCAGTGTTCACCATTTTTTACAATCTGCTATAAACTGTAAAAGCTGTCTGCTTCTGCAATGGATATTAATGGACTTGGGATGATCATGGGTTCAATTCTATGACTATGAACTTAGAGTCATAGTCATAAATTCATAGTATACTTTAGTTTTAGTTTAGAGATACAGCATTGAAACAGACCCTTCTGCCCACCGTCCATGCCGACAACTATTTCACACTAGTTCTATTTTAACCCACTTTCTCATCCATTCCCTACACATGAGGGAATTACAGAAGCCAATTAACCTACACTATGTCCTACAGCCCCTCGACCACTTGCAAACCTGACCCACAATTTATTTACAATTTGGGTGAGTTTTATCTCACTTTGGTTCCACATCCTTCAATATTCTTTACTAACACTTATGTATCATTTTTCCATTCTCCTCCACGTCTATTGGGGCAGATAGAGTTTAGCTGCGAAGAAATGTTTTGTGAAATCACCTCTGACTTGTCTGGACTTTTGCCTGATAATTCTGCACCTTAGTTTTAAATGGCCATTCCTTTATCTTGTATTCATGTTCCCCTGTGGAGACTCATCCACTATTGCAAACAACTCAGTATCTGAGACAGACACAAAGTGCTGGAATATCTCAGCAGGTACCTGAGTCAATCTGAAGAAGGGTCCCGACTGAAATGTCACCCATCCTTTTTCTCCAGAGATGCTGCCTGACCCATTAAGTTACTCCAGCACGTTGTGCCTATCTTTGGTATAAACCAGCATCTGCAGTTGCTTGTTTCTACTTCTATTTCAGAATCCACCCTTGCATACTCCTTTGGAATCTTATATATTTCAGTAAGATCACCCCTCATTCTTCTAAGCTCCAAAGTACACAGATATAACCTTTTAGATGTTTGTGATAGAACAAACCTAAAATTTCAGAAATGAGCCTAGCCAAACCATTTCTGGACTGTCTCCAATGTTAATATAAGAAATTAAATATGAGGAGAAAACAGAAGACAGATGTAACTTTGCACAGTTTTCCAGGTGTGACCTCACCTATATCCTGAGGTTTTCTTTGATGAATTATTCATTTTTCTGGTCATCATTGGCAAGGCCAATGGTTATTAACCATCGCTAATTGCCCTTGAACTGAATAGCAGAACCGTTTAAGAAACAACCACATTGATGACTATGAACCAGATGTGTATTTAACGACAATCAGGAAGTTTCATTGTCACCTTACTCAGAAAAACTGTATTCATTTAAATTTCAAGTTATCAAATGAAGATAAATTGGACTAAATGTTATTCCCTTTACCATGTATATGTACACTGTGGATGGCTTGAATAGTAATTATGTATAGTCTTTCCGCTAACTGGTGAGCCTGCAAAAAAATATTTTCACTGTACCTCGGTACTTGTAAACTAAATTTCACCTCTGCCATTTGTGATTTGAATTGATGCTCACAAATTATTGATCCTGGGTGCTGGAGTACATTTAGTAATTTGACAACTGTGCTATACTCACTGAGCTGTTTTTAAAATGTTCTAAAAGTCTGAAATAATAATTGTTCAAATAAATATAAACATTTAAAAATTAAAATTCCAAAAGAAAATTAAAAAATTGAAACATAAATGACTGATCAAAGTATATAAAATTATAAGAGGCATGGATAGGATATACAGTCAGAACCTTTTACCCAGGATGGAAATATCAACTTCTAGAGTGACAGTTTTAAGGTGAGAGGGCAAAGTTTAAAGGGCCTGTCCCAGTTACACGATTTTTTAGGCGACTGCCGGCGACTGTCAAAGTCGTAGCAGATCGCCGAAATGTACTTTTACCCTACGACAATGACCATGACAATGCCGAGTCAGGTCGATACAAGTGCCTTTTTTTGTGGAAACTAGCACCTGGCTAAGAGATTACACCATCTTCGGAAACATCGCAAAATTCCCACGCTTACCTGACCGTCAAACTGTCACCTCCAATCTACCTGTCAAATGTCCTGACGGTAAATAAATTGGTTAAACAAAACTATCTTCTGGTATCTTCAAATGACTTTTCTTAATTTAATATTATGTGCTTCTAAATGCATCTGCGACAACCTAGCAAACCTGGGGACAGCATGCGACAGCGCCCGCAACAAGTTACGATACCTGGCGACAAGCTAGCTGTCACCGAGAAATTTCTATCTGGAAATTTTTTCCGCAACGCACCGAGATCTGCTTTGATTCATTGAAGACTCCTCACGATCATGCCCGCGACACCCCGGCGAATGTTTGGCGACAGCCTAGTCACCGGCAGTCGCCTTAAAATTGCTTGTGAAAATAATAAAGTTCATAAATTCATGTGATAGGAGCCAAATTAGGCGATTCGGCCCATCAAGTCTACTCCGCCATTCAACCATGGCTGATCTATCTTTCACTGTCAACCCCATTCTCCTGCCTTCTCCCCATAACCGTTGACACTATTACTAATCAATAAACTAATTAATAAGTTACGCCCTTAATAATAAACTAAATTACTAATAAACTCGAAGGGCTGAATGGCCTACTCCTGCACCTATTGTCTATTGTCTAAACTAAACTCATTAAAGGAATGGCACCAGTGTCCTCCCAGGTGTAAAATATCCAGACCTTCTCCTGACATCGGTACCCAGTAGCTAGAAGTTAGGGAAGTGCTGGGAGGAACCATCTACTGTCGTTCAGCTCAAATCAGTGCCTTAATCAGTTCCTCTGTGTTCCTCATGAATTGAAATTCTACATCTGTTAAAGCTAAACCTTTTGATGCAGAAGGAGGCCAAATGTATTCAGCAGAAGAGGACAGGGACACCTCACATATTAATGTCAGTTTATTCAATGAGGAAGGCAATGGACTAAATCCTGACAAATATGATTATTATAGATGGAAAAATAAATGGTCGTCAAGGACTTGGTCAGCTGATGGACCTGCTTCTATGCTGTTTGACTATGTGTGCTAATATCTAACGGTGGGATGAAAATCACGCCGGTTCTATGAAAGGCAGGGAATTTGTTTGGTAAAAATAGACACAAAGTGCTGGAGTAACTCAGCAGGTCAGGCAGCATCCCTGGAGAACATGGGTAGGCGACGTTTCAAGTAAGTTTACTAGCTGGATATAGCTGGAAGAGGAGGGGAGGAAAGGAGGGAGGGGGGGATAAAAGGGAAACGAAGGACTCTAGGATGGGACATCAGTGTACAAGGGAGGGTTAGTGCACTGCCCCACCAATGCCTCGGCCTGCCTGCAATAAAAGCATCTCCCAAAGCTTGCCAACATCTGCCTGAGAAAAGTTGCAGTTTATTTATAACGTTATTGGCAATTGTCTCCTCTAGATTTCTGCCGCCCGTGATATCTAAGTGGATTAAGGAAATAGTAATAATTACATGCTGAGACAAAAATGGCGCCTGTGGTCTTGAGTCTGATTTGCCTGTGGAAAATCAGCCTCACCTAAATCATCATCCACTGGAAAATGAGGATCAGCAGGCAACCAGCATTAAAAAGCCCTGTCCCTCATGTGATTTTCCTTTCTATTATGCGGATATCTGGCGTTCAATAAAGTTGTGAGTCAGAAATCACCTCCCCCATTTTTTACCCAAGAAAATAGCTCACGGAACAGAATATTTTCTATCTAATATGCAATCATTTTCTGATTAGATGATTTCAATTACACTGGATTTGCTAAACAAAAAAAAATGATACCTTTGAATCTATATTAAAATTCAGAAAGTTTTGGAGTAGAATTGGAAGAGGCTAAACGATTCCCTTGAAACACCATCTAAGAGGAACCGCAGATAATTTTCATTTATTCACACAAATAGGAAACAGAAAGCAAAAGTTATGAAATGGAAGAGCTGTGTCATTTTCTTTGCAAGCTCATTGGAGAACATATAATCTATGAGGACAGCACATAATTAAAACCATATTTGAATGTCCTAAACTTCAAAGAAATATTAAATATTCTTTAAACAGGTTCTGAATTGAAAGTGCCTACACAGTTTTGCCCAAAGAAAAATATTAGAAAAATACAGTAGAGAAACAAGCCCTTTGGCACAACTCATCTACGCCAACCTACATGCCCCATCTAAATTTGCCCCATTTGCTCACACTTGGCTCATATTCCACTAAACCCTTTCTATCCATGGACCTGTCCAGATATCTTCTAATTCTTGTTATTGTACCTGTCTCAACTACTTCCTCTGGCAGATTGTTCCATATACTCACCACCCTCTGTATGAATAGAATTTCCCTCAAGTTTCTATTCAAGCTTTTTCCTCTCACATTAAACCTATGTCTTCTAGTTCTTGATTCCCAAACCACAGGAAAAGACTCTTGGCATTGCCCCTTTCTAATCCTCTCATGATTTTATACATACAGTAGTTATAAAATCATCCTTCATCGTCCTGCGCTATATGGAATAAAGTCTTTGCCTGTTCAATAGATTAGGTCTTCGAGTCATGATAACTTCCATCTTCCTAAATCTTCTCTGCACACTGTCCAACTTAATGGCATCCTAATTGTAGGATGACCAAAAAGAGCACAAAAACTTTACCGTCTACGATATCACCTATTTTAATGTCATCTGCAAACTAAGGCTTTGTACATTCTCATCCTAATTATGTTAAAATTATGCAAGTAGAATTTCAGATTAAGGTGACGCGGTTTTCTTCAGGTTTTCTTCGGTAGAATAATTAAAATCTCAGCATAATTATTTCAATGGACATCTGGCATGATTTAGCACTTAAATGGATATTTGAGGCAATTTAGTTACTTAACTGGCAAATATATAAACAATCTAATGGCCAATAATTATCAGGTATCCCGCAAAGATTTTGAGTGCTTGGAATTCCTTTTCATGAATATTTCAAAGTGTTCCAATTATTCAATTAGTCAAATTATATCTTCATTTTTGCTCGCCTTTTATAAAATCTAATGAAATAATCAAATGATTTTATTGTTAGCAGGATTTTTTACAGTCAGTTTCAGCCTGTGTGCCATTCCTCCTATCCTGTAGTCATTTATTGTTTGTTCCGATATAATAATTATGTGAACCAGGTTCACAGTCTAAATGAACAAGAAAGGAAAAGTTATGCAGCTTTGCAGAATTCTAAACGATGAGAATAGATTTCAGGTTAGGTTTTGCAGAGGAAATTCAATGTCGGTTTTGTGGTAAATGGGAATATTTAAAATACAGTAACAGCAGAAAAAAGAAAAGAGTTTCAGTTGACTGGTCACAACGAAACAAAAACAGTGTGCTTATCATGCTATTGTGAGAATAAACAGAATCTGGAGTTGCTGGATCTAGTTTGTATCTTCCCTATTACTAGAAAGAGATTGAGCACAAGACCAGTCAGAGCTGCCAGATGAGGTAGTTGAGGTTGGGACTATCCCATCATTTAAGAAACAGTTTCACAGGTGCATGGATAGGACAAGTTTGGAAGGATATGGACCAAGTGCAGGCAGGTGAGACTAGTGTAGCTGGCACATGTTGGCCAGTGTGGGCAAGTTGGGCCAAAGGGCCTGTTTCCACACCGTATCATTCTATGACACTATTACTAGCCACAAACCTTAAGAGAACAACTTACTACTCTGGATCTTGATACTCAAAATGAGAAGACTGAAAATAAACTTAAATAATATGGTGTAGGGACATGGGGATTGGCTGGGAGAGTTCGAACCCTCGGATTGGCTAGCGAGGTCACCAGGTGTGCCAGCGCGGGAGAGATAGTCAGTCTAGCGTTGAACTCCAGTTAGGTAAGACGTTAGGTAGTTGTCTACAGTTTGAGTGTTGTGATTGTCACAGAGTTTTTGGAACATGCAATAAACTTCGTCTGCAACACCCATCCGCTATCAGACTCGCTACATTGGTGACCCCGACGTGATCAACGATCACAAGAGCTGCCGCAGAGCATGTCGCAGGTAGGAGCGAACAGTGGGCAGCCTAATGCGGGCGGCATTCACCTACCCCCATTCTGGGCCCATCAACCGCACCTGTGGTTCGTGCAGGCAGCGTCCCAGTGCCACCTCAAGAAGGTTGCGGAGGACCAAGGGAAGTTCCACCATCTGGTAAGCTGCCTACAGCCCGAGGTGGCCGCGCGGGTGGGACGGTACCTGACCAACCCTCCCCAAACCGAGAAATACGAGGGGCTCAAGAGGCTCCTGCTGAGGACTTTTGGCTTTAGCCAAAACCAGCGGGCCCTGAAGCTCCTACATTTACCGGAGCTAGGGGATCGGCTACTGTCTGTCCTGATGACCGAAATGCTAACCTTGATCGGCGACCACCAGCCTTGCATGATGTTTGAAGCGGCATTCCGGGAGAAATTGCCCCGGGACGTCAGATTAGTGTTGGCGGACGTCTCTTTCGAAGACCCAGTAGCGTTCGCAGAGAAAGCCGACGCACTCGTTACGGAGGGCTCCACACGAGATGACTTGGTAAATCGGGTTTCGAGGCCTAGCAGCAACCGGCCGCGTGGCCAAGATGGCGGCGCATCGGCCGCCATTTTACAGTCAGCCCGCCAAGACGGGGCTGCAGCGCCCGCTATTTTGCAGCGGGCCCAAGCAACAGAGCCGCACAGGCGCGGCTGGTGTTTTTTCCACAAGCAGTGGGGCAGTGAAGCCCGAAATTGCAGGGCTCCGTGTTCCTTTCCGGGAAATGCCTCGGCCGATCGAATATAGAGGCAGTCTTGATCGGCCGCAAACGCCGTCTCCACGCCACAGATCAAGGTACCGGCACCGTTTTTCTGGTCGATACGGGAGCGGTCGTTAGCATCGTGCCTCCCTACGGCTGCGAAGTTCGAGCAGGTAGGAAGGGTCCGTCCCTTTTTGCGGTCAACGGCAGTCCCATCCGCACCTACGGCAAGAGGGTCATGTCCCTGTCCTTCGGGTCCGGGACCTACCATTGGGATTTCATCGTTGCCGACGTGGGCCAGGCCATTCTGGGCGCGGATTTCCTCTGGGCTTTTTCGTTTGTCGCACACGTCCGCGGGAAGGGCCTGCAACCCTCGGCTAGCAGCGTGGAGCCTGCTACTCCTCCACCTGCCACCCTACCCTGCCCGTCGATCCGGGCCATCACCACGGCTCCCGATCAGTTCGCTGGGGTCCTCGCCGACTTCCCGCAGCTCCTCGTACAGCGGTTCGATGCCCCTTCCGCTAAGCACGGTGTCGTCCACTTCATCCCTACCGAGGGGCCGCCTGTATTCGCCCAGGCTCGGCGCCTACCTCCCGACAAGTTGGCCATGGCTCGGGAGGAGTTGGCCTGATCCTCCACCCGTCTAAATGCCAGTTCGGCCTGTCCGCGGTGGATTTCCTGGGTCACCGGGTCACACCGGCCGGTGCCACTTTGCCCGCTAAGGTGGACGCCGTCCGCTCTTTTCCCCGCCCTACCACCATCAAGGGCTTCGTGCCTGCGGCAGCTCGGATCATGCGCCCCCTTTTTCAATGCCTCGCGGGTAACCCCGCTGAGTTGGTCTGGTCCACAGCTACCGAGGCGGCTTTTGACGCGGTTAAGCTGGCGCTCGCCAACGCCACCATACTCGTGCACCCCCGCTCTTCTGCCCCCACGGCCCAGACAGTGGATGCCTCAGACGTGGCGGTGGGTGGGGTCTTAGAGCAACAAGTCAATGGTCACTGGCAGCCTCTGGCATTGTTCAGCCGGCAGCTTACCCGACCTTCGACAGGGAGCTCCTGGCCCTCTATTTAGCTGTTCGCCATTTTCGCTATTTTTTGGAGGATCGCTCTTTTGTTGCCTATACGGATCACCAACCCCTCACGTTTGCTTTTTCTAAGGTTTCTGATCCGTGGTCGGCCCGCCAGCAACGGCACCTCACCCTCATTTCGTTCACCACAGATGTTCGCCACATCGCGGGTAGGCTTAACGCCGTTGCTGACACCCTGTCCCGGCCGGTGGGGGCGAGGTGGATTTCCAGGAGCTAGCGGAGGCTCAGCGCCTGGAAGGAATTGCCTCAGCGTTGCCTTCACCGCCTCAGGGTTGCGGTTGGCCCAGGTAGCGTGCGGCCCCACAGGTACCACACTTTGGTGCGACATTTCCCTTCCCCGCCCTCGCCCGGTTGTGCCGACCGCCCTGCGGCGTAAGGCACACCCGTCCATTCGGGCGACCTTGGCCATGGTGGCCGCCCGATTTGTCTGGCACGGCCTGCGGAAGCAGGTGGCCACCTGGGCCCGCGCCTGTGTCCCATGCCAGACCTCCAAGGTCCACCGCCACGTCCAGCCCCCGTACCAGAATTTTCTCTCCGGGCTCGGGTAGGTTCTCTGGCCCCAGTCCCGGCCTCCAGTCACAGGAATACTGCAGGTCTTTGGAATGTAGGAGGAAAATGGGAGCACCCGGAGAAAACTCATATGGTCACAGGGAGAACATACAAACTGCGTACAGACAGCACCCATGGTCAGGATTGAACCCGAGTGTCTGGCGCTGTAAGGCATCAACTCTAGCTCAGCGCCACCGTGCCGCCCTCGAGGCTTTGCAAGGCAACAGCTCTACTAGCTATGCCACTGTACCATGTATGACATTAAATGCTCACCACATACTGTCTTACACTGGTATTTCATCACTTCTCTTTCTCTTTAGTATCACATGTGCACCTAATGATTTCATTATCCATGCAAATGGAGCACAGGAGGATGAGGGGTGATCTTATAGAGGTGTACAAGATCATGAGAGGAATAGATCGGGTAAATGCAGAGTCTTTTACCTAGAGTAGGGGAATCGAGAAACAGCGGACATAGGTTTAAGGTGAGGAGAGAACGATTTAATAGGAACTTGAAGGATAAATATTTTACACAAAGGGTGGTGGGTGTATGAAACGAGCTGCCAGAGGAGGTAGTTAAGACAGGTACTATCATAAAGTTTAAGAGATATTTGGACCGGTACATAGATAGGATAGGCTTAAAGGGTTATGTGCCAAGCGTGGACAGATGGGATTAATGTAGATGGGGCATGTTGGTCAGTGTGGGCAAGTTGGTTCGAAGGGCCTGTTTCCACACTCTATGACTCTATGAAATCCTTTACATCTTTTCCTCCATTTTAGCGGAATTTATAATCTTCACGTGTCAGGATACCTCACACTACCTTGTTGTTTTTGTTCCACTATTTAAAATTAATATTCTCCTGGCAATGGGAGATTTGACTGAGCAGCCTCGGAACTGACAGCTGGCCTCCAGAGTCTCCAGCATTTAACTGCTAGGATATCCTTAGTATTGACACCATCAACGTTGTTATTTTAAATTTCGGTGTTTCAGTGGCACAGGAATATCAGGGCAAGAGGCAAAGACACAGCGTTTGTGACAAGCCTACTCCCACAGAGTGTTCAGAGACACCACCTCCAACCATACCTAGACTCATACAGCACGGAAACAGGCCCCTCTGAGCTAGTCGTTGCAATCAGCATACTAAACTTCCCACATCAGTGACCATTCTTTGAAAGCAGTAAATTAACTGAAACATCCATGTCCTTCAGAGATGCTGCCTGGCCCGTTGAGTTCCTCCAGCACTTTGTGTGCTACGCAAGATTCCAGCATCTGCAATTCCTCTTGTTTCCACCTTAATCTTTTGTAAAATGCTTGCGGATATCCTGAGATCACGTTAGATGCTGTGCAAATGCAAGGTTTTCTTCTTTTCATCACCCTCTATTACTCCAAAGGATTGGGCAAAAAGGATGAATAAAATTTGTGACATTCGTTGCAAAAAACTCAAATTGGCAATGGTGGAAGTCATACGGAGACCAGACTTTCATAAACCTACACCATCTTCACATTTAGAATTTTAATGTGAGCATATATATTTATTTGGCAAAAGAAGCATTATTGTCCATATTAAAATTCCACTTGCATTGAGAAACACTGCAGAAATAAAATAATTATGTTTTAAATGTGCCCTAAAAAAATATAGCACACAGTAAAAGTACATTAAAAAGGGACATGCAAAGCCACAAAGCCCCCAGCAATAAAGTCAGTGGGCCAGGGAAAATAATAGGCTGCACTGTAATGTTGGTGGAGAGACAGGGGGAGCTTGGTTTATGCTCAAGAATGTCCCATTTTAATAAAAGACACTGACTATTTTTAACTGACAGAAACTTAAAAATAACGGTCAGAAGCAGCTTGTGCCAGCATGCAGAATGAAACGCGGGAATGGCTATATCCACAGCACAGTCTGAAGAAGGATCCTGACACGAAATATCGCCTATCTGTGTTCTGCAGAGTTGCTGCTCAGACTGCTGAGTTAGTCCAGCACCTTCTGTCTTTCTTTGTAAACCAGCACCTGCAGTTCTTTGACATTACTCTGGTGTCCTCAGCTACTTGAAGAATGCAAGTCACGGATGATGCTGGCATTCATGAGCAATCTGCTGTCAGATCCACACTCTCTTGGTAGATTTAACTTTCTCCCTGGACTTGGAACTGCTTAACCAAGCAATGCTGTAATTGAACATTGACAATTTATTACAAAGAGAATTAACAAATAATTAAATTGTCTTTAGAGTTTACAGTGCTTTATCTGGTCTGCTTGCTAATCAAAGAAGGTACATTTGTACAAGCATTTAAGATGAACTGTCTCATTTGTATAAACAAGGAACTGTAAATGCTGGCTTACAAAAGAAGACACAGAGTGCTGAAGTAGCCCAACGAGTCAGGCAGCATCTCAGGAGAACATGGATAGGCAATATTTTGGGTCGGGACCCTTCTCTAGAGACTGCAGATGCTAGAAACTGACCCAAAACGTCACCGTCCATGTTCTCCTGAGATGTTGCCTGACCTGCTGAGCTATTCCAGCACTCTGTCTTTTTCTATCTCATTTGTATTCTTGAAGAAATGCCCAAGTTACACTGCACCCTGTTGAAAGAGAAAAGTTTAATTCTAAACAACAATTCCTTTTCAGGTTAGATATATTTCAGATTCCAGCCTTTGGATCCTATTTTTTACACTCCAGCAGCTGTCTCTCCTTCACCCTCCCCCCTCACCTGGAATCAGTAGGTTAACCTTGGATGATAGTTTGTCGGCACTGGGCCTGTATTCGCTGGAGTTTAGAAGAATGAGGGGGGGGGGCTCATTGAAACGTACAGAATAGTGAAAGGCTTGGAAAGGCTTGGAGGGGATGTTTCCACTAGTGGGAGAGTCTAGGACGAGAGGTCATAGCCTCAGAATTAAAGGAACTTATTTTAGGAAGGTGGTAAGGAGAAATTTCTGTGGAAATCTGTGGAATTCTTTGCCACAGAAGGCTGTAGAGGCCAAGTCGGTGGATATATTAAAGGCAGAGATAGATACATTTTTGATTAGTACAGGTGTCAGAGGTTATGGGGAGAAGGCAGGAGAATGGGGTTAGGAAGGAGAGATAGATCAGCCATGATTGAATGGCGGAATAGACATGATGGGCCAAATAGCCTAATTCTACTCCTATCACATGACCTTATGACCTTATGACCTGGTCCCATCTGCATTTTTCTATTTTTCATTGCCTGCTTCCACCTATCACCCCGGGCGAGACCCCGATTTCGGCGCCTGGGTCCGACGAGTGCTTCTGGCTGAGCGGGAGTTTGCTCAGCTGCAAGTACTCCACACGTTCGAGCCTCCCCGACACCCAGTGGGGCGGAACAAGGGCCGGCTGCTCTCACGACCGGGCCGTTGCCCTCCGCCAGCGGATGGGGACCCCGGTCGACGGCAACCAAGTTCCAGACTCTCAGCAGGTCCCGGTAGAAGCCAAGCATCCTGTGCAGGACACTGGTATCCGCGTACCTCTGTGAAGGCAGCGGCCCTGTTGGAAAAAGTGCTTCACCAACACTTGCTACCTGGGAGGATGCCCAGAGGACAGTTATCTCTGCAGGGTCCTGAGGCGGAGAGCCGCCACCCTCTCACTGAACTTTGGCCTCACTTATCTAACCTTTCCATTGTTGCCCATCCCTTCGATGGCTATTTGTAGAGATACTCCATTGGAGTGTGCCAGAATATGTAGGTTCTGAGGCAACACTCGAATATGTATCACCCTGTCAGGGCGGTACATCGGCACAGTAGTAGAGTTGCTGCCTCACAGCGCCAGAGACCCGGGTTTGATCCTGAATATGGGTGCTGTTCGGATGAAGTTTGCATGTTCTCCATGTGACCGCGTGGGTTTTCTCCAGTGCTCCGGTTTCATCCCACATTCCAAAGACGTGCAGGTTTGTAGATTAATTGGCTTCTGTAAATTAAGCTCTCGTGGGTAGGATAGAGCTAGTGTACCGATGATCATTGGTCGGCATGGGCTCGGTAGGCTGAAGGGCCTGTTTCCATGTTGTATCTCTAAACTAAACTTCATTGCTTTCGTTCAAGCATCTCTTCTAAGTTTGAACAACCTAAGTTGAATCTAGTCCTGTTCACCAAATACTCAGTCAGTGTGAACTCAATAGTCAAATATAGAATTATTTTACATTTGTACAAGGAACTTATCACTCTGATATCCAATCAATCACATGAGTTTATTAGGAGACACTAAGAGCTAGAGGGGTTGGAATCTTGAGCAAAACATAAAGTGCTGGAGTAACTCAGCGGATCAGGCAGCATCTGTGGAGCAAATGGATGGCCCATGCTTCGGTTTGGGAACCTTCTTCAAACTCAAGAGGTGATGTTTCAGTGGGGGTAATGACTTAATGACCCAAAGTCAAATGGTATTAATGTATTGAAAGCCAGAATTGCTTGTTGAAAATGGCTGCAATTATGCGTGAGGACCATAATCACTTGTCATTCTCCAATGTTATGAGAGTTTGTTCGCTTGCTTCAGTACTGGTGTTTTTCTAAGCTGCAAGAGCAATGTCCGTCATCAGAACTGAAAACTGCGGCGAACATCGAATACTGAGCTTTCCGAGCCTCTGTTTCATCCCACATATGGCAAGCATGATAAAAATCCCCCATGGTGTTTTGTACAGAAAATCATTAGACTTTAGGCTTTAGAGATACAGCACGGAAACAGGTCCTTCGGCCCGCCGAGTCCGTGCATTAACATTATCCTACACACAAGAGACAAATTTACAACTTACCAAAGTCAATTAATCTACAAACCAGTATGACTTTGGAGAAAAGCGGGGAAAACCCGGGGAAAACCCATGCTGCCGCAGGGAGAACGTTCAATCTCCATACGGACAGCACCCATAGTCTGGATCGAACCTGTGTCTCTGGCACTGCAAGGTAGCAACTCCACTGCTGCACCACTGTGCCTCACTTAATCTATTCTCAATTATATAATCATATTGGATAAACCTGCCCAGCATTGCATTATGGAACCAGCCATTCAAGCATGTCTACATTCAGTCTTAAAAGGAGCACAAACATCTTGTGATGTGTGACAAATTTGAAGCAGAAGTTGATGGATGTTTTAACTCTGATGACTGTTGACAGAGTTTCTTTTTCAATCTGGCTATAACTCTTTATGTTAATATGCAGAGTACTCAAAGTATGCTCTGGAAGTTGTGCCACATTGTTATGGTTAATTACTGTGCAGATTATGTAATCTGAGGCATCACATGTCAATATGAACGTTCTATGTGAATTGTACAAACAGTGAGTCACTACTAGGATATTTTTTCAGACCTTAAAGGTCTTTGTTTCACATCCATCCAACATTTTTCTTCACTGGGGTGATGAAGGGGTTTCGGTGCTAAAGCCAAATTAGGCAGGAACTTGGCACAGTACTGCACCATTCCTAAGTAAGAGTATAATTCTGAATCATTTGTATGAGTTTTGAATGTGCATGGCTCTCTACTCGACCAGCTGTGGGTAAGATTTGTTTGCAGAACAAAGCAGTGCTACAAGATAATAAAATTATTATTTTTATTGTCTTGTGTTGCTGTTTTGTTTTTAAACAGATGCCATTATGGCGAGTCCGAAAACTTGTTGGTTGTAGAAGAAGTTTATTGCAGCCGCAATATTCGAATACAGAGTTAAACAACAAGGTAAAGGACAACCATCAAAAACTTACTGTCTTCTTCGAAGACTTCGCCGAACTGAACATTTCGGGCGCCAAAAGCGCACATGACCACGCTGGCCAATCAGCGATGTCCCTGGACCAATCCCCATGGTCGCGTTCACACGTGACCTCGCTGGCCAATCCGAGGGTTCGACGACCTGGACCATTCTCTATGGTCGCTACATGACCCCCCCCAGAACCCGAGGTGCGGAACCTAGCAGGGAGCCGGATTTCGCGACCATAACGAGTACGGAGAGGGACAGCCTGAACCACCGGAGCCGGGGGTTCCGGACTTGGCGGAACTGCCGGAACGGGAGGTCCTGGAGGAACTGCCGGAACGGGGGGTCCTGGAGGAACTGCCAGAACGGGGGGTCCTGGACTGAGCGGAACTAACGGAGGTCGGCCTCTCCTAGGGGTTTGACCGACCAGGACTGGTTGATCCGGATCCAAATGTGCAGGTTTGAGCCGGGACACCGAGACGAGCTCACTCTTGCCGCACATGTCTAAGGTGAAGGTAGCCGTTCCTTACGCAAAACCCGGAACGGCCCTTGATAGACCCTTTGCAACGGGGCGCGATGGGAATCTTTTCGCAGAAAAACAAACTCACAGTCCTTCAGGGAAGGCGGTTCATGTACCATGGGACACCCATGACGTGAAGTCGGAACTGGAGCCAGGGAGCCCACCCGTTCCCGGAGAGATGCTAACACTGATGGGACTGTAGGCAGCTGGTCTGAAGGGTTCGGAAACAAATCTCCGGGTACTCGAAGTGTCGAGCCATATACGACGCACCGAGATCTAGCTTAGGAGCAGTCCGGATGCCCAAAAGAACCCAAGGGAGCTGGTCTACCCAGTCCGGGCCTTCAAGCCTTGCACTGAGGGACGCCTTAAGTTGACGGTGGAACCTTTCTACGAGTCCATTTGCCTGGGGGTGATATGCAGTAGTGGGTTGTAACTTGGAACCGTACAGTTCTGCGAGCGCGGCCCAGAGGGACGAAGTGAACTGTGGCCCTCTGTCAGTGGTAATAACTGCCGGGACCCCGAAACGAGCTACCAATGAAGGGCCAAAGTCCTAGCACAAGACGCTGACGAAATATCAGACAATGGGAAAGCCTCTGGCCACCGGGTGAACCGATCCACCACCGTGAGGAGGTGGGTGTAGCCCCGGGAGGAAGGCAAAGGCCCGACCAAATCCACGTGGATGTGGAAAAAACGAACTGCTGGGACCTCGAAATCCTGTACGGGGGGCTGGACATGGCGCTGGACTTTAGCGGTCTGACAGGGAACGCAGGAACGCGCCCAACCCGCTACCTGTTTCCGTAGGCCATGCCAGACAAACCGAGCTGCTACCAAAGCAGAGGTGGAGCGGATGGACGGGTGCGCCAGCCCATGAATGGCATCGAAAACCCGGCGCTGAAGGGAGGGCGGTACTACCGGCCTGGCACGGGGAAGAGAAACATCGCACCAGACTTTTGTGCCTTCTGACCCACAAGCTACCTGGGCCAACTTCAATCCCGAAGTGGTGGACTGGTATGCCGAAGCGGTATCCACTAGAAGCTGTGCCTCCGCAAGCTCCTGGGGATCCACTTCGCAGTCCACCGCCGAAATAGGGGAAAAAGCAGGTCTAGACAGGGCGTCTGCAACGGCATTAAGCTTACCCGCGACATGACGGACATCGGTGGTGAATTCGGAGATAGCAGTCAGGTGCCGCTGCTGGCGGGCCGACCATGGGTCAGACAATTTAAAAAATGCAAATGTTAATGGTTTGTGGTCCGTAAAGGCCACAAATGGGCGACCCTCAAGGAAGTACCTGAAATGACAAACAGCTAAATAGAGAGCCAGAAGCTCTCGGTCAAATGCGCTATACTTCAGCTCAGCCGAATTTAGTTGCCGGCTGAAAAATGCTAAAGGCTGCCAACGGCCACCGACCTGCTGCTCCAGAACCCCGCCCACCGCCACGTCAGAGGCGTCAACCGTCAGGGCCGTGGGGGCGGAGGGGCTCGGGTGGACCAACATGGTGGCGTCTGCCAAGGCTGCCTTAGCTGCTGTAAAAGCCGACTCTGCGGCCGGGGACCATATCAACTCTACCGGTTTTCCTGCAAGGCATTGGAAAAGCGGGCGCATGACTCGCGCAGCTGCCGGAACGAACCGATGGTAGAAATTAACCATGCCTACGAACTCCTGTAGCCCTTTTACTGTGGTGGGCCTGGGAAATGCCCGGATAGCCTCCACCTTCTCGGGCAAAGGGGAGGCGCCGGCAGGGGTAATTCTGTGCCCTAGAAAATCAAGAGCAGGGAGGCCGAATTGACACTTGGAGGGTTGGATAATGAGCCCGTGGTCTTGGAGCCGCTGGAACACGGTCCGCAAGTGGACCTGGTGTTCCTGCACTGAGGGGCTGGCGACCAGGATGTCGTCTAAATAAATAAACAAAAAGGGTAAACCCCGGCCCACACGGTCCATCAGTCGTTGGAAAGCCTGTGCCGCGTTCTTTAAACCGAAAGGCATACGCAACCATTCAAACAACCCGAACGGAGTAATCGTTGCAGTTTTCTGTATGTCCTCCGGTCGCACCGGAATCTGGTGGTATCCTCGCACCAAATCGATTTTGGAGAACACCACCGCTCCTTCCAGCCCAGACGAAAAGTCCTGTAGGTGCGGTATGGGGTAGCGATCAGCCGTGGTGACAGCTTTGAGACGCCGATAATCGCCACATGGTCGGAGGTCGTTACCGCGGACATCAGGGACCAGTGAAAAAGCCCAGAGAAAATCTGCGCCCAGGATCGCTTGTCTGACGTCGGCTATGATGAATGGCCATTCGTACGTGCGGAGGCCTAACACAAGGGACATCTTCCGTATACCGAAAGTGCGAATGGGGCTGCCATTAACCGCGATGAGGGTGGGACCTGTCTTACCCGATCTGGTTTCGAGGTCGGTCGGCGGCACTATACTGACGATGGCTCCCGTGTCCACCAAAAATTCTGTGTCCGTGAATCGATCATGGACGTAGAGGCGTCGGTTCTGGCCAATCGTAACTGCCCCTATGTACGATCGGCCGAGGCATTTCCCACGAAGGTACAAGGCGAGCGGCAGTTGCGGGATTCGCTACCCCATCGTAGGTGATAATAGCACCAGCCGCGCTTGTGCGGATCTTTTTGGCGGGCTTTCGGAGAATTGGCGGGAGACGCGGCGCCATCTTGATGTCGCTGTGGCGTGGTCACTGATGTCGAGACCTTGTTGATCGAACCGCTTGCCTTGTTTTTAGCCGCTATGAGCGCGTCCGCTTTCGCTGCATATGCTTCGGGGTCCTTAAAAGAACAATCCGTGAGCAGCAGTCGGACATCCTCAGGAAGCTTCTCTCGGAATGCCTGTTCGAACATAGGGCAATCCGTATGCTCACCGGCTAGCATCATCATTTCGGACATGAGAACGGAAGGCCGTCGGTCTCCAAGATCCGGTAGGTGCAGAAGTCTTGCAGCGCAATCATGCTTATTAAACCCGAAGGTTCGCAGTAACACTTTCTTCATGGCCTCGTACTTGCTTTCCGCAGGTGGATTAACGATGAACCGCATCACGCGCGTGGTCGTCTCCGACGATAGAGCGCTGACGAGGTAGTAATACATCGTGGAGTCGTCCGATATCTTCTTTATATGAAATTGAGCTTCGGTGTGGATAAACCAAGATTGCGGTGCATGCGTCCAAAACAACGGAAGGTGAACGCTTACCGCGCTTAAGTCCGGTGTGCCCAGCGCGGCCATCAACAACGAGGCGTCGTGTTCCTGCATAGTCGGTGATCGTCCAGATCACGTCGGGGTCACCAATATGGCGAGTCCGAAAACTTGTTGGTTGTAGAAGAAGTTTATTGCAGCCGCAATATTCGAATACAGAGTTAAACAACAAGGTAAAGGACAACCATCAAAAACTTACTGTCTTCTTCGAAGACTTCGCCGAACTGAACATTTCGGGCGCCAAAAGCGCACATGACCACGCTGGCCAATCAGCGATGTCGCTCCCTGGACCAATCCCCATGGTCGCGTTCACACGTGACCTCGCTGGCCAATCCGAGGGTTCGACGACCTGGACCATTCTCTATGGTCGCTACACCATTTTAATTAATCTCGTAGGGCTGTGTTTGCAGACATGTGCACTTTGCAGGATTAAAGAAAGTAAATAAATTCTTAAAGGACGAAACTCAGCCCTCACATAAGCTTTTCTTATGATCAATTACATTGAAACCCATATATCTGGCTTCTGAATAAGAATAAGCATTTATATATAGCTTCTAAATTAGAAACTATTTGCTTCTTTTAAATCACATTCTGCTTTTAGAGATTCTGCAGGACTTATTTTTGAACCATGAGGTTTAGTTTCTTCATGGTAGTTACAATTAAAACATATTGGTGATTGCAAAAGCATATGTCAGTCCCTTGTAACATCTGATCCAATTTGGATTTAAGTATCTTGGCATCGATAACAAGCGATATCAAGGTTAATTTGAAAGTTAATGGCAAAGCTCTTATAATGCATGCAGGCACTGCAGCTAACTATGTGGCTTTAGTTCGGGATCTCTATGACTTGCTGCTCTAGTTGCTTCACTGTTCTAGAGGCCCGGATTTAATCCTGATCTCTGATGCACTCTGTGTGGAGTTTTTACATTCTCTACATGACGACATGGGTTGCCACCTGGTGCCCTGATTTCCTCCCAAATCCCAAAGATTCACTGGCTTTTGTAAATTACCCCTTAATGCAGTTATCTGGCAAAAGGATCAAATGGGAAATTTGGTGGGTGTTTGAGAGACATATTGTAGTTTGAGAGTGAGAGACGGTTGCCAGGCCACATGGGAATGAGAAAACAGAATTAAGATTGATGGTAATGCTCTGCTGAAGCCAGCATGGACTTGATTGACCAAATAGCCAGCGGTATGAACGTTGATTTCTCTTCATTCATGTAGCTCCTGCATTCCCTCCCCCATACTAGTTGTCCTACCAGTTCCACTGTTTGCATCCTTGGAATGAAAAGCCAACAAGCAGATTGTTACCAAAAAAAAACATTCGTAAATGCTCATAAAGGAAAAATAATCTGCTATTTATAATCAGACAGCACCAGAGTCAAGCATTTCACACTGGAAGTGCATTCAGTGGACCTTCTCTGATGTTCTGTCTGATCATTTCAATGGATGAGAATGTGTATATGCGATTGTGTGTCAGTATGTAATTGAACAGCACAATGGTACAGCTAGTAAACTGCCTCACAGTGCCAGTGAATCAGGTTCAATCTTTACCTCCGGTGTTTCTATTTGGAGATTGCATGTTGGTTTCTCAGGGTGGTCCATTTTCGTTCTACATCCCAAGGATGTAAATTGGCTACTATAAATAATCCTGAATGTAGGTGGGTGGTAGAATCTGAGGGCAGATGATGTGAATGTGGTGAGGCTAGATTGCAAGGGAAATTAATGGGCAATTGGATTGTTCTGTGCACTGGCATAGACTCAATGGCCCAAATGGCCTCCTTCTATGCCAATAGGTAATATGATAATTTCCAGAGCCTGGATTCCTGATACATGCTCCAAACATAGGAACCTCGGCATTAGAATCTCTTTCAAATATTATGTGAAAGCAATGCAATGGATTTGGGTATCTTGCTTTAATTCAGCGATCAGCAAATGCCTGTTTAGTTCTTGATTCATGATAGTTTCTAAACAAAACCTTATCGCAGTAAGCTTATTAATGGCTTTACAAAAACTGATCAAAAGGCATTATTTGCGTTCAACATCTGTTTCAGCTTTATTCTGTTGATTAAAGACATTTCCATTCTGAGGAGAGTTGTTGTCGATGGAATTACTTAAATAGATCAAGACAATGTAGTCGTTGAGATTAATCTCAGAAAAATCTTGACGAGAGATCCATAAAAACTGGGTGGTCTGCATCTTTTTATATTTTCCCTAGTCTTATCATGATGGCAAACTAAGGAACTTACTTCAATATGAGTTGAGACAAAAAGCAATGGAATTGGTACACTGGTCTAGATTGGCGGCAGGCAAAGGCCACAGCTGGAAATGCTGGGATTACATTGAGGGCACTTTTAGGAGTCAGAATTGCCGACAAGGTACCTTGCATCAATTCAAAGATAGAGTCAGAAGAAGGATCCCGAACCGAAACGTCACCCATCCTTTTTCTCCAGATATGCTGCCTGACCCGCTGAGTTACTCCAGCACCTTGTGCCTGTCTTTGGTATAAACCAGCATCTGCAGGTCTTTGTTTCTACTATCAATTTTGGCAATCCGGATATTAACTGTTCTCGAATTGAGAATGGTAACAAAGTGGTAATCAGCCAAAGAAAATTTAAATATGAGCTGCATTTGGAAGCTCCCAAAATAATCTGAAGAATGTCTTAAGATGTGTCCCGACCTGGGATGTGGTTTGTTCATTCCCTCCACAGATGCTGCCTGACCTGCAGAGTTCCTCTAGAACTTTATTTTTGGCACAAGATTCCAGCATCTGCAGTTTCTAGTGTCTCCCAACATAATCAATAGAGTTTAAATAGAAGGTACATGGAAAAAATAACAAAGATTCTTCAGAATATTTTAATTGAATTATTGTGTAACTCATTGAAAACTAAGCTTAATGTTTACCAGGTCACCTGAATCCCTTGCATGGGTATTGTGGGTATCAAAGATACAGCCATTGAATACTTTAAAATTACGCAGTTATATTATTAATACATTACCTCCAAGTGATGATTTTTTATAATTATTTGTCTAGTGTGGTCATCACTTCATTACAACAACTGAGATAGACACTCTTGACTGATTTTCATCCACTAGAATCATCCATTGACAATGTCTTTATAAAATCAACCCTCAGTATTTTAAAATAAATGGATTCATGCCACCATTGAATTTCAAGTGAACACATCAAATGTATCGATGACAATAACAGAGTCCAAGAGAGAAATGTTTAACAACAATATCCTTTAACACTTTCAATGTAAAGTCTCTTCTTCCATGTTATATTGAGCTTAGTTTGATCCCCAGCTAGAATATATTTGTTGACTTTGGCTGGTATTAGTTAATACTGAATTTGTTCCTTTTATGAAGGAACTATAAAGCATTTGAACAGTTTTATAATCCAAAATGTTAATGATCTCTGATACACATCACAAGCTTGTGGCTGTGTACCATATTCCTTGTGGTGACAGACACAAAAGAGTTCTACGAAATAGTCTGCAGTAATTATTGCAAAAACAACCAGCATACATTGGCATCAAGACTTTGGTTACTCTGAGAATTAGTCTGTGACTTGAGTATTGGAGTCCACCCTGCACTCATTGTACTTAATTCATTAAAAAGTTGCAAATAGCAGGATTGCAGTGGTCTTTACACTGCTGCAAAGTAAGAACACATCTCACAATGTACTTAAGCTTATAGCAGCATTACAGCTCATTTCATCCCAGTGAGTCAATGTCCTTTTTTTGCAATACACTCATTCTCTTTCTTTGTGTCTTGACCCCTCCCCCTTCTATATATTTTTACTTTCAAATCCTTATCCACTTCATTTTTTAAAGCCACCATCAATTTGCAACAATCATATTTTCAGGCAGAGTATTTCAAACTTCTAACTATAAAAAAAACATTTTCTTCGCAAAATCCCAGATTATTCATCAAACATTTGAAATCTGCTTCCTCTGCTCCTAGACTGGATAAAGTATTGTCCCTATTTACTGTATAAATCCATCATATTGTTGTACACTCCCATCAGCCTTCCTTATTTAAAGGAGAACAATGTTCGCATACCGTCCGTACAGGTCCACGGATGATGCGGTCTCCCAGGTTCTACACACCGCTCTCTCTCATCTGGACAGCCAGGGGGGCCATGTGAGGATGCTGTTCATTGACTTTAGTTCAGCATTCAACACAATAGTCCCCAGCAGACTGGTTGAGAAGCTGCTGGAACTGGGGCTTAGCACCCCTCTGTGTACCTGGGTCCTGGACTTTCTCACTGCCAGGCCCCAAGTGGCTCCCTCACCCTGAACATAGGACCCCCCCAGGGCTGCGTCCTTAGCCCCCTACTGTACTCCCTGTACACACATGACTGTGGGGCCAGGTTCAGCTCAAACTCCATCATCAAGTTTGTTGATGACACTGTGGTGGTGGGCCGGATCTCCAACAACGATGAGAAGGCCTACCGGGAGGAGGTGGCTGATCTGGCACTCTGGTGTCAGGACAATAGCCTCCTCTTGAATGTCACTAAAACAAAGGAGCTGATTGTGGACTTCAGAAGGGCTAAACATCCAAGGACGTACACGCCACTGGAGATAAATGGGTCTACTGTGGATAGGGTGAGCAGTTTTAAATACTTGGGAGTCCGCATCACAGAGGATCTGACGTGGGCAACGCACATTGCCGCACTGGTGGGTAAGGCTAAGCAGCGCCTTTACCACCTTAGACAACTGAGGAAATTCAGAGTGTCTCTGAGGATCCTTCATTGCTTCTACTCTGGGGCTGTAGAGAGCATCCTGTCCGGCAACATTACAGTCTGGTTTGGGAACAGCTCTGCCCAGGACAGGATGGCCCTGCAGAGAGTAGTGCGTTCGGCAGAACGCACCATGGGAACTACACTCGTCCCCCTGCAGGACCTATACATCAGGAGGTGCAGATCCAGAGCAAGCAAGATCATGAGGGACCCCTGCCACCCCAGTAACGGACTATTCCAGATGCTACGATCAGGCAAACGCCTCCGCTGTCACGCTGCGAAAACTGAGAGGATGAGACGGAGCTTCTTCCCACAGGCCATCAGGACTGTCAACTTTTATAACCCCAGAGACTAAATTTTTGTCGACACTAATAGTAACTTATTAACTTTATTTATATGCTGTAACTGTAATTCTTTTTTGTGCACAACCCGCAGGCATTGCCACTTTCATTTCACTGCACATCGTGTATGTGTATGTGACAAATAAAATAAATTTGATTTGAATTTGATTTGATGCCAATTCTCTAGATTGTCCTCATAACTGAAATCCCTCAACTTTGGAACCATTACACTAAATGCTTTCTGCACCTTTGAATGTCAAGGTAGCAAAAAATGCGCACTTATTGTCATTGGTATTTTATGTATTTTCCTTCATATATAACTCCTTCTTGGATCTCCTACTTCAAATCTCCTTGTATCTAACTGGATAGAGGCCTGGATAGAGTCGATGTGGAGAGGAAGTTTCCACTAGTGGGAGATTCTAGGACTAGAGGTCATAGCCTCAGAATTAAAGAACGTTCCTTTAGGAAGTAGATGAGGAGGAATTTCTTGAGTCAGAGGGTGGTGAATCTGTGGAATTCTTTGCCACAGACGGCTGTGGAGGCCTAGTCAATGGATGTTTTTAAGGCAAAGATAGATAGATTCTTGATTACTATGGGTGTCAGAAGTTATGGGGAGAAGGAAAGAGAATGGGGTTTAGGAGGGAGAGACAAAACAGCCATGATTGAATGGCAGAGTAGATTTGATGGACTGAATGGCCTAATTCTGCTCCCATAACCTATGAACTTATGAACTGGTACCTTGTTCCAGAAAGTAACTTGAAAATTAATAAATCCCATGGCCTGAAGATGATAGCCAGTTCTTGCAACCTTGCTGATTCCAGCCATTTCATAAGGTATCTTAATATTAAAACTAAATGATATTCCATTATGGGGTAGGATCAGCTTTAGTCCCTCAGGCGCTCTCTCTTTGCCAACAATTCTAGGTTATTGTCTCATCGCATGAATGCTCATCAATCTTGCTAATAACTTTGATTCCACTGTTTCCAAACAATTCAAGTAATTTAGAAACATTGGCAGAAGCTTCCTGCTCATTAGCTGGCCAATCTGGGATGAATGAATCGAGGCAAAAAGCTTTAATTGCATCTCTATCAGGCAAATGGAGCCTGAACAACTGATGTGGACATTCAGCTAAAGTGAACACAGTCTCTGCTTTAAGTCACGCCATTTGCACAATTTGTTTACCTGAACTGACAGGAACATTTGTTAGGCATTAACGGCCAAAGTTCAAAGGTCAGTGATCATAATCATTATCATTAAATGAACCTCATCCCCCAGCTGTACATTATCCACAGAGGCAGGTACAATGGACAAAAGTTTTAAGGGCAGAAAAAGGCCATTCAGCCCATCAAGTCTACTCCACCATTCAATTATGGTTGATCTATTTTTCCTCTCACTATCCATCTAGATCAGGGATGATATTTAGAAACAAGGAATTGCAGATGCTGGTTTACACAAAAAGATACGAAGTGCTGGAGTAACTCAACACGTCAGCCAGCATCTCTGGAGAACATGGATAAGTGACATTTCGTCTTGGGACCCATCTTCAGACTGGCATCTGGAGAATATTTTGTGAGTGAGGAAAAGAATGGTCTAACCTGGAATACGGACCAGAGATTATAATTACTGGTCGTTGATGAGAAACTGATGAGCTTTTCAAACTTGACACGTGGGTCTCTTTGCGTCCCTAATGCTATCAATTTAAGAAACCATAATGCTGAGCCTGACATCCAAAGGCCAAACCCTGTGTCTGACGTCCTTCATTTCCCCATCCACCTTTTGAGCCATTTGACAGCTTCCACGGGCAACAGGATACTTCCGCACCAGGTCAAGGAATACAATAAAAATACAATCTTGGTGGGGGAGACCGGGAAGGGCAGTGATTAATACTGTCAGCAGTATTGTTTGCGTGTTCCATTTCAATCATTGCACAATGACTTGTCCAGAAGAATTGGTAATTAAACACTTCATTAACCAGCATGTGAATGCCAAAATAGGCATTCTGGCAGGTATGGCTTCATTAATCATTAGTTGCATGGCAAGACGGTAACAATCTTGAGAAATGAACTTGTCAAATGGAGTACAAGTGCAATAATGAGAAAATAATCATGAATCAAAATGTGGTTGAGAGTAATAATTATTTCCATGACTGGTAATATTGGTGCAAGCAGCATTCCTTCCAGTTACAAATAAAGAGTTTACAAAGGAAAATGTCTGCCTTTACATGATGCCTTACTTTTGAGAAAGACCTTGACACAATTCATGTAGGAATAATGAAATAATTGCACCGTTTAAACAGCAAGGTGATATTTTCAGGTATTTCTTTGTTAGCTCCCTGCGTTCTTGGGAATTACCAGTGTTGCTCACAGAGGAAAATCAAGGAGTAAAGTCCAAAGCCCGATTTCTATTCTGGCCTATACCAGAACCAACCTACTGATTCCTAGATAATGTTTAAATCCCGAGAGACACAAGGAATTGCAGATCCTTGAATCTTGCATTGAAAACAAAGTGCTGGAGTAACTCAAAGGAGTTTAGGTATTAATAGGGAAGCAAAAACTTGGTCAATGATGTGTCCTGTATGATCATTCTATGATTCTGCATACATGTATCACATGCACATGCAAAATATATTGTTTCATCATGGAGAATTTTCATCAATCAGCTATTTTAAAGAGATGTGTTCCCACCTGTTTTGTCATGCCACAGAAGATGCACATTATGTTTCAGAGTATCTTCAAAGTACTGACCTTTGTAGTACGCTCGCTTGCTGTGTATAAATTGTTTTACGGATATGCATATGTTCAATCAATGGAGAAAAAGTGTCGGATAAATGCTATCCAACCTATGAAGTGATTATAATTGTTTTTTGCTTTAGTTGTGTACTTCCAAATCTACAAAATCTGGCAGAATTTATTTTCCAATTTTCACCACATTCTGATCACCCGCCCCATGTGTCTTGCATATAATATTCAGCTTTTACATAATCTCCCAAGCTTTCTCTGTTCCACTATGAACCCTCCTAGCCTTTTCATTCTCTCTTCATAACCAGCATCTAATCACAAAGCATTACCCCATTGCTACATCCCTTCTTCGTTATTGAACAACTTCGTTCAGAGCTTGCTTCTTCTCTTATACGCTTCTTTGCCATTCATTCCATTAACGTCTTTAGAACCATATATCTGTGCTGCTACTTTCTTTAGCGACTCTGGAAGGAATGAATCACCAAGTATATTGAGATTAAAATGCCACAACTATTTGTTTATCTCTTATCCTTGAAAAAAAAATCAGAAGTAATATTGGAACATTATGTGGCAATTGGAATTTTGCAATAATTAGCATGTATGTACAACTGGCAAAAAAAGTAGTTTGGAGTTATTATAAAATCAATTGAGACAACAGGGCTAAGATGGATCCAGAGTGATATATTGGCTCATTTACAGACACCGCCTCCTATATAAATAATATTTACTGCTGTGTGTGGACTTGTTCCGATCGTGGAGAACGTGTAAATCTGACTTTTGTGTTTGAACATTTAAAATAAACTAGATTACAAAATTGAGAAAAAATCTTCATCCTGTCGACCTTCTGGCCTTGATGTCATGCTATACTTTGCTCTGACGTTGCATTGCACATCCATTAGCCAAGAACATAATGAGTGTCCCAATGAGGCAAAGCTCCAACTGTGATTGAATCCAAATGCAGTTTAAAATGTTAAATGTCAATGATGAGTTTAAAATTAGTTCCAATTCAAATGAAACATAAAGTAATATAAGATGGAGCCTGTTAACAATAAATAGTTTATTGTGCCAAATATTATACAGTGGTAATTAAATCATGTTATGGTACTGGCGCCATCACAAAATAAGGTTTAAGTCTAAGTTGGAAATCATTATCCATCCTGGAGCCAATGAAGGAGAGACATGGAACAGAAATTGAGCAAGGCACAGGAGGGTAAACTGTGCCAGATTTCTCAGAGGCCTGGAGCTTCACTTGATGGGTTTGTAGATCTGGGGGGGGGGGGGGGGAGGGAGTGCAGAAACCAACTGATGCAATCTTGAATACTGTCATTAAAAAAACAGAGAGAGAGAGAAAGAAAGAGAGAAAGAGAGAGAGAGGGAGGGAGAGAGGGAGGGAGGGAGGGAGGGAGGGATGGAGGGAGGGAGGGAGGGAGGGAGGGAGGGAGGGAGGGAGGGAGGGAGGGAGGGAGGGAGGGAGGGAGGGAGGGAGGGAGGGAGGGAGGGAGGGAGAGAGGGAGGGAGGGAGGGAGAGAGGGAGGGAGAGAGAGAGGCACCTTTTGAGCAACTGAGCTCGATGTGATCTTTTCAAAAGAAATTTGGGCAAAAGCAAGAAGAAAAAATGTAGCAGATCATCTGAAGTTTGACAGGGTGAGCTGAGCTACAGTTCTAAAGAAGAGTGGTTTGTTTAATTTCTCTGTGGGTTTTCTTGTACCCCTAAATACTCTAAAATAGGCTATTTGGGTTAATGGGGGGGGGGGGGGGGGGGGATTGGGGGGTTGTTGCGAGTGCACAGTTATTAATCAAATTACTAATGTTTGTTGCTGCCTGAAAGATTCAAAATAACATAAATAAGACCAGAATATATATATTTCTTCATGGTGAATTTATGACTTAAATAGATGTGTGCTTCCTCTTTACTCCCCTGTCTTCCTATACTGAAGACAATTGCATGAATCCCTGGAGCTCCCCTCTTATGCAGACCATTCAGTTACATTGATCAGTGGAGCCAAGATTGATGATGGTTTACATCCAACAACCAAAGCTTCCTGCGAAATAGCCATTTGGAAGCTTGGTTGAAAATCATCTCTCCTGCCAAAGGCCCGCCACAACAATTAGAGTCATAGAGTCACAGAGTGATACAGTGTGGAAACAGGCCCTTCGGCCCAACTTGCCCACAACGGCCAACATGTTCCAGCTACACTAGTCCCACATTAATTCAGCATCAACCAACAATTGAAGCCAAGGACCCCTACTTCTCAGATTATTTTACAGATATATTTGGCAACAGACAATAGACAATTGGTGCAGAAGGAGACCATTCGGCCCTTCGAGCCAGCAACGCCATTCAATGTGATCATGGCTGATCATTCTAAATCAGTACCTCATTCCTGCCTTCTCCCCATACCCCCTGACTCCGCTATCCTTAAGAGCTCTATCTAGCTCTCTCTTGAATGCATTCAGAGAATTGGCCTCCGCTGCCTTCTGAGGCAGAGAATTCCACAGATTCACAACTCTCTGATTGAAAAAGTTGTTCCTCATCGCCGTTCTAAATGGCCTACCCCTTATTCTTAAACTGTGGCCCCTGGTTCTGGACTCCCCCAACATTGGGAACATGTTTCCTGCCTCTAACGTGTCCAACCCCTTAATAATCTTATACGTTTCGATAAGATCTCCTCTCATCCTTCTAAATTCCAGTGTATACAAGCCTAGTCGCTCCAGTCTTTCAACATATGATAGTCCCGCCATTCCTGGAATTAACCTAGTAAACCTACGCTGCATGCCCTCAATAGCAAGAATATCCTTCCTCAAATTTGTAGACCAAAACTGCACACAGTACTCCAGGTGCTGTCTCACTAGGGCCCTGTACAACTGCAGAAGGACCTCTTTGCTCCTATACTCAACTCCTCTTGTTATGAAGGCCAACATTCCATTGGCTTTCTTCACTGCCTGCTGTACCTGCATGCTTCCTTTCAGTGACTGATGCACTAGGACCCCCAGATCTCGTTGTACGTCCCCTGTTCCTAACTTGACACCATTCAGATAATACTCTGCCTTCCTATTCTTACCACCCAAGTGGATAACCTCGCACTTATCAACATTAAACTGCATCTGCCATGCATCCGCCCACTCACACAACCTGTCCAAGTCACCCTGCAACCTCATAGCATCTTCCTCACAGTTCACACTACCACCCAGCTTTGTATCATCTGCAAATTTGCTAATGGTACTTTTAATCCCTTCATCCAAGTCATTAATGTATATTGTAAATAGCTGCGGTCCCAGCACCGAGCCTTGCGGTACCCCACTAGTTACTGCCTGCCATTCTGAAAGGGACCCATTTATCCCCACTCTTTGCTTTCTGTCTGTCAACCAATTTTCTATCCATGTCAGTACCCTACCTCCAATACCATGTGCTCTAATTTTGCCCACTGATCTCCTATGTGGAACCTTGTCAAAGGCTTTCTGAAAGTCAAGGTACACCACATCCACCGGCTCTCCCCTGTCAATTTTCCGAGATATGTTGGCACTTCTACGCCAGTGTTGAAAAATGATGTTCAACTTTTTCACCGTCTCTCTCCTTTGGTTGCACCAACTTTCTACCAACAGAAAGAAAATACCCTGAAGACAAAAGAGTAGGTTTGAATGAAATCATAAACGTACTCACAGTTCATAATTGGGTTTAGCAATTGCCATCAAATGAAGTCAAAATATTATTCACATCTGTAATTCCTTTTTCTTGCTTTTCACAAATTGTAGGGATAATATTTTCTTTACTTTGCTATGGGAGATGAGGGTGGGGGAGAGGGGTGCAGAAAATCATGGATAAACAATTTGCCCAGGAAAATTCTGCTAGGGTTTCCTAAGTTGTCAGTTCTGGAAAAGTGAAAGGTCTACCCTGCACTAATTTCATTTTCTATCTTTAATTTTGTAAACTCGATGACTTCCATTGACTGTTACCAGTGGTGCAATATAATTGAAGGGTTCCCACCCAAAACATCACCTAACCCTTTTCTCCAGAGTTGCTGCCTGATTAGTTGAGTTACTTCCAGCATATGTTCTTTTTTATAAACCAGCATCTGTAGTTCCTTGCATTTAAATATCCATCCCTGATCCACTACTATCTTCTCCCTTCTTCTTCTCACCAGATTCAGTATAAACCTTCAGAATGAGGGAACCTCATTGAAACGTACAGAATAGTAAAAGGCTTGGATAGAGTGTATGTGGAGAGGATGTGTAGGGGTCATAGCCTTAGAATTAAAGGACGTTCTTTAAGAAAGATGAGGAGGATTTTCTTTAATCAGAGGGTGGTGAATCTGTGGAATTATTTGCCACAGAATGCTGTGGAAGTCAAGTCAGTGGATATTCTTTAGACAGAGATAGATAGGTTCTTATCGAAGGTGTCACAAAATGCTGGAGTAACTCAGCAGGTCAGGCAGCATCTAAGAGAGAGGGAATGGATGACTTTTCGGGTCGAGACCCTTCTTCAGACTGATCTTTAGATAGGTTCTTGATTAATACAGGTGTCAGAGGTTATAGGGAGAAGGCAGGAGAATGGGGTTAGGAGGGAGAGATAGATCAGCTATGATTGAAAGCGGAGTAGACGATGGGCCAAATGGCCTAATTTTGCTCCTATCACTTATGATCTTATGATCTTATGATAAACCAGGATCTGCTGTTCCTGCCTACGTCACTTCTGAATCCAGACCCAACAACCTGAGGAAACAAAACCAACAAAGTGGTGCAGCTGGTAGAGCTATTGCTGGAGACCTGGGTTTGATCCTAACCTCGGGTGCTGTCTGTGTGGAGTTTGCATGTTCTCCCTGTGACCACATAGGTTTCTACCGGCTGCTCCAGTTTCTTCCGGCATCTCAAGGATGTGCAGGTTTGTAGGTTAATTAGCCTCTGTAAACTTGACCATGGTGCATCAGACGTGGATGAGAAAGTGGTATAACATAGAACCAGTGTGAACGAGCGATCAATGGTCGGCGCAGGTCTGTAGGTTAATTAGCCTCTGTAAACCTGGCCATGGTGCCATCGGAAGTGGATGAGAAAGTGGTATAACATAGAACGAGTGTAAACCAGCGATCAATGGTCGGCGCAGACTTGGTGCGGTCTGGCCCAAAGGGCCTGTTTCTATGCAATATCACAAAACTAATCTAAAGTAAACTACTTAATTGAATTGCTTTGTTGCAACCAAAATCTCCCCTTTGCATAACATAAGAGTTCTTTTTTAAATTAAGGAATGTAGAGATTCAGGAAAAAATATTACTGCTATGAACAAAGATAGAAGCATCAAAGAGGGTGTTCAGTAAACTGTTATCTGCACAAGGAACATCCTGTGTACACTGCTTCAAAGTTTCTTGAATTATAACAGGTTGTAAGATCTGGAAACATTTGACAAGGAAATTTTATATCATTTCAATGAGATACATTTTTTGTAACGAAGCCAAGACCAAAGATATTATGGAAAGAACTGCAGATGCTGGTTTAAATCGAAGATAGACACAAAATGCTGGAGTAACTCAGCTGTTGGTTATCAGTCTGAAGAAGGGTCTCGACCCGAAACGTCACACATTCCTTCTCTCCCGAGATGCTGCCTGACCCGCAGAGCTACTCCAGCATTTTGTTAATGCTGTTTCAGAGAATGATAATTAACAAGATAATTAACAAGTGGAGATGTTCTTCAGTTTGTGAAATTGACTATCTTCCCAAAGGTTCAAGGCTTTACCACTGAGCCCCATGTAGTGTTCTGGATGTTGTGTAGCAATGTATTTCCATATTTGTGAGCAGGAAGGAATTCCTTTGCATGAATGTGCAGAACCATGAATTAAAAGGGTGAGTGCAAGGAACTGCAGTTGCTGGTTTACAAAAAAAGACACAAAGTGCTGGAGTAACGTAGCAGGTCAGGCACTACCATGAATTAGAGTTTAGAGATACAGATTAAGCATGGTTGATTATGGAGAATCAAGGAAAATGACAAGATCAAATCGGACATGATCCTATTGAACTAAGGAACCTGCTTGAAGAGTGACATAGCCTTCTCCTACTCCTAACCTTTATGTCCTTCATCAAGTAGATGTTTACATTCTCTATCAATTAACCAACCCAAAAACATCAAATCGAATTTCAACACTGTGCAGATAGATTATCTGTGATTCCACAACTTCATCAGAAAGGAAATATAATGGACTATAGTGGATGTATGTTAATTATATTTACGTCTTAATTTGCTGATTTTATTATTGTTCGACAGCCACCAGTTTTGTTGAGAAGGCAATACTATACAATATGTGACACTGTCTGGATCTTGCCATGAAAAGGGTGAGCACAATTGCTACAGTAGTGAAAACAGTTATAGATGGTCCTTACGTTGTAAGTCAAATCTGTTGGGACCTATGTGGAGAGAAAGTTAGACATTTCCTTTTGAACTGAGCTGTTAAAACAAGGATTCTATTATCTGCACTGTTGTGGGGGTAATAAAAAGTTAAGATTGTTTAATATTAGTTCGGTGTGAATATTACATTCTAAAATTTAGATAATACCCCACCTCATTTAATTTTTTTATTATTCCCCTTCATTTCTCCCCCTCCTTTTCTTTCCTGATCCCTGCACACTCAGTCTCCCACTATCCCCCCCCCCTCCACTGTTCTCTCCACCCCCATTCAGTTCCACCTCTTTCCCTCCCTCTAGCTTTATATTTCACTCCGCTTCTCTCCACATTAACATCTTTTTTTTTCTTGTTTCCCTCCCCCCCTTCTGTCACCCTTCTTTCACCATTTTCACACCTTTTCGTCTTTAGCCTTTTTGTTCACCCACTTGCCAGTCAAATCCCTGCCCCCCCCCCCCCCCCCCCCCCTTCTTGTATCAACATTAATTGCCAGGCTTTATCCTGCACCCCAATATTAATCCAATTTGCAATGACATCAACATACTGAATTTTCTAGTTATGGATTCTGGAAACATACAATAAGCAATATTATCTTCACCGAGTTAAAGTATTATCAGAGCTGTTTCCAGACGCGTATAAGTAATTCCTGGGGAATGCAAATCACTGAATCAAAGTGCCTCAAAGGCCAACATTATCGGATGGTTTTACTAAATAACTATAAGCACTGTTAGTGAAAATGCAATAGACCATGGCAGTAATGAATACAATCTATTTATTAGTAATCCTTTCTTGGCTTTTTTCATTGACAACGTTTGTTAAGATTTCCAATTCTGTTTCTGTTTAGCTCACATTGAGGTAGTATGGTTATAGAGTGGGCATCTGGGCACCAGCCAGGGAAACTGTAAGTAGCATAATGGCACCAGGAGTCTTGCTTAATTCCAAGATGCAGAAAGAAGTAATTTAATAATTTCTGCAGCTGGCACAGTGATGATTGCTATGAGCTGGATCACTCTGCACTTCAGCGATGAGATTTGAACTGTAGAATTTCTCAAGGTAGTTACAGATCCTCTGCAGAAAAAAAAGAAGAATCTGATTCACTGATATCAACAATTTAAAAAACACAAGCTTCCAACTTATTCTGAGAAAACAATCTCACAGTGGTAGTATTTAGAATGTGCGGAAATAATCAGAGAATGTGTTACAATCACGACTTTGTTAAGTTTAGAGATACATCATGGCAACAGGGCCTTTGTCCCACAGCGTCCACATCGACTATCGATCACCCATTCGGACTATGTCATCCCACTTCCACATCCACTCCCTGCACACTACAAGCAGATTTACAGAGGCCAATTAAGCTAACTCTAAGAATGAAGCATCTTAATCAGAATATATCATTCAATGTGGAGGGAGGAACTGCAGATGTAGGTTTAAACTGAAGACAGACACAAAAAGCCGGATTAACTCAGCGGGTCAGGCAGCATCTCTGGAGAAAAGGAAAATGTGATGTTTAGGATGGAGACCCTTAAAACAAATTATTTACGCACACTAATAAAAAGAGACACAAAGTGCTGGAGTAACTCAGCAGGTCAGGCAGTATCTCTGCAGAACATGGATATTCCAGAGTCTTCCCTCTGGAAGGCGACTCCGGACTGTCAAAGCAGCCACAGCTAGACATAAAAACAGCTTTTTTTTTCACGAGTGATAGTTCTACTCAATAACCAAAATCTGTAGTCCCTTTTTAGCTCTGGTTTATTTTCACCCACATGTTTAGACCGTAATGGTGTATCCTTATTGTTTTGATATGTTTATGCTTTATTCTTAATTGTTAACTGTATGTGTGTTGTCATTTGTGAGCGGAGCACCTTGTATCTGCATACTTCACCAATAAACTTATTCATTCATTCATTCATTCATACTTAGAAATATTAAATTGTTCTTTCTTTTTAAAGGCAACAGTGAGATCCACAAATCCTCTTTATGTACACATTTAATGAAAATCATATAACAATTGCAGTGATTGGTTTCTTGAGCAATTCTCATACCTTTACAGATTGAGGTGATGAATCAGCTTTTGGATTAACAACATAAAGGTAGGTCCGGCAGCATCTGCGGAAAGTGAAACAGAGTTAACATTTCAGACCAAAGCCCCTCTGTCAGAACTTCAGGAAGTGACAAACCAAATCAAGCGAGGCTGATAAAGAACCATATTTCTTTGATCACAGTGGCGCAACGGTAGAGTTGTTGCCTTACAGCGAATGCAGCGCCGGAGACTCAGGTTCGATCCTGACTACAGGCACCGTCTGTACGGAGTTTGTACATTCTCCCTGTGACCTGCGTGGGTTTTCTCCGAGATCTTCGGTTTCCTTCCACACTCCAAAGACGTATAGGTTTGTAGGTTAATTGGCTGGGCAAATGTTAAAACAAATTGTCCCTAGTGGGTGTAGGATAGTGTTAGTGTGCGGGGATCGCTGGGTGGCGTGGACCCGAAGGGCCTGTTTCTGCGCTGTATCTCTAAATCTAAAAAAAATCTAAAATCCAGCAGCAAAGGGGTCTTTGAACTGAAGTATTAACTCTGTTTCTCTTTTCATGGATGCTGACTGACCTGCTGACCATTTCAGGTTTCCTCTCTTCGCTCAAAGTTCCCAGCATCTGCCATCCTTCTGATTTCCAACTTTCATATATTGTTTCTGGATTTTAGCTTTTTAGTTTAGTTTAGTTTAATTTAGAGATACAGCGCGGAAACAGGCCCTTCGGCCCACCGAGTCCACACCAACCAGCGATCCCCGCACATTAACAATATCCTACACACACTGAGGACAATATACACTTATACCAAGCCAATTAACCTACAAACCTGTACGTCTTGAAAACCCATGCGGTCACGGGAGAACGTACAAACTCCGTACAGACAGCACCCGTAGTCGGGATTGAACCTGGGTCTCCAGCGCTGTAAGGCACCAACTCTGCTGCTGTGCCACCGTGGCACCTAACTCACAGAGGTTTCTGTTTCTTTATATCTGCTTGGATTTGCAACTTCTTGCTGCTGGATCCAATTCAAACACAAATTCATGACTGAGTTGATTTTACATGTTGAACTGATTCATTTTGAGCGGTGATAATTTGATCTTGATAACACAGGATTTTGTCACAAATTTCAAGCAGCTTTCTCCCGGCTCCTCAAAGCTTGACTATGGTTACTATTTGATCTACTAGATGAGCTAAGTCAACAAAAGTTCTTTCTGATTAGTGTCATGTTTTTGCCTCATCTGTTTCTATTTTCCAAGGATAGAAATGTCAAAGACTAGAGGTCAAAGCTTTAAGGTAAGAGAGACGGAGTTAAAAGGAGATGTGCAGGCCAAGTTTTTTTAAACTGAGAGCTGTGGGTGCCTGGAACGTGTTGCCAGAGGTGATGGTGGCATTTAACAGGCTTTTACATTGATATGCCGGGAATGGAGAGATATCAGTTTAGTTTATCTTGGCATCATGTTAGGCATAGACATTGTTGGCCGAATGGCCTGATCTATGTTTTACTCAATTTCAAACGTCAATGTTATTTAAATAAGGCTGAAGTGTCTTCTCAGCTCACTCTTCATTAACAATTACGATTGATCTCTCAGCTGCTCCATTCATAGACGTACACTATGAAGAATTGAGAACCTGTTCCATTGGGTTTACAAGCAGAGTCGGATGAAATCGAGGATCATTGTTGGAAACTATGACATGGGCCTCCGATACAGGCTTCCAATAATATGTTAATCTAATTGCAGATAAATTCACATGTCCAATTTTAATGATAGTGATCTTCTTAGGGATGGTGGGAACCTCAGATTAGAGTAGGGAGAGGTTAAAGATGTCAGGCCGGCAGCTGGTAGATCTGCCACCTCACAGCACCAGAGACCGGGTTTCGATCCTGACATCGGGTGCTGTCTGTATGGAGCTTGCACGTCTTCCCTATAACCACGTGAGTGTCCTCTGGGTGCTCCAATTTCCTTCCACATCTCAAAGACATGCGGGTTTGTAGGTTAATTGGCCTCTGCAAATTCTCCCCTTGTGTGTAAGTGGATGAGAAAATGGGATAACATCAAACTAATGTGAGCGGGTGATCAATGGCTGGATGGATTCGGTGGGCTGAAGGGCATGTTTCCATGCTATGCCTCTAAACCAAAACTTAACAAAAGCATAATCCGCTTTGAATGAATTTTGATCTAAATTAGGCAGTTATTGCCATTGAAATCTATGTAACACCATGAAAAGATCCATTGGACCACAACCTTGAAAGTAGAAGTGGCGTTCGTAACATGCTCTTACAACTTCAGCAAACACCACGCTTGCTTACCAATGATTCAAGGTCACTGTCTCAATGGACTGACTGGGTGTTACCAAATCATGACCACTTGATGTGTCACGCCTCACATGACAACTCCTTGCAGTGATTGTGAAGCAATCATGTACTTTGGTTAAATCCTGTTTATATTAGCTTTTCAATATCGAGTCTTTCTGAGTCTCATCAACAATTTCAGGTGTAGTCAGTGCATTTAATGTGTACAGCACATTTTCACTTTCAACATCAATGTCGTCATGCATCAGAGCTTCCACAGCAGTGTTTTGCTTGGTTCTCAATTGCATAAACATGCTGCAGCAGAAGGATTGCCCCATCTTTGTTTCCTTAATGCCGTCATAGAAACGTGTTGATGTGCAATGTTGAAATGTCAGTGCTGCAAACATTCATCCAATCTAGCTTGAATCGTCTCATGCAATCCTCACCATTAATATTGACCTGGCCTCCAAATGTGTAACAAGAGATTCCTGAAAATTATGTTGCACTCTGCACTCAATTTGCCTTGATGTCTGTAAAACATTAACAGAATGGTTTTAGTGATTTCTGTTAATGATCCCAAGATAAACTTACTAAAGTATCGAGACTCATGGTTAAATAGCCTTGGCAATATCAATTCATATTTCAATGCGTCAGTTGTTAACTAACTGAAAAAAACACAAAGTGCAGGAGGAACTTAGCAGGTCAGGCAGCATCTCTGGAGTACATTGATAGGTGGCGTTTTGGGCCAAGACCCTACCTCAGACTGATTGTTGGGGTGGGGGAGAAGAAAGCTGAAAAAGGGGAGAGGCAGGGCAAAGTGTGGCAGGTAATAGATCGACACAGGTGAAGTAGATTTTTTGATAGGCAGACGGTTGGAACAAAGGCCAGCGAGAAGAACAATAGGTGTGAGCAGGTTTAAAGATTTGCGGTTTGTAAAGCCAGGGGGAGGAAGGTAGCGGGCGATTGGAGGATTGGAGGGGAGAAATAGGTGGGAGTCAAGGTGGGTCCCAGGGGAGGGAAGGGGGTGCAGAAGAGAGGTGGGGAGTGTAGGGGAGAGAAAGAGGGTGGGAGGTGGGGAAAGTTAGAAGTTACCTAAAGTTGGAGAAGTCAATGTTCATACCGCTGGGCTGCAAGCTGCCCAAGCGAAATATGAGATGCTGTTCCTCCAATTTCCGGTGGGCCTCACTCTGGCACTGGAGGAGGCCCATGACAGAAAGGTCAGACTGGGAGTGGGAGGGGGAGTTGAAGTGCTCAGCCACCGGGAGATCAGGTTGGTTAAGGCGGACTGAGCGAAGGTGTTGAGCGAAACGATCGCCGAGCCTGCGTTTGGTTTCGCCGATGTAATGAAGTTGACATCTAGAGCAGCGGATACAATAGATGAGGTTGGAGGAGGTGCAGGTGAACCTCTGTCTCACCTGGAAAGACTGTTTGGGTCACTGGATGGAGTTGAGGGGGGAAGTAAAGGGACAGGTGTTGCATCTCCTGCGGTTGCAGGGGAAAATGGGGGGATGGGGTGGTTTGGGTAGGAAGGGACGAGTAGACCAGGGAGTTACGGAGGGAACGGTCTCTGCGGAACGCAGAAAGGGGAGGGGATGGGAAGATGTGGCCAGTAGTGGGGTCCCGTTGGAGGTGACGAGAATGTTGGAGGATGATCTGTTGGATATCCTGGCTGATGGGGTGGAAGGTGAGAACGAGGGGGATTCTGTCCTTGTTACGAATGGGGGGAGGGGGAGCAAGAGCGGCGCTGCGGGATTCGAAGAGGCCCTAGTGAGAGCCTCACCTACAATGGAAGAGGGGAAGCCCCGTCTCCTGAAGAATGAGGACATCTCTGTAAGATTTGAGAAGTTTTCCCTCATTCTGAAATCAACACAAAACCAAAGATCTGCAGTTTGGACATTTTAAACGGGAGACTGGGGCTGATAGCGGAGAAAGGCTGCAGTCAGTTTACCAAAGGATGTCACAATCTGTGGGTCCTAAAATGGCCGCAGGACCTCGTGACCAGCCACAAAAGGTAAAAACCTTACATCCCAGTCTCTAGGTTTTCTGCAAAGCCATGGCCAGAACAAAGGATGGGTATTGGCCATGCAGAAACCCACGAAACCAGGTCGGAGTCCAGACACTGGGGCGCTGACATCAGCATACTCACAATGCCCCAAGCCGACCTAAACAGTTCATCTCAGTGAGGGGGCACAATAGCCCATAGAAAACTACCTGGTAGGTGATGGGAAACCAGTTAACACCCATCACCTCACAATGAAATCCCAATTTACACCGTCTGGCCATCCCCGGTATCCCCGAACATAAGCGAAGATCAGAAGAAAACCTCATACATATCTTTTTGAACAAAGAGATTCCAAGATCTGGCGGGAGATAGGACGGGTCAGAATAGTATAACTGGCCACGACTTTTGGGTTTTAAACTCAAGAAGAAATACTGGAAGAAGAAGTTAAGTCAACTCGAGAAGAAAACCTGCAGGAAACGCAAGCAGGCAAGAAGACGGACAGGAGGCAAGAAGCGCAGAGAAAACCGGGTTCGAAGTCTGAAGTCAAGAAGAAAGTCGGAAAGAAGAACGGATGCAAGAGAGAGGAACAGGCACGCAACTCGAAAAGAAATACTGCAAAACCGAACAGCCAGTAACCCCAGTAATAACCCCATGGTGAGCATGCACTTCAAATCCTACATATCCTGGACATAGTTTAGTGTAGAGAGGAGGGTGGTTGTGAATAAACGTTGGGTGTGTATTAAAATAGGGTTTGGTCAAGGTTGCGATGCGTCGTGCGTTCCCCATCTGACAGTCGTGTATGTGTCTTGCAGAACTGTGTTTAAGAATTCATAAGTAAAAGGGTATTCGTGTATACGTTTTGTGTAACTGTGTGTGTTTCAAGGATTCAGCGAAGAAGGTATTCGGATATATGTCTCGTGGAACTGTGTGCTTTTAAGTTTTCAGCGAAAAGGGTATTCGGGTATATGTCTTGTGAACTGTGCGTTTTGTGATTAATAAATAAAAGATATTCATGTATTCGGTATGTGTATTATAGATATGTCTTATCGAACTGTATAATAAGTATTCATGGACAATAGTCCCAAGTGCTGAATAAAAGCCCTTTTCATTTAAACCCTGGTTTTAAAATCTGGTCTGGTTGAATTTTTTCTGCACTATAAGAGCTCCTGCATCTAAGCCCAGTGTCTAGAACCGTAAGGGGTGAGTGGGTCGAACTACTCACGGGGAACCAGTGTGCACGGCCTGGTCAAGGGATCAGAGCAAGGCACGGGGACCTTAGGTCGGGCGAAAGCTCGGCGCAGAAACCCCTTACACTCTGATGCCCTTGTGTGAAACACCTCATCCTGGGCGCAGATGCGGCTTAGACGGAGGAATTGGGAGTAGGGGATAGACTTTTTGCAGGAGACAGGGTGGGAAGAAGTGTAGTCAAGATAGCTGTGCGAGTCGGTGGGTTTATAGTAAATGTCAGTCACTAGTCTGTCTCCTGTGATGGAGATGGTGAGGTCCAGAAATGGTAGGGAGATGCCGGAGATAGTCCAAGTATATTTAAGAGCAGGATGGCAAATTGGTAGTGAAGTGTATGAAGTCAGTGAGTTCTACACTATAGAGTCATACAGCATGGAAACAGGCCCTTCAACCCAACTTGCCCATGCTGATCAACCTGCCCCATCCACACTAGTCCCACCTGCCTGCATTTGGCCGATATACCTCCAAACCTATGCTACCCATGCACTTATCTAAATGATTCTTAAATGTTATGCTTCAACTACCTCCTCCAGCAGGTCATTCCATACACCACCACCCTTTGTGTAAAAAAGTTCTCCTCAGGATCCTATTAAATCTTCCCCCCCCTCACTTTAAAAGGTGTTTCATGGCGATTTACATGCAAATTAAAATGTCAGGATGTGCACACTTAACAGCTTTGCTTGAATTCTTAATCCATCAGCCACGAATCAATGTCTTCCAGCTGATGAATCAGTGCTTCTTGATATTGAACAAAATTTGGAAGAAGCAATGAAAATCTCTTTTTTCGTTTGGTTGTTTATTTTCGGGATCTGGTTGTTGCTGGCAAGATCAGCATTTGTTGTCCATCTTTGATTGCCCCCTGAGAAGGTGCTGATGAGCTGTTTCTTTGAACCACAGTAAACCTCAGCCTGACCACAGTGATGATGAAGCACCAATTATATACTTCCAAGTTAAGATGGTACGAACCATGGAGGGAGGGGTAGTTCTAGTCAGTGCTGAGCCCATGTGCCTGAAGTCTCGTTCTTCTTGGTGAGGGCTGCAGATTTGGGCGAAGCTCTTGGGCAAGAACAGCTGCAAATTTTGTAGATGAAACAGAGCCAAGCCACTGTGCACTGGTGGTGGAATGAATGTTTAGAATTTGTGAGTTAATAGAGTACGGAAACAGGCCTTTTGGTCCAACTTGCCCATGCAAACCAAGAATCCCCATCTAAACTACAGTAGTTCCACCTGCCAGCGTTTGCCCCATATCCTTTTAAACCTTTCCTATCCATGTTGTTATAATACCTGCATCAACTACCTCCCTTGCAGTTTGTTCCATATACCCACCAGTTAAAAAGGTGCCCCTCAGCTTCCTATTAAATCTTTCCCATATCACCTTAAACATATGTCCCCTGGTTCTTGGTTCATCTACTCTGGGTAAAAGACTTTGCATTTACCCTATCTGTTCCCCACATTATCTTATACACATCTATAAGATCACCCTTCATCCTCCTGCTCTCCAAGGAATAAAGTCCCAGTCTGCCCAATGTCTCTCTCGCTCAGCCCCTCAAGTCAGGGCAACATCCTTGTAAATTTTCACTGCACTCTTTCCAGATTAACAACATCCTTTTGAGGGTGACCAAAACTGAACACAACACTCCAAATGCGGCCTCACTAATGTCATGTACAACCTCTATACTCAATACTCAAACTGACAAAGGCCAATGTACCGAAAATCTTCTTGACCCCTCCCTCTGAATAATGTTTTGTGTCAATGAAAGTTTAGTTATTGATGAATTGATGTTTCACGTCAATGTTGCTTTATTTGATTAACAAGCAAGGGTCATCGATGGCCTTCAAATAATTTGTAAAAAAATGACCAGTCTTGATATCACTTTCTCTACACGAAGCAATTTGGACACAACGCATAAATCCAAAGAGACAGATGTTTATTTTCCAAACAGCACACTTAAATTATTGACGTGTTTTTCAAAACTGAATGTTCCCAACTGTTTGTGGCAATATTACAATGGTGTAAAACAAGCACAAGACATCACTGGCTTCCTCATAGAACATAATATGGTTACATTGAGAACAAAGTGTTCCATGCTTAAAGATGTATTGAAATCACAATCAGAGGGTTAGTTAATATGAACTGTCCAAAGTCTGATTTTTACAATATATTCACATCACTGTTTGTAGATGGGTTTTAAAAAATATATTGAATTGCTGTCTACCAGAATCACGGTATAATATGAATATGGAATTATGTGTTGTGAATATAGCCTTTGTTCCCAAAGTCTGAGGTTCATTTATTTGTGAGCTCTGTATTCCTGTCGCATTCAGCAGCTAAATAAATGCACGGTCTGCCCCAAGCCCATTAAAGCAATTAAAGATATTGAACTCTTACTACAATACCAGGATAGTTATTCCAAAATAAAAATCAGCAGTAATAATTGAAAAAAGTTATGTTCCATATTCTCGCACATTTGTCGTGATGTCTGGATGTCTGAGATTTGCCAGCATGCTTAGGCTTATTATTATGCCTCAAGGCGATTTTTGGAAATTTGAAACAAAATATGTTTCTTAGTAAACTAAATCTGTTAGGTTGGCTATGCCTTACAAATAGATTTGCTTCCAATTGTCACCTGTGAATTAGAATGGAAGGATTGCAAGTTTGAAGATAGAATCATAGAATTGCACTGCACAGAATAGGACCTATAAAGCTGAGGCTTTATGGACTGCAGTTGGAGTATTGTGAGCAGTTGTGGGCTCCAAATCTGAGGAGGGGCATGCTGGCGCTGGAGATGGTCCAGAGGAGGTTTACGAGAATGATCCCAGGGATGATTGGGTTAATGTATGATGAGCATTTGATGGCTCTAGGCCTGTACTCGCTGGAGTTTGGAAGGATGAGGGGGGGATCTCATTGGCTTGGGTAGAGTGAATGTGGAGAGGATGTTTCCACGGGTGGGGTGGGGGGGTTAGGACCAGAGGGCACAGCCACAGAATAAAAGGACATACCTTTAGAAAGGAGATGAGTAGGAATTTCTTTAGCCAGAGGGTGGTGAATCTGTGGAACTCATTGCCACAGATGGCTGTGGAAACCAAGACATTGGGTATGTTTAAAACAGAGATTGATAATTTTTTGATTAATAAGGGTGTCGTTGGATATGGGAAGAAGGCAGGAGAATGGGATTGAGATGACTATTATCCTTATCAATGATTTGGATGAGAACATACGTGGCAAGATTAGCAAGTTTGCAGCTGATACAAAAGATTGCAGATAGTGAAGATGGTTGTGAAAAATTGCAGCAGGATCTTGATCGATTGGCCAGGTGGGCTGAGGATGGACTTTAATACAGAGAAATGTGAGGTGTTGCATTTTGGGAAGTCTAACATAGCAGGACATACACAGTGAATTGTCGGGCTCTGGGGAATGTTGTAGAGCAGAGGGATCTAGGAATGCAGGTGCATGGTTCCTTGAAGGTGGAGTCGTAAGTGGATAGGGTGGTCACATCGGCCTTCAGTCAGAGTATTGAGCATAGAAGTTGGGAGGTCATGTAGCAATTGTATAAGACATTGATGAGGTCACATTTAAAATATTGTGTTCAGTTCTGAACACCATGTTATTGGAAAGATGTTGTCAAGCTGATTAGAGTACAGAGAAGATTTGCGAGGATGTTGTCAGGACTAGATGGCCTGAGCTATAGGGAGAGGTTAAGTAGGCTGGGACTCTATTCCTTGGAGTGCAGGAGGATGAGGGGTGGCCTTATAGAGGTGTATCAAATCCAGGGAGGAATAGATCGGGTAGATGCACAGAGTCTCTTGCCCACAGTAGGTGAATCGAGGACCAGAGGACATAGGTTTAAGGTTAAGGGGAAAAGATTTAATAGGAATCTGAGAGGTAACGTTTTCACACAAAGGGTTGTGGATGCATGGACCAAGGTGCCAGAGGAGGTAGTTGAGGTAGGGACTATCCCAATGTTTAAGAAACAATTATACAGGTACATTGACAGCACAGGTTTAGAGGGATGGGGGCCAAACGCAGACAGGTGGGACTAGTGTAGCTGGGACATGTTGGCCGGTGTGGTCTCGCACTTCTGTGTGCTAAACTCCTTTAACCATTTCTCAGCCCACCTACTCAATCATTGAAAAATAGAAAGTAGGTGCAGGAGGAGGCCATTTGGCCCTTCGAGCCAGCACCGATCAAGACATTGCTGCAATTTTTTACAACCATCTTCGCTATCGACAATACCACCCATTTTAGTGTCATCTGCAAACGTACCAATCATGCTTTGTACATTCTCATCTAAATCATTGATATAGATGACGAGCAGCAATCGTCCAAGCACTAAACCCTGAGCCACACCACTAGTCACAGGCCTCCAGTCCAAAAAACAACCTTCCACCATCACCCTACTGCTTCCTTGCATGAAGCCAATTCTCTATCCTGACAGCTCGCATGTGATCTAACCTTTCAGTGCAACATACCATGCAGAACCTTGTAAAATGCCTTGCTGAAATCCATATATACGACATAGACTGTACATACGTGTTAGGACCTTCAGCACCTCCTTCACATTAATACTGCCTGCCCTCAAGGCACTTCCATTGACTGCCCCAAGTTCCCCGGTCCTCATGTCTTTCTCTAGGGTAGAAACAGAGGAGAAATACTCAGATATGTATATCCTTGACCATGACTTTGAGTGAATATGGGGAGATGTCTCCCTCTCTGCTGCACCCCATACAAGTGTTGCTACAATGTACTTACCCTGGGGCTGTGTACCTTTAAGGCCTAATGTTCTTCCCATATTGTTGTACAACAAAATGTCTGGAATTGTGCTGAACTGAACGATGACCCAATGGGCACGCAAGGAACTGCAGATGCTGTTTTTTTGCAAAAAGATACAAAGCGCTGGAGTAATTCAGTGGGCCGGGCAGCATCTCTGGAGAACTTCGATAAGTGATGTTTTGGGTCAGAACCCTTCTTCAGAATGATTATGTGGGGTGGAAGAAAAGAGAGGCGGGACAAAGCCTGGCAAGGTGGATACAGATGAGGGGTTTTCTTAATTACCTAATGGTTGGACAAAGGCCAGAGGTGAAAAGAAAACAGGTAGGGAGATAAGGAGAGAGGAGGTGCGAATATAGTTGGAAGGGGATGGGGGTAAGGGAAAAATAGATGTGCAACCAGGTGGGGCATAGGGAAGGGAGGATTAAAAAAAGAGGTGGGCGGGGAGGTTGTTTGTAGGTTAGTTACCTGAAATAGAAGAAATCAATGTTCATATTTTAGGTTTAGTTTAGTTTAGTTTAGTTTAGTTTAGTTTAGAGATAGAGCATGTAAACAGGCCCTTCAGCCCATCGAGCCTACACCAACCAGCAATCCCCATACACTTACACTATCCTCTACACACTATGGACAATTTACAATTTTACCAAGCCAATTAGCCTACAAACCTGTCCGTCTTTGGAGTGTGGGAAGAAACCTGAGATCCTGGGGAAACCCATGCAGTTCACAAGGAGAACGTACAAACTCCGCACAGACAGCACCTGTAGTCAGGATCGAACCTGGTCTGTTGCGCTGTAAGGCAGCAATTCTATCACTGCGCCACCTTGCTGCCCACCATCACTTTGTAAACTACCCAAGTGTCATATGAGGTGATGTTCATCCAGTTTGCGTATGGCCTCATTTGGCAATGGAGGAGGCCCAGAGCAGAAAGGTCAGTGTGGAAATGCGAAGGGAAGTTAAAATGGTTAGCAACTGATAGATCAGGTTCGCCTTGGCGGACCACGTGCAAGTGTTCGGCGAAATGGTCACCTCGTCTAAGCTTGGTTTCACCAATGTAAAAGATGCCACATCATGGGTACCAAATGCAGTAGAACCCATGAGGAACCATTGAAAATATGAACTAAACCAGGGTTAAGATATTTAGCCCCTCATTCTGCTCCACCATTCAATAAGTTCTAGTTGATCTTTAACCTCGTGCCTCTTTTTTGGATTAAGAATATACCCTTTGAATTCCTTCATGTACAAAAATCCATCCACAATACTGAATATTTTCAGTAACCACCCTCTTCAGTAGGCTCTTCCTGAATGGCCGGATGCTTAGTCTGAGACTGTAACCCCAGTTTCAAATCTTTCAGCCAGGAACATCATATCTGCATCTACCCTGTCAAGCTCCACAGCATTGTAGTGCATTGCAATGAGATTGCTGGGACCAAAATTAGATGCAATGCAATTCGTAAGCAACAATGCAATAACTTGAGAGAGAAGGAGGCATTAAGGAATTTCAGCATGGATTTAGAAATAACAAATTCTGCTTCATTGACCAGATTGAGATTTTTGAAAATGATATTCATTTAGCAGATGTTAGGAGACAAAACAATATGGCTCATCCTGATTTTAAAAAGATCTTTGACAAAGTGTTTTGTTTAGTTTAGTTTAGTTTAGTTTAGAGATACAGAGTGGAAACAGCTCCTTCAGCCCACTGAGTCCATGCCAACCAGCGATCCCCACACATGGACACTATTCTACACACATTAGGGACAATTTGCAATTTTACCAAGTCAATTATCTTACAAATCTGTACGTCTTTGGAGTGAAACCAGAGCTCCCAGAGAAAACCCACACAGGTCACGAGGAGAATGTACAAACTCCATACAGACAGCACCGGTAGTCAGGATAGAACCCGGGTCTCTGGCGCTGTGAGGCAGCAACTCTACCGTTGTACTACTGTGCCGTAGTATAATTAGTGGTACAATATAATTAGTTGTTACCAATTATATTTTAATCCTGTGGCATTGTTATTAGGGTTTAAATTGGAAGAAGAATTAACTACTTGCTTACATTTGAGCCATATTTTAGGGGGATTTCTGAGGAGATTTCAAGTGCGCTCTCATATTTTTGTTCAGATAAAAGGAATTACCAAACCACTAGTTGCTGGAAATCGGTGGTGGACCTGTGTAGATAAGTTCCACATTATAAATCGACAACAACATTGAAGTGATATTCCAATCATAAAGTACTGGAGGAACTCAACAGGTCAGGCATCGTCGTTGGGGAGATTGGACAGGTGATGTGTCAGGTCAGGATCCTTCTACAGACTGATTCACTGGTGTTACTAAACTGAAGAGCTGGTGCATGTTTTGGGAAATATGTAAGATATTCACAGTGTTTTCCCATAATTTGTGATTATAGAGTCATCGAGTCATACCGTGTGGAAACAGGCCCTATCGGCCCAACCTGCCCACACCGACCAACAATTCCCATCTACACGGTTCCAGCTGCTTGCATTAAACCTGATTCCATTCCCGGGAGAGACTGTTGAAGGACAGAGAAAGCTGAGCAGGTGCTCTCATGCTGTGCAGAATAGAACAGACTCAAGCTGGTCTTTCCCTGCCCTTCCCTTCTGCCCCATATAAGTTTCTACTTTAAATCCAGCAAGATCTTCCGAGCAGAACATCAAATATCCTCACATGGTGATATGATGTGAAACACATGTTGCAAAGAAACACATTCCCTCCCTCTCACTCAGAACAGATGAGGGAACTCCTATTGTAACAAACTGCAACCTTAGAGCAATTTATCTGGAGATTAAAATCTGTTATAGGGGATAACTATCATGACGCACAAACCTGAGATTAATATCAACAGCACATCCATATCATGAATGCGATAGGGTGCACCAAACTTGGTAGCTTAACACAAGAAATTTGAGCATTGTCATTTGGCAAGAATCATCTAAGCTTGTCCTATTAACATTCCACTGATAGCCATATGGTCTACATATGTAATTTCTCACAAAATAATGTTGGTTCAATGGATGCGATGCAGTCCAGATAACTCATCAATTAAACAAACAAAACATGGAGACTTCCAAAAATAGATCTTACTGGTAGCAGACTAATAAATAGTCTCTTAATGTCCAGAGGTCTGTTGGAAGTGACTGGTGAATTGATGCACCAACAAGTTGCTGGGCAGATTTGTTCTTCACATCCATCCCCATCCCATGATCTCAAACTTCAACATCACTCTTTAAGTTAAAGGAGGAACAGTAGAACAGTAGAACAGTCATTGCAGCCTAGTTTGCCAGGTTTTCTGACATAACTGTTTCACTTCTTTATCTTTTTTTAAACACATTTTCCTTCACTTGCACAAATGCAAGTATCAGGTCAGCATGAAAATAGGTCCAGGTCCTTGGGTGTCAGCAGTCTGTGGTTGACTTGATTCATGCAGGAATTAGGAGTCAAATTGATTGAAAGATACAGCATGGAAACAAGCACCTCGGCCTACCGAGTTCACGTCTACCATCGAATACCCATTCATACTATTTCTAAGTTATCCCACTTTCACAAATATTACATATTAACACGGAGCAATTTACAGAGGCCAATTAACCTACAAATCCACACGTCTTTGGGATGTGGGAGGAAACCAGAGGACCCAAAGGAAACCCACGCAGCACAGGGAGAATGTACAAACTCCATACAGACAGCGCCCAAGGTCAGGATTGAACCCAGGTCTCTAGGGCTGTGAGGCAGCAGCTCTACCAGCTGAGCCATTCTGCTGCCCATTGATGCCTGTGTTGAGAGACAAGGGTGAAACATGGAGTCAAAACCAGAGACAGGGAGCGACAAGGAGCTTGAAGCTTTGGGATGGTGGGGCGGAATGAGATCAGTGGATTAAGAAAGGTGAAGGAGGTAACTGGCCAGGAAGCAATCTTATAAAATCATTGTTGTTCTGTGCCCAATGACAAACATTCCTGGAATTAAATGATCAAATTTCCAGGTCATTCTCTAAATGAGCATTAGACTTGGAATTATGTCCATCCACGAACATGTACAACTGACACAAAAACAGAATAGAGGGTTGGTAAGCAGATCGGCTGCGGGAGGGAGTGCACTGATGGAGTGGGCCACTGGAGGCACTGCAACAGCCTGGGGCTCGGTCGGACCAGGCGGCGCTCCAAGAGGCCAAGCAGTGGAGCAGCGGCGGAGAGGACCTCGACTACGCTTAGCCAGGCTGACCCTGCAACACAGCCAGGACAACAAACCTTCATGGTCAGATCAAGAAACCTGCACTTACAGCAACTGGGACTTGAAAATGGCGCCGAATCTGGCGGCTCATTATACACACTCAGTGTACTGCTATTATATCTGAGATGCTTATCTACCATGTATCGGTGTTTATGTATCGTGATACTTGTACTGAACTATATACAAAAATGAATTGCACTACACCACATGTGACAATAAAGTATCATTGAATCAGTGGAAACACAAACTGTCGTCAGAATTGCCTGATGAAATGGTCAAAATACATTGGTTAACCCAGAAATTATCGCTCTTACTGTCCATTCCAGCAATAACTTCTCTTTGTGCGTTTAGTGTTGAAAAACCTACGCTTAATGTGCAAATGTTTAGGCCAGCTGGCGGTCAATCCACAGACATCACTGAAGCATAATGAGTAATGACAAACCAATTGAATATAACCTACAACTTACATTCAAAGAGAAAAATGTGTACAAATCTGTAATTAAGAAGACAAATTGCTTGAATTGGTTTTCTTACAAGACTTTGACAGAATTTCTAATGCAGTCACAAGTTTGGTATCTCCAAATAAAATGAGTGGAGCTTTGTTCAGGAAATATAGTGAGACATTCAGAAACATTCCAAACACTTTGACTTAAATATTTGACTGCTTTTACAGGTCTGGCTAAACCAGGCATTCCCAACTGCCAAAATCTGTTTCTCCTTTTATGGGCGGGGCTTCTTCCGTTCCTCCCCAACCCCCTCAGGATAGCATTACATTACAAAAAGCCCCTTTGACTCAAAGATTTTCTCTGGCACACATGCTACAATGACTATTTCCAGGTCATTTCATATCATTAAAAAAATTAGCATGAGTCACTCTTGTACATCTGACACACGAGATAGAGTCATAGAGTCATGGAATCACACAGCATTGGAAACAGCCCTTCGGCCCAACTTGCCTACACTGACCAACATGTCCCATCTACACTAGTACCACCTGCTTACATTTGGCTCATATCCTTCGAAACCTATCTGTGTACCTGTCCAAATGTTTTTTTAATATTTGACCCATATTCTTCTAAACCTATTCTATCCATGTACCTGTCTACCAGGTACCAGAGTCAACCCAATCATTGCCATAGGTTCTTCCCGACATTGCACCTTTTCCTGATTTGGAAATATATTGTCGCTCTTTCATTGTCACTGGATTTAAATAATGGAACTCCTCCTCCTCCTCGTCATCAGCGGTAGAACAACGATTACATTATCAGACTAACAATCCAGATGCAAGAATTTAAATTGACATAATTATCTGACATATTATCTGGAAAGCAGAAAAAAATACACAAACTTGTGGCCTCACCAAAACCTGGCATAACAACACTTCCCTGTTTCTAAACTCCAACCCTCTTGCAATAAAGACCAACATGCTTTTTCTTTACTAACCACTCATTACATCTGCCTGCTATCTTTTGGAATTTGTGCATGAGAACATTTAGATCACCCAGTACTTTACTCATCTGTAATCTTTTTCCATTAAGCGACCGGTCTGCCTGTAGATTAAGTTTAGCGGAGTGTGTGTCCTCACAGTTTCCCCACTAAAATTCATTGTCTAGTTTTCACTCACTCTCTCAACCTATCTATACCCTGTTGCAGAGTCCAAATATGCTCTCCCACCATTTCTCATAACATCACAAACTTTACACCACCACCTCCTCAAGTTCATTAACAAAAATAATAAATAAATTAAACATGTACTGAGCCTTGGCACACTCCATCCTTTCAGTGTGTATATATTCCAACATCCTGTCTTCTGTACAATAACCAATCTTCAAACTGCACTAACACATTTCAGCCAATACCATGAACTCTTATCTTGTGTACAAGTATTTCTTGTGGCATCTTGTCAAATGTCATAGTGCTATTATTTTTTTCCTGTACCTTGCCTCTCCTAATAGAGATTGTTACAAGTTCTTGCAGATATCATTAGGATATTTGCAGTGTCCTCCAAAATGGCTTCTGGATTTTCTTCGGCATTTTGCACCTTCAATGCTAGCAAATTTGTCAAATATGATTTTCTTTTCTTTTAAAATATGTTGACTTGCTTTGATTATATTGAACTTCTCTGAGTGGTGAGCTATTTTTTCCTTGATTATCGATGCCAATGTCTTGACAACAATAGATGTTGGGCTAACAGGCCTACAGTTAACTGCTTTGGTTTTTTCTCTCCTTGAACAAGGGAGGCACATTTACTGCTTGTTAATCCACTCGTACCAGTGAGTTTTGAAAATTCTCAGCATACAACTCCACCTCCTTCTTTTAAAACCCTTGAGTGCAGACCACTAAACTTACAATACAATACAATACAATATATCTTTATTGTCATTGTACAGGGGTACAACGAGATTGGGAATGCGCCTCCCATACGATGCAATAATTTAATTAGCTAGTCAGTATTAATTTAAACAACCCAATGAAACAAATTGTAACAGTTTTAAAACAGAATAAAGTGCAAGTAGATCTGTGCCGGATCACTGTGCGATGTGACCATCCGGTTCAGCAGGACCGGTTCATAGCAGCTATGGCCCTGGGGATGAAGCTGTTCCTGAGTCTGGAGGTGCAGGCGTAGAAGGCTTTGTATCGTCTGCCCGATGGTAGAAGTTCGAACAGACTGTTGCAGGGGTGTGAAGAGTCTTTGGTGACTTACCTGCCTTTAGTGCTGCGCTAACACACTTCAGCCAATACCATGAACTCTTATCTTGTGTACAAGTATTTCTTGTGGCATCTTGTCAAATGTCATAGTGCTATTATTTTTTCCTGTACCTTGCCACTCCTAATAGAGAATGTTACAAGTTCTTCCAGATATCATTAGGATATTTGCAGTGTCCTCCAACATGGATATACCACTAGGGGGCGCCGTACGATGGCTGCCTCGCCAACGGTCTGTCTCGTCTTTTTCCCTCTTTGTGTTTTTAGTTTGTTGTAAAATGTATGTTTTAGTTTATCTTTAGTTTTGTATTATATGGGGGGAATTGGAGGGGGTGAGGGAAACTTCTTACTGCAAAAATGAACAAACTTCTTTAGGACGGCGCAGCGGTAGAGTTGCTGCCTCATAGCGCCAGAGACACAGGTTCGATCCTGACTATGGGTGCTGTCTGTATGGTGTTTGTGCGTTCTCCCTGTGACCGCGTGGGTTTTCTCCAGATGCTCCGGTTTCCTCCCACGTCCCCAAAACATGCAGGTTTGTAGGTTAATTAGTTTCTGTAAAAGTGTCCCTAGTGCGTAGGATAGAACTAGTGTACGGGGATCGTTGGTCGGTGCGGACTTGGGGCATATTTCTATGTTGTATCTTTCAACTAAACTAAACTAAACTAAACTAAACTAAACTATAAACGAAGCTTATGCTAACCTAAGGACGATTTCTTGATCCTGTACTTGTAAGGTTGCATCATCTGGGTCCAGCAAATAGTGTCAAGAGTTCTGATAGCCTAATCCACAGCTGTGAGTAATTTAGTACTTATCTGCTGTGTCTGACAGCCTTACATTAACACTGTTTCAAGGCGATGAATGAGAATGTACTTGTTCAATGATGTTAAAGCTTAAAAGATAATAACTGTAAAATTATGCCAACTCAATTTCAAATGATTTGAACAAGTAGCTTTAAATTAATACTGCATTAATCACTTGCTGACATCTCTGTAAGGCAAACCAGATCCTTCTTAGATCTTTTGCTTATTTTGCAACATATGTTATGGATTTGGAAACAAATGTTCCAGATCTATAATTAGACTGCAGGTGACTCCAGCCTGATGTTGTGAATACTGCAAATACCTTGTCTTCCATGCCAAGAATACGAAGGCAATGAGGGTCGTATAAGGAAAAAAAAAATCCATTAAAAAAACAAAAAACTCGTGAGTCTGTAAAGAATTATATACTTTTGAAGTATAATTATTATCTTTAAGTGGGAAACTCCGACAATCCAATATATGTTGAGCAGGAGATAGACACAAAATGCTGGAGAAACTCAGCGGGTCAGGCAGAATCTGTGGAGAAAAGGAATAGGTGATGTTTTGGGTCCAGAACCATCTTCAAACGTCACTTATTCCTTCTCTCCAGAGATGCTGCCTGACCCGCTGAGTTACTCTAGCATTTTGTGTCTATCTTCGGTGTAAACCAGCATCTGCAGTTCCTTCCTACACATTATGTTGAGCAGAATGCTTTTTGCATTATTGTTATTAATTATTATGAACAGATCGACTATTTCACTCCTGTTGCTCGAGGGATAAGCATTGGCCAGACTATCAGATGAGAACTACTCTTCATTGAGTGTCAATTTTTAATTTAAATTCGAAGGCCAGACAGAATTTTCAGTTCAACATTCATTCAAATGATATCAGGCAAGAAATTCAATCAAACTAGAAACATGTGGAGACGCTGCAACAGCTTGGCCCAATGCCATTCGATCAAAGTTATTTTCAGGGAATTGAGCTAAAAGAAGTACCTATTGTAATGGTCTCGTTTTAGCACATACTAAAAGGAATTAGGCTAATTCATGTCATTCCTACATATTTTATGTGAAGGAAAGCACTAAATCCACCCAATTTACAGGTTAATGTGGAGTTTAGGGAGTAATGTAGAAAAGCATGGCAGCACAGACCTGGGAATGGGCACACTCTGATCCCCAAGCATAGAAATCAATGATAGACACAAAATGCTGGAGTGACTCAGCCGGTCAGGCAGCATCTCTGGAGGAAAGGAATAGGCGACGGGTCGGAATCTTTCTTCAGACTGTAAAATAGAGATGGGTGGAGGGGGGAGGAGGGTGGGGGGGGGGGGGGGGATAGGGGGACAAGAACAGCCTGGATGAAGAGTTAAGGTACCAGAAGAAAAATTACTACGGATCAAAGTGAGTCTTCAATGGCAGAAAGTGGTCTGTGAGGCCAATTGTAATGTGGTCTCATACCATACAAATATTAATGGCCTCACATGCCTTGTCAAGGTCAATGGAAACAAGAAGTCCAATCCAATAACAAGCATATGCATATGCACCAACACAATACACACATATCTAGATTCATGAAACCATACCATTTTAATGCATTATGACACACTCATTACTGCTGTTTTTATCTTACGGAGAAAGGGGCCCATTACCACAGACTGCAAAGGCCCCAATTCTCTATGCTCAAACCTGAATATAACGTGTCAAGAAGCCAATGGTCATTGATGAATTAGGTGTCTCTGAGGATAATGGAATGAGTCATAGCGTCATGCAGCGTTAAAACCGGCCCTTTGGTCCAACTTGCCCACACCGACAAACATGATCCATCTACACTAGTCCCACCTGCCTGCATTTGGCCCATATCCCTCTAAACCTATCCTATGCATGTACCTGTCTAAATGTTTCTTAAACATTGTGATAGTACCTACCTCAACTACCTTCTCCGGTAATGCTTATCCCTCATCAGTCTGGAGAAGAGTCTCGACCCGAAACGTCACCCATTCCTTCTCTCCCGAGATGCTGCCTGACCCGCTGAGTTACTCCAGCATTTTGTGTCTACCTTCTCCAGCAGCTCGTTCCATTGACCAACCACACTTTGTTGCCCCTCAGGTTCATATTAAATCTTTCCTCCCCACCGTAAACTTATGAATTCTGGTTCTTGATTCCCCTACTCTGGGTTAAAGACTCTGTGCATTTAACGTATCTATTCCTCTCACATTCACAAAATGCTGGAGTAACTCAGCAGGTCAGGCGGCATCTCAGGAGAGAAGGAATGGGTGACATTTCAGGTCCTTCTTCAGGCCCTTCTTCTCGACCCGAAACATCACCCATTCCTTCTCTCCAGAGATGCTGCCTGACCTGCTGAGTTACTCCAGCATTTTGTGAATGAATACCTTCGATTTGTACCAGCATCTGCAGTTATTTTCCTACACCATCTATTCCTCTCATGATTTTATACACCTCTATAAGATCACCCCTCGTCCTCCTGAGCTCCAAGGAATAAAGTCCTAGCCTGCTCCACCTCTCCCTATAGCTCGAGCCCTCGAGATCTGGCAATATCCTCGTAAATCTTTTCTGCACCCTTTTTGGCTTAACAACATCATGCACATACAAAACGTTCCTTTCAAGCCTCAGTTCCTCTTATGCCTCAATCTTTTATTGTGTTTAAGCACATTCCTTTCGCCTGTCACTTTTTTCACAATGAAAGTACCATTGTGCATTTTTCAGTTCAGACACACAAAATATAACAGCTGCCCAGACCCAAGCGGCTGAGCCACCTGTCAGAAGGAAGAGGAAGACCAGCCACTGAATCTGACACTCACATCCATTACGTTAGACCCAGCCAGTCCATTTCATAGTCAACCATTTGATGGCCCTGCAGTCACTTGCAGGCCAGGTCTGGGTGAGATGAGAGATTTCCTCCCCTGAAGGTCATTAGTGAACCAGGCAAACATTTTATGACAATTACGTATTTTTAAGACCATCATTACAAACAGTAACTTTAAAAACAATCCATCTGGAGCAAAAAGCAAACTGCTGGAGGAATTCAGCAGGTCAGACAGTATCTATGCAAAGGGGTTTCACCCTAGCATTTGTCAGTTTCTTCAGCGATTTGAAAATCACCGCAAGTTACCTGTATCCACTAATCACTTGCCAGGCTTTGCCCCACCTCTACCTCTCTATTCCAGCTGTCATCCTCTTACACCATCAGTCTGAAGAACAATCCCAACATAATGTTTTTTTTAAACCGTCTGTCTATTCCCTCCACAGATGCTGCCTGAGCCGTTGTATTCCTCCAGCAGTTTGTTGTTTTGCCAATGGTCCGACTTATTGACCTGGTTTCAACTTTAATCCATCATTGCAGGAAAGGAGCCTTCTTCTACTAGTCCAATAAAGCTCCAAGATACAAGTTGCGCCAATAGCTCATAAGAGTTTGGAGTTATTGCCTTCACTGTTGTTAATGCACATGTCTGTATAAAACACTCAACTTTACAATCTACATCTCAAAATAGAATTTTTACAGTACCAGAGGTTGTGGTTTTAATATATTAAAAGTTAGTTCCAATATTATATTTGTTACTAACATTACCACTTACTTCAATGTTCAATTTTTGGCCCTCATGAGATATCAATTTAGTCAAATCACTGGACAAAATTTTTATAGTCAGAAAACTGGAGATAGTGATCAACTGGAGATTGTGGTCAACTGGAGATAGTGCCTCCATCTAAACCCCCCTTCCTCATAGCAGGGTTCCACCAATCCCTTCCAGATGATAAACTGACAAAAAATAGATTGATTTCCCAGGAGGAAATGTGATCAAATATCTATAATCCTTAATATCTCTATTATAGATTACAGATGTTTCTCCTTATATCTTAAGGCTTCCAATACCATACTATAAACATTTATTCAAATGTTATTTTATTGCTGATCATTCACTATTGAAGGCATTTCCTTTCCAGTTCCATTCCAGCTTAAACTATTCCCAGTTGTATTATGTTATTCCTGACTTAATTTTTCAGCATTACTCTTAAGCGGTTCAGTTTTGTCAATGAGAGAAAATGGGTTGTGGAGGACCGTCTGTCAGTAATAGATCCCACTCAGTTTTCTTTCCAATGGGTGAATACTGTGGTAGATTTTAGCCTTCATAACAGGATGGTAAAACGGCAGTTGGAGACCAACTGTATGACTTTCCTTTGCTCGTAAAATCTTAGAAGAAACATGGAACAGTAGAGCGGATGCTCAATATTCCTCCATTCCTTGCATATCCATGTGTCCATCCAAAAGCCTCTCAAATTCCATTATCATATCTGCCTCCATAACCGTCCAGTTGTGCTGCTTGCAATGTCAGGCTGTTGTTCAGCAACTACAGCTCCTCGTTCAACACCATCATCCCCTCCGAACTTGTTATGAAACTCGGGGAGCTGAGATTCTGCACAACCCTATGCAACTGGATCCTCGACTTCCTTATTGACTGTTGTTGGATGAATTACGGGTAATGATGAATTTGAATATAGGAGGGAGAGTGATAATCTGATTGAATGTTAAATACTCCAGCATTTTATGTCTAACATTGCTCTCAACATCAGCGAGACCAAGGAACTGATTGTTGACTTTAGGAGAAAGAAGCCAATTTAGAATTGGGATTGCCAATTTACTGATATTTTTTGTTTAGTATACGTTATCTGTACAGGCCTGTCATGCTGCTTCAAGTAAGAATTTCATTGTTCCGTTGTCGATGGATAAACACTTTTGCCTTGACTCTTGACACCCCTGGAAGTGCCTTCCAAGAACGTGCCACTCTGTGTGAAACACTTGCCCCCCATATCTGATTTAAACTTTGTCTATCTCATCTTAAAGCAATGCCCTCTAGTCTTAGACATTTCCTTCCTGGGAAATCATTCTATTTTTTGTCAATTTATCATCTGGAAGTGAATGGTGGAACTATGAGGAAGGGAGATTTAGATGGAGGCACAAGTGGTTGATCAGGATCTCCAGTTTTCCGACTATAGCAGTCATCTAATTATCATCCATTTCGTGCAGTTGCCCTACATTTTGACATTCACTGCTTCAAAATTTGTGAGGCAGCCTTCATCACTGATCAAGTTTATTGAGTTTATTGTAATCATTCTAAGAAACAGGTTAGAACCTTCCATGCGGATGCAACTTGTTTTGCTTATTATCCCAAACATCTGAAGATGTGGAAATTAATTGATAAAATTGCCGCAGTAATAACAATCGCAATGGCATAGAAAGGTTGCTACAGTAATAGAAGCAAAACAGAGTTTTCAAAAAATTATAATGGCAGACGAGACTGAGGTGGACTTGTTGGGTCCAAATCTCTCCTGCGGGCATCTCCTGGTGCAACCCTCCCCCAACTGATGATCCTGTGGTCCCGGCAACCCTCTCCAACTGACGAAACCCGTTGCCAGGCAGGGAGTGTTCCCCAAGGCCGTGTTCCCCGAGGCCCCGCTCCCCCCTCCACCTCCCCCTCCCCCCCACTCACCCACTCCATCCCCCCTCAACCCCCCTTATCCTCCTCCTCCCATCCCCCCCACTCATGCACTTGATCCCCCTCAACCCCCCCTCCTCCCCTCCCCCTCTCGCATATCCACTCCATCCTTACTCAACCCCCCCTATCCTTCCCCCACTCATCCACTCCATCCCCCCCTCACCCCCTCCTCCCCTCCCTCCCTCACCCACTCCATCCTCCCTCAACCCTGCTCCTCATCTCCCCCCTTCACCCACTCACCCACTCACCCACTCTATCCCCCTCAACCCCCCTCCTCACTTCCCCCCTACCCACTCACCACACTATCCCCCCTCAACACCCCTCCTCACCTACCCCCTACCCACTCACCACTCTATCCCCCCTCAACCCCCTCCTCACTTCCCCCCCTACCCACTCACCCACTCCACCTCCCATCAACCCCCATTATCCCTCCCCTCTACCCTCCCTCACCCACTCACCCACTCACCCAACTCCATCCCCTTCAACCCCCCTTATCTCCGCCTCACCCCCTCCCCCCATCCCCCTCACCCACTCCATCCCCCCTTATGTGGCTGGAAGCGAGCTGACATAAGTCTATTGTGCAACCAAAGCTACAGTCCATAGTAGATCATAGTGGCTGAGGTTAGTGTTGTATAGTGATTAAGAGCCTGATGAATGCTTGGAAGAAGCTGTTTTTGAACCTTTGAAGCTTTTTTGAAACAGGTGGTCCTTTTTCAGGTTCCTGTTCCTTCTTCCCAATGGTAATAGCAAAATGAGAGTGTGGCTTTGTTGGTATAGGTCTTTGAGGCAGCCCCTCTTATAGATCCGTCCGATGATGGAGAGGTTAGTAGCTGTGTTTTTAATTTATTCCCTTAGACCTGTTCCTTTCCATTCAAAAGAATGCCTCTACATTAAGCCAGACGTTTCAAAAAGGGCTGGCAAATTGCTCTAACCACACTCTACCACTGGACTTATGAGGAGTCCAATACAGGTGGGTGTTTGGGGAAAGAGTGCTGCAGAAACGTAATGGTGAATTAATGTCAGCTTATGAGGTAATGTCAAACATGATAGCACATTCGTCGGGAAATTCTGGTGGTTCCACTAATGTGCCAACATTTCTCTACAAAATCTGTATTAACATGTCCCTAATTGGTGTTACTAATAACTGCTTAAAAATATGAAAACTTAATTTCTGTTCTTAACTGGTTCAGATGTTTTTCTTAGTTTTTATTGCTTATTCAATTGAATAATTGGGTTTATGGTCTTTAAAAGTATTTTATAAACTATCATAAATGATACAATTAATTAGTTGAGCAAATAAGTGAATCAGCCCGATAAATTATAATGTTGAAAGAATATTTCAATAAGATCCCCTCTCATCCTAAATTCCAGTGTATACGCCTAGTCGCTCCAGTCTTTCAACATATGACAGTCCCGTCATTCCGGGAATTAACCTAGGAAACCTACGCTGCAGGCCCTCAATAGCAAGAATATCCTTCCTCAAATTTGGAGACCAAAACTGCACACAGTACTCCAGGTGCGGTCTCACTAGGGCCCTGTACAACTGCAGAAGGACCTCTTTGACAGACAGAAAGCAAAGAGTGGGGATAAATGGGTCCCTTTCAGAATGGCAGGCAGTGATTAGTGGGGTACCGCAAGGCTCGGTGCTGGGACCGCAGCTATTTACAATATACATCAATGACTTGGATGAAGGGATTAAAAGTACCATTAGCAAATTTGCAGATGATACAAAGCTGGGTGGTAGTGTGAACTGTGAGGAAGATGCTATGAGGTTGCAGGGTGACTTGGACAGGTTGTGTGAGTGGGCGGATGCATGGCAGATGCAGTTTAATGTGGATACGTGTGAGGTTATCCACTTTGGTGGTAAGAATAGAAAGGCAGATTATTATCTGAATGGTGTCAAGTTAGGAAAAGGGGACATACAACGAGATCTGGGTGTCCTAGTTCATCAGTCACTGAAAGGAAGCATGCAGATACAGCAGGCAGTGAAGAAAGCCAATGGAATGTTGGCCTTCATAACAAGAGGAGTTGAGTATAGGAGCAAAGAGGTCCTTCTGCAGTTGTACAGGGCCCTAGTGCGACTGCACCTGGAGTACTGTGTGCAATTGTGGTCTCCAACTTTGAGGAAGGATACTCTTGCTATTGAGGACGTGCAGCGTAGGTTTACTAGGTTAATTTCCGGAATGGCGGGACTGTCATATGTTGAAAGACTGGAGCGACTAGACGTATACACTGGAATTTAGAAGGATGGGAGGGGATCTTATCGAAACATATAAGATTATTAAGGGGTTGGACACGTTAGAGGCAGGAAACATGTTCCCAATGTTGGGGGAGTCCAGAACCAGGGGCCACAGTTTAAGAATAAGGGGTGGGCCATTTAGAACGGCGATGAGGAAAAACGTTTTCAGTCAGAGAGTTGTGAATCTGTGGAATTCTCTGCCTCGGAAGGCAGTGGAGGCCAATTCTCTGAATACATTCAAGAGAGAGCTAGATAGAGCTCTTAAGGATAGCGGAGTCAGGGGGTATGGGGAGAAGGCAGGAACGGGGTACTGATTGAGAATGATCAGCCATGATCACATTGAATGGCGGTGCTGGCTCGAAGGGCTGAATGGCCTCCTCCTGCACCTATTGCCTATTGTCTATTGTCTATTTGTACTTTTGGTAAAAAAAATTAAAAATCAATTCATACTGCATTTTTCTTTTCTCCTGAGTGTTTTTACCAATGAGTAAGGACTGCAAAGTCAAGGTAACCATGTTATTTCTGTCCCAATTTGTCTGGGAGTAGGGTCATTGGAAATATCGAACGTTCTCCTTGTCTGGCCAGATTTCCGCGTACCCGTTAGAAAGCACCCATTCTGTGTTCAGGACAAGCCTTCTCCCATTTGCCCCTTGCAGCATCAGGGTCAGGGGTTTCATTTACAGGTCACAGTAAGTGTTCATTGACCACAATACTATGTCAGAAAACCAGCGTTCCCAAAACTCTTCAGAGTGACGTTGGGCTACAGTCTAAATCAAAATACAGCAAAAGCAACTCTCAAAATACAGTAAAAGCAACTCAAACTACAGTAAGAGCAACTCTCAAAATACAGCAAAAGCAACTCAAATGCTTGAATTTAAAATACAAAGCTTGCATGAGTAATGCTATATTATTACTTTTTTTGAAACAGCAAAATATGTTTGTATTTACTATATGCTATTGAATCTGGTTAACATTACATTATTATACAATAAACATTTGTTGTCATGTAATGTTGATACTGTTGGAACTGGATCCAATTTAGAATGAGTAATGCCGTCAGATATTTTCCATCCAATATTTATTTTCATATGCTTTCAATTATTTATCTATCAGCTTGTTTATGGATTTCAGATGCTGAGCACCAGATTGACTAGGGTCCATAATATTTCCAATCTTTTACATCCTATCAGATCTATTTCAATAATCTTTTTAGTAAACGTGGCTGATCTTGCGTCATGTGTGTTTTTGTGTGCCTCAGCTTTATTAAAGAAGAAGGAACAGAGGGAACTATTAACCATTGAAGAAAGAACACAAAATGAGGAGGGAAAATGTAATTTGGTCCAAAGACACTGGAAATATGTTAGCTCTTTCACTAAATAGCCACCTCTTCTAATCTCCTCAATATATAAATTAACTAACTTCAAATGTCAGATTGTCAAACAGATCACTCTAATTATTTCAGACTTTTTCTCAGTATTCAGAATTAGATATCTGTCAAATCAAATCAGATCACTCAGCTTAATTCAGATTTTTGCTCATTATTCAGAATTAGATCCATGGTCAAAATAATTATAATTTACAAACACAAATGTGGTGTTAATGGGGATCTTCATACAGTTCTCTGCAGCAATTTAGAAAGACATAGGAGTCTATATTTACTTGGATCATGGTTATAGCCCATATGACATTAGTGTAACTAATTTAACAATTTGTGTGGAGGATATAGGTTATTTGGTGATGGACTGGTACAGAGAGCATGGAGATGGGAATGGGTGGTCGATGTTGGTCACATGTTACACTACTTGAGTCCACCCAGCTCCTTAGTAAAGTTTTTCATATGAATTTAGCATCCTAATGTTTTGAATGGTTTGTCTAATGAAAATTGTGAATGGTCGAATGTTGCTTTGACAATTTTAAATTGACTTTACTTCTTTTTTTCATAGCACAGAGTGACTGATGGATCACATTCACAAATTAAGAGGGTCATCCCACTTCGACACCCAAAATGGCTTTGAAGATTGTCAGAGGCTGCAGCCAATTGCAGTCAAAAGTTGTTTTTTTTTGGCAGAATTAACTACATCATTTCCACTTTATATCTTCGATATCAATGAAATCCATTTACCGGCTGGCAACAATGCCTCCGGCACAGTACCTTACTGCAGGATGCTATCCTTTTAAAAGAGTTGTTAAGATCACCAGTGGCAAAGAAAGGGGAGATATATACACATCGCATGCATCAACCTTTTTTTTGCATTCCTTTGGTGCAATTGGCGAACCAGGAAATGTCTGTCACATTTTAAAACATCATTCTGCTTACGCTGAAGGATTGCACTAAAGTAGGGAAAGCTGTGAAGGTCAGATGGTGAAGCATCCAACCTCACATTCCACTGCTGGACTCAGCAGCAGCACAGCTCACGTGGCCCCATTCACTTGAAAGGTATTAACAACAAACACCGCCCCCCCCCCAAACAAAAGATAAGGCATGTGGTTGATATATTTTTACATTAGCATGACAAATGCATTTAATTAATGTTTTCAACCATTTCTATATATGTCTCAAATAGTTAGTGAATAGGGTCTTTGACAGCATAGACTGTCAAAAGACAATATAGGCAGCCTGAGGGCAGAGGCTTAGTTTCCACCACTTGCAGTGCAGCCACCATTCATAGCCTGCTCCATCTTGCATGAGGAAAGCAAAATGGTGCAAGTGGTGATTTGCTTAGATGACGCTAAGGTGAGAGGGGAAAGAGTCAATAGGAAACCAAGGAGCACATTTTTGGGCAGAAGGTGGTGGGTTTATGAACAAGTTGCCAGTGGAAGTAGTCAAGGCAAGTGCAATAACAACATTAAAAAGACATTTGAGCAGTTACGTGGATAGAAAAGATGAGGGATATGGGCCAAATGCAGGTAAATGGCACTCGCTTAGATGGGGAATCTTGTTGGCATGGACGAGTTGGGCCAAAGGGCCTGTTTCTGTGCTGTATGTCTAAGTGTAAGCACAGGCCTCCTGTAAGGGGTGAAGGAAAATGCAGTGTGATTCAGTCCAGAAAACATTCCAAATTGCAGACAAGCATAATGGGCCTCGAACCTCCACATTATGTTCTCTGGTTTCACTATATCTGTTTGGCCCCCTCCCCAGCCTATTCTCTGCTAACTAACTTGCCTTCTCTCTTCTCCAGCTCTGACAAAGAGTCTCAGACCTAAAACATGAACTGTGATGTTGCCTGCTTTGCTGAGTGTTTCCAACATTCTTTGTTTATATTAACGAGGATTTGTTCTTCCACTTTCAGCCTCCTGCGTGAGGTAGCAAACGTCTGATTCCTTTTTGGACAAAGTAACAACCAGTTAGCAACTGCCTGTGTCAAACGAACAGCCTGGCAAGCACAAATCAAAGAGAATAGTGCAGATCTTCAATGATACACAATTCCAAACCAAACTAACGGAGACTTAAAGGCAAACACATTCCCCAGGCCTGCTGAAAATGTCCCTTATGAATTGTCAATTCCCTCAACCCTAACAATCAGTCTTGGAACTGAGTAATTTTGAAAATACATTTATTTTTGCAGAGTCCAAGGGATATGAATGGCAGGGTAGGAAGCACCATGATGATCACAGCATGTTGGAATTTGTACCAGGAATCCTGAATCTTCTCACAATGGCATTGAGCCACCTCCTGTATGAATTGGTGCATAGTTATTCAATGGGTGCATTCAGTAGTTACTTCTGGGCCTCAGCGCCAAAAACTTGGATTTGATCCTTTCCTCAGGTGCCGTCTATGTGGATTTTGCACGTTCGCCCTACGACCACGTAGGCTTCCTCCAGGTGCTTCGATTCTCTCCCACATCCCCAAGATGAGCGGGTTTGTAGGTTAATTGGCCTCGATAAGTTGCCCCTAGTGGAAAGAGAGTGGATGCAAAAGTGAGAAAACCTAGAACTAGTGTCAACGGGTGAACGATGGTCGCCGTGGACTTGGGGGGGGCATAAGGGCCTGTTTCCATGTTATATTGTTCAATCAATCGGTGTCACATGTGTGCTTCATATACTATCCTGCACCTTCGCAATAAAACCAAGCATATAGAAGTGAATGGTTCTTTCTCTCTGTATACTGCATGCGATGCCACAACTAACTGCGTACAAACCATTTACCTGGACTGCACAGTGACACAGTGATAGAGTTGCTGCCTTACAGTGCCAGAGTCACAGGTTTGATCCTGTGGGTGAACCTATTGATGCTGTCTGTATGGAGTTTGTATGTTCTCCTTGTGACAGCGTGGGTTTTCTCCGGGAGCGCCGGTTTCCTCCCACATTCCAAATACATAATAATAATAATAATAATAATAAGCATTTATTTTATATAGCGCTTTACCAGGTGCTCAAAGCGCTTTACAAAAACAGTCATAACATAAAAACAAACAGACAAACTATCCTGACGGAGAAGCGGCGAACAAACAGCGCCAGCGTCCTCTCACGTCAGGGTCCGGCAGTAGACAACAAAAAGCACAGGACACACAGATACAATTTTAACACAAACAGCCATCACAGTGATTGCTCCAGGCACACCCTCACTGTGGTGGAAGGCAAAGAAAAGTCATTATCTCCTCCTCATTCTTCTCCCGTGGCGCCACGAGGCGATCGAGGCTCCCAACTTTTGAAGCCCCCACCGGGCGATGGAAAGTCCCAGGGCCGAGCCGAGCCGAGCAGGCCGATGAAGGTCCTGAGCCCCCACCGGGCGATGCAAAGTGCCGCGGCCAGGCCACGCAGGGCGATGAAAGGCCTGCGGGCGGGTCGATCATACCTCGCGCTCCGGGGCGGTCGAAGCTGCTACGGCTGGAGCTCCCGAAAGCCAGTCGCCAGCCAGGGACCTGCGTGCTCCCGATGTTGCGGTCTGCAGGGCCCACGGCCGAAGCCTCCGAGATGGTACGTCCAGGCCCTGCAACCGGAGTCTTCAAGGTCGATCCCAGCTGGAGGCCGCCGACTCCACGATGTTAGGCCGTAGCGCGAACGGAGATACGACACGGTAAAGGTCGCATCTCCGTTGAGGAGGAGATTAGAAAAAAAAATGTTTCCCCCACCCCCCCACCACCCCCCCACATAAACAGAGTTAAAAATAGAACAAAACGTACATTAAACGATGACAATAGACAAAAAACAAAAAAAAGACAGAGAGACTGCCGGTGAGCCGCAGCTGCAGAACGCAGCCACACCCCCATACATGCAGGTTTGTAAGTTAATTGGCTTCTGTAAATTGTCCTAGTGTGCAGGATAGAACTAGTGTACGGGTTACTGCCAGTCAGCGTGGGCTCGGTGAGCCTAAGGGCCTGTTTCCATGCTGCATCTCTAACCAAACTAAACTAAACATTGTTCGGAATCAGCAAACTTCCTTAGGTGCACTGTGTCAAAAGCCACAGTAATCTCTTGGAAGATGGAGTGGAGACTTTCATTGATTCAGAAAGAGCAGTGTTGGTACTTGGGTGTGTGCAACTTGGATTGAATGATTACTTTAGTTTGGTTTAGAGACACAGCCTGGAAACTGGCCCTTCAGTTCACTGAGTCTGGGCAGACCAGCTATCACCTATACAATAGTTCTATGTTATCCCAGTTTCGCATCCAACACACTAGGGGCAATTTTACAGAAGACAATTAACCTAGAAGGCTACAGGTTTGAGAATGCATCGCCCTCTCAATGCCACAAGGAGTGATGGCCTAGTTTCTGTGCACTAGAGGTCAAAGCAAATTCCACAGAGTAATGGGTAAAACTACATGATAGTCTTTTCATATCCATGTTGTACAGGTGAAGCTGGCAACCACACTGCCTCTTGCATTTGAGACTAATTCACTCTAAATGCAAAACCATATTTTTTAAAGATGTAAACACAAGGAACTGAGATGGTGGAATCTTGAGCAAAACACAGAGTGCTGGAGGAACTCAGCGGGCCAGGCAGTATCTGCGGAGGGAATAGACAGGCGTCGCTTTGGGTCAGAACCACTCCTCAGATGGATTGTAATAGCGGGAAGAAAGCTGGAATGAAGCGCAGGCTGGCAGTTTGCCTTTGTCCAGAAACAAATCACCAGACAGACTGCAGATGTTGTGGTTGATCTGAAAGAGGGAATTAGAAGTGGTTCAAAGCCAGAAAAATAGTACTAGCAAGTGATAGCCTTTCTCATGGCAATCCTATGCTTTTCCAATACTTTTATTATCTCGGATATTGCCGAGAAAGTTCACTTCATCTTTTCACGGGAAAGGGTGAACTTTCTTCTGTTCACTAATCTTAACAAAAGAGTGGACAAATCTGAAATGGTATCTTTACAATCACATCTAACAAGGCATGGAAAACTACCACACTCGAGTTCAGCATCAATTAAATGTGCTGCCTTGGTTCAGATCATTTACAAAAATCACTGGATGCACATAAGCAAGCACCACGATCCAAATGCCGTGGGTCAGTAATTAAACTTGATCTCCACAATCATAAATTACATTGCAGATTGCATACTTGTCACAAACATTGCCCATATCAAGTCATGAATGAAAGCAATGAGTACAAAACGCAAGAGTAGACAGAGCCTTACTGGTGCCACGATGACATCAGTGGCATATACCATAGACATTCTGGGGACATTGCAGTCAGCGAGAGTGACAGCTCCTGCTGTATAAAGTTCAATTAATCTGAAGTGATTGCTTTACCACAGTAATAATTAAGTCAATTTGGTTGACATAGATATATTGATTTACTGATTGTGGTTTTTTTACAAAGCGCAAGGCGACCAAAGGTAGTAAATGAATCCAAGCATTTTATTCTAGCAATATGTGATCCTTTAGGATAACTCCTAAAGTATATTAAGTATTAGGTGTGTCAAAATAGAGGTGAAAAGGGTGAGGTCACATCTAAACAGAAAGCTTTAAAGAACTGTTTGCACAAAGGCTCTTGTCTTTTGGTAAATCTGCTGTCTGACATGACGGCTCCAAAACTTTGCTGCCAGTTGCAAAGTGCAGTAATTACAGGGAGCTGCTGCACCTTAATACAGACAAATATGCACAGATCGCCACAACAACCTTAACTTTCTGTCAGTTAAAGTAGAGATGAAAGGAAACTTTAAAAAACCACAATGCCAAAAAGTTGAAGTTGCAAAAAATATGAAAATACCGAAATTGTTACGCCAGATCTGAGACGGTCTAAAATGAGTGCAATAATGGTTTGATGTTCAGATATACAAGTGGAATATCATTATTCAACAATATATTTCTGCCATTTTTTGTTTTATGCCGAGAGGTGTTTACTCTGCCATTGCTCACGTCTTCTTGAGTTCACACCATGGTTGTAACTTTCAGCTGTTAAAATGATCTTGGCTAATGAGATTCTCATTGGAAATAATCTTTTCATTGATAGTTGTCAGATTCCTCTCTGCATGGACGGGTCAAGATTTCAAGGTTGCATTCCAAGTAAAATAAATGCTTGGAATTCTATTCCTCATGTCAATTTAAAAAAGAGGATTGATCATTTATGATGTATGTTTCACAGGAAGTGTGATGTTTGAAGTGTGTCCTCAGCATGGCGATAACTGGAATATGACAGGTATGCTCAGAAATGATTTACCCTACATTTGCAAAAACAAACCCAGCACATACACAGCGCAAGGAGATCCAGATGCAGGAGCAGTTTTAACCATTCTAGTCCATAGGGAATCTGGTACTTTTACTGGACTTTACCTTGCACTAAACATTATTCGCTTTATCAAGTATCTGTACACTATGGTTGGCTTGATTGTAAACATGTGTAGATTTTCCACTGACTGGTTAGCACCCAACAAAAGCTTTTCACTGTACCTCAGTACACGTGACAATAAAATAAAATAAAATAAATTAAAAGTACAAAGTTATTTAATCTGAAACTAGAAAGGACAGAATTTAAACAAATGTTTAAATCATTATTTTCAAAGACAAGCTTGAAGAGAAAATCAGGTCAGCTGGATTTGTGATAGGTAAGAAAGGTTGCAAGAACAAAGCATAATACCCCCTTCACTGATCCCTGCACAGACGTAATAGGTAACATAGTTTACCCCACAGGAGCAAGATGTCTTTAGAAACAAAAGCTGAAAGAAAATGCAGACTTTTTAAAAAAGAACTGAAAAAGACTAACCAAAAAGAGTTTTGAGAAAGAGCAAGGAGACTAAGAGATTAAGCAGTGAGACCAGATGTTTCAAAGTAATTCAGCAAAGCAAAACAAGGGCTTGTCAGGGAGGATCACTTGCCCCTGACAAAAACCACGTTATAGTGTATACTGCTGAAGATAGAGACAAAATGTTGGAGTATCTTAGCGGGACATGCAGCATTTCTGCAGAGTAGCTTCCCTCCAGCGATGCTGCCTGTCCTGCTGAGTTACTACAGCATTTAGTGTCTATCTTCGATTTAAACCAGCATCTGCAGTTCTTTCCTACATGTTGTGTATGCTGCCGATGCTGTTGTTGTTGTTGGACTATTTGAAGGTATGAGACGGGAATTGGCTAGGATAGACGGGCAAATTATACTTAAAGGGTTGACAGTGGAGATGCAATGGCGAAGATTTAAAGACCCTATGGATGAACTCCGGAAATTCTTCAACTCTGCCTGGGGAAAAATAAAACTGGGAAGGCAGCTCAACCGTGGCTGGCAAGGGAAGTCAAGGATAGTGGTAAAGCCAAAGAAGAGGCATATAAACTGCCCAGAAGAAGTGGCAAACCAGAGGACTGGGAGAAATTTACAACTCAAACGAGGACAAAGGAGTTAATTAAGAGGGGGGAAAAAGAGCATGAAAGAAAGCTTGCGGAGAATATAAAAACTGACTGTAAAAGTTTCTATAGGTATGTATAAAGCAACAAATTAGTGAAGATGAATGTAGGTCTCTTACAGTCAGAGACAGGTGAATTTATAATGGGAAACAAGGAAATGGCAGAACAGTTAAACGGGTACTTTGGTTCTGTCATCACGAAGGAAGACACAAACAATCTCCCGGAAATACTAAGCAGCGAGAGTGAGTATTGGCTGGAAGAAGGTGAGTCAGAGGGAAAAAAGATGAAAAAAAGAGCGCCAAATGCTCGGTTCAAGTGTTTACCGTGAAGGTTGGAGAGAAGCAGCAGCCAGAAGCAGGGAGAGCGAGTATTGGCTGGAAGTAACCCACATCAGACTGAAGAAGGGTCTCGACCCGAAATGTCACCCATTCCTTCTCTCCTGAGATGCTGCCTGACCTGCTGAGTTACTCCAGCATTTTGTGAATAAATACCTTCGATTGGCTGGAAGTAGGTGAGTCAGAGGGAACGGTGATTTAAAAAGAGCATCAAAGGCCCAGGTTCAAGTAATTTACAAATTAGCCCCAAAATAATTGATTAGGTAACAAATAAAGACGTGCAGCTGTAGCGGAGCGGCCTTGTTGAGGTGAAGTGCCTTGGTGAGTAAAGTGCGAGCCTTTGGCTCGAGAGTCTTCGGCAAGGAGGCTACACTTGATTCAAAATTTGTGGGGTTTTTTGTCCACTGATGAAATAGCAGGCAAGTTGTTACAGTGTGTTTCCTGCAGGATGTGGGAAGTCAGGGACACAGCTGGTGCTTCTGACAACTGCACCTGCAGAAATTGTGTCCAGGTGCAGCTCCTGAATGAACGTGCTAGTGAAATGGAGCAGCAGCTGGATGACCTCAGGGCCATCTGGGAAAACGAGAGTATCCTGGACAGGACCTACAGTGAGGTTGTCACACCAAGGATACAGGAAGAGCGAAGGTGGGTGATGATGAGAAAGAGGAGTAAACGTGGAGTGCAGGAGATCCCAGTGGCTTTACCTACTGAAAACAGGTACACCCTCTTGGGAGCAGACGACACGACAAGATTGAGTGGTAGCCAGGGCTGTGATTCTAACCCTGGTGCCGAGGCTCAACAGGGAAGAGTGACGTCAGGCAGAGCCATAGTGATGGGAGACTCCATCGGCAGAGGTGCAGATAGGAGATTCTGTGGCAGCAGGCGAGACTCCAGGATGGTGTGTTGCTTCCATGGTGCCAGGGTCCAGGATGTCTTGGAGCAGCTGCACGGCATCCTCAAGAGTGAGGGAAAGAAGCTGGAAGTTGTTGTGCATGTTTGCACAAATGATATACAGTGCCCTCCATAATGTTTGGGACAGAACCACCATTTATTTATTTGCCTCTGTACTCCACAATTTGAGATTTGTAATAGAAAAAATCACATGTGGTTAAAGTGCACATTGTCAGATTTTAATAAAGGCCATTTTTATACATTTTGGTTTCACCATGTAGCAATTACAGCAGTGTTTATACATAGTCCCCCTCATTTCAGGGCACCATAATGTTTGGGACAGAGCAATGTAACGTAAATGAAATTAGTCATGTTTAGCATTTTGTTGCATATCCTTTGCATGCAATGACTGCTTGAAGTGTGTGATTCATGGACATCACCAGTGTCTTGAGAGCAGTCAGGGTTACTGTCGAATAAGTACTGAAGGTACTGTCATGCTTGAAGGTAGACAAATCTCCAGGGCCTGATCTGATATATCTGAGGACATTGTGGGAAACTAGAGAGGAAATTGCTGGAGCCCTGGAGTCGTCCTTAAATACAGGAGAGGTACCAGAAGACTGGAGGGTGGCAAATGTCGTACTTCTTTTCAAGAAGGGCTGCAGGGAAAATGCTGGGAACTATAGGCTGGTGAGCTTAACACCTGTAGTTGGTGAGTTACTGGAGAGCATTCTGATAGGATATACAGGCATTTGGATGGGCAGGGCTGATTAGGGATAGTCAGTATGGTTTTGTACATGGGAGGTCGTGCCTCACAAATCTGATTGATTTTTTTTGAAGACGTGACCAAAAAGGGCAGAATTGTACATGTTGTGACAAGGTGTAAGGTGTTCGACATGGTTCCGTGTGGTAGGCTGCTCTGGAAGGTTAGATCGCATGGGATCCAAGGAGAGATAGCTGAATGGATAGTAAATTGGCTCCATGGAAGGAAGCAGAGGGTAATAGTGGAAGGTTGCTTCTCAGACTGGATGCCCGTGACTAGTGGTGTGCCTCAGGGTTCGGTGATGAGCCCGTTACTATTTGTCATCTACATCAATGATTCGGATGAGAAATACAGGGCAAGATTAGCAAGTTTGCTGATGAAACAAAAGTTAGTGGTTTTGCAGATAGTGGAAATGGTTGTGAACGATTGCAGCAGGATCTGGATCGATTGGCCAGGTGGTTGATGGAATTTAATACAGAGAAGTGTGAGGTGTTGCATTTTGGGATGTCGAAAAAGGGCAGGACCTACACAGTAAATGGTAGGCCTCTGGGTAGTGTTGTAGAGCAGAGGGATCTAGGAGTACAGGCGTATGGTTCCTTGAAGGTTGAGCCACAGGTAGATAAGGTGGTCAAAAATGCTTTTGGCACTTTGGCCTTCATCAGAGTATTAAGTATAAAAGTTGGGAGGTCATGTTGCAGTTGTATAAGATGTCGGTGAGAGCGCAGTTAGAATATTGTGTTCAGTTCTGGGCACCATGTTATAGGAAAGATATTGTCAAGCTTGAAAGGGTTCAGAAAAGATTTACGAGGATGTTGCCAGGACTAGAGGGTGTGAGCTAAAGTGAGACGTTGAGTAGGCTGGGTCTCTATTCCATGGAGCTCAGGAGGATGAGGGGGAATCTTATAGAGGTGTACAAAATCCTGAGAGTAATAAATCGGGTAGATGCACTTTTGCCCAGAGTAGGGGAATCAAGCACCAGAGGACATAGGTTCAAGGTGAAGGGGAAAAGATTTAATAGGAATCTGAGGGTTAACTTTTTCACAGAAAGCTTGGTGGGTTGGAACAAGCTGCCAGAGGAGGTAGATGAGGCTGGGACTATCCCATCATTTAAGAAACAGTTAGACAGGTACATGGATAGGACAGGTTTGGAGGGATATGGACCAAGCACAGGCAAGTAGGACTAGTGTAGCTGGGACATTGTTGGCCAGGGTGGGCGAGTTGGGCCAAAGGATCTGGCTCCACACTGTATCACTCTATGACTCTACGACTGAGGATCTGGTGAGAGTGAGGAACTGAAGAGAATCCACATTAGTCAGAAAATTGTGTTAGGTAAACTGTGGGTCTGAAGGCAGATAATTCCTCAGGGCCAGGTGGTCTGCATCCCATAGTACTCAAGGAGGTGGCCCTAGAAATCATGAATGCATTGGTGATCACTTTCCAATGTTCTCTCGACTCTGGAGCAGTTTCTGTGGACTGGAGGGTAGCCAATGTAACTTCGCTTTTTAAGAAAGGAAGGAGAGAGAAAACAGGGAATTATCGACCAGTTAGCCTGACACCGGTAGTGGGGAAGATGCTGGAGTCGATTATTAAGGATGTTATAGCAGAGCATTTGGAAAGCAGTGATGGGATCGGTCAAAGTCAGCATGGATTTATGAAGGGAAAATCATGCTTGACTAATCTTCTGGAATTTTTTGAGGATGTAACAAATAGAATGGATAAGGGAGAGCCAGTGGATGTGGTGTATCTGGACTTTCAAAAATCATTTGACAAGGTTCCACGCAAGAGATTAATGTGCAAAATTAGAGCACATGGTATTGGGGGTAGGGTATTGACATGGATAGAGAACTGGAATGGCAGACAGGAAGCAAAGAGTAGGAATTTACGGGTCATTTTCAGAATGGCAGGCAGTGACTAGTGGGGTGCCGCAAGGCTCGGTGCTGGGACTCCAGTTGTTTACAATATATATTAACGATTTAGATGAGGGAATTAAATGTAACATGTCTAAGTTTGCAGATGACACAAAGCTGGGTGGCAGTGTGAGCTGCGAGGAGGATGCTATGAGGCTGCAGGGTGACTTGGATAGGTTGGGTGAGTGGGCAGAAGCATGGCAGATGCAGTATAATGTGGATAAATGTGAGGTTATCCACTTTGGTGGCAAGAACAGGAAGGCAGATTATTATCTGAATGGTGTCAGATTAGGAGAAGGGGAGCTGCAATGAGACCTGGATGTGCTTGTACATCAGTCACTGAAAGTAAGCCTGCAGGTGCAACAGGCAGTGAAGAAAGCCAATGGCATGTTGGCCTTCATTGCGAGAGGATTTGAGTTTAGGAGCAAGGAGGACCTACTGCAGTAGTGGGGCCCTGGTGAGACCGCACCTGGAGCATTATGTGTAATTTTGGTCTCTTAATTTGAGGAAAACATTATTGCTATTGAGGGAGTGCAGCGTAGGTTCACCAGGTTAATTCCCAGGATGGTGGGACTGATGTATGATGAAAGAATGGGTCAACTGGGCTTATATTCGCTGGAATTTGGAAGGATGAGAGGGCATCTTACAGAAACATTCTTAGAGGATTGGACAGGATAGATGGAGGTAAAATGTTCCCGAAGTTGGGAGGTGTCCAGAACCAGGGGTTACAGTTTAAGAATAAGGGGTAGGTCATTTAGGACTGAGATGAGGAAAAACGTTTTCACCCAGAGAGTGGTCAATCTGTGGAATTCTTTGCCACAGAAAGCAGTGAAAGCCAATTCGCTGGATGTTTTCAAGAGAGAGTTAGATTTAACTCTTAGGGCTAAGGGAATCAAGAGATATGTGGAAAAAAACTGAACGGTGTTTTGGTTTTGGATGATCAGCCATGATCATATTGAATGGTGGTGCTGCTCGAAGGGCCAAATGGCCTACTCCTGCACCTATTTTCTGTTTCACTATTTCCCATGAAGTGAATGCCTCTGAGGCCTGATGTCCTTCACTGATTGCTGTGCAGCAAAATGGCAGTGGTTGTGACGAATAGGGAATACTTCCATCAGGGCCTTCACATGGCATAACTTTGTGCATTTTCTGGTGGTAACTCACTTAATTGCAGCCAAATTCACCATTTTGTTTCAGGGATCCTAGTTTGGTCCAAAATCAATGAACTTTAAACACATTTTTTAAAAAGGCGAGATCTAATTTTTAAGCTGTTATTCCTCTGTCTGCATTCAAAGCAAAAGAGAATGGTGACAGTGATGAAACATCGGGATAAATGTGTGTGATTCAAATAAAGGAAATAGGGAAAATAAATGGCATGGAATTTTTTTAGCAATGAAATAGAAAGGAATAACAGAAATTGTGCTTATGAAGGGAAGGGGAGTAAGATTAGCAGCCGTTTGTTTTTAAAGAGTGGTAGAAGAAGAATACTGGCATAAGCTGGAGAAGGAATTATCATATCATATCATATCATATCATATATATACAGCCGGAAACAGGCCTTTTCGGCCCTCCAAGTCCATGCCGCCCAGCGATCCCCATACATTAACACTATCCTACACCCACTAGGGACAATTTTTACATTTTACATTTACCCAGCCAATTAACCTACATACCTGTACGTCTTTGGAGTGTGGGAGGAAACTGAAGATCTCGGAGAAAACCCACGCAGGTCACGGGGAGAACATACAAACTCCTTACAGTGCAGCACCCATAGTCAGGATCGAACCTGAGTCTCCGGCGCTGCATTCGCTGTAAAGCAGCAACTCTACCGCTGTAAATTCGCTGTCAAGCAGCAACAATTATCTACGGGAATTATCATCTTGAATGTGACAGCATGGCTTCAATGTGGTTTATGGGCTTGAGAAAGACAGAGGCTAAAAAGACTGCAAATACTGTAATTACTGACCCTGACATTGACATGGGGTCACGAAGATTAGTCTTTCTCCCTCTGGGATAAAGCCCGGGTTTTAAGGTGAGAGTGGAAGCTCTTTGCTTTCATCTGTAGATGCCAGGGTGGGAGTGTGCGCATTGATGGCTGTAACCTTCTGGTTCCATGTTAGAGTGAACGAGAGGGTCACAAGACATTCCCTTATCCTGAACTCCCTTATCCATGGAGAGGGTCACAAGACATTCCCTTATCCTGCACTGCGATAAGGAAATGCTTCTTCTCGATGGCAGAGTTCACTCCATGAAGATGTGTTCCTCTTTGTGTTTGCCTTCCAGAAGAAGGTGTATCCATGCTTTGTTCTTTGATCTACCTGACTCCTACCCATCATGGTGATAACATCCCTATCAATATCAAAGTATCTGGGTGCTGGGGCCATGATAGTGGAGTGATGTACAGGTCCATCACTGTATGTGTGGGTTCATCTGTCATGAGGAATTTGACCTGTTATCACATGGGCTTGACAGGGTGAGGTTTTGGTCCAATGTTAAGGGATGTCCACCACAACTGGAGACTGGATTCTGCTGCAGGAGCATTGGTACATACATAAGTGAGCAGGCATGTAGGTTCTGTCAGCAGTAACCTAAACACACATACTGTATGCATGGACACCATCTCTTCACCAACTTCCTTCTCATGATCATTCTCGCCCTCTATCATCTCCCTCCCCAAATCTCCTCTCTTTCATAATTCTTGCCACCATAACCTCATCTCATACTCCCTCTAAATCTCTCTTCAAACCTCCTCCCCAAATCAATGGTTAAATTGTTCAATCTTCATTACCTCGACTGTAAATCAAAGTTTGCTCAAACAGCAGTTCGGAGACATGTCATGCACCTCCTCTCTTCCAGAGTCCCAATCCAAAACGTAACTTATCCATGCTCTCCAGAGATGCTGCCTGACCTGCTGAATTACTCCAACACTTTGTGTCTTTTTTTTGTTAACTAGCTTCTTCAGTTCCTTGTTTTTACAGTACAGAGATGATGCTGGGGTATCCACGTGTTCAAAGGCCAAGCTCAAAGTCATTGCCAATTCACTGTCAGTGAGTTGTACATCTCCTGCACCACAGACAGTTGAGTCTGTGGGTTCCACATTGGCCTCTTCAGTCATCCTGGAACCCACAGAAGTGGCGTGGAAGCACGTCATCCTCCACACCAGGGAAATCCCAAAGAAGAGGAAGGTGGAGAATTCCAGGCCAAGCTTGAAACTAGTTTGAAACTACAACTTGGTGTTTGAAATTTCTCTACTCTTTAGCGTAATAGAAAGTTTGTCATACCTGAAAGCACCAAAATAGATGACCAGAGAAGGGAATTTTACTTGGGATTATCCTTAACTTTAATAAAGTTGACATTTTGGAGACAAATATAGAAGTAGATGGCAAAGTCTTTTCAATGGAAAGGGGAAGATGGAAATTACTCTCCGACATTTTTCTTTTCCTTTAAGCCTTTTGCTATCTAATTAATATTCAATGCAACAACTCTGATAGAGTGCAGAAGAACTCTGCCTGTATTATCCCAACATGATTAACAGCATAGCGGAGCAAGCAGTATACAACAGTACTCATTAGTGCTCTAAGTTTGGAGCAATTCTTGATTTTACAACCAAATTTGGTGCCTCAATTCAATGTCGTGAGAACTGCCTATGCAATGGATTGCATTCTTAAAATGCTCCATCTCCAACACCACATACCATTCTTCAAAATAAGTAAACACAGCAGAGTGGTTTAATATTGAGGGAAATGAACAACTCTTCTGTACTCTAAGTTTGCTCTGACATTCCTTTCAATAAAAGGAGTTAATACAAAAAAAAAGAAAAGGCACAAATTGCAATAACATGTAACAGGTTCCTTATCATGAAATTGCTAAATTGCAGTCACAAAGGAAAAAAAAAATCAGCCCTAAAAGTAGAAGCTTACCAAAGGCAATAGTGCACTGAAGAGTTCTGTCCGGGTTCAGCAGCCCTTAAGAAGTATGTCTGCGTAGAAAAGGAATTTTCCAAACAGTGCCTTTTATGTAGAGGAAATTAGCAAATTCAAAGGCAAAGCTGTTCACCGCAAGACCAGGTTCAGCCAATTGGATAAAGGCAACAGTGGATTCAGCCTCCATTAGAATCATACAGTCATACACTGTGGAAACAGGCCCTTCGATCCAACTTGCCCACACCAATCAACATGTCCCATCCTCACTAGTGTAGATGACACCATACCTGTCATTCACGGACAAAATTGAGGTCTTCTAGTCAATCCGATTGGGAGAGAGGTGGGGAAGGGCGTTTGAACACCCATCAGGAAGAGGTTAGCAAAAGGAAAGAAAAACGGGTATGATGAAGGATGTGTAGGAAGGAAATACAGATGCTAGTTTACACTGAAGATAAACAAAATGCTGGAGTAACTCAGCGGCCCAGGCAGCATCTCTGGAGGGAAGGAGTAGGTGACGTTTCGGGTCGAGACCAAATGCAAATGATGGAGGATGTTAGGAGAGTCATGGACAAAGGTTGCCCATAGCCACAACTTCCAGGTAATTTTTTGCAGTGGATCATATCAAATTTAGGTTTTGGTTTATCATTGTCACATATGTTTATCATTGTCACATAGGTACGGTGAAAAGCTTTGTCTTGCATGCTTTCCAATCAGATCAAATCATACTATACATAAATACAATCAAGTAAAAATCAAGTACAATAGATAGAACAAAGGGGAAGGTACAGAGTGCAGAATATAGCTCTCAGCATTGTAGCACAACAATTCCAGAGCCAAAATCCAATGTCCGCAATGGGGTTGAGAGAAACTCCCAGTACCCTAAGTTATTGAAGAACATTTCTGAAGACTGATAACAGAGGGGAGGAAGGTGTTCCTGAGTCTGATCAGGAAAAGGGAGTATTCCATATATCCTGTACTTGTCCATTGTGGAGGGCATGGTTGTAGTCATGCATAGTCTTTCCACTGACTGGATAGCAGCCACAAAAAAGCTTTTCAATATACCTTGGTACATGTGACAATAAACTAAACATGCGATTTGTAGATTGTGAAAATATTGGCTGGCTGTAAGATACCAAGCCTCTGACCTGTTTTTTTATGTGAGCAGTGTACCCATGTGTTGGTCAAATGAGGTTTGTCATCAATGGTGACCTCCACATGTAGCATTTGGGCCAAAAGAAGCACAGGTAATGTGCAAGAATGGCAAGCAGAGCAGCCAGAGATGGATGGAGGAGCACGAGAAGGCTGGCAGGTTTAACAGCATCCACGTTAATGTAAGGAGACATTGCAGGTCAGTAAAACAGATGAACTGATAACAGAAGGGAGGAAGCTGTCCCCGAATCTGGTCATAAAATCGAATTAGCAACTGGGATTATGATATTGTGGCAGTTATGGAAACATGCATGAGGGAAGAGCAGGAATGACAGGTTCGATGTTCCTGAGTGTTGTGTTTATTGTTGTTTTTGTTTTTATTGTTGGAGAATTCAGATGTGCAGCAATCGCAGCTTGGTTACAGGGACTTTATTTGGCAGATGATAAGTGCTAGGTTCATTACCTCAAATGTTTTAATGAGTGAGCCTATAATGATTTTGAATCCAACTTCCAAACATACACACTTGCAACATTCTATACTGCAACTTAATAGCTGAGGATATTTGAAATAAGGCCGGATTGCCATCAGCAAATCTCACTTTGATCAAATGAATATCACTGAAGATGGGCACAAAATACTGGAGTAACTCAGCGGGACAGGCAGCATTTCTGAAGAGAATGAATGGGTGACGTTTCGCGTCGAGACCCTTCTTCAGATTGAGACTCAGTCTGAAAAAAGGTCTCAGCCTGAAACGTCACCCATTCCTTCTCTCCAGATATACTGCCTGTACCGCTGAGTTACTCCAGCATTTTGTGAATATCTTCAGTGTAACCCAGCATCTGCATTTCCTTCCTACAGTCTACAGGCTTTCTGTCTGCTCTTTTTGGACAGAAGGCTAAATGTTCTGTAACATTAGCCCATTAATCCTGTTGCATGCTTCTCTTCACTACCACTTTGCATTTGCACCCCATAACTCTAAGCTCAGGCCTGTTCCATTTCAGGGATCTATGTATCTTGGTAACATTGTACCCATGTTACCAGCTCATACCAGCTGATGCTGGTGTACAAAAAAAGACACAGCGGGTCAAGCAACATCTCAAGAGAACATCAGGTCCATCAGAATAAAGGAATATTGGAATGTCTGCAGCCTGAAGTACAGAATTGTGACCCATTATATTTTAAATGCAGTACAGTGGCACAGTGATAAGGCTGCTGCCTTTCAGCTCCAGGGACCCGATTTCAATCCTTACTATGGTTGCTGTCTGTGTGGAGTTTGTACATTCTCCCTGTGGCCGTGCAGGTTTTCTCCGGGTGTTTTGGTTTCCTTCCCCATTCCAAAGATGTGCAGATTTGTAGGTTAATTGGCTTCGGTAAAATTGTCCACAAGTATCTAGGACAGAACTAGTATAGGGGATCGCTGGTCGGTACAAACTAAATGGGCCAAAGGGCCTGTTCCACTCTGTATCTCTAAACTAAACTAAAATGCAATTTCTTGTTTTCACACATTATTGTTTCACGTTAAAAGCAATTTTGAGATGTCAGCTTTTAGGAACACTGCCAAAAAACATTTGGCCTTGTTTGTTTAGTGGGATGACATAAATAACTCTCTCTTAGAGCATTTTGAGAGTAGTCTTTTCATGACTGTTCAAGCCATTAAATCTACCGGAAGCATCCCAAAATGTGGAAAATGGAATTCCAGCCGCATTCTCCACCATTGCACTCTGGGAAAAGTTGGTTTGGAGAGAACGGTGTTCAACATAAACGGAATAAACAAATGTATGGGTATAAAATTCAGTATAATACTACTTGAAAATATCAATGTTTTTACAAGGAACTGCCGATGCTGGTGTACAAAAAATGATACTAGAAAGTAACACAGCAGGTGAAGCAGCATCTCAAGAGAACATCTCTAGAGATTATATTTTGGGTCAGGGCCTTTTATCAGTCTGAAGAAGTGTTCAGATCCAAAACGTTACCTAGCCACATTCGCCAGTGATGATGCTGATGCCTGACCCGCCGAGTTACTCCAGCACTTTGTGCCTTTTCAAATATCAATAATGGATCCGAAGACAAGTTTTCTGTTCCACCATTTTCAGGCTTTTTCTGTTTAAAAATGAAAAAAAACTTTCATGTCACATTATATTAAAATCAAATCAATAACCTAATGTAAAATCAAATCTAGAAGTCCAGCAACTAAAGGTTAAAAGGGTTTTCTTCACTTCACACAATGCAGTGTCAGAGTAATAACACTTACTTCTACTAAACCTTCCAGTAAGTGCTTTGATCCAATGACAAATGCCTTGCCTCTCTGGACCCAAATAGGGGAGATTGATAGAGGCCCTGGTGTGCTAATAGGCTGCACCTGTTCTCATTAAAGCTCACCAATCTGCATGCCAGCATCTTGCTGCCTCATGTTCTCAGGTCATATAAGTTCACGCTCTAAAAGAGGTTAGGAATTTCTCACATAGCCACTTTGCAACCACCTTGCCCTGCACAGGCTTCTCACTTCAGTCAGTCCCATCAGCAGCCAATTCCTTCAAACCCTTTGAGAGAAAGGGTCTGAATTAGCACAAGCACTGCACTTGTCCACAATTCCTTAAATATTTTAATAGATGGCATAATGTTGTAAACTGATCCTTCGCAAGGATGATTCCCTAATTGCATTCCCAGCAATGAGCTTTGCCCACTTCCAGTAAGTATAGGTGGCATTGCATCTAAAGATGTTCAAAAATAGATAAGAACATGAGCCATTGCTGCAAGTTGATTTACTTTTAGGGAGTCCTAGAGTCATAGCCATACAGCGCAGAAACAGGCCCTTCGGCCCAACTTGCCCACACTGGCAACATGTCCCAGCTAAACTAATCCCACCTGCCTGCAATTGACCCATAGCCCTTCAAACCTGTCCTATCCATGTACCTGTCTAACTGTTTCTTAAATGTTGGGTTAGTACCTGCCTCAACTACCTTCTCCGGCATCTCGTTCCATGCACCCATCACCCTTGTGTGAAAAAAATTCTCTTCAGATTCATATTAAATCTTTAACCTTCATTTAAACCAATGTCCTCTTGTCCTCGATTCACTTACTCTGGGCAAGAGACTCTGTGTATCTACCTGATCTATTCCTCTCATGTTTTTATACACCTCAATAAGATCATCCTTCATCCTCCTGCACTCCAAGGAATAGAGTCCCAGTCTACTCAACCTCGGCCTTTATCTCCTGCCTGTACTTTGTGGTCTCAAACTGTGAAAGCTGAGCACTTTGTTGTGAATACGTTTCATTGGTCACTTTCATTTTGACATAAGAAAAAAGTGAAAGGATTAGAGGCTGTTTCCAATGGTCAGATGTCCAAGTTCCGAATCATTTTCCTGGTGGTCCATAAATTCTATGAGTTAACAAGTTATGCGTCAGTTTGTCCATAACAGAATATTTCTAAATATCACCCTATCAAATGTCTGAGCAGCCAATATTTAATATTTTCATATTTATGATGTGAAAGGAAGCCATTGTCACCCATCTCAGTCATCTCATAGAGCAAACCATTAACCCACTAATTCTTGCTGCATCCTGTTCTCCCTACATTCCCATCAGCTCCCCTTAGTTTCTACTAGCCATCTGCACACGATGGGCAATTATCAGTGAGCAGTTAATTTACTGCTCAACACATATTGGTATGCAGGAAGAAATTGGAATACCCAGGACAGAACAGGAAGAACATAAAGACTCCACTGCAGGTCAGGATTGAACCTGGGTCTCTGAAGCTATAAGCCAACAGCTCTATTAGATGTGTAAGAAGGAACTGCAGATGTTGGTTCAAACCAGAGATAGACACAAAAATTTGGAGTAACTCAGCAGGACAGGCAGCATCTCTGGAGAGAAGGGATGGTTGACATATTGGGTCGAGACCCTTCTTCAGACTGGTTAGGGATAAGGGAAACGAGAGATATAAACAGTGATGTGGAGAGATAAAGATCAATGAATGAAAGATATGCAAAAAAGTAACAATGATAAAGGAAACAGGCCATTGCTCGCTGTTTGTAGGGAGAAAATGAGAAGCTAGTGCGACTTGGGCGGGGGAGGGATAGAGAGAGAGGGAATGCCAGGGATACCTGAAGTGAGAGAAATCAAAATTCATACCGCTGGGCTGTAAGCTGCCCAAGCAAAATATGAGATGCTGTTCGTCCGCTGCCTTCTGTGGCAGAGAATTCCACAAATTTACAACTCTTTGTGTGAAAATGTTTTTTCTCATCTCAGTTGTAAATGGCCTACCCCTTATTCTTAAACTGTGGCCCCTGGTTCTGGACTCCCCCAACATCGGGAACAGGTTTCCTGCATCTAGCTTGTCCAATCCCTTAATAATTTTATATGTTTCTATAAGATCCCCTCTCATCCTTCTAAATTCCAGTGAGTACAAGACCATTCGCTCCATTCTTTCATCATATGACAGTCACGCCGTCCTGGGAAGTAACCTCATGAACCTACGCTGCACTCCCTCAATAGCAAGAATGTCCTTCCTCAAATTAGGAGACCAAAACTGCACACAATACTCCAGGTGTGGTCTTACCAGAGCCCTGTACAACTGCAGAAGGACCTCTTTGCTCCTGTCCTCAACTCCTCTTGATATGAAGGCCAACATGCCATTAGCTTTCTTCACTACCTGCTGTATCTGCATGCTTACTTTCCGTGACTAATGTATAAGGACACCCAGGTCTTGATGTACTTCCTCTTTTCCTAACCTGACACCATTCAGATAATAATCTGCCTTCCCATTCTTGTCACCAAAGTGGATAACGTCACATTTATCAACATTATACTGCATCTGCCATGCACCCACCCACTCATCCAACCTGTCCAAGTCACACTGCATCCTCATAGCATCCTCTTCACAGTTCATACTGCCACCCAGCTTTGTGTCATCTGCAAATTTGCTAATGTTACTTTGAATTCCTTCATCTAAATTATTAATGTACCCCAGCACCGAGCCTTGCGGTACCCCACTAATCACTGCCTGCTATTCTGAAAGGGACCCTTTAATCCCCGCTCTTTGTTTCCTGTCAGCCAACCAATTTTCTATCCATGTCAATATCTAACCCCCAATACCATGTGCTCTAATTTTGTCCACTAATCTCCTGTGTGGGACCTTATCAAAGGTTTTTTGAAAGTCCAGGTACACTACATCCACTGGCTCTCCCTTTTCCATTTTACTTGTTACATCCTCAAAAAATTCCAGAAGGTTTGTCAAGCATAATTTCCCCTTCGTAGATCCATGCTGACTTGGACCGATCCTGTTGCTGCTATCCAAATACGCCGCTATTACATCTTTAATAATCGACTCCAGCATCTTCCCCACCACTGATGTCTGGCTAACTGGTCTATAATTCCCTGCTTTCTCTCTCCCTCCTTTCTTTAAAAGTGGGATAACATTAGCTACCCTCCAATCCACAGGAACTGATCCAGGATCTATAGAACATTGGAAAATGATCCTGGATCAGTTCCTGTGGATTGGAGGGTAGCTAATGTTATCCCACTTTTAAAGAAAGGAGGGAGAGAGAAAGCAGGGAATTATAGACCAGTTAGCCAGACATCAAGGAGATGCTGGAGTCGATTATTAAAGATGTAATAGCGGCGTATTTGGATAGCAGCAACAGGATCGGTCCAAGTCAGCATGGATCTACGAAGGGGAAATTATGCTTGACAAACCTTCTGGAATTTTTTTACTATCCTCCTTTATATTCTTGGTTAGCTTTATTTCGTACTTCATCTTTTCTCCCCATATTGCCTTTTTAATTACCTTCTGTTGATCTTTAAAAGTTTCCCAATCCTATGGCTTCCCGCTCATCGTCGCTATGTTATACGTCTTCTCTTTTATTTCTATACTATCCTAGACTTCCCTTGTCAGCCATGGTCGCCTCTTACTCCCCTTAGAATTTTTCTTCCTCTTTGGAAAGAAATAAGCCTGCATCTTCTGGATTATTCCCAGAAATACCTGCCATTGCTGTTCCACTGTCATCCCTGCTAGAGTCCCTTTCCAGTCAACTTTGGCCAGCTCCTCCTTCATGCCTCCATAGTCCCCCTTTGTTCAACTGCAATACTGACACTTCCGATGTTACCTTCTCCCTCTCAAATTGCAGATTGAAACTTATCATATTATGGTCTCTACCTCCTAATGGTTCCTTAACCTCGAGTTCCCTTATCAAATCTGGTTCATTACACAACACTAAATCCAGAATTGCCTTCTCCCTTGTAGGCTCCAGTACAAGCTGCTCTAAGAACCCATCTCGGAGGCACTCTACAAACTCCCTTTCTTGGGGTCCAGTACCATCCTGATTTTCCCAGTCTACCTGCATGAAGCGCGAGGTTTGATTGACTCGCTCGCAGGCCCCTCATCACCCTGTGTGGCCTGGCCGCGGCACTTTCCATCGCCCGATGGGGGCTCAGGACCTTCATCGGCCTGCTCGGCTCGGCCCTGGGACTTTCCATCGCCCGGTGGGGGCTTCAAGAGTTGGGAGCCTCGATCGCCTTGTGGCACCAAGGGAGAAGAATGAGGAGGAGATAAGACTTTTATTTGCCTTCCATCACAGTGAGGGTGTGCCTGGAGCAATCACTGTGATGGCTGTTTGTGTTAAAAATTGTAATTGTGTGTCTTGTGTTCTTTATTGTCTACTGCCGGACCCTGACGTGAGAGGACGCTGGCGCTATTTGTTCGCCGCTTCTCCGTCAGGATAGTTTGTCTGTTTGTTTTTATGTCTTGACTGTTTTTGTAAAGCGTCTTTGAGCATTTGGAAAAGCGCTATAAAAAATAAATGTTTATTATTATTATTATTATGTTGATGTCTCCCATAACCACCGTAGCATTACCTTTGTTACATGGTAATTTTAACTCCTGGTGCAACTTGCACCTTATCTCCAGGCTACGGTTGGGGGCCTGTAGATAACTCCCATTAGGGTCTTTTTACCCTTACAATTTCTCAGTTCTATCCACAATGACTTTACATCTTCTGATTCTACATCACCCCTCGCAATGGACTGAATTTCATTCCTTGCCAACAGAGCTACCCCACCCCCTCTGCCCACCTGTCTGTCTTTTCGATAGGACATATACCCCTGAATATTCAGTTCCCAGCTCCGATCCTCTTGCAGCCATGTTTCTGTAATTCCCACAACATCATACTTACCAATTTCTAACTGAGCCTCTAGCTCATCCACTTTATTTCTTATACTGAGCGCATTCATCTATAACACTTTTAATTCGGTATTCACCTCCCCTCACACACCAGCTTCTATTTCACCTGCCCTTAAACCCCTGTCCCACTTAGGCGATTGTTTAGGCGACTATAGGCGACTAGGCTGTCGCCTGTATGGTCGTGAGTAGTCTCTAAAGAGTCATAGCATTTTTCTTGTCGCCGCTGGATTTTGAAATGTTAAAAAAAAATTGCCGACTGTTGGTTTGATCCCAATGATCATAGCTTGACGTCTCCTGATGTAGGTGCTGTCGTAGGTTGTAGCCAGGTTGTTGCCAGGTGACGTAGGTTGTTGCCGGTGCTGACTTCGCTGAATTCCATGGGCGACTACCTACGTCAACCGGTAACAGGTACCGGCGTCAGAACTGGAGGCCAAAATGACGTGAATTGTCTTCAGTTGTTGCCAACACGGTTGTAGCTTGTCGTAGCTTGTCACGGGTAGACGTAGGTTGACTTCGGTTGTCGTAGGTTGCAGCCTGTCCTAGGTGTGTTCGTAGGTGGACGTCCTAAGTCGCGACGATTGGGTCGCTGGTTGTCGGTTGCTTGCCATAGCTTGATGTCGACTAGGTGGAAGGTTGTTGTAGCTTGTCGTAGACATTGTCATAGGGGGGTCCAGTCGCCGCCTTTTTCGGCGAACTGCTATGACTATTGCAGTCGCCGGCAGTCGCCTACAAAAGTACCAAAGTGGGAAAGGCCCTTTACTCTCTTATCCCTTCTTGAACTTTCCATCCCATTAATTCAGGTGTCTTTCGTATCTTTTCCTGTACTCTCTTCCCCTTTAACTCCATCCTTATACTTCCAATTTGTCAACCCCTCCCCCCTGCTATTTAGTTTAAACCCACTTGTGTAGCACTAGCAAACCTGCCTGCCAGAATGTTGGTCCCCTTCCAGTTAAGGTGCAACCCATCCCTTTTGTACAGGTCACTCCTACCCCAGATGAGATCCCAGTGGTTTATAAAAAATGAATACATTTAACAAGAATACATGCCGAATGGTACGCCTTTTTCCAAAGGAATTGTACTATATAACCCATCACATGTGTCACCTTCTACTAAATTGTCCTCATCGCTGATTACCATTGGTGTTGGACAACTATTTATCATAAATGTGACTTTATAATCATCATTGTTCTGGAACTGCACATCAACGATGGAGAATATAGTATTAAGTCTTGTGGCTGTCCAATGTTCTTGCAGCACTCTTGCTTGTGAAGCATCTCTTCCAATTTCACTTTCCTTAATGTGCTAAATGCAAACTGCATGCAGCGCCAACTCCCATTCAGGTGACCAGGAAGTTGACAAAGAAAAGAGACAAAAAAATTGCTAAGCTGGTTTCTGGACTGTTTCATCTGTAAAAACTTTATTGCATACTTCCTGGTGGAATTTGCCCTGAAGAAATTGCAGCCTCGATATCATTGCTGTTATGAGATGCAAGATGAAGGGGTGTGGGGGGGGGGGGGGGGCAGAGAGCTGAAAGGAAACTTTCTGCATGGCAACCATTGAAGCAACTGCAGAATAGGCTGTATGATTATTTACATGCATTTTGGCCTGTTCAATGAGTGGCCCAATGCCACTTTGAGGCATGGTGAGTCACTCTGGTGGAGACACCAGTATACATCTCTGTGCATGGCAGTTTGGAACCATGAGCAGGATGCAGAGAAGATTCAGTGGGTCATTGTGAGATCAGGAGAATGAATTAGGAGACAAATGCATTAAAATTTGAGGTAATCCACTTTGGTAGAAAAAATTGAAATGCAGACTATTTTTAAATGGTGATAGATTGAATGGCGTTGGTGTTTAAGAAAGGTAAACAACATGTTAGTCTTTGATGCTCAAAGATTTGAGGACAACATAGAACATGGAACATAGAACAATACAGCACAGGAATGGGCTCTTCGGCCCACGATAGTTGTGCCAAACCATGAAGCCAAGTTCACCTGATCTCACAAGACACATGATACATCTTATTCCATTTATAGAGGGTTGCAGTAAGAATGATTCTGGAATATTGTGTATAGATCTGGTCTCCCAAAATAAAAATGGAAATAGTTATGATAGAGGGAGTGGTACAGAGGTTCAACAGGTTAGAACATAGAATAGTAGAACATGAACAGATTCTTTAGCTCAAGATGCTTATGCCAAACATGATTCCAAATTGCATTTATCCTTACATTAGTACATGAGATGGGTTTGTGGTACTCAAAGAGATTAAACCAACTGGACCAATGCCAAATTTAGAACAATACAGGTGATCACATTGAAACATTCAAATTTCTTGGAGGGTTAGACAAGGTTGATGGGGGGATGATGTTTCCTTGCCTGGCGTGTCTTGAACAAGGGAGACACACAGGAGTGCAGATGCTGAATCTGGAAAAAAAAGATACTGCTGGAAGAACTCAGCAAGTCAGGCAGCATTTGTTGAGGGATTTAAACAGTTAAGGCCCTGTCCCAGTTAGACGTATTTTAAGGCGACTGCTGGCGACTGTCATAGTCGTAGCAGGTCACCGAAAAACTGGTGACTGGACCCCCCCGACGACAATGCCTACGACAAGCTACAACAAGCTACGGCAAGCAACCGAATACCGGCGACCTAATCGTCGCAAGTAGAACGTCCACCTACAACCGCACCTACGACAACCTACCACCACAGAGACGACAACCTACGACAACCGAAGTCAACCTTCGTCCACCTGCGACAAGCTACGACAAGCTATGACCCTGAAGACTGAAGACAACTGAAGACAATTGACGTTTCGTCCACTTTCCCTATAAAAGGGGGTGTACGGTAGCGTTTCCAATCATTCTGCATCGTGACTATTTGAAAGTGATGCCGTGAGAAACTACTCTGAAATACAATAACTTCATACATCAATTTTCCGTCAAAATGTCAAGAATTTCCTTTATTGATATACAAACATTTTTTTTTAAGTTGATAAGAACATGCAACAGTGCATACAAAAATATTGTAATAAACTTCAATAAATTTCAATAAACTTCAAACTTAAAATTCACACTTTAAACAGAATACAAGTGCAAAAACATACAAAACCTAACATCATTTATGGACACATTACACTGATGGATGATCAGATCAAGTCCACACTTGGAATTCGCCGTAGTCAGCACCGGCGACAACCCTAATCACCTGGCGACAACCTGCCGACAACCTACTTCACCAGGCGACATCCTACGACAGCGCCCATGTCAGGAGACGTCAAGCTACGCTCATTGGCATCAAACCAACAGTCGCCGAAATATTTCAAGCCTTCACAAAATCCAGTGACAACCAGAAAAACGCTATGAGTCTTTGGAGACTACTCACGACCATGCCCGCGACACCCCAGCGACCTTGCGGCAACAGCTTAGTCGCCTGTAGTCGCCTAAAAAAATTGCCGAACTGCGACAGGGCCTTTAATGGCTCCTTAACTGTTCACCTGGACTGTGTGTAGAACAAGAGTTCATCTTTTCAAAATTAGAGCTTGGCTACATAGGAGAGAAGTGAGAAGTGTCTTCACCCAGTGAGGAATGACTCCAAAATTATGAAAATTATCCAACTAAGAAGTGCTCTGGAGGCTCAGCTATTTAAGGCAAAGATTGGTTGATCTCTGTACATGCAGTTAGTGCAGGAATGTGGTGCTGAGACTAAAGCTAAACTATAATCTTATTGAATGACAGATCAGGAAAGCGGGGTTGAATTGTCTATTTCAGCTTCAATTTTGTTAGCTTCTCACATTTTTTGTAATGTTCTGAATTGATGTTAAGTAAATGCTGGTCACCCTGTGCAACAACACCCATGGAAGACTGGTCCTAAAGGTGAGAGTTCATGGGATCGAAGGTGAGCTGTCAAAATGGATGAAGAACTGAATAGCAATAGGAGACAAAGTGGTGCTGCCTGTCCCGCTGAGTTACTCCAGCATTTTATGTCTATCTTCAGTGTCTGCCTGTTGTTTTCCAAAGTGTTAAAAACACAGACGGGACCCAACAGTTTTCACCAACTTCTATATCAATCTGAAGAAGGGTCCCAACCCAAAATGTCACCTATCCATGTTCTCCATGGATGCTGTCTGATCTGCTGAGTTACTCCAGCACTTTGTGTCTTTCCTTGATAAAAACATAGATCGCCAATCATATATCTATCAATCAATGTCTATCAGTAAATGCGGAAGTGGAGGTTGATCATCGGATGGTCTCATGAGATGCCCACTCAACTCTGCCTAAAGATTGAGTCATACTGCACAGAAACAGGCCCTTCAGTCCAACTCGCTCATGCCAACCACGATGTCCCATGCAAGATGGCCCCATTTGCCAGTGTTTGGTCCATATGCCTCAAAACCTTTCCTATCCTTGTACCTGTCCAAGTTTTTTTTAAACGCTGTTATAGTACCTGCCTCATTGACCCCCTCTGGCAGCTTGTTCCATATATATTTGTGAAATAGTTGCCCCTCAGGGTCCTATTAATTCTTAGCCCTCTCCTTTGGTTATTGATTCTTGGGGAAGTTTCCAATGATGGCTAAGTAACTTGGAAATGGCTGTTAGCACAATCTATCATGCAAGGAATAGCTTCTATGTATAGCCTCTGCATAAGAATTTAAGTTTCCATAATTTCCATTATTATGTATTGAATGTGACCTTTCTTCATAATTCAACACATAAGCTCATGAAGTTTCTTTTTAAAATCATAAATCATTACTGGCAGAATAGTCTTCTATTTACAGCATTTTCACAACAGTAATCACAGTAATCAGTTGTGAACATTATTTTAATTAACTGCGCTCAATGAATCTGACAAGAACTGTTTGCCCCCATTCACCCTGTGCTTTTGTACCACTTCAGGAGCAAGTTACCATCAGATCCTCGCATTATCCATGACTTATTTTTAACAGTCATGTTAATAAATAATCAGGGACAGTTTTGATTGGCTTTCACACAAATTTGAAAAGGGCTGAATCAAACAAATTAGCTTTACAATAATACACACATTCAGCTCCTGTGTATTTTTAAAGGCTGTTAGAGAAAATCATGTGTGACTGTACTCAAACTATGTAAGCTTCAGAATGGAGCATTGTGGAAACAGAATTAATAGGGCAAAGATAACACAGCTAAAAAAGCAATTAAAAATATATCAGCTGGGGAATTTTTTTTCAGGTTACAAAAATTATTTTGTATAACCCAATTTAGAATTTTAAACAATACTTCCAATATTTTATTGCAGTCCTTGAGGCAATTTCATGCACCACGAACTTCTTCTAACTCTGGGAGCCACATAAAGCAGCGGAGCATGCAAATAAATGATTTGCAGTGAAACAAGGTGTATGAGAACATTCACTCTGCTAAGTATTCCCCTTTATCCTTAGCCTAACCCCACAACTCTCTCTGTTTCTCCTCTACCCTCTACTCATTCCCTCTTTGAGCTCATTTTGCACATGCAATCAGTTCCTGCTACAACTCTTTCCCCCCAAACAGCTACCCATCCAATCTCCCTTCCTGACATCCATGCCAGAGCAGGTAGTTGACACAGGTACTATAACACATTTAGAGTCATGGAGTCATGCAGCATGAAAACAGGCTCCTTCAGCCCAAATTGCTCATACCGATCAAGTTGCTCCAACTACAGTAGTCCCACCTGCCCGTGTTTGGCCCATATCCCTCTAAATCTTTCCTATATGAAAAGGCAGCTATTCATCAGGTCGCAATCCTCAGAGTTCAGGTCCTTCATAAACTATTCAGGGGAAGACTTGGTCATTGAAATATACAGTGCATTCAGAAAGTATCAGACCCCTTCACTTTTTCCACATTTTGTTACGTTACAGCCTCATTTAAAATTGAATAAATTATTTTTTTTATCATCAATATTCACACAATACCCCATAATAAAAAAGCAAAAACAGGTATTTAGAAATGTTTTGCAAAGTAATTAAAAAGAAAGGCAGCATGTGTGGGCTATTGGTGGAGAGAGGTTGTAGGCTGTTTGCAACAGCAGGTGTGTTTAGTTTAGTTTAGTTTAGAGATATAGCATGAAAACAGGCCGTTCGGCCCACCGAGTCCACACCAACCAGTGATCCCCACACACTAATGCTATCTTGCACACACTAGGGACAATTTACAATTATACCAAGCCAATTAACCTACAAACCTGTATGGCTTCAGAATGTGGGAGGAAACCGGAGCACCAGGAGAAAACCCACACAGGTCACGGGGAGAACGTACAAACTCCGTTCAGATAGCACCCATAGTCAGGATCGAACCCGAGTCTCTGGCGTTGTACAGCAGCAACTCTACCATTGCATAACCATGCCACTCCTTAATGAGGCACGCCCCTGTATGAAAGCATTATTGCAAAGGCTTACAGAATTGTGCTCAAGACCAACACCTCTAATTTCTCAGCAGGCACCTGCACCGCCGTTCATCAGTTATACAGAATACAGAGCTTTATTTGTCATTCGGTACCGAGGTACCGAACGAAATTACTTTCCAGCAGTCACACAAAAAACAAAAAAGAACACAAGACACATGACCCCAACACAAACATCCATCACAGTGACTCCAAACACCCCCTCACTGTGATGGAGGCAACAAAACTTCCACTCCCTTCCCCACGCCCACGGACAGACAGCTCGTCCCCGACCGACCCGCACAGTCCCCGCAAGGGGATGGAAGTCCCCGCGGCCGAGCCGCACCGGGCGCTGAAAAGTCCCGCGGCCGAGCCGGGTGATTGAAGGCCCCGCGGCCGAGCCGTACCGGGTGCTGAAATGTCCCGTGACCGAGCCGGGCGATGGAAGGCCCCGCGGCCGTACCGTGTGCTGCTAAGTCCCGCGGCTGAGCCGCGCCGGGCGATGTTAGGTCCCGCGGCCAAGCCGCGCCGGGCGATGTTAGGTCCCGCGGCCGAGCCGCACCAGCGATGTAAAGTCCCGCGGCCGAGCCGCACCGGGCGATGGAAGGCCCCGCGGCCAAGCCGCACCTGGCGCTGAACCGTCCCGCGGCCGCGCCAGGCGATGTTAGGTCCCGCGGCCGAGCCGCACCAGCGATGTAAAGTCCAGCGGCCGAGCCGCACCGGGCGATGGAAGGCCCCGCGGCCGAGCCACGCCCCGCGCCGTGAGGAAGAGACCTAAAAAGGAAAGGTTTCCCCCACCCCACCCCCCCACACCACAGTTACATATTGTTCTTCCTCCAGAATTATAACAGAAAGAACAGTACACCACCCTTCAGCCCACAATGTCTGTGGTGAACATGACACCAAGATAAACTAAAGTTATCTGCTTGCACATGATCTCTACCCCTCCTTTCCCTGCATATCCATGTGCCTATCAAAAAGTCCCAAACACCAGTATCTGCCTCCACCACCACCACTTGTTTGCAGTTTTGGTCTCCTAATTTGAGGAAGGACATTCTTGCTATTGAGGGAGTAGGTTCAACAGGTTAATTCCCAGGATGGCGGGACTGACATATGATGAAAGAATGGTTTGACTGGGCTTATATTCACTGGAATTTGGAAGGATGAGTCGGGATCTTATAGAAACATACTAAATTCTTAAGGGATTGGACAGACCAGATGCAGGTAAAATGTTCCCGATGTTGGGGGAGTCCAGAACCAGGGGTCACAGTTTAAGAATGAGGGGTAGGCCATTTAGGACTGAGATGAGGAAAAACCTTTTCACCCAGAGAGTTGTGAATCTGTGGAATTCTCTGCCACAGAAGGCAATGGAGGCCAATTTACTGAGTGTATTCAAGAGAGGGTTAGATATAGCTCTTAGGGCTAACGGAATCAAGGCATATGGGCAGAAAGCAGGAACGGGGTACTAATATTTGATGATCAGCCATGATCATATTGAATGGCAGTGCTGGCTCAAAGGGCTGAATGGCCTACTCCTGCACCTATTTCCTATGTTTCTATATAATACAGTCCAAGTTTGTATTCATCAATGCTTGATTTCACACCAAGGGTGGCGGGTGTATGGAACGAGCTGCCACAGGAGGTAGGTGAGTCAGATACTGTAACAACATGTCAAAAACATTTGGGCAGATGCATGCATAGGAAAGGTTTAGAGGGATGTGGGCCAATCGCAGGTAGGTGGGACTAGTGTAGATGGGATATGTTGTTCAGTGTGGGCAAGTTAGGCTGAAGGGCCTGTTTCCACACTGTAAGACTCTATGACTCTACTTACAAATACACTGCTGAAAATGTATGTCATTTGCCAGTAAAACTACCATCCTTTCTCAATTCATCAGGAAGTTAAAATTCAGCCTACATTTTGAGCTTTGTAACCCGAGATTCAAATCAAATTGCTGCACCGATACCATGTTATCAAGACGTCAATTAATGCTTCTTTTTTTTATTCAAGGATTTGATGTCGGGCTTTTTGGAACACAATGGAAAACTGTTATGGGCAGCATGAGAAAAATATGGCTGAATATGTTTAGTGCAGCACAATGGCGCAGCAGGTAAAGCTGCTGCCTCACAGCACCAGAGTTCAATCCTCACCTCAGGTGCTGTCTGTGTGGAGTTTGCATATTCTCCCTCTGCTGCATGGGTTTTCTCTGGGTGCTTTGGTTTCCTCCCACATCCCAAAGACGTGCGGGTTTGTAGGTTAATTGGCCTCTGTAAATTGCTTCTAATGTGGAGAGAGTGGATGTGAAAATGTGATAACGTTGAACTATTGTGAACAGAAGATCAATGGTTGGCGAGGACTCAGTGAGTTGAAGGGCCTATTTCTATGCTGTATCTTTTAACTAAAAATACAAGGTCCAAGTTTGGTTATTCAAAGTCTTTCAAAGCTCTTCAAAGTGATTCTAAGGTGACAATTCAGATCTTCTCCCTCACCCAGCACATATCACAGAAAGAGTTCCTTCCATCGTCTTTACACAGACTGCTCACTGAAGCAATCTGAAAGTAATCCCAATGTTTTGTTCTCTCTCTGTGGCCTGTACCTTTCTCCATTTCTAATTTCCTTTAAAGGATGCAGTGGCCTGTGAATGAACTACTCCTCAGCACACAATATCCAAACAACGCTACGTGCATAAAATGTCTTTTGCTTATCCAATATGTACAGAAAATGGATTAGTAATAAATATTTTGCACTTGTCTTTGTAAAGGTTTTGACGTCTGTATGTGTGTATATTTGCTTTTGAAGTCCCGCCCATGAACATGTTGGAGCAGGTACTTCCTGACATGATTCAGCCAGTCAAGGTCACCATTTCCCAATCATACTTCATGCATGTAATGATGTCGTCAACATAAACAACTCATGTTTTTTCTGACTTAACGTGCCTCAGACCTTGGCTTAGACTTTAGACCGTAGAGATACTGCGTGGTAACAGGTCCTTTGGCCCACCGAGTCTGCGTCAACCAGTGATCACCCTGTCCACTAACACTATCCTGTGTAGGAGGAAAAGGAGTACCCGGAGAACGTGAAAAACTCCATACAGACAGCACCTGCAGTCAGGATGGAACCCACTGTGAGACAGTAATTCTACCGCTGCGCCACTGTGCCGCCCTAAGCACTGCGCCGCCCTTTATTGATAACTCACTTTTTAAAAGATACTAAATCACATGGAAAGTCAAGAATGGTACAGAGGACAGCACAGTGGCTGGCGCCTGTTTCCGCACTGTAACTCCTGGATGAAATCATTAAACCAGAAATGAATTTCAGGGACTCTTTTCTAACAATGTTTTTTTAATTTTATTGAATATCTAACATTGATGTTGGCATATTGCCTCATACAGAATGGCAGCACGCGTATAGTTTTCAACATCTGTTCACCCTGAATTAATCCTACAGCCAGATTGAGACACCTGATGGGTTGAAGCACATTTCAACATTTCCCTCTGATATCCTCCTCCCCATATGTACCCCTCACTCTTAATTTTTCCTCTCAATCTCCTTATGTCCATGACACAATCCCCCATTGCTCCTCAACTCCTTGCTGCCAGTATTTAATTAAACAGATTTCTGTGCTAAATTAAATATTATTTGTATTTTACATTTTAAGCCAAAAGCAGCAAAAACACCCACAATTGTAAGTTTGCTCCGGAACTTGTAAATGGGCAAAGGCCACAATACTGATTTCTTCAAGTAAGAATTTTTCAGTTTAGTATCACCCTATCTGGGATTTGAGGAAAATTTAGCGCCTATTCAAGACACTTATACCCGAATAAAATACAATTTCTAGACAATAGATTTTCCACATTCATTTGATTAAAGCTCTTCAAGTTTGTAAACATTTCTTATAAATTTCATTTTAGTCCTCTTTGTTTGGGAGGAGATGACATTGCCATTTTAATTTCTATATTGCTTTTAGTTTGAAAGCCATAAAATTGTCATTCTAGTTAAGTAACGAATACTTAATGATTAAAATATTGACTATATTTGTTCAAACTTTGCTGATTCCTATGTTTTTGTTAAAACAAACAAATTATACAGACTTTCAAAGGCAATTCAAAACTTGATCATCAGAGTGACTGCATGTGTCTGGAGGCCAATTCACTGGATGTATTCAAGAGAGGGTTAGATATAGTTTCTTGGGCTAACAGAATCAAGGGATATCGGGAGAAAGCAGGAACGGGGTACTGATTTTGGATGATCAGCCATGATCATATTGAATGGCGGTGCTGGCTCGAAGGGCCAAATGGTCTACTCCTGCACCCATTTTCTATGTTTCTATGTTTCTATGTGTCATCTTCAGGGTTTTGCTGCCCTCTGGAGGTTGAAAGCATAAACCAAGAGAAATTATTCAGGAGTAATCTCACCAAATGTTCTTAAAAGGCCAACACACCATTAAAGAATAAAGCAATGTCATCTGATTCTGTAAAAGCTATTCTGTTAAAAATGTCAACAATGATTTCTAACATAAAAGTTAGTTAACCTCAAGGGAACATTTATGTCAAAATGGTAGCTATAAGTAACAACTTTATAGACCTGTTCTTGAGTGTTAATTCATATCATTGCACAAGACCAAACAGTTTTAAGATTCCAAGAAAGAATCTAATATATTTTATCATAACAAATAGAGAAACATTCTTTGGTTCCAAATTTTGCCTTGATTTAGCAAAGGAAAGGGATTCACCTGTTCAGCTATTCCACAATTTCCAAACAAAAGTTTTCTGCTATTCTGAATGAATGGCACCCTTTGCCAGTCCCAGCCATCAGTGGGTGTCCGCACCCAGAGTGGGTGCCAATGCTGAACCAACCTCTACAGGTGTATAAGAAGGAACTGCAGATGCTTTTTTATACTGAACGTAGACACAAACTGTAGGAGTAACTCAGCAGGTCAGGCAGCATCTCTGGAGAAAAGGAATAGGTGATGTTTTGAGTCGAGATTCTTCATCAGACTTCGAGTCAGGGAGAGGGAAACTAGATGTATGAGAAGGTGCAGAACAAAGCAGAGCCTGTATCGATGACTCAGGAAAGCTGGAGCCCACAATGGGCTCTAGGTCTGCAGGTACCTCAAATTGATCTAGATATCTCAATAATGTTTAATTAATGACTATTATATCAGGAAATTATTTATTCTTATGCAACCAACTTCAAATTAGCTAGTAAACATTTAATTTATATTGATTGAATGCAAGCAACGCAGACTTCCAGTCATGTTGAATTAAGTCATTTTATGTTTAGGTTTATTATTATTATCACGTACACCAAGGTACAATGAAAAACTTTGTTTTGCATTCTATCCAGACTGCAGTTGATATCAATTATTAAGTTTATTTTTATTCGTTTGCTGATGTTGGCAGTTGTGGCAAGGACAGGTCTTAATGCCCATCCCTCAAGCTGTTGGAGGTGATGAGGTACCTGCTAGGAGTGCTGCAGTCCTTGCGGTTATATGCTGTAACTGTAATTCTTTTTGTGCACAACCCGCAGGCATTGCCACTTTCATTTCACTGCACATCGAGTATGTGTATGTGACAAATAAATTTGACTTGACTCCCATGGTGTTGATACATGGTCGGTTCCAAATCAGTGCTCAATCGAAGCTCAAATGTATTGTTTGTTATCAGTGTTCTGACATTGCTTTATGGTACATCTATGAGATTTGCTCAAAGTGCAGTTAAGTTCATCTTACTGTGGGATTAGAGTCACAAAATAGGCTGGATATGGTATGGAAATTGGAATGACTTCCTTGGAGGGTATTAATGATAGACTTTGACAACAAACTGCTCAACGTTACTCACCAGATTTTTATTCCAGATTATTAATTAACTGAATTAAATGTCTCAGTCATTAGTCTGAGCCTTGGGATCACTAGAGCATTGACATCACCATTGTGCTCCCATTGCCATGATTAATAGACTGATTGTTGATACCTAATGATCCTTCTGGCTGAGGGAGAAAGGATAAGTGCACTGTAATCGGCCACTGTCTTAGAAAAGGTTCACTACTCAAGCATAGCATTACAACAATGGGTCTGCCCACAGTTATTTTTTATACTTTCAGCCCAACTTCAATCCAGAGAACTTGGCTGAATATTTTAGAAATTATTTTATTCCCTTTCTCCTTGACAGTGATGACTCATGCTGTGTACGGTTCCATTAGAGTCAGCAATTCATACCCGACCACATTATCGCTAGCACATTAAGATGTAAGACAGGACAAACATAAAAGTATCCTTAAGGACAATAATGAAAAAAAATTGCATAGTATGAAAACTATCTGAACTGAAAAGCACAAAAATGTTAACTTTAATAGAATGAGAGGCTTGGGACCAATCCTAACATAACAACAATTTTGACATTTTATTGTAACTTAGATTGGCCTTAATCAGCAGTGTAGTTCATATCTGTGAATATTAAGATAAAAACAAAATGCTGGAGTAACTCAGTAGATCAGGCAACATCTGTGGAGAAAAGGAATAGATGACGTTTCGGGTTGGATCCAGAATCTGTGAATATTAACCTTTTTTACCCTTTGAATGGATTCAGAGAAAAGATGTGAGTTCTTGCAGCGATTCGGGTTTTGGGAGCTGCAATAATGAAGGCCTTCTTGAGCTTAAAAGTCTGAATCTGTTTTCTCTCACTTTTAAATGCTCTTCTCACATAAGGTGGTGAATCTCAGGGATTTCCTCCGCCAGATGGCTATGGAGGCTAGAAAGATGAGAGACTTGAGGGCGATTAGAAACTGGCACAGTGAGGAGATGAGGCCTGGGACAGATCAGGCCCTGATCATATTGAATGGCAGACTTCAGGGGCTGAGTAAACTATTCCTGATCGTTTTGCTCGTGTGCGTATCCTTGAGTAGTTCTGCAGAGAAAAGCAAAGAGATGTACAGAACTAAACTGTATATTCCTCCCTTGATGGTTTACCTATTTCCTTTCCATGCCTCTGCCTTCTTCGAGTCTTGTTCTTTCCACTAGAAACAAGGAGAAATACATTTTCAAAACTCTGCTCTTGCAATAAAAAGAACCAGGTGGCACTCGAAACATAGGCTGCTATTCAATCTACAAGTGTATCCGCATCAGTATTGATCGAAATATTTCACATTCCACCACCCACCTCCTCCCATTCTCGCTTGGTTGGCCACCATTCTTTTATGTTCTCAAATATATCAATGTGCTGCACCCAAGTACTAGCTTATATATTTATAACAACACAATTGTATTCATTTAATCACCTGTCCTCCACTCGGCCTTACATCTTTCCCCACCCCCTCAGTCCTCCTCATCATTAGGTTGGCACGGTGGCGCAGCGATAGAGTTGCTGGCTTACAGCGCTGTAGTCCCGGAGACTCAGATTTGATCCTGACTACGGTTGCTGATGTATGGAGTTTGTACGTTCTCCCCATGACCTCCCCATGATTCTCTGAGACCTTCGGTTTTCTCGCACACTCCAAAGATGTACAGGTTTGTAGGTTAATTGGCTTGCAATGTGTAAATTGTCTCTAGTGTGTGTAGGATAGTGTTCATGTGCGGGGATCACTGGTTGGTGCGGAATCGGTGGGCCGAAGGGCCTGTCTCCACATTGTATCTCTGAATAAACTAAAGTAAACACATCCCTACATCCCCACTGGTTCACTAACTAATTATAATATCTCTAACTTCTACTTCTTCTACTAGACGATGTAAGAGATATTATAATTAGCTAGGATGCTGTAGGTGTAGGGAGAAGAAGTGTTCGAAATTATTAATTCTGTTCTTCTCTTCACATATCCTGCCAAACTTGAGGGGTTTTCAAAAATTATTTCTCAACACATTCCTTACACAGCAAGTCCCTTACTTCCAGTGAAATCTTCGCTTAGATATTGCATTCATTCAATGTGGTCCATGTTCTTTTTTAAAATAAAACAAGCCAGGACATCAAGTACATTTACTGAACAGTGTTTTTTTAAGAAAAGCTTCGAAACTTCAGTTTAACCTCAATAACATATCTACACTCTTTAAGTACAAGTTAATTAACTTGATGTAGCATTATTCTAAAGTTCAAGTGATATTATAGTTGAGCGCTGATAATCCATTGAAGGCACATTAATATCTGTTGTCAGATTTAATTGATAACTAAATTTAGGTTTATTGCTGCAAATGATGAGAAAACGATGCTGCAATTGATAGCTACCAAAGAAAATAAGGGGTGGAAATAAATTATCTTTTAGAGAAAATGTCCAGATTAATGGCAGATTTATGAAGAAAATATTTCTTAAGTGTGCAACACCAATTTGACTTGTTGGGGGCATTCACATATTAAATGAAGCACACAAGTTGATTTCTAATTATAGCTGTTTCCTGTTTACATTTAATTTTAGTTTCTGTGGCTCCTGATCATGAGAAGTAAATAAGGAACAAACTCTTTGTACTTCATGGATTGGATTGTGGCTGCATGTTGCTTGTCTATGTTTGGTCAGACTACTTCATCAACTTCCTGCAGATGCAGATCTTAAAAACATCACATTGCAGCTTTTGTTGGAGCTTACATCTCCGAAGTAGACTCCAAAACCACAAAAAGATGTTGCACTGGCTGATTTAGTCATTCATGTCATTTGTCCCATGTTTGGCTTTTTTTTTCACCAGCAGTAGAATATATCTCTTGTTGAAACTAAATTGCCTTTCCTTCAGATAAATTGCAATCAGTTGGAGCCAGATGCCATTTTAAAGTCGAGTAGAAAATAGGAAATGTTCGACCACGGAAGGTACATTGGGCCGAATCACGTTGGATCTGTCCCACAGCCTGAACTGGCCATCCTTGGCCCCTGACCGCCCATAAATCTGTCACAAACCTGGCAAGAACACAAAATGCCAATTAAACCAGTGCCTTGTATCCAGCAGAGTAAAGTCTGTGCCAGTGGGAGAGGACAACCTGGAATGTCCTGCCAACCTCTTTGTCTGTAAAATGGTTTGGGACATTCTGAGGTCACGGAAGATGGCGAATAAAAGCAAATTATTTCTTGTATTTCTTTACTCCACGGCATAAATGCAAACTTTATTATGTCATGAACTTTTCATGATCGCATTCTCCACCGTTTATTTTCATGTACACATTTATGAAATGTGAGCATGGCTGGCACGGCCAGCATTTATTGCCGTCTCTTATTGCCCTTGAGAAGGTGGGGGTAAGCTGCCCTCTGGAACCACAGAGGTCTTGGTGAAAATACTTTAAAGGGCTGCTGCACTCCTATCTGAAAAGCAACAACTTGCCCTGACACTGTCTTTTCTGTTGTAGAGCCAAGCTTTTATTCATGCTGCCAATGCAGCCTTTATTCCTTGGGTGTCAAGTAATAAGACATGACATAAATGCACAGGATAGACTGAGTTTGTTTTTGTTGGAGCAGAAAAGGCTGTGGTGGGACTTAATTAAGGCAGGCACTGTCATGAGGAGCATAGATGGATGGTTCAAATCTATTTCCCATGGAGTTGTACATAAAACCAGGAGGCAAACATTTTTGGATAAAAGATAGATGGTTTATAAAGGATTTGGGAATCAATTTTCCTGCTTTACAATGTTTTTAACCAGCCTTTACATGGAACTGTTAAATTATTTCTCAAAAATCATGTGCCATGGTATTTACATTCCTGAATCAGCTGAATTTCTGTTCACAAATAAAATTCCAGACGATTGGTTTTGGGGTGGTTGATGGCAATGTCATTGGCAGTCAGGGTGGGTAGTTATGTTTTTTTAATGCTTGGAAATGGTAATTTTTTGCTTTTGTCTGGTCTGAATGCCACTTACCATTTATTAGTTGATGCTGGCACACTGCGTTGTTGTAGGTGGGCACAGAAAGGAGATGCAAATGACATTGAACATTATGTACCCAGTAGCAAACATCACATTTCTCATCTTCTCAACTTGAACAAACTCAATGGAAATAACTGGGACTTAAACTTATACTGGAAGGAAGGTCATTGTTGAGGCATTTGAACATGCTTGGACTCACAACTTACAATGGTGGTCTACCAATGGGACTGAGGTGATTGACTTTCAAAATCTTGGTGCGATGCATGACTTCATCCATTGGAATGCTTTCACATTTGACTGTGGCTTCAGTAAGCCCCCGTAGAATTGACCTCAATACTATTCACACTCATTGAAGACACAGTCAAATACGACTTTGATGGCACGAGCAACCAGTCTCCCTTACCTGTTCCTATCTGCATTAGTGATAGATTGTGATGTAAAACTGATAATTCACCAACCCTCACACACACACACGCACACATTTGCAAGCATGCACGCACGCAGACTGTTGGATATCACTGTCTGAAATAAATGGATACAAAATCCTCCCTCATCAGTTGTGATATTAAGCAACTGCAGAAGTTCCTCAAATTCGTGGGTGGCAATCATTTATGGGTGGCACAGTGGTAGAATTGCAGTCTTACTGTGCCAGAGACCCAGATTCGATCCTGACTACTGGTTCTGTCTTTCTTCTGAGAAAGTTTGTACGTTCTCTCCGTGATCACTTGGGTTTTCTCCGGGTGCTCTGGTTTCCTCCCACATTGCAAAGATGTACAGGTTTGGTAGGTTAATTGGCTTCTGTAAATTGTCCCTAGTGTGTAGGATGGAACTAGTATATGGGTGATCACAGAGTACCATGGACTGTATGGGCCATAGGGCCTGTTTCCACGCTGCACCTCTTAACTGAACTATACTAAACTCATAATGGAAAACAGCTGACACGTATTTTGCATTTTCTGTGTATTTTTGTGAACATTAGCACCTCTCACAGAGGGTGGTGAATCTCGGGAACTCACTAGCAAAAAAAAGAGCTGTTGGAGGAATTCAGGGGATCAGGCAACATCTGTGGAAAGAAATGGCCAGTTGACATCCTAACTTTTATTTTCTTTTGAGCAGTCATGTATAACAAGCTACATGAAGTGGACAGAAGAAACAGTGTTTGTTGGAATCTTGAGCAAAATGTTGGAAGAACTCAATGGGTTCAGCCTCCTGTGGAGGGAATGGCAATGCTGGGGAACGACGTGCCATTCCCTCCCCAGGTGCTGTCTGACCTGCTGAGTTTCTCCAACATTTTGTGTTTCACCACAAGGGGAGAAGTTTCTAGGAAACATGTCCCAGGATGCCTGATTGGGATTCACGTTTGTGGGCTAGAATGAAAAAAAAAAGTTAAATTACAATCAGGGATGCACAATGGTGCAGTGGTAGAGTTGCTGACTTACAGCGCCGGAGACCCGGGTTCGATCCTGACTATGGGGGCTCTCTGTACAGAGTTTGTACATTCTACCTGTGACCTCATGGGTTTTCTCCAGATGCTCCAGTTTCCTCCCACACTCCAAATATGTCTAAGGTACAATAAGCAAAGGATGGTTATGAATGGCTTTGCAGTGATGTGGTACGGTGCCAAAAGATGGTTCCAGAAAATTCAGTGTTGTAGGTATAACCATTTTAGAGCTGGACAGGCAGGGGTGGGGAAATCTGTTGACATCTTCAGATGACAATGGATGTGTAGGAGTGATTCAAATATGAGACCAAGGCAATACAACATAATCTGAATGGATTTGGATGGATAGGGAGCTGAAAGGCAAGAAAGCAAAAACAGAAAATAGAAAGTCGTAATATTAATAATTATCTCGAGGCTCAACAAGAGCTAGCAGAGTGACACCTGAAGGAGAGTGATCTCGGGATCAGAGGACCCATGGACAACCCACTTGGTCCTGCGAATCAAAGCTAACTAATTCTTCAATGTATAACCAGGAGATGGTCATGAGTTTCAACATACTCTCCTCAGTCAGTTCTAAGTCTAGTTTATTTTTGTTTATTGTCACAGGTACCAAGGTAGAATGAAAAGTTTTTTGTTGCGTGCTATCCAGTCAGCGGAAGGACTATACATGATGACAATCAAGCCGTGCACAGTGTACAGATACATGATAAACGGTATAACATTTAGTGCAAGATAAAATCTAGTAAAGTCTGATTAAAGATAGTTCAAGGGTCTCAAGGAAGAAGATGGTACCTCAGGTCCGCTCTCTGGTTGTTGATAGGATGGCTCAGTTACCTGATAGCATCTGGGAAGAAACTGTCCCTGAATCTGGAGGTGTGCGTGTTCACACATGTGTACTTCATGCCTGATGGGAGAGAGGAGAAATTTCCTTTGAGGTGAGGATAACTTGTTTCCACTTCAGTTTTGCACTTGCTGAAGACTCTGTCACAGGTAGGGCAGAAAATGCTTTGTGGAGCAGATGAGTGGGCACTTTGGGAAGAAGCAAAACCTTTCCTATATCTGTCCGTTATCATCCGTCTGCTCCCATAGAAGCTCAAAATATCCCATGAATTCTTGGATAAAGATTAAACACTTTCCCATTAGTCTTACAGTCAAACGCCATTACAGAAGGAAACTTGTTGAAAATGAGACACTGTATTGCAGCAAGGAAGGAGAACATAAGTGATACAGCCTTGCTTAACCCCAGTCTGCTTTGGGATTGGATTTGCAGTGAATCCATTGGATTATTTAGAGACACGAGGAACTGCAGACGCTCGAATCTTGAACTAAACTCAAAGAGCTGGAGTAACTCAGGAAGTCAGGTATCATCTGATGTGACCTGACCATTCAGACCCTAGGCTCTGGCATGGTGTATTGGCAACTTCCAGACTTTTCCAGTAAACTCTTTTCTAATTGCCATTACTACACAGGAAGTCGGAGTGATCGTACACAAAACCCCAACAGAACAGATCTTCCAGTCGTTTTTCCAGTTTAATTAGTTGTTTATTGAAGTACTTGTATAAACAAGGAGATGAACATACCAGGCTGTACTTATTTTGCATACAAGTCGTAGCTGGCTGCTCTGACCCTGGTCTGGTCCCAGGTCTTTTCCAGATTTGTTCCCCCATCTGCTCACAGGTCTGTCCAGGTCTGGTAAGAACTGTATACTCTCCCTCCCTGTATCCGACCACCCCCAGTCCCTATGCCTATATATATATATCACCCTGTTCACCTAATGACCGCCCCCAAGTGTCCAAAATAATATGGCAAGATATATCTAGACAAAATAATATAATATGCCAACAGTAGCTAGTCTAAACATAAATGGCTCCTACACCTAGTATTGTCTTTCTGCTAGCTAGTTAGCACGCAACAAAAGCTTTTCGCTGTACTTCTGCACAAGTGACTATACACTAAACTGAACTGAACTGAACTGAACTCACGCAGCATCAATGGAGGGAAATGGAGAGACGACATTTTGCGTTGGGATTCTTCTATGAGCGTTTGACAGCACTGGGCATCTTCTCGCTGGAACTTAGAAGGTTGAAGGGGGACCTCATTGAAACTTACAGAATAATGAAAGGCATAGATAGAGTGGATGTGGAAAGAGTCTGGTGGAAGAGTCTAGGACCAGAGGTCATAGCCTCAGAATTAAAGGCCGCACTTTTAGAAAGAGGTGAGGAGGAACTTCTTTATTCAGAGGGTAGTTAACCTGTGGAACTCATTGTCACAGAGGGCTGTAGAGGCCAAGTCAGTGGATATTTTTAAGGCAGAGATAGACAAATTCTTGATTAGAACTGGTGTCAAGGATTATGGGGAGAAGGCAGGAAAATGGGATTAGGAGACAGATGATTGCCATGATTGAATGGCGGAGTGGACTTGATGGGCCGAACGGCCTAATTCTACTCCTATAACTTGCGAATACCAAGTACTTAAGTAGTGGAAATGTTACGTGGCACTTGTCGGCTCAAGTCTGGATGCTGTCCAAGGCCTGAAATGAGTCAGCATGGATTGCCTCGTGAGTTATGAAGCAGTCATGAATAACTGGGCCAAAGCATTCTCCATAAAGGATATCTGCACTAATAGCGCAGGGATAAGGTTATTGTTGTCTCATGATCACAAACATCCATCCGTATTTTAGAACTGACTCGGGGCCTAATCACCCTTGTCCTAACAAAGGGACATGGCTTTAAGATTAGGGAGTAGTCATTTAAGATTGAGATGCATAGGAACATCTTCTAATAGAGGGTGGTGAATCTCTGCAATTCTGTGCCCCAGTTGATCGTGGAGGCCATATCATTGGAGGTGTTTTAAGGAGAATGAGGAACATTTTTGAAAGATTGGGGAATGGAGGGCTATGGGGAACTGGGGCAGAAAAGATGAGGCTGATCAGCCTTGATCATATCGAATGGCAGGGCAGATGTGAGAGTCCATGTGTCCTACTCCTGTCCCTATTGTCTTATATTCTATTTGAAGTGAGCACTTGCTTAAATATATAAGTTGATTGTTATAGGATGGTGATTGTAAAATAGAAGTATAAATGTCAAGTGTTCAGGCAGTTGTGCAGCTGCATTGTCTTCATCTGCACTTCATGCAACAGTTAAATATTTCTCAACGTGTTTTCATAGAGTTTTGAAAGGAAAATTCTAAATGATATTAGTAATCAATAATTGCTGATAGACTCACACTCTCACATTTTAAGCAAGTTGCTTTCAAACTTTTCTTTTTTTTTTAAAGACAAAGAGTAGAATATTAATATTTAGCCAGCTCCATTTATACGCACAAAGTTAAGAAGTAATTATTTGGACGATTATTGTAAGCATTATCAATGAGCAAAGACACGCAAATAACCAAGTCATGAGCAGTTAAATTTATTTGAAAAAAGGTCAACGTTTCTTTCCTGGAAAATGTACTTCGAACAAAACAAAACAGCATTCAGTGGAAAACTGGGTTATTTACTGTTAAACAAACAGTTTCTGTTAGTTTTCAAAGGTTAGATGTTAAGGTATTGAGGCATAAAGAAACATTCTTTGGTACATTTTTTTAAAACTTTCAAATGTACAATAAATATCAGTGCAGAATTTGGGCTTTGATAAGTTTTGTCTCTGTGAAACAAATTAAGTTCTAGTGTTTCTTTACTTTGGATTGTAATGACCCATCCAGAGAAATGCCTTCCATATGCAATTATTAAAATATATGTCTGAACCATTTTTCAAATTAGATTTGTTTGAGCTTATTCCAGAAGATTGGAATTTGACCTAGTTTTAACAATTCAAACCTACCTGTTACTTAACCAAAAAAGCTGACAGTTTAATGTTTCGTGTACTTGTATGGCATTTACACAATGCTAAACCTTGTTGTCTCGAAATTCAATTGCAAAATATTGTTTTCCTCAGGGTTATGCAATTGAAAGTTGTTTTTCCCATCCAGAGTGACACGGTTGTGACCATTACAGGGTCACCACTCTGTGATCCTTGAGTAATTGAAACGGGAGGCGCTTCCTGTCACCAGTCAATGTTCGTGACCCTGACTGACGTACACAATGTTCATCCACAACATTCCAGTAGCGCATTGATGGGAAATTTGGAACAATTTTTTCTCCGATAACCCATGCTTCGGCATTCTTGGAATCGCACCGGCATCACACTCAGAGATCACACGCATCGGAGATTGACGGATTCTTGATCAGTACGAGTATCAGGGATTATGGGGAGAAGGCAGGGGAATGGGCTTAAGAGGGAAAGATACATCACCCATGATTGAATGGCGGAGTAGACTTGAAGTTTAGACCTTGCACTAAACATTATTTCCTTATCATGTACCTATACACTATAAATGGCTCGATTGTAATCATGTATTGTCTTTCTGCTAACTGGATAGCACGCAACAAAAGCTGTTCACTGTACCTTGGTACACATGACAATAAACGAAACTAAATTGTCCGAATGGCCTAATTCTGTTTCTATAGTTTGTGAACATATGAACTCCAGTGCCCATCTGCAAGTCAAGCAAAATACCTTGTTTAATTCCTGGGCCCACACCCCCCCAATGAATGAACCTTATCGCCATCCCAACCTCCAGTCCGTCTTCCAAGCCATGATTGTGGCCTTCAGCCCCATGTTTCCTCTGATCCCACCTCTACCTTTGTCAACCTAGCATAACACAGCCTCCCACTCCCTTGGTTCCTGGAAGCACTCTGCTGGTCGGTTCCCTCACACCTCTCACATGCACCAACCGGCAGTCCACCGCCTCTCCACTTCCTGATTCCTAACCACACCAATAGACCGGTCACTGAAGCCACCCTGTGAACAATTCCACCCGCCCCAGTGACAAGCCTCATCTGGCCTATAACCACTCAGCTCCGAAATCTAATGTCAGACTAAAAAGTATGTTTCAAAAAGGTTTAAAAATAGGGCAGCACAGTGGCATTGCAGTAGAGCTGCTGCCTCACAGCACCAGAGACCCGGGTTTGATCCTATGGGTGCTGTCAGCACAGAGTTTGCACATTCTCCCTGTGACCCTTGTGGGTTTTCATCGGGGTGCTCCAGTTTCCTCCCACACTCCAAAGACGTATAGGGTTATAGGTTAATTGGCTTTGGTAAAATTGTAAACTGTCCCTGGTGTCTAGGATAGTGTTAGTGTACATGGTGATCGCTGGTCAGCACGGACTCCGTGGGCCAAAGGGCCTGTTTCCATGCTGTACTTCTAAAGTCTAAAGTAAAGTCTAAAAATGTGGTGCGCCCAGTCTGTTGCACCTAAAGTCAAACTGGTAATTTGTGCACCATTTATATGCCATTCAATGCATCATAAAAGGCGCATCAGAACTTCCAGCCACATATGTCATTATTGTACAAACAAGATCTGACTGAGAAATCTGCAGTTGAGCCTTTGTTGTAGTGAATTCCACAGTTCACGACTGACTGAAAATAATTCTGCTCAAATCAAAATACCCCTGTAATTTTTACTCTCTCGCACATCAGGTTGGCAGAGTGGCAGAGTTGGTGGAGCTGCTGCCACACAGCGGCAGAAACCCAGTTTTAGTCCTGACCTCGAGTGCTGTCAGTGTGGAGTTTGCACATTATCCTTGTGACTGCGTGGGTTTCTTCAAGGTGCTCCAGTTTCCAACAGGTGCTCTGGTTTCCTCCCATGTCCCAAAGACGTGCTGGCGTGTCGGTTAATTGGCCTCTTTACATTGCCCCTAGTGTGTAAGGAGTGGATGTGAAAATAGGAAAACATAGAACTACTGTGAGAACAGGTGATCGATGGTCAGCGTTGACTCAATGAATCATTTCCATGCTGTATCTTTCAATTTAATCCAATCCCTATTAATTCCCCTTTGGTTCTTTTGCCACTTGCTGAAGCCAAGCAGGTTTACAGAGGCCAAGTAACCCATGTCCTGATGCAGGAGGAAAGTAGAGGAACTAGCAGACACCTAAATGGTGCAACTTCAGATGTGGAATATACCACAGCAGAAAGATTGTGCTGTTTACAGGAGCTGTATGTATAAAGGAGAGTTTGCTGAAGTTGTGAGACAGCAATATGAACTGCTGAGCACTGCGCTGCCTCTGAGTTCCTTGCAGCACAGCTTAACTTTCACCAGTGAGAGGTTTTAGCAAGGGGTAGGTAAATCACAATGTCGGTGTACTCTGGTAAAACTCCAGAAGGGCCTCAGGTGGCAGAAGCTCCCAAAGGGCCACGGGCCGCTGCTATATGCCGGCAGCAGGCCTGGCTCACCAACCACAGAACCGGGAACCCGTCTGGAGGCTCACCTCCTGCTCGCCTGCGAAGACTGGGAACCAGAGAGGAGGGTGTAGGGTGTCGGCGATGGCGGCACTGGACAAGGGACTAGTAAGAAGAACTGTGGGTCTTCCACAGCCTCAAGGACAGCTGCAGGAGGCACCTCAGTGCACAAAGGCTGAAGGTGGCCGGAGAAGGAGAGGGGCATAGTTAGTTCACTGGCGATCCGGATGGAGGCGATGGCGACAATGTGCCTTTATGGCCAGTTGCAGATGGGACTTTGAAAATGGCGCCAAAACCTGGTGAATCTTGCAAATTGACTCAATGGGCTGTTTCTATGCATTCTGTACTTAATCAGGGACTGCACACATGTATAGCAATAATCTTACTGATCCGTATGCAAAATAAAAGAATGTAATTGTACCTTAATACACGTGATAGAAAACAATAAATTAATCAATTAATAATTTAGGGGCAGCACGGTGGCATAGCAATAGAATTACTGTCATAGAGCACAAGAGACCCAGATTCCATTCTGACTACGTGTGCTGTTTGTATGGAGTTTCTACTTTCTCCCCATGACCGCGTGAGTTTTCTCCAGGTGCTCCAGCTTCCTCCCACACTCCAAAGACTGGTTTGTAGGTTAACTGGCTTCGGTAAAAATTGTAAATTGTCCGTAATGTGTAGGATAGTGCTAGTATACAGGGTGATCGCTGGTTGGCGCAGACTCAGTGGGCCGAAGGGCCTGCTTCCGCGCTGTATCTCCAAACTCTAAACTATTGAAGCCTACCTTCCCACACTTAGACCGAGTGTCAAGGGTTATGGGGAGAAGGCAGGAAAATGGGATGAGGAGGCAGAGATCAGCCATGATTGAATGGCATAGACTCGATGGGCCGAATGGCCTAATTCTACTCCTATAACTTGTGAACTTGCACCCTATCCCCACCACTATCATGCACAAGCTAATAGGAAGGTAATCCTTCTGCGTTCTGGTTACTGGATTGAATGGAACAATTTCACTATAAATCTAATTACTCTTTCAATGCTGTTGTGAGAGGTTGATGTGCAAAAATGGTTTGTCAAGTATCCTCTATTATGAGCGTGATTGTGTTTCTACACTTTTCATTGGCGGTAGAGCACGCTGGCACTTCCTAAAATATGCTCCATAAATCTTTTTTTGGACTACACCATGTGCTTTCAGCACCATTAAATTAATAATGTCACGTTATTTGCTTTTGTTAACTTATGTTAGCACGATTACTCTAACCAAATACCGGTCACAGTTTACAGTGCTGATTTACGGAAATTGCTGCTTTGAATTTAGACTATTAAACAAAGGAATTTACCATCAGGAATTTACTGGTATTATTTAAAGAGGCAAAAGGTCCATCTGCAGCATTTGCAATTGACAAGAAGGTTCAAAAGTAAATGAAGGGAAAACTTTGCTTCTATAGCGTAGTTATTTTCTTCAGGGCAATGTCTGCTCAGTTCAAGTATTGCTTTCAAAAGCAATTAGATGACTACTTGAAGGAAAATAACATTACAAGGCTTGAGGGGCAGGAGAAGAAAATAGCTGGATTTCTCATATTAAAGGTTACATGTGTTTGATAAGCCATAGGCCTACTTCTGAGGCGTATTAATTCTATGATTTGAGATATTATATGCCTTTGCAAAGTGGCTGAAACACGAGCAAAATATGCTGGCTGAAATGAAACATAAAAAGCTCAAGTGTGAGGGGCGGGTTGGCATGTTCTGAGGAGAGGGAAATTATTTTAAGGGAAAGCAGATTTTAATCCTCAATGCAGGACCAGTTATTAGGTAGGAAGTTTAAGTTAAACACAAAATGCTGGAGTAACTCAATGGGTTAGTCAGCATCTATAGAGGGAGTTGATGTTTGAGTCATAATCCTTTTTCAGGCTGACTGTCTGAAGAAGGGTATCAAGCCAAAACATTGTCTATCCATTCCCCCCACAGATATTGTGTTACTCCAGCACTTAGATTGAATGACTGTGAAGAAAGCCATCACTGATTTTTTGTATCTCTCATATCTCTCGGTTCCCTCTGCCCTTGCTCTCAGTCTGAAGAAGGGTCTCAACCGGAAATACCGGTCACCAATTCCTTTTCTCCAGAGATACTGCCCGACCCGCTGAGTTACTCCGGCTTTTTGTGTTCATCTTTGGTGTAAACCAGCATCTGCAGTTCCTTCCTACACTGATTTGTATTGCTTGTTTATGCTATTTGAGTAAAGTTTATTTTTGAAGTTAAAAAAAAATGTTTCTGTAAAATCCCCAAATCTTTAAGTAATTCGGGGTTGCAACTTTGCCGAAAGAAGGGTTTCTAATTTAAGATGAAGATAGACAGTTCCTTCCTACACGGTATTCCAATTTAAGCTGGTTCATTGGGCTGTGTGCTGTAGGTGCCACATGTGCTGCCAGGATGACTCAGTGCATGATCTTGAGTGTTGCCCATCGATCTGACCTACATGGGTCCAAAACTGGAAACATGACGGGAACTGCCGCCCATGCAGTTCCTGACCTGGATTACAACACGGCTGTGGTTACTCTTTAATTATATTCAGAGCTCAATTTCAAGCACAATAAACAGATCAGCAAAACAACTGTCACGCAGAAAACCGCAACAAATTGCTCATCCTTGAATTACATAGAAAACATGGGAAAAAGAAATGTGGTCCAGATAACTATATTTAGAGAAATAGGGAACTGCAGATGCTGGCTTCCAAAAAATGACTCAATGTGCTGGAGTAACTCAGTGGGTCAGGCAGCACCTCTGGAGAACATGGATGGGTGAGAGGTTTTGGGTCGGGACTCTTAGACTTCAGACTGATTGGGGGGGGGGGGGGGGGGGGAAGGGGGATAAAGTTGAAAGAGAGGAGGAGCAGGCCAAAGTCTGGCAGGTAATAGGTTGATTCAGTTTAGGAGAATTAATTCATAAGCAGATGGATGGACAAAGGCCATGAAAAGACAGAAGGTGCGGGACAAAAGGATTGAAGAGTTGCAAATTGTGAAGCTAGAGGAAGGAACCATGTTTATGTTGCGAGTAATCTGCATCTGCTACCTGGAGAAAGTTCAGACAATGGCATATTCTGCAATTGAAAGATTTCCATCTCAGCCAAGTGATAATCACGCTACATTTTGAGTTTTAAATAACTAAATCAATTTCAATGGAACTTGTATTTTACACAGTAATGCAGCACAAAAAACAGGCCATTTGGCCCAACTCATCCAGGTTGACCAAGATGCCTCATCTAAGTTAGTCCCATTTGCCTGTGTTTGGCCCACATCCATTTAAACCTTTCCTATCTATGCACCTGTCCACATGTCTTTTACATGTTGCGATTGCACCTGCCTCAACAACTTCCTCTGGGAGCGTGTTCTATATGTCCTATATGTTCTATATGTCCACCACCCTCTGTGTGAAAAGGTTTGCTCCTCGGATCCCTGTTACATCTTTCTCCTCTTACCTTAAACCTATGCCCTCCATTTCTTGATTTCCTCGTCCTGGGAAAAAGACCATGCATTCGCCCTATCTATTCCACTCTACATGCACACCATGTACTCACAAACTTCCTCTCGTTGCAAACACTGAGGATGGGTGGATCCTTTTTAATCCATCATTGATTTTGATGAGGTTTCCGGCTACCCCAACGTATAGAGAAGGAAAAGTTTGCACATCTCTGACCAGAACTTGCAGCTGAAACATCTGTACAGTAACCCTAAGTTCTTTCTAGATGGAGGAAATAATGGTCAGCTGTACCTGGAGCAGTTTCTCTCATCCTTCGGCATACTTGAAGATAACGTCAAGATATTTGTGTAACTGGGAAATCCTTCAATCCTATGAAGAGGTCATGGTTGAAGGGGTTCCCCTTGGCTGTGTTCCCTCACAGTTACCCTGGAAGCATTGTGGACATCTCTTCCTTCTCCCAAAAGGCTCATACACGAGGTATCATGATGGAGCAATTTATAGCAGATTTTATGTTGGGAGAGGAGCTAGATTAGTTTCCCAATCAGCCTAAAGGGCCCACCTCTGTGTCAGCAGGTTAAACATTCATTGGGCTGCATCTTGGTCTCTCAGTACTCATCACCCTTCCCTATTTTCTCCTCCTTTGTTGTCTCCAATAGGCTCAACCTGGGAGATTTACTGTAATCAAACACAAGCAAATGGGACTAGCAAAGAAGAGGCATCTTAGTTAGCATTGACTAGTCGGGTGAAGGGCTGTCTCCAGGCTGTATGACGCTATGACTCTTAGAAAAAATACCTTTTTGATCATGTGTAGGAAAGAACTGCAGATGCTGGTTTAAATCAAAGGTAGACACAAAATGCTGGAGTAATTCAGTGAGACAGGCAGCATCTCGGGAGAGAAGGAATGGGTGACGTTTTGGGTTGAAACCCTTCTTCAGATTGATCATGGTCTCTACTCTGCCAGGTGAATACTGATAAGAACAGATGCTACAATTGATCTTTGGCAAAAGGCTGAGATCTTAACTTAAAGTCACCAGAATCAAGGATAAGGAAAGTGCACAGCAGATGGAATGGCAGAGTGGTGTAACTGGTAAAGCTGTTGCTTCACTGTCCCAGTGACTTGATCAGCCATAAGGTCATAAGTGATAGAAGTAGAAGTAAGACATTCAGCCCACCAAGTCTACTCCGCCATTCAATCATGGCTGATCTTTCTCTCCCTCCTAACCCCATTCTCCTGCCTTCTCCCCATAACCGCTGACACCTGTACTAATCAAAATAATATATTTCTTTATTCGTCCCACACCGGGGACATTTACAGTGTTACAGCAGCAAAGTGGATAGCAATAGAGCAAGAGATCATTCATTATAAATAAAAGATACATAGATTGTCATCAGTTTTCTGTGTGTTCTTAGCTGTTATTGTTGACTCGTCTGCTGGGAGCAGTGCTGGTTGTGCAGTCTCATAGCAGCGTGAAAATCAGTCTTAATCTCCGATTCTGCCTACGTGGAGTTTGCACACCCACCATGACAGCATGTGACCAGAAGATTATCAATCAAATTAACCCTTTAACTGCTCTTTACCATTGATGTAATTATTTATGTTTATAATTTATGTTTATAATGTTTATAATTTTGCCCAATTATGTGCAGTATTGTCCAGGAATTTTGCCCAATTATTTGCATATGTTGTCCAGGAATCTCTTAGTTAAATACATATGTTTTTTTCATGTTTATGGAACTGCCTGTACTTTTTGTTTTACTCACTCTGCACTGTCTTGTTATGGTATATTGCGTGCATAATATCCCTTAGGCCCACTTTAAGGCACGTAACAACCAACATATGTTCCCTATTAATCTATGTAAACGTTCCAATCAACAAACCTACATAAAACCATTGGACGTCACTGCATACAGTCTCTGATGTGCCTGTGGTGAGATTTATGTTGCCCAGCTATGTTCTACGTAATTTGTATAATGTTTGTTCTGCTTCATGTTCATGCTTATTTGGGGTTAATTACCGCTGCCGGAGGTTGTTTACTGCAAAGATACATACGTCTTTGGAAGAGTCGTGAAGATGGTGAGAGCAGAGGTGGATCAAGGATGCAGAATGCCTCAAACAATGAGGATGATTTTTGATCAGGTTATTTTTTATGGTGGTCTCATTAATAATTGCAACCGAATAATTGGCAGAGTCTAAAGAGTCACATTTGAGTGTGATACTTCAATAATGATAAACAAGGGGTTAATCAGTCCCTTTCCCTGTCTTTATGATTCTGCAATTCGATGTTCATAAATTCAAAAGAATTAGGCCATTTGGCCCTTTGAGTCTACTCCACCATTCAATCATAGCTGACCTTTCTTTCCCTCTCAATCCCATTCTCCTGATTTCTCCCTATAACCCCTGTACTGTGGTTGGGCAAGCAGAATGCTTAGGGTAACTATCCAAGGTTGTCAGAAGAAAGCATGAACCTTTTTGAAAGATAAGCCTCATGTACATTCTAGCACCAAGATGTCCAAACATTTCCAGCCCTGACAGGTTTACTGATTGGGAATACAACATGTCCATTGAACCGGAATTGCATTCAAATTGAAGTGAACTTCTTAAAGCTAGCGCACTTTGTTGCTCACAGAAATTTTTTTTTAAACAGTATGAAGAATATTGATTTCCAAACTTTCTATGTTGCTGAGGAGGGTGTGAATGTGCCAGTTGATGACCAAAGATGCTTTGGCTGTTTTTTTAGTTGCTTTCAGTTTAGTTTATTGTCACGTGTACAATGAAAGGCTTCAGTTGCGTGCTATCCAGTCAGTGGAAAGACAATACATGATTGCAATTGATCCATTTACAGTATAAATTAAGGGAATAGTGCTTAGTTGGGTCTCATTCCATTGGCTTAGAGAAAGATTGCTATCCACGCAGAACATGTCTAAATTATTAGTTACTTTGATGATGAAGAATTAATAAATGACACACAAGGCAAAGAGAAATCATGAATGTTAGTAGGGTAATGAAGGCAGTGCAACCAATGTTACTTCATGGACTTCCACAAAGTGATCAGTAAAGCTCTACATTAAAAACAAATCAGCAGATTTGAAGTCCATGACAGTAAGCAGGCATTGGCAGCATGGAAAAACATGGAAAGCAGAAACAGTGTTTGATATGCAGATTTTATGTATATTGTGTTTGCCTTGGATCAGAATAGGGTCAGGTGCTTTTTCCAAATACATCTCTGTTTGAGCATGGCAAAAACATTTATAAAGTTTGCAGAGGGCAGAAAATCTGGAAAGATACTTAACAATGAGCAAGACTGTAGCAAATTTCAGGAGGATAAGGACAGATCACCAACATGGGCGGATGCAATGCAGATGATGCGAAATGTGGAGAGGTGGGAAGCGAAACATTTTGAAAGCAAGAATGTGACAAGGCTATACAAGGTGGTTCTGTTTTAATGCAGGTTCAGCATCAGAGACCCAAGGATCTACTGTTACTAACCAGTTAATAAAAATGTTTAAACAATACCTTGGCTTTACCAGTACTGATTGTTTTAATCCACAAATGCACAGATTAGAGTTAATATTGTATGTTTAAAATTCATTTTTTCAGAAGACAATCTTGATCCTACAATCAGCTGAAAAGACTCACTTCCTATATTAATGGAACAGAGAAGAGGATTGGGTTGTTCCCATTTAAATAGTTCAACAAAGGCCAACAACTTGGAAAAGGGACCAACATTTTGAGACGTCAAAATAACTCTTGCAAAAGGCTTGTGGGCAAGGAGGTGCAGGAGTGATTCAACTCCACATGCTTACCTTCCTCCCTTGGAACTTGGCCCCCAGCCATCCAACAGCCAAACTACATTGACATTCTCCAGCCCCGTACAGGAATTTGATCCTCCCATTGACTCAAAAGATTGAACCCACCAGGCACTTCCCACACCTTACCTTCTCCACCACCTTTCACACACCACATAGCCCCCGAACACCACCATCATGCCCCCACCTCGCGTGCCTCCCCCTCACGAGCTCCCCCCTCGCGAGCCTACCCCCCTCGCGAGCCTACCCCTCGCGCGCCCCCCCCCTCGCGAGGCCCCCCTCACGCGCGCCTCCCATACGCGCGCCTCCCATACGCGCGCCCCCTCACGCGTACCCCCCTCACGCGCACCCCCCTCATGCACCCCCCCCTCACGCGTACCCCCTCGCGCGCACCCCCACAAGCGCACCCCCCACAAGCGCACCCCCCTCATGCGCACCCCCCTCACGCGCACCCCCCTCACGCGCACCCCCCTCACGCGCACCCCCCTCACGCACCCCCCCCTCACGCACCCCCCCTCACGCGCACCCCCTCGCGCGCACCCCCACAAGCGCACCCCCCTCGCGTGCCCCCCCCGCGAGCCCCCCTCGCGCGCACCCCTCTCGCACGCACCCCCCTTGCGCGCCCCCCCCTCGTGCATGCACACTCCCCCATCACACCATTCCCGTCCCAACCACTTCATACCCACCAGCCCAACCGCTTCCTCACCCAACCTACCCCTCACTAGCAGCTGCAGATTCTTCAATTGTGGATGCTTTGTGGAATGCTCCCTGTCCATACCTGTAAATCTTCTAAAAGGGGATTTCTGATGTTTATAATCTCTTTCAGAAGGGCATTTTGGTGTTTGTTATCTCCACAGCAAGCAAAGAAAGCCAGAACACCATCCCTCACTCCACAGTCCCATTCAGTAAACCTGCCATTGCAGGTGCACGGTTTAAAGCTAATTATACTAAACCTGATGAATTCCTGATTAAGTTGTGACACACTAGGGATGTTGACAAGATCTTGGAGAAGGTAAAGGGGATTTATGAACAATACCTTCAGGTACGCGAAGGGTTGGAGAAACGGACCTGTTCTCGTTAAAACAACGCAAATTCAAAGTTATGACACGCTTTGACAGAGTAATTAAGGGGAACCTATTTTCATTGATGGGGGGGGGGCGGCAATAACAGAAGACACAAAGTTGCGGTAATTGGCAACATTTTTGTTATGTTGTGTCATAATGATCTTGAATTATCTGAACTACTAGTGGAATATGATTGTTAATTATTTTTAATGGGCAAAGATATATATAATAAAAAGGCCATGTTGCTCGGTCAATGAAGAAAATCAGTTTAGTGGGTTTAATTGGATAGCTCTGTCAAAGGGGCAGCACAGGACAGATGGACAGAATGGTCACATTTTAAGTTGTAAATTTGCTATTTATATTTCAATGGCTGCAGGCTATTGTTCAGGCCAAAGTTTTATTACTTGATCAGTGGATAACCATGAAAACTATTTTCACCCTCAATTGTCTCAGTGAAATGATGTAATATTATACTTTATCGCCATGCACTCTAATGGTTCTCCCATCGCTTGCACCATCTCCTCCCCCCACTGCACAATCGTCTTCACCAGTCACAGGCCAACCATGCACAAGCACTCCTTCTGCTTACAATTAGGCACTCGGCACCTGCTACTGCCATGTAAACTGGTGCAGGCAGCATTCTGCTGCTATCCAGTTACAAAAGGAATGTGTCTCGCTGCTGCACAAGCCGCTTTCACGCTCCAAGTCGTGCATGCCTGCTTGAACACAATCATTTCCCTGCTCTTATTCACAACACACGCCGTCCTGTGTCCAGCATGCACACTGTATCGAGCCGCCACGCAAACCGACACAATCTTTTCAAAGTCTATTCTGTAACCAACCCCATTCCCACTCTTCTTGCAAATCTGGCAAGCAAGCACAAAACAAAAAATATCCAGGACCGGGGAAAGACCGGCAATAATCCAGATCGTCATTCCTATGGAGGCTGCTGCCTTGGTTAGTGCTCCTGAGAAATGTTAAGGCTGCTGGCTATGTGGTTATTCTCACTGCTATTTTTATACCTCTGGGAATCACAAGGAGTGCATTAACATGATGCCGTATTGCAATGCTGATTTCTGCAACTAATTACCTTACCTGGGACAAGCAGCAAGCTGTCATGAAATGGTCTTGACATGAAGGATTAAGAAGAATTCCAAAACCTTTTATAAGTACAGGTCCACCACTGATATTCGGGCACCCTTGTTTCTAGAGTCTTTCTGGATGATACATTTTGCTGTACAAATGCCATGGCCTCCGAGAAGAGTCAAACAGTACCAGAACAGTCTGCCTAGGTCACCAAGGAGCCAAAATTCAGACTGCAAAGTCAACCTGAGAAGTTGGCTACAGGAAGGTTTCTGCCTGCCACAGCCGGGCCGGAGTTCCAGATCCCCAGGTGCAGGGGGCAAATTTGACCCGCCGATCGACACCAAAATCCCGATGAGGTCGAAATTGGCCGCATCATATTCTCAGGGGGACTTCCAAGGGGATTTCAAGTGTGCTCTCATAATTTTGTCCAGATTACAGGAGGGGCGAGACCACGAGTTGCGTGAAAATCGATGGTGGACATGTACATTAGAAGCAAGAAGTTAGCTGGGGGGAGAGTAAATCCCTCAGGAAAATCTGTGTGGAGCCAGGAGATATTAGAGGGGTCTTTAATGAATACACCTGGGTATTCATGAGGGCAAGGACGTGGAGGATGTAGTGTTAGGAGAGGGCTGTGCTGATATCCGCAAACATGTTTGTACCAGGAGGTTGATAAAAGTTGATCTTTTATTGAATAAGGGCACTAATGATAAGCTGCTAAACTACAGGCCGTGTAAGCCTTACATCAGGAGAAGAACACAAAGTGCTGGAGGAACTCAGCAGGTCAGGCAGCATCTGTGGAGGGTTTCTTGTGTCTCCTTCTGGAATAGAGAAATTGTTGATGAATTTCTAAGGAACTGGATTTATGTTCACTTAGAATGGCTGGGACTGATTAAAAGGAATTGGTATGGTTTTATCAGGGGGAATCCTGTCTCACAAATCCGATTAAGTATTTTGAGCAACTAACTGAGAAAATTGATGAAGGCAGGTCAGAGGCCATGGTGTAAATATACATTAGCAAAGCTTTTAACAAAACCATGCACCATAGGCTGGTCTAGAAAGTTAAAGTACATGGGATCGGAGATGTGTTGAAAAGGTCCAAAAGTGGTTTGGTGATAGGATGCAGAGGGCAGTGGTGACGGGCTGTGTTTATAATTGCAAGTCTGTAATTCATCTGCACCATGGGGATCAGTTAAGGGACCTTTGTTGTTAGTCAATATATATAACTGACTTGGATGCGAATGTAACAAAAGACAAACTGCTGGAGGAACTCCGTGGGTCAAGCTGCATCTGTGGAGGCAAAGGGAGAGTTGGTGTTTCGAGTCGAGACCCTGCATCAGTATTGAGAGTGTCATCATCGTCATTGGTCATCACTCGGTCAAGTATGATTGTCCCCCTGGGGGTCCTATCTGTGGGTCTCGAGATGGCTGAAATCATAGATCCTGGAGTCATAGACGATGTGGGCATGGATGAGTAAATGTGGTTGGTAAGGCCTTCTTGGTGGTGAGTCTTTCATTTAGTTGCTGACGCTTGTGGTTTGCAACCTGACGGGGGCCTTCTGCATGGAGTTTGGCTCTTTTGAGAAATGATTCTCCATGTTTCTCTCTCCTGTGCTAAGTCCTCACAGTTGGAAGGGTTGATGTGATACTCTTTGATGTTCTGTAAGGAAGAGTGAAATAGAATCTAACCCCATACAACATGAAGTTGCCCATTCCCAATGTGACTGCGCGGGTTTCCTCTGGGTTCTCCGGTTTCCTCCCACATCCCAATGAAGTGCACATTTGTATGTTAATTGGCCGCTGTAAAATTGCCCTAGTGTGTCAGGAGTGATGGGAATGTGAGATAACATAGAACTAGAGTAAATGGGTGATCGGTCAATGGTCAGCGTGGACACAGCGGGCCAAAATGCTTGTTTCCCTGCTGTAACTTTAAAAACCAAACAAATTAAGTTGCATGCTAAGTAGTCACTGTGTTGCATGCCAACAACTATTTTGGTCATAATCCCCGTTGCTATAGATTTCAGGAGCGGATGAAGTCCAAGAAATTGAGCCCAGCATTACAATTATTATGCATTTTCTTATACTTGCTGGGGGGCATTCAAAGAAAAATATAATAGTCAGAGTGCATAGGGGCTGAGATGATGAATGAGCTGCAATAGATGCCCATTCACAGCTTGGTGCTTTGACTATTTGGCCCAGCAAAAATGGTGCTTTAATGAAGCATGGTCAGGGTCATCTTTGGAAATTTTGTGCAGGGTCAGCAACTGGTAAGATTATAAAGTTCAGAGGTTCAACAATAACAGGATTGAGGATTGCATTTGATTTGATTGAGAAGTTGAGGGTTAGGGTTTTAGCCAATTGGGAGATGGGGTCAAGAGGTTAGGATTGGGCTTGAGATCGATGGTTGGGTTTGTCAGTATCGTTAGGGGTTAGGAACATGGAAGCAACTCACTTAATGGGGTGCCAGTCCACTGTGGCCCAATGTTATTATGGATGCCCTAGAAGTAAATAACAATGGTCCCATCAGATCTAATTTTCTTCCAATGCTCCATAAAGCATTGTATGCCGACTGATGCCAATTAAGACGCAACTGATGTAAAAATCCAGTCAGACACTAAAGCACAACTCACATCGGGAAGTGCCCGGTTAAATTTCCAGGGTGATACAAATAATTGTTATGTATAGGAAAGAACGGCAGATGATGGTTTAAATCAAAGTTAGACACAAAATGTTGGAGCAACTCAGCAGGACAGGCAGCATCTCTGGAGAAAAGGAACGGGTGACGTTTCGGGTCGAGACTCTTCTTCAGACTAAATAATTGTTATCCCATTTCCCTCTTGGTCCATTTTTACTCAAAGAGAACTGAAGCAAACATGTGATATGATCAAATTTCTAGGTCACTACATAGATTCCAAGTAAATGAATGATTTTGCGTTTTCTTGATTCCATTATACCCATGGCCAGCTGTATGGAGGACAGAGATGTGTGTGGTATGTCCGTCACCATGCCCTTCGGAAACCAGCACCACTGCGTCGCTAATGTTTACAATAATTTTAAAGAAAATTAAATTAAATTAAAATTGATACCATTACCAACATTTGCGATTTTTTAAATTGACATTACTGAAATTTCAGAATCATGTTAATTTGTCGCTTTCCCCATCCCCATGAAATCCTTTCCGACTGTCCCTTTGGAATGCTAATACAACTCCAGCAAGCTGCATGCCTTAGTTACCTTATAGTTAACAAAGCATTATCCTGGTGATTGGTTATAATTCCAGTCATATGTTTCATGTAAAGAATTATAAAAGAACTTATAACCAAATTACAGCAAACTGTCACTTAACAGGTTCTAAGGAGTAGTCAAACACAGAGCTATAATTAACTGGAACATTTTGTGACTAAGGAGAACTAACCAGCTTTTAACACAGCAGCTATTAATTCTTTTCCCACAATTACAGTAAACACAACACTCTGTTTGTGATATAACCAACCGTTAGTAAAATTAATTCTCCGATTGTGATACTTAACATTTAAGAAACTTCAGAAAAGGTAGCATTTTAGAATGTACAAAAATAATTTTAGAAAGTTAATTTTTTAATCCCTTGTAGTCCAGTGGCTCCTGCCAAGAAGCCATTCTTTATTTTTTCCTCACAAATTTGGATCTTCACTCCACCAGCACAACACGTGAGTTCCGTGTTGTTGTAGTATGTGCTACAACATATACTACAACAACATATACAACAACAACATATACAGTGATACAACAACCTATACAACAACAACAGCCCAAAGATAAACAGGTGGAATTGGTTAGTTGTTGTAAATAGAAGTTTCTCAGTCCTTTTGATAACATTGTGTGGTTTTTAAGGAGCTTTTAAATAGGCACATGGATATACTGGGAATGGAGAAGCATGTGTCGGCATTTGATATTTGTTTATCTTAGCATTATGTTCAGCACAGACATTGTGGGCCAAAGGGCTTGTTTGTATGCTGTACTTTTCTATGTGCTATGTTCTATTTTATTCTAACATCACATGGGCATGTGTATTTATTGGAAACGACTTGAATTGAGACCAGTATCTGTTAACCTAATACCACGAAGCTGAGGTGCTGCTTCTAGTTACTTAACACATCTGTTGGATACAAACCAAACTATAAGTTAATGGGTGAATATGTAACCAAAAGCATGAATGTAACACCAGCCTTGTACTTGATCCTATCTTTCTTCTTAAGCTGAAGCCAAAGAAGCAGGAATTTGGTGCCCATGGCTGCATTGTTGCAGAAGAGGCCATCTGCAGAATATGTGCCAAGAAATTGCTTTTCGCTTTTTATTCGGTATGATCCACTCAGACCGTGTTTCATGCCAACAGAGTATCAGTTCTCCTGCAAAAAAATCATTAAATTTGCCAAAAATACATTTAAAATGGTATGGATATTTAAAGCCAGAAGCATGCACACAATGTCCTCAATTAGAAATGTCATGGAACATGGATTCATTCATGCAAAGAAAAATAAGGGATTTTATGTCATCTGAGCTCTCTCAGCTTCTCATTGCTGATTAACTGAATTGGTGTAAATGAATGGAGTATGGTTAATGTATCTATGTTCACATTTGAGGCCAATGATTTTGAGAAAATCAAAGAATGTGTGTTTTTTATGAACACATCACAACACCTATGTAGTCAATTCCTCCCTCAGCCACTCTGCTGGGACTTCCCCTAAAAGTCTTCCACATGCTCATGGTCCTCAAATTCCTTGAAACTGTACTTATCATATCATATCATATCATATATATACAGCCGGAAACAGGCCTTTTCGGCCCTCCAAGTCCGTGCCGCCCAGTGATCCCCGTACATTAACACTATCCTACACCCACTAGGGACAATTTTTACATTTACCCAGCCAATTAACCTACATACTTGTACGTCTTTGGAGTGTGGGAGGAAACCGAAGATCTCGGAGAAAACCCACGCAGGTCACGGGGAGAACGTACAAACTCCTTACAGTGCAGCACCCGTAGTCAGGATCGAACCTGAGTCTCCGGCGCTGCATTCGCTGTAAAGCAGCAACTCTACCGCTGCGCTACCGTGCCGCCTAACTGTGTTTTGTAAGAATTGGGTCATATAATTAATATTTTATAGGAGCTTCATTGTCCAGTTTTGATTTTACCCAGGGTGGATTATCGTGAATGAAAATGTACCAGACATAAACATGAACTGGCCATCTTTGTGATCAGATCACATGAGTGTACCTGACTCACCCCGCTGTTAGCCATGCACCCAATGATGCATTGCTCATGTAACACATGTTTCATAAAATCATAAAGACACGGAGCACAGAAAAATGCCCTTCGGCTGGCCGTTCAAGTACACACTGACCAAAAAGCAACTTCTGAGATTAATCTCATTTTATTCTCCCCACATTCCCATCATCTACCACTCAGCTACTCACGGGTGACAACATGACCGAGGTCAATTAACCTATCAATAACCTATTATCTTGAAATGTTGATTTTTTATTTCAATGGATGCAGCCTGACCTGCTGAGTTTTCCAGCATTTTCTGCTTTTGCTTCAGATTTCCAAGATTTTGATTTTCAATAACCTACTCCTTTTTTAGTTTAGAGATGCAGTGTGGAAACAGGCTCTTTGGCGCACTGAGTCCGCATCAACCAACGATTACCCATATATGTATGACACACTAGGAGCCAAAGCTCAGTACTGGCCCCCATGCACTTCAACCTCTATATCAGCGATCTGCCACACACGACCTCGCACCAGTATGGATACGCAGATGACTTGGCCCTACTGCACTCGGACAAGAGTTGGTCAAATGTTGAGGATGTGCTCTCGGCGGATATGGAATTCGTTGTGGGCTACCTTAAGTCCTGGAGACTAAAACTGAGTGTGGCAAAAACCACCACAACGGCCTTTCACCTGAACAACAAGGAAGCTCAACGCCAGCTAACCGTCACCCTCAATGGGTCTCCCCTACCCTACAACCCATTTCCTACATTCATCGGGGTGAAACTAGATCGGCAGCTGACCTACAAGCAGCACCTTGAAGCTCTCCGTGCTAAAGTCTCGGCACGGAACAACCTCCTGCGTTGCTTGGCCGGATCGTCATGGGGCGCCAGGACATCTACTCTTCGAACCAGTGCTCTTGCACTCGTGTACAGCGCTGCTGTGAACGCCGCCCCAGCATGGTGCCACAGCGCTCATACTAGCAAGCTAGATGCCACCCTCAACGACACCGTGCGGATCATCACTGGCTGCCTACACCCTACTCCGACGGATCTCCTAAAATCTCTGTAAAACTAGAAACATATAATCTGAGCAATAATATACAGTCTGATGAAGGATCCCAACCCGAATCATCAAGTATCCATGTTCTCCAGAGATACTGCCAGACCCGTTGAGCACTGTATCTTTTTTTTCTAAACCAGCACCCGCAGTTCCTTCTATTAGTGTATGGTACATGTTTTGTTACCTTTATTGTGATTAAAGAAACACTCTACTGAAATGTAGAAGGTATCAATAATAGATTTGCAGATAACACGAAAATCGGTAATGTTGTGGATATCATGGAAGGTAGTTGTCTAAAGCTATAATTTTATCACAAGGGAAATTGGGAAGAACATTGGCAGATTAAATTTAATTCTAACAGGTCTGAGGTGATGCATGTGAGAAGTTAAATAAGGGTACGACATATACATTGTACACAATATACAATGGAAGGGCTCTAAGGAATGTTGATGAATGGAGAGAGACCAAGAGGTCTAAGCCCATAGTCTCCTGAAAGTGGCAACGTAGGTTGACAGGATGGTAAAGAAGGCATACAGCATGCTTGGCTCCATCGATCGAGGCACATAATATAAAAAATTGGACGTTATAATGCAACTTTGCAAAAGTTAGGTTAGGCCACACTTGGATTATTGAGTGTAGCTCTTGTTGCCAAGCAATGGGAAGCATGTGATTGCAGTGGAGAGAGTGCAGAAGAGATTTGCTTTGCTTTTGCCTGGATTGGCGACTTCCAATGTGAGAAGAGATTGGATACTCTGGGCTTGTTATCCATGGAGTGAAGGAGGTTGATAGAAGTATATGTTTCTGAGAGGCATAGATGAGGTAGATAATCAAAATCATTTTTTCTCTGGTAAGGGTATCAACCCCACGTGGGTATAGGTTTAAGGTGAATGGAAAGAGTTTGGAAAGGGGATTTGAGTTTTTGATACACAGCCGTTGATATCTGGAACTTACTGCCAGAGGAGGTGGAGGAATTGGGTACAATGCACATATTTAAGGGGCATTTAGACAAGCACTTAAAAATACAAGGCATAGAATACAGTCCTAAAGAGGACAAATGGAGTGAGTGTAGATGGGCAAAAAGATCGGCATGGACATGGTTGGCTGAAGGGCCTATTTCTGTACCGTAAAACTCTATGAATCAATATTGAGAAAGCTGACCAGGTATCTTCAGATATTAATGCAAGTGACTCAAGCACATCATCACTCAGTCAGTGTTAATCATAATACAGAGTGCTTTTCCTGGTATTTAGTGAGTGTCAGTGCTGTAGCTACCAGTAGCTCTTCACTGCTGGAAGCATCATTAAAACTATGGCATCTAACCAGGGTTGAACAATGAACATCAAACAAAACAGCACAGGGACAGGCCCTTTGGCTCACAATTTCCATGCCAAACATCATGCTAAATTTACTAATCTCCTCAGCCTGCACATGATTCATACACTTCCATTCCATGCATATACACATGCCTATCTAAAAGGTCCTTCAATGCCACCATCATATGTGCCCCCCCCACCACCACCACTCTTGGCAGCATGTTCCAGGCAGCCAACAGTATGTGTAAAAAATAATTGCTCCACACATCTCCTTTAAACTTCGTCGCTCTCTTTTTAAACCTATGCCGTCTAGTCTTTGACCTAGTTGTTTGGGGAGCTTGGGACAAAGGAAATATTATAGCCATCCGCAAAAGGATTGGTACCAGAGAGTTTGCAGACTCTCTACCTGGACCTTTCTGATGAACAATGTATTCACAGGCTCAGGTCTTCCAGAAATAAGTGCAATCCAATTTCTATTCATGTATCAGGAAGGTGATCTCCTCCAGGGAGTCAGTTGTTGGGCCATCTCAAATAGCAACAGATGGTTTAATAGTTGCATCAGTAAAATGAGCTTTACTGCCTGTAACTTTGAAGGTCATGGTAACCAATTTTTTTCACTACTGACCCATTTCAATTACGCAGGAGATTCTCTCCTGAGAAATAGTTAAAGTAATATGCCTACCTGATCTTGGGAACTTGTTATATATTATTCCAGAGGATGATAGACTCATTCACAGATATAAATAAACAGGTCAAAACAAGGCAACAACCTACATCAGTTCTCATTTATCCATTGCCTTAAGTTTAGGTTTAATTTAGAAATTAAGCATGGAAACAGGCCCTTCACACCAGCAAATCCACATGAACCATCGATCACATAGATATTGACAGCAAATCTGATGATGTGATAAGAAATACATTTATAAACGAGTCTAATGTGTAGAATCATACATTTTTACAAGTGAGTATATATTGTTTAGTTTTGTTTAGTTTAGAGATACAGCGCCGAAACAGGCCTTTCGGCCCACCGAGTTCGCACTGACCAGGGATCCCCGTACACTCGCACTATCCTTCACACTCGGGACAATTTACAATCTTTACCAAAGCCAATTAACCTCTATGTATTTGAAGTGTAGGAGGAAACGGGGGGAAACCCATGCGGTCATGGGGAGAATGTACAAACTCCGTACAGAAAGGCTTTTGAGTTAACAGTGGGAATGGTTCATGAGGTTTGTGGCACGTTAACTTGTACAATCTACGATTTTGAATGCTGATGAGTGACAGTCAAAGACACATGGCATCAAGCTCTGACCCCGAGTGCTAAGTTTCATGCACTCAAACAATGATTCTGGTGTTTGACCATTCAGGTTTACAATGGAAACAGGTGGCATCTGACACCCACACCAACACCCCATCCCCAGCCCTACACAGACCCAAACTCATAACCCAGGTTTCATCCCTCCACCAATCCAAGACCTCACCCCTCCCTCACTCCCACTCCCCACCCCAACCCATATCCAGATGCCAGCCTCTCCTACACTAGACCTCCACCATTCTACCACATCCACACCCACCCTTCTCCCATTCCCAGATTCCCGTCATCTAGATCCGCATCTCTTCCCACTCCCAGATCAGACCCCTCTCCCACATCTCACCCCTTTCCTAAACCCAGACCTTATCTTTCTTTACCACTCACATCCCCAAATCTCTTTAACATGTGGGCATCCATACCTCTCTTCATCATACCCCACCCCTCTCCCATTCCCAGAATCCACCCTCAACTCAGACCCAGTCTGTTCCTCCAACATCATATTTTTTGCTCAAGATTCCAGTATCTGCAGTTTTTTATGTTCCCCGTCCTTAATTCCACAATTCTCAATGCAAGATCCTAACTTTACCCTTGACCCCAGAACTACTCTGCACTCTAACTCCAACCTTAGAACCCTGCTTCACCTTTACGTAGGGTAAGTGCCTGGATGTTGGAGGAGGTTTGAGGATCTGGGAGTGGGAAAGTCTTGGATCTGGAAGTAGGAGAGCGGTAAGATTTTAGAAGTGGAAATGGGAGGGGTGGGGATGGAATTCCAGATGTGGGATTGGGGTGGGTCCTGGAAATGGGATGGGGTGGGGGTCTCAGAGCGAGAGAGCAGTGGGGACTGGTAGTAGGGGATGTGTGGGTCTATGAGTGGGAGGGAGATGGGGTCTGAGACTAATAAAGAGGTGGGATCTCAGAGTCATAGCATGCCACAGTCTGAGACAGGGTTTGAGAATGTGGGAAGAATAAAGTGGGGTTAATGTAGGATTAGTGTGAATGGGTGGTTGTTGGTTGGACCTTGTTTTACATCCTTATGTCTTTTTGACTCGACTATTAGCCAAAAAATTCAGAATGACGTGCCTGTACTTTAGGAACATTGTGTGCTTTGATTAAGGGTCACACTGCATTTAAGCATGTGTCTGTTCAAAGTTGATATTTTCAGTAGTAGAAATTAATATGCTATTTAAACTGTACAATCAAAGCCAATTACTCGAATAAGCAAAGAGCTATCAATCAAGGAATTAACATGCACTGATTCCATGTAATGAGAAAACAGGAATCAATTGGGTCTATTTTATTTATCTTTCATAGTGGATGATTTGTGAGAACATAGAACAGTACAACACTGGATCTGATCCTTCAGCCCTTAATGTCCATGCTGAACAGGATGCCAGATCAAACTAGTCGTATCTACCTGCACGAGATCCACATCCCTCCATTCCCTGCATACCCATGTGCCTATCTAACAGCCTTTTAAACTCCACTATCTTGTCTGCCTCTACCACCACCCCCGGCAGCATGTTCTAGCCTCTCATCACCCTCTCTGTGTAAAAAGCTTACCCCACACATCTCTTTTAAACTTTACCCCTCTCACCTTGAAGCCATGAAAAGTTAACGCTTTTAAAGTGAGAAAATAAATCAACATCTCTTGGAAAATGAAAGTTTGATAAAAATAATTATCTCCTGTTTCAATGTATACCTTTCTGCTATCCATTGTTGGATATTATCATCAACAGTTTACTATGATGATGGTCTGCTTATCATTGATGATGATTACAAATTACATAATGATCTCGCTTATCAAGAGTCGTGATATGTCAAGAGTCAAGAGTGTTTTATTGTCATATGTCCCGAAGCATTGCCCCCAAGTCTATGTAGTTTGAAGCTTATTTGGAGGTTATAATGTTTAATAGCCTGATGGTTGTTGGGAAGAAGCTGCTCCTGAACCTGGACGTTACAATTTTCAAACTCGTACATCTTCTTTTCCACGGCAAGAGTGAAATGAGAGTGTGGACAGGGTGGCGTGATGCTACTGCTATACGACGTAAATCTAGATGGGTTGGTGAGTAAGTTTGCCGATGACACCAAAATTGGAGGGGTTGCAGACAGTGAGGAAGACTAACAGATGATACAGTAAGATATGGATCAGCTGCAGAATTGGCAGAGATATGGCAGATAGAATTTAACCTGACCCAGTGTGAGATGTTGCACTTTGGGTGGTTGAATGTAAGGAGAGAGTACACAGTTCATTGCAAGACCTTTAACAGCATTGATGTGCAGAGGGATCTTGGAGTCCAAGTTCATAGCTCACTAAAGGTGAGGCAGCACAAGTAGATAGGGTGCCAAATAATGCATATGGTATGCTTGACTTCTTTGCTAAACGCATTGAATCTAAGAGTCAGGAAGTCTTGATGCAGTACTATAGGACTTTGGTATAACAGTATAACAGTATAACAGTATAACAGTATAACAGAGCTTTATTTGTCATTCGGTACCGAAGTACCGAACGAAACTACATAGCAGTCATAGAAAAAAAAAACACAAGACACATAGCCCCAACACAAACGTCCATCACAGTGACTCCAAACACCCCCTCACTGTGATGGAGGCAACAAAACTTCCACTCTCTTCCCCACGCCCACGGACAGACAGCTCGTCCCCGACCGACCCGCACAGTCCCCGCAAGGGGATGGAAGTCCCCCCGGCCGAATCGCACCGGGCGCTGAAATGTCTCGCGGCCGAGCCGGGCGATGAAAGGCCCCGCGACCAAGCCTTGCGCAGCTAAGTCCCGTGGTCGAGCCGCACCAGCGATGTAAAGTCCCGCAGCCGAGCCGCACCGGGCGATGTTAAGTCCCGCAGCCGAGCCGCACCGGGCGATGTAAAGTCCCGTGGTCGAGCCGCAACAGCGATGTAAAGTCCCGCAGCCGAGCTGCACCGGGCGATGTTAAGTCCCGCAGCCGAGCCGCACCAGCGATGAAAAGTCCCGTGGTCGAGCCGCACCAGCGATGTAAAGTCCCGCAGCCGAGCCGCACCGGGCGATGTTAAGTCCCGCGGCCGAGCTGCACCGGGCACTGTTAAGTCCAGCGGCCAAGCCGCACCAGCGATGTAAAGTCCCGCAGCCGATCCGCACCGGGCACTGTTAAGTCCAGCGGCCAAGCCACACCGGGCGATGTAAAGTCCAGCGGCCGAGCCGCACCGGGCGATGTTAGGCCCCGCAGCCGAGCCGCACCCCGCACCGTGAGGAAGAGAAAAGTTTCCCCCACCCCCCCCGCCACCCCCACCCACACCACCCCACCACCACCCCCCACACATACACAACCAAAAAAAATACAAAAACCATCCCAACACCAACACACAACAAAAAAAAAGGAAAAAAGACGAACAGACTGCTAGCGAGCCGCAGCCGTTAGGCGCCGCCACTTCCGCTGTTAGGCCACATTTGGAGTATTGCATGCAGTTCTGTTTGCCCCATTACAAGAACCTTGGGAGAGGGTGTAGAGGGGCTTTACCAGAATGCTGCTTGGATTAAAGGGTTTCAGCTACAGGGAGATTTTGGATTGAGTCATAGAGTCATAGAGTCATACAATGTGGAAACAGGTCCTTCGGCCCAACTTGCCCACACCGGCCAACAATGTCCCAGCTACCCTAGTCCCAGTTGCCTGCGTTTGGTCCACAACCCTCCCAACCTGTCCTATCCATGTACTTGGAAGTGCAAGAAATGGAGGGATATGGATCATGTGCAAGCAGATGAGATCAGTTCAGCTAGGTCTCATGTTCAGCACAAATATTGTGGGCCGAAGGACCTGTTCCTCCACTGTACAGTTTTATGTTCTATGTCCAATAATTATTTCATCATAAATTCATCCGTTAAGTTAAAAGATAGATTTATATTCTCCTTCAGAAAGAGCCACTTTCTCAGTGCTCACATTTGGCTGGGGTTTCTTTAATAAAACTGTCATCTTTTCCATCTGGATTTTCTACTTTCACAAATTCACCAGCCCATTTAGAGACAGGGTTCACAGAACAATAGGATTCTCTGAGAAATAAAAGCAAATTTTAATTGCCTTACTCTTTCCTGAACTTCTTCTGTTTGATATTTTATTTTATCAAACTTTTCATTGAAAGATTCAGTAATCTTTGGCCCAAGTGTCTTTGGCAGCGGGGTACTCCTGCATGATATGGAATGCTCCATCAATCATCTATTTAAGCCAATACTCCAAAGCCCTTTCCTCGCTCTGTTGGTGATCATTTTAAATCACTAATCCCTCATGAACAACTTCCCAAACAGAAAAAAAACAATATTTTAAAATCCCCCATTGAATCGTCCCTTGCTCTTTCTTAAATGCAACTTTGCCATCCCTTCTCCTGACAAAGCAACCACAATTTATTCTGGTTCATACCTACCCACGTTTGGATCATCTATATATTAAAACTCTCGTTTGTTTGTTTGTTTGTTCCTGAACTACAACCAAAACGGTACATGATAGCGCGACAATTTTAGGCCCACCTTACTCACCGTCGTCCCTTTGGTGCTAATGGAAGAAGTTTCATTGAAATCGGTGTCATATTTTTAAAGTAATTCACATTTTAAAGTTTAAATCTATCTCCTAGGCAGGGAGGAGGAAGGAATGGAGTGAGGGAGGGGGGTGGATGGAGGGGGGAGGAGGATATGGGGGGTTGAGGGGGATGGAGTGTGGGGGAGGGAAGGGGGGCAGGTGGAGAGAAGGGGAGAGGGGTGGAGGGAGGAGGAGGGGAGGAGGGAGGGGAAGGAGGGGAAGGAGGGAGGGAGGGGGAGGGGGAGGGGAGGAAGGGGGATGGGGAGGGGGGAGGAGAGGGTGCTGCACCAATGCAGAAGAGGTTTGGGCCCAAAGGGTCCACTTGGTCTAGTATTCCTCTAAACCTTTGATTACAATCTTTAGACTTTAGACTTTAGAGATACAGCACAGAAACAGGCCCTTCGGCCCACAGAGTCCCGGTCGACCAGCGATCACCTTGTACACTAACACCATCCTACAACCTAGGGAGAATTGACCATTTTTTGTAAAGGATTCCAGAGCACCCCGGGAACAGGAGCCCATACAAAGTCTTAACTTTACTGGGCGGATACATGGCAGATGCAGTTTAATGTAGATAAGTGTGAGGTTATTCACTTTGGAAGTAAGAATAGAAAGGCAGATTATTATCTGAATGGTGTCAAGTTAGGAAGAGGGGATGTTCAACGAGATCTGGGTGTCCTAGTGCATCAGTCACTGAAAGGAAGCATGCAGGTACAGCAGGCAGTGAAGAAAGCCAATGGAATGTTGGCCTTCATAACAAGAGGAGTTGAGTATAGGAGCAAAGAGGTCCTTCTACAGTTGTACCGGGCCCTGGTAAGGGGTAGGCCATTTAGAACGGAGATGAGGAAGAACTTTTGCAGTCAGAGAGTGGTGAAGGTGTGGAATTCTCTGCCTCAGAAGGCAGTGGAGGCCAGTTCGTTGGATGCTTTCAAGAGAGAGCTGGATAGAGCTCTTAAGGATAGCGGAGTGAGGGGGTATGGGGAGAAGGCAGGAACGGGGTACTGATTGAGAGTGATCAGCCATGATCGCATTGAATGGCGGTGCTGGCTCGAAGGGCTGAATGGCCTGCTCCTGCACCTATTGTCTATTGTCTATTGTCTATTGTCTATTAACTGCATCCTTAGTCAGGATCGAACCCGGGTCTCTGGCGCTGTAAGACTGCAGCTCTCCTGCTATGCCAGTGTGCCGCCCAATCCTCAAGCTAAACCTTAGTGCTGCATTTTAAACCATAAGCCTGAACAGGATTTGATTAACACATCTCTTGAGCAACACCTCATCAAATGTGATTTGGTTTATTGTCTCATGACTGGGCTATCTTCTGACCTTCTCATGGGTCAAATGGTTTGGCAGAGTGCCATGAGCAGAAGGGTGCATTTTTGTGCATAGGAACATAACACCAACAGCGAAATGAAATAAAAACCCTGAATTACTTTTAACACATTTCGTGCATGAGTCACGTCTTAGTAAACCATTGATTTGCAGCAGTCCCACCAACAATGGCAATGGGAAATTCTTGTGGCCTGGGTAGGATGAACGATACTTCCTGCTTTTATCTTTTCACCATGAGTCCGTGCAGGTGACACATGACTTAAACATTCATGTTCGATCTAACTGAGGTGTCTGACGTGATCAAGCATTATCTATCTCCAAGACAGAGGATGAGTATCTATTTCCTGTGGTAGATGGATGTCCACCACAGGAGACGGGGTGTATAGAGTGATGGCAAAAAGCATTTTTTACCCGAATGATATTGGAAATCTGCCAATCTGAGGTGGGCCCGTTAGAAAATGTCAAAACTGAGATTTTTATTAAGATGGATAATTACTGATTCACATTAGCCATGGTCTAATCATGTGGTTGCAATCAGTATTTGTAGGCTGCAACAGAGAAAATCAACAACTTCAAAATTAGCCTGTAATCTCTATTTGTGAAAATGCGGGTAACTATAGAGATTTGGAAGCAGCAGGATAGGGGTCAATGCTATCTCCAAACATCAGTGATTTATCCTATATCAGTGAGTAAGATCCTTAGTCCCGCTTTTATATATGCAAAGGCATCATTCACACCATTATTACACAATTGGACTGTAAAGGCTAGCAGTGTGATAGTCATCAGTTCATAAGTTCATGTTATAGGAGCAGAATTAGGCCATTGAGCCCATCAAGTCTACTCTGCCATTCAATCATGGCTGATCTATCTTTCCCTCTGACTAACCCCATTCTCCTGCTTTCTCCACATAATTCCTGACACCCTTACTTAACAGGAATTTGTCAATCTCAGCCTTAAAAAAATATCCAGTGAAGGCCTCCTCAGCCATCTGCGGCAATGAATTCCACAGATTCACCACCCTCTGACTAAAAAAAATCCTCCTCATCTCCTTTGTAAAGGTACATCCTTTTATTCTGACGCTATGGCCTCTGGTCCTAGATCTCCCACTAGTAGAAACAACGTAAAGTCATACAGCCCGGAAACAGGCCCCTTGGCCCAACTCACCCATACCGATATAGGTGCCCCAACTAAGACAGTCCCATTTACCCGTGTTTGGCCCATTTCCCTCAATGCCAGATGCCATGATACCTTTATATCCTGTCAAACCTAACACCTCCTCATGTTCTTTGAGCAGCTAATTAAAGTCAGGCCCTCTGGAGAGATGAGATTGCCCCTAGCATACGACATCTCTTGAGAACAAATATTTGATTTCACCACTCTGCAATCGTCAGATCTCTGGGTCAACTAAATTCCTTGTGGATCAACTTCTTGGAATCCACGGGCACTGACTCAGATGCCCTGACAGGTTTAATAGTTATTTTGAAATACAGCCCCAGAAAAAGGCCCACATGTTTATCGTTTGCATAACATTCGCCTACAACACTATGGCATGAGAGGAGAGATCAAACTGACTCTGTGAGAAAAGATGAAATGATATTGTAGTTCTGTAATTCTTCCTGACTAAATGATCACTGAAGAAAACCACAGCTGAACATGTTTCTATCCCCCTGCCTTAAAAGCTGTGCACAATTTTGGTTCCGGTTTCTCCATTTTACAATTTATAGCTCCTGTAATCCATGTCACCATGTCATCCAACATCAGCTCATAAGAGGAAATTCCCCATGCACAAACATTTCACAATGAACGATAACAAGTTGTTTCTCACTCAACTTTGAGAGCCCAATGCCTTCCTTCTGCTCCTCTTTATCCACTTTAATGCTTTTTCATTCTGCTCCTCACCCCGATGAATGAGACATGGGAGAAGGGGAGTTGTGTTGAATGGGGTATTTGCAGTCAACATTATCTATCAGGGCAGAGGGCTCCAGATTCCTGCTTGCTTTCTAGTATTAAAAGGAATATTCATGTAAGTGATTGCAAAGAAATAAGCATGAGGCCATAACAAAGGAAATCTCCATTTTCAATTTCCCAGCATTTCTATTAATCCACTAGAAAGCAAACCTTATTAATTATTATTGGTATTTATTACCCATTGCTGTTACCCCAAAGACATTTGACATATTACCATCAATTGGTATACTCACCACTATAATCACACAGTGCGTGTTACCTTATATATTTGTTTTTGGACCAAGCAATTTACTCTGGTTATACTTTTCCACCTTGTTTTATTTCTTTCCTCCAATTCTGACATTTTAATCTGCCTGTTTTATCATCGTTTCTTTATTGTTTGCCTTGCAGCTGAATCAATCATTCCTGCTTTGTTTTGGTGATTGTAATAAATTAAATCTCAGTTACCAGTTGAATTCATTGGAAGCCATCATTTAAACTGTACCAATCAGTGGAATTCTATTTTGGTTTGAGGGTGGCACTGTGGCGCAGTGGTAGAGTCACTTACTTACAGCGCCAGAGATCCAGGTTCAATCCTGACTATGGGTGCTGTCTGTACGGAGTTTGTACGTTCTCCCTGTGACCACGTGGGTTTTCTCCAGGTGCTCAGGTTTCCTCCCACACTATAAAGACATATAGGCTTGTAAGTAAATTAGCTTCTGTGTTTTGCAAATTGTCCCTCATGTGTGGGATATGGCTCGTGTACAGGGGGATCACTAGTCAGCGTGAAACTCGATGGGCTGAAGGGCCTGTTTCAATGCTGCATCTCTAAAGTGTAAAGTCTAAAATGGCCCAATATTCTTATAATTTGGGCTGTGAGATTTGCAACCCGTTTTCATGGTTTGCAGCCAGCTGGATCTCATCATTCTGCTGACAGATCTAAAGTATTCTACTAATTGTTGGAACTCATAACTGTTAAAAGTTGAAAATTGCCTTGCCAGCTTCTGAAATCGCATGAATTGTGAAAATCCTTGCTATGATGCAGAACTGTGTTTGGGGAAGATGCCAGAATAACTTTTTTGTTTTGTTTTAGTTTAGAGATACAACCTGAAAACAGGCCACTCAGCCCACCAGGTCTGCACTGACCAGCGAACGAACAGAAATTGTTCATTCTTGGGTTTGGTCTCTGCATCAGCTATAAAATCTTCAGAGATTTTTTTTTAAATAGGTCACTCAGAACGAGACAGAACATTCCAGTTGTGGCCAAGCAAAAGTTTTGAGAGGCTTGTCAAAAATTCCTTGCACTTGTATCCTGGATTCTGGTTATTTATAGAGACCAGGATCACAGGCACTTGTTTAACTGCTTTCTCGACCGGACCTGACCTGACACTTTCAACAGTTTATGGATATTCACGATGGATCTCTCTATTCTGTATCACTTCCAGAATTCTGTCCACTAGTTTATATTGTCTCTCCAAGTTCTTCCCACTATAGTGCAACATATCTTTTTTTTTGCATTAAATTCCATCTGCTGTGTCTTTCTGAACAGCCAATATTGGTATTGGTACTGGTTTATTATTGTCACATGTACCAAGAAACAATGAAAAGCTTTTTTTGTGAGCTGTCCAGTCAAATCAGATAATGCCATACATGATTATCATCAACTTTGTGACCTATCCAGGTAAATCATATCCGATGTAAGTACCTCAAGGTAGTGCAAGAGAGAGAAAGCACCAAAATACAGAATATAATGTAACAGCTAGAGATAGTGCGAATAGAGAAATATACAAGGGCTGCAACAAGGTCAACTGAATGATCAAGAATTCATCCACATGGTGTGAGAAGCCCGTTAAATGGGGAAGAAGCTGGAAGCTGATTTTGTATCTACTGCCCAACAGAAGATGGGAGAAGAGAGAATGACCAAGATGTGTGTGATTATGTCCTTGATTATGTTGGCTGCTTTCCCAAAGCAGCACAGTATAGATGGGGTTGATGGAGGGAGGCTGATCAGCATGATGGACTGCCCTGCGTTCACAACTCTCTGCAAGTCTTGGGCAGATCAGATGCCAAACCAAGCTTGGGTGTGGCCCGATAGGATGCTTTCTATGGTTCACCTGTAATATTTGGTAGGAGTCACTGGAGACATGCCAAATTTTCTTAGCCTTCTGAGGAAGTATTGATGTGTTTTCTTGGCTGTAGCACTTAGGTGGTCGGAGCAGAACCAGTTGTTGCTGATATTTACACCTAAGACCTTGAAGCTCTCAACCACACAATTCAGTATCATTGATACAGGTGGGGGAATATACACCTTCCTGCTTCCTGAAGTTGATTACAAGCACCATCATTTTGCTGACATTGAGGGAGTTATTGCTGTCTTGCTTCTTAGCTCTTTATCACCTTTCTGTTCTCTGTCTTGTCATTGTTTGAGATTTGGCCCATTATAGCGGTGTCTTCTGCAAACTTCTAAATGGAGTTAAAGCATAATTTACGCTCCCAGGTGTATGTATGAAAAGAGTTTATTAAAAGGCTGAATATGCAATCTTGCAGGGCACTGATGTTGAGATATTAAGGAGGAACAGTATGAACTTTGAATTCTCTAATTTCAGGCAACAAACCTACTGATAACTCTGCTCCCCACCTTTTTATACCCCCCCCCCCCCCCCACCACACACACACACACATTCTATTCCCTGTGCCCCACCTGGATTCACACCCATTTCTCTCCTTCTACCTCCCCCATCCTTTCCACTTTTAGGAGTAAAGAGGTCCTTCTGCAGTTGTACAGGGCCTTAGTGAGACCACACCTGGAGTACTTTGTTCAGTTTTGGTCTCCAAATTTGAGGAAGGATATTCTTGCTATTGAGGGTGTGCAGCGTAGGTTTACGAGGTTAATTCCCGGAATGGCGGGACTGTCCTATGTTGAAAGACTGGAACGGCTAAGCTTGTATACACTGGAATTTAGAAGGATGAGAGGGGATCTTATCGAAACATATAAGATTATTAAGGGGTTGGATACGTTAGAGGCAGGAAACATGTTCCCAATGTTGGGGGAGTCCAGAACCAGGGCCCACAGTTTAAGAGTAAGGGGTAGGCCGTTTAGAACGGAGATGAGGAAAAATCTTTTCAGTTAGAGAGTTGTAAATCTGTGGAATTCTACTACCTCAGAAGGCAGTGGAGGCCAATTCTCTGAATGCATTCAAGAGAGAGCTTGATAGAGCTCTTAAGTATAGCGGAGTCAGGGGGTATGGGGAAAAGGCAGGAACGGTGCTGATTGAGAATGATCAGCCATGATCACATTGAATGGTGGTGCTGGCTCGAAGGGCCGAATGGCCTACTCCTGCACCTATTGTCTATTGTCTATTGTTTCCTCTTGCTTCACAATTCTCACCTCTTCTATCCTTATCTCACACATTGTCTCTTCATCTCTAGCCTCAAAAACACCCTCACCTGTATCCATCCATCCATCACATGCCAGTTTTTGTCCTGCCCCCACTTCTCTTCCAACCCCCACCACCACAATCAACCTGAAGAAGGGTCCTGCCCCATAAGTGCTGGAGTAACCCAGCGGGTCTGAAGAAGGATACCGATGCAAAATGTCACCTATCTCTGTTCTCCAGAGATGCTGCCTGACCCACTGAGTTACTCCAGCACTTTGTGTCTTTTTTTGTAAATCAGTATCTGCAGTTCCTTTTCTCCCCATTTTGTTGCCTATCCTTACTGAGTGTGGTCTATTGGTCAGATCCCATTGGGTGGCGCAAGCAATGGATGCCTTGCCAACAGTCTGTCTGTCCCTTTCTTCTTTGTTGTTTCATAGTATGTGTTAAATGTATGTTTTAGTGTTCTTTAGCTTGTTTTATGTGGGGGGTGGGGGGTTTGGGGGAAACTTTTTAAATCTCTTACCTCGACGGAGATGCGATTTTTTTCTGTATCGGAGATCGACCTCGGTGCTCGAATCGCGGGAGTCTGCAGACTTTAACATCGTGGAGCTTGCGGTCTCTGGTTAGAGACTGACTTTGGGAGCTCCAATTCGCAGGAGCTTCGACCGCCCTGATCACGGGAGCTTTGATCACCCCGACGCAGGAGGTTCAGTCACCCCTACACAGGGGCTTCGATTGGTGGTTGCGGGAGCTTTGATCGTGAATGGTTTGACTGCCCCGACTGCGGGAGAATAAAGAGGAAGTAGATTAGAATTTATTGCCTTCCACCACAGTGAGGAACGTGGGAAATCCACTGTGGTAGATGTTTATGTTAACTTTTATGTAGTTGTGTGTTTTGTTGCTTTTTTTAGTATGGCTGTATGGTAATTTGAATTTCACTGTACCTTAAATGGTACATGTGACAATAAACTGACCTTGATCTTGACCTTGACTTTGCGATAATCGAGGATCCAGCTGTTTTGGGGGATGATGAGGACTAGGTCCAGGAGTTTGGAAATGAGTTTGGCTGGAAACATAATGTTGGAGGCAGGGCTATAATCAATAATAAGAGTCTGACTTAGGTGTTCTTGTTATCCATGGATGAATGTAATGTCAAGGGGATTGCATTGGCCATGGACCTGTTGTGGCGGGAGGTGATTTCCAGTGGATCAAGGTTGTCCTGGTGGCTGGAGTTTACGTGCGCCATATCCAGCTTCTCAAAATATGAGGTGCTGTTCCTCCAATTTGCGGTGGGCCTCACTATGACACTGGAGGAGACCCATGACAGAAAGATCATACTGGGAGTGGGAGGGGGAGTTGAAGTGCTCAGGCACCGGGAGATCAGGTTGGTTAAGGCAGACTGTGCGAAGGTGTTGAGCGAAACGATCGCCGAGCCTGCGTTTGGTCTCGCCGATGTAGAGAAGTTGACATCTGGAACAACGGAAACAATAGATGATGTTGAAGGAGGTGCAGGTGAACCTCTGCCTCACCTGGAAAAACTTTGGGTCCTTGGATGGAGTCGAGGGGGAGGTAAAGGGACAGGTGTTGCATCTCCTGTGGTTGCAGGGGAAAGTACCTGGGGAGGAAGTGGTTTGGGTAGGAAGGGATGAGGAAGGAATGGCCTCTGGAGGGAACGGTCTCTACAGAAAGCAGCTAGGGGAGGAGATGCGAAGATGTGGCCAGTAGTGGGATCCCGTTGGAGGTGACGGAAATGTTGGAGGATAGGCTCAGCACTTCAACTCCTCCTCCCACTCCCAGTCTGACCTTTCTGTCATGGGCCTCCTCCAGTGTCACAGTGAGGCCCACCGCAAATTGGAGGAACAGCACCTCATATTTCGCTGGGGCAGCTTACAGCCCAACGGTATGAACATTGACTTCTCTAACTTTAGATAGCTCCTCTGTCCCTCTCTTCCCCTCCCCCTTCCCAGTTCTCCCACTGTCTTCTTGTCTCCAACTATATCCTTTCTTTGTCCCGCCCTCCCGACATCAGTCTAAAGAAGGGTCTCGACCCGAAACATCATCCATTCCTTCTCTCCAAAGATGCTGCCTGACCCGCTGAGTTACTCCAGCATTTTGTGATACATTTATATATATATATATATATATGCTTCTGTACCATGTCAGGCAGCATTGTTCATTTTAGTGGCTGTCAAGCCTTTTAACTAACATATTCAACATTTCAAATTTTCTTGGCTCTAAGTATAAAGTTAAATGTCTTTTCAATTATATTGTGGATACATTAGAGTTCTATTGTTTGCAAATGCCTAATCTTTGCTTCCATGACTTTAAAAAATAAAACAAAAAGAGATACAGCTCATGGAGGTGAAATTAAAATTAACAGAGAAAGCAAAGAAGAACTGTTCATTAAATATTATCAATTGGCCTGACACAGACAGAGTGGATCTCTAGTGCAAATATTCAATCAGTAACATCCAAAGTTTAAAGATCACGAAGCAGCAACTCTTCAAGAAATAGTTATAAATGCCAACTATCAACTTATCCAAGAAGTTGAATAAAAATAATTGTTTGCAAACATTTTATATATGAAGAAATCGCAGAGAGTTGTGAACACTGCCCAGTCTAGCACACAGAATCTGCTTACTAAAATGGCGCTGAAATTTACCCATGACCTACTATGGTTTTTAGAATCGAGTGGTCTATCTTGCTCCTCTAGTATCTTTGCTCTGTCCATAGCCTTGCATGCTTGATGACGGCAGTCTGTGTGCTTAGTCTGGGTCTCTGGCTTGGTCTGCTATTGTCTGGTGGCATTCCTCATAGCTTTGTTAAGGTTGTACCTATATTTTCTGTGCAGGTCAGGGTCATCCGACTTGAACCCCTCAAAGATAGACGCAAAAAGGAACTCAGTGAAACAGGCAGCATCTCTGGATAGAAGGAATGGTGATGTTTCAGGTCGCGACTCTTCTTCAGACTCAATGCTGGACTTCAGCGGTGAGTGGATCTCACAGTTCATCCATGTTTGGGGAACACTTGGATTGACCATTTTGGTACACAGTCCTGATGGTACACATTTACTGATAAAGTCTGTGACGGCAGTGGCATGCTCTTTTAGATTGGCCACTGAGTGTTGAATGTGAACCAGCTCATTAACTCAAAGCAGTAACAGAGGATCTCATCTGTTTCTGCAGACTAGCATTGTACGACTTTTTGTACCAGATTATCACGCGTCAGTTTCTGCTTTTAAATTTGTCTTGTCTTACTACCATACATCTTCGAGACTGCATGATCGGAGGGCTCGTGATTTACTAGTTGGTCCAAGTGATTATTTTCCCAAGCGTCTATTTGTTTCGCAAAGCAAGCCAGCCTGGTTGATATAAGGACTGTTAGCAGACAGGCCTGTTTTCACTTTTACATTACAATGGTTCCACACAAACGTGCCATCCGTCGCCTCCCGCAGCCACCGATCTACATGCATGGGACAATGTGCCTCCGGCAGTCGAACTCGGTACCCCCCTTCTCCCCCCAATGTATCTCTGAGGACGTGGGAGGTGAGCACACAGCCGCTCACCGGCACCGATCCCCATCTCCACCAGTACCAGCAGTTGAATGTGGAGTTGTTTGAGCTGTGAGACAACGGCTCTGTTAGTTGAGCTGCAAACAAACTACAAATCCAATCCAGACCATCCAAGAGGGGATGAATTAACAAACAGAGGAGAATAAATTAAAGGGAGGCCAACCATATTAGTCTCAATTATACAAACAGACCAGCTAAGTTTCCTGCCTGCCCATTGCTGGTGGAAAAAATATGAAGTCGAGGGATCCTCAAACCTACACAAAAAAAATGAGCCCATTTGAAAATACAAATATTATTTGCATGATTTTCTCAAAATGAAAACCAATTTGTTTATTTTCACACTGGATCGTATTTAATATGAAAATTAATCCGAGTCTACAATCTGTTTCATACATTGTACATTGAAAGGTTATTACGCATTTCCTACATATTAATGTTTATAAATCGGTTAAGCTCTTCCTGAAACCCACAGTAAACTAGAAATATCTTTTTACTGAATATACTTGAACAGATGAGAAGGAATGCATTTCCTGCCTGACCTTGCAGGAATGTAACTAAAGCATTGGCAAAGGTTTCATTGTGTCAGGAATTACAGCTGTTCATCAGGATGCAAAAGAACAGGCACATATGTCACAGAGAAGTTGTAGTATTGTATCCATGAGTCTAAAATTTCACAGAGAAATAAGGATGTGAAATGCATACAAACTGTCCCTTCCATTCTTCTGAAGCCGATTCTGACGTAAAGCGGATGTGCTCCTTTCTAGCCTGTGTACAGATTGTTATCCAGAGAACACTATACTTTCTTCAACATTATTCCTTCAGTTCTAAATAGCAAAGGACACCGAGAATTATGTTTTTTTTTCCCAGAGAGATGGAGTTAACCAGCCCCGACAGGAAGTTCATGAACTATTGTTGGATGGAAGCCTGATGTTATATAACAAGTGCTTCAACCAATTATGTTATGCACTCAGATATTATTAGGCTTCAGGATAACGTAAAAGTTAATAGCATGCTGTGATTGTGTCAGATCTGGGACCCAAACAACTGCCTTAATTTTTCCATCTTCAGATTTTTTTTATCGGTAGATACACACTTCACATGCAAAATTCCTTGTGTTTAGTTTTAGGTCTATTATTTTCATGTGTACTGAGGTACAGAGAAAAGCTTTGTTTTGCATGTTATCCAAACAGATCAGATATGCCAAATATAAATGTAATCAACGCAAACTCAAGCACAATATGTAGGTTAATGGACCTCTATAAATTGCCCCTCATGTGGGGAGTGGATGCGAAGGTGGGATAGCGCAGAACTAGTGTGAACGGGTGATTAATGGTCAGGGTGGACAAAGTGGGCCAAAGGGCCTGTATCCATGGTGTATCAATCAATCAATGAATCAATAGATAGAACAGAGGGGGAAATACTGTGTGCATAATATAGTTCTCAGCATTGTAGTGCATCCAGTTTAATAAAGAAATGTTGGGGTGAATCAGGCAGTGCCGTAGCTTATGTTAGGAATGCTCAGAAGCCTCAATGGTTTAATGATACTCTATTGTCACATGTACCTAGCTACAGTGCAATTCCTGTGTTGTATGCAGTGCAGTAAAAATTAAGTAAAATAAGTAAAATCATACTTAAGTACAAGAGTGTAGGAATAATAGATTCAGGCAACGCTGCTCCACTGCTCCCTGCCACAGCATACCACGTCCCATTCACGCACTTGATGGAGTGGTGCCTGATCCACTTGAGCCCTAGGCTGCTGCAGGGCCTCCAGCGAGCCACTCCAGACACATCGACCCACGAACATGCCGTCCCTCGCCTCACACGGCCACCGCTAAGCCTCTGTGCACCAGGGATCGTTCCACAGCCGCCATCGGAACACCCAGAGGGCTAAATTAGCAAAGGAAACTGAGAATGATGTTGTTTTCCCAGAGAGGTAAAGTTAACCAGCGCCAACTGTAGGGAAGAGCCCAGCCCACCCATCAGCACCATACTTTTCCAGCATACGCTGCCACTGACATCATGAATCTCCTTATGACAGAGTGGAGGGAGTTGTTCCTGAGGCTGGGGGTGCACCCTTTCAAGCTTCCATACCATCTGCCCGACAGGAGCAGTGCGAAGAGGGTGGAGATTTTCATTGATAGGTTCTTGGTTAGTAAGGGTGTCAAAGGTAATGGGGAGTAGGCAGGAGAATGGAATTGAGAGAAAAAGCTAGATCAGTCACAATGTGGTGATCAGTCACAAATGGAGAAGCAGACTCGACAGCAGAATGGCCTAATTAGAGTCATAGAGAGCCATAGAGTCATACATCATGGAAACAGCCGCTTCGGCCCAACATCCTCCCAACTTGTAGCTGGGACATGTTTGCCGGTGTGGGCAAGTTGGGCCGAAGGACCTGTTTCCACACTGTATCACTCTCTGACTCTATGACTTGCTCACTTGCTCAACATGTCCTAGTACACTAGTCCCACCTGCTTGCATTTGGCCCATACCACCACCAAACCTGTCCTACCCATGTACTTGTCTAACTGTTTCTTCAAACGTTTGGATAGTCCCTGCCTCAACTACCTCCTCTGGCAGCTCGTTCCACACACCCACCACCCATTGTGTGAGAAAGTTACCCCTCAGACCTCCCCTTCACCTTAAACCTATGTCCTCTGGTCCTCGATTCCCCTACTCTGGGCAAGAGACTCTAGACATCTACCCGATCTATTCCTCTCATTCTGCTTCTATGTCTTATGAACTTATGAACTCATGAAGAAGGAATGACCGGGGTGGCTACATAATCATTTGATTATGTTGGCTACTTTAACGAGGCAACTTGAAGTGTAGATGGTGAGTCAATGGTGGGAAACCTGGTCTGTGTGATGTATTGGGCTGCATCTACAAATCTCTGCAATATCTTGTGGTCTTAGGCAGAGCTGATCCTAAATCAAACTATAAAACAACTACTGGTAAAATGAAAGTATTAATGTGGTGCCAATAATAAATTTGAAAGCAGATTTATTGAGAATGGTTTTAGTCCCATTAACTCAGGGAAACTAGGAGATATCTCAGATAGATTAAAATACACAGCTTACTTCTGCATATAGAAACATAGAAAATAGGTGCAGGAGTAGGCCATTTGGCCCTTCAAGCTGGCACCGCCATTCAATATGATCATGGCTGATCATCCAGGATCAGTACCCTGTTCCTGCTTTTTCTCCATATCCCTTGATTCCGTTAGCCCTTAGAGCTAAATCTAACTCTCTCCTGAAAACATCCAGTGACTTGGCCATTGCTTTCTGTGTCAGAGAATTCCACAGATTCACAACTCTCTGGGTGAAAAAGGTTTTCCTCATCTCAGTCTTAAATGACCAACCCTTTATTCTTAAACCGTGACCCCCTAGTTCTGGACTCCCCCAACATGGGGAACATTTTTCCTGCGTCTAGCCTGTCCAAGCAGTTAAGAATTTTATATGTTTCTATAAGATCCCCTCTCATCCTTCTAAATTCCAGTGAATATAGTTCCAGGGGATTTGCTCATTCATGTGGGACTCTCATAAATGTATGTGAATTGGATTCCTATTATATCAATTTGGGGTGAGAACTGCTTTACGTCCTCATTGTCCACCCTGGGTAGCTCTACGGAACTGGCAAAAGTTGCAGCAAAGCGTCAACGACGGCACTCTGAAGCACCAATTGCCACTTTTGACTGTTGTAGTTGACATACGAAAGAAGAAGAAGCTCATATCAATTTCATCCAACTCAGTCCTAATTGGAGCTTGAGCAGGGTAGATGTTGCAGCATTTGTATCAGGCACCCAAAACCCTCCAGTGTCTCCAAAAACAGAACTAGGTCTTCAGAGAAATTATCAAGGACAATTTTTACATAGATTTTTACATGGAGTTTCCAGAAGCCATTCGAGCTATTTTAGTTTAGTTCAGTTTAGTTTGTTGTCATGTATACTGAGGTACAGTGACAAACTTTTTTGTTGCATTCAATCCAGTCTGCGGAAAGACTATCCATGATTACAATCAAGCTATCCACGGGGGAAAAAGCAACAGGATAAGGGAATACTGTTTGGTGCAAGGTAAAGTCTGATTAAAGATAGTCCGAGGGCCTCCAATGAGGTAGATAGTAGCTCAGGACTACTCTATAGTTGATCATAAGATGGTTCAGTTGCCTGATAACAACTGAGAAGGAACTGTCCATGAATCTGGAGGTATGTGTTTTCACACTTCCGTACCTGTTGCTGGATGTGATGTCATAAGGTTATAAGGAATAGGAGTAGAATTAGGCCATCAAGTGTATTCAATCATGGCTGATCTATCACTCCCTCCTGATGTTGCTGAAGTGTTGAGGATATTTTGTGTTGCCTTTGAGTGAAGATTTACATCCTGATATTATCCATGAGTGGGTTAATTTAATCTTATGCCCCCTTGATCTAGATTTTCAGACCAGAGAAAATAGCTGGAGATGCAAGCCACTGCAGCTGCTGGAATTTGGTGCACAAAACAAACTGCTGGTGGAGCTCAACAGGATGAGCAGCACCTGTGGAGATAAGGGATGGTGTACACCCAAGACATCGACTGTCCATCTCCTTCCACAGATGGTGCCTGACCCATTGAGTTCCTCCAGCCACTCTCCTTTGCCATTGCCTTTTTAAAGGACTACAATTACACTGGGTTATATTTGCACACTTTTTCATGATTATACCTTCTTAACATCTAAAGCTTAGACCATCCGTGTATAGTTTCCAAGTTCTTCAATCATAAACGATAGACAATCCATGATACCCATGGTTTACAATAGCAACTTGTTGCCTCCCTCCCAGAGTATTCCAACAATGATATGCCTGAACAAGTCCTGAAGGAAAAGACAATGTGTACTTCAATGTACATCACAGGAAGAAACATACCATTAAATGAGGCAAACAAAATTCATTCAGGGCTAAAGTTCCTTCCATAAAATATAAAAATGATTTGGTTAATACAAAAACGAATTATTCCTGGGGTACTAGAAAACGTGTGAGAGTCATAGAGTCATACAGCATTGAAACAGACCCTTCAGCCCAAATTGTCCATGCCAACCAAGATACCCATCTCGCCAGTCCCATTTGCCAAAGTTTCATCCATATCCCTCTTCCTCTTAAGCATGTACCACCAGACTCAGGAACAGCCTCCTCCCCTCTATGATCTAACATGAATGGTCCTCTCATAAGCTATAGTCCTGATCTTCCACCCATGCCACATTGCGGACATTGGACTTTTTCTCTGGAACTGTTACGCGATAATGCTGAAAACTATATTTTGTACTCCGGTATTTTTTTCTTCGTTCTACGTGTTGTACTTGTGGGTGGCTTGATTGTATTCATGTATAGTATTATCCATAGTAATTGGATAGGACACAAACAAAAGCTTTTCAATATATCTCGGGGCACATGACAATAATAAAATACCAATACTAATGTTCATGTACCTATCCAAATGTACCTATCCAAACGGGGCTTCCCCTCTTCCATTATAGATGAGGCTCTCACTAGGGCCTTTATATCCCGCAGCTCCGCTCTTGCTCCCCCTCCCCCCCCCCATTCGTAACAAGGATAGAGTCCCCCTTGTCCTCACCTTCCACCCCATCAGCCAGCGTATACAACAAATTATCCTCCAACATTTCCGTCACCTCCAACGGGGTCCCACTACTTCCCATCTCCTCCCCTTTCTGCTTTCTGTAGAGACCGTTCCCTCCGTTACTCCCTGGTCCGCTCGTCCCTTCCTACCCAAACCACCCCCTCCCGAGGCACTTTCCCCTGCAACTGCAAGAGATGCAACACCTGTCCCTTTACCTCCCTCCTCGACTCCATCCATGGACCCAAACAGTCTTTCCAGGTGAGGCAGAGGTTCACCTGCACCTCCTCCAACCTCATCTATTGTATCCGCTGTTCCAGATGTCAATTTCTCTACATCGGCGAGACCAAACGCAGGCTCGGCAATCGTTTCGCTCAACACCTTCGCTCAGTCCGCCTTAACCAACCTGATCTCCCTGTGGCTGAGCACTTCAACTCCCCCTCCCACTCCCAGTCTGACCTTTCTGTCATGGGCCTCCTCCAGTGTCATAGTGAGGCCCACTGCAAATTGGAGGAACAGCATCTCATATTTTGCTTGGGCAGCTTACACCCCAGCGGTATGAGCATTGACTTCTCTAACTTTAGATAGTTCCTCCGTCCCTCTCTTCCCCTCCCCCTTCCCAGTTCTCCCACTGTCTTCCTGTCTCCACCTACATCTTTTCTTTGTCCCGCCTCCCCTAACATCAGTCTGAAGAAGGGTCTCAACCCGAAACGTCACCCATTCCTTCTCTCCAGAGATGCTGCCTGACCCGTTGAGTTACTCCAGCATTTTGTGATATCCAAATGTTTTGTACTGCGATTAAGATTGTTAGTTGGTTCCCATTTCAACCTGTGTGGAATGGGCACAATATTTGCTTTGTAACTCCATTATTTTGATTTCAGCTTTCAGGTAGTATTACCCATGCTGCTTATTGCCTTGGCTAACCTATCAGTGTAGCCTCCTGTGATCAAAGCCATATTGCAGCTCAGAGCATGTGTTAAGGTCCACAATTGATGATCAACACTTCCACATTCTCTTCAATCAATTAACAACAAACCTGACAAAATCAACGATCTCTTTAAATGGTGTAGCGGTTGAGGAGGGGGGTTTGGAGCTTGGCTCTGGGTGGTCCACATTACAGTGAAAAGCACAATTCTTCATGTAAGTTGTGCCTGGCATAGCTGCATCAGTGAACTCCAGTGCCAGTGTTAAACTCAGCCAACCACACAAAAACAATTTTTACATAAAGTATAGATAAATTGCACATAAACTATTGAAGAGAAAGAAGCAAGACATTAGTGCAAAAATAAATTTGATAGAAAAAGGAAGTGCAAGAGGTGGACCGTATTGTTCCATTGCCAAGATAGGATTAGGGTTGTGCAGGTCGATTGAATAACCTGATAGTTGTAGGAAAGTAACTCCTGAACCTGTTGGTGTGGAACATCAGGCTTCTATACCTACTCCCCAATGGTAGCAGCGAAAAGAGGGCTTGGTCATGCTGGTGTAAATCCTTGATGATAGATGCCATCTTCTTGAGGCAAAGATAGACACAAAATGCTGGAGTAACTCAGCGAGACAGGCAGCATCTCTGGAGAGAAAGAATGGGTGACATTTCGGGTCGAGACCCTTTGACCCGATACGGGTCTCGACCCAAAACGTCACCCATTCCTTCCCTCCAGAGATGCTGCCTGTCCAGCTGAGTTACTCCAGCATTATGTGTCTATCTTCAGTTTAAACCAGCATCTGCAGTTCCTTCCTACACCTTCTTGAGGCAGCAGCGCATGTAGATGATTTTGATGGAGGGGACTGCTGTGCCCATGATGAGACAATGTTTCCACTGTCCAGAAGATTCAAGGGCATGGCTTAAACTACTATCACCAAAATGTTGAATATCTCAGCCTAATCTATGTAATGTTGGCTGGTAGTGTCAGGAGTTGTATTGACAAAGTGTGGCACTATGAGCCGAAGGTCCTCTAACTTGACTTGGGCAGAAGGAGACATAAAAGGGACAAGTCAAATGCAGATGCTGGAATCCCACAAAGAACACAAAAAGCTGGAGTAACTCAACGGGTCAGGCATCATCTCTGGAGGACATGGATAGGAGTACAGGAGACATAGAGAGTTTAGTGAATGGAAGTGGGTCATTGCATTCAAAGACACATTTTGCTCTTCTCAGCTCTTTAGTTAGAGAGTGGTGAAACCGTGAAACTGTGCCACAGACAGATGTAGAGGCCAAGTCAGTGGATATTCAAAAGGTGGACATTGACCCCTTACGAGTCTTGATTAGTAAGGGTGTCGGGGGTTATGGGGAGAAAGCAGGAAAATGGGGTTGAGAGGGAAAGATAGATCATCCTTGATCTATAGGTGGAGCAGACTTGATGGACCGAATGGCCTAAATTCACCTCCTACAACTTGTGAACTTTTGAGCTCCCTCTCATCCCCTGCTAACAAATCACTAGTGCTAACCCATAATCCAACCTTCACTTCCCACAAATTTGAGAAAGATCTTTACTCTCAAACGCTTCCTCCTCCCACAAAACAAATTTCCAATTCGTAAATGTCCAATACTGAAGATTACGGCATCCAGCACCTACCAATCCCTCCTACCTGAAATGGGTTATTTTTGACTCCCCCCCCCCCCCCCCCTCACCATTCCCGAGTTAAGTGATGAAAAACATGAAATCCGTTATCGCCAAGAACTCATTGGGCAGGTATGTAGTTGTCAATTCCCCACCTCCACTTTCACCACCTCCAATGTACAACATACACACCTAGAAAAGTACGTTCGAACATTAAAATCTATATCAACAAGCAAAGCTGTGACTTTCCAGAAATCCCCTGTGATGAAGGCTTCCATTCAAAACCTTCCATTGCCCAACTAATGCAGCTGATTCACGGTCATGGATTTAAAGAATGATGCAGCTCAATGTGCTTTCATCATTACAAGCACAGCTTGATGCACGTGAATGCATAAAATACCAAGACTAGTGTTGAAACCTTTATCTTTTATCAGTCTGATTTATCTTCGCTCTTTCAACACTTCAAGCAAAGATGACTGCCGGCCGACAAAGCAAATCTGCAGTTCCAGTGGTTCATGGCACCTTTTCACCAGACCTTCAAAGCTGTGCACAGACCATAATTGCCGACGTGTGAAAACAAGGCAAAAAAAAAGAAAATTAACTGAAGAATAGAAAGGAACTATAAAAAACATAAAGTGCTGGAGAAACTCAGCTAATCAGGCAGCGTCTCTGGAGGACATGGATAGGTAACATTTTGGATTGGTATCCTCTATAGCACTTACTGTAGTTACTATAGCACTTTGTGTCTATTTTTGTAAACCAGCATCTGCAGTTGCTTGTGTCTCAATAATATAGAATCACACTGGTTGAAAATATGTGAAAAGTCCTGTTATGTGAACACCCACTCCCAGTCTGACCTTTGTCCCCACTCTCAGTCTGACCTTTCTGTCATGGGCCTCCTCCAGTGCCATAGTGAGGCCCACCGGAAATTGGAGGAACAGCACCTCATATTTCGCTTGGGCAGCTTGCAGCCCAGCGGTATGAACATTGACTTCTCCAACTTTAGATAGTTCCTCTGTCCCTCTCTTCCCCTCCCCCTTCCCAGTTCTCCCTCTATCTTCCTGTCTCCACTTTTATCCTTCCTTTGTCCCACCCCCCTGACATCAGTCTGAAGAAGGGTCTCGACCCGAAACGTCATCCATTCCTTCTCCCCTGAGATGCTGCCTGACCTGCTGAGTTACTCCAGTATTTTGTGAATAAATACCTTCGATTTGTACCAGCATCTGCAGTTATTTTCCTACATTTCTGCAAAATGGTCATTTAGGAGCAATGATATATGCTGGTGTCCAATATAAGTGCGAATATTACATTTATATCACTAATCCCTATTTGTATGTAGATAGGTTATCTACATGCTGTCCGGAGATATGATCATACTGCTTCTCTGCAGGTTACGAACACCCATACAGGCGAATGGGAGAGCGGCGGGATGGATGGAGATGATCTTGCTGACTGCAGCGAGGCAGCAAGCATCTTCTGCTGGATGGTAATGGGACAATTCCATATTCCCTCTCTTCCCACCTCCAGCACCACCCCCCACCCCCCCCCCCCCCCCCCCCCCCCCCAACCCCCACCTTCCTGAGCCACAACAATCAGGGGCAAAGTCGAGCCAAGCAGACCTGGAGCACCGAATAGATTCACTCATTCACACACTGAGTCATTGTGGCCAGCTCTTCCTGCCTTTGCTCGATCTTCCGTCACAGCGGTTTCTGTTCATATCCGACTTACAAACTATCACGGTTACAAACTTTTCTTGGGAAAGGAACTCTGTCAAAAGCCTGGGAGAGCCTTTACACAGAGCACCCCCTCCCACTAGGAATATTGATGGGAAGATTACCTGCTTTTGGCAGGATAATGAAAAAACTGCTGTAGTTCTGCAAATTGGAATTGTTTTGTTTAAAGCCGCAATGGATGAAGTGAAAGAAGGGCAACTCCTCTCTTTGAGGCTGATAGATGCACTGTGGAATGATTAAATGACTCTTGTAACCAGCATAGGATCTGGCTTCAAATGTACAATATGTTGGTAGAATTAACGAGCAGTTAATCTGAGTTAATGCAAGAGAATATTTTCCTGCACCCAAATTCATAGATCTGAAATTTTTTTCAACAGGTTTCATACATTCAAGTCTTCATATAAAATCATGCTTTATAGCGTATGTTGATTTCTCTCAATCCTCCATAAAATCCGCTTTACTCAAGACTCAGATGCTTGCAGTGCATGCTCCACCAAATCCGATTCACCAGTTACCTCATTCTCACTGATTTACAATCTGGCAACATAATCTGAGGTTGGACTTTGAAGAAAGTTCAAGATAAATTTCAGATTTAAATAACACCAAACTTCTCATGACATTTTTTATCCTGCTTCCACCTCAGATAATCAATGTAACTTCATCCAAGCATTCTAGCTTCTCTCTTCATTAGTTCTATTCTCCCGAACTGTCACCTCAAATATTCCCAGCTCTGCCTCCCACTGTCAATAATCCTCAATTTGAGCTTGGCAGCCATTTTCCTTCACTTGCCGTAATGTTCTAGGGATCTTAAATGTACAGTAAATTAAATGTATAGTATCGCCAAGCAAAAGCAAAACACAACTCAACTCAACCTCAAGAGAAGAACCATGGCTACAATTTGAAAGATCTGGGCAATATCAGGCAAGCCCACCTCGCAAAGTAGATGTTAGAAGCACAAGTCAGCCACATATTAACACTGGTTTTGGTCATGGTTACACCATTGCAACTTTCATTAGCTCCCCAGGCCAAGCCCTTAGGCGTTACTAAATCGAGAGATACAAGAAACTGGAGCTGCTGATTTACAAAAAAAAAACACAAAGTGCTGGAGTAACTCAGCAGGTCAGGCAGCATCTCTGGAGAACATGGATAGTGATGTTTTGGGTCGGGACCTTTCTGCGACTGAAAAGATGTGACTGAGGCAGCACTAGGGGCTAAGAGCTCGGAGGGTTGGTGACCTTGAGCCGAGATCCTGAAGTGGGTCAATGGTTGTGGGGTTTGGGAGGCTGTGAGGTGGGAGGGTAGATTTGAGCAGGGGAATGTTTGATACAAGGAACAGTATAATGAGATGGCCAGGTTGAGGTTCTGCCTGAAGGCTAGGACCTATCATTGGTCAAACATGAGGAAAAAGGGGCTTGCATCGATGAGCAGCTTGGTTGACAAGGACAGGCTGGGCTGAAGGGCCTGCTTTCATGCTGAACGCCTCTCTGAATCTATGAATGGTACATGACCAAGGACCTCTCCTAGGTTGGGAATGGGGACATACAGTACTTTGCTGAGGATAGGAGGGATGTTGGAGAGGAACATATATATTTGTTTTGAATGAATGAATGAATGAATGAATGAATGAATGAATGAATAAATGAACACATTATTGTCACATGTGACAAGTCACAGTGAAATTCTTTGCCTGCATACCCAAGGTATGCAAATAGTCACCACATAAAGGGCGTTGACAAAGTTACAAAGTATCCATGCCAGGTCCCCCTTTGTTCTACCCCCATTCCCCCCCCCTCATGACGGCCCCCCTTCGCTGGATCCTCATTTGTTCCTTCCCTTGGCAGCGGCATTCTTACTCCACGTGGTCCATCCGCGTCCATTGGTCGGAGCCCCCATCGACCGCCGCAGCGACCTCTCCACTATTGCTGCCAGGACCTCTCTGGGCAACTCTGTGGCACCGACCCAAGCCCCGGCCGTAGGCTCCATCGATCCAGGCTCCGTCAACTCCATTGGCTGCAGACTCCGACCCTTAAGGCTCCGGCCTTGACTCTGCTGTGTACTGCTGGGAGACGTCTGCCACCGCGGCCTGCTGGGAGGCGTCTGCCACCGCGGCCTGCTGGGAGGCGTCTGCCTTATACATGCATCATGTATACAATTATTGTTCTGAATAAAGTTTATTTTTGAAAATATAAAAAACAAATTTCCGAGTGATCTGAAAAAACCCCATAAGTAGTTACAATCACATTTCACTCTGGAGAAAGCCATTTGTAAAATACATAATGCTGAAAAAAACAGAGTTTTCTGATTAAATTTCTTAGTCAGTGTCTGTTGAAATAATTACCATTGTCACTTTTTTTTCATCATTTGATAGAGTTCAGAATCAAAGAGATTGGGCTTAAATAAACCTGACAAGGCAAATGGAAATGCCATAACTCAAACAATACTCAAAATTTGACCAAGTCTTTCCGTTGAGCTTGTACAGCATACCAAACCTTAAAACTATGTGGAATGACATACTTCTTGCAAAACGCATGTATCGTAGTCCTGTTCTTTCTCATTAATAACTCTGACTGTCCTCACTTCTGAATTTACTGGAGAAAGGTACGCTACACCAAAACAAATACATTTGAAAAAGAAAGATCTGTCTGTTCACGGTGGAGTGGCAGCTGAGAGAACCACTTTCGCTGCCCCTTTCACTTGTGAAGTAGGCATACCTGATAGCACGAGACATTTTCCATAATAAGCCAAATAAGCAGGGGCAGCTACGTTTCATGCTACATTGGCTCTTGTTTATAAGGTATTCCTCCAAAATGTTCCTCTTCAGAAGGGTAAATCATTCAGGCATTTTTGCTCAGCCAATGTTTTTGTGGTGATTCCTGTTGTCATAGAGCTCTTTCCCAACAGAAAGCTGCCCAGCTCTGAATGCAGCCATTCCCTGGAACAATGCATGCAGCTTTGCAAGACTTACCATTCTCTTCCTTTCTGAGGAGGTTAGAGTTTTGCTAGCGGCCTTGTTCTTTCCAGCTCAACTGGATCGGGTTTTTGACAATAAGCCAAGTGGTAAATTTCTGAAATTTATTTCTTCCCATGTGAGGTTTACATGACAACTCTGTATTGTTTTCCCCACAGGATGTTGTAACTTTATGTCAGGCAAGGTCACGTTCCCAGAGCCATTCTTTAATTTCAATCTTCCCAAAGTTGGAGAAATGCTTTATGCCGTACCATTGACCCCTTGTATTTTTGACCAGGTTGCTTTGCAAATCATTAAATAAACAATTCTATATCAGCTGCAATCACACGTGACCCACTGGGCTTCATGAGTGAGAGGTACGACGTAGGTATTCAGCGATTAAAACCAATAAACTTCAGACACAAAGAACAGCAGATGCTGAAATCTTAAGCAAAACACAAAGTGGTGGAGTAACGCAGTGGGTCAGGCAATACCTGAGGTGGGAATAAAACATTGCCTGTCCATTTCATCCATAGCTGCTGCCTGACCCACTGAGTTACTCCGGCACTTTGTGTTTTACTCAAGCCTAGGTTAGGAACCTGAAGCTCTTTATTGCTAAGAATGAAACTACTTTGAATCAAGTGAACAGAGCAATTAGTGGGACCGTTAACTTAAAAGAAAAAAAATGGTTTCAATAAAAGCCTCATAAAGATGAGCTGCAACATTTTCTGAGATTGCAACTATGTGACAATATTGCATTCCATCCCAACTTCTCTAGGCAAAGTTCCTTTGACAGCAGTGATTCACATTGTTACAATAGGTTTAAGAAAATGTAGAGCATCATTCACTATCATGACCATCCACCATGTCCCTGAAAGCAACCTTCATTTATCCCAAGGGTGGAGCCAAACAGGTAATGTACACAAAGGTACAGCTGGAGTATTTTATGTTGTGAAAATAGCACATTTATTCTGCAGCTTACAACGGTTTGATGACCAATTTTAAACAAAGAAATCAGGTTTGGCATTTATTCAATTGAACATTTTAGAGTTCAATTTAATTATTTCATTTAGAGAATTGAACATTTTCAATTTATTCAATCTACTTCAAACACATTGATTTGTTTAGACTTTCGCAGTCCAGATTATCATTCCTCTTTTTGTAAAATAATAGCTCTTGATTCATCTGTCCATAACTTTAAGTTGTAATCCCATGAATTCACTTACTGTATATTGTTGTACTGCAGAAATATCTTTCATCAAAAGCAAGTCCTGGCCGAGAGAAACAAGTTAAGCTTGCAGACATTTCATAGCACCCGGCATGCGTTGCTGTAGGAATAGCAGCCATTTAGTAGGATCATAGCTGAACTTCAAAGGTAGAGTTGCTGCCTTACAGCCCAAGAGATCTGGGTTCGATCTTGACTCCAGGTGCTGTTTATACAGAGTTTGTGCGTTCTCCCTGTGACCGCGTTGGGTTTTTTCTGGGAGCTCTAGTTTCCTCCCATACTCCAAAAACGTACAAGTTTGTAGATTAATTGACTGTAGATTGTCCCTCATGTTTAGGATAGTGCTAGAGTATGGTGTGATTGCTGGTCGGTAGACTTGGTGGGCCAAAGGCCCTGCTTCCGCTGTACCTCTCAAGTCTACAGTCTGAAGTAAAGCACCACTTCACTTCATCTACCCTATAATATCAACAAATCTATTGACCTACATCTTGAACAACCCAGCAATGACCCTCCACTGCCTTCTTTGTTAGAGAATTCCAAAGATTCATCACCCTCTGGGTCCCATTACTGACCTGAATTTCTAGTCCTTTGTTTTGAGACTGTAACCCCCGTAGTTCTGGAAACACCTGCCAGCAGAAAATTCAATAACACATTTATCCAGTTAAGCCCAGTAAGAATGTTATAGGTTTCAATGAGATCACCTGTCACTAGACAAAAAAAGCAGAATGGAAGCAGAGATGAGGAAAAACTTTTTTAGTCAGAGAGTTGTGAATCTGTGGAATTCTCTGCCTCATAAGGCAGTGGAGGCCAATTCTCTGAATGCATTCAAGAGAGAGCTGGATAGAGCTCTTAAGGATAGCGGAATCAGGGGGTATGGGGAGAAGGCAGGAACGGGGTACTGATTGAGAATGATCAGCCATGATCACATTGAATGGCGGTGCTGGCTCGAAGGGCCGAATGGCCTCCTCCTGCACCTATTGTCTATTGTCTATTGGAACCCATCTTGTAGTCTTGGAGGTTCTTTAAAAGTATCAATGCATTTTGTTTGTTTGAAAAAAGAATGAAAATGATTACTCAGCAAGTTAAACTGCATCTCCGGAGAGGGAAACAGAATTAACATTTCAAGTCAATGACTGTTCACCAATTCCTTGCAAAAATAAAGGGTTCTTTGTGGGGTTCACTGCTAATGAACCTGAAATGTTAACTGTTTCTCCCTCCCTTGATGTCGGCTGGCCTGCTGAATATTTCCACCATTTCCAAATTTCCAGTATCTGTAGTAATCTGCTTTTGGACCGAAAGCAAGTAAAATTGTTAACACCACAGAGCTGCCATGACCTCACAGAATTCACTTTGAGATGTATATAGAAATATTATTTTTATTACATAATATGTGGCAAATATCCTAAAGTTGAGGTCATATTTATTATGCAAAGCTGATAATTCTTATGATGTTAAATGGTAAACATCTGCAATTTTTCAAATAGAGAAAAACATGAGTGCGTGTTTCTAATTCCTGGACTTTTAACAGGCTACAAAATGCCTTCGAAACACAATAATGGAGATATTTACTGTCATAGAGTTGTGCAGCATAGAAATAGGTCTTTCAGTCCACTGAACCTGCACGGCCAACATGCCTAATCTATACTAATCCTACTTGCTTGCTTTAATTCCATATCCTCTATGCTGTGCTCATTCAAGTATCTATCCAGATCCCTTTTAAATGTCACAGTTTTTGTCTCTGCCAATGTGTGCAACTTTTGATTGCATTTGCAAATCCTCAGCTAATAAATGCAGCAGGACAGGGACAATGTGCAGACATGGGCTGATGAGTGACATTCACACAACGGAAGTGTCAGGAATGATCCACTCCAAGAAGAGAGAGTCTGACACCTACCTTTGACATTCAGAGACATTACACTTGCTGAGCTCCAACCATCAAAATGCTAGGGGGCCACCACTAAACAGAATCTCAATTGGACCAGGCACCTGAATGCAGTGGAAGCAAGAGCAGGTCAGAGGCTGGGTATCCTACAGATTAAATAACCTCCTGGCAACATAAATCCTTTCAGCTGTCTGCAAGGCACAGATGCAGAGGGAGATGGTGTTCTCGACTGTTTTTGGATGAGCATGCTGTCTGCAGTGTGTAACAAGAGCCAAGAGAGTCAAGAGTGTTTGTCATATGTACCAACAATGGAATAATTAAATTCTTACTTGCAGCAACATTGAGGGCCTGTAAGCACAATTCACTTTGATAGTATATAACAAACATAAAATAACTTAACAAGCACAATACTAGTGCAAAACAAAATCCAAAGTCCTTCGTGCGACCAAACACAGTCATAGTCAGAGTCATACAGCACAGAAACAGGCCCTTTGGCCCAACTTGCCCATGTCAACCAAGATGCCCCAGCGACAATAAAGATGTCCATTGAAGTTTATAGCTAAGGTTAGTGTTGTGTAGTATTCAAGAGCCTGATGGTCATTCTTGAACTTGGTACTGTCTGCAAAATGCACTGCAGTTACTTGCCCAGCAACTCTCATATCCGCAATCCCGGCCAACAAAAATGTCAAAAGCAGTTGGCACATGGAAACGCCACCAGACTTTTCCAGTCCTTCACATTCCCTAGGTCAGAAATCCCAAATCAGTATAAGTACTGCAGTAGTTCAAGATTTTTCCCACCTTCTCAAGGACCCTATTGAACTATTTGAATAACAGCAAGGCTTTTCTGTCCCTTTAGACTTTAGAGGTACTGCACAGAAACAGGCACTTTGGCCCACCAAGCCTGCAGTGCCCAGTGATCCCCATACACTAAAACTATCCTTCACGCTTGGGAAAATTTCCAATTTTCAGAAGCCATTTAACCTACAAACCTGTACATCTTTGGAATTTGGGAGGAAACTGAAGTAGCCAGAGAAAACCCACGTGGTCACAGGGAGAACGTACAAACTCCATACAGACAGCACCCATATCCAGGATCGAACCCGGGTCTCTGCGCAGTAGGCAGCTACTCTACCATTGCACCACTCTGCTGCCCCTGGCCAAATTTATGAGTCAATCAACAAAGTCAATTCAGATTATTGATCTTCTCTTCAAAGGCCCGGTGGCACAGCGGTAGAGTTGCTGCCTTATAGAGCTTGCAGTGCCGGAGACCCGGGTTCGACCCCGACTACGGGTGCTGTCTGTACGGAGTTTGTACGATCTCCCCGTGACCTGCATGGGTTTTCTCCGAGATCTTCGGTTTCCTCTTGCCATCTAATGGCAGTGTTGCCCGGCAACAGTGGACAGATAACCTTAATTAAAATTTCAAATGCAAATGCCGCAAAGTTGGTGCATTTAATATAATGAAGCGATTCCGAAGTTAGAAGAAGTGAATATTTCTGCAATTAGTCACCTTTTACTCATTTTGTAACTTCTTCAAAGATGGTCATTCACGTGTATTTGAGGCAATAAAACTGTGATGTTTTTGTACAATTGGTGCATTGCATTACATAGTTCTTTTAATGTGTTTTCTGTAAATGGGGGCTAACAGTGTTAGTTTAACACTAATGTGTTAAGGTTGGCCTGTTTGAGATTTACTTTGCTCTCCTGGGCAGGTGCTATGCTTAGACTGGTTTCAGCTACAAAAATATTTTAATTGGCAATACCTTTTGCATTCCTAACCCAACCGACCATAGCTTCTTGCCTATTTTTAACAATAACATACCATGTCGTTTCATCAGCCATGAAAGGGGTACAGCTATGGATCAAAGCACACAGCTCTGTAAAATGCCTCTGTAACTGGTGTGTTGAGACACGCAGTTATTCAAGCCAAAGACCTCTCAGACATACCAAGAGCTCCCTCTGCATGCATAATCTGGCATTTAATAAGTGTTAAACGGCAACAGGAGGGGAAGTCGTTCCAAATCAGGGAGACACAAATTGCTCTTCTTTCAGGAAGCACATGATAGGTCATACGCATGTGCTGGTAAAGAAGCCCTTTACACACATGTTGGTGGAGCTTTCTATTGCCCAACATACAGTGTAGAAATTAAAAATGAAGCATTAATAGGAATAAAGACATTTATATCCATCAAAGAGAAGAGACATTATTTGTGCCAAATAGTCAAGTAAACAACAAAAAATAGTAGTCTAGGCTAAATATAGGAACTGTATTTCTTCTTAACAACCCAAATTTATTATCTTTCAGTTCATCTTTTGCTAAGGAAAAAGCAAAATATTAATCAGTGCACTTACTTAGAGATGCAGCACAATAATCAAATGCACAAATCAATCACAATTATGCCTTTCCATCACCCTTAATTCAATACCACTAAAGTATGCACACTTTGTTAACCTGCTACGGGAACGTAAACATTGATGGCTGGAGTGATGTATCTCTTTGAGGAACTGCTTCACATTGTCGCAGATTTGAACATAGAACATCACAAATCACAGAACAGGAACAGGCCTCTCAGCCATAAATGTCTGTGTCGAAAATGATGCCAAGCGAAAATCTTCTCATCTGCCTGCACATGATCCATACCCCTCCACTCAATGCATATCTATGCGCACATCTGAAAGCCTCTTAAATGCCACTATGATGTCTGTCTCTACCATCAACCCTGGCAGCACGTTGGAAGCACCCACAACCGTCTGTTGCCCCTCACATGTCTTTTAAATTTTGCCCCTCTCACCTTAAATCTATGCCCTCTAGTCTTTGACATTTTCACCCTGGAAAAAAGGTTCTGTCTGTCCACCCTATCTATGCCTCTCATAATGTTGTATACTTCTATCAGGTCTCCCCTCAACCTCCAGCATTCCAGTAAAAGGGGAAACTGACCAACAAGTATTTGGCAGGCAAGAATGCAAATGTGCAGACATAAACCTGGAGATTATCATGCACTGAGCTTGAAGAAAACTGTAGAATGTGCAAAACAGCAGCAGTGACATTTGATTTCTTTCACCACTGTATATGGGTATGAAGGTCCCTTATGAGGATAACTCAATTATCTTAGTTTTATTTAGATGGCTATTCAGGGAGATTGCGTGTGTCAGGAATGTTTTCCTGAATGGGTTATACAAAGGAATATTGCTAAACTGAGTTTATTCCAAAACATGCTAGGAGTGCACCGTGATAGAGAGGTAATGAGGGAGAAAGATTGCTGATAAATTATTGTTGTGCAGAGATAAAGCTGATAGAATGATTTTACGTTCCAAAACCTTGCACCATATTTAACTTTTCAACCCCATAAATCCAGCAAGACCTACACCTATATATATATTTTTAATTTGCTTTGTGAAATTTCCTGCATGCTTTTAATTTGAGAAGAGGATGACTTTCATCAGGCGCCAGCACATGAGAACTAATGGTGCTATTCAGCAAATAGAGCCATCATCCACAACAAGGAGAACATTGTATTTACAGGTAGGGAGGCTGTACTGGGTTGGAGGCATGTTAAAGTTTGTGGAGGCAACATGCTCCTGATAGATTACAATGGCATTTATACTTACAGTGGCAACGATCTTCTTTTGATTTAAAATATTTCAGCTCCACAACAAGCTGTAACTCTGCAGTTGCAGCTTGTTACTCAAGTTGTTAACCCAAAGATCAGTATGGCCACAGGGCTAGTGATCTTTGCTAAGCTAGTTTAGTTTAGTTTAGTTTAGTCTATTATCCCGTGTAACACGATACAGTGAGAAGCTTTTTGTTGCGTGTTATCCAGTCAGCAGAAAGACCATATATGATTACAATCGAGCTGTCCACAGTGTACAGGTAAAGGGAATAATGTTTAGTGCAAGATAAAGTCAAATAAAGCCTGATTAAAGATAGTCTGAGGATCCCCAATGAGGTAGATAGCAGCTCAATACTGCTCTCTAGTTATTGATAGGATGTTTCAGTTGCCTGATAACACCTGGAAAGAAACTGTCTCTGAATCTGAATCTATGGGTGTTCACACTTCGAGTGACCGGGGTGAGTGAGACCTTGATTATGCAGATGCCTTTGATGAGCCAGCATGAAATGAAAATGGAGACAATGGAAGGGAGGTTGGTTTGCGTGATGGTCTGGGTTGCGTCCATAATTCTCTACAATTTCTTGCGGTCTTGGATGGAGATGTTCCCAAACCATGCTGTGATACATCCCGATAATATGCTTTGTACAGCGCATCAGTAGAAGTTGGTGAGAGTTGTTGGGGACATGCTGAACTTCTTGCGCCTTCTAGGGAAGTAGTGGCATTGGTGTGCTTTCTTGGCCATTGCTTCGATATGGCTAGGTCCTGTCTATTATCAATCAAATGGAGAAACCCATGAGTCTGAGCTGCGGAAATGGTGAACAGATTATTTACCTCACTGAATGAAAAGATATTGGTTGTTTCTAAAGGGTTGCACAGCATCAAGCAGTAAATATTTTCTGTAATCTGAGAACAACATCAACGTGAAATGGGGAAAGATCATTGCCATTTTTGGTGACTTAAACATTCTCCCCTTCTGTTAGCATGTGTGTTACATTCACAGTCTAATACATATTAAAGGTTGGCTTCTATTTGTGAAACCCTAGATATTACAACATGAAGGACAGATTAATTGATGCTATTGTGATCTTTGCTCTTTCAAAATTGTCAGGAAATTCCAACTCTGTTCCTGTCTTATTAATCTCTCTGGCAACTGCAAGCAGTTCTGAGATTTCAGTTGTCTGCAGATGAAACACAGCAACAGGAAAAAGACTGGACTAGGGTGGGGGTGGAGGAAGAAATCAGGTGAATGAATCGGTGGTGGCACTTCAGCAAAACACAAAGTACTGGAGGGATTCAGCGAGTCGGTCAGCATGTATGGAGGGAATAGACAGACGACATTTCGGTTTGGGACACTTTGTCAGACCGAAATAGAAGAATGAAGATGCTGGTAAGGCCGCATTTAGAGTATTGTATTCAGTTCTGGGCACCATGTTATAGGAAAGATGTTGCCAAGTTGGAAAGGGTGCAGAGAAGATTTACGAGGATGATGCCAGAACTAGGGCATCTGAGCTATAGGGAGAGGTTGCGTAGACTCTTGGAGTGCGGGAGGATGAGGGGTGATCTTATAGAGGTGTATAAAATCATGAGAAGAATAGATGCACATACTCTCTTGCCCAGAGTAGGTGAATCGAGGACCATAGAACATAGGATTAAGTTGAAGGGGAAAAGATTTAATATGAATCTGAGGGGTAATTTTTTCACACAAAGGGTAGTGGGTGTATGGAACAAGCTGCCAGAGGAGGTAGTTGAGGCTGGGACTATCCCAAGTTTAAGAAACAGTTAGACATGTACATGGATAGGACAGGTTTGGAGGGATATGGACCAAATGTGGGTGAGTGGGACTAGTGTAGCTGAGACATTTTGGCCGATGTGGATAAGTTGGGCCAAAGGGCCTGTTTCCACGCTGTAGCACTCTATGACTCGATGAATGAGGGCTTTCTTTGACTGAATTTGACGAAGGGTCCCAAACCGAAATGTTGCCTAACCATTCCCTCCACAGATGCTGCCTGACCCATTGGGTTCTACCAGCGCTTTTTGTTTTGCACAAGATTTGATCGTCTGCAGTTTCTTGTGTTTCCAAATGACGGAACTTCTACAGCTCTGACTCTAATGCCTCCACTCATTGACTTTACCCTCTTCTTCACTAATTATCGCATACACCATTACAATGCATGCCATCCAGATCTGAAAATATTGAGACCCTGGCACCAGGGTATACACAGGGCCCCAGAACATTACTGAGTGAGGTGTGAGCAATCCCAGAAAATTGCCACGTTGTTCTACTGGAGACGGGGACTGCACTTTTGGCCAAGGAGTTAGTAGATTCAGATATTATTGGTTCCATCTGGAAAGGTTGGATGCTAACTTAACAGCATCCTCGCACAAAGGCATTGACATCCCCCTCCTTCGTGCGGGGTACACGGTAATAGTCATGGACAAGTGGTTTCCAATTTTTTTGAATGAAAATCCAATTTGTTCACTTTGGGTAAAACCCTCTCTTAAAGTGTTGAGGCTGTCAAAAGCCAAAACAACCAAATCGCTCTGCAGATGGGCAGCTAGCCAGCTATCCAGGGTATTTCAATTATTTTTACCTTTTATGGGTGCCACAAAACCAAATTTAGGAATGAGACTATGTTATGCTGTGTACAGAATGACAACTAATCACTTGTGCCCTCCTGGGTACCTGCCTTCTCTATGGTTCACCCGAGCTAGTGCTCTGACACATCTGTGCCAGGGGGGTGGTGGAAGCAGATACAATGGTGGCTTTTAGATAGGCATATGGACATGCAGGGAATGGAAGGACATGGATCACATGCAGGCAGAGGAGATTAGTTTAATCTGACGTCATGTCCGACACAGACATTGTGGGCCGAAGAGCCTGTTCCTGTGCTGAACCGTTCCATGTTCTATGACACAATGCTCCTCAGAAGCTAAAAGCTTTTCACTTTTCACTGCTTTTCTGCACAGAAACCGCACTACACAGCCTTTCGGTACACGTGAATATAAAGTAAACTGAAGTGAACTGAACTGAAGATGATAAGTGGATCGCTGCTGACTTTCAGTGTAAGGGGCTGGAGGTGCCCTTGCAGGATGCATTGAGCAACTCTAGCCTGGGAGATCTGGCAGAAGACTGTATCACTCAGCACCAGTAGCAGCAGGCTGATCTGGCTGGCTGACAGGTGGATGTGAGCAATTCCTCGGTTTAATGTTCCCTGGACTGAAAATGTATTGATTGAATTCCTTCTGTGACCATTGCTGATTAAAATGTTAATAGTTGCTGTTATAGCTCCCAGAAAAAAAAAAGAGCTAAATAAACTCCATGAACTTGACTTTGATCCTTGTCTCAATGTCATCATGTTTTTTTTTCTCTCTCTGTGCCTGAACTTGTTTGCTTAAGTCACCGATGTCTGTCTGTATTACATTCTATCTAATCACTGAAGCAGTGTTGATTAGGTCATTCCTCCCTTTTAGACAAATTTCCACATCCAGATAAGATTGTCTACTGAAGGGTTGACTTTAATGGAACACTTAACTCATTGTTTGTAATGGTAAATAATTGTTCTCTTTAATAGGATGGTAACATGCCTTAGACTGCGACAGAGGATTAACTGTCCTTCAGGATGGTAATACAATACTTGACTTGAAAATAGGCTTTCCTGCAAAATACAAGGATGACCTTCCTCTTCCAGAGCTAATTATCTCTCTCCCAGTGCATGTCAACACGAAACCATAATAAAAGAAAAACAAACTTTGCTATGGCCTCTGCTCTGTTTGGTCAATTCAAACCAATTCTGTGTGATGCTCATGAGCACCAACCAGCAGTGGTGAATTTTTTCAGAAACAACTCATTTTTCTTTTAATGGTATGAACTGGAATGACCATATGGATACATTTGACCTATATCCTACTGCCTTAGACAATTTTCCCTGTTATACACAACACCCTCTAATTTTCATACCATAAGTTCATGTTCATTAGTTTTAGGAGCAACATTAAGCCATTCAGCACATTAAGCCGACTCCGCCATTTAATCATGGCAGATCTATCTTTCCCTATCAATCCCATTCTCCCCACAACCATTGACATCCTTACTAATCGAGAATCTGTCAAACTCCGCCTTATAAATATCCATTGACTTGGCCTCTACAGCACAGATTCACCACCTTCTGACTAAAGAACTTCCTCCTCGTCTCCTTTTTGCAGGTAAGTCCTTTGTTTCTGAGGCTATGGCCTCTGGTCCTAGACTCTCCAACTAGTGGAAACATCCTCTCCACATCCACTCTATCTAGGCCTTTCACTATTCGATAAATTTCAATGAAGTCCCTCCTCATCCATCTAAACTCCAACGAGTACAGGCCCAATGCCATCCGCAAACTTACTAATCACATATCCTGCACTCACATCCAAGCTAGTCAATATATGAATAACGCATAACAAATGTGGCAGCTCTGATCTCTGCTGTATACCATTGAGCACAGACTTCCAATCAGTAAAGCATTCCTCCACCACTTGTTGGCTCCCACTACCAAGCAAATTTTGAATCCAGTTAACCAGTTCGCCTTGGATCCAAATGTCCTGTTGACACTCAAAGCTCTTCCTCATATAATGAGGCAGCACAGCAGTGCAGCTAGTCCAGTTGCTGCATTGCTGCTCCAGTGACCTGGGTTCATTTCTGAGCTCCAGTGTCATCTGTTTGGAGTTTGCACGTTCTCTTTTGGATTGTGTGGGATTTTCTCCGAGTGCTTTGTTTTCCTCCCACATCCCAAAAGCTTGCAGGTTGATGGGTAAATGTTGCACAGATCCATAAACAAAAGGCAGCTGTGATACCCTCAGAAGAAAAGTGGTACAGTGGCGCAGCGGCAGATTTGCTGCCTTACAGCGCCAGAGACCCGGCTTCGATCCCTGTGACCTCGTGGGTTTCCTCCAGGTGTTCCGGTTGAGTTTAGTTTAGTTTAGAGATACAGCGCGGAACAGACCCTTCAGCCCACTGAGTCCACACTGAACAGTGATCCCCGCACATGAGGTTTGTAGGTAAATTGACTTCTGTAAATTGTACCTAGTGTGTAGGATAGTGCTCGTGTTTACTGTTTCCACACTGTATCTCTCAACTCAAGAAGCAAGCAATCATAGACCATAGAGGCATAGAGTAATACAGTGTGGAAACAGGCCCTTGGGCCCAACTTGCCCACACCCGCCAACATGTCCCAGCTGCACTAGTCCCACCTGCTAGCATTTGGTCCATATCCCTCCAAACCTGTCCTATCCATGCACCTGTTTTTTAAATGTTGGGATAGTCCCTGCCTCAACTACCTCCTCTGGCAGCTTGTTCCATACATCCACCAACCTGGAGTCTGAAGACCATAAGGCAGAGTCTGGCGAGCAGGACCTAGGCAGACACCAGGGTATGCTTCTTCTCAGCATTTACAGCCTTGTCCTTCAACTGAGCAGATGGTAATGCCCTCTGCAGTATATAATCTCCCTGATAGAGAAATAAATTTCATGAGCAGCCTATAAATTGATATATATTCTGATTTTATACATGCTCTGTTGGTGTTATAAATTGTCATGTAGCTTTCTCCACATTCCAATCCATAACACCATCATAGCACATAAATAATCAGGTGGGACAGCACATAAGACATAGAATAATTCCTCAGGTGTTGTCTTGTAGGTCCACTTGTGCAGTCTTCTCCTACAGGACCTTTCCTATGTTGCCCCAGAAGGTCTCCCTTTTACTCCTTTCCGGCATTGACCTTCCTGATGAGAATGCCCAGGTGTCTTTCCCTAAAGGATTTTAGTTTAGTTTAGTTTGGAGATGCAGCGCAGAAACAGGCCCTGCGGCCCACCGAGTCGGCGCCGACCAGCGATCCCCACACATTAACGCACACACTAGGGACAATTTACACTTATACCAAGTACATGAACTCAAGCCAAATAACCTGCAAAGCTGTATGTATTTGGAGTGTGGAAGGAAACCGAAGATCTCGGAGAAAGCCCACGCAGTCAAGACAACATACAAACTCCGTACAGACATCAAACCCAGGTCTCGAGCGCTGCAAGCGCTGTAATGCAGCAACTCTACCGCTGTGCCAACGTGCCGCCCACTAAGATTAGCGTTCACTAAGTCATGGGGATCCTACTCCTCTCTGCAGCCTCTACCCCCATCGCAGCCAGAGGACAGGGCAGTGACACAGCTGGTAGAGCTTCTGCCTCACAGCTCCAGCGACCCGAGTTCAATTCTGACAGGTGGTGCTGTCAGTACGGAATTTACACGTTTTCCCTGTTTCAGCGAGGGTTACCCCAGTTTCCTCACTCATCCCAAGAGTATGTAGGCTGGTAGGTTACTTGGCCACTTTAAATTACTCCAAGCACTTCAAAGAGTGGTAGAACCTCAGGGGGAAACAATGGGAAAGAGGGGCAGAACCTAGCGGACTGGTGCTCTGATAACAACCTGTCCCTAAATACCACCAAGACCAAGGAGCTGATCATCAACTTCCGTAGGTCACATAATGGGGAATATGCCCCGATCTCTATCAACGGGGACAGCGTGGAGAGTGTGTCCAGCTTCAAGTTTCTGGGCACTCACATTTCGGAGGACCTAACATGGTCCAATAACACTGCTGCACTGGTCAAGAAGGCACAGCAACGACTGTATAAGAAAATAACTGCAGATGCTGGTACAAATCGATTTATTCACAAAATGCTGGAGTAACTCAGCAGGTCAGGCAGCATCTCAGGAGAGAAGGAATGGGTGACGTTTCGGGTCGAGACCCTTCTTCAGACTGAATCAGTCTGAAGAAGGGTCTCGACCCGAAACGTCACCCATTCCTTCTCTCCCGAGATGCTGCCTGACCTGCTGAGTTACTCCAGCATTTTGTGAATACAGCAAAGACTGTTCTACCTAAGAACACTGAAAAAGTCTGGTCTACCCCAACAACTGCTGACGACTTTCTACCGCTGCACCATAAAGAGCATCCTAACACATGGCATCCCTGTGTGGTACCTCAGCTGCACAGAGGCAGAAAGGAAAGCTCTACAGCGGGTAGTCCATAGAGCTCAGAGGACCATCGGAACACAGCTACCAGACTTGGAGGGCATCTACAACACACGATGCCTCAGAAAAGCCACCAGCATCCACAAAGACTCTTCACACCCCTGCAACAGTCTGTTCGAACTCCTTCCATCGGGCAGACGATACAAGGTCTTCTACGCCCGCACCTCCAGACTCAGGAACAGCTTCATCCCCAGGGCCATAGCTGTTATGAACCGGTCCTGCTGAGCCGGATGGTCACAATGCATAGTGATCCGGCACAGATCAACTTGCACTTTATCCTGTCTAAAACTGTTACAATTGTTTTGTTGGGATGCTGTTGTCTAAATTAATTAAATTATTGCATCGTATGGGAGGCGCATTCCCAATCTCGTTGTACCCCTGGGTACAATGACAATAAAGATATATTGTATTGTATTGTATTGTATTGAATAAAATGGATGGAACTAGTGTAAAAATGATCTTGGTCCGCATAGATTCTGGGGCCAAGCGACCTGTTTCTGTCCTGTATCTCACTATGACTCTCTATGACTGTCTGCTTTGGGGTGTGCAACTTTGAAGACTATCACCTGCCTTTTACTGGCCGCATAAGAAATTGTTGGAGGTTGACTGATGCCACCATGAATCGAACAGGTCTCTTTCTAGCCCATGTTTCTGGATGCAAACCCTGTTCACAACAAAAGTTGTTTCGGACAATTTCACAACTTTTGCTGCAGACCATATTCATGTGAGTGCGAAACACTCCAATGGATCAACACAACAAAAATAAGTTCAGTTCAGGAAAGAACTGCAGATGCTGACTTAAATCGAAGGTAGACACAAAATGCTGGAGTAACTCAGCGGGACAGGCAGCATCCCTGGAGAGAAGGAACGGGTGACATTTCGGGTCGAGACCCTTCTTCAGACTTCATTCTGATGCTGCCTGTCCCGCTGAGTTACTCCAGCATTTTGTGTCTACCATAAGTTTAGTTTAGTTTAGTTTAGTTTAGAGATACAGAGTAAAAACAGGCCCTTCAGCTCCACCGAGTCCGCGCCGACCAGTGAGCTCCATACACTAGCACCATCCTACACACATGGGACAATTTACAATCTTTACTGAAGCCAATTAACCTACAAACCTGTACGTCTTTGGAGTGTGAACGGATACCGGAGCACCGGCGGAAAACCCACGTGGTGACAGGTAGAACATACACACTCCGTAAAGACAGCACCTGTGGTCAGGATCGAACCCGGGTCTCTGGCCCTGCAAGGCACAAGCACTACAGCTGTGCCACTATGAAACCAAGTTGCTGAGCATATATGTTTCTATTACTATATATCTAAGACTAAAGAGGGAATTTATTTTTACATTCAGACATTCTAAAGGAACCTTCAGTCAGTTTTGCAAGTGTGAATTAACATACAATGGTCCTTCTGTGTAATGTTGCTGCAGTGTTTCTTGTGCTACATGCCAGCACAAAGTGCATTTCTGCAGATGCGCAATGCAAAAAAATGTTATTTTCTTCTTGATTTTGAGCCAACACTAATGAATATAACTATGACACATCTTTAGAGGAATGTTAGCAGGTTTTAGGGAGGATTGCCATGTAAAATAACAGATTATTGCAAATGAATACTATCGAAACAGTGAGTTCTCCAATTAAATATACAGACTTCTAGACATTGTGTAGTGTTTTTGTTCGCACATAAAAGCAGTTTTATGTATATTAAATCACACTCACACTCTGGGTCAATTGGCAACAATTGAGAAATTAGCCTGGAAATTTCCAATCTCAAATCACCTCAGCACATCTCACATTTGCCCAGCAATATGTTCAATGATATCTCTCAGTGATTAGCGCTTATCTTGAGAAAAACTGATTGTTTGTATTTTGACCTATGACCTGCATTTATAACTCATCAAAAGTAACCAAGGAATAACCTGTTAGCAGATTAGCAGGGAGACACATTTTAAAGGGCCCTCGCTGTTCCATCAATGCACTCCTCTCTGAATCTGTCTACTTTAGTATTTATTGTTCAACTTCTTTCAAGTAAATTTGACAATAGACAATAGACAATAGAAAATAGGTGCAGGAGAAGGCCATTCGGCCCTTCGAGCCAGCACCGCCATTCAATGTGATCATGGCAGATCATTCTCAATCAGTACCCCGTTCCTGCCTTCTCCCCATGCCCCCTGACTCCGCTATCCTTAAGAGCTCTATCTAGCTCTCTCTTGAATGTATTCAGAGAATTGGCCTCCACTGCCCTCTGAGGCAGAGAATTCCACAGATTCACAACTCTCTGACTTAAAAAAGTTTTTCCTCATCTCTGTTCTAAATGGCCTACCCCTTATTCTTAAACTGTGGCCCCTGCTGGGTATCTGTTAAACTTTAGAGTCTTCCTGCAAGAGGCACAGCAAAGGATGATCCCGCAGTCTTGACCAGAGAAATGAGCCGATTGCCACATAATGGCGGTGGGGCCAGTTGACATCTGCATCGAGAATAGCATGAGGATGAACTGTATCCCTCCTCCCCCACATATTTCTCACCTCCAAGACAATTTCTTTACAGTTGCACTCATGGCCACCTATATTTTTAGGTATATGAAAACCTTCCCACGTATCATAATGTCAATGACACTGAAGATTTAATCTTCACAGGCAGCTGTTATTGGGAACGATGTAGATAAAGTCTTAATGCACAGATCAGGCTGAAAATAATTCCAATGATTTTTACCAACTTTTATATTTTCTGCAGGTCACCCAGCTGGCTGCAAGGCTAAATGTTACATCCAGCTGGAGCACCAAAAAAACTGAATTCCAATTTCTAGGCAAGAAAATGTAGTCATAAGTGCCTAATCAGGGAGCAGCCAGAAAATTTTATAAACTGGTTTATTGCCACTTCACCAGTGCCAATGAGACCAATGTGGAAAGCACAGTCTACATACAACTACAGTCAGATTCAGCATCTAGTGCATTGATTCAGGCTCTTCCACGCATTCTGGATTAGGGCCATTGCATGTATAAATAGGATTGCTTCACAATGAGGCCCTTTTACAAGCCCATTATACATATACGCACCATGCACTCTATGTGTAACAATCCAACTCGCTCAATTTCCACTGACTCCCATCAAGAATTTGCCTGCTTTTATTGTTTGTTGAGCCGGTCCATATGAATTCAGTAGAGTCAGAATCATAGAGCCCAGGAACGGCGTTAGCCCAACTCGTCCATGCAAACATGATGCCCCATCTGAGCTAGTCCTATTTGTCCACATTTGGCCCATATTCCTCTAAACCTTTCCTATCCATGTACAAGTCCAAATGGTTTTCCAATGTTGTTATTAAACCTGCCTCAACTACCTCCTCTGGCAGCTCATTCCGTATACCCACCACCCTCTGAGTGAAAACATTGCCCACCTAGGCAGACTGTCAGTTGCCAGGCTTGTTGTTTAAAATCTTCTCAGTGAAGGAGAGATTTAATAAATTTGCTTGAGAGCTTTAATGGGCAAATCTCAGCAAGAATGAGGGAATCAAACACAGTTCCTTTGATGAGAATTACCAAAGGGGGAAAAAATATTAGGTCATTCAGTTCCAGCACGGTTGGTCCTGGATTAGTCTCCTCGTTCACTGTCCGGGAAATCAGAAAACACCGAAGATAGACACAAGTGCGTGAAGGTGAAATATAGGAGGTCCTTCCTTCCCGCTGCTGTGAGACTGCATAACCAGCACTGCTCCCAGCAGACGAGTCAACAATAACAGCTAAGAACACACAGAAAACTGATGACAATTTATGTATCTTTTATTTATTTATAATGAATGATCTTTTGCTCTCTTGCTATCCGCTTTGCTGCCCGGTGTGGGACGAATAAAGGAATATATTATTATTATTATTATTATTAATGATAGATACAACAACAAATGCAAAGCAGCAGAACGGTGCAAGGATTGTAGTGTAATCTGAAGCAGTGTGAAAGCAACTGATGTGCAGAAACAGAACGATACAATCAGATAGAGTTACGCGTGAGAGTAAGTACGTGGCAACTCTTCTGGGAATGGGGTAAGAAAGAGGTGATTTGGTTCAGGTGTCTGAAAGTAGTGGGGAAGAAGCTGTGGTTAAGTCAAAAGTATATTTATTCATAGGTCATAGGGGCAGAAGTTGGCTATTCGGCCCATCGACTCTACTCTGCTATTCAATAGGCTGATCTATTTTTACCATTCTCCTGCCTTCTCCCCCTAACCCCTAACAACCTTACCAATCAAGCATTCATCAATCTCCACCTTAAAAGCACCTAATGACTTGGCCTCCACGGCCGTCTGTGACAATGGATTCCACAGATTCACCACCCTCTCTCTGACTATAGTCGGGACATCTGAGCTTTCTAGCCACTGTATCTTTTTCTGGAAAGTAGAAGAGAGAAATGGGAAAGGCCAGGGTAGCAGGAATCCTTGGCGATACTTCCAGCCTTCCTGGTGCAACGCAACATGAAATTGGACTGGATGGAAGGAAACAATGAGCCCCTAATGGACTGTTGTTCTCAACTAACTGGCCAACCATTCTCCACATGGTGGATCACAGATCATTGCAATAGGCAAGTTTCGCTGCACATCCACACTCACTCCAGGCTGGGATGATGATACACATAACAGTAACACGACAAAGCATACGCAACCCTTGGCAAGGTATTAATTAATGCAGAGGAATGACGAGCTATGTCAGGCACGCGTAGCTGTGAGCTGAGCCTTTCACAGAGTCAAGAAAGCAGCTGGAGATCAAAACACTTGTTGACAGATTAGTCTGCCAAAGCTTTAGTCTTTCCACTGTTACTGTGTTCCCATATTTGTATCAATGGCAGATGGCAAGAAATTTCAGAAACCTATCGCCATTCGAAGATTTAAACTCTTGTTAATAATAATGAGTTTTACGAGCTATGGCATGGGAAAGTTGATTCTCAACAAGAAGTAGTTAAATTGAAGGGAGCATACTGATGTGCTGCTACTTATAGAGCATTTCACTCACCGATCCTTCCCTAAACCTCTCCCAACCCAACTCTCAAACCAACATTCTTGTGAGAGTTAAAATTCAGCAAAGGTGCTGGAGTAACTCAGCAGGTCAGGTCTGGAGTATATGGATAGGTAACGTTTCAGGTTTCGGTAGCGCAGCGGTAGAGTTGCTGCTTTACAGCGAATGCAGCGCCGGAGACTCAGGTTCGATCCTGACTACGGGTGCTGCACTGTAAGGAGTTTGTACGTTCTCCCCGTGACCTGCGTGGGTTTTCTCCGAGATCTTCGGTTTCCTCCCACACTCCAAAGACGTACAGGTATGTAGGTTAATTGGCTGGGTAAATGTAAAAAAAATTGTCCCTAGTGGGTGTAGGATAGTGTTAATATACGGGGATCGCTGGGCGGCACGGACTTGGAGGGCCGAAAAGGCCTGTTTCCGGCTGTATATATATGATATGATATGATATGAGACCCTTCTTCTGACTGCATTCTTTGTTTGAACAGTGTGAGGGTTTACTCTCAAACAAAGACAGATGACATCCCCTGGTAAGATTCTGGCCAATATGCCAGCGATCACTACACCTGAGCGGTCACGGGTGTGAGTTGGGGAAGTAATGGAATTCCAGTCCTCAGCTCTTCCAGAGAGGAAAGCAAAGAACGTCATATTGTGAAAAAAAGTGAAACTGATCTCACCAAAAAAATAAAACAAATTATGTTCACTCTGTCTCTTTGGCACATTAATGTACCCAAAGAATGTGATTGTTTCAAGTGAAGTACATTCCCAGAGACTAAACACAGATTGGAGCACTTTCATTCATTCCACAAGCGTAACCTTGAGCTACCAATCTCCAGATATTTTAATTCTCCATCTCACTCCCACACTGAACTCTCTATCCTCACCCTCATATTCAACTCCCCAGAAGCTTGAAGGGCAGCATCTCATCTTTCGTTTAGGCACTTTGCAACCTTCTGAAGCCTCGTTCAAAAATTTCAGATCATTATCACTATTTTTTCAGACAGCAGCTGTTGGCAATGATTCTGCTCTTGATATGTGCATTTCGTCCTGAACCATAGTTCATTTTCTTGTCTCATTGACATTTCTCGTTCCCCTGGACCTTCATCCCTTTTGTTATTCAACCTCGCTCCCTCCATCCTATTGCAAACCTTGTGTAGGAAGGAACTGCAGACGCTGGTTTAAACCAAAGATAGTCACAAAAAGCTGGAGTAACTCAGCAGGAATTGCAACACTTTCCTTCAATTATTTCATTCCAGACCTCCCCAAAAACCATCTCTCCCTGACCCTCTCCTTTCTCGAAACCAGTTACATCTTAACATTTCTCTGTTCTGATGGGAAGTCTTAAGTTGGAAACATCTTCAAATTCTATGCATCCTGCTCAGAATTTCCAATAATTGCCATTTTAATTTCAGTATTTCAAGTTTAGTTGAAGTGCATAAAATGTTCCATGCATTGATAAAGGAAAAAAAAAGTGGCAATTATTGCTTTAGACTTTAGATGTTAGACTTTAGAGATACAGTGTGGAATAAGCCCTTTGGCCCACCGACCAGCGATCACCCCATATACTAACCTACACACAATAGGGACAATTTTACAACTTATCAAAGCCAAATAACCTACAAACCTGTACTATTTGAAGTGTATGAGAAAAAACCTAAGCGGTCACAGAGAACATAAACTCCGTATAGACACACCCATAGTCAGGATCGAACCTGGGTCTCAGGTGCTGGAAGGAAGCAACTCTACCGCTGCATCAATATGCCGCTGATGTGAGTATTGGCCTTTATAAGATCAGAGGATACACAGAGCGACACATGAGCAGAACATGCTGCAAACTCAAAGTAGATGGCCTGAGGGCTGACCTGAGGAGAGAACTGCTAGGATTACAGCTCTCATCTGCAGCCTTCAATGGAACTGGATGTATTGTTAATGGAGAGGGAACCCAGCTGAAAAAAGCCACTATAGTCAGGTTTGATTTCAGTCTGTTGCGTGACCTGGCAACTGATTTTCTGCATAATAACAGGATATTGGAGTACTATTTATCTGCCATCCAGACACTATAATGTAAACAGCATCAAGTAACACTCTGGATGTCCTCAATGAACAAATGCTATGTCCTTAATAAGGCCAAATGAACCAAAGTAATATCTCTTGGCTTCACATGCCAAAGAAAACAGTACAATTTTTATTATCTTTAGTATAACATTTGACACAAGACCCATAAAGGACTGTGGTGTCCACTAAGTTTTGAATACTACAACATTAATACTACAAGTTTTGGTACCACTAAGTACAGAATTACAGGATAAGGAATGGTTACAAAACATAAGGAGGCCATTTGGCTTATCAAATCAATGCTAGCTCCACACAACAGCCATCCATTTAGTCCCACTCTGCCACCCTCTTCCAAAACTAGGCACATTCCTAACAGATATTTAACCCGCTCCTTGGCAAATGCTATTAATGAATTTGCAACCAATATTACTACTGACAGTCTATTCTAGACCCTAACCACTTGTTGCATAAAATAGTTGTCCCTTGCATTACTTTTGGTTCTTTTGCCATTTAGCTTCATTCAGTTATTGACCATGAGAACACTTTCTCTCCCTCTGCTCTGTTTAGATTCTTCAAGATTTCACGCACCATTATCTAAACTCCTCGCAGCTTCCTTGGTTTCAGCTAGATATGCCCCAGCTTCTCCAATCTATCCACATTTCTAACTTGCCTCCACTCAGATATCAAATTGGTAAATTGCTTCTGCACCCTCTCTCAAATCTTCACATCTTTCCTCATGCTTTCCAGAACTGGACACAATATACAGTTGTAGTGAAAACTGTTATATAAAGGGTTATCATGACTTCCATTCTCTTACAATCTATGCTTCATTACCCAGGCCAGTTATTTTCCAATGAATTATGCAGATATATCTCCAACGTCTCAAATCTGGGATACGTGGTCTCTTCTCATTGAAATACTGCACATATCTTACCATTAGTTTTCATCTGATACTGTACATAGCCGTTCCTTTCCTCCAGCTTGTATATATCTTATAGTGTCAAAGTCAATCCATATTAGTCAGGAAATGGTGTTAGGTAAACTGTTGGGACTGAAGGCAGATAAATCCCCAGGGCCTGATGGTCTGCATCCCAGAGTACTCAAGGAGGTGGCCCTAGAAATTGCAGATGTATTGGTGATCATTTTCCAATGTTCTTTTTTTTTAATGTTATGGTCTCTTGATTCTGGATCAGTTCCTGTGGACTGGAGGGTAGCCAATGTTACTCTACCTTTTAAGAAAGGAGGGAGAGAGAAAACGGGGATTTAAAGACCAGTTAGCCTTACATCGGTAGTGGGGAAGATGTTTGAGTTGATTATTAAAGATGTTATAGCAGCGCATTTGGAAAGCAGTGACAGGATCGGTCAAAGTCAGCATGGATTTGTGAAGGGGAAATCATGTTTGACTAATCTTTTGGAATTTTTTGAGGATGTAACAAGTAGAATGGATAAGGGTCAACCAGTGGATGTGGTGTATCTGGAATTTCAAAAAGCCTTTGACAAGGTCCCACACAAGAGATTAGTGTACAAAATTAGAGCACATTTTGTACTAGGGGTAAGGTATTGACATGGATAGAGAACTGGTTGGCAGACAGGAAGCAAAGAACAAGAATTAACGAGTCCTTTCAGAATGGCAGGCAGTGATTAGTGGGGTGCCACAAGGCTCGGTGCTGGGACCCCAGTTATTTACAATATATATTAACGATTTAGACGAGGGAATTAGATGTGGCATCTCTATGTTTGCGGATGACACAAAGCTGGGTGGCAGCGTGAACTGCGAGGCGGATGCCATGAGGTTGCAGGGTGACGGATAGGTTGGGTGAGCGGGCAGATGCATGGCAGATGCAGTATAATGTGGATAAATGTGAGGTTATCCACTTTGGTGGCAAGAACAGGAAGGAAAATTATTATCTGAATGGTGTCAGATTAGGTAAAGGGGACACGCAACGGGACCTGTGTGTGCTTGTACATCAGTCACTGAAAGTAAGCATGCAGGTACAGCAGGCAGTGAAGGAAGCTAATGGCATGTTGGCCTTCATTGCAAAAGGATTTGAGTTGAGGAGGAAGGAGGTCTTACTGCAGTTGTACGGGGCCCTGGTGAGACCGAACCTGGTATTGTGTGCAATTTTGGTCTCCTAACTTGAGGAAGGACATTATTGCTATTGAGGGAGTGCAGCGTAGGTTCACCAGATTAATTCCGGGGATGGCGGGACTGACATATGATGAAAGAATGGGTCGACTGGACTTGTATCACTGGAATTTAGAAAGATGAGAGGGAATTTTATAGAAACATATAAAGTTCTTAAAGGATTGGACAGGGTAGATGCAGGAAAAATGTTCCCGATGTTGGGAACAGTTTAAGAAAAAGTAGTAGGCCATTTAGGACTGAGATGAGGAAAGATTTCTGCACACAGAGAGTTGTGAATCTGTGTAATTCTCTGCCACAGAAGGCAGTGGAGGCCAATTTACTGGATGTTTTCAAGAGAGAGTTAGATATGACTCTGAGGGCTAAAGGGATGTGGAGAAAAAGCAGGAACGGGGTACTGATTTTAGATGATCAGTCATGATCATATTGAATGGTGGTGCTGGCTCGAAGGGCCAAATGGCCTACTCCTGCCCCTATTTTTCTGTGTTTCTGTTTCTATGTTTCTAAGTGTTATAGAGCTCAGAAACATGTTCTTTGACCCACCATGCCTATGCTGACCAATCAGAACCCACTTGTACTGATCCCATTTACCAGCACCTGGTTTGGTAATCTGCTTTGGCGATTGAAATGCTCATCCCTTTGCTTTTAAACTTAGTGAAAGTCTTTGCCTCCACCACCGCCTCAAGTGCTGCATTCCAGTTGAGTGATTATGTCCAGATTTTAACCCACAGGCCGGGTTTTGTGAGATTTTTTGAGGATTGGACATCCTGAGGAATAGGATTTGTAAACCTACAATTTTTAACTGTGGAACTTATCTTTAAGCTTCTGCCCAAGGCTAGCTTGAATGACAGGCTAGAAGCTTGTAAATGAGAAAAATTTCAGTGCAGTACAAAGGTGCAGGCAAAGAGATCAGTGCTGATAATAGAGATTGAGGAAAAATAATCCCAAAAAAAGGAAAGATTCCTGATTGCAAATAGGCCTTAATTGTAGGCAGCAGAGTTCCTATTCTGCCTTTGGAGATTGGAGATTGGGTGAAATCAGATGCTTTTTTGGGGAGAGTTTGATTCAATAGTTGCTGGCCCAGAGAATAATACGAAAAAAATTATAAATTGACTTTGAACAAGCATAACTTTCAGCTCCAGGGATCAATTGATTTTCCGTGTCCAAAACAGTAATAATGCAATAATAACCCGAGGCTTAAAGTATAATTTGTTTTTGTTAAATGTGGAAATGCTGTGTGAAAGCAAATTGAAAATGAATAATTAAAAGTGCCAAGGAAATGACTTCAAGTTGCTGTGTGTAAAAATTGCAATTATACACCACTATTAATGTGGAGAGACAACGTACCAAATGGCATTTCAAACTGAAAATCATGATACTAAAATTAACAAAGAAGAGATCGTTGAATATGCTAACTAAGACCTTGGGCATAGAGGTGTGTTTTATGTGATATCTTAAAGGAAAAGGATGGTGGTGAAGAGATAGAAGTGCTTAGAGAGTGAATTCCACGGCTCAGTGTCCAGGAGATCAAATGTCAAGCATCTGTTAGTGAGATATGCAAATAGCTGAAACTGGAGCATTCTCAGTATTTTCAGAGGTTGGAGGCCAGAGTAGAGGTTACGGAAATAAGGAGAGGCAAGATTGGGAGTGGATTTAGACACAAGAATTAGTTGTTTTTTTAAATTGCAGACATTTAGGTGTTTGGAACTGATTTATGTGACCAAGTTTCCCCTGTACACTAATTTCTGTGAATGTGGATGTGCAGTAAATGGAGTGATGGAATGCAGATAAGAGTTGGTCTTGGCATTGTGTTCGGCACAGGCATTGTGGGCCGAAGGTCCTGTTCCTGTGTTTAACATCCGATGTTCTACGTTCTATGTCCTATCTCTAACCGGAGCAGAGAAACTGATGTGCAAATGTAAACGAGCAGCTAAATTTAAGATCAGGTGCCTTGTGAGAAATGCTTTGACCCACTAGTACACCTTACTTCGATCTATTAATTTGGTTTAGGTCGGTCTGTTCTGGTCGATTTTGAGTCTTGAGCTTGCGACTGTTGATAGAAAGTGAATTCAAGGGAAGTATACAATTGCTGCTGACTAAAGTTACAATCAAAGCATTATTCCTTTTACAACCAGTTCATTCAATGTTTCAATGGTTCCTTATTGTTACGTATGCACTGCACAGTGAAATTTGTTTCGTATAGCTCACATATGCACAAGTCGCCACATTTTGGCACCATTTATAAAAGTCCAAAGTCCGGTCCACGTGCTCAATGTACAGGTGTGGCTCCCGATCCAGGTAAGCCCCAGGTAAGCCCCAGGTAAGCCCCAGGTAAGCCCCAGGCCACTGCATGGCCTCCTCCGTCGCCGTCGACCGGCTTAGCCAGCAAATTGACGTCCCTCTAATAATAATAATAATAATAATAATAATACATTTAATTTATTTAGCGCTTTTCAGGAAACTCAAAGACGCTTTACAGAGCAAACAAGACATAAAAACAAACAAACAAACAAAAGATTTGTCCAGACGGAGAAGCGGCGAACAAACAGCGCCAGCGTCCTCTCACGTCAGGGTCCGGCGTAAATGATTGACAATAAACAATAAACAGTAAATGGTTGACAATAAACAATAAAGAACACAAGACACACAATTACAATTTAACACAGACAACCATCACAGTGATTGCTCCAGGCACACCCTCACTGTGATGGAAGGCAAAGAAAAGTCTTATCTCCTCCTCACTCTTCTCCCGTGGTCAAGCAGTCAAATTGCTGCCTCGAGGCGATCGAAGCTCCCAACTTTTGAAGCCCCCGCCGGGCAATGGAAGGTCCCAGGCCGAGCCGAGCAGGCCGATGAAGATCCTAAGCCCCCACCGGATGATGGAAAGTGCCGCGGCCGAGCCACGCAGGGCCTCGCGATTCGGGGCGGTCGAAGCTGCTACGGCTGGAGCTCCCGAAAGCCGGTCGCCAGCCAGGGACCTGCGTGCTCCCAATGTTGCGGTCTGCAGGGCCCACGGCCGAAGCCTCCGAGATGGTAAGTCCAGGCCCTGCGACCGGAGTCTTCAAGGTCGATCCCAGCTGGAGGCCGCCGACTCCACGATGTTAGGCCGTAGCACGAACGGAGATACGACACGGAAAAGGTCACATCTCCGTTGAGGAGGAGATTTAGAAAAAAGGTTTCCCCCACCCCCCCACCACCCCCCACATATATAGAGCTAAAAATAGGTCAATACATACATTTAAACGGTAACAATAGACAAAGACAAAAAAAACAGAGAGACTGCTGGTGAGCCGCAGCCGCAAGGCGCAGCCACGCCCCTTATTTTCTACTTGCCCGAGCAACTCTGTGTCCCGGGGGCACCTCCTGCAGCCGACCTTGAAGATGCTGGAGGCAATACCTCGATCCCTCTCCTACTGGCCCACTCCTCATGTCTGGCATCGGCAGTGGCCCCTTCCACCTCGACTCTTCGGTCTTCGGGGCTGGGCTCAGTGGCTTCCGAGCTTCCCCCTTGCAGGAAGTGGTCTTGCCCGGTCCAGCCAGGTATGTATAAAGTACCTCAATTAATAGGTCAGGTCATGCCGACGTGGCCCACAGCCCATATCTGCAGGCTAACAACCCTGCACCTAGTTGGGAGCTTCACCACAGCAGCTGCCCCACCAATTGGAGCAGTCCACAAGCAGTGACTAGTCCTCAGGTGGTGGACGCTCAGAACGTTCTCCTGCTCCACTTTCAGGGCCTTTTGGATTCTCATGCCATCAAGGGCCTTTTCAACAGTTCAGGAAAAACACTTAAAACCAGGTAAAATAGACTTAAGTAATGAAAAGAATTAAAACCCATCTCATTATTTTTTACAAACTTTGAACTGATTTAAATTCATTGAAATATTTCCATTAATTAAAGTAAAAAAGAACAAAGAAAAAACACGTACCATCAGTTAGCTTTCCACCCAGGTCACTGACTGGCCTTGCAGGTACTCCAGCATGGCTGGCAGATGCATAAACAAAGCACATTCAGATCCTCAACTTACTATGACTGAGCTCTGCCTCTTCACTCAATGGTGGGTCTACTTGAATGGCCTCTTGATTCTCAGAACCTACTACTTAGTGCAAACTGGAATGAGAACAGAAGCCAGAATGCTTCAATTTAAGAAGCCGCCTGATAAGAAAAATGTAATTATATTTGCAGATGAATTATGACTAATACATAAAACAACACAAACTGCTGGAGTAACTCAGCAGGTCAGTCAGCATCCCTGGAGAACATGGAGAGGTGCCGTTTCGGGACAAAACCCTTTCTCAGACTGAACCTGTAGTTCTTTGTTCCTACTTTATGGCTACAACTTTGTGTTCAGCCCTTCGGGAAATCTCCAGTGTTGTTAATGATTCTCCCCACAATGAGAGAGGAGGAAGGTTGTAAAGCAGCAATCGGCTTCACTGGATGACTCCGCATCAGCCATTATATTCCCGACGGATCAAGCAGAAGAGGCCAGCACTCCAATTATTGTATGTGGGTGACAAAGTTGGCAAACATTGGAGAATGATATAATTACTGAGACAATAGAGAAAGAATCATAGAATCATAGAAACATAGAAAATAGGTGCAGGAGTAGGCCATTCGGCCCTTTGAGCCAGAACCGCCATTCAATATGATCATGGCTGATCATCCAAAATCAGTACCTCGTTCCTGCTTTCTCCCCATATCCCTTGATTCCATTAGCCCTAAGAGCCAAATCTTATTCTCTCTTGAAAACATCCAGTGAATTGGCCTCCACAGCCGAAAATTCCGCAGATTCACAACTCTCTGGGTGAAAAAGTTTCTCCTCATCTCAGTCCTAAATGGCCTACCCCTTATTCTTAAACTCTGACCTCTGATTCTAGAGTCCCCCAACATGGGGGACACTTTTCCTGCATCTAGTCTGTCCAATCCTTTAAGAATTTTATATGTTTCTATAAGATCCCCTCTCATCCTTCTAAACTGAAACAGAAATGTTTGTGGGTGCATTTCTTCAATGGGTTTTATTGAAAGCAATTGTGATTCTTTGCTGGCCTCTTGCTCAAGCTAGAGGCAGAATATTGTATTGGGCCGTTTCTCCTCTCATGTGTGACCTCTTTGTGATCTGGTAATGGAGACCCCGTTCCTTCTTCTTTGGCATCTGCTCCTGGACTTTCTGAATTGCAAAGTATGCAACGTGCTACATGCAATAATAATTCCTTTATGAATGCTTTGTATAGTATAACTACTTAAGTACAAGATTTTACTCATGAGAGTCAAGTGCCACATTTTTGGGATATTAATCTTTCACTGAGTACCACCTGTTGCGAAGATTCATTGTGTGCTGCCTGATCCTGGAATGTAAAAAGGCATTGGAAAAACATCATTTTTCACCACCTTTTAGATTCAATATCCATGCACAGCATTGCTCTTTATATCCATCCCTTTTCCCCTGTTTTTCTCCGCATTCCTTTATTCTGGGTGAGAAAGTAGGGATAAGGCGTTTTTATACAATTTCTTATTTTGGCAGGGAGCTCCATCCCCCGAGAGACTCAAGCAAATGTATGTGCTGTTTTCCAACCACAATAGTCAGAGAATTACGTCCAGCACACTCCTAAATTTCATTGGCAAGTAAAAGTTGAGAAACTATCTCTAATTTTTATTTCAGTATTCAATGAATAATGTATGGAAGGACTGAGAAGGCTAGGGTATATACAATGAATGGTGGACTTTACTAAGTTCAGAGGAGCAGAGGATCTTGGTGTGTATATTAGAGGAAATACACAAAATGCTGGAGTAACTCAGCTAGTCAGCCAGCATCATTGAAGATCATGGATAAGTGATGTTTCTGGTAGGGACACTCCACAGACCCAGGACCACGTTATGGCTCCCGATCCATGTTCTCCAGGGATGTTGCCTGACCCGCTGAGTTACTCCAACATTTTGTGTCTTTCCCTGGTAAAGCAGCATCTGTAGTTCCTTGTGTCTACACTAGGTGTATATCCCTAGATATACTCTAGATAGACCTAGAAAGATCTCATGGATTCCTGAGGCAAAAGCACAAGTGGATAAGGTTGGTAAAATGGTACATAAATGTCTGGCTTCGTTAGCTTGGACGCAGAATATAAGAGGTGAAGGGATAAAACATTTCTTAGACCGCAAACAAAAAGAGAAAATGCTGGAAATATTCAGCAGATCAGGCCGCATCCGTGGGAAGAGAAACACAGTCAATGTTGTCAGGTCAGAGACTCTTGTCAGAACATTTGTTATGTGCATTTCTGGTAGCCATACTATAGGCAGGATACAATGGCGCTGGAAAGGGTGCAGAGGAGATTCATCAGGATGTTGCCTGGGAGGATATGTTTCATCTATGAGGAGAGATTGGAAAGATTGGATTTGTTTTCCTTAGAGCAGAAAAAGCTGAGGGGGGTATCCAAAGTTATGAGGGGCTTACATAGCTTGGATAGTGTACAACTGTTTCCTTATAAAATGTAACTAGAGGGTGTAGGCTAGAGATTCGAAGTAAGAAATTTCGAGGCAATTTAAAGATATATTTTTTCACCAAGAAGCTTGTTGACACATGTCACGTACTGCCTGAGTTGTTGGTGGAGGCAGGAATTCCTACCATATTTTGGGATTGTTGAAATGCCAAGACACAGAGGTCTACTGGTCAAGTGCTGGAAAATTGAATCGTGTGGATAGTTGTTTGATGGCCTGCATGGCCATTGATTGGAAGATCATCCTGAAAACTGCCTCTTTGGCACACCGGGTCCATGAACATCATTGACCACCCATTCACACTAGTTTTATGTTATTCCGCTTTCTCGTCCATTCCTGATGCACTAGTGGTAATTTTACAAAGGCCAATTAACCTATGAATCTGCACATCTTTGGGGTATGGGAAGAAACTAGAGCTTAGTCACCAGGAGAATGTGCAAATTCTACACAGACAGCACCCAAGGTCTGGATCAAACCCAGGTCTCTGGCACTGTAAGGCAGCAGCTCTTCTATGTTATCCACTTTGCATCCCCCTGCACACAAAGGACTATTTTATAGAGGCCAATTAACCTACAAACTCGCACATCTTTGAGATGTAGTAGGAAACCCACGTGGTCACATAGAGAACATGCAAATTCCACACAGACAGCATCCGAGGTCAGGGTAGAAACCGGGTCACAGGCACTGTGAGGCGGCAGCTCAATCAACAGGACTGAAGGTCATATGTGTAGGAAAATAACTGCAGCTGCTGGTACAAATCGAAGGTATCACAAAATGCTGGAGTAACTCAGCAGGTCAGGCAGCTTGTAGGAGAGAGGGAATGGGTGACGTCACCCATTCCCTCTCTCCTAGATGCTGCCTGACCTGCTGAGTTACTCCAGCATTTTGTGATACCTTTGGATTGAAGGTCATGTTTCTTGCTGGGTGTTTCGATGTTTTACGAATCTAAGGTCCTTGTTTCCCAGAGGGAAGCATGAATGCAGAGTTTCTGCGTTGCTTGGTTATATCCCAGCTCTTCACTCAGACAGTTTCTATCACAGGTCATGCTTGGCTCACCTGGTTTCATGGAGCCGTAGAATCATAGAAATATTCAGCATGGTGTCAATCTATGCAAATTTAATTTGCCCACCATTTTTCTACTCTTTTCCTACCTAAGTAGCTGTTCAAATGTCTTTTAAACTTTGCAAAACTTTGCTCTCACAACTTCCTCAGGCCGCACATTACAAATATTCAACACAATCTGTGTGAAAAACAAATGCATACCTGATGGCACATTCCCCATGCAAAGCAAGTGGAGAGCATTGCCGGGAAGAAGGAACAGGAACCTGAAAACTGTAATATCCAGGTTCAGGAACAGCTTCTTCCCCACAGCCATTAGGCTATTAAACACTACAACCTCAAACAAGCTCTGAACTACAATAAACTATTATTATTGTTATCATTGTTATTATTGCACTATTATTTGATTTTTGTGTGTACGCATGTGTGTGTGCGTATGTGTATATGTATATATATGTATATATATGTTATATATGTGTATGTATATATATACGTGTATATATATATATATATGTGTGTGTGTGTGTGTGTGTGTGTATGTGTTGTGTGTGTGTGCGTGTGTGTGTGTATGTGTGTGTGTAGGTGTGTGTGTGTGTCTGTGTGTGTGTGTGTCTGTGTGTGTGTGTACTTGTGAGTGTGTGTATACCTGTATATACACACTGATCTTTTTTTTCTCTCTCGTTTATTACATTGTTTACAGTGTACTGTGTTTACATATTCTGTTGTGCTGCAGCAAGTAAGAATTTCATTGTTCTATCTGGAACATATGACAAAAAAAACACTCTTGACTATTGACTCATTTGGGCACCCTGACCCCAATCCTGTTTACAAGCTATCACCTATCACCCAACTCACAACCTGCTACCCAGCCCATTCTCTGCTTTTCTCCCAAGTCCGTGGGACCCACCAGGAGCTGGCTACGGCTCAAACACTACCTGATTTTTTTTTTCAAATGTGCTGCACATGGAGCTGCACTCAAAGGAAAGCCTTAACCTTGCCTCATAAATGCCACTGCATTTGCTACTGACAGACCATAATTATAAAGAGTCTGTTGCCTGCTGTGAAAGAAACAATTAAAGTGCTTGTATTAGCAGTGATGAACTTAGAGGTCCTTGGCATCATCGAGTTCTTATAACAACTTAGGACTTTAAGAAAACACTATCAAATGGGTGATATCAACTCATCATATCTCCCAATGATCTGTAGTAGAATCTAGAAATAATATTTAAAAGAGGAAAAATGTAATGCACAATATTAAATAGAGTTTAGACGTTAGAATTTGAAGATGCAGTGCGGAAACAGGCCCTTCGACACTATCTTATACACTGGGGACAAATTACAATTTTACCGAAGCCAACTAACCTATAAACCTGGGCGTCTTTGGAGTGTGGGAGTACCCAGAGAAAACCCACGCAGTCACAGGGTGAATGTACAAACTCCATACAGACAGCACCTGTAGTAAGAATCGAACCCGGGTCTCTGGCGCTGTAGGACAGCAACTCTACTGCTGTGGCACTGTGCCACCCCATACCAGATACCTGTCATCCCATTTAAGCTTCATCCTGTCAATGTTCACCGTAATGTGTGTAACTGAAAACTGCTATTCTAGATATGGCGAGAATATAACTTTTTAAATGGATTAACTGTCACAAATAAGTTGGTGAGAGTATTGATATGATGATTCCACTAATATATGTAACCATACATACACCAAGATTTGTTATTTTAATTATAAGAGGCATCTATAATGGTTGCACATTATCTCTGATCGGCATAGATTTGGTGGTCAAACAATTGGTTTAAAATGATATCGTACACTGAAACCACATCGACTTTACATCTTCCAGTGAGTGTGACCATGACCCATTCAGTGGAAGGGATTACATTTGGAAAGGGTTAAGCCATCAGACAGGTACAGCAAAGTCTGAACGTGACTAAGCAAATTCCTGATCATTATAAACTCGGCACAAGCATGCCATTTGTCTCCTCAGTTCACAATTCGTCAGCTTTCTAGGCCGGCATACAACGAACAAGTCTTCAGTGTAACAGAGAACTCGTTGCTTGCAGGAGTAATCAATCAAAAACCTGTTATAACATTACCATTAAAGGGCAGGACAACAAATGAATTGGACAGATGGAGTACTGTGCACTCTCAGCAATTCATTTTTTTTTTACCTACCACAACTTGAGGGCAGTTTGTGACACATATTACATATCATTTAATGGTCAAAAGCTTCCACTGTGTGTTCCCATTTCCCTATAGTCCTATTTATACCCTATAATTGGCTGTCTTGAATACACAACGTTTGCTGCTGTCTTTTAACATATAGGAATGATTTGAAAACTATTACGAGGTCTGAGTTTCTCCTCTTTGCATTTTGTGGTTACCTTTGAGAACTTTATCAAAACGAAACGTGTGTGTGTGTGTGGCATGTTTTGTATATGAGATTGCGAGCATTCACTCTTTCAGGATCAATGAAACTTTAGATCCAATTTTACATCCATTGTCTCATGAGAAGGAAAATTGAGATGTAATGCTTTTATAACCCTGCTCCTGCCAATATCTAGGTTGTTACCATTTTAATAGCTTCTGCAAAACTGGTACCCCAGGCTATCACAGAAATTCAGATGACTTTATAAGATAATGCAAGTAATCCGCAGAGTGTTTGTTTTATATGTCTTTAATTAAGCAAATATAGGATGCTGGCGTTAATAGGAAGGGTAACATTTATTGCTCTAGATTCAGGGATAGTTTTTTTTCCCAGCTGTCATCAGGCAACTGAACAGTCAGCTAGAGCACAGTCCTGACCTCCCATCTACCTCTGAACAAGGGTCTCGACCCGAAACGTCACCCATTCCTTCTCTCCAGAGATGCTGCCTGTCCCACTGAGTTACTCCAGCATTTTGTGTCTACCTCCCATCTACCTCACTGGAGACCTTTGAACTATCTTTATCCCACTTTATCTTGCACTTTATCCTTCATCTGTACACCATGGGCAGCTTGATTATATTCATGTATAGTCTTTTCTTTGACTAGAAGGGTACACCTCGGTACACATGACAATAATAAACTAAAATAACAACAAAAAAAACCATTATTGTTCATTCTAATTATCCTTAATCAAAAAAGGACACAACGTCCTGACCTGAAACGTCACCAATCCATGTTCTACAGAGATGCTGCCTGACCCACTGAGTTACTCCATCCCGTTGTGTCATTTTGTGTAAACCAGCATCTGCAGTTCCTTGATTCTACTGTCCTTAATCAAAGCAGTCCTTTGGATGAAGGTATTGCCATAGTTCTCTTCAAAAGAAAGTTATAGAATTTTGACACAGTGACGATGAAAAAAATGCCAAAATCTTTCCAAGTCAAGATAGTTTATAGGTTGGAGAGGAACTTTCAGATGGTGAAGTTCACCTAACAATATTTGTGATATTGAGCAGTCTACCCAGCAAAGCTAATTGGGTCACTGCTGGTCACTAACAACATAGTCAATTTAAAGTTTAAAGCGAATTATAATGTGACTGGAAAGTATCAGTGCATAAAAATTGCCCCAATCCTGCTCAACAATTCCCAAACATCTGTGAGCACCCCACCTACATTTAATCTATCTGCACCGGCAAAATCAATGGTCATCCGCTTGAAGGGCAGAGTGCTTATTCAAAGAACATGAAAACACATTCCCTTTCAATACGTCATCCAACAGACATTTCGAAAAGCTTACTTTTTCAAGAAACTGGCAACTAATAATGAGAAAATCTGAAGAAGGGTCCCCACCCAAAATGTTGCTTATCCATTCTTTCCAGAGATGCTGCCCGACCCGCTGAGTTACTCCAGAACATTGTGTTTTGTTAAGAACGCTTTGTTTGCTACCTGCCTCTTTGTTTTGTTCGCTATCTGCCTCTTATGTAGACCAAACTGACTTTGTCATGGCAAGAAATTAAATTAATTACCCTGAATATAAATTTGTGACAAGAAGAAAAAAATAACTATGTAAACTTGTGGGAATATTGCTAGTTGTTTCACTTGAAGGACTGTTCAAAATGCAGGGACAAAAAAAGCCAAGTAATTAAAATGAAAAGCAGAAAACAAATTGCCGTAAGGGGCTGAGCAGTGTATAGGCGGGGGAGAGCATCGTTCAGGTTGAGACACAGTATCAGGACTGAACATAGAGAGGGAGTGGTGAGACAGGGGCCGGTAAGTGATGGGTGGACTGAGCTGGGGTGAAGAAATGGTGGACAGATAAAGCAGGTAGGAAAAGGGGATGGCTGGAATGGGAGACACATGCAGGTGGGTGATAAGTAGAAGCAAAGGGAAAAATAAAGGCAGTTTGAGCCAGGTGGGGGGAAGGGAGGGTGAAGGTGAAGACAGCTGCTGGGGGGTGATACGTGGGAACACAAAGGCCACCAGTATTGGGATCTGATGAGTAAAGAAGGTGATAAAGGGAACCAAGAGGGGAGAGGTGAAGGCCAGATGGAACCAGGTGGAGGAGGGGATCCAGTGGTAAAAGGTAAGGGTAGTAGGTGGATGGAACCAGGTGGGGAGGGGATGGAGATCTGTGTGAGTACTGAACGTTGTTTGACTTGAAGGATTGTTCAAAAGGAATAATTTACAATTTTACCCAAGCCAATTAACCTACAAACCTGTACGTCTTTGGAATGTGGGAGGAAACCGGAGCTCCCGGAGAACACCCATGCGGTCACGGGGAGAACTTACAAACTCCGTATAGACAGCGCCCGTAGGCAGGATTGAACCTGGGTCTCTGGCGCTTTTTGGCACCAACTCAACCGCTGCACCACCGTGCCGCCGTAAGGGGCTGCCATGCAAGGCCTTATTGTAATAACAACCATAACATATCAAGGCAATGATTTAGTGCAGAAATGCAGAGATGTTAAGGAAGGAGGGCAGATAGTGGCTGCACACAAGATGAACTGAAGATTTCCCAGTGAGCTGATGCAACTTCAGTGGACTGATAGACTGAAGAACTCACATAGATTTGGAAATATAAATTTGCGTATCATTTATCAATCAGGAGATTCCTTCCCCCGGCTGGGTTACGTAAAGGGGTAGAACATCGGTCCAAGGTGAGTTGGATGAATGCAATATCCTTCTCTTGTGTTCACTATTAGTAGCGAGTGCTGAATAAGCGATGCATTCACAGCATGCCACATCCACTCTCATATCCTTTGCAGGTTAGAGGTCATCAACAGCTATTTCCTGCACATTACACTCCGTTAACTCATTCACTACATAATGCCATTGGGAACAAATGTAGTAAAGCCATCTGGTATCCTCCTGGAAGCACATCTGAAGCAGAGACCGGAGTTGCTCCAGCTTTTTGTCTCTATCTTCGGGCGATATGATGTGTTCAGCAACTTAATCAGAGAATAAAAGACCATTACAAATTACTCTTGCAATAAAGCACACAGAAGCTTTTACGTACATGTTTTACAAGCAATATTTGTGATACCCTGCACTCAAGCCATCAGTCGAAATCCTGTCCACACTTCTTATAATGACAGTCATATGATTTATAAGATTGTGTGCTTTTGGCAAAGCTCATTGATATTAGCACCACGAGGCAACTTGGGAGATCAGGTAGCTCAGACCTGGCAGTACCAAGGGTCATATCTAGAAGTTGTTTGAACCGGGCTGCAAGTTTCATAAGGTCAAAAAGTCATAAGGACTGGGAATAGAATTAGGCCATTCAGCCCATCAAGTCTACTTCACCATTCAATCGTGGCTGATCTATCTCCCTCCTAGCCCCATTCTTCTGCCTTCTCCCCATAACCTCTGACATCCGTACTAATCAAGAATCTATCTATCCAGAGAAAATTAGATGAACATTCGAATTAGGAGCAGAAATTAGATGTCCAGTGACTTGAGCCTGCTCTGCTATTCAATGAAATCATATTTAATCTGATTGTAACTCCTGATCTAACTCCTGATAGAAGTATATAAAATTATAAGAGGCAAAGATAGGGGAGGCAGTCAGAACTTTTATCCCAGGGCGGAAATGTCAAGGAATAGAGGGCATATCTTTACGGTGAGAGGGGCAAAGTTTAATGAAGATGCGCAGGGTGAGTTTAGTTACCATAAACCTTCAGGTAGCAATAATTCAGAAAAACAGCTTGAGTTTTCCAGCAGGACCTATTTGTATAATGGCATTAAAGAGGCTTTAATATAAGCAAATGGATATGCAGGGAATGGAGGGATGTGAATTAAATATAGGCAGAGGAAATTAATGTAATCAAACTTTAAGCAAACGTCAGTTTGCGGAGTGAGCCGGTCAAGGTTGACGGAGGATGCCTTGCAGCAGTCGGGGCTTATTTGGATTGGGAGCCACTCCAGTACATCGAGCACTTTGGACTTTTTGTGAATGGCGCCAAAATATAATAACTCGTGCATGTGTGATCTATGCAGAAAGCATTTCACTGTGCACTGCTCACGTGACAATAAAGCCGCATAAAATTGGCATCATGCTTGGCCGGACATTGTGGGTGGAGGGGCCTGCTCCTAAGCTGTACTGCTCGATATTCTATGTAAACACAATTCAGCATTCCCACCCACCCCAGTTAAAGTTGGTCCCTTTGCATCGACAGAGAAATATGCCAGGGACACTGAATAAAGGACCCTGACATCAGGCAGCACTGTGAAAAGAGGTCTAGGTCTAAGTCTATTTGGGAATTTCTAGGTTTACAAATCATTGAGAACTCATTGCAGGAGTAGTTGAAAACTGAGAGACGTTGCTCAGATTTGACAGTAAAATAGAAATTTGGGGATGAAGAAATCTGGAGTCTCCTGCAGATAGGAATCAAGGGTAGGAGAAGTTGCTGGGATAAGAGCATGGTTTATTTGGCAATGTAGGCAGTGCAATGTGGCCTCCTCACAGCTCCTATGTCCCAGGTTCGATTCTAACCTCTGGCTCAGTCTTTGAGGAATTAGCACTCTACAAGATTAAATCAAGTTTCTTTTAAAGAAAAACATGTATATTCCAATAAAGTAAGGAAAGATATCGATTGATGCCTAGATAGAAGCTCTAGAAATTCTGCAATTTGCAATTGATTGCATGCACAAATATTGTCAATCACATAAGAAATAGGAGCAGAATTAGGCCCTCTGACCCGTGGAGCCTCCTCCAGCATTTATCATTATAGCTTATTTTCTCTCCTAGCTCCATTTTCCTGCACTTTATCTCTTAATGCCCTCAATATTCCGGATGCTCTCAAGCACTGTTTTGAATGAACTCAATGACTGAGCCTCAACAGTCCACCAAGATAGAATTTCCCAAATATTCACCACTCTCAGACGGCAGAAATTTCTCATTTCTGTCCCAAATTAATACTCCCTTTTTCTGAAACTGTAACTCATGGTCTTCAACTCCTGAGTCAAAAGAATCATACTTGCTGCATGCAAACAAACTGCAGGAGGAACTCAGCGAGTCAAGCAGCATCTGTGGAGGGAAACGGACAATCGACGTTTCAGGTCGGAACCCTACATCTGGACTGAAGACGAGCCTCAGCTTGATATATTAATCCACCCATATTGCCCCCTTAGATTCCATTTGTCTTGCTGAGGTCCTTCAGCAATTTCTTATATGCTCCAAATTTCAGCATCTGCAGTCTCTTGTAAATCCTTTCTGCATCCATCCACCCATCTGCTGAAATTTTCAAGATCTCCTCTCATGCTTACAAACTCAGGAGAACACTGGCGAAATCTACTAAATCTCTCCTCATATAGCAAATTTCCATGTCAGGAACCAGTCTAGTGAATCTTCATGCACTCCATCCAGAGAATGATATGATATTTGACCAAAGCTGCATACAGTATTCCAATTCTTATTGCTTTATCTTAGCCTGAGAATATTTAGTTTAGTTTAGTTTATTGTCACGTGTACCGAGGTACAGTGAAAAGCTTTTGCTGCCTCCGAACCTGTCAGTGAAAAGACTAATAATGATTACAATCGACCCATTTACAGTGTACAGATACATGATAAAGGGAATAATGTTCCGTGCAAGATAAAGTTCTGTGAAGTCTGATTAAGGATAGTCCCAATGTCTCTAGTGAGGTAGATGATAGCTCCGGACTGCTCTCTTGCTGTTGATAGGATGGTTCATTTGCCTGATAACAGCTAGGAAGAAACTGTCCCTGAATCTGGAGGTGTGTGTTTTTACACTTCTATACCTCTTGCCTGATGGGAGAGGGGAGACTAGAGAGTGACCAGGTTGAGATTCATACTTGATTATGCCGGTGGCCTTGCCAAGGCAGCGTGAAGTGTAAATGGAGTCAATGGAAGGGAAGTTGGTTTGTGTGATGATCTGTGCTGCGTCCACAATTCTCTGCAATTTATTGCAGTCTTGGAGTGGAGCTGTTCCCAAATCATGCTGTGATGCATCCCAATGTCCAGCTGAAGCTAAGCTTTTGGGAGTGCATAACCGTTTTATCTGATGGCATTGTAAAAAATAATAACTATTTCAAAGAGAACCACAGCATAGGAACAGGATTTTCGGCCCATCAAACCTGCATCACCAATCAAGCTCTCATTTTTACATTAATCCTTACTGAATCCGTACCGGGCGGCACGGTAGCGCAGCGGTAGAGTTGCTGCTTTACAGCGAATGCAGCGCCGGAGACTCAGGTTCGATCCTGACTACGGGTGCTGCACTGTAAGGAGTTTGTACGTTCTCCCCGTGACCTGCGTGGGTTTTCTCCGAGATCTTCGGTTTCCTCCCACACTCCAAAGACGTACAGGTATGTAGGTTAATTGGCTGGGTAAATGTAAAAATTGTCCCTAGTGGGTGTAGGATAGTGTTAATGTACGGGGATCACTGGGCGGCACGGACTTGGAGGGCCGAAAAGGCCCGTTTCCGGCTGTATATATATGATATGATATATGATATGAAAGAGTTGTATTTTCTCCATTAATTCCCCCTTAAATTCTACAAGCTTTCTATATGCCAGGAGCAACTGACAATGACCGATTAACTGATCAACCAGAATGTCCTTTGTCTTCTGGCAGAAAACCAGTGCATGAGGAGGAAATCCACACAGGGTCACAGGAAGAACAGGAAAACTCCTCACGGACAGTGCCGGAGATCAGGATTCAACCCTGGATCACTAGGGTTGTGGCAAAAGCTCTACTCACTGTGCCACTATGACTTTACCTTAACCCCAATTTCAGATTAGACTTATTTTCTGAAAACAATTGTTGAGGGCACAGGAAAACAGAATGGAAATTGAAGACAGAGTAATTTACATAGTTAATTTTTAAATATGGGAACTTTTAGAGTTCAGTTTAGAGATACAGCAGAGGAACGGGCCCAGCTAGTCCAGACAGACCATTGATTGCCCATTCACAATAGTTTTATGTGATTCCACTTTCTCATCCATTCTCTCACACAAGGGGCAATTTACAGAAGCCAATTAACCTAAAAACCTGCATGTCTTAGGGATATGGGAGGAAACCGGAGCACCCGGAGGAAACACATGCAGTCACAGGGAAAACATACAAACTCCACACAACCAACACCTGAAATCAGGATCAAACCCATGTCTCTGGTGTTGTAAGGCAACAGCTCTATCAGCTCTGCCAATGTGCCATCCAACTTAAAGAAATGACAATAGGAAGTAAGATTAATGGATAGATAGCAATGGTAATAGCAGGTTAATGGCAAAAAGAACCAAAGTAAAGTTAATATGCAGGTCCAAGAGAGAATAAGTTGCATGAAAACAGATAAATAACAAGACAAGGGTGTGGAGTAATGGAATTTCTCCCCTAAGTGCTAGCATGGACTCAATGGGCCAAATGCCTTCTTCCGTTCATAAGGTGAGATAAAAGGCAGAATAATGTTTCCCAAGCTGCTGAGGATTGCTTTCTGCAGTCTTTCCTCTTCTTTCCTAAGAGATGCAGGCAGTAACAGCAATAAGCCCCGCTCACCCCAGATATAACTACTTCCTCTGCAGATCAGCAGCACTTAGCAGCAGGGGTGAGAGACAAGCAAATAACTACTTGGTCCCGCTGAAGTTCTAGCAGAATACTGACCAGCCCTCTGAATAAAAAGTAATTTTCTCTGGTTAATTCTTTAAAGTGATTTGATAGAATCCAGAACTTCCCAGTGTAATTGTCATTTAAATTGCACAATTTATTCCTGTAATTTTAACACAAATAGAAGTAATATATCGATGTATTAATTTCAAAACTCAATGCCCACATACAACTGACTGAATTAATTAAAATTGTCACAGAAGTTTCACAGGCACGAAAACATAAATAGCAGATTTATGCCTAAGTGATCCTTAGGGATAAGCATATTCATTATGACGTCTTTCAAATGACTTAATTACCACATTCTCCACACAAAAAGTGGCACCATGTATTAACAAAACATTTTTGTCAGTTCTGTCCCTTAATAATGGGTTAATTGACAAATAACTACTAAAACACCAATTTATTAACCTACTGATTAATTAGCAGTATAAAATGCAATTAATTTAACAGCAAATAAGCTGCTTCATCATTAAAATAGCCATTTTATAATGAACACTAAATGTTTGCAGCTGTTACTGCAGAAAGTCATTCCGCTATCTTTTCATGGATCACTCAAGTTACTGCACAAGGTCTTCGAAGTTAAAATGGCAACAAAACCATTACATTTTTAATTAATAGACAAGTCAATGAGTCAATAATAAAGTACAAAAATCATCACGTAATCAGAAATTCAAAGCAAATTTATGTAAGAAAATACAAGGTCCCATTTCATCATGCGAATAATACTAACAATAAACATGTCCAATAAACAGATCATAGCAAATGTTATTTCCTTTCATCTTCACCTGACAGTAATATTGCAGCTATAATACAGCTTTCAGTTATGCTATTGAAGCCTTTCTACAAAATTACCTTTAATGCTAAGATTTGAGGGAGTACTTGTTATCTGGCAGAACATGCAAGCACATGTTACACATAAAAAATAATGCAATGCAGCATATATCCTCCCACCATTTCATAAAGGCTGCCAACTGTGGAAAATACAAAGTCTCTGTAATTACAGCAGAGGATATTAACCAAACAATGGTCTGGTACATTTGTGCAAGTTCTTCTGCAGGTGAACTTAACAACAAAAACTAATTTCATTTCAACCAAAGAAATTAAATGGAATTTACAACAAATTCAAACTTTTTATTGCATTATTCTGAGTCCTGATTTTTTAGCTTATTAGTTGAATATAAACAGTAGAAAAGCAATGCACATCATTTAGATCAGTAAAAATGTCTATCAATTCATGGTAACCCATGTACTTCCCATACATTAGCAATGGACGTAATGCTATCATAATTAGAACAAGCAAATATAGCAGTACAGAAAAAAATAATCTCCTTATTTTCCATATTATGAGAATTCTTTCATGAACTTGAGTACATTATTTACCACCATACAAAGCAAACGATGGACAGTTGGCAGTGACAGGGACTGAGAAATAGAAAAAAAAAAAAAACAGAGAGGCTGGGAAACATATTTACCTGGAGAGACAAGGAACAGCAGATTCTGGCTTATGAAAGTGCTGGAGTAATGCAATGGGTCAGTCAGCATCACTGGAGGGCATGGATAAGTGATGTTTCGGTTTGGGACCATTCTTCAGATGAATGCATTTAATTAATCGCCAACCAGATGGTGAATTCTTCATTGCTCTCTTAGACTAATACAATACATCTTTTTAGTTCTAAAGATGTTTAATTGGTGGCAACCCTCAGATCAAGACATGGAAACCAGTGCAAATTTGGAAGGCAGGGCAGACAGCTGAAGACATCCAACTTACTGCAGTCAATGAGTTTCTGTTATACTTCACAACCTCAACCTAATGCAAGGAGTTTGTCAAAGGAGTCTACATGTAAACTGATGGTGGAGACAAATGCTTAACAAGAGCTGGCTACATGCAGGACCAAAAACTATTCCATTCAATTTAACATCTTGGCAGCGTTCAGGAAGGCTCCTGCTTGAGGAACAAATGCCACCATGAAATGATTGAATAGAAAACCAATGTAGATTAACAACACAGAGTCACGGAGTAACTGATTAAGCATATCTGCATGAGCTGGTTTACAGCAGGGAAGCAAAAATGATGTTACAGATCCACAGACATAATCCAGAGCACAGTTTAAGTCAAGCCTCACAGCATTGCCCATCATCCACCCGAAACAAAGCAACCCATTACATTAGTATCTCTCAGGGGGACAATGATATCTCCTTTCCCCTTTCTATGAGTTCCAATCATCACATTGAATAACATTCCCAGACCTTCTAATCTACTTTACAATCTAACTGTTGGTGGAATGTCCAAAATATGGACCTAAGTCAAAGTAGGTCCATCTTTTAAATTTTTCATTCTTCAACTTTGTTTTCTCCCTGCGGGTTTTTGAAGATTCTTAGATCTCTTGCTGAACTTCTTGTCCTTTTAAGCCCTCAGGCAACACCCCCTGCACTCACCAGCAGAGAAATCTTTCCAGTGCCCCACCCACCACCACGCACCAAATAGCTCCTATGGATCCCACTCCACCTTTAATTCTTGGCCTTAACCAACCAACTGTATTCTCCTATAATTTCCACTTTCCTTAAGATGCTCATCTGCCTTCCCTCTCCCCCATCTTGACCTTGATTTTACACATTTCCTCCAATACAGGGTGGCGCGGTGGCACAGCGATAGAGTTGCTGGCTCACAGCGCCAGAGACCCGGGTTCCATCCTGACTACAGGTGCTGTCTGCTTGGAGTTTGTACATTCTCCCTGTGATCGCTTGGGTTTTCCCAGGGTGCTCTGGTTTCCTCCCACAGTCCAAAGACGTACAAGTTTGTGGGTAAATTTGGCTTCTGTAAATAGTAAATTGTCCCTAGGGTGTAGGATAATGTTGGTGTGCAGGGATCGCTGGTCAGCGTGGACTCAATGGGCCGAAGGGCCTGTTCCCTCACCGTATCTCTAAACTAAACTAAACATACTTCCTGCATCATCCTCACTCTCTGTATATCAGAAGATTGCACCCAAAGGCCTTTCCTCCCCAACACCTTGTAAATTGTGCAGTGTTCAGAATTGGTGCCTTGGGGTCCTTTTGTACAACTGGTATAGCATCTTTCATGGTGCTCACTTTGGGTAAAATCCTTTGCAGGTCTTGGTTTTAAAAGTACAGACATAATAGGAATGAATTGACCAACCGGCTCATTAAATCTTAAGTTGTTTGAGGCCTCATGACTGAGCACCTCCTGCTTGGCGGCCACCTTGAAACACTTGGAAGAAGAAACAAAGCAGAACTAAGAAACCAAGACTAGCAAGACGAAAAAACCCTGAAAAAAAATGTCTTCATCTCCATCATGTAGTTGATAACAATCCAGAAGGCCATATTGACCATACTTATTTTAACTGCTGCATAAATTACCTTTCTCCATCCCCAGCCCAAGAACAGCACCTCCTTTTTGAAGGCATACAGGATCAGTATGCAATGCAAGCTGACAAGATAGTTGAGAGTTGTCCCTGGTAATGAACTGCCCAATGTCCTTTATGACTCTCCAATTGCATAGTTTATATGCATGACCTGGATATTCATCAATTCTTCTAACTGAAACTGCTTATGTTTAAGCTCTGTAATTCAACCTTTTTTTATCATACAAAATATCATTGTGAAGCCCTCCAAGTGAATGCTGATTCAGTATGTCTGAATACCTAAGGTTCTGTAAGATGGTCATCATTCTTGTGGCAGTACTCGGAAACTCTTCCAATGCCACTATACCATCCACAATAAGAAGGGACCAAACCTAGAAGCAATACTCCAGATGGGGTTTGACCATAGACTTACAGGGGAACAGAATGGTGCCTTTTGATTTGTGCTGAAAGGTTTTACTTATATAACCCAATACCCTGTATATTTTGGCTACAGCTTCTCGGCAATGGTCATGAACCTTGAGTGATCCTTTCACAATAACACTTAGATTCTTTACAGACGGAGTCCAGAGTTGGGAACTCATTCACCTCAGTTCAAATAATTAAATAATGTTTTCCCTCGTCTCTGACATTAACATATGGGGTAAACATGTGATGAGCGCTTGACAGCACTGGGCCTGTACTCGCTGGAGTTTCGAAGAATGAGGGGGGACCTCATTGAAACATACCAAATAGTGGAAGGCTTGAATGGAGTGGATGTGGGGAGGATGTTTCCACTAGTGGAAGAGTCTAGGACTAGAGGTCTTGGTCTCAGAATTAAAGGACGTTCCTTTAGGAAGGAGATGAGAAGGAATTTCTTTAGTCAGAGGGTGGTGAATCTATGGAATTCTTTGCCATAGAAAGCTGTGGAGGCCAAGTCAATGGATATTTTTAAGGCAGAGATAAATAGATTCTTGATTAGTAAGGGTGTCAGGAGTTATGGCAGGAGAATGGGGTTAGGAGGGAGTGATAAATCAGCCATGATTGAATGGTGTAGACTTGATAGGCCAAATGGCCTAGTTCTGCTTTAATCACTTGTGACCTTATTATTTATTCTTGGGATGTGGATATCTCAAGAAAAAGTGGCAGGATGTGGCCTGAGCTTTCCTGACCTTGTGGTCCACCTTCTCTAACTGCTATGATGGTACAATAAAACGACATGGGTTCCCAGGCTACATAAATTGGGGTGTAATTTATCACCAGGCATGTTGGTCTGAATCTTAAATAGAGATTTGGACAGGCGAGATTAAAGCCATAGAAACATTGAAAAAGGAGCCTATGTGAGCCATTTCGCCCTTCAAACTCATTCAATATGATCACACCTAACCCACTACAATTTTCCTACCGTCTCCCCATGACACTGGATGTCCTTTATGATTAAATTTAACTCCTAACTAACTAAATCTAACTCCTTAAGTAACTTCAACTATCTTCCTCCACCTTGGTTCTATGGTAAAGAATTCTGCAGGTTCACTATCTGTGAGTGAAGACATTATTCCATATATCAGTCTTATATGTCTTCCCTTAATATTCTGGGACTGAGACCCCTTGTTTAAGCCTCCAGCTGGGGAATTATATCTTCCCCATATCTAGTCTGCGCAGTCCTGTTGGAATTTTGTATTTTTCAGTTATATCTCCTCTCATTTTTCTAAACTCTGAATACAGCCTTAGTTCACCCAATCACTCCTCATAGAACAGTGCTGTCACTCCGAGAATCAATCTGGTGAACTTTTGGTGCAAGCCATCTGTGATAAGTGTTGATAATTGATTTCTTTCCATGGATGACATAGGAAAATAGATCTGATGAAAGGTCATTGACCTAAAATATTAACCTTGCTGGAATTTCCATGATTTTCTTTTTTTTTTAAATGTCAGATTTTCAGTATCTGCGGCATTCTACTTTAGATTTGTGATCCAGGGGTTTTTTAAACAATAATCCAACAGCCTATTTGTTCTGGGATCAAATTTTCCTTTCCTAATTTTCTCTAACCACAATTTAAATTCTTAAACCATTGCAGTTGGATTTGGACTCCATGCCTCTAGATTTTTTTTTACCCCATGCCTCGAGATTATTAATTCCACAGCTGTAACTATTGTATCCATTATCTGAATGTTACAAAAACAGTAACTAAAATTCTTCAATCTAGTTGTTCAGCAGGGGATTAAATCTTTCTCAAGGGTTTTGCTATTGCTTCCATTTTACTGTTCTTGTATTAAGCGATGCACATTTGATTGAGTTCTGACCTACTTTTTTAAAATCTTCAATAATTAGGTCTTTTTTGGATAGATCAATATTGAGGAACAGATTAAGGTATCCAAAATGTTACCATGTTGTTTTGAAGCGAACGAGACTCGTCCCACCCCAGTCATTCCTTCTTCTCCCTGCTCCCATCCAGCAGAAAGTACAGAAGTTTGAAAGCACACATTACCAAAGTCAGGAACAGCTTCCTCCCCACCATTATCAGGCTTCTGAATGGTCCTTCCATAAAGTCAAGTTCTGTTCGATTCACCTCTACTCGATTGAGGATATTGGACTTTGTATAAGTGAAAGGATGCGCTACAATGCTGAAAACTATATTCTGCACTTTGTATCTTCCCCCTTTGCTCTATCTATTGTATTTGAGATTGAACTATGTATGCTATAACTGATCTATTTGGACAATGTGTAAAATAAAGTTTTTTATAGAACCTGTAACAATAATAAACCTAACCCTAAGAAAGATCAGTATTGCTGCTCCACAATGAGTAACAAAGTATTATTAGCGTTATACTATGTTCAACAATGTGAATCCCCCTCCCCCATCCACATTCATGATAAGAGATGCACTTTCAACTTCTACCCATAAGAAACAGGACACCATTGAGAGATATGGACCAAGTTCATTTACTAAATCTACACCAGTCGAAACTCAGTTGATGATGAATATCCCTGCAACAGCCTTATGTTTTTTCTCTTAAAAATTGCAGCTTGGTTTTATTGTTCACTTTTAGTGACAAAATTATAATTTTTGTCCTTTGCCCACATTTTTGATGAAATTTCCCGCGCCGCGGTAAGAAAAAAATCTAAATTTATCTATAAGGAGCAACAGAAAAAAATTGGTCCTGTAATTGAGATCTTTGCTAATTTGATTTTATGGTTTTTTGAGTTGCAGCCAAGGTACAGACCACCCAATGTGAACAACTCCTCATTCAACAACACTATATCATCATGCTTGAAATGTTTGAATGCCATAAATTTGAGTTTGGTTATCAAATATACCATTATAGCTAAGTGGTTTGCATCTGTAAATGGCTTCAGTGTGCAAAAATGAATGAATTCAACTCTAGTGAATTTTCTGCATTTGGCCTTACATCAGCTTTGATGGTTCCAGATGCATTCCGTAGATTTGTCAAGGAAACTCCTGCTGATGTGTTTATCAGCAATCATCCAGTTTACAGTACTGGAACAGGCTCTTGGGTCCACAATGTTCATGCCAAATGCCAAAGGAGTTAAACTAATCTCCTCTGCCTGCACGTGAACCATATCCCTCCATTCCCTGCATATCCATGTGCTTATCCAAAAGCCTCTTAAATCCCACTTTCACCACAGTCTCAACCACAGTCCCTGGCCTCAACCACAGTCCCTGGCAGCACTTTCCAAGTACCCACCACCCTCGGGGTGAAAAAGATTCCCTGCACATCTTCTTTAAACTTTACCACCCTCACCCAAAGGCTATACCCTCTCGTCTTTGACATTTCCACGCTGGGAAAAAGGCTCTGACAATCTACCCTATTCATACCCCTCATCATTTTATATACTTCTATCACATCACTCCACAGCCTCTGATGCTCCAGAGGAATCAATCCAAGTTGATCCAATCTCAGTTCTATAGTCATAGAGATACTGCGTGGAAACAGGCCCTTTCACCCAACAAATCTGTGCTAACCATTGACCATCCATTTACACCAATCGTACATTAATCCTGGTCTTTAGATTTTCCATACCATTTCATGAACTCCCTTCATATTCTACCACTCTCCTACACTAGAGGCGATGCAAAGTGTGCGAGTAACTCAGCGGGTCAGGCAACATTTCTGGAGAACATGGATAGTTGAACCTCACCTATCAATGTTCTCCAGAGATGCTGCCTGACCTGCTGAGTTACTCCAGCACTTTGTGTATTCCTCTGCAAACCAGTATCTGCAGTTCCTCGTTCCTACACACTTGGGGCAATGTACAGGGACCAATTAACCCACCAACCCGCGTGTCAATGAAATATCGGAGGAAGCTGCATTTTAAAAAAATAGGTAATTACTACTCAAGATTATATATGCCACAGAATTCCTTGGCCAGAAGAAAAAACACCTTACACATGCAATAGATGGTGAGTCCCCAGTGGCCATGCCATAGCATCCTGTGGAGCTACAGAGGCTACATGCGAAAACTTAAATCCTTAATCATATTGATCAGATTACTCCTCATATTGCAGATATTAGATCAGCTTGGTTTTCTGATTTTGGATTTAGGCAAAAACATCTAATTTGATTCACTTCTACCCCACTGATGTACTACAATGCACTACAATGTTGAGCCCTATATTCTACACTGTATCTTCGCCTTTGCTCAATCTACTGTACTCTAATCTGTTTGGATAGCATGTAAAACTTTTTTTTTACTGTACCTCGATGACAACAATAAACCTAAACCGAAACCTGAACAGCTCTTCCAACCATGAAATGTTAACATTCCTATTGGCTACAAACAGAAGCTGCTGCAAATTAAAATAATCATGCAAATGGAACCAGACCCTTCAGCCCAACTTGGCCATGCTGAACAGGATGCACCATCTATGCTAATCCCATTTGCCTGCATTTGGCTTGTGTCCCTTTAAACCTTTCATATCTATGTATTTGTACAAGTGTATTTTAAATGTTGTTACTGTACCTGCCTCAACTACCTCCTCTGGCAGCTCTTTCCATATACCCACCACCCTCTGAGTGAAAAAGTTGCCCCTCAGGTATTTATTAAATCTTTTCACTTTCACTTTAAAGCCATGTTCTCTGGTTCTTGATTCCCCTACTCTGAGTAAAAGACTGTGAAAGTAAAGGACTCCATCAATCCCTGCATAATTGTATACGTCTTTCTAAGATCACCCCTTAGCCTCCTGTGTTCCAAGGAATAAAGTCCTAGCCTGCCCAACCTCTCCCTATAGCTCAGGCACTCAAGACCTGGCAACATCCTGCACCCCTGCGCTCTTTCCAGCTTAATGACATCCTTTCCTCTAGCATGGTCACCATACCTGAACACAATACTCCATGTGATCGGATCCAAGGGTTAAAAGAGACTGAGCATTTATCACTGGAATAGTTAGTCTGCACTTCACTTGGAATTAAAATTGTTGGATCAAAGTGTAAATAAACCAGGGTTTGTGGACAATGTTTGTGTCCAGTTGTTGGTAACACATTTGAACCTCTGTTTAATATGCTAAATGTGCTCAGCAGGTCAGGCTGCATCTGTGGAAAAAGACAGAGTCAGTTTGGAGACCCTTCATCAGAATTGCTTCAGTTTAAGGCTTCAAGCTTAAAGCTTCAGTTTAATGTCTCAACTGAAAGACAGTCCCACCTAAGCTATTGTGCTCCCTATGTACTATGCTGCTGCCTCAGTCTGGAACATGTGCTCAGGTCTTGGTACATGAGCAAAATGTCCTGGTGAAAAGCAGATATTGTTCTAACATTAACTGTCATCCTGTTGCCTAATCCACATTTCTTTCTCAGGCAAGGACATCAAATTACGTAGATACAAACCACTCCGAACAAAGGTCGACACAGCAATTTAAATGGTACAAGGGCTGCATAATTTCCGCTGAACCTGTTTCCTGTTAAAGGAAAATAGTGATTTTAATCTGATTTTTAAAATTTTTTCATATGGAAAGTTTTGTTACTGTCTCACTGGCTGTGATATATTAAATGTCCAAATTTCCTGGCAGGTTCATTCGTATAGTTTATGGTGAGCTATTTTGAGCACCAGTTCCTGTTAAATCAGAACTAGAATTTGCTCTCCCTTGATAATGAAACAGATCCAGTGTGGAATTTAGAAATGACAACTTTACTGATCCCATCTTGCACGGAAGAGCCACCACTTTTATAGTAGTGTGGATTCTAAAACACAACTGGAATTCATTGTCACAGACGGCTGTGGAGACCAAGTCAATGGATATTTTTAAGGTGGAGATTGACAGATTCTTGATGAGTAAGGGTGTCAGGGGTTATGGGGAGAAGGCAGGAGAATGGGGTTGAGAGGGAAAGATGGATCAGCCATGCTTGAATGGTGGAGTAGACTTGATGGGCCGAATGGCCTAATTTTGTTCCTATAACTTATGGACTAAAAACTTTAAATCAACAATATTTCAATTCTGCTTCTTGTCTTTCAAGCAATACTTAGATGTAATGCAGGACTTTTTATATTAACCACCCATTCATGTAATCTGCACATAAGGCCTATTACTATAATTTCATATCTTTCAAAGATATTTGTATGCCCAAAATGTGTATTCTTAAAAGCAAATGACAGCATTTTATATGCTTCGTCCAAGTCTTTCATAGTATTGTGCAAGCTGAGTAAAGTTTTGCAACTCTGATATGAACATCTTGATTATGAATTGAAAATGGGACGAGCACATCACTTGCATCAAAGGTTGTGCCAACCTAACTTTACAACCTGATACCAAGAAGCAGTTTTGATGATTAATATTACCCACAAATATTTCACCAGATCCAGTCATTTATTGTCATGTACTAAAACATGTTGCTCCGAGCTCTATTCTCTGCCCATTGCCCTGAAAACTACTCAAAATACAGCACGACGCACTTTTGAAAAATGGACACAAAGATCTGGATTAACTCAGTGGGTCAGGCAGCATCTCCGGAGAACAATGTACAGGTGACATTTCAGTTCAGGACCTTTCTTCAGACAAAATCTATGACCATGACTCACTTTTACTTGTCCAATACCTTAACATAGATTGGGTGAATGCAAGTAGTATTTTCCCAGGTTAGGGGAACCAAGAACGAGGATGCATTGGTTTAAGGTGAGAGGGTAAAGATTTAATAGAATCCTGAAGGTCAATTTTTTTTGGACGGTGGGTATATGGAACAACCTGCCGGAGGAAGTAGTTGAAGCAGGTACAATAACCACATTGAGAGTCATTTGGACAGGTACAAAGATAGAAAAGGTTTAGAGAAATACCGGCCAAATGCAAGCAAACTAGACTAGTTTAGATGGGAAATCAAGGTTGGCATGGATGCAATGAGCCAACAAGCCTGTCTCACCCCCTCCACCAAGAATCCTTCAACAAGCTTTATAGTTCATAACTATGTATTTATTTTGGTCTCACACCTGCTTCTAGCCAACAATCTGCCTATCAGGGACCCCCCTTGCCTGAGATCATCCGCTGCTATCCGTGATTTGTCCGGCCCTGTCTTCTCTCCCAGTTTTATTTTTCCTGCCCTTCTGCCCCCCCCCCCCCACCCGCCTGCAATCAGTCTGAAGAAGGGTCCCAAGCCGAAATGTCACTTACCCATTCTCTCCAGAGATACTGCCTGACCCGCTGAGTTACTCCAGCATTTTGTGTCTTTCATAAGCCTGTTTCATGCTGGACAACTATGACTCCATTATTTAACCCTGGTATGTAGTTAGTATAGCTGCTACCTCATTGCTCCAGAAGTCTAAGGACAAAATGGTGTTGCCTGTGTGGAATTTGCCCTTTCTCCCTATGACCAAATGGGTTTCACCAGCGTTCTCTGGCTTCCTTGCATATCTCAAAGCCATGCATGTAAGTAGTTTAATTAGCCACTGTAAATTGTCCTGAGTGTGTTGATGAATATGGGAGGAGTTGACGAAGATATGGATTGAATAAAATAGAATTTGTGTAGGATTAAAATGACTGTGTGCTTGATGGTCAGCATGGACTCAGTGTTCTGAAGGGCTTGTTTCATTTCTATGTCTCTCTAAGCCTCTAGCCAATGCAAGAATGAAGAAGTGTACAAGAAGAAATCAGCTTGATTACTTGAAGCATTTATGTATGCTGATACTTCCAACAGCCACTTCAAATTGTTTTTCTGGGAAGCACTTTGCATTTCACCTTAAAATAATTGGATCTCAACTCTGGCTCAATATCCCTTACCTGACAAAATCTATCGCCCTTTTAAACTTTCAATGGCACAGTCTCAAAGCTATTTGCAAGAGATGGCTTCAAATTTTGATGTTGAATGTGTGGCAACTGCCTCCTGACATTATCTAATTCTAACATTAAGTTTATGGCCATTTGATCTGGACTCAGCTACCAGAGAAAAGAGTTTTATGGCGAGTCGTAGGCGAAGTACGTTGAGGTAGACGTTTATTATAACATTAACAACCGTGACAATCAACGCACCAAACGACAGACAACCATAAATCTTACTGTCTCCTTCGGAGGACTAAACGAGACTGCCTAGACCCTCTACCTGCGCACCACCTCACCCCTTCTACCAATCAGAGGGTTCGATGGTCTGGACCAATCCCTGTATCCCTACATGACCCCCCCCCCCCCAGAACCCTCGGTGCGGTACCGGGCCGGTGCCCGAACCACCCGACCGGAGCGGGTGCGGAGAGGAGAGGGGGGCCCTGCCGGGGGTGGGGGCGGGGAAACCGGCACCGCGGGAGAAGGGGAAATTGTCGGAGCTGGAGGCGGCAGTGGCAAAGAGACCGGGGGAAGCGGGGTCCCGAACGTGGGCAGCGAGGGGGAAAACTGCTGTACGGGAGCCGCGGCCGGAGGGCGGCCCCTGCGAGGAGGTTGAGCCTCTGTGACGGGCTGGTCTGGGTCCAAATAGGCAGGCTTGAGGCGGGCCACCGAGACGACCTCTTGTCGTGTACCCACTTCTAACGTGAAGGTGACTGTGCCTCTCTTCACTACCCTGAACGGACCCTGGTAAACTGGTCGGAAAGGGGGGCGGTGGGCATCGATGCGCCGGAAAACGAACTCGCAGTCACTCAAAGCCGGCGGGACGTGTGAGGGGGGATCCCCGTGACGAGAAGCAGGGACCGGGGCCAGGGACCCCACCCGCGCTCGGAGTGCAGCTAAGAGTGCTGGTATGGAGGGAGGGGGGGTGGAACCTTGGGGGAGACGTCGCCTGGTACCCGCAGGGGCGAGCCATAGACCAGGTCTGCCGAGGAAGCTCCGAGATCGTGCTTTGGAGCCATGCGGATACCCAGGAGAACCCATGGGAGCTGGTCGGCCCAGTCGGGTCCGGACAGGCGGGCAGTGAGTGAGGCTTTAAGCTGCCTGTGAAACCGTTCCACCATCCCGTTGGCCTGGGGGTGATAGGCGGTGGTTTGTTGTAATCGGGACCCGCACAGCTGAGTCAGAGCCACCCACAGGGATAAGGTGAATTGGGCGCCCCGTCGGTAGTGATGACGTCCGGGATGCCGAAACGGGCAATCCAATTTAGCGCCAGAGCCCGCGCGCAGGAGGCTGCTGAGATGTCGGACAACGGGAGCGCCTCTGGCCACCGGGTGAATCGCTCGACTACTGTGAGAAGGTGGGTGTAGCCCCTGGAGTGGGGTAACGGGCCGACGAGATCCACATGGATGTGGAGGAATCGGGCTGCTGGGACCGTGAACTGCTGGACGGGGGGCCGAGTGTGCCGGTGGACCTTGGAGGTTTGGCACGGAATGCAGGAGCGGGCCCAGGCGGCCACCTGCCTCCGCAGCCCGTGCCAGACAAATCGAGCCGCAATCAGAGCTGAAGTGGCTCGTATGGACGGATGTGCCAGGCCGTGGATAGTGTCAAAAACCTGGCGCCGCATGCAAGTGGGTACTACTGGTCGGGTGCGCGGCAGGGAAACGTCACACCAGAGTTTAGTACGCGTGGGACCGCAGGCTACCTGTGCCAACCGCAACCCCGAGGTGGTGTGGGGGTACAGGGAGGGGGTGTCTTCCAGGCGCTGAGCCTCCGCGAGCTCCTGGAAATCCACCCCGGAACTTACCTCGGCAACCGGGGAAACCGCTGGTCTGGACAGGGCATCCGCCACGGCGTTTAGTTTTCCCGCAATGTGTCGGTGGTAAATTCCGAAACGTAAGTGAGGTGTCTCTGCTGGCGGGCCGACCACGGATCGGAAACCTTTGAAAAAGCAAACGTCAGTGGCTTGTGGTCAGTGAACTCCACGAAAAAGCGGCCCTCTAAAAAATAGCGAAAATGACGGATCGCTAGGTAGAGGGCCAGGAGTTCCCGATCAAAGGCACTGTAAGCTATCTCGGGGCGAGTAAGCTGGCGGCTGAAAAAGGCTAAAGGGTGCCAGAGGCCGTTAACCTGCTGTTCTAAGGCGCCCCCCACCGCCACGCCGGAGGCATCGACGGTGAGGGCGGTGGGGGCAGAGGAGCGCGGGTGGACGAGCATGGTGGCGTTCGCGAGGGCCAGCTTGGCTGCTGCGAAAGCCGCGTCGGCAGCAGGGGACCACACGAGCTCGGTGGGGTTACCCGCGAGGCATTGGAAAAGGGGGCGCATGATCCGAGCTGCCGCCGGGACGAAGCGGTGGTAAAAGTTTACCATCCCTACAAACTCTTGTAACCCTTTGATAGTGTCGGGGCGGGGAAAGAGCGGATAGCAGCCACCTTCTCGGGCAAGGGAACGGCACCTGCCTGTGTGATCCGATGGCCCAGGAAATCTACTGAGGATAGTCCGAATTGGCATTTGGACGGGTGTAGGATCAGGCCGTGGTCCTGCAACCTTTGGAATATGGAGCGCAGGTGGGACCGGTGTTCGTGAGCTGACCGACTTGCCACGAGAATATCGTCCAGATATATGAACACAAAAGGCATACCCCGACCCACATGATCCATGAGGCGTTGAAACGCTTGGGCGGCGTTTTTGAGGCCGAATGGCATCCGCAGCCACTCGAAAAGCCCGAACGGGGTGATTGTGGCGGTCTTAGGAATGTCTGCGGGGCGAACCGGGATCTGGTGATACCCTCGGACTAAGTCCAGTTTTGAGAAAACCGTGGCACCCTCTAGGCTGGCAGAAAAATCCTGAATATGCGGGATCGGGTATCGGTCAGCCGTGGTGATGGCGTTCAGGCGTCGGTACTCGCCACATGGTCTCCACCCCCCAGATGCTTTTGGGACCATGTGTAACGGTGAGGCCCACGGGCTGTCTGACGGGCGTATGATCCCCAGTCGTTCCAAAGTGAGGAACTCTTCGCGAGCGACTGCCAGCTTATCAGGGGGTAGGCGACGGGCTCGGGCGAAAACAGGCAGTCCCTCCGTGGGGATGAAGTGTACGACTCCGTGCTTGGCAGCAGGTGTGTCGAATCACTGGACTAGGAGCTCCGGGAAATCAGCGAGTATCGCAGCAAACGGGTCGGAGGTCGTGGTGACGGCCTGGACGGTCGGGCTGGATGACACGGAAACCGAAGAAGCGGGGGGGTCAACGCTACTGGGCGATGGTTGCAGGGTCTTCCCGCGGACGTCAGGGATTAACGAGAAAGCCCAAAGGAAATCCGCGCCCAGGATTGCCTGGCCTACATCTGCGATGATGAAAGTCCAGTTATAGGTCCTGGAACCACAGGGACATGTCCCATGTTCCATACGTACGGACAGGGCTGCCGTTGACTGCAATGAGGGTGGGGGCGGTCATACCTGATCGCGCTTCTTGGCAGGATGGAGGCACAATGCTGACGATCGCTCCGGTGTCCACGAGGAAAACGGTACCCTTATGTTGCTCCGCCAGGTAGAGGCGATCGTTCTGGCCGATCGAGATTGCCTCTACATTTGATCGGCCGAGGCATTTCCCGAGAATGTGCAGGGGCTTCTACAGTTGCGTGCCGCTGCTCCCCACCTTCTGTGAAAGAAACACCAGCCGCGCTGGTGTGTTTCTGTGTCGCGGGCTTGTTTCAAAATGGCCGCCGTCGACGTAGCAGCTTGGCGGGCTTTTTGAAAAGTGGCGGGCGGATGGGCGCCATCTTGGCCGCGCGGTCGGTCGCTCACCTGTGTTGAAACCCGATTTACTGACCCGGGGCGCCTCGCCTTTGCCGCGACCAGTGCGTCCGCTTTTTCTGCGAAATCCATCGGGTCGCCGAAAGTAACGTCTGCTAGGACTACGCGGACGTCCTCTGACATCTTTTCGCGGAATGCCTCCTCGAACATGAGGCATTTGGTGTGTTCTCCCGCTAGAGTCATCATCTCCGACATGAGGACCGACGGCGGTCGGTCCCCGAGCTCAGGTAAGTGCAGGAGTGTGCTGGCCCGCTGTTGTTGGCTGCGGCCAAAGGTTTTCAGCAGCAGCGACTTGAGTCCCGCATACTTGTCGGTTTCTGGCGGGTCGGTGACGTACTGTGCGACCCGTGCGGACGTTTCAGACGGCAGGACGCTCAGTAGGTGGTAGAATCGGGTCGCGTCCTCCTGTATTCCCCGGAGGTGGAACTGTGCCTCCGCTTGGGCGAACCACAGGCGTGGTTGGTGGGCCCAGAACGGGGGCAGATGAACGCCGACTGCGTTTGGCGTCGATGCCTCCCGTTGGGACATCTTGGTGATCTGTGATCACGTCGGGGTCACCACTATGGCGAGTCGTAGGCGAAGTACGTTGAGGTAGACGTTTATTATAACATTAACAACCGTGACAATCAACGCACCAAACGACAGACAACCATAAATCTTACTGTCTCCTTCGGAGGACTAAACGAGACTGCCTAGACCCTCTACCTGCGCAGCACCTCACCCCTTCTACCAATCAGAGGGTTCGATGGTCTGGACCAATCCCTGTGTCCCTACAGTTTCAATATAATTTCAATATATAAAACCTATCAAATCCTTTAAATTTCTTGAGTGCATTGACTGCATCTTTTGTTCTATACTTAATGGAAATAATGGAAATAAGTTAATCTCTACCACAATTCATATGTCAGCAGTTAACTAGAGCTAAAAGCAAATAGAATTGTGCTGGAAATTAACAAACTTGCCTATTTTCCAGTTTCTTCAAAGGTGACTGATTTGCATTGTCATCGTGTCATAGAGTCATACAGTAAGGAAACAGGCCCTTCAGCCTAACTCGTTCATGCCGAAAAGATTCCCCATCTAAGTTTGCCCTCATCCCTTTTTCCCTTGTTTGGCCCATATCCCTCAAAACCTTTCCTATCAATATGTACCTGTCCATATGTCCTTTAAATGCCGTAATAGTACCTGCCTCAACAACCCCCTCTGGCAGCTTGTTCCATATAACCACTGTCTTGGAGGGGAAAAATAGCCTCTCAGGTTCATATTAAATCTTTCCCCTCACACCTTAAGCCTATGCCCCCTGGTTCTTGATTTGTGTACCCTGGGTACAGATTGTTCATTCAGCATATCTGTTCCCCTCATGATTTTATACACCTCGATAAGTTTATCTGTGGTAAGAATACTTTGAATATTCCAGAAGGCAGTTGTGGTTTGCAGCCACATGAGGGAACATGATAAAAGATTGAAAACTGCAGAGGAATTGTTAATTCTTCTTTTTGGGTTTTCATTTCTCATATTTTGTGGCAACAAACAAGCTGCTGGGAGAGTTCAGCAGGTCCCTGAGTTCCTCTGACAGATTGTTTGTTGCTCCAGAAATCCAGCATTTGGAGTGTCTTGTGACTTTTTACATATTTTAGAGACCGACAGAGCGATCAGAAAAGTCAAGATTTTGCTGTCATAATCAATGCTCCGGGCAAACTATTTGCAAGTGCAGCCCCTCATGATGAAACAAGGAACTATAAATTAATCTTTGACTCTAGAGTGTGTAAACTAGCTTTATGATTATGTTAAAGGACTTAATGAATGTACTAAGGCAGCATCTCTGGAGAAAATGGATAGGTGATGTATTGCGTCTGAAGAAAGGTCCCAACCCAATGTGTCACCTATCCATTCTCTCCAGAGATGCTGCCTGACCCGCTGAGTTACTCCAGCACTTTGTGTCTATCTTTGGTATAAACCAGCATCTGCAGTTCATTTTTATTACACAATGAATATACCATCCTGGAAGGAAAGTTCAGCATCACACATCCTTGAAACACCAGTGGCTATGTATTAGTGAAGGAGGGATTCAGAATGTCACATGCAGACAAAAACATAATCTGCTCATTAATCTGTCACAAATCTTCAGGTCTCAGGCTCATTCCTACAACTCTATTGGGTCCTTATAAAGCACATATACTTAGCGAGAGATTGATGAGCAATCTTACCATTTGGAAGTGCCAGGCTGACCCTCACCCATTGAGCCTTTGGGTTTTATTTGGGAAAGATGGAAATTTCCCCTATGGTTAAACCAGAATATAAATTTCTAACCCATGAACAATTCAGCCTTTTACCTGACTCTATGACTCACCTATCCATGTTCTCCAGAGATGCTGCCTGTTCCGCTGAGTTACTCCAACGCGTTGCATCTTTTTTTTTGTAAACCAGCATCTGCAGTTCCCAATATCTGCCAAGGAAATGTTTGTTCCCATAATGCTCAGCTTGAGCCATGGCAAAATAGTCTCAGAGCATTATCAATCTTTGAAATTCTCTCCTCAAGAGAGCAATGGAAGCTGTCATTGCTTTTAGTTTAGTTTAGTTTAGTTTGGTTTAGTTTAGTTTAGAGATACAACATGGAAACAGGCCCTTCAGCCAACCCAGTCGGCACTGACCAGCAATCCCCACACATCAGCACTATTCTGTACACTAGGGACAATTTACAATTTTACCTACAAATGTGTATGTCTTTTGGATTGAGGAAGAAAACCAGAGCAGCTGGAGAAAAACCACACAGTCACGGGGAGAAAGTGCAAACTTCATACAAACAGCACCCGTAGTCAGGATTGAACCCGGGTCTCTGGTGATGTAAGGCAGCAACTCGTCCGCTGTGCCACCGTGATTTTTGCGCCTTCTGATTTCATACAGCAACCTGAGTTCTAGATTATAGCACAAGAGAAACAGAACTATCTACATTCACACTGCCAAGACTCAATAAGATAACACATGTTCCACTGAAGTCCCTTAACACCCTTCTAAACTCCAGTGAATGTAACTGGTCCTCATATGTCCTCCTTCCCATTCTAGTTATCACGCTAGTAAAGTTTCTTTGAACTTCTAACACATTGACATCCTTCCTCAAATAAAGGAAACAATGCCTTGCACAGTACTCCAATGATGGTCATAGCAATGCCCTAACAAATGAAACATAACTTGTTTACTTTGGAGCCACTCCCGTGGCAACAAATGATATCATTCTGTTAGCTCTCTGTAGCTTCATCTGCAAACGGTGCTAGGCATCTCACTTAGCTTCCCAGAGCTTCACAATCTCCCAGCATTGAGATAATATGCTTTTCTTTTGTTGTTCTTGCCAAAATGGACAATTTCCCACAATATCTTTCCTAAGCAAAATTTTTGCCCCCTCATTTAACCCTTTGTGATTTGCATATATACTCCTTACTTTCCTATCTATCTGTGTCTTTAGCGACTACATCTTGAAGCTCCAGCACCAAAACCTGTGGTACACAACACCTTCCATTTTTCCAAAACTTGCTCTGACAAGCAGTTGGCAACTGCAAAAAGGCCCTTGAGCTCTGTGGTTGAGGCCTGACAATGGCAAGGCGTCTGAAAGGTTGCCTTCAGTTGTGCGGTCTGCACTGTTTCTTCCCACAGCACAAAGTTCCAAGTTTAAAAGATTTTGGTGGTTGTTTGCTGAGCAGCTGGAAGTGGTCCCCAAAATGGCTACACTTAAATTACTCAATGGCAATGCAAACAGAACACTCCCAGCCTTATCATCCATAATCCTTACTGTGTCATGAGGATTCTGACAAACTTCTGTACAAAAATAACAACTATTTCAGTGAGCAAATGTGTTGACCAGGTTAGGAATCCCTTTAAAATGTTGACAATAAGATCATAAAACAACAGATTGAAAAGCCTACTCTCAACATTTAAGGTACTTAACCTTAGATTAAGTACCTAAGGTACTCAGGTACCTGCCCTCCCTTATTTGATGAGTTATAAATAAAATATCCTCATATAATAGCTGAAAAAAGAAAAGCAACAAATTGATGAAGCATTGAATGCTTAGTTACTTGATTTCTGTATTATTAAAATAAGTTACTGAATAGAAAACAGAATTTCATTAACATGAACATTACTTATTCAGAAAATAAATGGGGGATGTTTTGGGTCGAGACACTTCTTCAGGGTCTGAAGAGGGGTCTCTACCCGAAATGTCACCAATTCCCTCTCTCCAGAGATGCTGCCTGTCCTGCTGAGTTATTCCAGCATTTTGTGTCTATCCACTGTTCCTTCCTAGATACAACATGTTATTCAGTTCCCCACAGGCAAGAGGTACAGAAGTGTGAAAACACATACAGCCCTTCGAGCCAGCACCGCCATTCATTGTGATCATGGCTGATCATCCACAATCAGTAACCTGTGCCTGCCTTCTCCCCATATCCCATGATTCCACTAGCCCCTAGAGCTAAATTATGCCACACTAGTTCTTTCCAGTAAATTGAAAACAACCCATAAAACCCACTTATGTGGAACAATAGATGAATTACTCTATCTCTAGTGCACTGGTCAATATCTTTAAATCAGTATCACATCAAAAAGTAAATTATCTGTCCATCATCATATTGCCATTTCCAGTTTGTAATATTGACTGCAGAATTCCCAATATACTACGACACTGGCTACATTTCCAAAGCATTTCTTTTGTTACAGAGTGCTTTTGGACTTCCTAAAGTATTGAAATGCACCATCCGAATAAGCCATATAGGGCTGATGAGGATAAAGCCTGCTCCCACCATTCAAGATCATGGAATGTCCCTATATTTTAAATCTGCTTTCCAACTTGATCCCCATATGTGCTGCATCTTAGTCTGAAAATCCATCAACACATTCTTCCGGAGCAAAGAAGTCAACAAATTCAACACTGAATATCTCAGCCTAATCTATGTCATGTTGTGCTGATAGTGTCAAGCGTTGTAGTGACAAAGTGTGGCATTGTGAGCACATTAGCCTCCAACTTGAATATGGAGACATAAAAGAGATATGGCAAATGCAGATGCTGGAATCTTATGAAGAACGCTAAGTGCTGGAATATCTCGGTGATCAGCCAGCATCTCTGGTGAACATGGACAGGTGACATGTCAGGTTGAGACCCTTATTCAGACAAACCCTTCATCCTGACTTTCTCCCTTTATGTTATTGCTCTTCAGTCTGGAAAATCTTAGTATCTAAGCAGTCAAGCTCTTCTAGAAACATAGAAACATAGAAAATAGGTGCAGGAGGAGGCCTTCGAGCAAGCACCACCATTCATTGTGATCATGGCTGATCATCCACAATCTGTAACCTGTGCCTGCCTTTTCCCCATATTCCTTGATTCCACTAGCCCCTAGAGCTCTATCTAACTCCCTGTTAAATTCATCCAGTGAATTGGCCTCCACTGCCTTCCTTGGCAGGAGAATTCCACAAATTCACAACTCTCTGGGTGAAAAAGTTTCTTCTCACCTCAGTTTTAAATGGCCTCCCCTTTATTCTTAGACTGTGGTCCTGGTTCTGGACTCCCCCAACATTGGGAACATTTTTCCTGCATCTAGCTTGTCCAGTCCTTTTATAATTTTATACATCTCTATAAGATCCCTCCTCATCCTAAACTCCAGTGAATACAAGCCCAGTCTTTCCAATCTTTCCTCATATGACAGTCCCTCCATCCCAAGGATTAACCTCGTGAACCTACGCTGCACTGCCTCAATAGCAAGGACATCCTTCCTCAAATTAGGAGACCAAAACTGCACACAATACTCCAGATGTGGTCTCACAATGGCCCTATACAACTGCAGAAGGACCTCTTTGCTCCTATCCTCTCATTATGAAGGCCAACATGCCATTACCTTTCTTCACTGCCTGCTGTACCTGCACGATTACTTTCAGTGACTGGTGTACAAGGACACCAAGGTCTCTTTGCACTTCCCCTTTACCTAATCTGACACAATTTAGATAATAATTTGCCTCCTTGTTTTTGCTGCCAAAGTGGATAACCTCACATTTATCTACATTATACTGCATCTGCCATGCATCTGCCCACTCACTCAACCTGTCCAAGTCACCCTGCAACCCCCTAACATCCTCTTCTCAATTCACACTGACACCCAGCTTTGTGTCATCTGCAAACTCGTTAGTGTTACTTCTAATTCCATCATCCAAATCATTAATATATATTGTAAATAGTTGCGGCCCCAGCACCGAGCCCTGCGGCACTCCACTTGCCACTGCCTGCCATTCTGAAAAGGACCCGTTTATTCCTACTCTTTACTTCCTGTCTGCCAACCAATTCTCTATCCATGTCAATACCCTACCCCCAATACCATGTGCATTAATTTTGCTCACCAACCTCCCGTGTGGGACCTTATCAAAGGCTTTCTGATAGTCTAGATACACTACATCAACTGGCTCTCCTTCACCCATTTTACTTGTCACATCCTCAAAAAATTCCAGAAGATTAGTCCATTAGGATTTCCCCTTCATAAATCCATGCTGACCTGGACTTAACCTTTTACCGCTATCCAAATGCACCGTATTACCTCTTTAATCATTGATTCCAGCATCTTCCCCAACACCGATGTCAGGCGAACGAGTCTATAATTCCCCGTTTTCTCTCTCGCTCCTTTCTTGAAAAGTGGGATAACATTAGCTACCCTCCAATCCACAGAAACTGATCCTGAATCTATTGAACATTGGAAAATGATCACCAATGCGTCCATGATTTCCAGAGCCAGATGATCTTCTAGATCCTCTCCCATTCTTCTCAGCTCCACTGAGAATAGACAACAAATCCTACACAGTATTTCCTCATAAAAATTCTCCCTCAACCCAAGAATCTATCTGGTTAATCCCCAAATGCAAGGTTATCCTTCCTTGGAAGAGGAGAGCAAAGGCAAAGATGATGTCCCAGATGAGGACTTAGAAAATCCCTATAGAATTGAAGCAAAACCACCATACCAGTACTCAGTACAATAGGCCAACATATCATGTGTTCATGTTGTACCTACATGCTTGCTTTCTGCAGATCATGAAAGGGCACAGCATGATTCACCTATACATTTCCATTGTCCAGTCCCTTAACTTGTAAAAATAGTTTTCTCTTCTCTTCATTCAACTGAATAATCTCACATTTGTCCATATTGTAGCCCGTAGCCCTCTAAACCTATCCTATCCATGTATCTATCCAAGGTAGACACAAAATGCTGGAGTAACTCAGTGGGTCAGGCAGCATCTCGGGAAAGAGGGAATGGGTGATGTTTCTCTACCCCTCTAAACCTATCCTATACCCCTCTAAACCTATCCTATCCATGTACCTATCCAAGGTAGACACAAAATGCTGGAGTTACTCAGCGGGTCAGGCAGCATCTCGGGAGAGAAGGAATGGGTGACGTTTCGGGTCTAGACCCTTCTTCAGACCCATGTACCTATCCAAATGTTTCTTAAACTTTTCGATAGTACCTGCCTCAACTACCTCCTCCAGCAGCTCGTTCCATACACCCAGCACCCTTAGTGTGAAAAAGTTACCCCTCGGGACTTGCAGGTACATTGGAAAATCACCACCTACAGCAATCCCTGCAAGGCACACACCATCCTAACTTGGAAATATATCACCCCTCCTTCTTGATCGCTGGGTCTAATTCCTGGAACCACTTATCAGCAGATCTGTGGGAGTACCTTCACCAGGTGGACTTCAACCATTCTTTTAGAGTAACTATGGGCATGCACTAAACTTTGGCCTTCACAGTGGCTCCCAGATCCTGCAAAATTCATAGGAATTGTTAAATACAGAGTGCCCAGTATTTGTATACCAGTTTGCCAACTTGTAAACACCCAAAATGTGCCTGCTTTCCTTTTTCTGTTGTTTTATAATTTCTCACTCCACGCCAGTTTCCAATCGCTATCAAATAATCTTTTATGTGGTACATTTTCAAATGACTTCTGAAAATCCGGACAACCGACCTTTCAGCTGCTTTCTTTTAGTTTACCCACAAAAATATTTTATTAGTCAAACATGATCTTGCTTTCATGAAACCATGCAAACTGTACCTAATAATAATACAATTTTCTAAGTGTCCTTTCAGCAAGTCCTTAAGAATTAATCTTTAACAGATAAAATCAACAGTAGTGAGATATACAAAATTCCTCTGCAGTGAGATTTTCAACCCCACCGGACTGCAAAATGATCATGTTTATTTACTCACAGTCAACCAAGTCTTACTAATCTTCTTTCCCCTGGAAACATGCTATATATAGAACCAACAGTGAAATGGTATTGCTTGTCACACTGAGACCTGTGACTTCTTAGTATCGTAAATGGTTGCCTCATTCGTGGAGGACACAGTTACAGTCACACTCAACTGCACAGCCCCAGGTCACCACCAGTACTGATCTCAGCCACATCTCATGGTTTGCTGATCACTGTGGGATTATGAAAGTCACCCAAACCCCATACTCAAAGAGAAGAGACTACACCTATAAAGCTTCCCCAAGGTATAGTCATGGGCTGCCCTCACAAGCTAACAGAGAGCTTCCTGCAGAAGGATCCCATTGAGGGCCTAAAGGGTATCTTAAACTAAACTAAACCAAAAATGCAGAATATTGCAGTTGCCAGAAAGCTAAACTAAAACACAAACTTAAGCAGCATCTGTAGAGAAACAGTTAACATTTCGAGTCAACTAATGTAGCATTTATATGCACACACACACTGTTGAACTTGTAAGAACTAGAGAGAGAGAGAAAAAAGACACAGAGTGCTGTAGTAACTCAGCGAATCAGGAAGCATCTGTGGAGAACATGGTTAGATTATGTTTTGGGTTGGGACTTTTCTTCAGACTGACTGCAGTGGGGAGGGGGAAGAAAACTGGAAAGGAGCAGTGTAGGACAAAGCTTGGCAAGTGATAGGTGGATACAGATGAGAGGAGTTTGTGATATGCAGATACGCACCCAGATGAGGCACAGGGAAGAGCGGGATGGGGAAGGAGGTAGAAGGGGACGGGAGATGGGGGGGGGGGGGGGGGGGGGGAGGGGATGGAATGCGGCTAATTACCTAAAATTTGGGAATTCAATGTCCATCCCATTAGGTTGTAAAATACCCACATGGAACATAGGCTGCTGTTCCTCCAGTTTACATGTGGCCTCACTGTGGCAATAGAAGAGGCCCAGGACAGAAAGGTCCCATCAAACCCTTCACCTGTATCTACCTTTGACTCGCCAGGCTCTGTCCTTCCCTTTCTCTTTTTCAGCTTTCTTTGTCCACCCCCCCCCTCCCCCCCCCCCACTACAATTAGTGTGAAGAAGAGACCCGACCTGAAATGTCACCTATCCATGTTCTCCAGAAATGCTGTGTGACCCACTGAGAGAGCTTTGTGTCTGCTTTAATTAGATATTGGCTCAGTTAGCCTGTATTTTTATTTTGCCAGTGGGGTCGTATTTCCAACTTGTGAACTGTTCGGGGTTACAAGCAGTTTTCAGGAACAGGAAGTTCCTTGGTGTAAATATGACCAACCACGGTGAAGCAACAGCCAAGAGGACACACCAATGCCACTACTTCCTCAGGGGACTGAGTACATTTCTACAAATGCACCAGAGAATGCACACTGATATGTTGCAGCACAGCTTGGTTTGGGAACAGCTCTGCCCAACACCGTGAGAAATTGAAGAGAGTTGTGGACATCGCCCAGTCCATGACAGAGACCAGACACTCCACCATTGACTCCATCTACACTTCACACTGCTTTGGGAAAGCAGTCAACATACTGTAATTAGATGTCTTTCCCATCCCCATCATTCCTTCTTCTTCCCACTCCCATCGGGCCAGAAGATACAGAACCTTGAAAGTGCACACCACCAGGCTCAGGAACAGCTTCTTCCCCTCTGTTATCAGGCTGCTGAATGGTCCTTCCGTAAGCTACAGTAGAGTCCGATTCTCCTCTATATAGCGGACATTGAATTTAGTCTCTGGAACTATTGTCCTACAATGCGGAGAACTATATTCTGTATTGTGGATCTTTCCCTCTGTCCTACCTATTGAATTTGAGTTTAGCACGATTGTATTTACACAAAACAAAGTATGTTCACTGTGCCTCGGTACATGTGACAAGACAATAAAGAACCTAAACCAGTCGTGACCTGGTGTTGACTCGCACTGGGAGATTGTTACCTACATTGTCGTATGCCCCTTAAACAACAAGCTGCAAATACAGTATCATACTTGCCATGCTGCGTACTGAGAACTCTGAGAACTTGCAATAAATCAATAGAGAATGCTGTGCTGAAACCAGCACCATCACTTTTAGCTTGGCAACTGCAGAGGAAAACTTGACAGTACTGTTCTGCGAACCTCGCAATTTAACTTCTCACTCGTAATCTGACATTCACACACTGCATCAGAATGATTCACAGGGTTGCTTTAACATTTAAAATGTGTGGAGCAATTTCTAGACCTGAATCTTTAATAATAGTTTGATAAACTCAAGGCTTTCTTTTTAGGTTACATATAAGTAAAATATTGGAACATTAGGACTTGAAATAGATAATGGCTATTCAGCCCCTCCGTGAATTAATCAAATCATGGCAATAATCTAATCAAAATGTTTTCCAAAGGTTTGTTGGGAGTTTTTCCTCAATTTTCCATGTCTGTGTTCTGGCAAGACAATTACTAGGACACATACTACTTTAAATCTTTGCTGTGAGAAAACTTTATTTCAAATGAACATTCAGCATGAAGGTACAAATTTGTCAAAGATATATTAGCTTAAAAATGCTCAATATGTTGTACCTTAGAATAGCTTTGACCAGTTTAAATCTCAGTACTTGTACTGCTGTGATTTGCTGATCATGATCCATGAGTGCCCCCTGCTGTTTTAACGTTGATATTCTGATGCAAGAATAAAATGAATGGATGAGTTAAAACCTTATAAAAATCAAACCCAATGATTTCTAAACCTGAAGTTTTGGTATATAATATTCTATTATATACGAAAAATATGTCCTTTCTGGAACAAAGGACCAAATGCCATTCTAAATGGAATATGATAATTAATAAATCACAGAGAGATCATTACAGCAATCAATTTTTATGATCACAATCTTGCAACGGTTCCTTCTTTTCCCCTGTGTTCCTTGTACATCCAAAGTCATTTGCTAACCAGAAAATGTGAGATTCTTGTTGTATTTGGACACTGCATATGACTTTCCCTTCCTGTGTTTGGACAGCCAGGAATTATTTGTGCATGTTTAGTTTGCTGTTCCTAATGCACCAATTAGCGTCCACAACCAGCCATTTTATCCACTACATACCATTTTTCTATCTCATTTCCTGTGCAACTCATAGATCTTAATAGGTCTGCTTTTAACAAGTCTCAAAGACGTAGTGTTGCCTTACTGGAGAGTTTTCAAGAAGGCCTAAATGTATACCGCTCTTTGGAGAAAGTTTGCATTATGGCAGACACAGTATTTGTTGCATTGCAAACTTTCTCACTACAGGCATCCAATTTTTATTTAATTTTTATTTAATTTTTATTTAATGCCACGTTAAACTAGTTTTGCCACGAGACATGTTCGGCAATCCAACGACATCGGACCACATCACTATGCTCTGCTCTGTCTTTTCCCCATAAGTAAGCAGGCTTCAAGAGCAAGGAATCAGAAGTAGATTTGCTCTCCATAGTGGATTTAGAATTTGGATAAGTGAGCTATTTATGTCTGCAGCGCTCGCTCGAGGGTACAGCTGGTGACTGGTCCCACCGTCTTAATATTTAACAACTGGCACTTATGTGGAGTCTTCAATGTAGTACAACATGCCAAGGCACTGCATAGAATCATTATTAAACAAAATATGGCATTAATAAACGGTCACAGCACTTTCTACAGCCCAATTGCACAAAGTGAGGGTAAAATCGTAAAGGTTTCAAACCATGGAGACAAAATCAGTGCAGGTCAACAAAGTTGGATTGGTGGAAGAGCTTGAATTAATGTGGAATAGTCTGTCAATGGCTCGATCATGAATGAGCTTGGTGGATATATTTTTTAATTCTTGAAATTTCCCACAACCACAATTCTTTTCCTTACACAGCCAGGAATCGGGTGCATGGCTCCTCAACTATCTGCCTTGAATTTGACAGAGGGAAGATAAAAAACAGTTCACATTACAAGAAATCCAACTGGACCGAAACATGACCTGAATAGTAGCTAATTTTTGTGGCTTCCTGTATTCTTAAAAATATGACCGCATACCATAGCAATAAGATTACATTTTCTGCAGCAAAACTATTTGCTGAGATGAAGAAACAAATTTAGCGTTCCTTGGGTAGCTGTGGAAACATGTCCCAGAGCAAGAAAGGTCACAAAGTACATACAGAAGGAGTGAACTGAGTTTAACATTCTTCAATGCCTCACTGTTGTTGCCTCATTGTTGTCTCTAGTTGTATCTGAAGTTTAGTTTAGATTTTGGAGATACAGCCTGGAAACAGGCCCTTTAGCCTACCAAGCTTGGCCAACCAGCGATCACCCAGGCACTAGTTCTATCCTACACACTAGGGATAATCTAACCAAGCCAATTAATCTACAAACCTGTACATCTTTGGAGTGCGGGACTTTTCATCGCTGGTACGGCTCGGCCGCTGGACTTAACATCGCCAGGTGCGGCTTGGCCGCGGGGCCTTCCATCGCCCGGTGCGGCTCGGCCGCTGGACTTAACATCGTCCGGTGCGGCTCGGCCGCGGGACTTAGCTGCGCACGGCTCGGTCGCGGGGCCTTCCACCGCCTGGTTCGGCCGCGAGACGTCTCAGCGCCCGGTGCGACTCGGCCGCGGGGACTTCCATCCCCTTGCGGGGACTGTGCGGGTCGGTCGGGGACGAGCTGTCTGTCCGTGGGCGTGGGGAAGAGAGTGGAAGTTTTGTTGCCTCCATCACAGTGAGGGGGTGTTTGGAGTCACTGTGATGGACGTTATGTGTTGGGGTCATGTGTCTTGTGTTCTTTTTTGTGTGTGACTGCTATGTAGTTTCGTTCGGTACCTTGGTACCGAATGACAAATAAAGCTCTGTTGAACTGTTGAACTGTTGAACTGTTGAAACCAGAGATCCCAGAGAAAACCCACATGGTCACAGGGAAAGAGACAAACTCTGTACAGACAGCACCCGTAGTCAGAAACAAACCCGGGTCTCTGGCGCTGTAAGGCAGCAACTCTACTGCTGCGCCACCCCGTGTTTCTCCAGCTTCTATCTCTCCCTCTTTTTCTGGAGATTCAAATATTTGACTGCTCCCTGTGAGAAGCAAAATGTTCTGATACTGATGCTTGGGTGAACTTATAACTCTTATTTTGACTTTTACTATTTTAATTAAAATACTATTCAAAATTCAAAATTTACACCAGAGAAAAAGGAGTTGATCTGTAGAACCTTAAGTAGTTTTCGAAGTCTTTTGCCAAAGAGACGTGAGGAGCCCAACAGCTTTCAACTGTGCTGAACCATTTTATAATTTGATGATCTTACATAAGAATGGTTCAATGGTGTTTTATTGTCACGTGTGAACTACACAGTGAAATTCTTTTTGCATTGATCACGCATGCATGTGTTGCCTTATTTTGGCGCCATTTACAAAAAGTCCAGAGTCCAGTCCATATGCTCTATGTGCAAGAGCAGCCCCCGATCCAGGTAATGCCCTACAGGTGCCTTCCTTCCTGTGAAAAAGTTTATTCTTAATTCTTAATTTACATTGGTAATGTGTTCCAATAATATGTTCTGGGTTAATTATTCTGGGTTCCAAATTTGTAACTTTTACTACATTTTTGAGAATGGGTTATTCTCACATCTGGGTTAAAGTGCATTCAGCAATATTGCAACTTCTTTGAAAAGGTTCGAATGAGTCTGAAGAAGGGTCCGAACTGAAACATCACCTATCCATGTTCTCCAGAGATGCCACCTGACCCGCTGAGTTACTCCAGCACTTGGTGTCCTTTTTTAATGAATTGGCATCTGCAGTTCCTTGTTTCTATTTTCCTCGAAATGGGTCAAGGCATTTGTGGATGAACTAATGAAGTGGAAGCACTGACCCTTGTCGCAAGAAGGTGGCTGTTTTTCAACCCTAAATGGCTTCATTGCTTTTGTTAACATTTCATGTTACCTCTGTTACATTTTTGGCAAGTAAGATAACAGTCTTACTGGGAATAACCCCAGTGTCTAGGCTGGCGCACCCACTTACCAGTCAAGGCCTCAGCCCAGGTGGTACTGGGACTAAACCAACTCATCATCCCTCCCAACTTCTAGGTGCAATTTTGGACACAATATTTAAAGAAGGGTGTGCTTGCATTGGAAGTGGTGTAGAGTCTCACAAGGCTGGCTCGGGATAAATACATTAACACATGAGGAAAGGTTGAACAGGTTTGGCCGTATGCGGCACTTCAGAAGGAACTGGACGAGCACTTGAATAACAAGCCACAGTAGGGTGCGGAGTGGCTGGTGGCAGAAGGTCCCAGGGAGTGGCACATGGCAGAAAATAAAGGAACCATTCATTCACCAAGTGCTAGTGTGAGGGATGAACACAGGTTAGCGCAGACTCAGTGGGCCGAATGGCCTATTTCCACACTGTATCTCTGAAGTCTAAAGGTCCTACATAGTAGGCTGGCCCAGAAGTTGAGATCACACGAGATCCAAAGTGAGCTAGCCTATTAGCTACAAAATTGGCTCAGTGGAACAAAATTTGAGGGTGATAGTGGAAGGTTGTAACTCAGACTGGAGACCTGCGATGTGTGGTGTACTGCATGGAATGGTGTTGGGTCAACTCTATTACCCTATGTAAGGGGTTTCTGCGCCGAGCTTTCGCCCGACCTAAGGTCCCCGTGCCTTGCTCTGGTCCCTCGACCAGGCCGCGCACACTGGTTCCCCGTGAGTGGTTCGACCCACTCACCCCCTACGGTTCTAGACACTGGACTTAGATGCAGGAGCGTTGATAGTGCAGAAAAATTCAACCAGACCAGATTTGAAGACCAGGGTTTAAACGGAAAAGGCTTTTATTGTGCACTTGGGACTATTGTACATGAATGCTTTTACACAGTTCTATCAGACATATACTGAATTACATGAATACTTTGACTCTGAATTATAAACACACAGTTCTATAAGACATATACTGAATTACATGAATACTTTGACTCTGAATTATAAACACACAGTTCTATAAGACATATACTGAATTACGTGAATACTTTGACTCTGAATTATAAACGCACAGTTCTATAAGACATATACTGAATTACATGAATACTTTGACTCTGAATTATAAACGCACAGTTCTATAAGACATATACTCGACTGTAAGATGGGGAACGTACGACACATCGCAAAATTGGCCAACACATATTTACTTATACACCCACGTTAATTAAGCCACCCTCCCCTCTACACTAAAACTATGTCCAGGATGTGCAGGATCGGGGTACATGCTCACCATGGGACTATTACTGGGGTTACTGGCTGTTCGGGCTGCTTCTCCGCTGTTTTCCGTGAGGGTCGTGCTTGTTCCGTGAGTTTCTTCCTTCCGTTCTTCTCGGTGAGTCTCCGTTCTCCGTGCCGTTTGTTGCGTCCTCTGACTTCTGCCTCGCATGAGTTTAAAACCCAAAAGTCGTGGCCAGTTATACTAATCCTGACCCGTCCTATCTCCCGCCAGATCTCGGGATCTCTTTGTTTCAAAGATAGGTTTCGAGATTTCTCTTTGATCTGCGTTATGTCCGGGGGTACCGGTGATGGCTAGACGTTCTGTTAATCTGTTTCTCGTTGAGAGGTGATGGGTTTAACTGGTTTCCCATCACCTGCCAGGTAGGTTTCTATGGGCTATTGTGCCCCCTTAACGGGATTAACTGTGTAGGTCAGCTGGGGCATTGTGAGTATGCTGATGTCAGCGCCCCAGTGTCTGGACTTCGACCTGGTTTCGCAGGTTTCTGCACGGCCAATATCCATCCATTGTTCTGGCCGTGGCTTTGCAGAAACCTAGAGACTGGGCTGTGGGGTTTTTGCTTTTGTGGCTGCTCACGAGGTCCCGCGGCCATCTTGGGACCCACGGATTGTGACATCCCTTGGCAAACTGACCGCAGCCTTTCTCCGCTATCAGCCCCAGTCTCCCGTTTAAAATGTCCAAACTGCAGCTCTTTGGTTTGGTGTTGATTGCAGAATGAGGGAAAACTTCTCAAATCTTACACCTATGACACCATCTCTCAGCAAGCTATCAACTTGCAACCCAAGATCCCTCTATATACCAATGCTCCTTAGCTCCATGCCATTTACTCTATATGTCCTACCAGAGGTTGACCTGCTACACACTTATCTGCATTAAATTCCATCTGCCACCGCTCAATTCAACTTTCCAGTTTTTATGCACTGCTGTGTCTGTGCACAAACTGTTTTTGTTATCTATAACCACAGCATTTTTGTGTTGTCTGTAAACTTAGTCATCAGACCACCGATATTCTCAACGAAGTATTACATATAACAAAGGACGCAGCACCGATCCCATCAGTACACCACTTACTAAAGACTTCCAATCTGAACAACACTCATCCATTTCACTTGTGCCTTAACCTCTTGAGCAACCCACCATGCTGGTCCAAATAGAGAGAAAGAGAGTCACATGGACAATTTTAGATTGAAATAAAAACCGAAAATGCCAGAATCATTCAGCAGGGTCAGGTAGCATCAGTGGAAGAAGAAACAGCGTTTAGATTTCAAGTTGGAGATGAAGGGAGGAGGTACCAAATGAAAGTGGCAGGTGACTGGATCATCCTTGCACACTGAATTAAGGTATTGTGCAAAAAGGACCCCCAAACTGTGGACGGAACCACCGCTTAAACATCACATGCAATACAATGGAAAAGGCATTAGTGAATTACCACTTCACCTGAACGGACTGCTTGAATGTAGGAAGGAACTGCAGATACTGGTTTAAACTGAAGATGGACACAAAAAGCTGGAGTAACTCAACGGGTCTCTCAGCATCTCTGGAGAAAAGGAATAGGTGACGTTTCTGGTCGAGAGCCTTCTTCAGACTCTGGAGAAGGGTCTCGAGCTGAAACATCACCCATTCCTTTCTTCCGGAGATGCTGCCTGACCCATTGGGATACGCTAGCTTTTTGTGTCTATCTTTGTACTGCTTGAGTACCTCGACAGAGAGAAGGGTATTGGTAAAAAGGACAAATGTTGTATTATTTCTTATTTTTGCTTCTCTCCTTTACATCTCCTGCCAAGAGATATGCTAGGATTAACAAACCTTCCCCCTTGGCTGACACCACCACTCATGGCATTCAGTCTCTTGTGGCGTCTACCCCATCACAGATGCTCCCTCTGTCCTCCCCATCACTCCTCCTACTCCGCAACTTAGAAAATTATTGATTGCTGACTTAAATAAAAACAGAAAATACTGGAGACACCCAGCAAGTCAGGCAGCATCTGTGGAAAGAGAAACAGAGCTAATGTTTCAGGTCTAAGAAAAGTTCTCAGTTTTGTTGAAAGGTCCTTGACCTGGTTGTAGGAGCCCAAAGTGGGATTTCGAGATGGTATAGAAACTGCCATTACATGGTTATTTCGCCACATGTGCTGTCCGTCTGTTGAGTGTTTGAAACATTTAAAACTTTTATTTCAGACTGTCAGCAACTTCCCCCTGGTGGGTATATCCTGTGCAAGTCAGAGGCCATGTCACAGTCGCTGTTGAAATTAGAAGCATTTGGGTCTGTTGTGGGAACAGCACTGAATCAACAAAATAAAACTGCTCTACCGATGTGCATCCAGCAAATATGAATTTGCAGGTATCTGCATTATACAGTTTAATGTCATTCAGGATACAGTTATTTGAGGGCTTTGTAATTGTTTTCCTGTCATCCAGACGTCTGAACAAATGGTTTCTCATCATTCAGGGCCAACTGGGGAGGGCTCGACAAGAAGAACGTAACCGAGTCCAACTCTGAGCAAAGAAATGCGGATTAAAGATTCAGCATTTAACTAGGTGTTAAATTCACTCACTGACTTGACTTCGGCAAACGATAGCTTCCGGCTGCGAGCCCTAGCACTTATTCTGACAACTACACAGAACTAAAATAACAGTAACACTGTGGCATAAATTAACATTTATCTGCTACCTGGTTGTGAGAACACATCTAAACTCGAGTGCCAACGTGATACAGGAAGCTAGCACGAGCCGGGCCAGTCAGTGGTCAGTGTGGAACCATTGACTTCAGGTGCTGCCCCTTTCCCCTGCCTGCACCATAGGTTACAAACAGATGCTTGCACGTGTGTCTGGAGCCTTTGCTGGGCAGCAGGGGAGCATTAATTTCAGCTCTCTGCTTTGCAGTGCAAGAACGCAAGAGTCACAGGTTTTCTTTCTTTGGATGCAATTGGAAAGGATTTGTTAGTGACAGAGCACTATCTGGGTCTGGATTTGTTTACAATAGTTTCCTGCCCCACCAGCATTTTAAACCACCAGCCCCCACTAGTCTGGACCAAGAATCCACAGAATGTGTACTAATATCCCACCATGACATTTTAGGAATTTGGAAATTCAAATAAAATCTGGTGTCAGCAAAAGTAATCGTGAGGCTATCAGACTGTCAAACAAAAACCCAGCTGCTTGATTTAAGTACTTTCAGGAAGGAATCTTGCCGGGTCAGTTTGTCTTAAATGCAAGGAGATGAGAACATTTGAAATAGAAGCAACAATAGGCCATTCAACCCTTCGTACTATGCACCGTCTTTGTTTGCACCAAGGACTTTGTGGGTTTTTTTGCACTAGTATTGGGGTTATTACTTGATTGGTTTTCTGGTTATTTGCATGATGGTGCAGCGGTCAAGTTGCTGCCTTACAGCACCAGAGACCGTGGATCAATCCTGACTGTGGGTGCTGTCTGTACAGAGTTTGTAGGTTCTCCCTGCGTGTTTTCCAAGGGTGCTCCTATTTCCTCCTACACTGCAAAGACGCACAGGTTTGTGGGTTAAGATTGTAAATTGTCTGTAGTGTGCAGGATAGTGCTACTGCATGAGGATCGAGGATCGGCATGGTCTCTGTGGGCCGAAGGGTCTGTTCCCAAGCTGTATCTCTGAATATTGTATCTATGTGTATTGTGTTTAAAGGCCTGTTATGCTGCTGATAATAAGTTTCATTGTTCCATTTTTGGTACATTTGACAATTAAACACTCTTGACTCTTGGTCCTGCTTCGCCATTTACGATCATGACTGATCTTTTACCTCAGCGCTATTTTCCTCATATAAAATACCCAAGATAGACACAGAAGGAGTGGGTGACGTTTTGGGACGAGACACTGCTTCAGGCCAGAAACGTCACCAATTCCTTCTCTCCAGTGATGCTGCCTGTCCCGCTGAGTTACTCCAGCGTTTTGTATCTATCTTCGGTTTAAACCAGCATCTGCAGTTCCTTCTTACACATCTTGCATATAAATACCCATATTGTTTGTCTCTCTTCATGCCCAGAAACATAAAAACATAGAAACATAGAAACATAGAAAATAGGTGCAGGAGTAGGCCATTCGGCCCTTCGAGCCTGCACCGCCATTCAATATGATCATGGCTGATCATCCAGCTCAATAACCTGTACCTGCCTTCTCTCCGTACCCCCTGATCCCTTTAGCCACAAGGGCCACATCTAACTCCCTCTTAAATATAGCCAATGAACTGGCCTCAACTACCTTCTGTGGCAGAGAATTCCACAGACTCACCACTCTCTGTGTGAAGAAATGTTTTCTCATCTCGGACCTAAAAGACTTCCCCCTTATCCTTAAGCTGTGACCCCTGGTTCTGGACTCCCCCAACATCGGGAACAATCTTCCCGCATCTAGCCTCTCCAACCCCTTAAGAATTTTATATGTTTCTATAAGATCCCCCCTCAGTCTTCTAAATTCCAGCGAGTACAAGCCTAGTCTATCCAGTCTTTCTTCATTTGAAAGTCCCGCCATCCCAGGGATCAATCTGGTGAACCTTCTCTGTACTCCCTCTAAGGCAAGAACGTCTTTCCTCAGATTAGGAGACCAAAACTGCACACAATACTCCAGGTGCGGTCTCACCAATGCCCTGTACAACTGCAGTAGAACCTCCCTGCTCCTAAACTCAAATCCTCTTGCTATGAATGCCAACATACCATTCGCTTTCTTCACTGCCTGCTGCACCTGCACGCTTGCTTTCAATGACTGGTGCACCATGACACCCAGGTCACGTTGCATCTCCCCTTCTCCTAATCGGTCAGAAGGCTAACGATCACTGCTTTGGATGAACACAATGGATTCAAAGCCCCAGAGAGCCGCAGAAGCCCAGTCATTACTGGAGCCCACTTGGGTAGAGAATTCCAAATGTTCCCCACCACTGAATGAAGAAGCTTCTCATCTGAAACAGTCTGCCATCTATTCTCAAACTGTGCTGCCTAGTCAGTTATCCTTTATCTGTACACTGTAATTATGTAGAGTCTTTTCTTTGACAGGATGGCATGCAAACAAAAGTTTTTCACTGTACACATGACAATACTAAAGTAAAACCAAACCAAACCATCAGTTCTCCCCATTGTTTCTCTTGAGATCATATCTTCCCTAGCCAACATTGGACCTATTAGGCAACACTAGGCCTGACATAATTTGTGGCTGGCCCTGGTCTTTTCTCGCTTCCAGCTCTTCACCTCCCCCCCTCCCTTAACCCCCCCCACCACCACCCACCTCCAACTTTCAGTCTGAAGGGTCGTGATGAAACCTCACCAATCTTTTTTCTCCAGAGAGGTTGCCTGACTTGCTGAGTTATTCCAGTACTTTGTGTCTATTTTAAACTATTGCACTCCCTCTATGGCAAGCACATCCATTCTTAGATAAAGATATAAAAACAGTGCTAAATCCAACAGGTGTAGTCCCACCAAGTCCTGCACTACACATTTTTACTCCTGTAATTATAGGATGCTAACATCAGAACTACATGCAAAGCACAGAATGCTGGAGGAACTCAGCGGGTCAGGCAGCACCTGGGGAGGGAATGGACAGGGACATTTCGAGTCAGGACCCTTCCTCAGACATGGATCCTAACCCAAAAATTACTTGTCCATTCTCATCCCAGAGAGTGTATTCTAAAACTAGAGGGCATAGGCTGAAGGGGAAGGGGTGAGGTTTCAGAGGGTCCTCTCAGGGACAACCTCAGAGGGTCCTCCACATCTGGAATGTGCTTCTACTGGAAGCTGTAGAACCAGATATAATTACGAGGTTAATCCCTGGGATGGAGGGACTGTCATGTGAGGAAAGATTGGAACGGCTGTGCTTGTATTCACTGGAGTTTAGAAGGATGAGGGGATCTTATAGAGATGTATAAAATGATAAAAGGACTGGACAAGCTAGATGCAGGAAAAATGTTCCCAATGTTGGGGGAGTCCAGAACCAGGGGCCACAGTCTAAGAATAAAGGGGAGGCCATTTAAAACTGAGATGAGAAGAAACTTTTTCACCCAGAGAGTTGTGAATTTGTGGAATTCTCTGCCACGGAAGGCAGAGGAGGCCAATTCACTGGATGAAATTAAAAGAGAGTTAGGTAGAGCTCTAGGGCTCAGGTTACTGATTGTGGCACAGGCAGGCAGGCACAGGTTACTGATTGTGGATGATCAGCCATGATCACAATGAATGGTGGTGCTGGCTCGCAGGGCCAAATGGCCTCCTCCTGCACCTATTTTTTTATGTTTCTATGTTTCTACAACTTTTACACAACATTTAAACAGCTAATACTAGCCCAGTATTTCAACTTGTTTGGCATGGACAAAATGGGCTGAAGGGCCTGTTTTCATGCTATGACTCAATGACTCCATGAAAGATAGAAGTCAATCATTCCTCTATGCAGAGTCCAACACAGAAAAACACAAGACTTGCACCTTTACTGCACTTTTGATGAATATTGGGGAAATGTACTGATTGTGGCACAGGCAGGCAGGCACAGGTTACTGATTGTGGATGATCAGCCATGATCATATTGAATGGCGGTGCAGGCTCGAAGGGCCGAATGGCCTACTCCTACACCTATTTTCTATGTTTCTATGTAAAGCATCAGTTGCTTTTGTTTAGTAGTGGATTTGATTTTGTTACAGAAGGAGCTTCAAGCTGCACCAAGCAAAAGATTCACATGAATTGGCAGCGTTTACTGAAAGCTTAATTCAACTCTCTCCCTGAATAATATATAACCAAATTCTGAGCAAATAATTAGGGATTATGCAATGGAATGTTTATTTTGATAGTTTGATACTTTTGTTTAAGTGGCTAAGTGGTTAAAACGTCCTTGTCCAACATCTGTTTGAACAGAAAAGGCCAAAGCCCAGAAGTCACGAACATGGACAAGTGCTTAAGACATTCATTTAAGAATCAGATTAGCTGTATCAAAGTAGCAAACAACCAGAAAAAGTACATTAATTGTTCGCCTACTATTATTGCTGACAGTAACTTCTAAAGTCATAATCATTAAACATCTTATCCAAAAGGATAAAATTCACCTGACTATTAAACTATCCCTGTAACTAAAGGCTATTAAACTATCGCTATAACTAAAGATAAAAAATCAATGTTATGTACATCACTATGATTTACCCATGAAAGTTTGTGACCCAGGCACAAGATACACATCAGCAGCTTAATCCAAGGCAAAGAATAACCCAGACAGCACAATTTGTTGACTTACAGTGATATCCCATAACTTGTCCAAATCAAATTTGTGTTTGCCAACGCAGCTGGGGAGGTTAGCAGGTTCACATGTAGCCTCCCCGCTGTCGAAAGATTAATAGTCCAATTTATTAGTCAAGCTGGTTTGAAGGAGGGAGGATTACTATCCGATACAATTACTAATTTTTGCTATAATGGTGGGACATTATTTTTCCGTTAAGTATTAGTTCTTGCTAAATGATGTGCAAATACTAACTTCAAGTGAGGATAAATACGTGTTTAAATTCTGAATTCTAAAGGTTTGCTGCCCGAGATGAGGCATCGTGCTGCTTGCTTGTAATCAGCAGTTCCATATGTGTCTTGCCGAGGGTTGCCAGCAGTCCTATAATAAACAGGAGAATCCAGGCCTAAACAGGAAATTGGCTGCCCTGAAAGGATAACGTTATGGTATTCCCATTTTTAGTTTAGTTTAGAGATACAGTGCGAAAACAGGCCCTTCGGCCTACCGAATCCGCAGTGACCAGCAATCCCCATACACTAACACTCTCCTACACACTGGACACAAATTCCAATATTCACCGAAACCAATTAACCTACAAACCTGTGCACCTTTGGAGTGTGGCAAGAAACCAGAGATTCTGGAGAAAGCCCATGTTGGTCACGGGGAGAAATTACAAACTCCATACAGACAGCACCAGTAGTCAGGATCAAACCCGGGTCTCTGGCACTACAAGGCAGCAACTCTACCGCTGCGCCACCGTGCCGCCCTTCTCAATCATTTCCATGTCCAGTCACCTGACTTTCAAAGACCAAATCCCAAGCTAGTACCGAGCTGACTCAGGAATAGAACTTGTCCAGAATTTGCAGACAGCGGCAAGCACAATCAGCTCAGAGCTGAGCTCTGAATTCTTTGAAAATTGTGCAGGGTGATCCTCCCAAGGGAGATTTTTTTAAACTGCTGGGAGAACTATTTAACTGTGAAACAAAACAAGATATCAGTGCAGAAAATTTCTTCACAAATAATAAATCCTGCTGTTAGGTGACACAAACGTTTGTTCACTGGCCAACTGTTGATAAGGAATTACAAGCTTGCCGTGTAAAGAAAGAACGGACTACAAAAAACAAGACATCACTGCTCGGCCAGCTAGTTAGTCTCTGTATGGTCCCCCTTCTCATAGAGAAGTTTGCTAATCAAACATATCAGCTGGAATGCAATAAGTATTCAACAACTGACCGACAGAACCAAGAATAAGTTTTAACGAATGATTCCTGGTTATGCCTTCATCACAATGCAATATCCTGCTGGAAATGAAGGCATGCAGGCAGATGAGATTACGGACCACAGACATTGTGGGCCAAATGGCCTGCTCCTGTGTTGTACTGTTCTATGTTCTATGTGCATGTCAGCTGCAGACATGGTCAGTATCCAGTGAGATGCTCTGATTGATAACTGGTTTTGTTTGTGATGTTTGATTTCATACGTATTGAATAATTGTTCCCGTGTGACATCTTATGTAAAGGTGGGAAAATTAGCAGAACATGGAACGAAATAAAGATTAATTTTTCATCCTGTGTTTGGATTTGTTTTCAGTGTCCATCCAATTTGTAATTTAACATTATCTTTATTTCCTTCCTTTAATGCCCCTTAACCTGAGATTGTGACCCTGGTGCTATACTCTTCCGCCAAGGGAAACATCCACCCTGTCAAGCTCTGAAAACAATTGCAAAGTTAATGAGAGTTCCTCTCATTCTTTTAAACGCCAAAGAATAATACCCCTGTTTACTCAATGACTCTCCATATGACAAAACTACCATCCCTGGAATCAGTCCATCGAACCTTTGCTCCATTCGCTTGCTCCAGGACGGCACAGCGGTAGAGTTGCCGCCTTACAATGCTTGCAGCGCCAAAGAGTCAGGTTCAATCCCGACTACAGGTGCTGTCTGTACGGAGTTTGTATGTTCTCCGCGTGACCGTGTGGGTTTTCTCCGAGATCTTCGTTTTCCTCCCACGCGCCAAAGACGTACAGGTTTATAGGTTAATTGGCTTGGTATATATGTAAATTGTCCCTAGTGTATGTTGGATAGTGTGAATGTGCGGGGATCACTGATCGGTGTGGACTCGGTGGCCAAAGGGCTTGTTTCCATGCTGTACCTCTAAACTAAACATTTTGCAATTCTACCCTTTTCTTCAGTAAGGAAACCAAAACTTTATATGCTGGACTTGCCCATTTCAATTTGCTGGTTGCCATATTCTTAACTTCCGTATTTTATACCCTTGAGACCATCCAAAATTCAGCTGCCCATATTCTATGCCCAGTACTTATCTGCTCAAGGATGAACAAAATAATGATTTTTTTTTTCAATGCTTACTTTCTACTCCTTGCTTTTCCTGATCACTGTACTTTCCTCTGTTTTTACAAGCCTCCAAGATATCAGTGCTCTGCCAAAATGTCTCCAGTGGATCCCCAAATTTAATCGTGTCATGCAGACCCAAGGAACCATGAATGCTGGAGTCTGAAGTAAGGTCCCAACCTGAAACGTTACCTATCTGTGTTCTCCAGAGATGCTGCCTGACCCGCTGAGTTACTCCAGCACTTTGTCTTTTTTAATCATGGTATCACTGGCATTTATACTCAAAGCTCTGGAGCTCCCATTTTGAAGTCATCTTAACTTCCACCTCGATTTCCCACTGTATCAATTTTCTGCCTTGGAAGTGCCCGTTGTCATTTTTTAATAACAGTCCCATGAACTAGTCATGTTTTACTATATTAAAACCATAATACGGATATAAATTAATGTTGTCATTGTTATTGCATTTGCTCAACTATTCTCTTATAGTATCTTGAAAGGCTCTGGCTTCAAAAATGTTATTTACTGTACAGAGTACAAAAAGATCTTAATCTAACAATAACATGTTCATTCTAGTTTGATGATTTTTCATCAAAACATTTCAATAAATTATTTCTGACACGGCTGATGAATGTGTGAAAAAGACCTCTAAGAGAGGAAATAGTTCATCTTGGAAATAAATATTAGGATGAATCAAACAGATATTTGTGGAGATATTTATAGGTCGCTTCAACTCCAGGATAGATGCTCAGGGAATGGGTGTGAGCTGCAGGTCAGAATGAGCACAATGCAGCCCAATGACTTGAGACTGGCCAGATGGAAGATTTAGGGGCTTGAAAACTGTAACGTTCAGGGGCAGCTTCTTCCCTACAACCATCAAGCTATTAAACACTATAACCTCCAAATAAGCTCTGAACTACATAGACTTGGGGGCATTATTGCTGTCTTTGCACTATTATTGTTTGCTTGTTGTGAGTGAGCGAGTGCAATATATATAATACACTGGAATATTTGTGTTGTTTATTACGATGTTTACAGAGTACAATGCTTACATATCTGTTGTGCTGCTACAAGTATGTAATTGTTCTGTTTGAAGACATATGACAATAATAAGACAAAAAATGTTTGTCATATGACTCTCGACTCTTGGACTGCATGGTCTTTCTCGCTCGATACGTGTCCATGTTCCTATGTCTTCAGCTAGTTCAACAATTGTGAAAGATTGATGATGGATCTCTATACGTTTGCAAATAAAGGTTATTGACAGCTAGTTGACTGAAGCACATTGATGCTGAATTCTGTCGGAGAGACTGGCAAACAATAGCAGAGAGTTAAATGATCTTTGACGCTGCTTTGACCAACCTCATGTAAACATGTACTAAAATACTGAGCAAAAAACACCAACATTATCAAGACCACATCAAACAAGACTAGAACATTAGCACTAACTCGTAAAAACAGAGTTCAATACACATGTTGCACGTCCCGCGGCCACACCGGACGATGTTAAGTCCAGCGGCCGCGGGACGTTTCAGTGCCCGGTGCGGCTTGGCCGCTGGACTTAACATCGTCCGGTGTGGCCGCGGGACGTTTCAGTGCCCGGTGTGGCCGCGGGACGTTTCAGTGCCCGGTGCGGCTCGGCCGCTGGACTTAACATCGTCAGCGCTGTTCGGCCGCGGGACGTTTCAGTGCCCGGTGCGGCTCGGCCGTTGGACTTAACATCGCCCGGTGCGGCCGCGGGACGTTTCGGTGCCCGGGGCGGCTCGGCCGGGGGGCCTTCCATCCCCTTGCGGGGGCTGTGCGTGTCGTTTGCCTCGGTAGGGGTCGAGCTGCCTGTCCGTGGGTGCGGGGGGAAGAGAGGGGAAGTTTTTGTTGCCTCCATCACAGTGAGGGGGTGTTTGGAGTCACTGTGATGGATGTTTGTGTTGGGGTCGGGTGTCCTGTGTTCTTTTCTTTTTGCTGTATTTTGTGTGACTGCTGAAATTTCGCTCGGTGTTGTGCCGAGTGACAATAAAGTGTTGTTATGTTAAACCAAAATGCCCTCTTAATTAATTTACCTAATAATTCTCAATTGTGAATCAGAACATTTTAGTCAATTCCAGGATAAAGATCAAGATCCAATGTGTTTATTTGTTAAATGCACCGGATGTGAACCGGCACAATGATACTGATACTCACTGCAGCTTTACGGGCACACGAGACTCAACGCCAACAAACATAAATATACAATTCATGATCAGGTGTTCTGAGTAATCTAGACCATGATAGTGCATAAACCAAAGTACAAGCCAACTATTCACAATATTGATATCAGTTCCCCTAGATACCCTGATGTGATTTGCATCTCCCAACATGAATTTGCCCTTCTGCAATATACAGTCTGAAAGAACATTGACAACAAGGGTTCTATATTATAATTTGTATGACCAATGGACGATTTTCAAATTTCAGATATTCTCCACATAAGTCCTGAGGCATTCCTTTTTTTAAGTTTGGTTTTGAAACTCATTTTCTGTTCTCGTGGGTAACTGTACTCAAAATGAGAACTATTGCCTCCTTTCACAGTTGCTAAATTTGTCCCGAGACCCTAAAACAAAACTGCCTGAGGCCTGAATAAGTCATTTAAATCCATTGCTGAAAAGTTCAAATTCCAGAAATACACATCTGAAGTGTATTAGCAGTTCATTCCGCAGCTTCCTGAGGCAACAGATGTTTAATTTTGGAGCTTAATCCCCATTTTCAACTATTTGGACTTTGGGCACTGTGGAATTGGTGACAGGATTAGTAAAACGCGCAGTTTTCTAAGCATAGCAAATGGATGGAAGGAGCTGAAAAGCATGCCCTGGGGTATCCTTTAATACTTTTCAGACAATTAGACTAGGACAGGCTAAACCTAGGTACATACAAAATGGGAATAGTCTATTGGATAATCTTACGGTATTATTACTTTAAGATTATCCGATATATTATTCCCATTATATCTGTGAGAAAATTCCTCCCGTGCGTTTGTTTGGGACATCTGTTTGGTTGCAATGTCTGGGGTTATCTGAAATTTTGGGAAAAAATCTGCTTCAAAATGAAAACTAAATGAAACCATTTATCAACTTTCATTGAAAGTGGTAGAAACCCAGATTTACTGGTGAAAACCAGTCAGACTGACTCTGCAAGGGAGATTCACCAACTCATTCCCGAGTTCAGATATTTGCAGATCAATATTTTGAATGTTCTAAAGTAAATTACGTCATCTATCAATTTCTAACTGATCCTAAGCATGAAATGAGAATGCCTGATATTGGAAAGGTGTAGATAAAGGGCCAGCCATTTAATTTTGTCACAAGACTTCATCTTGACAAATATTAAAAATTCATGACATCAGCATTTTGTTGTGGTGTGTTTTGTGAAGTATTTCAGGAAGAATTTCCACACAAGTCTTTCATTTGTTCTTGTAGATTAGTTAAATAGTTGGTGCAAATCTGGGAGAAATTAGATGGTGCCCTTTGCCTACCTTCTTGTTGTTCTCTGCAGTTGTGCTGTTCATGCCATTATATTCTGGGGATGCCCCACATACATTCTAAATATCCATCTCATTTGAGCTAAGGAATACCTGGAACTCTGCTGGGGAGTGATGGTCAAAGCAGATACATTAGTGGCATTTAAAATACTTTTTGGATATGCAAGGAATGGAGGGATATGGATTATGTGCTGGCAGATAAGTGTTGGTCATGGCATCATGTTCAGTACAGACATTGTGGGCTGAAGAGCCTTTCTTGCGCTACTGTTCTATGTTCTAAGTGACATCCGCAGAAAGGCTTCATTGGATTTTGTTAAGCATTCACAGACTACTTGTAAACATCACTTACCAATTAATATCAATCTCAGAAAGATGATAATTTTGAGAATTGTTCCTCCTTTGGGTTTCGTATTGCCACCTTAATTACTGACGTTTAATAAATTTAACCAGAGTGGATCTTAAATTAACCCACCTCAAAAGTGTATGTCACATAGAACAGTATAGTACAGGAGCAGGCCCTTCGGCACACAATGTCTGTGCCAAACATAATGTCAAGATATAGGGACAAAGAACTGTAGGTGCTGGTTCATGGCAAAGATAGTTACAAAGTGCTGGAGCAACTCAGTCGGTCAGGCAGCATCTCTGGAGAAAAAGGATGTGACATTTCGGGTTGGGACCCTTTTCCAGACTGAAAGTAGTGGGTGGGGGTAGGGGAGGGGGGGGGCTGAAGAGCTGGAGGTGAAAAAGACCAGGACCAATCAGGGCCAGCCACAAATGATAAACTAATCTCATCTACTTGCACTTAATCTATATCCTTCCATTTCATGCATATCCACGTGCCTATCTATGGCTCTTAAATGCTACCATTTTGTATCTGACTCCACTGCCACCCCTGGCAGTGCATTCCAGGCAATCACCATCCTGTGTAAAAAAAAGTTCCCCGCACATCTCCTTTAAAATTTTCACCTAAGGCTTTCCTCTTCCCACAGAAATCATTTTCATGATAGCCTTAAATGTGATTGTAAATATGTTAGCTTCCACTGAAATGGGGCAGGGCCTGTACCCTACTGAAACAGTGCTGAGATGGTAAACATTTTCAAATTATAGTCGAGAGCATTTCCATTGATGCTCCCCACCTTTATTGTATTTCAAATAAATCAGATCACCCAGTTAAAAAATAAATGCAAACAGTTGTCTGTCATTTGATAGAAATAGTTGAGAGGTGTATTGCCATTCAATGGGAGATAGCCTTCACCTAAATGTTATTTGCTTCGATAGAATCTTTTATTTTGGTGCGAGGGCAAAGACCTTGGGTACATATTTACTCTGGCAAAACTTTAAATGGAAAAGCAGTATTTGTAAATCTTGCAGGAACCAAGCCAAATTCTTAAATAGGAGGCTGTAATTTAAGTTCTGGCAGCAAATGAACAATGTGTTTGGGTTCAATGTATCAACAGCGAACTATTATTTTTATTCTCTCGCCGGATGATTTCAGTGGCAAGATTCAGATAAATGGCCCTATTCTCAACAGAATAATTTGCAGAAGTGCTTATGTTCAAGACATTCTTAAAGAATTTATTGTGGTTCACTGCTTAAAAAATCTATTAATTCAGGAGTGGGCTCAAAGAGTGTAAAATTCAGCATTCTTTTGAAGACTGTTGTAATTTGTTAGATTCAATGCTATTGAGATTGCCTTGTACTTTGTCAAATTTTCATGGATTGTAATGTGGGCATTTATTTAGCGATAAGATTTTCCATAACATTAGCAATAATTGAGAATGATCAGCCATGATCACATTGAATGGCGGTGCTGGCTCAAAGGGCCAAAGGGCCGAATGGCCTTCTCCTGCACCTATTTTCTATTGTCTATTGTCTAATAATGATAAATACAACTTTTATTTTTAATCTTTGATTCCACACAATGCTTTACTTGCCTCAACTGACAAGCCACCATTGGTAGCAACATATTTCTGTAATCTACAATACACCAAACTTTTATGGAATGGCTTTTTATTTATTTTCATGTATAGATTTTATTGACACATGGTCAGATTGAACCATTCGTGCCATCAAAATTGCTGTGCATTCTTAAAAAGCCTTACCTGCCAATAAAATTAGCTTCCACTGGGAAAATGACAAAATGTGTTACCTTGGAAAATGTGAATCTATTTACTTTACAAAGAAATAAACAACAGACTAACATCTGGCATTTGCAGAATCTTGTTGCACTGAAGCTCAATGGAACAACCAGTCATCACAGCAATGGAAGGAGAAGCAACAAAGATAAGTTTCCTTTGACATACCCAGACTGAACTGGTCATAATTCAAGGGTCCTTGGTTAGCAACTACAATGTGTGTATCACCTGATCTGCCTTTGGCCTTTGCAAAATGCTGACTCTCATTAATTGGTCCACCTCATCCAATTTGTGCACTACAATGGAAACAGCTGTCCTCCCAATTTTGTTTAATTGAATTTATGCTGTAGCAGTAATTAGGAAGACTTCAGGGAAGCTTACCCCAACAAATTAAAGACACAATTAAAAGGCTGAAAACAGTTGGACACAATAGAATGCAAGAGGCTTAAAGCTGAAATATGAAAATGAGCCATACCAATCACACACCGATACCAGGCTTTAAAAAGCACTCTAACGTGTTTCTATTTTTCACTATGACTATTGTTTATCGCTGAAATTCTTTCTTTCCAAGCATTCTGAATCTTACTTCAGAGATTCTGAGAGAAAATGCTGAAAGTCCACATCTGCAGCCATTCAATTTAACCCTAATTGTAGATTGGGGTCAATTTTCACTTTTAGCACTGGGGAAAACGTTTGTCAAAAGTTGTCTTCGAGGGTAATAAATTGGTAACAGGGCTGCTCCTACTCCTACTCCTTTACTGAATGGAAGGCAAATGAATGTCCACCTCTGACAATTCAATGTATTCAGCCACAAACCTTTTTAGTGCTGTGCTATTGACTAGAGATGCTTTTAAATATTCGCAATGGGCACAACAAGATTTAATTTCCTCTAAGAGAGTCAAGAGGGTTTTATTGCCATATGGTCTGAAACACAACAATGAAATTCTTACTTGATTAAAATTCAAGATGGTGTCCAACCCAGGTGACTCTTTGTGTGCTAGCCACAGGAGTGGATCTGCAATCACATCATGACAATCGTTCCACTCTTTTAAATCTATGTACACTGTGGATGACTCAATTGTAATCATCTATTTCCACTGACTGGTTAGCACGCAACAAAAACTTTTCACTGTACCTCAGTACATGTCACAATAAACTAAACTCAAACTTACTTGCAGGAGCACAACAGATATGCAAACATAGTACTCTGTAAAACCCATTATAAACAAGTATATTCAGTATCTATAGAAAAACAAACAAATAAATAAGCAACAATAGTGCAATGTCAAAAATAATGTCACCAAGTCCAGTAAGTTTGGAGCCTATTTGGAGGTTGTAATGTCTGACGTTTGCAGGGAAGAAGCTGCTCCTGAACCTGGATGTTACAATTATCAGGCTCCTATACCTTCTTCCCGATGGCAGGAGTGAAACGAAAGCATAGCCAGGGTGGTATGGGTCTCTGACTGTCGCGTGATGGGAATATTATCAAAATTCATGGGATCCTCCACCATTAAAGAGTAGATTTATAGGTTATTTGGATGTAAACATATTGCAATGGATCCAGCCTTAGTGGTCATCTGAAGCATAGATGCCCCCCCCCAGGATGGAGAAGCAGTATATCCAGTCTTGCCATTGAGTAGAGTGTTCCGCATTTTAGGAAGAAACCACACGAGAGAGTTTAAACAGTATGTGATTGAATCTGTGGGCTGTGTTAGCTGTTGCCATGATACCAACCAGGCAACAGCTGTGGATCAATGTTGTATGTGAATGTGCTATCTCCATTTGGTACATGCACCTTGCAGCAGACTTTATCATTGTAGAAAATTGTGTCAATTTTGAGACTGTGATCCCTAGGTCCAGAATACATTGGTTTGCATCTATTCTGTCAAGACTTAGAAATGTTGTATGTTTTAGTACATCATTTTAACTCAAGAGAGTACAGAACAACCATGCTTTATCTCCAGAAGACAAAGTACTAGAATAACTCGACAGATAGTTCTTGAAGTAATTCTCTGCCACAGAAGGCACTGGAGGCCAATTCACTGGATGAATTTTAAAAAGAGTTAGATAGAGCTCTAGGGGCTAGTGGAATCAAATGATTGGGGAGAAGGCAGGCACAGGTTACTGATTGTGGATGATCAGCCATGATCACAGTGTATGGCAGTGCTGGCTCGAAGGACCAAATGGCGTCCTCCTGCACCTATTTTCTATGTTTTTATGTCATGCAACATCTCTGGAGAACATGGATATGTGTTGTTTCGGGTTGAGACCCTTCTGTAGATTCAGAATAGGAAGAAGCGTCCTGTTCTGAAATGTCACCTATCCATATTCTCCAGAGATACCGCCTGCGCTGAGTTACTCCAGCACATTGTGTCTTCTTTTATAAACCAGCATCTGCAGTTCCTTGTTTATATGCTTTATATCCACTCATACAACAACTCCACTCCTGCCCAGCCAAGATTCAGTACAGTAAAACGTCACTGTATTCTGTATGTTGCAAGTGTATTCTGCAGAGACCAAACACGCACATATTATTCCAGATACAATCTAGCGCTCTCTATAATTGGAGCAACATGATCCTACCCCTGCACTCGCATTGTCTCGCAATAAAGGCTAACATGCAATTAGTTGCTGAACCTACCAATGAATTATGTACAAGGATACTCGGGTCCCTCTGAACATCAATTTTTTTTGTAGAAACAAAGAAGTGCAGATGCTGGTTTATACCAAAGATAGACACAAAGTGCTGGAGCAACTCAATGGGTCAAACACCATCTCCAGAGAAAAAGGATGAATAAATCAGGATCAGACTGAAGGGTTCAGTCTGAAGACCGAAACGTCACCCATCCTTTTTCTCCAGAGATGCTGCCTGGCCCACTGTGTTACCCTAGCAGTTTGTGCCTACTATTGTGTGTCTGTTTTCACAGAAGAGGACAAACATTTGTCCCAGAAATGTGTTTAAATTGATTTTTCAAGATTTGGCACCACAGGTAAGATCATAGTTTATTGCTCATTCCTAATTGCCCTTGGACTGAACACTTGTTGGGCTGTTTAAGTGGCAGCTCTATACGTGGGTTAAGTCACAAATAGGCCAGTCTGAGCGAGGACAGATTTCCTCCCCTCAGGAGCATTAAGTGAACTCAATGGGTGTTTATAACAATCCTGCAGTTTCACAGCATCATTTTAATATTCTAGATTGTTAACTAAATTTAACTTCTGTTACTGCCATCAATAAGAATATAAAATACTCAGTGGTCAGCAGTTAGGCAGTATCTGTAGGAAAAGAAACAGGATTAGTTTTTCAGGTCAGAAATCCTTTATATGTTATAGTTTAAAGAGACAGCAGAAACGGCAGATGCTGCAATCTTACTGGATAAAGTAGGTGACACGGTGGCGCAGAGGGTGGCAATAGTGTTGCTGCCTAACAGTGCCAGAGACCCGTGTTCAATCCTGACTCCCACATTCCAAAGACATGCAGGTTTGTAGGTTAATTGACTTCTGTAAATTGTCCTTAGTGTGTAGGATAGAACTGGGAAACAGGTTCCAATCTTCCATTATAGATGAGGGCCTCCTCTATATCCCGCAGCTCCGCTCTTGCTCCCCCTCTCCCCATTCGTAACAAGGATAGAATCCCCCTTGTCCTCACCTTCCACCCCATCAGCCAGCGTATACAACAAATTATCCTCCAACCTTTCCGTCACCTCCAACGGGATCCCACTACTGGCCACAACTTCCAATCTTCTCCCCTTTCTGCTTTCAGCAGAGACCGTTTCCTCCATAACTCCCTGGTCCACTCGTCCCTTCCCACCCAAAGCATGCCCTCCCCAGCTACTTTCCTCTGCAACCACAGGAGATGTAACACCTGTCCCATTACCTCCTCCCTCGACTCCATCCAAGGACCCAAACAGTCTTTCCAGGTGAGGCAGAGGTTCACCTGCACCTCCTCCAACCTCATCTATTGTATCCGCTGTTCCAGATGTCAACTTCTCTACATCGGCGAGACCAAACGTTGGCTCGGCAATCGTTTCGCTCAACACCTTCGCTCAGTCTGCCTTAACCAATCTGATCTCCTGGTGGCTCAACACTTCAACTCCCCCTCCCACTCCCAGTCTGACCTTTCTGTCATGGGCCTCCTTCATTGTCATAGTGAGGCCCACTGCAAATTGGAGGAACAGCATCTCATATTTCGCTTGGGCAACTTACACCCCAGCGGTATGAACATTGATTTCTCTAACTTCAGATAGCTCCTCTGTCCCTCTCTTTTCCCTCCCCCTTTCCCAGTTCTCCCACTGTCTTCCTGTCTCCAACTACATCCTATCTTTGTCCCGCCCCCTCCCGTGACATCAGTCTGAAGAAGGGTCTCGACCCGAAATGTCACCCATTCCTTCTCTCCTGAGATGCTGCCTGACCCGCTGAGTTACTCCAGCATTTTGTGATACCTTTGATTTGTACCAGCATCTGCAGTTATTTTCCTACACAACTGGGAAGCAGGTGATCATTGGTCAGCAGGGACTTGGTGGGCCAAAGGGGCCATTTACTTGCTGTATCTCTGAATGAAACAAAAGTAAATTAACTCAGCGGGTCAGGCAGCATCTCTGGAGGACATGGATAGGCAACATTTCAACCCTTCTTCAGACTGGTTTTCTTCAGATTTTATGTCTTGCTTTATTCTGATTTCAGATCATGATTGCAGGTCAGACCAAGTCACACTCAATCTTTGTATAAAATTCCATCATAGAACGATCACCGTTCTCTTTAGTGCCCCTCTTTACCACAACATCGATTAACCTCTTCGCAATACACACTTGCACATTTAATAAACTGTTCCCCCATTGTTTCTTAGCAAATTAATCTAAAAAACCATTATGTCCCATGAATTCATTCTCCATATTACGTCCTGACTTGGTTTTCCATTTCTGTATGTAAAATTCCTCCACAATTATTCTGCTAGTGTGGTTAGATGAACCTCTAATGTCCTTATTTATTCTGTGCCCTGCATTACTATTACTGTTTTTGAAGGTGATAAAATAGTCGAATTAGATTTTTGCACTTGAATTCCACCATATCCCCACCAGCAGGTTTAGCAAGTTCACTCATTTAAGATAAGCTTTGGTATTAGTATGAGCTGGGATGGCAAATCTTTAAAATTGAACCTGTTGTTTACAGAGGCGAATCTCAGAAGATAGTATTTATTTTAGATTTTGTACGACTTTTGAGTGTTAGTGTGTAAGAAGGAACTGCAGATGCTGGTTTAAACCAAAGATAGACACAAAAAGCTGGAGTAACTCAGCGGGACTGGCAGCATCTCTGGGGAGAAGGAATGGGTGAAGGAATGGACCCATTCCTTCTCTCCAGAGATGCTGCCTGCTCCGCTGAGTTACTCCAGCTTTTTGTGTCTATTTTGAGTGTTATTTCCTGGTTGCATTCAGTATGGAAGATTTGTCTGTGGATGCAAAGGACTGGGTTATTTTTTAGTCAGCATGACCTTTCCATGTGTAGCAACACTGAATATCTGAAGGACCAATATGTTCCAGTAACAACACACACTGAAACAGTGCTATTTCCAGAGTTTTGGTGTCACCACACATCATCCATTGCACAGTGGTGTAGAGTATAATAGTACTGTGATTAAATTATTGGACTCACAAATAAGTAACTTTTTCATACAAAGGGTGGTGGGTGTATGGAACGAGCTGCCAGAGGAGATAGTTCAGACAGGCACTATCGCAATGTTTTAGAAACATTTGGACAGGTACATGGATAGGATGGGTTGAAAGGGATATGGGCCAAATGCAGGCAGGTGGGACTAGTGTAGATGGGACATAGAAACATAGAAACATAGAAAATAGGTGCAGGAGTAGGCCATTCGGCCCTTCAAGCCTGCACCGCCATTCAATATGATCATGGCTGATCATCCAACTCAGTATCCCGTACCTGCCTTCTCTCCATACCCCCTGATCCCTTTAGCCACAAGGGCCACATCTAACTCCCTCTTAAATATAGCCAATGAACTGGCCTCAACTACCTTCTGTGGCAGAAAATTCCACAGACTCACCACTCTCTGTGTGAAGAAATGTTTTCTAATCTCGGTCCTAAAAGACTTCCCCCTTATCCTTAAGCTGTGACCCCTGGTTCTGGACTCCCCCAACATCGGGAACAATCTTCCCGCATCTAGCCTCTCCAACCCCTTAAGAATTTTATATGTTTCTATAAGATCCCCCCTCAGTCTTCTAAATTCCAGCGAGTACAAGCCTAGTCTATCCTGTCTTTCTTCATATGAAAGTCCCGCCATCCCAGGAATCAATCTGGTGAACCTTCTCTGTACTCCCTCTAAGGCAAGAACGTCTTTCCTCAGATTAGGAGACCAAAACTGCACACAATACTCCAGGTGCGGTCTCACCAATGCCCTGTACAACTGCAGTAGAACCTCCCTGCTCCTAAACTCAAATCCTCTTGCTATGAATGCCAACATACCATTCGCTTTCTTCACTGCCTGCTGCACCTGCATGCTTGCTTTCAATGACTGGTGCACCATGACACCCAGGTCACGTTGCATCTCCCCTTCTCCTAATCGGTCACCATTCAGGTAATACTCTGCTCTCCTGTTCTTGCCGCCAAAGTGGATAACCTCACAATTATCCACATTATATTGCATCTGCCATGCATTTGCCCACTCGCCTAATCTATCCAAGTCACTCTGCAGCCTCCTAGCATCCCCCTCGCAGCTAACACTGCCACCCAGCTTCGTGTCATCCGCAAACTTAGAGATGTTGCATTCAATTCCCTCGTCCAAATCATTAATATACATGTTGGTCAGTGTGGGCAAGTTGGGCCTAAAGGCCTGCTTCCACACTGTATGACTCTAGGACTCTAAGTATGGAATGAGGATTCAGATGATTTCACGATAATGTCAGGGCACTTTTAATTCCATTACATACATGCTGGAATTAAATAACTAATATCGGGAATGCTAACCATGAAACTACAAGGGAAGTCTTTAAGAGACCAATCTGCCTTCCTTGCTGGTTTTGGGGCTGTATGTGACTGCTGAACTGCAACAAGGTGGCTGATTTTTAAACACCCTCCGATCTGACCTCTGTTCAAGAACAATTAGAATGCTGCTTCCTAGTCTTGCCAGCAATGCTCAAGTCCGACGAATGATTACATTAAAAAAACATGAACATAGAAAGAGCTCAAATGTTGATGTCCAGCATGTAATCTAATTATTACATTATTAACACACTTAAGATAAATCGATGCTTGTCTGAAGTGCAGCTTCCTTTGTCCAAAAAAAAATCACAACTCAAATTTGGCCTAACCTTTGGGACTACCTGTTTAGAGTGTCGATAAGAAAATAACGGGGCAGACTGCACACTCACCCACCAATACATATATGTGTTATACCACAGGAATCAGCAGTGATCTGGTGGGCAGACACTGGTATTGATATTTCTTTATTAAATCCAACCTTCCTTTTCGTCATTGGACCAGACCCCGAGTTCATGCTCAGAGCAGAGACCATACTGAACAGAGGGATGGATGTCATTGGTGTCCGACCCCTTAGCTTTTCATCAGGTCTTCCTGTTACAGGCCACAGCCCCATTCATTTAAAAAGAGTCACCAAGCATGCTTAGAAAAGGAAGAGCAGGTAAGTTGATTTGCCTATGTTTAAATATCTGATGTGCTGCTGCCAGTAAGAATTTTGTGGTTCCATCTCAGGATATATGACGATAAAACACTTTAGACTTTAGAGATACAATGCAGAAACAGGCCCTTTGGCCCACCAAGTCCAAGCCAACCGCGATGACCAATGTACACAAGCACTATCCTACACACTATGGACAATTACATTTTTTTTACAAAAGCCAATTAACCTACAAAACTGTACCACTTTGGAGCATGGGAGGAAACCCAAGCACCCAGAGAAAACCCATGTGGTCAAAGGGAGAAGGTACAAACTCCGTTTAGTCAGGATCGAACCCGGGTCTCTGGCGCAGTCTCTGGTAAGGCAGCAACTCTACCGCTGCATCACTGTGCCGCCCCTAACTCTTGACTCTTTTCTTTGTTCTAATCAACCTTAATGTTTTTGATTAAATTATATCACTTGAACATTATAGTTAAATGTGAATTTAACATGTTTTTACTTCTTAATTAGTTAAATCGATTTCAACTGTTTCAAGTGTCTGACAGCAAGAAAAACAAAATCAAAAAGCCTTTATGAAGGCCGACAGACAGGATCTCAGCATTTATTCCCTGCAGCCTAGTCACAACTGGATATCTCCCCCTTAGAGGGTATTCACTGCAGAAAGAGTTTAACTTTATTTGGACTCATTGGGCCACAGAAACTAATTGCGTTGTTAGAATATCAAAGGTGATGAATGTGAAGAAGGAGCTACTAGGTCAGGCATGATCCAAGTTACCTCAGAGTTACCTGTCAACACCTGCAAATTTGAACAGTTTTCCCTCAGAGATTCACTACATAAAGAGCAAAACCCAAGCCGGCGCAGGTCACCAAACCCAAGTTAACTTGAACAAACTCTGTTGACCTTAACAATGGAAAAAGAATTTAAAAAATTGAGGATTGCTTGGGTAGCTTACAACCCAGTGGTATGAACAATGAATTCTCCAATTTTAGGTCACTTCTAGAAACACCGCCCTCTCCCTCCCCTCCCTCTTCCCCCCCTTCCTCCACTAAAAGTCCATTAACCAGCTCCACAGTTCGCAACGATGTATCCCACTTCGGTTCACACCGTCTAACAATTGGCCTATTTGCGAACCTCCTTGCCAGAGGTAATCTGTTGCCAGCCCCCGATTTGTCCTGTTTTTTTCTCACATCCAGTTTCCCCTCCCCCACTACAATGGAAGAAGGTCCCAACCTGAAATGTCACCTATCCATTTTCTCCTGACCCTCTGAGAATCTGCAGCATTTTGTGTCCATATTGAGTAAAGAAGTTGGGACATTATGTTAAAGCACACAAAACATTAGTACGGCCATATTTAGATTACTGTGTAAAGTTCTGGTCATCCTGCAATAAAAACTAGAGAGCATAGGTTTCAGTTGAGGGGGGAAGATTTAAAGGAGATCTGAGGAACAACTTTTCCCATACAGAGTGTGCATGAAATGAGCTGCCAGAGGAAGTGGCAGAGGTGGGTACATTGAAAACCCCTTTGATAGGTACATAGATAGGAAAGGTTTGAGGGGAATAAGGGCCAGGTGTAGAAAAGTGGGACCACCTGGGTTAAGCAAATAGGTGGGCATGGATGAGTTGGGCCAAAGGGTCTGTCTCCATGCTGCATAGCTCTATAATCATCACAGTGATTGTGCCTATCTTTATTTGTAACACTATCTTCACTTTTACACAGCTGTAGAAGCTCTGGTAACATTTTTATATTTCTTGCCAGTTTATTGTTCCTCTTCTCTTTATTAGTTTTTTTTGTCTTTTAATGCAACTAAAGCTCTCCCAAACCTCCGAATCTTATCATGGCACCATTATAAGCTTCTTCCATTTAATCCAATTTATGCTTCATCTCTGGTTAACTCTGGAAATGTTACTTTTCTAATGAAATTTCTACTTCTCAAAGGAATGTACATTTAGTAAGAATGGTCGAATATTTCTTTAAATCCCCGTAGACATTTTAATCCAATTTATCAATCTTCATCACAATGATAACAGGTGCATTTCGAGATGACGTTATTGATTTTATTTAATACTCTTGGTATTGCCTTGGTTAGAAGATTAGTTGGACAATAAAGAAAGGGAGTATGAATCTGGGAATGCACAAAATTGAAAGGATTCGTTTAGTGGTGTCTCACAAGAACCTGTGCTATTACCTCAGAGTAATCATGGCATTTATTAATGATGTAGTAGACAACACAGCAGAGAGGCAGTTGCCCAAGTTTCCCATAGATAATACATTGATTGAAAAGTAGCTGAGTGTTTAACATTTCAAGCAGACATTTAAAGATTAAGAATGGATTTGTGCCAATGGATTACATTGCAGGCAATTTAATGAGATCCCTTTGGGTCAAATTAGAGAATCCTTCACTCTGTAATAGCAGTTACGCATTAGTAAAGGCAGGGAAAAACACTCTGCAATTCCAAGCTATATTGGCTAGCAGCTAGGATAGTGGTTAGTATAACTAAGTAGTGGGGGGGAGGGGTTAACAAATTGTGAATATGAAGATGAGATTAAAGGGAATACAGGAGATATTGCAGAAGACTCTCGGAAGAATGGGAACAGAAGTTCTAGAGAGGAAAAGAGATTAAGGGCAGGGCCATTTGTGACCGATGTGAGAGGGGAGGTAAATACAGAAGTTAAAGTGTTGTACTTAAATGCGCGTAGTATAAAAAATAAAGTGGATGAGCTTGAGGCTCAGCTAGTCATGGGCAAGTATGATGTTGTAGGGATCACTGAGACATGGCTACAAGAGGACCAGGGCTGGGAACTGAATATTCAGGGGTACACAACGTATAGAAAAGACAGACAGGTGGGCAGAGGGGGTGGGGTTGCTCTGCTGGTAAGGAATGATATTCATTCCCTTGCAAGGGGTGACATAGAATCAGGAGATGTTGAATCAGTATGGATAGAAATGAGGAATTGTAAGGGTAAAAAGACCCTAATGGGAGTTATCTATAGGCCCCCAAACAGTAGCCTTGACATAGGGTGCAAGTTGAATCAGGAGATAAAATTGACGTGTCACAAATGTAATGCTACGGTGGTTATGGGAGATTTCAACATGCAGGTAGACTGGGAAAATCAGGTTGGAAATGGACCCCAGGAAAGACAGTTTGTAGAGTGCCTTCGAGATGGATTCTTAGAACAGCTTGTACTGGAGCCTACCAGGGAGAAAACAATTCTGGATTTAGTGTTGTGTAATGATCCTGATCTGATAAGGGGACTAGAGGTAAAAGAGCCATTAAGAGGCAGTGATCACAACATGATAAGTTTTACTCTGCAAATGGAAAGGCAGAAGGGAAAATCGGAAGTGTCAGTATTACAGTATAGCAAAGGGGATTACAGAGGCATGAGGCAGGAGCTGGCCAAAATTGACTGGAAGGAGGCCCTAGCAGGGAAGACGGTAGAACAGCAATGGCAGGTATTCCTGGGAATAATGCAGAGGTTGCAGGATCAAGTTATCCCAAAGAGGCGGAAAGACTCTAAGGGGAGTAAGAGACACCTGTGGCTGACAAGGGAAGTCAAGGACAGCATAAAAATTAAGGAGAGGAAGTATAACATAGCAAAGAAGAGTGGGAAGACAGAGGATTGGGACGCTTTTAAAGAGCAACAAAAGTTAACTAAAAAGGCAATACGGGGAGAAAAGATGAGGTACGAGGGTAAACTAGCCAATAATATAAAGGAGGATAGGAAAAGTTTTTTTAGGTATGTGAAGAGGAAAAAATTGTCAAGGCAAATGTGGGTCCCTTGAAGACAGAAGCAGGGGAATTTATTATGGGGAACAAAGAAATGGCAGACGAGTTAAACCGTTACTTTGGATCTGTCTTCACTGAGGAAGATACACACAATCTCCCAAATGTTCTAGGGGCCGGAGAACCTAGGGTGATGGAGGAACTGAAGGAAATCCACATTAGGCAGGAAATTGTTTTGGGTAGACCGATGGGACTGAAGGCTGATAAATCCCCAGGGCCTGATGGTCTGCATCCCAGGGTACTTAAGGAGGTAGCTCTAGAAATAGTGGAAGCATTGGAGATCATTTTTCAATGTTCTATAGATTCAGGATCAGTTCCTGTGGATTGGAGGATAGCAAATGTTATCCCACTTTTGAAGAAAGGAGGGAGAGAGAAAATGGGTAATTATAGACCAGTTAGTCTGACATCAGTGGTGGGGAAGATGCTGGAGTCAATTATAAAAGACGAAATTGCTGAGCATTTGGATAGCAGTAACAGGATCATTTAGCATGGATTTACGAAGGGGAAATCATGCTTGACAAATCTACTGGAATTTTTTGAGGATGTAACTAGGAAAATTGACAGGGGAGAGTCAGTGGATGTGGTGTACCTCGACTTTCAGAAAGCCTTCGACAAGGTCCCACATAGGAGATTAGTGGGTAAAATTAGAGCACATGGTATTGGGGGTAGGGTACTGACATGGATAGAAAATTGGTTGACAGACAGAAAGCAAAGAGTGGGAATAAATAGGTCCCTTTCGGAATGGCAGGCAGTGACCAGTGGGGTACCGCAAGGTTCGGTGCTGGGACCCCAGCTATTTACGATATACATTAATGACTTAGATGAAGGGATTAAAAGTACCATTAGCAAATTTGCAGATGATACTAAGCTGGGGGGTAGTGTGAATTGTGAGGAAGATGCAATAAGGCTGCAGGGTGACTTGGACAGGTTGTGTGAGTGGGCGGATACATGGCAGATGCAGTTTAATGTAGATAAGTGTGAGGTTATTCACTTTGGAAGTAAGAATAGAAAGGCAGATTATTATCTGAATGGTGTCAAGTTAGGAAGAGGGGATGTTCAACGAGATCTGGGTGTCCTAGTGCATCAGTCACTGAAAGGAAGCATGCAGGTACAGCAGGCAGTGAAGAAAGCCAATGGAATGTTGGCCTTCATAACAAGAGGAGTTGAGTATAGGAGCAAAGAGGTCCTTCTACAGTTGTACCGGGCCCTGGTGAGACCGCACCTGGAGTACTGTGTGCAGTTTTGGTCTCCAAATTTGAGGAAGGATATTCTTGCTATTGAGGGCGTGCAGCGTAGGTTCACTAGGTTAATTCCCGGAATGGCGGGACTGTTGTATGTTGAAAGGCTGGAGCAATTAGGCTTGTATACACTGGAATTTAGAAGGATGAGGGGGGATCTTATTGAAACATATAAGATAATTAGGGGATTGGACACATTAGAGGCAGGAAACATGTTCCCAATGTTGGGGGAGTCCAGAACAAGGGGCCACAGATTAAGAATAAGGGGTAGGCCATTTAGAACGGAGATGAGGAAGAACTTTTTCAGTCAGAGAGTGGTGAAGGTGTGGAATTCTCTGCCTCAGAAGGCAGTGGAGGCCAGTTCGTTGGATGCTTTCAAGAGAGAGCTGGATAGAGCTCTTAAGGATAGCGGAGTGAGGGGGTATGGGGAGAAGGCAGGAACGGGGTACTGATTGAGAGTGATCAGCCATGATCGCATTGAATGGCGGTGCTGGCTCGAAGGACTGAATGGCCTAGTCCTGCACCTATTGTCTATTGTCTATTAACCGCCCGTCAAACGGGAGACCGGGGTTCAATTCCCCGACGGGGAGCCAAAGGTGCAGCAGTAGAGTTGCTGCCTTACAGCGCCTGACACCTGGGTTCCATCCTGTCTACAGGTGCTGCCTGTACAGAGTTTGTATGTTGTTCCTTTGACCATGTGGGTTTTCTCCGGGTGCTCCAGTTTCTTCTCATCCTCCAAAGACGTACAAGATTTAGGTTAATTGGCTAATAGGTTAATTGACCTCAGTAAAAATTGTAAATTGTCCCTAGTGTGTAGGATGGTGCTAGTTTAAGGGGTGAATGCTGGACGGCGCGGACCGAAGAGCCTGTTTATGCGCTGTATCTCTAAAATCTAAAGCTAATCTTTATGTTTGCATTGTTTGATGTGAATCGTGGAGATGGGGGCTCAAAATCCACATTGCCTCATTTTCATGGCCCTCTGCAATCATGGCAGATGAGTTTATCTGAAACCAAGCATTGCAACCTTCATGAGATGTTGATGTACTTCAAAGCCAACAAAGGCCTATTTTTGAAATGCTTTCACGGTTGCAATGTACAATATGACACCGATCAGTTCCTTCAGCAAGCACCCAACAATCAGCAACTAGTTAAATCACCAGAAAATCCATCTCCGGTGTCATCAGTTCAATGTCGGCCAGGACCCCAGGGAGAACCACCCCCCCCACTCATCTCCAACATTCTTCCACATCCCCTAGGGAGAGTAAACAGGGTCTCAGTTTAGCATTTCAGCTGAAGGATAACACCCTCAACAATCATTCAAGATGGCAAAGGAATGTTAGACTACATTTTGGCATTCAAGTCCCCGAAACAGGACCTGAACCTAAAACCTCTGAACACAGATGGAACTCTCCTACCACTTGTGCTGCAGCTGGCTGCATTTTTTGTTTGCAGGGAGAATAGCAGAAACTGGGAAGGGAAATTTAACACCAATGGAAAGAAACAAAAGGCGAAAGTACTACTTTTACAGAATAAATTACCTCGATTCAGAGAGTGCTTTGGGTATATTTACCCCCAACAAGAATTTCCAATAAAAGGAATGAAGTTGTACCATCATTTTATTCTGAGCTTCGCAAATATTTGTCTGCTGAGTAAAGCCCAGGAATGTGGGGACATTCTTGCCTTTTCAGCTTCATACAAAAGGGATTGAAGGAGGGCTGAGGCCGGCACCAGTCGTGATGGCTGTCATGTAAACAGTCACAGGATTTATTTAACATTGCCTTTCATGCAAGGTGCATTCTCTGCTGCAAAAGAAAATTTAAACTGTCGACTTTAATCCGTGTGCTAAGTAGAGAACCACAAGTCAAAAGGTAACAACAGTGCTTAATCTTGATCATAATTTACCATCCACAGGGAGCACAGAACACAGAGGCCAACAAGTTTTTTTTAAAGCAGCATAATGTTTTATGGACCATGCACAGGGATTTAATTGAAAAACCCAAGTTGGTGTCAATTTCATGAGTCGTGTAAATTTGTGCAGGCTCCACCCATGTATTTATAAAACAGCACAGCACAGGAACAAGCCCCATGGCCCACAATATCCATGCCAAACATGATGGTGTTAAATAATTTGATGCCTCGTACATTGTGGTGCTTCGATGCGGCCAGTTTAGTGATGCAACATGTACTGCTGCTGCCTTGCAGCTCCAGCAAACAATGGAATCAGGGAACTAGTGTTTTGTCCACCGCCGAAATAGGCCCTTCAGCACAACATTGTCACATAAACTTACTGGACCTATTTATCCAAGATCAGCCCCTAGAATTCTGTGTAAGAAGGAACTGCAGATGCTGGTTTAAACCGAAGATAGACACAAAAGACTGGAGTAACTCAGCAGAACAGGCAGCATCTCTGGAGAGAAGGAATGGGTGACGGTTTGGGTCAAGGGTCTGAAGAAGGGTCTCCACCCAAAACGTCACCCATTCCTTCTCTCCAGAGATGCTGCCTGTCCCGCTGAGTTACTCCAGCTTTTTGTGTCTATCCTAGACTTCTGTGCCTTGACAATACTTCTTCAGATTGAGTTGAGGTGACCATCAGCCATCTCTACTCCCTGCCAGCCCCAGGGACACACACATATTATTATAACATTATTATGTTATAACCACCTCTCCACCTTCCAACCCAACCTGTACTCCAGTGATGTACTGCAAGATTGCTACTGACTTTAACCAGGAATGTTAATAGGAGAGCTGTCGCAGAGGCGTGGTTAGATTCAGCAGCGTGTCCGAACAATATATTTAAATGCAAATGGCTTCAGGTTGAAATCATGATCAACATCAAGCCTCCATTTTGAAGAGGAGCAGATTGATACCTCAACAGACCAAACAGAACCTAATGGGTCATATGCTGCACACTTACACCCAGTTACTTTCCTCCAAGTACATTAGTGTATTTATAAGTTAAGATTGTACCAGTGTTTGTATCTACCTTAGTTTATCATGGAGAACTGATACTAACCTTGAATTATGTTGGCTTAAAAGTTCAATAAGCTTGAAAAGATGAAGACGACAAAGAGGAAGTAAAACAACAAGGAAGACTGTTAGCTTATTATTGTCATGTGTGAAAACCTTTTTTTCCCTGCTATTCAGTCAAATCAGATAATGCTACACAAACACAATCAAGCCAAACTAAAGTACAATATTTGAAGCAAAGGCAAAAAGACACAGAGTGCAGAATATAGCTCTCAGCATGGTAGCACACCAGTTCCAGAGACAAAGTCCAACATCCGCAATGGGATAGGGGTGAATCGGACAGCACCCTAGCTTATGTTGTTCCCTGCAGTTAATGCTGAGATAACCAGCTGCTTTCTGTTTGCCTGACCAATTCAATGCAAAGGAATCATTACATCCATATGCATGTTTTGTATTATTTTATTGTGAATAACTGTGGGATCCCTACTCATAGATTTTCTATTCAAGTTCCACTAGATCAGAGCAGCAAAGGAAAGGTTTGGAGTAGGATTAAGAAAATTTACATGACAAGTTACTGCAAATTCAAGATTATACTTACAGAATGAACAGTGGTCTGTTTAGCAATCATCCAGTCTGCATTGGGTTTGAAGGGCATCTTTGAAGAATTTGTTGCTATTTTTCTAAGAGAAAATCCATGATTTGCCTGAATAGAAGTTAAACTCAGGAGTCTGAATAAGGTTCTGCCCCAACCATATAAAGTTGACCACATGCCATCCTCCATCCTGCCCACAACCCCCATCCCATTCCGACAGCAATTGGATTAGTGTAGATTAGAGATATGGTGCAGAAACAGGCAATTTGGCCCACCGAATCCGCACTGGCCAGCGATCCCCATACACTAGCACTATCCTACACACTAGGGAAAATTTACAATTTTTGTTTTACCAAAACAAATTAACCTACAAACCTGTACATCTTTGGAGTGTGGGAGGAAACCAGAGCACACAGCAAAAACCCACGGGGTCACAGTGAGAACATACAAACTCCGTACAGAAAGCACCCGTAGTCAGGATCGACCCGGATCTCTGGCGCTGCAAGGCAGCAACTCGACCGCTGCATCACCAAAATGATGCAGCTATGTCAGACCAGTTGGCTACCTATGTTAACTATGGCTCTGTGGGTACTACTCTCAGATTGTGCCATTAGATTTGAGTTTAAGTGCCACTGCAGAGACGCAATTAGAAAATTCTACGATGATATTCTTAGGGCAACAGCAACAGATCCCTACACAGTTAGAAGGTACCATCTGATCAGTGGACCCAAGTCTGCTGTCTCATGTGAAGGTAAAATATCTCACTATACTATCAGAGAAATGCAAGAATATTGTCCATAGTATTTGGCCAGTTTTCAACCTGTCATCTACAGAACCAAAAACATTAACAAATTGCTCTTTATGGAGCTTGATGTCTGCAGGCAGGCTGTGGTTTTACCTACATTACCACAGTAACTACATTTCGAAAGTGCTTAATTGGTGGAAACTCGTTTACAATGAATTGAGAATATCACTGGTGATAAAAGTTCACATCTTCCTTTCTAACATTGCAAGTCATGACCAGGAACCACAACTCCTTTTGTCTCATGAGAGCTATAAAGTTTCCAGAAAAGTTGGGAAACACAGCATTACTCCCATTAGTTGAACAATTCAAGAATTTCTGAAATACTATATTTCTGGATTGCTAACCGTCATTCAAAGAACATAGAACATAAAACAGTTCAGCATAGGAACAGGCCCTTTGGCTCCCATTGTCCGTGCCAAATGTGATGCCAATTTAAACTAATCTCCCCCGCCTAGACATGATCCATCTCCCTCCATTCTCTGCATATCCATGTGCCGATCTAAAAGTCTCTTAAATACCCCTCTTGTCTCGGCCTCCACCACCAACCCTGGCAGCAAGATCCAGGCACTCATCACTCCATGTAAAAAATACTTGCTCTGCAAATCTCTTTTAAACTTTGCCCATCTCACCTTAAAGTTATGCTCTGTAGTCTTTGACATTTTCACCCTGAGAACGTAGTTCTGACTGTCTACCCAATCTATGCCTTTCAAAATTTTATATATTCCAGTTTCCCTTCAACCTTCAGCATTTCAAGGAAAACAATCCAAATTCTCCTTATCGCTTATACCCTCTTATCCAGGCAGCATTCTGGTAAAGCCCTTCTGCACTCTCTTCCAAGCCTCCATCTCCTTCCTGTTATGGGATGACCAGAACTGCACACAGTACTCCAAACGCAGCCTAACCAAAGTTCTATAAAGCTGCATCATTATTTCCTGACTCTCATACTCAATGCCCTGACCAACGAAGGCGAGCATGCCATATGCTTTCTTTACTACTCTATCTACTTGTGTTGCCAATTAGGGACTTATGGACAAAGAGCCCAAGCTCCCTCTGTACATTCAATGTTGAAATTAATCTTGCAGTTAACTGAAAACCTCACAATATCTCCTCTCAGTCTGAGCAATAAGTTCACAGGAGATGTTTGTATCTTTACAGTAGCACTCACAATATACATCAAAACCCAGGTGGCGCAACAGTAGAGTTGCTGCCTTACAGTGCCAGAGACCCAGGTTCGATCCTGAGTACGGGTGCTCGTCGGTACAGAATTTATACGTTCGCTCCGTGGGTTTTCTTCGGTTTCCTTCCACACTCCAAAGACGTACAGGTTTATCGGTTAATTGGCTTGGAATAATTGTAAATTGTCCCTAGTGTGTGCAGGATAGTGGAAGTGTGCGAGGGTGACTGATTGGCACGGACTCAGTGGGCCGAAAGGCCTGTTTCTGCACTATATCTCTAAACTAAGCTAAACTAAAACACCAACACTGACCTTGACTAAAAGTGAGCATTAGGACAAGATCTAGACTGCAAAATGCTATGCAGTCTCTTTAATGAGTGCTACTTGGCAACATTGGGATTCCTGGAGAAATCCTTGGAGTAAGCCTCTTTATCAAAATGCAATATCCAATCTTGATCATAGCTGACCTTTAGCACCACTAGTGATTGACGCCTGGAAATATATCTTCACTTGATTTCATAGTGAAATGTTATGCATGGTAGATTTCAGAAAAAAAATACATAGAATTGGTTGGAAAATATCAGTGCAATAAAATGGACACATAACAAAAAGCAACGAGTTGAATAAAAAATTGTCACACTCAAAAGCTGCACTTAAACCTCAGGCCTAATCCAGGTTTTACACTTCCAGAGACAAGCTGATTAATGTGCAAGTGAGCAGGATGTGATTACTTCAGATTGCTGTTTTGACAAGGTTTCTGCTCCATAGGAGGTTGGCTTCTAATGATTGGCATCCCATTGAGTTCAGCGCAGCCCAGGTGGATTTTTAAAAGTCCTGCTACTCTTGAGATCCGATTGACCTGCGATCATTGCACATCCCTTTCCCAAATACAAAGAAATATTGCATCCTTCTCTTGCTTGATGCAACACTGCCCCCTTTTGTTAGCTTTAGGTTGAGCACAGCAAAGTCAAATAAAGACACAATGTTCTCTCTCGCAGAAAATATTTTGGAGGCAGAGTTTAAGGTGCTTATAAAACTACTGAGTACATGTGGCACCAACATTCAAAGAAGAATCTGTAGGCAAATTGTTCACAAAGATGAAGAACCACTAGGAGTATCACAGAGGACCTGGGTAAAGTTATGTATGTAATATAGTAAATGCATTTTTTAGCAAATGCACATCAGATGCGTTTTTTAAAAGCCATTACACACCTCGATGAGCTACTAAGAAGATCCCATTTCCATATTACAGCAACAGTACAGATCTAACCCTCAAAGAAAGCTGCCTTATTGGCCACAAACCAGGACACAAGCTTCAAATCTGAAGAAATGTCCTTCAAATTGAAAGTCAGTAGTGTTCCTGATGTGTCTACGTTGGGAAAATACAATATTTAAAAGGGCAACTCCTTCTTAGAACATAGAACATAGAAAATAGGTGCAGGAGGAGGCCCTTTGGCCCTTCGAGCCAGCACCGCCATTCATTGTGATCATAGCTGATCATCCACAATCAGTAACCCGTGCCTGCCTTCTCTCCATATCCCTTGTTTCCGCTAGCCCCTAGAGCTCTATCTAATTCTCTTTTAAATTCATCCAGTGAATTGGTCTCCGCTGCCTTCGGTGGCAGAGAATTCCACAAATTCACAATTCTCTAGGTGAAAACGTTTTTTCTCACCTCAGTTTTAAATGGCCTCTCCTTTATTCTTAGACTGTGGCCCCTGGTTCTGGACTCCCCCAAAATTGGGAACATTTTTCCTGCATCTAGCTTGTCCAGTCCTTTTCCTGCATCTAGCTTGTCCAGTCCTTCTCCCCTTTCCCATCAGGCAAGAGGTACAAAAGTTTCAAAGCAAATTCCTCCAGATTCAGGGACAGTTTCTTCCCAGCTGTTATCAGGCAACTAAACCATTCCATCATCAACTAGAAGGCAGTCCTGACCTACCATTTACCTCATTGGAGACCTGTGGACTATCTTTAATCAGACTTTATCGTGCACTCACGCTATCCCCTTTATTCTGCATCTGCACACTGTGGACTAGTGGTGTGCCTCAGGGTTCGGTGCTGGGCCTGTTACTGTTTGTCATCTACATCAATGATTTGGATGAGAACACACAGATTAGCAAGTTTGCTGATGATACAATAGTGAGTGGTTTTGCAGATAGTGAAGATGGTTGTGAAAGATTGCAGCAGGATCTGGACCAATTGGCCAGGTGGGCTGAGGAATGGTTGATGGAATTTAATACAGAGAAGTGTGCAGTGTTGCATTTTGGGACGTCAAACATGGGCAGGACCTACACAGTAAATAGTAGGATTGCAAGTACATGGTTCCTTGAAGGTCGAGTCGCAGGTTGATAAGTGGTCAAAAAGGCTTTTGGCACATTGGCCTTCATCAGTCAAAGTATTGATTATAGAAGTTGGGAGGTCATGTTGCAGTTGTTTAAGAAGTTGGTGAGACCGCATTTGGAATATTGTGTTCAGTTCTGGGCACCATGTTATAGGAAAGATATTGTCAAGCTTGAAAGGGTTCAGAAAAGATTAACGGGGATGTTGCCAGGACTAGAGGGTGTGGGCTACAGGGAGAGGTTGAGTAGGCTGGGTCTCTATTCCTTGGAGCGCAAGAGGATGAGGGGGGATCTTATAGAGGTGTACAATATCATGAGAGGAATAGATCGGGTAGATGCACAGAGTCTCTTGCCCAGAGTAGGGGAATCGAGGGCCAGAGGACATAGGTTCAAGGTGAAGGGGGAAAATTTCATAGGAATCCAAGGGGTAACTTTTTCACACAAAGGGTGGTGGGTGGATGGAACAAGCTGCCAGAGGAGGTAGGTGAGGCTGGGACTATCCCATTGTTTAAGAAACAGTTAGATAGGTATATGGATAGGACAGGTTTGGAGGGATATGGACCAAGTGCTAGCAGGTTGGGCTAGTGTAGCTGGGATATTGTTGGCCCGTGTGGGCAAGTTGGGCTGAAGGGCCTGTTTCCACACTGTATCACTCTGTGAACTATGACTGCTCGATTGTAATCATGTATAATCTTTCGCATGCAACAAAAAAACTTTACACTGTACCTCGGCACACATAACAATAAACTAAACTAAACTATTTATGAAGAGCAGAGCTGATGGGATAGCAAGCCACATATCCAAGTTTATCCATGCAGATACTTCAACTAATATTCCTTTGTAATTTAATTCTTCAATAAAAAATTTTTTATCAACTATATTAACAGTATATACAGAGCTATAAATAGGGACTCGATGTAGGGGAGCAACTGAGAACAAACAGGGACCATTGGGGTCTATGATGAATACTTTTGTAACTTTATCATCGCTCTATACGTGACAATTCTTTGCATTTCTTGTGGATGGTATGCAAAACAAAGAATTTCACTGTGACAAGCCACATGTTATAATAAAGTATCGATCAATCAATGAAACAACCAAAAAAATCACAATGAAAGATGATTCTGTTTGCAAATACTATTGCAGCATATAAGGAACATTTGGACAGGTACATTGATAGGATAGGTTTAGAGGGTTAGTGGCCAAATCCAGGCAGGTGGGATTAGTGTGGATCTGACATTTTGGTTGGTGTGGGTAAGTTGGAACAAGGGGCCTGTTTCCATGCTGTATGACTATGACTGTAACAGATTAAACAGATGGGAAATCTGATTAATAAATATCAAAGTGTTCAAATGTGAGATCATCTACTGGACATAGCAAGAATAGAATACTTTCGAAATAGTGAGAAGCCAAAAATTGAGGAGATTCCAACAAAGGTGAGGAGGGAGATATACTTGTCTTGGAGGGAGTGCAGTGTAGGTTTGCCCGAATGATATCTGGACCCAAGGGTTAAATTATTACATTTTGAAAACTGGGAGTATATTCATTGGAAGGTTAAGCAGTGATTTGATACAAGCTTTCAAGCCGTGAAAGATAGATGAAGTGAAACCTTTCCATGGGTTGGGGATTCTAGGACTGAGGAATCTTGTGCAAAAAATTGAAGACAGGTTTTTATTCAAAAGTGAAATGAGGAAACACCTCTGTTGGTAGAGAATGGAGTGCATTTGAAACACTCTCAGCTTCTGCCCAGCTGTTACAAATTTGTGAACTGATCCGTCATATGCTAAAGGTGAATTCCTAAGCTTCCAGTCTACCATGGTGTGGCTCTTGCATTTTTATCAGTACTTTCTCTGTCGCTACAGCATTATATTATACACTGTTTATTTTCTCTTTTACATTACCTTATGTATTTATGTATAGCACGGTTTGCCCAGATAACACACAAAGCAGAGTTTTCCCACTGCATCTCAGTACATCTGACAATCATAAACAAATAATTATACTACAATGACAATTGATGATGGCACAATTGATCACTTTAAACCAGAAATTGACTACTTTTTAACAAACAAAATTACTAAGGCATACGGGCAATAGAATGTATGTAGAATTAGGCCACAGATCAGCCAGGATTTCATTAAATGCTGAGATAAATGTAAACGGTTAAATAATCTGTTCGATAACCTACCTCTATTCCTGTTGGAAAATATAAAGTTTTAATAGACTATTTTCTTGCTACAAAAATCATGTATAGAAGCCTTGAAATTGAAGAAGGTTTGTAGTGATATGGACCAAACGCGGGCAGCTGGGACTAGCCTAGATGAGGCATGTTCGCCTGAAGGGCCTGTTTCCTTGCTCGATGACTCTAAGCAGAAAATATGAAACTAATTTCAAAATAATTTTCACTCAGGATAATGTGTTCAACATGTGAGGAATGATCCTTTTTGATAAAATGACTGGAATCAGTTGATGAACTTAGTCTTATACCTTTAGTCATGACATCGAGCCATCTGGTCCATGGCAGCTCTCAGAATAATCTCATCAATCTCATTCCTCACATTTCTCTGCATGCTATTCTCCATCACAAGTCCTCTACTCCCATTAATTCTTCTACCCTCAACTACAGTGGAGGTAATTTTCAGTGCTCACTTAATTGACCAAGTAATATCAGGCAACTGAATCATCCTACCACAACCAGAGAGCAGTGCTGAACTACTATCTACCTCTGATGTCCCTCAGACAATCCTTGAACAGACTTTGCTGGCTTTACATTGCACTAAACGCTATTCCCTTATCATGTATTTATACACTGTAAATTAATCGATTGTAATCCTGTCTTGTCTTTCTGCTGACTAGTTAGCACATAACAAAAAGCTTTTCACCGTACCTCGGTACATGTGACAATAAACTAAACTGAATACATCTTTGGGATTTAGCTCCATTTAGTTTATTATTGTCATGTATACCGAGGTACAGTGAAAAGCTTTTGTTTGTATGCTATCCAGTCAAAAGGACTATTCATGAATACAGTTGTAGCGGCCAGCTTCTCATCTATATCAATTAGCTCCCAAGCTGCCACTTGCATAGACCGGGTCAGCGATAAGCGTAATGACTCAAACAAATAATAACTGAGATCCTCCTTGACGTTTAATAGTTAGTCTTCTTTATTTGAAGGTGCAATAAACATATTGGCATATCTCTTGTCATCGACTGGTTATTAATTGCTAGGTAAAATTCCATATCTTACCACAGTCTATGCGATCGATATGAATTGCCAGATATAACTTCGGCAGAGTCTTCTTGTTAATAAAACTTACAACCGGTTATATCTTGGCTGATAAATCTTTTGGCGGAACTTCTAGCTGACCCTCTGTCAGCACCTCCCAGCTCACACACTCTGCCAGCACGTACCATACTCTGGCTCCTCCCAGCCTCTTCGTAAGCATTGCATTAACTCTATAGTGTCCAGACGAATACAAGTTAATAATATTAATAAGCTAAAATAACTAATAACTGCAAAATGGCTCCTACAACAGTCATGCCATCCACAGTACACAGATAAAGGATAAAGACTACCACATTTAGTGCAAGTGATAACATTGAACTCTGATAAAGTCCAATTAAAGATAGTTCAAAGATCTCGAATGTAGTAGATGGGAGGTCAGGACCACACTCGCTGTCGAGAAGACCGTTCAGCTGCCTGATTACAGCCGGGTGGAAGTTATCCCTGAATATGGATGTGGCAAGAGAAGGGGCCTGACTCCTGTCCATTCCCTCCACAGATGCTAGACAGTAAAAGGAGACAGAAAAGTGACAAAAGGAGACAAATGTGAAACAAGGAAACAAAGTGTGTCAGATAAGGAGAAAAGAGGAGTGAAAGAGAAGTGAAAATGTAAAGCCAGAGGGAGGAATATTTGTGGGAAAAGAGGGGCCAGGATAGAGAGAAAAATGGGTGATCATCAGGGTGGTAGAGGGGCACAGGAAATAGGGGAGAAAAATGTAGATGACCTAATATTGAAGAATTCAATGTTCATACCGTTAGGTTGTAATCTATCCAAGCAGAATACGAGATGCTGTTCCTCCAGTTTGCACGTGGTCTCACTCTGGCAATGGAGGAGGCTCAGGACAGAAAGGTTGGTATTGGAATGGGAAGAGGAGTGAAAATGGTCAGCGAATGCGAGATCCAGCAGGCCTTGGCGGACTGAACACAAGTGTTTGGCAAAGCGGTTGCCTATGATGGTTAGCATTGTACACTGAGTCAATGGGTCTGTTTCTATGTTGTACAACTCAATGATTCTACTTGTGCATAGAGGTTGATCTTCAAGACATGATCTATCTATACTCTCCCTGAAGCATGCAGGAGAGTGGGCCTAAACGCAAGATGAAAGTCTGATATTTTTGAACCTTTGACCCACGATGAAAAAAAAAATCAAATGCTAGAGGACATAGCTTTAAGGGGAGAGGGACAAAATTTAAAGGAGATGTACAGAGCATTTTTTTTTTAACACACAGAGTGCCTGGAATGTGGTGCCAGGGTTGGTGTGACAGAGGCATTTAAGAGGCTTTTGGGTAAGCGTATGGATATGCAGGGAATGGAGGGAAATTGATTATGTGCAGGTAGATAAGAGATGGTTTAGCATCATATTCAGCACATACAGTGTAGGCTGAAGGGCCCATTCTAGTTCTGTACAGTTCTGTGTTCTATCTGCTGTATTCTGTGAAAGTCTTCTAACTACCCTTCACCTGCTGCACCTCAGTGTCATTGATATTCCAGAAAATGTGAATCATCTCTCACCTTCCTAGTGACAGCAGACTCTTGACGCCCTTAATATCCAGATTTCTACCAATTTTGGTTTTGAATGAACCTTGTGACTGGGCCTCCACAACCATCTGGATTCACCGTTCTCCACTTATCTCAGCCCGATATGACTAACCAATTATTGTGAGACTGATACTTTCTAAGTTCTAGGTTTGGGGAAAGAAAATTACATGGGCTGAGCAAAGAAAGTTAATAAGTAGAAATAATAATAGAAAATATGAAGGCTTGTGCAGAAATGATAAAACATCGGAGAAAGTAAGAATAAAGATCCAAAATGAATAGGTTACAATGTATTTGATTGAAATCTTGGACTTTGGTTCTTTTGAGGGCGGCACGGTAACGCAGCGGTAGAGTTGCTGCTTTACAGCGAATGCAGCGCCGGAGACTCAGGTTCGATCCTGACTACGGGTGCTGCACTGTAAGGAGTTTGTACGTTCTCCCCGTGACCTGCGTGGGTTTTCTCCGAGATCTTCGGTTTCCTCCCACACTCCAAAGACGTACAGGTATGTAGGTTAATTGGCTGGGTAAATGTAAAAATTGTCCCTAGTGGGTGTAGGATAGTGTTAATGTACGGGGATCACTGGGCGGCACGGACTTGGTGGGCCGAAAAGGCCTGTTTCCGGCTGTATATATATGATATGATATGATATGATATGATAACTCAAATGATCAAAGTATAAAATGTTTTTCAAGTGTTTTCTAGTCCTGTGTCCCCAAAGGCAAAAGTGATATTGGTTCAGCTGTTTAAGTACCCCAGGACTTGATGTGTTTATGCTTTATTCTTAATTGTTAACTGTATGTTTGTGTTGTCATTTGTGAGCGGAGCACCAAGACACATTCCTTGTATATGCATACTTGGCCAATAAACTTATTCATTCATTCATTCATTCATTCATTCACAACTAAAATTACTTCTGATCAGGCCTTCATGGAAACAATTAGCATCCTAATCCTTCATCTTAGTGTTTCCACAGCAAATTAATATGTTTCAAAATTAATGTACATAAAGGTGTAGTAACTTTTCTAATAGAAACTTCTAACCTTTGACCTTGTGTCAATTGGAAGGAAAATCAATTTTGTTCTTCAATAGACACGCAGTCATTCATTTGTCCTCCAGGTGGCATGCATGATCTATCTTGCATTCGCATTGTTTTGTTTTATTAACATGCAAATTGAAAAAACTGTAGAAACTGCACTTCATATCTGCTTGGGTAGATTATAATCCCACAGTATGAACACTGAATTCTCCAATTTGAAGTAATATCTCCTATGCAATCCCTCTCTCCTGTTCCCCCCCACCTCTTCCTCGATGCACATCCATTTACCACCTCCCCCTCGTCACCCTTTTTCTTTCTGTAGATTACAACTCCACAGTATGCCCTTCTTACACTAATTTCCCTACTCCAAGTTCCTTGTTTGCCTTTTACCCCACCTCCTGCTTTTCACTCCCTATCCAGTCCCTTTTTATCCATATCCCTCCCTCTGGCTTTACATTTCACACCTCCTTTTCTCCCCATATCTGACCTTTTGTCTCTTTTGCACGTCATGCCTTTGTCACTTTACTCCATCCATCTGCCAACCAAACCAATACTTCCCAGGTTTTGTCCCGCCCCGCCCCACCTCACCTTTCCAGCTTTATCCCCCCACCCACCCACTGCAATCAGTCTCAATAAGGGTCCTGACCTGAAACATCATCTCTCCATTCCCTCCAGTTAGTTTACTTTAGAGACACTGTGCTAAACAGGCCCTTCGGCCCACCGAGTCCACAACAGCCTGCGGTTCCCACACATTAACACTATCTACACACAACTTACAATTAAACCAAGCCAATTAACCTACAAACTTGTCCATCTTTGGAGTGTGGGAGAAAACTGGAGATCCCAGCGAAAACCCATGCAGGTCACGGGAAGAACAAACAACTCCGTACAGACAGCACCTGTAGTCAGGATCGAACGTGGGTCTCTGGCGCTGTAAGGCAGCAACTCTACTACTTCTCCACCGTGTCGCCCTGAGCCACTGAATCCCTCCAGCATTTTGCTTATGTTCAAGATTCCAGCATCTACAGTGGCTATTGTTTCCATTTGACTGCTGTTAAAACCCAGTTAACTCTGGGCAGTTCTCTTGCTGAGAGTTTTTTTCCTTTTTCCCTTTTCCACCAGTACCTTCATCTATTCTTCACACATCGTCCTGTTCATGGACAATAGGATTAAGGTGAGAGGGGAAAGATGTAATAGTAATCTTTTTTCCACACAGAAGGTGGTGGGTATATGGAATTAAATGCCAGAGGAGGTAGATGAGGCAGAAACGATAACAACATTTAAAAGTCATTGGACATGGATAAGAAAAGTTTAGAGAGATATGGGCTAAACATGGGCAGGTGGGACTAGTATAGATGGGGTATCTTGGTTGGCATTGGCATGCTGGGCCAAAGGGCCTGTTTCATTCTATAACTATCACAACACATAGAACCGCACTGAATCAGTAGAATTAACTCAGTATCTGAGGATTGTTCCTAATCCCCTTAAATAATGTGGGGAGTTGGGGAGAGAGGGAAGTTAGGGGGAAGGGAGATTTTAGATTTTTTGGGGGATTTTGTTTTTAGATTTAGAGATACAGTGCGGAAACAGGCCCTTCGGCCCACCGAGTCCGTGTCGCCCAGCGATCCCCGCACATTAACACTATCCTACACACACTAGGGACAATTTTTACATTTACCCAGTCAATTAACCTACATACGTGTACGTCTTTGGAGTGTGGGAGGAAACCGAAGATCTCGGAGAAAACCCACGCAGGTCACGGGGAGAACGTACAAACTCCGTACAGATGGTGCCCGTAGTCAAGATTGAACCCGAGTCTCCGGCGCTGCATTCGCTGTAAGGCAGCAACTCTACCGCTGCGCCACCATGCCACCCTGGAATTAGTTGTGCAAGCTCATTCATGCTCACATCTCCAGCTGCGCAAGATGAAGACAAGGCACAAACACGATCACCGAGTTTATATGTGGGAGCATTGGTGTCAATCAACTTTGCACGATGAATGACATCATAATACATAATACATATAATACATATCAACGCTAATCCCATTTGCTGCCTTGGGCTCATCCACCTCTATGCCTCTCCAATTTAAGTACCTGCCCAAATGCCTCTTAAACATTGTAATTGTATCTGCCTCTGCTGCCTCCTATTCCTGCTCAATCCAGATATTCACCATCCTCCCCTCAAATTTCCTTTAAATTCCTCTCCTCTCACCTTACAACTGTGCCCTTGATATCTGGAGGCCCCTATCCTAGAGAAGATGACTTTGATCAACTATCCTATCTATTCCCCTCAGTTATATAAACCTCAGTAAGGTCCTTCCTCAGCTTCTGATGTTTCATGAGAATTAACCCAGTCTGTACAATCTTTCTGTATAACTAGAGCCCACTATTCCAGGCAACATCCTGCTGAATCTCTTCGGCATTCTTTTGATTATTACCACATCCTTCCTGTAGTCCGGTGACAAAACTATACACGGTACTCCAAAAACAGCCTAAGCAATGTCTGGTACAGCTGCAACATGACATCCCAACTCTTATACTCAATGCCCTGCCCAGCCCTATGAAGGCAGGCACACCAAATGTCTTCTTCACCAACCCTGTGTCACCATTTTCAGTGACTAATGGAGTTGCAACCAAGGTTCTTCTGTACATCAATGTTCCTGTCAGAATTTGACCTCCCATAGTGCGTTGCCTTACACTTGCCTGGATTAAATTCTACCTGCCACCACTCAAACCATCTATCTGGCTGAATTATATCCTGCTGTATCATTTAACAACCTTCATTTTCCACAGCTCCACCTATTTTTGTGTTGTCCGCAAACTTACAAACCAGACCACCTCATCCAATGTGACCTCAAATAGATTAAAAAACAAAGATCCTAACACCAATCTCTGCTGTACACTGATAGACACAAAGTGCTACAAAATGCTGGAGTAACTCAGCGGGTCAGGCAGCATCTCGGGAGAGAAGGAATGGGTGACGTTTCGGGTCGAGACCCTTCTTCAGACGGATATCAGGGGAGGGGGCGGGACAAAGATAGGATGTAGTAGGAGACAGGAAGACTAGTGGGAGAACTGGGAAGGGGGAGGAGAATGAGAGGGACAGAGGAACTATCTGAAGTTAGAGAAGTCAATGTTCATACCGCTGGGGTGTAAACTGCCCAAGCGAAATATGAGATGCTGTTCCTCCAATTTGCGCTGGGCCTCACTATGACAATGGAGGAGGCCCAGGACAGAAATGTCAAATTGGGAATGGGAGGGGGAGTTGAAGTGCTCAGCCACCAGGAGATCAGGTTGGTTAAGGCGGACTGAGCGAAGGTGTTGAGCGAAACGATCGCCGAGCCTGCACTTGATTTCGCCGATGTAGAGAAGTTGACATCTGGAACAGCGGATACAATAGATGAGGTTGGAGGAGGTGCAGGTGAACCTCTGCCTCACCTGGAAAGACTGTCGGGGTCCTTGGATGGAGTCGAAGGGGGAGGTAAAGGGACAGGTGTTGCATCTCCTGCGGTTGCAGGGGAAAGTACCTGGGGAGGGGGTGGTTTGGGTGGGAAGAGACGAATGGACCAGGGAGTTACGGAGTGACCGGTCTCTGCGGAAAGCAGAAATTGGTGGAGATGGGAAGATGTGGCCATTAGTGGGATCCCGTTGGAGGTGGCGGAAATGTTAGAGGATAATTTGTTGTATACGTCGGCTGATGGGGTGGAAGGTGAGGACAAGGGAGACTCTAGCCTTGTTACGAATGGGGAGAGGGGGAGCAAGAGCGGAGCTGCGGGATATAGAGGAGACCCCAGTGAGAGCCTCATCTGTAATGGAAGAGTGGAACCCCCCGTTTCCTAAAGAATGAGGTCATCTCTGATGCCCTAGTATGGAACACCTCATCCTGGGCGCAGATGCAGTGTAGACGGAGGAATTGGGAGTTGGGAATAGAGTTTTTATAGGAAACAGGATCGGAAGAAGTGTAGACCAGATAGCTGTGAGAGTCGGTAGGTTTGTAGTAGATGTTGGTCACTAGTCTGTCTCCTGTGATGGAGATGGTGAGATCCAGAAACGGTAGGGAGATGTCGGAGATGGTCCAAGTATATTTAAGAGCAGGATGGAAATTAATGGTGAAATTTATGAAGTCAGTGAGTTCTGCATGGGTACAAGAGGTAGCACCAATGCAGTCGTCAATGTAGTGGAGATAGAGTTCGGGGATGGGGCCAGTGTACGCCTGGAACAGGGATTGTTCGACGTACCCGACAAAGAGGCAGGCATAGCTGGGGCCCATGCGAGTGCCCATAGCTATGCCTCAGATTTGGAGGAGTCAAAGGAGAAGTTGTTGAGGGTAGGGACCAGCTCTGCTCGGCGGAGCAGAGTATTGATAGATGGAGATTGGCTGGTTCTGCGGTCCCGACACAAAGTGCTAGATTAATTCAGCAGATTAAGCAGCATCTCTGGATAAAAGGCATGTGACGTTTCGGGTGGAGATACATACTCATTCTGAGGAAGGGTCTCGACCCGAAATATCACATATCATATCATATCATATATATACAGCGCGGAAACAGGCCTTTTCGGCCCACCAAGTCCGCGCCGCCCAGCGATCCCCGCACATTAACACTATCCTACACACACTAGGGACAATTTTTTTTAACATTTACCCAGTCAAATTAACCTACATACCCGTACGTCTTTGGAGTGTGGGAGGAAACCGAAGATCTCGGAGAAAACCCACGCAGGTCCTTACAGTACAGCACCCGTAGTCAGGATCGAACCTGAGTCTCCGGCGCTGCATTCGCTGTAAAGCAGCAACTCTACCGCTGCGCTACCTCACCTATTCCTTTTTGACCGAAATGCCTCCTGACCCATGAAGTTACTCCAGCATTTTGTGTCAATGTTTGCAAATGTAATTCTACTCTCTATCTCACATGGTGTGGGATTCCATACTCCAGGAGGAGACTACCACATATACCTCTCGCCAGACTCTTCTTGTGATGAACCTGGTAGGTTGTTTTCCTCTTTACTGTCCCACCCTCTACCCTGTTCAATGGGCATCCTTCCTAGCTTGTATCTCATTGACAAGCTCCAGCATGTTCCTTTGAGTGATATGGGAGCTGTCTTCCTCCCCTGACTGCCTCCAGCTCCACCAGGCCTAGTATATGTTTAGTTTAGAGATACAATATGGAAACAGGCCCTTCGGCTCACTATGGTCATGCTGACCCATACGCTAGTTCTATTCTTCATAGTAGGGACAATTTACAGAAGCCAATTAACCTACAAAATGTGGAATGTGGGAGGAAATCGGAGTACCCGGAGAAAACCCACACAGTCACAGGGAGAATGTACAGACTCCATGCAGACAACATCTGTAATCATGTCATTTACTGCTGCATATTGCACGTCACGGAGAATAGACAATAGATAATAGACAATAGGTGCAGGAGTAGGCCATTCGGCCCTTCGAGCCAGCACCACCATTCAATGTGATCATGGCTGATCATTCCCAATCAATACCCCGTTCCTGCCTTCTCCCCATACCCTCTGACTCCGCTATCCTTAAGAGCTCTATCTAGCTCTCTATTGAAAGCACTCAGAGAATTGGCCTCCACCGCCTTCTGAGGCAGTGAATTCCACAGATTTACAACTCTCTGACTGAAAAAGTGTTTCCTCGTCTCCGTTCTAAATGGCCTACCCCTTATTCTTAAACTGTGGCCCCTGGTTTTGGACTCCCCCAACATTGGGAACATGTTTCCTGCCTCTAACGTGTCCAACCCCTTAATAATCTTATATGTTTCAATAAGATCATCTCTCATCCTTCTAAATTCCAGTGTATACAAGCCTAGTCGTTCCAGTCTTTCAACATATGACAGTCCCGCCATTCCGGGAATTAACCTAGTAAACCTACGCTGCACGCCCTCAATAGGAAGAATATCCTTCCTCAAATTTGGAGACCAAAACTGCACACAGTACACCAGGTGCGGTCTCACCAGGGCCCTGTACCATAATGTGCCTTCAAAGGGCTGTTGCCTTTTTCTGACTGATACAAATCAATGTGTCGGGAGCTGTGCTAAAGTCCCATCCAGTTGCATGCAAGTTCTGTTTTTACTTGCTTCTGGCTGTAAACCACCCTTCTGCCTTTTCACACTTGATTTTGGGCACTATTGTAGCATTTTTGCAGGAGTTCATCGGTCAGTGTAGAAACAAGGAACTGCTGGCTTACACCAAAGGACACAAGGTGCTGGAGTAACTCAATGGGTCAGGCAGCATCTCTGGTGAACAATGATAGGTGATGTTCAGGTCAGGATCCTTCAGATATTGAATGACCCAACCCAAAACGTCACCTAGCCATGCTCTCCAGAGATGCTGCCTGATTCGCCTAGTTACTCCAACACTTTGTGCCCCATTCCTTAGTGTACCTCAATTTTCAAGAATGAATATTCACACATTGACATTTCTCTGCAGATCTCACTGACAATCTCCACAGTTATTAGATATGCATCAAGGCAAACATATCACAAAGAGTCCCAGGCAAACAGAGATATGAGACTCTAACCTGATTGAATTAATGTCTGATTTCCAAAAAGGCAGGCCATTGAAAAATGTGTTGGCAATAAAAAAAAATTATCCTTTTATCCAAGACCTAAGAAAACATAATTAAATAATAAATACAAAGTACACTAATCAGTGCACTAAGGTTCTCCAAAGCTATGGCAGCGTAGGTTTACTAGGTTAATTCCCGGAATGGCGGGACTGTCATATGTTGAAAAACTGGAGTGACTAGGCTTGTATACACTGGAGTTTAGAAGGATGAGAGGGGATCTTATCGAAAAGTATAAGATTATTAAGGGGTTGGACACATTAGAGGCAGGAAACATGTTCCCAATGTTGGGGGAGTCCAGAACCAGGGGCCACAGTTTAAGAATAAGGGGTAGGCCATTTAGAACTGAGATGAGGAAAAACTTTTTCAGTCAGAGAGTTGTGAATCTGTGGAATTCTCTGCCTCAGAGGGCAGTGGAGGCCAATTCTCTGAATGCATTCAAGAGAGAGCTAGATAGAGCTCTTAAGGATAGTGGAGTCAGGGGGTATGGGGAGAAAGCAGGAACGGGGTACTGATTGAGAATGATCAGCCATGATCACATTGAATGGCGGTGCTGGCTCGAAGGGCCAAATGGCCTACTCCTGCACCTATTGTCTATTGTCTATTGTCTATTGAAATATGCCTAAAGTCAGTTTAAATATGTAAGACTAGGCTATACATGTACATTGAAGTAAAATCTTGAGCCTTCGTAGCAGTATAGAGACCATCACGAGTTTAATGCTCTGATCATATATCTGCATTTTGATCATAAAAAAATAATCACACCATATTTGCTAGTTTCTTTTTTTAATTAAAACGGTTAGCAGTAATAGCCTATTTAAAATAAATGTTGAATGTCCCATAAATCAGCAAGGATTTGGAAGAGAACAATAGGCTATGTTTTAGCCTTAACCTTTATCAGTATCAGAACTCTCCTGTTGAAGGGATACAGTGAAGGTTTTTTCCGCAGTACTTTGGAAGCGATGCCTCCTGCTTCTTAGATTTTTTGCCAAAATGGTCATTGCTCTAGACAACAAAGTTAATGCCACTTTGGCATCTCCTCTATTCAAGGCAGATAAACCTCTGGGAGTGTTAACTCTACAGTAATCTGTGACCAGTTTAACCTCTCTAATTCTGGACAACCACAGGTTGAATAGGACAGGTTTGGAGGGATATGGATCAAGAGCAGACAGAAGGGACTAGTGTAGTGGGCAAGTTGGGCTGAAGGGCCAGTTTCCACACTGCATCACTCTGACTCTATGACACTGCCTCTATCACCAGTTGAAATCAGCAAATTCATAAGACTCAGGGACTGATCTTCTTGATTTGAACAAATCTGATCGAATGCTTTACGTTTCACGTTTGAGTGCTTTTCAAATAATTCACGGATCAAACTATTCCACCATCTTTTTGCTTAAGTTTGCATTAACAAAAGACTCAGGAAAAAAACACAGAATCTTGTCTCTGTCCCGAGACTACAAATACTGCAGCATGAGATAAGATACACAATGTACTATAAACAAAGTTTCAAGCACAGAAGCAGAAATAAATAGATTATAAACCAGAAAAAGAACTAAAGACTCAGGATCTATGTTTTTTTTTAAATGGTCTGGGCAGACAAAGATCAAAGCCAAAGAATCAGACATATTCATTCTACTAATCAAATTGATGTCTAATGGTAGACTCTAGTCAAGAAGCCTAGAAAGGACTTATTTCTGGAAAACCAGTCTGCATTATTTGGAGGCACAGAGACTCCCTACCCAAATAGAATGTTCCCTACCCAAAAAGTTCCCTGTCCATTCCCTCCCCAGGTGCTGACTGACCCACTGGGCTCCTCCAGCATTTTGCAATGGTTAGATGTCATTTTATGATTAAGTTTCTCAATATAAATCACTAATATGCACTTAATATCCTTATGTCTTGTTTTTATTTTAGTGATTCAAATATAGTCACGTTATTACAACAGGACTAACACGGTTTTGTCCGAACCTTCTTCTGAGGCAGTCCCTCAGGATAAAGGGTGACTTTCTTCCACTACTGTTTTGTGGGCTCTGAGTTGGCTGATGATGACATTGTGGGAACCGTAGACTTTTCCGCAGATGGGGCAGGAGGTGACTGGCGGAGCAAGAGAATCATATCTCATGAGCAATAAATGCCGATGAAGATGCCTAATCAAGGCAAAACTACTTGCCTGCATTTGGCCCATGTGTGTATAAGCATTTCCTATCCATATTATGTTGGTACCCACTTCTACTGCATCCTCTGACAGCTTGTTCCATGTATGTACCATCTTAAGTGTGAAAACATTGCCCCTCAAGTGCCATTTTAATCTTTCCACTCTCACCTTAAACATATGCCCTCTGGTCTTACACTCCCCAACTCTGATGAAAAGAATGGTTTACCTATGTTCCTCATGATTTTACATTTCTCTGTAAGGTCACCCCTCGTCCTCCTATGCTCCAGGGAAAAAAAGACCCAGCCTATCTAGCCTTTTCCTATAATTCTAACATTCCAACATTCCAGATATAGGATAAAGGGGATAATATTTAGTGCAAGATAAACTCCAGTAAAGTCTGATTAAAGATAGCTCAAAGGACTCCAATGAGAAAGATGGGAGGTCAGGACTGCACTCTAGCAGGTGAGAGGACGGTTCAGTTGCCTAATACCAGCTGGAAAGAAACTGTCCTTGAATCAGCAGGTATGCGTTTTCAAACTTCTATACCTCTTGCCTGATGGGAGGGGCGAGAAGAGGAGAAGAGGGTGTGACTGGGGTGTGTAGGATAGAACCAGTGTACTAGTGGTGATCGTTGATGGCGGCACAAGAGTATCTTCACAGCACTGCTACTGAGAAATCTGACAGCATAACACCTGTCCATTTCTGAAATTATATATTTTACTTAGCATTTTCAAAATTCTCATTTCCTTTTTTAATGTAAATTCTGCTTCAGCTAACTTTCTTCAACTCTATATTTTATCGTAACTAAGGGAACTTTTTGCCAATAAGAGCCATAGGAACTTGCACTAAAAACTGTTGTAAATATCTACTTGGCTATTGAGTCATACAACATGAAAACAGGTCCTTGGCCCATCTAGTCCACTCCAACCATCTATCACTAATTGATACTAATCCTGCGTTAATCTTGTTTTCTTCTCACTAAATTGCCCAAGCAACATTTATGGTGTTGATGATCAGCACACCGTATCACAGGATGTTTCCATTAGTGGGAGAGTCTAGAACTAGAAGTCATAGCATCAGAATTAAAGGACGTTCTTTTAGGAAGGAGGTGAGGAAATTTTTCTTTAGTCAGAGGATGGTGAAAGTGGAATTCTTTGGCACAGAAGGCTGTAGAGGCCAAGTCAGTGGATATTTTTAAGGCAGATTAGATAGATTCTTGATTAGTACAGGTGTCAGTGGATATGGGGAGAAGGCAGGAGAATGGGGTTAGGAGGGAGAGATAGATCAGCCATGATTGAATGGCGGAGTAGACTTGATGTGCCGACTGGCCTAATTCTACTACTATTCCTTATGACCTTATGACAATTCCTGTATCTAGTGGCACAGTGGAACAGCCAGTGGAGCTGCTGCCCCAGAATGCCAGGCAACAGGGTTCCATCCTGATCTAAGATGCTGTCTGCATGGAATTTGCACGAACTCCCTGTGTCATGTGGGTTTCCCCCTGGTGCTCTGCTTTCCTTCACATCCCAAAGAAGTACAGGTTTGATGATTAATGGGTCTATGTAAATTGCCCCTAGTGTGTTGGAAGTGATTGAGAAAGTTGGATAACCTGGAACTGGTGTGAACAGGTGATCAATGATTGGCATGGACCCAGTATAAGACGTCCATTCTGGTATCTGATAACAGCAGTGAAGAAATTAATGGTACGTGCTTTCAACAATTTGTATCTTCTGCCTGAGGGTCAAGGGGAGAAGTGAGAATTATGAGAGTGCGCGTTGTCCTTGATTATGTTGGCTGCTTTCCCAAGGTAGCGGCAAGTACAGATGGAATTGATGGGAAGGGTTGGGAAGGGGGGAGATGGGGTAGTCTGGTGTGTGACATGGACTGGGCTGTGCTCCTACTCTAATTCACCTCTCTAATTTTTTGCCATCTTTAGATTGAGTGGCTGTACCAAGCTGTGATACATCCAGATAGGATGGTCTCTGTGGTGCATTTGTAGAAACTGGTGAGAGTCATTGGAGATATGCCGAATTTCCTTAGCCTTCTGAGAAAGTAGCGGTAATGGTGTGCTTTCCATGCCATTGTTGGTGGGAATATCTCTAACAATTTGTCTGACCGACAGACAAATTGTCGATGATATTCACACTTTGGAACTTGAAGCTCTCGACCAGGCCACTTTGGCACCATTGACACAGACTGGAGCATGTACTTCACCCCACTTCCTGAAGCCCATGAGCAGCTCCTTTGTTTTGCTGACATTAAGGGAGAGGGTATTGGGGCTTGACATCGTGTTACTAAGCTCTTTTTCTCCATCCAGTACTTCAACTTGTCATTGTTTGAGATTGGTCCACAATGGTTGATATCATCTGCTAACTTGTAAATGGAGTTGGAGCAGAATTTGGCCATACTGTCATGTGTGTATAGGGAGCATCCTTTGTTTAGTTTTAGTTCAGAGATACAGCGTGGAAGCAGACCCTTCGGCCTACTGAGTCCACACTGACCAGCGATCCCCACACACTAACACCATTCTACACACACCAGGAACAATTTACAACAATACCAAAGCCAATTAACCTAAAAACCTGTACGTCTTGGAGTGTGGGAGGAAATCGGAGCATCCGGAGAAAACCCATGCAGGTCATGGGGAAAATGTACAAACTCCATACAGGCAGCACCTGTGATCAGGAGCGAACCGAGGTCTCTGGTGCTGTAAGGCAGCAACTCTACCATTGCACCACTCTGCTGCCCGTGGGGCACCGGTATTGAGAATTAGCATGGAGGATATGAAAATAAATGTTCATTTAGGCTATGTTCAAGCTGGTCAGCTATATTCCTTTTCTAACAATAATCTTACAATTACATCCCCGGGCACTTTCCCCTGCAACCACACGAGATGCAACCCCTGTCCCTTTACCTCCCCCCTCAACTTCATCCAAGGACCCAAACAGTCTTTCCAGGTGAGACAGAGGTTCACCTGCACCTCCTCCAACCTCATCTATTGCATCCGCTGCTCCAGATGTCAACTTATTTACATCGGCGAAACCAAACGCAGGCTCGGCGATCGCTTCGCTCAACACCTGCGCTCGGTCTGCGTTGGCCAAACTGATCTCCCGGTGACCAAGCACTTCAACTCCCCCTCCCATTCCCAGTCTGACCTTTCTGTCATGGGCCTCCTCCAGTGCCATAGTGAGGCCCACCGGAAATTGGAGGAACAGCACCTCATATTTCGCCTGGGCAGCTTGCAGCCCAGTGGTATGAACATCGACTTCTCCAACTTTAGATAGTTCCTCTGTCCCTCTCTTCCCCTCCCCCTTCCCAGATCTCCCAATATCTTCCTGTCTCCACCTATATCCTTCCTTTGTCCCACCCCCCTGATATCAGTCTGAAGAAGGGTCTCGACCCGAAACGTCACCCATTCCTTCTCTCCTGAGATGCTGCCTGCCCTGCTGAGTTACTCCAGCATTTTGTGAATAAATACTTACAATTACATTTTTTTTTCAAAATACCTCTGAATCTACCCAGAAGATTTGATTACAAAACTCTTTTTTTAAATGCTTGTGGTTTCATGTGTCAGTGTGTGCGTGCGTAAGTGTCATGTGTATTCTTCATGGCCAAAGTTTTCTGATTAATGTTTCGAGTAAAATAAGAACAAAAATCTCTATTTTTTAATCGTGATACGATTTCCTCCCTTTTCCCCTGGTGTTTATAGTGATATCCTAGAGATTAATCAATACTTCCTGGACATAATCCTGGAGAATAGCCAGCACTGGAGTTTCGCCATCAACATAGGCAGTTATTCCTCTGCTCCAGCTAGCCTCTCCTGCGGAGTTCCACAAGGCTCCATCCTAGGCCCCATTCTCTTCTCTCTATACATGCTCCCCCTTGGCCAAATCATTCAAAGGCACGGCATTTCTTTCCACTGCTATGCCGATGACACTCAGCTTTACCTCCCCCTGAAACCCAACAACCAGTCAAATTTAAACAGCCTCTTACACTGCCTTGAGGACATAAAATGTTGGATGGCACAGAACTTCCTCCAATTAAATGAGAGCAAGTCTGAGGTCATCCTATTCGGCCCCCCCGACTCCATCAAATCGATAACAGGCAGTCTTGGAAGTCTATCCTGCCTAGTCAAACCGCATGTCAAAAACCTCGGCATGATATTTGACTCTGCATTAAAATTTGATAAGCAAGTCAACGCTGTGGTAAAAGCCAGCTTCTTCCAACTTCGAACCATAGCTAAAATCAAACCTTTCCTCCAATTCGACGACACAGAAAAAATCATTCACGCTTTCATTTCCTCCCGCCTAGACTACTGCAACTCCCTATACACTGGGATCAGCCAATCTTCCCTGTCCCGCCTGCAACTGGTCCAAAACGCCGCAGCGAGACTCCTGACGGGTACCCGTAAAAGGGACCACATCACCCCGATTCTGGCCTCTCTCCACTGGCTCCCTGTACGGTACAGAATCAACTTCAAGCTCCTATTCATGTATAAAGCCCTAAATGGACATTCCCCCCCCACATCAAAAATCTTCTAACCCCCCTCTCTAACTCCAGGTCCCTCAGGTCGGCCGACTTGGGGCTACTCACTATCCCGCGGTCTAGGCTTAAGCTCAGGGGTGACCGCGCTTTTGCGGTTGCAGCTCCTAGACTGTGGAACAGCATCCCTCTCCCCATCAGAACTGCCCCCTCCATCGACTCCTTTAAGTCCAGGCTCAAAACCTATTTCTACTCCCTAGCGTTTGAGGCTCATTGAGGAGGTGCTGTGAACTGTTTGCGTACTACTGTATGTTTCTTTTTTTTCCTTAGTACCTAATCAGATGTACAGCACTTTGGTCAACGTGGGTTGTTTTTAAATGTGCTATACAAATAAAATTGACTTGACTTGACACTGTAGACCTGGGGTGCAACAAATGTGCACTGATTTAGAAAGGAGAAGAAAAAAAAGGAGAATATACTGAATCTTGACTTCTCCCTCATGACCTGAAGCAAAAGACAATCTCTTCCTCTGACAGTTTAGCCATTGATATAAAAGTTTGTAAACGACTCACACCAAGGAATGCTAGCTCCTGGTGCCTGCAAAGGTCATGGGAGGGGAGGATTGAATTTAACTATTACCTGTATTGCAGAACAGATCACTGTGTTAACCCAAATTTCATCCTGGGGCATCTGGCCTTTATAAAATTAAGTTTATACGCGTGGTTTTCTCCCCTCTCTTGAATGGAATAATTATTTACTTTAGGGATACAGCGCGGAAACAGGCCCTTCAGCCCACCGAGTCCGCACCGACCAATGATCACCTCATACACTGCTGCTATCTTCCACTCGGGACAATTTACACTTTTACCAAAGCCAATTATCCTACATATCTGTACATCTTTGGAGACTGGGAGAAAACTGGAGCACCCAGTGAAAACCCACACAGTCACGGGGAGAATGTACAAAACTCCATACAGACAGCACCCGTAGTCAGGATCAAACCCAGGTCTCTGGCGCTAAGGCAGCAACTCTACCGCTCCACCACTGTGCGGCCCATTCATGCTTACACAAATTGCATAACAATATGAGTCCTTCCGATATTATTCTATAGGACAGTAAAGCACAGCACCATGCATGTGCCAACCATGATGCCAATTTAAACTGCACATCTGCCTGTACACAGTCTCTATCCCTCCATTCTGTGCCTGTCCATGTGACATGCTGGCTACATAATTCATGATATGCCCAAACCAGAGGGAGTAGACTTGATGGGCCAAATGGCCTTATTCTACTATCACATGACCAATGAAGAAGATAGGGCGGCACAGTGGCACAGCTGTAGAGTTGCTGCCTTGCAGCGCCAGAGACCCAGGTTTGATCCTGACGAGGGGTGCTGGATGTAAGCCGTTTGTACTTCCCATATGATCCCGATGATGATTGGGTTAACGTGCGATGAGCATTTGACGCATTGGGCCTGTACTCGCTGGAGTTTAAAAGGTGAGGGGGGGACACCTCATTGAAACTTACCAAATAATGAAAGGCCTGGATGGAGTGGATGTGGAGAAGTTGTTTTCACTAGTCTAGGGAGAGTCTAGGACCAGAGGCCATAGCCTCAGAATAAAATTAGGTGCTTTTAGAAAGGTGCGGAGGAATTTATTTAGTCAGAGGGCGGTGAATCTGTGGAATTCATTGCCATAGACAGTCGTGGAGGCCAAGTCATTGGGTATTTTTAAAGTGAAGATTGGCATATTCGTGATCTGTAAGGGTGTCAAAGGTTATGAGAAAAAGGCAGGAGAATGGGGTTGAGAGGGAGAGATAAATCAGCCATGACAGTGAAGTCTAGTAATGGTTGTGTTCGGTGCTTTGTAACATGGTTACACGCAGCAATATCCCACAAACATAATGCCTCTCACCCTGCTCACTCCCTCTTCTCCCCTCTTCCATCAGGCAAGAGATACAGATGTGCGAAAACGCACACCTCCAGATTCAGGGACAGTTTCTTTCCAGCTGTTGTCAGGCTACTGAACTATCCTGTCACCATCTAGAGAGCAGTCCTGGTCTACCACCTACCCCATTGAAGACCTTCGGACTAACTTTAATGGATTTTATCTTGCACTAAATGTTATTCCCATTATCCTGTTTCTGTACACTGTGCATAGCTTGATTATAATCATATAGTCTTTCCACTGATTGGATAGCATGCAACAAAAGAGATGTTTTCATTGTACTTCAGTGCATGTGACAATAATAAACTAAACTAAAGAATGCCAAAATAATCTAATAATGCTGATATTTGTTAGTTTAGTTTAGTTTAGAGATACAGCGCGGAAACAGGCCCTTCGGCCCATCGGGTCCTTACCGACCAGCAATCCCCGCATATTAACACTATCCTAGAAGAATAGTTCCTTTATTGTCATTGTAACATGAGCCATGTACAACGAAATTGTAAAATGTCAGCCAGTCAGTGCACCATTCAAACATTTCTAAAAGCTAACGATACATACAAGGTAAAATATTTTAAAAAAGATAAACAACTAAAATAAATATCATGAAAATAGCACGCATAAACACCCAACCCTACATCCTTCTGTCGATTTCACAGTCTCTTATTATGTATCGCCCCTGCGTTCCTTGGCGGCTACATTTAGTGCCTTTATAGCAGTGGGGTAAAAACTATTTTTAAGTCTGTTTGTCCTTGTCCTTGTAGATCTGTACCGTCTGCCTGACGGTAACAGTTCAAACAGGGAGTGTCCGGGGTGGGAAATGTCCTTTATAATACTCTGGGATTTTTTGATGCAGCGGGAACTGTGTAAGTCCTCCAAGGTAAGTAGAGGGCAGCCGACAATCCTCTGGGCGTTGTCAATGGCCCTCTGGAGCGCTTTCCTCTGAGCCGCTGTGCAGCTGGTGTACCATACGCATACACAGTATGTTAGGATGCTCTCAATGTAGCACCGATAAAAGGACAACAGCAGTCTCTGAGTGATGTTATTCTTCCTGAGCACCCTCAGGAAGTGCAGTCTCTGCTGGACCTTTTTCAGCAGCGCAGAGGTGTTCACGCTCCACGTCAAATTAAACACATGTCCTACACACACTCGGGACAATTTTTACATTTACCAAGCCAATTAACGTGCATACCTGTACGTCTTTGGAGTGTGGAAGGAAACCGAAGACCACGGAGAAAATCCACGCAGGTCACGGGGAGAACGTACAAACTCTGTACAGACAATCTTGGTCAGTGATAATAATAACTAAGGCACCAGGAGCAATTCTTTCTCTTTTTGAAATAGTTTTATGGGATGTTGATTGACTGCCTGATCTCACGCACACAGTTAACTGCACTGTTTAATTTAATGTTTAATTTAATGAATAAATCAATGCAGCACCTCCGAATTACTAGCTTCATTTTTTAATACATACTTGTTCACAGAGACACATAGAACAGCACACTTAGAAGGCAAGACGTTATCTTTGTTCCTCTATGGTAAACTCCTTGCATAGCTTTAACTGAATAATGACCAGGAATTTCCTGGGCATTTGCTTAATTGAAGTGCAAATTAAACACATGGCCTCAAAGAATGTGGAATTTGGAGTAGAAGGGAAACAAGGGCACCCAAATCAGAAAAAAATTATCATTACTTTGATCCCTCCACCCAAGTGCATCAGTCCCTATACCAGTCCCACCCTTGGGCTATGGAACTGTATGCATGAATTTCCTGTAATTCTTACTTCAAGTTTCCCTTCAAATTGCAACCAGATTGTCACCCTCAACAGGAAACAAGGTCAGTTTCACAGTTTTATTGCAATTCTTTGAGAGTTGGACAGCATTTATTGCAAAGAGCTGCACTGCATTTTCTGGTTTTGTTTCTTTTAATGGAAACTCCGTCAGTAGCAAAAATTGAAAAACTTTTCTGAATGCAGTTTTGGAGTGCCTTGATGTGCACAGATCATAATTGAGTGGATTGAAAGTCGAATGCTGTCCTGAATTGTGAGGTTTACAGATAAATGACAGCAGTCACAACTGGTCTTGAAGATTTAGTAGTCTCCAAGGTGAGAAGTTTTTCCTTCCTGACATTAATTTTATTTTGGTTATGAGGGATCTCTGGAATCTATCAACAGTGATGTTTGCAGCCAGGCCTGACAACTTTTCACAGACAGTAAATTGGAGAGAAACAATCATTTATCATTCATTTAAAACAAAAATCACAGACAACATCTTTAGAACTGAGAGTATACCCATGCAATTAAGGTAAAACATTGAAACATTGATTTTTTAATTCAGTTTTTATTTGCATCCACAAAAAATGTGGATTGAAGAAATTTGATCACATAAGTACAAATTAGTTTCCAGACCCAGAGAAATGCAGTAATATAAACTTAGTTGCTCCTCATTCAAGGAGGTTTATTTGTTTTGGCCAACATTTTTACAAGAACAATGGATTAAAAATGTGATTTTCTGTCTACAAACATTGCAACAATGAAGACTGGGGAGGAGCAGGGTCCAACTCAAATTAATTCCTGCATACATACATTGAGGTTGAATGGTGCTGTTTGTCACACGAGTATCAATAACAACATTGGTATCTCAACCTCAGAATAGCACACCCTGGGTCTTTAGTACTTCAAGAAATAAAAATCTGTTGCAAGCGCACCGTACTCCTTTTTAGCTATGTACTGATTTCTGGCTTGTGTATTGTTTATGTGTATGCAAAAAAAATTTGCAGAGAATGTTGAATTTAATTTATAAACAGTAAAAGGTTTTGAGACTCACAATATCTTTGGCTTTATGTCCTGGATTGTCTGTTTGTAGAACATTTTTGGCACATATGTTTTTAAAACCAAATTATCCAAATCCATTGGCTCAACTACCTCAATATTGCCTGTGTTCCCAAGAACATCAGTTCTAAATAAATGGAGAAGTTAAGTAGATACCTTTCTCACAATACTACTTACTACGCAGAACAATTGTATGATGTGATTTAATATCATGCCCCTATTATAATTAACCTCAAGAATATTAATTATTAATATTAGTTATATAATAATATAGCATATATCAGTAATATATAGGGATATGTCTTTGTATATACATTATATACAACATAATATGCAATACTATATAATATATAGTGTATATTATACAGTGTGTATATATTATATATGCTATTTAACATGTATGCTATAGTATATTCCTTGTGCGAATTTAGTCTGCAAAAGTGGCACATTTTCAGGTACAACAATGCTTTATTCTTCGCTCCCCACTTAAATGCACAGTCTCCCATAATGGAGAGGCCCTCCACTTCCTTCACACAATGAGCCACCAGACAAGTTAGCTGCTCGATGTCTTGAGCAACAAAATGTATTCTCCTGCGATCGAGCATGGAGTAATCACCTTCCCATCCACAGCGTGAAGCTCCACTTGGAGATCGAGCCATGTTGTCGTCGGCATGCACGGCCACACAGTGTTCATAAATAACTGGAGCAGATACCAGACACCCTTGTTAGCATGACATGATGATGCTTCAACTAACATTTCAACTATCACCTGGTTTATTTGAAGATGTGCTTGTTATTTCAACCTTTATTCATAGTTGGTGCCAGCCAACTATTTTGTTTAATCTGAGACTGATTAATATTATTTGTCTTTTATGCGTATATTATATGTGTTTCTTCCCACACATAATATTATCTGCTTTCTTTTATTGTTCAAAATCCACAAGATGCACTCCTCAAGATCATTTAGTAGCTTTTTGTCAAGGATGTTAAAGGGTCAGGAAATATCACAGAGCATTTTTATAGTTCTATTGGGGAGGGACTCGTAAATCACAGTATTGCCATACGAGTCCTGTACTCGGGGGGCCAGGATACTTTATCACCATTCCTGTTTGATTTAGTGGCTTAATTCACTTTTGGATACTTGAACCCCCATGCCCCGTTAAATATTTACTGTATTCCAGTTGCAAACAATTTTCTTTTGCACGTTATGAGCATTCTTTAAAATGCAGACAGGAGACAAAAGTTCAGAGCAAAATGTTGATAGATGTATATAATTTTAACTTAAGCATTAGAATTATTCAGATGTACCAATTATTTGTATTGTAGATTGAATTGCTATGATGCAAATCCATTCATTTAGCTTTGTTATCCACAGAGAATATTCCCAATGTTTAATAGTCTTTTCCACGCAACTGAAAGTGAGGAGCGAAATGTTGTTGTCCCCCCATTTTAAAGTGCCCCCTCTTCCTCCAGTCCGTAAGAAACCTGACATCTCTGCCTAAATCATAAGGCGCCTGGCTTGAGGGTCATTCAGGGAATTTATATCCTTAAGGTGAGATTTAGATCACTTTCACGAATTGTTAAATTCCAGCTCGACAAAACAGAGATAATGGACCTCGTTGCCTGATGGCTGGCCGGCAGGTTTGTAGAGAAAAGTTGGCGAACAGTAATGTGCTTCAACTGTTGGACACTCCCGATTGTGGTATGCAATTCTTTGCTGCCAGCACCTGCCATCAAATCCAAGGTGTTCAGTGGTGCACTGGAGTTAACAGAGGATATGAAAGTATATTAAATTGAGAGGTATCGTGTCATACAGCATAGAAGCAGGCTTTTTGGCCCAACTCATCCATGCCAACCTAGCATTTAAGCTCGTCCCATTTACCTGTGTTTGGCCCATATTCCTCTCAACCTTTGCAACTTACTGGTCCTAACCTCCACCTTCCCATTGCTCCTTCCAATTTCTGACCAAATACTCTGGTTCCCACCTCCTTGTGCCTCGAGTTTAAACCCTCCCTGAGAGAGGCGAATACCTGACATGCACTGCCTGAGGGAGTGGTGGAAGCTGAGTCAGATGACTGCATTTTAGAAGTGTTTTGGTCAACACTTGAATAGCAAAGTTCCAAAAGCGATGAGTTAAGTGTTGCAAAATAGGCTTAATGTAGGCGTGTGCCCATCAGTTGGTGGACGTGGTGGACTGCATGGCCTGTTTACATGCCATATGACTCTGATTTCATGAGTTCATATGTGGACCCTTGGTCCCCTACCAAACTTAGCTGGTAGATGTATTGCATACTCGTCCATTTGGCAGGTAGAATATAATGCAGAAAAATGTGAAGGTCACAAGGTCATGTGATAGGAGCAGAATTTGGCCATTCGGCCCATCAAGTCTACTCCACCATTTAATCATGGCTGATCTATCGCTCCCTCCTAACCCCATTCTCCTGCCTTCTCCCCGTAACCCCTGACGCCTGTATTAATGAAGAAATCCATTTTTGACAGGAAAACAAAATACTGTGTTTTAAATGTGTTGGCATCCATTTAGACCTGGGTGTCCTTGTAAATGCACCAATAAGTTATCGCATGAGGAACAGCAAACAATTAGGAAGACCAATGGTATATCTTGCCATATTTCAAGTGGATTTGAATGTAAGGGTAGTAACATCTTGCTCCTGTTATATAGTGGTCAGATGAGATTGCATCTGGAATATTGCAACTAGAGGGTTGCAATAAATGTCTCAGATTAATTTCAGGGTTGTGGACTTTATTGTCTGAGAGCATGTGGTTTGTGCAAGAAATGCACAGTTATAATTTTATTGGATGCTGGTGCAAACATGAGGGGATAAATAGACTGTTCCCTCTTTTTCTGTGATTATATATTATGAATGAGTTTGCTGTTATTAACTGCGGATGTAGATTGAACTAGGTTTTTTTCTATTCATTTCATGCATTCTTGCATTTTTACTTAACAGTAATTTCATTTTTTTTTAACACATTATCTTTATCTTTTATTTAATTAATCTCAACTATTTGCATATTTGTATATTTGCATTTAGGTCATTTTTGGCACCATGTTATAGGAAAGATGTTGTCAAACTGGAAAGAGTGCAGAGAAGATTTACGAGGATGTTGCCAGGACCCGAGTGCCTGAGCTATAGGGAAAGGTTGAACAGGCTAGAACTATTCCTTGGAGCGCAGGAGGATGAGGGGTGATCTTATAGAAGTGTACAAAATCATGAGAGGAATAGATTAGACAGAGTCTCTTGCCCAGAGTAGGGGAATTGAGAACCATAGGACATGGGTTTAAGGTGAGGGAGGAAAGATTTCATAGGAACCTGAGGGGTAACTTTTTCATGCAAAGGGCGGTAGGTGTATGGAACAAACTGCCAGAGGAGGTAGTTGAGCCAGGTACTATCACAACATTTAAGAAACATTTAGACAGGATAGGACAGGTTTAGAGGAATATGGGCCAAGTGCAGGCAGGTGCGACTAGTGCAGATGGAACTTTTTGGTTGCTGTGGGCAGTTGGGCCAAAGGGCCTGTTTCCACGCTGTATGAGCCTATAGATCTGCTTATCAAAGGCATTAGAAAGCAGTGAAATAGACCTTAGCGAGCTTGAGTATTCAAAAGCCACGAGGGCTGGTGAGGTGGAGTCTGAGGATGGAACGTCAAGTGGCCTGGCTGCCCATTTGTGGTCTGATCTGTTGACTGCAGTTAGGAGGCCTCAAGGTAAATGTGGTCAAGGGTTAGAATGTGGGTTGAACAAGGACACCAAGCCAGATGAAGGACAATCGCCTCATGGTCTGACAGCATTTGTACATCCTTTCATAATGAATTCAAGGAAATTAGTAAATCTGATATCACCTGGGATACATCTTCATTGAAAAACATTTACTGCTGTCAGATACAAAAATGAATTCATGCCGGGTGTGTACATTTGTAAAATACAATAAATGGCCCCACTGGTATCGGTAGACTAAATTTTGTCTCCAAATTGATGCCGGATTCCTTTGAAGGTGGAAATACTCAATTAGCTGAGACGACAATCGCAATCTGTCTTTAGATAAACCTGACATTTCAAAAACATCAAATTTATCAGATTTATACTATCTTATTATACTGCAGGCTCTCTCTCATCAGTCTTTACTCCTTTCGATATCAAGTGAGGTAAATAAACATATCACTTTTCCTTTGCTCTCCTTGGAAACTGATTTTTAAAATTTTATTTGTTTAAACAGCATTTGGGGGACTTTCCGGTTACCTATTTGACCAATTTTTAAAATCTACTACAATTAACTTGCATAATGCCAAAAACGACAAATTTTTGTTGATGTGCAACGAAGTGCATGATAAAAATCTTCAGTAATAAATTGGCAATGTATCTTTATCAAAAATATGCACGTATGAATTCTGCAACTGTGACAGAATAAGTATAGATTTAATATATTTTATTCCTAATGATTTCTCAGATATTAAATGCAAAGGCAACTTGGACTGGGAATTTTGGGCCAGGATCTATTGAATTTTTTTTTGAATAGGGTAATTGTAAAATTGACCAAATTGTGACAAGGAAAAAGATACCATCCCCTGACTAAAGAAATCCCTCCTCATCTTTGTAAATGTACATCCTTTTATTCTGAGGCTGTGGGCTATGGTCCTGGATTCTTCCACTAGTGGAAACATCCTCTCTACATCCACTCTATCTAGGTCTTTCAGAGGGCTGAAGACAGCTATTGTCAATCATAAGGAGTCTGATGTGGGTATCTTTGTTTTCTAGAATTTGAGTGTTGGGTCAGGGAGCTGTGGCCCTCTTGCAGCAGTACACGGTTTGCAATGGATCTAGGCTGTCTGGGAGGCTGGAGTTGATGTGCACCATTACCAGTCTCTCGAAGTACTTCATTATGGTGTGTGTCAGGTTATGCATTCATAGCCGGGGATTCCAAGTGGGCCAGGGAGTTTTTGGTTTTGTGGCTTCATTCTCAGGAAGACCAATCTGATGTTAAGTATCTCTCAGTCCATAGCTCCCTGAAAAAGGCAATGTAGCTAGTTAGGGGGTTGAAGGTATTTGGTATTCATGCTGCCTAAGTTTGAAGAACGGAGTTTGAGGAGTTATGATGTTATGTTGCAGCGTGCAAAATATTATTTAGACCAAAGCTGAAGTATTGTGTGTTGTTATGGTCACAGCATAGGAAGGATGTGGTAGCAATAAAGTGCAGAAGAGATTCACCAGGCTGTTGCCTGAAATTGAAGGCTATAGTTATCTAGAGAAATTGGATAGGTTGGGCTTATTTTGACTGTAACATAGGAGGCTTTACAGAGATTTAAAATTAGAAGGGGCATAGAAAGGCAGGCTTTCTCCCCAGGGCACAGGAGCCAAAAATAAGAGGGCAGGGTTTAAGGTGAGAGGGATAAAATTTAAAGAAGTTATGCAGGATATTTAAAGAAGATTTGCACAGATTGTGGATGATCAGCCATGATCACATTGAATGGCAGTGCTGGCTCGAAGGGCCAAATGGCCTACTCCTGCCCCTATTGTCTATTGCTACACAGTGGCTGGTGTTATCTGGAGGAGTCACCAGTGGAAGTGGTAACAACAGATGTTTAGAAGGCATTTGGATAGGAAAGGCATGGAAGGATAAGGGGCCATTGCAGGCAAATGGATCAACGTAGCAGCATTGCCGAGGTGGGCTGAAAGGGAATGTTTCTCTGTTGTTCTATTCTGTGATGAGTAAATGGAGTCACAATACACCAGCAGACTAGGTTCGTAAAGAAAAGTGGAAAATGCACAACATTAAGCAGTCTGTAGCTAAATGCATGAAGCATCTGAAATAAAAACAATGAACTACAAGGACAAATAGAGTCTAATGAAAATGGTCTGATAGTCATTGAGACATTGTTGGAAGATCAAAGCTGGAAATAATATTGAGGTGTATTTGAGGCAATTAGGCAATGCACAGAATTGGAGGCAGTTCAGAAGTTTAATTTAGGATGAAGCTAGGTAGATACAAATATTGAACAGATTAGATTTGTACTTATTAACATAGAAAATAGGTGCCAGAGGAGGCCATTTGGCCCTTCGAGCCAGCGCCTCCATTCGTTGTGATCATGGCTGATCATCCACAATCAGTAACCCTTGCTTGCCTTCTCCCCAATTGCTTGATGACTGCTTCTCATTGTATGCTTTTTTTTCCAAGATAGTTTTATTTCTGGTTAATATTATACCTGCCATCCTTGCCCACTGTAATAGCTTGCGCCAAATAAAAGAATTTGCAGCCTTCAAATTAAGCTCCAATTCTCTGGCGAGAGATGCAGGTGGAAAATTCTTTCCTTACGACGGGGTAAAGGCATTTTCTAAACATAGCAAAATGCACTCGAGTTGCACTGTCAAACCAGGCAGTGAGAGGTTTGGAAATTAACAGACTTTGGAATGGTTACTTCAACTTCATCAAGGTGACAATGCACATGGGTCCCAGTATTCTATTGCTGTTGACAGTGTGGATCTCGAGCCATATCAAGAATCAGATTAGATTGTACTGAAATATAAGAACTTTAACAGTTGGCAATAGGAGATAGGATAATGATAGAGGGTTGTTTTAGTGATAGGTGCAAGTTACCAGTGAATTTCCTTGGGGATTGGTGCTGATATCTTTGCTGTTTGTAATGCAAGTGATCAATTTGGATGGGGATGTGTGATCGGTAAGTTTGCAGACGATGAAGGCAGCACCATGGCGCCATGGTAGAGTTGCTGCCCCACAGCGCCAGAGATCTGGGTTGGATCCTGACTGCACAGAGTTTGTACATTCTCACTGTGATTGCGTGGGTTTTCTCCAGGTGCTCCGGTTTCCTTCCAAACTACAAAGCCTTAGATTTGTAAGTTAATTGGCTTTTGTAAATTGTCCCTAGTGTGTAGGATAGTGCTAGTGTATGGGTTGATCGCTGTATGGGTGTGCTGAAGGGCCTGTTTCCACTCTGTATCTCTAGTTTTAGTTTATTGTCACGTGTACCGAGGTACAGTGAAAAGCTTTTTTGTTGTGTGATATCCAGTCAGCAGAAAGTTCATACGTGATTACAATCAAGCAGTCCAGTGTACAGATGCATGATAAACAGGATATATATAGTGCAAAGTAAAGTCAGATTAACGATCGTCCAAGGGCCTCCAATAAGGTAAATGGTAGCTCTGGATTGCTCTCCAGTTATTGATAGGGTGGTTCAGTTGACTGATAACAGCTGGGAAGAAATTGTCCCTGAATCTGGAGAAGTGTGTTTTCACACTTCTGTACCTCTTGTCTGACATGAGAGGGGAGAAGAGGGAGTTTACTCCCACATCCCAAAGACATGCAGGTTTGTAGGTTAATTGGCTTCTGTAAATTGTCCTTCATGTGTAGGATAGAACTAGTGTGATCGATGGTCGGCGTGAACTCGGTGGGTTGAAGGGTCTGTTTCCATGCAGAATGTCTAAACTAAATGATTGGAGGAGTTGTGGAAAGTGCGAAAGGTAGTCTGAGGCTGCAAAGAGATATTGATGGTTGGCTGAGAAACAGCAGACAGAGTTCAATCCAAATAAATGTGAGGTAATGCATTTTAGGACTACATTGAGGCTATATCTGGCCACATCTTCCCATCTCCTCCCCTTTCTGCTTTCCGCAGAGACCGTTCCCTCCGTAACTCCCTGGTCCACTCGTCCCTTAATATCCCAAACCCCCCCTCCACAGGCACTGTCCCCTGCAACACCTGTCCCTTTACCTCCCTCCTCGACTCCAAGGACCCAAACAGTCTTTCCAGGTGAGGCACCTCCTCCAACCTCATCTATTGTATCCGCTATTCCAGATGTCAACTTCTCTACATCGGCGAGACCAAACGCAGTCTCGGCGATCGTTTCGCTCAACACCTTCACTCAGTCCGCCTTAACCGACCTGATCTCCCAGTGGCTCAGCACTTCAACTCCCCCTCCTCCTCCCAGGCTGACCTTTCTGTCATGGGCCTCCTCCAGTGTCATAGTGAGGCCCACTACAAATTGGAGGAACAGCACCCCATATTTCGCTTGGGCAGCTTACACCCCAGCGGTATGAACATTAACTTTAGATAGCTCCTCTGTCCCTCTCTTTCCCCTTCCCCTTCCCAGTTCTCCCACTGTCTTCCCGTCTCCACCTATATCCCCCCCTGACATCAGTCTGAAGAAGGGTCTCGGCCCGAAACGTCACCCATTCCTTCTCTCCAGAGATGCTGCCTGACCTACTGAGTTACTCCAGCATTTTGTGATACCTTTGATTTGTACCAGCATCTGCAGTTATTTTCCTATATATATAAGACCCACAAGACCCTAACATTTATGATTTTTATTTATATATATATATATATATATATATATATTTAAAAAAATCATAAATGGTAGGGTCTTGTGGAACATGGATGAACAAAGCAACCTCCGAGTCCAGGAATCCTTGAGGGTAGAGGCGCAGGTAGATAACATGATCAGGAAGACACAGGGGATACCGGCCTTCATTTGTATGGCAATTAATACAAAAGCAGGGAGGTTTTCTCCAACCTTTAAATGTTTGGTTAGGGCTCAACAGGAGTATTGTGTGCAGTTCTGGCGCCGTGCGACAGGAATGTTTTGATAATGCTGAAGAGGATGCAGAGGAGATTCACGAAGAAATTCTCTGGAAGGGAACGTTTTAGCGATGAGGAGACTGGAACAGCTAGGTCTGCTCTCGCTAGTGCAGAGGTCGTTACGAGAGGACGTGATTTTCAGTATATTATAAGGGCAGATTGCAGGAAACCTTTCCCCATATCAGAGGCAGGCAAAACCAGAGGAGATCTCAAGGGTGCCTTTTTCACTCAAAGTGGTGAGTATCTGGAATGCATTGCCTGAGAGAGGTAGCAGTGCGGTCACAAACAGCTTTTAAGAAGTGTCTAGGTGAGCTCTTGAATTACTTGGGCACAGATGGGTTTGGGCCAAGTGCTGAGAGATGCTATTGTCGTAGATGGGGTGAGCTGAATGTCCCATTTTTATGCTATACATCTGACTCCATTACTTTAGACATAAATCCATGAGGTCACAACACACTAGACCAGCTGCAGCTTAACTCAAAGAAGAATGAATAACATTGATTTTACAGGAATAATTTGTACAGAAACCTAAACTAAAGCACAAATAAATAACTGTCAAATAAAACAATGTTTTGTGATCCACGCATGAACAAGTGAAAGAAGAAACTAAAATTTATTGTATTTATTATAATTTTAACAGATTGTTTCAAAGAATGGAAAAGGACTATACAAAGAATTATAGAACATAATTCATTTACATAGAAACATGGAACCATAGAAAATAGGTGCAGGAGGAGGCCATTTGGCCCTTCGAGCCAGCACCGCCATTCATTGTGATCATGGCTGATCATCCACAATCAGATAATTACATAATGGATACAAGATTTTTTTTTACAGGATGCTTTTAAGAACACTACAACATACAGACTAGCCAAAGCAGATAGAAATGACTAAAATGATTTTGGTAATACAGATAATTGGTCAAAGTAAAAACATTTGAACTTGCATTTTGGCATTTTCACAATTAGTTAACACTGGAAACAACACACACGGGTGGATACAGTAGTTTAATAGGAGGGAAAAAGGGAATTGGAAAAAGGGGAATTCAATCACTGAACTCGTGTTTATGCACGGCCGTTCAAAGTGCTGGTTCAATGGTATGTCTTTGGCAAGAATCTCATACCTAACTGTGTACCTATATAGATTTCATCCATTGTAACAAAAATTGCAATGATATAAAATAGATCTACATAAACATTAATATCTATCCTACTTGTACTAAAATGCCAGAGGTTCTGGAATGATACGTGGGTGTTGCACGCATTAGAGAATAGTTTGCATCACTGAGAAACAAAATTGACAGTCCGATCGTGACTGAGCATGTTAGCTTTAACATATGCGCGAGTACAATCTTCAGATTAGCTGCAAGCTATTCAGGATATGGTGTCAAATAAATAAAAATTCAGTTTTTCCGATGGTTTTTAAAGAACTGTTCAGCTTATCCTGCTCAAAGCAGCAAAAATAAAACTAAACACTGACCCTTCACCTCAACAAATAAGATCAAATGATAACGAATAATCACAGAAGCCATACATCTTTTCTGATAGTTTGGAATAAAGGTCAGTTATCCTCCAAAGTTCATGTCTCTGCTCCCCTCTAAATGAAATTATACTTGCTCTTACCATTGTTCAACTTATACAAACTCTCTGAACGTGACTAACTATTGACCCAGATTATTATTGCCTTGCAGTTTTACTTTTTCTAATTTTCTTTTGTTTAAAAACCGTTACTCTTCTCATAGTGGGTTTCCGTAGAATCGGAACACGATTACTTCTTCTGGGATCCGATCATGACTTTTGACACGAAGTTCACAATGGCGCTGGCAGGCTGCTCAGGGTCGTGCTCGGCAAAGAGGTGGCAGACATTATCTGTGGCACTTCCTTGCTTCCTTGCCACAAATCCAAAAATTCTACCAAAAGGGAAAGCAAAAATTATTTGAAGGTTGTGTACAAAATTGCAGGTGATCAAAATCTGAAACAAAAACCGATTGTGCTGGGAGCTCTTGGTAGGTCGGGCAGCATCCGTGGAGACAGAAAGAGAGTCAATATTTCAGATCGATCACCAGAACCTTTCTGCTGAAGGGTCACTAACTGAGCCTTAGAATTAGACGTATCTTTAGGAAGGAGAAGAGGAGGAATTTCTTCAGTCAGAGGGTAGTGAATCTGTGCAATTCATTGCCACAGAAGGCTGTGGAGGCCGTCAATGGATATTTTTAAGGCAGAGATAGATAGATTCTTGATTAGTGCAGGGTTTGTGGGGAGAAGCCAGGAGGATGGGGTGAGGAGGGAGAGATCAGCCAGGATTGAATGGTGGAGTAGACTTGATGGGCCAAATAGCCTAATTCTGCTCCGATCACATATGAACTGCCTCTGCTCAGTCCTGCCGTGTGTTTCCAGCACTTTTGTTTTTGTGTACATACATTGGGGCAGCACAGTGGCACAGCGTTAGAGTTACTATCTCTCAGCGCCAGAGACCCGAGTTCCATCCTGACTGCGGGTGTGGTTTTTTTGAGGTTTTTGTATGCTCTCCCTGTGACCACATGGGTTTCCTCCCACATACCAAAGGTTGAAGGTTAATTGGCTTCTATAAATTGTCTCTCGTGCGTAGAATGCAAAACATAGAACTGGTGTACGGGTGATCAATGGTCAGAGTGGACTTGGTGGGCCGAAGGGTCTGTGTCCACCCTCTATCTCTAAACTAAACCTCTCTCAAGGTAAATTTAAACTATTCCATAAATGTCATATTTTAGAGACTTACTTTGTTGAGCCAACATCTTTGGTCCACCTTTTGCGGAGAAAGGGAAGGAAACAAAAAAAAAAACAGGCATGAGAATCTCAAACCCATCTCATATTGTTCAACACTTTGCTATTGTAAAGTGGATAAAACGACCAAACCTACTTTCTATCTTGTGGATCCAAAGCACAGAAAATCACCGTGTTGACAGCATAATGTCTTCTGAAGAACAGTCTGTAAAAGCGTAAGAGAAAACTTGCTGTTAACAAACAATATTAATTCAGATTAATGAGCTGTTATCAAAATCGGTTATTGTAGGTAACTGAAATGTAACTGTGCAAGATTAACGGGCTGATTTTTAAATATTTTGATTCCAAGATGTCCCGTTTGAATAGTCTTCCGTTGTTGCCTCAACTCAAAGATGAATAATTACTTAGCAATGGTCAAATTAATAGTTATCTAGCATGAAAACTGGCCCTTCAATCCAACTGATCCAGTTAACAACCCCCCCATGATTTTATAAACCATTAACCCTTCACACCGGGGAGAAGAGTCCAATCCTTTCCCATCTCTTATACTTCAGGCCCCCCAGTCCAGGTAACATCCTTGTAAATCTTTGCACCTTTATCTTAATCACACCCTTCCTGTAGCCTGGTGGCCAGAACTGTACATAATAATCCAAGTGTGTTTACACCTATGATTTATCTCAAACTTTAACACCTCATTTTTAATTACTTCTTTTGCACTCCCCAAATGTATCACATTCTTTGCAGTCGGCCTGAAAACTGGATTGAGGCAAAAAGTATTTAAGTATTATGTATCGTTCTGTAACCAGCACAAACCGTGCTGCTTGATAGAAAGAGATATCTCACATTCATTAAGGAGATGGGCAGGGAGGATGTGATCAATGTGGAGAATACTAATCAGTAAGGGCAGTTTGAGATCAAGAAGGTGGTGGTCTTGAGGGTCATGTAGGGAATGAAGGTGGATAATTCCCCAGGGTTTATGGGATCTATCCCAGGTTATTGAGAGGCCAAGAAAGGAGATTGCAGGTGTTTTGACAAAGATCTCTGCATTTTCCTCTAGCCACAGGCAAGGTCTGAAGGAATTGGGAGTAGCGAATGTTGTTCCTCTGTTCAAGGCGGCAGGTAGAGATAACAGAGGAAATAATAGGCTGGCGAGCCTTGCGTCAGTGGTAGGGTACCATTGGAGAGGACTCTTTGGGATGGAATTTACTCCAATTTGAAAGAGAACGGGTTCATTAGGGACGGTCAGCATGACTTTGTACGTGGCAGGTAATGTCTTATGCAAGAGTTTTTTGAAGAGGTGACAGAGATGATCGATGACGTTTGGGCACTGGATGGTTTCTACATTGATTATGTCAACATGGATTTTAGTAAGGCATTTGATATAATGTCCTATGTTAGGCTAATCCAGAAGATTTAAGATGCACTCGATTCACTGTTTGCCATATGGATCCGTAACTGGTTTACTGATTGAAGATAGAGAGTTGTGGTTTAAGGGTGTTATTCTGGCTGGTGTAGTACCACAGGAAGCTGTGCTGGGACCTCTTTTTTTAACGATATATATAAATTACTTGGTTATAAATGTAGATGGATTTGTTAATAAGTTTGCAGACGAGACCAAGGTTGCTGAAGTTGCCGACAGTGAGGTAGGCTGTCAACATCGAAACACGGTGCAGGAGTAGGCCATTTGGCCCTTCGAGCCAGCAGCGCCATTCAATATGATCATGGCTGATCATCCAAAATCAGTACCCCGTTCCGGCTTTTCCCCCATATCCCTTGATTCAAGTCTCAAGAGCTAAATCTAACTCTCTCTTGAAAACTGTCAAAGTATACAGGGGGGATATACATCAACACAGAAATGGGCAGAGAAATAGCAGTTGGAGATAATTCAAGCAAGTGTGGGGTGTTGCAGTTTGCGAGGTCGAATGTAAGGGAAAGGTACACAATTGATGGCAAGACCTTTGACAGTATTGATGCATAGAGGGGACGTTAGGGTCCAAGTCCATAGTTCCCTGAAAGTGGCAACACAAGTAGACAGAGTGATAAAGAAGGCCAATGGCATGCTTGCCTTCATCAGCAGGGGCACTGAGTACAGGAGTCAGGAAGTAATGTTGAAGTTTTATATGACTTTGGTTAGGCTGCATTTGAGGTACTGTGGAAGGACATGGTGTTGCAGAAGAAGTTTACAAGAACACTGAGGAAGGGTCCTGACCTAAAATGCCACCTATCCATGTTCTCCAGAGATGCTGCCTGATCTGCTGAGTTACTCTAGCACTTTGTGTCCTTTTGTGTAAACAAGCCTGTGCAGCTCCTTATTTCTATATCTTACCAGAATGCTGGCTGGATTAAAAAGTATTAGTAATGAGGAGAGGTTGGACAAACGTGGATAGTTTCCTCTAGTATACTTTAGGTTGAGTGAAGACCTATCGGGTATATAAAACTATGAGAGGCATGTATAGGGTAGTCAGTCAGAAATTATTCCCAGGATGGAAATGACAAGAGGGTAAAATATTAAGGTGAGAGGGGCAAAGACGTACTCCAAAGACGTACAGGTATGTAGGTTAATTGACTGGGTAAATGTAAAAATTGTCCCTAGTGTGTGTAGGATAGTGTTAATGTGCGGGGATCGCTGGGCGGTGCGGACTTGGTGGGCCGAAAAGGCCTGTTTCCGCGCTGTATCTGAAATATAAAATATGAAAAGTTTGAGGATGTGCGGGGTAAGCTTTTTCAACAGAGTAGTGGGTGACTGAAACGTGCTGTCAGGAGTGATGATGGTGGACGCAGATATGATAATATCATTTTACAGGCTTTCAGATGGGCACATGGATATGTAGAGAATGGAGGGATATGGTCCTGTGTAGGTAGATGAGATTAGTTTTCTTGGCATTATGTTCATCATTTGACATTGCGGGCCAAAGGGCCTGTTCTAATATTTACTTTTCTATGTGTTAGTATCTACAAGGCAGCATCCACCAACTTGACTATTGGGAGAATGACATTCAACCAAGACAGTTGCCAAGAGCAGTTCTAAGTTCTATAACTTTACCATAATGACAGTGGAAATTCATTTCAGTTTTCCCTTTCAATTAAACCAGTGAAGTGAAACTAACTTCTTAGGAATTTGCAAACACTAACTGTGATGCAACTACCACACTGCATTCAACAGCATAGGCATTTTAAAGTATGAAGTTTCCCTTTGTGGATGATTTAAAACATACAGTAACTAGAGGCATTTTCTATTTTTAAACTTCAGATGTATCAAATAATGTCTCCATTTCAAGTATATTGACAGGTTAAGGGGATTAGCAAGAGAATGGCGTTGAGAGGGAAAAATAGATCAACCATGATTGAATGGCAGAGTGGACTTGATGGTCTGAATGGGCGTATACTGCTCCTATGTTTTATTACCAACCCGGTAGATCAAAAGAAATTGAGCACTGAATTCTATTTACAAGATTAGGCCAAGTGAAAATTATTAATGTGATTGATTTAATATTGTTAACAGCATATCTGCTCAGTCGTTCATTGAAGTCTGTCTACAAAAGACTGAAAACAGTTATCAATAATCTACACACTTTTACAACTTGAATATGCATCATAATCTGCTTATTATGAGCCATATCATACTGACTGAATAGATCAAGTAGGTTATTTGGAACTTAGTTTATACATTTAAAATAATCTGCTACTTTCTGATCAATAAGTAAACACACCCATTCATATGATAAGAAAGTTTCAGGGTCACGAAGTGATGACATCTCTAGGTTGTGAGCAGGCAAAGTGGTAGCCCCCCCAACCCTATTGATGGGACTCTTCTTTGTAGAATGCCTCAGTGTCCAATGCAAGGTCCTTCAATGTTTATCCAGTTATCACCTTCAACTTCCAACTACCTCGACAATTCTCAGTTTAAGCACATCTTCTACCATCATTTAACATCCTAATCGTCATTTTGAAATTCTATACCCACTGAATAGCTCTTTGAATACGGTTGCTGTCTCAAACTCTTTGCAGAAGTGTACTCGTACAATTATTATTGCCCAGTCTGTGGGGAAATGTGACATTTTGCAATGAGAATGAAACTATATGGAGATAAAGGATGTTAGACATTTTTTTACTGTACCTTTCCCGTTTAAGTTCAAACATAGAACATACTTACTTTCTTTGATTGTCAGTCAGAGTAATGCCTTGGGCAGATACTTTAAAATGTACAACAGTAGAGACTGGTGTTGGGGTCTGCATTAGTGTTTCTGACGTTGCTTTCTGGATTGCTTGATGTCCGGTCAGAGACTCCATGTCCACAGAATTCAGGTACCACACATTACATGCTGAAAACAAACACAGAATGAAGCTATTTGCAGGTCATATTTTGCACGATTATAATTTGTAAGTAGCCCAATGACCTCCACAAAGAGTTAAAGGTCTATTCTAATAATAAAAGAGCAGTACTCTGCTGCAGCTAATAGATATGTTGTCCGGCAGCTCCAGTGACCCAGTTCAATCCTGACCCCCATACTGGTGGACCCCCATACTGGTGGAATATGCACATTCTCTCTCTGAATGCATGCATCTCCATGGGATGCTCCAATTTCCACTTGCATCCCAAAGGCGTGCAAGTTAGTAAATTAAATAAATATGGTGTTGAGTCAATGGGTGGAAGGGTGCAAATGAATATCCAAAACCACAATCATGCCAACGCAAAAGCCAGCAATGGACACGAAGAAAGACCACTAAATATTTAACAAATCTGGTAAAGGGACTTAACCAGCCTGCCTAACATAAATAGCGGAAGCAATTTACCGAAGCAACATCACTGAAACCTTACCTGCTCCTTGTTTCAGTAATTCTGCAGCAGAGTTGGTGGCAGTTTGTGCAGTGACATCAATTCCATTTTCCAAAGGATCTGCAGGAGATGTGAAGATCACATTTCAACCACCCCACTTATTGTTTGATTTACTACTTGTCTAAGCTGTTCAGCACTAACGTTGAGGTTTTGTCAGATTTACTTTTTTGCAAAGCTGAATAAAATCCCATTGTGAGAAATACATTTTAGATCATTAGAAAACTAACATTGATACTTAATATTTTAATGGTCTGAGAACCCTTTCTGCAGCTTGGAATTTCCTTCAACGTTTTGTTATTCATTAATGGTTTCTGGCAGGTTGGTGTAGCTGCAAACAACTAATCAGAATAGATTGCCACATGTAGTTATTAATAACCATTCACACCACTGGCAACGGAAAAGCCCAAGAATATATAGACTTGTAACATTAGAAACTTGACACTTTAAAACAATATAAGCCTTCTAATTGCTTTGCAGTAACATTAAAGCAAAAAAGATTTACTTTTGTGAGCTAAAATGCCATTCAAGGTATTGGCCACCTCGAACAACCAGATCTATAAATAGAGTAGAAACCAGGAACTGCAGATGCTGGCTTACAAAAAAATGACACAAAGTGCTGGAGTAACTCAACAGGTCAGGCAGCATCTCTGGAGAAAATAAATAGGTGATGTTTCGGCTCAAGACCCTTCTTCAGACCCTGAAGTGTCTAGATCCGAAACATCACCTATCCATGTTCTCCAGTGTTGCTGCCTGACCCCGCTGAGTTACTCTAGCACTTTGTATCCTTAGATTAATAAATAACATATCAGCACATCACTTCCTGACATAAAGCCACAATATTTTCTCCATCAACAGTACAAAAGTTTCATTCTGTACTTTCTATAAAATGGAATGCAGTTTCTCATGGCAGTTACTCCAACACGATCTCCAAAACCTATGATTTCAGTAACCGAGGACAAGAAAACAAGGGTGTGGGATCATTAGCACCTTCGGACTGTCTTTGAAATTGCTCAACAACCTGATGTGCAAGTATTCTGCCGTTCTCTAATCTTCAGTGGGTATAAAGCCTGAAAATCCCTACACAATATCACTAAGAAGCATCTTTACCACAAGGACTGGGTGGCACAGCGGTAGGGTTGCTGCCTTACAGCTCCCAAGACCAGTGTTTGATACTGACTATGGGTGCTGTCTGTAAGGAGTTTGTACATTTTCCCTCTGACCGTGTGGGTTTTCCCTGGGTACTGCGGTTTCCTCCCACACTCCAAAGATGTAGAGGTTTGTAGGTTTATTGGCTTCCGTAAAATTGTAAATTGTCCCTATTCTGTATGTTAGTGCTGGAGTATGGGGTGATCACTGGTCAGCATGGACTTGGTGAGCCCAAGGGCCTGCATCCATGCTGGATCTCCTTTTTTTTAAATGGACTATGGTGGTGAGACGCGGCCTTCTTCAAGGCAATACGGGATCACCTTACAATTGTCCTTTCCCTATAAGCCTCATGTACTCAATTTTCACTCCCATCCCTTTTGTATTCCCTGGATTTTCAGCTGAGGCATTAACGTAAGACTATCAGGTTATGTTCTAAAACAATGTTTTCGAAGCGATATCAAACATTTTACCTCTACATGAACGATTAGGTGACAGGAGCAATTTCTTTAAACCAGGCTTTTCAAAAAGTACATGCTTTTCATTAGTTGTTCTCAATCAAAGTTTATCTTTACCTCTATCAGGGATGAGCAACTTGCAAGGCAACGCCAGTGGGGTGATGGAATGTTGATAAACCAAAGCAGTCAGACTCCCTGATCAAACAGATAATAAGGTGCATTAGATAAAGAACATCGTATCAGTTAAAAGAAATATGTCTAGATCATATTTGCTAAATAAACAAAAAAGCATACCAAAGTATGGTTCATTGGGACATCCCTTTAATCGCACTCCCTTTTGGGTGCATTCAATCAGGAAATGTCTGACCAGCTCGTTCGATATGTCTCCTGCTGCTGTCAAATAAAGGGCAACATTAACATGCAGGTCAGTGAATCAGGCAGACAGACATGAAAATAAACCCTTCTGTAGAAAGACGCTGATCGAGTTAGGGGAGCTGAAGGCTGAGGAATATGTGGGTCCTCATGGTTCATCATGAAGAGACAAGAGAATGCTGATCATAGTCACACAATGTGGAAACAAGCCTTTCGGCCCAACTTGTCCAGGCTGATCAATATGCCCTATCTACACTAGTCCCACCTGCCTGCCTGCCATAACCCTCTAAACCTATCCCATCCAAGTACCTGTTAAAATGTTTCTTAAACCTTATGCAACAATTGCTTCCTCCGGCAGCTCATTCCATAACCCACCACCCTTTGTGTAGAAAAAAATATATCCCTCAGGTTTCTATTACATTTTTCACCCCTTACTTTAAACCTATGTCCTCTGGTTGTTGATTCCCCAACTCAGGGCAAAAGACTGCATTTACTTGACCAATTCCTCTCATGATCTTGTACACCTCTGTAAGATCACCTCTCATTGTCCTGCGCTCCAAGGAATAAAGTCCTAGCCTGTTCAACCTCTCCCTGTAGCTCAGGCCCTCCAGTCCTGGCAACATCCTCGTAAATCTTCTCTGCACCCTTTCCAGCTTGACAACATCTTTTCTATAGCATGTTGACCAAAACTGAACAATACTCTAAATGTGGCCTCCCAACTTCTATAATCAATACTCTGGCCAATGAAGGAAGTTACAGTTGTATAACTGATGCATTGGTTCGCTCAGATTGGAAATAGCAAAAAACCTTTGCTAATCAAAAATAGTTGCTAAATTTGCTGAAGACACAAGAACGAAAATAAAGTAAGTTGCGAAAAGCATATAAGGAGGTACAAAATAAACCAGAGTAAATTTCTAACAAATGAAGTGCAGTATCAGAAAACATGAAATTGCTTAAATTGGAAGTAAAATTTAAAAAGCTAAATTGGTAGATAACAACACTTCAAGATGTGGATTTATTTGGCTGTTGTGCTTGATTTGCAAAAGTTATTAGTATGCAAGAACAGCAAAGAATTTGAAAACCCAACAAGTTTCCATTTATTATAAAGGAAGATATCTTTTGTGTGGGAGTAACTAAGTGTCACTGATTAAAAAATAAGAGAAAAAGACAAACTGTTGGAGTAACTTAGTGGGTCAGGCAGCCCCATTGTAAAACATGGATAGGTGACATTTCAGGTCAGGATCTTCCTTCAGACTCTAAAGATAAGAGTTTTTCCATTTAAGACAGATGACATGATATTTTTTTCCCCTCAGAGCTGAGTTCTTTTTAGAATATACTTCCTCAAAGGGCAGTCGGGTCTTTGAATATGTTAAGGTGAGGTACATTATTAATGTCTGAAGAAGACCCGAAATGTCACCCATTCCCTCTCTCCTAGATGCTGCCTGACCTACTGAGTTACTCCAGCATTTTGTGATACCTACATTATTAATGTGATAGGTTACCATGGTAAAATGAGAATGCAGAGTTGACACAACAATCAGTCATGAGTTCATTTAATAATGGAACAGGCTTCTGGGGTCCAGAGGCCGACTAATAATCTAAATGTTTGTAATGCAGAATGGCATATCTAAGAGGAAGAAACAATTGTTCTAGAGAATGAGAACAGCCACGATTTTAAGAATTAAAAAAGACTTTCAAAAGCCAAGTAATAAACTTAAGAAAATTCCACATGAGATTCTGAGTTATGAAATTAAAGGTGCAGAAAACAAAAGAGGTAATGGTAAACCTGAAGAGATCACTGATTAGGTCATAATATGAATATCTCTGATGCCTTGTATAAAGAAGAGAGCAAAGGCAATTAAGTGACCAGATGGAATTAATAAGTGACCAAGACCATGGAGAATAATTAGCAGAAACTGCAGCCCCTTCCATTGCACCAAAATAACACAAAGGTGACCGACCGGAGAGGCCTTAAGGTAAAGTATGGAAAAATAAACAGGTGCTAATCAGCTATCAACTAAACCATTAAATACAAACAACGTGTAGGAAGGAACTGCAGATGCTGGTTTAAACCAAAGATAGGCACAAAATGCAGGAATTTCATAGACATAACTCGGCAGGTCAGAGAGCATCTCTAGAGAAAAGGAATAGGTGGCGTTTTGGTCGAGACCCTTCTTCAGACCAATGGCTGTAATTAATATAATTTAAAGCAATTTTTATACATCGGGTTATCATGAAACAGTATTAAAATACTTTATCAAAAATAAATTGATGTTCAGAATACGTTTTAAGTATTGATTATTAACAAATGTGGGAGAGAGTTATGGATAGTGGCAATTAGATGAGATGCTAATTAAACTAAATGTGCCGAAATACCACCTAATGGCTGTAAAAACCTCATTCAACCTGAATCAATTTCAGTCTGAAAAAGGGTTCTGACCCAAAACATCTCGTAGACATGTTCTCCAGGGATACTGCCTGATCCCCTATTACTACAACACTTTGTCCATTTAACTCTCTGTCTCTCATTCAATCTTGCTTTGCTGCATTACTTAGGTCAACACCAACACATCACAAAAAGTATGAATTATTTAATATTTCTTCACATCCATTGGAGATCTGGTTTGCATTCTCCATGTTTTTCTGTATGAACTCCTTCTTTCAACTACCGAACAAGCACTAAAAATGCTCTAGCTGTAGCTTTGAAAGGCATTCAAGCTCGCCATGCCTTGACCACCGTTGCACGCTTGAAACGTTCAGGCACATTATCTGCTTTCGGTAAAACACCTCCATTTTTCTATTTGGTTTGGAACTGATTACTTGGTTCAACTGATTTGTACCCATCCCTCCTACACATCATCTTTGCTTCTGCTTTGTTCTTATTCAGCATGCTTCCCCCTAGAAACAATTTCCAAAAAAGGCACTGGTGTTTAAATTCTGTCCTGCGCTAAATTGCATTTGCCCATGATGCTATTCAGCTACTTTCACATTTTCATTCTTTCTATTAACTCAATTACATTGGTCTTGCAGAACACAGATGTGACATTCATTCCACGATCCTTCAGCCACTGTTTCCACTATACATTCCCATCCTTTCTCAATCTTGTCATTTAGTCACAGAATGTGGAAACAGGCCCAACTTGCCCACGACGACCAACGTGCCCCATCTACACTAGTCCTACCTGCCGCGCTTGGCCTCGATCCCTCTAAACCTATCCTATCCCGGTTCCTGTCCAAATGTCTCTTAAACAGTACGTTAGTAAAGCCATCAAAGGCATGCTTTCTGACATTTTCTTCCTTCTGTTTTTATCAACTTTTTGTCCCTTTCTGAAATTCCATCTTCCTGTCATTATTGTTACTTTCTTGTCATCACTCATCAATCCCAGGGTGGAAATGTCCAACATTAGAATGAATTGGTATAAAGTTAGAGGAGGAAAGTTTTTTTACACTGAGACTGGTGGGGACCTGGAACGCATTGCCCGGGGTCCCGGGTTGGTGGAGGCAGATACAATAGTGGTCTTTAAGTGGATTTTAGATAGGCACTTGGAAGTACAAGGAATGGAGGTATATGGATCAGGTACAGATAGATGAGATCAGTTTAACTTGGTATCATGTTCGGCATGAACATTGTGGGCTGAAGCAATTGTTCTGATGCTGACACTTCTATGTTCTGTTCTGCATGGACATTTTTCTTTTCCACCATATATGATGCCACATTAGAGTTGTAGCTGATGTTAAAAAGAATACATGCAATCTGCATGCTGGTCATTTTGAATTTAGATTACCTTTCTTGCTTTGCTGAAGCACAGATGCAGGGGGCGTGGCCACTTTCATTGCCAATCCATAAGCTCCCCGGAAAGAATGGCTGTCCCGGACAATAAACGATCCTGGTTCTTTATCTTTTAGTAACGTAATGGCTGTAGAGTTAATAATCAAATTGTTAAACTTGGATCCTTTGAGCATGGCTTAATTTCTAAACTTCAAATGAATGTTTCTTGTCACATTGCGGTGGAGATTTCTTTGTGTTAGAAATTATTCCATTTTGCTTAATCTACATACACTTTGATAGCCATCTCTACCATTTTCCACTGATCTTTTTAGAGCAAACTAATAATAGTTGATCTATAGAAACGAGGAACTGCAGATGCTGGTTTACAAAAAAAAGACACAACATGCTGGGGTAACTCAATGGGTATACGGCAGTATTCCTGGAGAACATGGATCGGTGAGGTTTCCAGTAAGGACCCTTCTTCAGATTGATTCAATCAGTCCCAACCCAAAACGTCATGTTCTCCAAGGATTTTGCCTGAACAGCTGACTATTTGGAGACGACTATGTTTAGCATTTAGCATCAACGGGTATCAGGCCTGGTAGATTCTGACACCTATTGTAACATACTTGAAGGATCTGTCATTTCAGTGGTGAGTGCATTGACTATCAAAGTCATATCTGCGCCATGTCCAGCTTTGCTGCTCTCCTTAGACAGCAGCCAGTGTACCAGAGGATACTGCAAGTATGCATTGCAATGACCAGAGCTTTTCAGTCCCAATAAAATGTGAGCTAGGAAGTTTGTTAAAAGGGAAAGAATAACGTAGCTATTTTTCAATGTAGAGGGTTCCCTATAAAAATGATTACTCAGGTCAAATGATTAAAATGTATGAATTATTTTGGTTACACTGCTCCAATGGTTTAAATTAATGAATTATTCTGAAAGATGTTTATCTGTAAAAAAAATAAAATCTTGGTTATTTTCTCTGCAAATATCTGCACAGGCTGTTATGGGTTCACAAATATCATTGCAACATGCAATATTTTGTTGGCAGAAGACCATTTCCCATTTTGATTACATGGAAAGTAAACGGAGATCGTAACTTTTCTAAATAATAGTACATAAACAGGGTTTCTAGTATTTTCAATTATGAGAATTTATGCACTGCTTTATAAAAGAGCTTTATACCACATTAACCACAGCAATAAAAAGTTATGCACTGTAACATTCCATCATTGAGCCATGGGAGCATTTAACCTTGTGCTCCTAAGATCGTATACTTGTTTAAATCATTGGACACGTCTTGAGGTCAACTGAGGGTTGATGAGGCGAGTTCAGTTTTAAGTGAAAGTTAATTCTCAGATTGTGATCTGAGGAAATCAAAATGAAATTATTTTGCTTCACTACGATTGGTACATTTGACAAAATGGATTGTTCCATCAATCATAACAGACGAGACTTAAGTAACTGCAGGTGCTGGATTATTAAAGAAAAAGACCGGTGTGCTCAGCAGGTCAGGCAGCATTTCTGGACAGGTGACGTCTCGGATCAGGACCCTTCTTTAGTCTGATAGTGGTGGGTTGTGAAAGCTGGAAGAGAGGTGGGGATGGGACTTTGATTAGTGGATTGTTGGCCAAAGGTCAGAGATGAAAAGTCAGTGAAAATATAAGGATAAAAGATGCACAAAATGAGAAGGAAAGAGATGGGGGAAAGGGAGAAATGGGTGCACATCTAGGTGGGCACAGTGAAGAGAGGTTGAAAGAAAGGGAGGGGGGGGGGGAGAGGAGGGGATGTTAGTAGGTTAGCTACCTAGAATTGGAGAATTCCATATTCATACCATTGAGTAGAAAGCTATCCAAGCAGAATGTGAGGTGCTGTTCTGCCAATTTGCATGTGGTCTCACTCTCATAATGGAGGAGTCCCAGGACTGAAAGGACAGTATGGGAATGGGAAGGATGTTGCAGAAGAGGAGGAATGAACACGCTGCAAATATGTTGTTGTTGATCAAATAAGATTTCTCTCAAAAAGACTGTTTAAGTAGCAAACACAGTAGGCTCATTGTCGGCTTCCTTTCTGTAACAGAGGCAGCATTGAACAACTTCTCCAGCTAATGAGCTGGGATACTCCCCCCATTCTTTTTCAATGCAGCCACATTTCAAATGTGGACGGAGAAACTTGATAACTGCATCCGGTGGCGCAGCCATAGAGTTGCTGCCTTACAGCCCAAGAGACCAGGGTTCCATCCTGATTATGCGTGCTGTCTGTACGGAGTTTGTGTGTTCTCCCCGGGACCTGCATGGGTTTTCTCTGGGAGCGCCGGTTTTCCTCCCACACTTCAAAGATGTACAGGGTTGTAGGCTAATTGGCTTGGTGAAATTGTAAATTGACCCAAGTTTGCAGGATAGTGCTAGAGTACAGGGATCACTGGTGGGCCAAAGGGCCTGTTTCTGCGCTGTATTTCTAAATTAAACTACTCAATGCCGGCTTATGGGAGAAGAAACGGAAATGGGCAAAATTGACTCCTTCCAATGAGCCTTCCAGGTGAGGATCTTTGTGAGAAAAATCTGGTGCTGCAGAGCTATGGGGCAACCTGCAAGTTTCCTCATGTGCCTTCTTTCAATTCTAACCCAGCAATTAATTTCACTCTGTCGTCAACTGTAGATCATTACTTGAGATTGCCGTTCACAGTCTCCGCATCACCACACTCTCACTATCAGGCTATTTTTAGGATAGTCCATGATAGTTCGAAAGATTCTTCACATAACCAAAATGTGGCTCCTGCTCACCTTGTTCACGTGATATCTCTGCCTTGTACCAAAACTTGGACGTGTCTTGTACAAATTTTACCGTCACATGTTTATCAGATGAAGAACTTAAATCTGTAACTAGAGCAAAAGAAAACATTCAAAATGCTACTTCCTAATTTAAACCTGGTCTTCATATTTGCAACAAAAATCAACACAGTAAGATCAACAGTCACTTAGTTTCAGAACTGTCTTACACATAGAAGGCAGAGGGCAGAGGTGCCAGTGTGTTTTTCTGGCTGGAGGTTTGTGACCAATGATGTTCTGCAGGGTTCATTGCTGGAACCTTATAAACATAAATGACTTGGAAGAAAATATTGATGGGCTGAGTTAGAAAATGTTCAAAAGACAACACAAACACTGGTGGAGTTGCAAACTGTGAAGATGGTTGTCAAAGGCTACAGCAGCATATTTCAGTTGTAGATATGGGCAGAGAAAGAGCAGGCGGAGTTTAATTGTTAGGAAGTCAAATGTAAGGGGAAAGTATACAGTTAAATGGCAGGACCATTAATAGTGTTAATGTACAGAGGAATCTTGGGGCCCCAAATCCATAGCTCAGTGAAAGTAACAATGTAAGCGGATTGAGCTGTAAAGAAACCCAATGGTATGTTTGCCATCATAGGTTGGTACATTGAGTATACAAGTCAGGAAATCATGCTGCAGCTTTTGCCTACATTCGAAGTATTGTGTACAAGAAGAATATGGAGGCTTTGGAGAGGGTGCAGGTGGCTATCTGGATTATGGGGTATTAGCTATAAGGAGAGTCATAGTCCTAGAGTCATGCTTACCAAGACGGATTTTTTTTATTTCTGTAACTTTGGAAGCTGAGGGGAGACCCGATAGAAGTTTATAAAATGATGATAACAAGCATTATACCATAGATAATCAGAACCTTTTCTTCCCCCGCATGGTGAAAATGTCACCATACTAGAAGGCATAGCTTTAAGGTGAGAGGAGGAAAGTTTGAAAGAGATGTGCAGAGCAAGTTATTTTGCACACAGAGTGGTGGATGCCTGAAATGTGGTACCAGAGGTCGTGGCGGAGGCAGATAGGATAGTGGCATTTAAAAGGCTTTTGGATAGACACATGAATATGCAGAGAATGGAGGGATATGAATCATGTGCAGGCAGAAAGAATTACTTTAATTTGGCTTCATGTTTGGTGCAGACGTCTTGGGCCTAAGGTTGTGCTGTACTGATTTAAGTTCTAATATGATCAAAGACTAAAAGTTACATAGGTTCAATATATATTATCAATAATAAAATTCAGTATTCATACAATTATAAACATGACATATAGAGACAGAGACATATACCTTGGTGATGCATTATTTGTAAAAGACAAGTTTACATTGAACAATACAGCTCGGGAACAGGAACTTCGGCCCAAAACATCCGTCCCGAATGATGCCAAGATAACTAATCTCCTCTGCCTGCATGTAATCTGCATCCCTCCCTTCCCTTTTCATATCCATGTGCCCATCTAAAAGCTGCTTAAATATCACAATGGTATCTGGCTCCACCACCAACCCTAGCAGTGTGTTTCAGGCACCCACCACTTTAAAAAAAACATCTTGCCCCCCTCACCTTAATGGTATTCCCTGTCGCCTTTAACATTTCCACCATAGGATAAAGATTCTCACCGTCTACCCTAATTATGCCTCTCATAATTTTACATACTTTTATCAGGTCTCCCCTCAATCTCCAGCTTTCTGGAGAAAACAATCCACATTTGTCCAGACTCTTCTTATAGCTGTTACCAATAATTCAGGCAACATTCTGGTATACAACTTCTGCACCCTCTCCAAAGCCTCCATGTCTTTTCTGCAATAGGGAGACCAGAAATGAGCACAATACTCCAAATGCAGTTTAACCAAAGTCCCATAAAGCTGCAACATGATTCTTATGACCAGAACTGCACACACATTTTATGCAGTAATAGTGACAGATTCCACAAGCAGGCAGAGCCAACACACTTTCTTGTTTCGTATTAACACAAGTTCATAGGTCTAATCAGTGTAGTGTCAGTGCTGGGCCATTCTTATACTTCAAACATTTTAAGATTAATTCCACTCCACACGCTTAGTCCTCCTGTAGCTCTGACAAGTGTCTGGGAGTTAGATTATTCAAAATACTCATACATTGTATCTTTAAAAAAAGAACTGCATTCCAAGATTGAATGCAGAGCACTAGAATGAAAGAGAAAACTGCAGGAGCTGAATGTTTAGAACTTTTATTTTGCTTTAACTAGCGACAGTTCAGTGCTGGAAAAACATTTACTTGTTGCTATTTTCACTAATGCTGGCTGGCTTGCCTACTTTCTTAAGCAACTTTTTTTGGTTTCAATTTGACCAAATAAAAAAGAATCGTTGTGGTCACTGGGAGCCAGTAGACAGAAAATAGTAGCTCATTCCACATCCTTGTTAACTTCAGGTCAACGGTCCACAACCTTTGGACTCTCCTGGGGTGGATGAAATTCTACCATACAGATTGTTATTTGCGTAATTGGAAACATCTGGAGGCAACCAACGTTTTTATGAAAGTTACAGGAACAAGCTTCTCCAATTTAAAAAGGGGCTGCATGCTTGGTGTTATCTTGTCCTTATCAAGATAAAAGCCATCACAGTTTCTGAAGTAAACTTCCTGGGCTGAAGTTCAACCACTTTACTCCAGCTCTCCAGATTATGGAAGAGAATTTTTTGTTTAAAATAGCAAGTAAACATCTAAAATTCCCGTTGTAATGTTAATGTCTGAAGCTCCAAGGTCACCAGTATTCTGCAGACTTTGATCATATCACTAAATTAAACTAAACTAGTTGTAAACTGCGTATCCATGTAACATAATTACAGTACTTTGTGGTGAACGCAAATAGCAGCAGCACTCATTAGCAACCTTGATTAGGAAAGTTTAGCTCACTTCCAATATATCACAAAATAACATCCCTGCTCTTGATTCCAGTTACATTAAGTTGCTCCTTCGTGAATGAGGGGACCAAAACATAATGCAATGCAGGATGTTCCAATTTGCTTTGCATTATAATGGGGCAGCCAGCAAGAGCCTTGTCTTCAACAGCAGTAGCCATGTAATGTAAACAAAATGGATCTGCTGCTTTGAGGTGGTAGCTTTCCAACTGTGGGTGGGCTGGGTGCTTAGCATTCAGCTTTCCAGTAGCTGCTCTTTACAAAGTATTCGATGTGTACATCAATTATATGAACAAAAACAAAATTCATCTTCTTTGTACATAAATAGTCACAGTTCTTATGGATTCATTGGTTCATAAGTAAAAGGAACAGAATTAGGCCATTCGGCCCATCAAGTCTACTCTGCCATTCAATCATGGCTGCACTATCCCTCTCATTCTCTTGCCTTCTCCCCATAATCCCTGACACTCGTACTAATCAAGAATCTATAAATCTCTGCCTTAAAAATATCCATTGACTTGGCCTCCTCAGCCTTCTGTGGCAATGAATTCCACAGATTCACACAACATTAGGAAGCAGCAATTTAGATGATAACAGTGGCATTTAAGAGACTTTTGGATAGGAAAAAGGATATGCAGGGATGTGGATTATATACAGACAGATACAAGTTGGTCAAGGCATCATGTTTGGTACAGACATTGTGGGCCAAAGGTCCTGTTCCTGTGCTGTACTGTTCTATAGTCATAGAGACATGCACCACTTTGGCCCACTGAGTCCACCCCATGCATTCACAAAGAAATAGATTCTTTCAAACAAAAACTAAACGTTAAAAAAGAAAATTGCAACACTCACCATGGACAACAGAGGGGGTACTTATAACTTTGGAAAAGTCAGGAAGGATGCTAGGAAAAGGAATGCTGATCGTACTTCCACTGTGGGGACTTGAAAAGCCACTTGAAGCCGGTGAGATGGAGGCAAATGAATGATCTCCCTCGGAAACCCGTTTCTTTTCCGGCAATGGGGGATGGACATTCATACTCAAAACATCATGCATCAGTGGGGCACTATTTGGCGCCTGCCTGTTAACTGCTGTATGCACTCCCTCCTGCAGGCCACCGATACCTAGGAGAGTAGTGGCAGGGAAGTTCATGTTCAAAGCAGTGGCAGGATGACTCTGTAAAATGTCTTGATTTCCATTGCTAGGTCCGCTGTTGCCACCGTAGTTCAGGCTGCTGGAATCTACAGGCATTGCAGAGGCTGCTCCAGCACTACCCTGGTGCAGGTTGGCAGTGACACTCTCCGAAACATTCAGACGAATCGAGTGGTTGTTGGAAGAGACAACTTGCGATCCCGGAGAAGGAAAGTGTGGTGAGGCGGAGTTCTCCAGGTGTGGACTTCCAGAGATACCAGAAAACACTGAGGAGCCAAGGTAACTCCCTGTTGACCTACTAATCCCAGTTACAGATGGCTGAGGAGAAAACGCTCCTTTCTGGGTATTCTCCAACCAGGCACGTGGGCTATCGGGGAGAAAAGGAAAATGTAAGCAGAAAAGTAGCAAAACTATTAGTATAAAAACATAATCATAACCCAGCAAATGAATTGCCAACTGGATAGCTCAATTCTGTTGCAATAATGGTTTATATTTACAAATTGATTCTGTGCTAATTTATTAGTTGGAATCACTGTAAATGTTTGACATTGTATATTTTCAAAACTAACCATCAGATTAAAAGTCAATCTTAAAATACATTTTAGTACTTTGGACAAGATGTTTGTTTGGTTTCCCACACCAGAGTATTTTTCATTTTCATTCAGGCCTAGTCCAAGGCAGCACAGAGCAGGGGCAGCCCACAATGTTTAGTGGAAACCTTTGCAACTCAGTGTGGGTTCTGAATCCCAGGCTCCTGCTCACCCCGCTGCCTGCCTCAAAACACATCAATGCAGGGTGGCGCAGCGGTGGCGTTGCTGCCTTGCAGCGCCGGAGACCCGGGTTCGATCCCGACTATGGGCACTGCCTGTACGGAGTTTCTACATTCTCCCCGTGACCATGTGATTTTTTTCTCCGAGATCTTCAGTTTCCTCCCACACTCCAAAGACGTACAGGTTTTGTAGGTTAATTGGTTTGGTATAAATGTAAATTGTCCATAGTGTGTGTGGGATGGTGTTAATGTGCAGGGATCGCTGGTCAGGGCGGACTTGGTGGGCCGAAGGGCCTGTTTCTGCACTGTATCTCTAAACTAAACTAAACCTCTTGCATTTGCACTCCATTTCCACAACATTGGAAAATATCTTTGTGGGTCCATGCCAGTCTGCCAATGCTGAAAGCATTGTCCTGGGTTCTACCAGTAGTCTTAGACTGTGGGCATACTTTCAATTGGAACGGAAAGAAAGAAAACGGGCATGTTGGCTAATGAACGGCAACAAATGGATTTGGAAGGAGATTAACTGAGATTGAAACTGGATCCAAATTAAATATATTTAAATCAAAGGTTCCAAATCCTCTAATTTGTTTGATGGGTGGGATATATTTTGTTTGGAATGTGGGAAAGAAACATAATACAACTTTTTTGTTATTCTACAAGAAGCAGCAGACTGTGACTGTGGTTGACGGCATACAATGTTTACTCAGTGTTCAGGCTTCCTCCCAGCACACAACAAAAACAAAATTTCTGTTATTTTGAAAAGAAGAGAAAACCTTCTGAAGGCCAACTTTATTTACAGTGGCTTGAAGGGGTGGGCTTTTGCATTGTGGCCGTCTTTGTCATGCAGTGAATGTTTGGTGAGGAAACGTGGCGGTCTGGTAAAGTGGGCTTGGGGAAGAGGCACCATGAGGGCTCCCCCCACACCAGTATTCATTTTAGAAGATCTCGAGGAAAATGACAAAATTGTTTAAACTGTTGTTCCTGGGATTCCGCATCAATCACAGTAGATATCTCGGACCCGCAGACCCTCAGCATAGGACCACCGCAAGGCTGCGTACTCTCCCCTCTCCTTTACTCTCTCTACACCAACGACGGCACCTCCACAGACTCCTCAGTCAAGCTCCTCAAGTTTGTGGATGACACAACCCTTATTGGACTGATCCAGGATGGGGAGGAATCTGCCTACAGACGGGAAGTGACACAGCTGGCGTTCTGGTGCCATCGCAACAACCTGGAGCTCAATGCTCTTAAGACAGTGGAACTAATTGTAGATTTTTGAAGAGCACCCCCTCCCCTCCCCCCACTCACCATCAACAACACCACAGTCACATCTGTGGAGTCATTTAAGTTCCTTGGAACCATCATCTCCAGGAACCTTAAATGGGGGGCCACCATTGACTCCACAGTCAAAAAGGCCCAACAGAGGATGTACTTCCTGTGGCAACTGAGGAAACACAATCTGCCACAGGCAATGATGGTCCAATTCTATACTGCTATTATTAAGTCCGTCCTCACCTTCTCCATCATGGTCTGGTTTGGCTCAGCCACAAAGCACGACATCCGGAGGCTGCAACGGATCGTTCGCACAGCTGAGAAGGTTGTTGGCTGAAACCTTCCCCCCATTGACGAACTATACACTGCAAGGGCCAGGAAGCGAGCGGGCAAGATCATCTCTGACCCCTCTTACCCTGGCCACAAAATCTTTGAAGCACTTCCCTCTGGAAGGCGACTCCGGACTATCAAAGCAGCCACAGCCAGACATAAAAACAGCTTTTTTTTCCACGAGTAGTAGTTCTACTCAATAACCAAAGTCTGTAGTCTCTTTTTTGCTCTGGTTTATTTTCACCCACATGTTTTGACTATAATGGTGTATCCTTATTGTTTTGATGTGTTTATGCTTTATTCTTAATTGTTAACTGTATGTTTGTGTTGTCATTTGGGAGCGTAGCACCAAGGCACATTCCTTGTATCTGCACATACTTGGCCAATAAACAATTTATTCATTATTCATTCATATGTTGTCGATCCCCCCCACAGAATTCTCCATTTATGAAGTGTTTCACTGAAAACAATAGTTACTGAAATTAAGTGGAGACACAAGAAACTGCAGAAGCTAGGATCTTGAGCAAAACACAAAGTGCTGGAGTAACTCAGGGGATCAAGTAGCATCTCTGGAGGGCATGGGTAGGGCGACGTTTCGGGTTGGGACCCTACTGCAGTCTGTAGAAATCACCTATCCCATCCCACCTTAGATAATGCCTGACCCTTTGGATATTGAGGTTTAGTTTAGCTAAATTTAGAGATACAGCCCAGAAACAGGCCCTTCGGCCCACCGAGTCCATGCCGACCAGCGATCAACCTGTTCAGTAATAGTATTAGAAAACACACTAGGGACAATTTTACCAAAGCCAATCAACCTACCAACCTATGGAATGTGGGTGGAAAGCAGAGCACCCCATAAAAACCCACACGATCACATGAAGAACGTGCAGACTCCGTACAGCACTCATAGTCAGGATCAATCCTGGGGCTCTGGCACTGTAAGGCAGCAACTCTATCTCTGTGCCACTGTACAGCCCTAGCAAATATCAACGATAACCCACCACCATCAGACTGGCCTGATGCTAAGTTACTCCAGCACTTTGTGTTTTGCTACTGAAATTAAGATGAAAAAGCAAAAGAATACCAAAAACGAAGTCACAAAGTTCAAAAATGCATGTTAAATGTGAAGGAGAAATGTGGAGAAATAAAATTAAGCGGTTCAAGTCTTCCCTTCCACCATTTTGTTACGAGCAAAAACAAAACTCATTCAGCCCATGATGTTCATTGCTATATTTTAATCAAAATTCCGAAGTAGTCTTTGAACACTGATTCCCAGAATAGTTTTTCGAAACTGCGTTCATAGAATCGTAAAGTTATGATACTATAAGACCATAGCCTTGCAGGTAACAGCTCTACAAGTGTTCATCCAGGTACTTTTCCATCGTGGAATGGTTTCTGTATTCACGCTCTTTCAAGCACTCAATGAATGAAATACTTTCTCTCTCAATTACTCTCTTGTCCTTCAATTCTGCTCCTTCATGTTACAGAGCGCCATGCTAATTGAGTGGCTTGGCCTCTCATGATTTTATAAATCTCCCCTCACTGTTATTTGTTCTTTCCCCCCCAAAGAAAACAAGCTCCGCTCTTGCGTAACTCTCCCTCCCTGGCAACACCCTTACAAAGCTCTGCACCCGCTCTACTGTCATCACATACTTCCTGTAGGGTGATGATCAGACCTCTGCTCAGTCACTTAATAAATGAGCACAATATCTCCAACCTAAACAGAAAACCAGGTACTTGGACATCAGCCCACTGTTTTCCCACACTAAATTCCTGTGGACTGTGATTGCTCTTATTGGAAGTGTCTGGCTCAAACAAATGAGAGCTTTATTTGCATGCAAATGTACAGGACATCATATTACATACCATTTCCTAACATTTCATCTGATTTCTAAACCCAATTGCATCCCTGTTGCCAATTAAAAGTGAAGTCATAGAAAAAGCATTAATATAGAAGCACAAGATGTGTTTGGGTGTCTGCATTTCTTTTCAGGTTCTTTGGGGAACCAACCAGATCAATGACATTCCAAGTTGTACTCGGCAGTTCTTTTTAAGACAATCTTTCAGAAGAAAGAAAAGCAATGGTGTTCAAATGGTCTGATAACAGTGTTCACTAATTCAACAGCGTCTGGTTGGTAATTTAGATGGCATGTAACGTAGGCAAAAACAAACACAGGCAGCAACGGCTAAAGATTGGGAATTGAAGTAAATGCAAAAAATGTGCAAAGAGCACTTCAGCAAAATTGTTTCTATTGCTGGGTCATGAAATCTGTGGCAAACCTATCAAGGGTTTTACAGATTGTGGAAAATATGATATACATTAATGACTGTTGACAGTTTCCCTCAGCGCTGGACATTTTTTACTTGAACACAAGTTTAACGTTACCTTCGCAAAACAAAAAAAAAATGACCCACGATACCAGACATGAGAGAAGATGCAGGGGAAATTTACCAGAATAGCAGCTGGAAAAGCACGAGATCTTAAAAAAAGGGATTATTCTCCAGAGACCGAAAGACAAGGTGGGGGCATGACTGAGGGATAAACAAAAAAATGCTGCAAACTCTCAGGTGCTGCCTGATCTGCTGAGAGAGAAACAGAGTTAACCTTTCAGTCGAAGACCCTTCATCGGGGACATCACATCTGAGGAGGGGTCTGCAACTGAAATGTTAGGTCTGTTTTTCTTTCCCTGGATATTGCGTGACCTGCTGAGTATTTCCAGCATTTGCTTTTATTTCAAATTTCCAGCATCTGCTGTTTGTTGGTTTCCAACATAATGGTGGTGTTCAATATCATAAAAGGGCTCTGATGGAATAAATATGGGGAAACGGTTTGCTGTGGCAGATGTGTGGGATAACCACCGGACACAGATTAAAAGTAACAAAATTAATACATGCAACATAAAGAACAGAGTTAAACACTGATCATGACAATCTGGACCGGAGTGCCTGAAAGATGACAGCAGGTTCAATAGTAACTTTCCTGAAGGAAACTGCATGGATACACTAATGAAAACAATTTACAAGGCTATGAGGGAAGAACAGCTCAAAAAGCCTCTGATCCTGATTTCACACACTCAAAGATCCTGTGAAATTAAACCAGTGGAATAAATTGTTTGAGGGATTCTCTGCCTGATTAACTCTCCTCAGGTAGAATTGACCTTCGACTGGTCAACGACTTTAATCGATTCCTGCGTTAATGGTTCTGAATGGATTTGCCGCAAATAAACCTGGGAGCATATTCATGGTGTTCAGCTCCCAAAACTCAAAGAAGACATCAAGGTATATTGGGTTCCAGAATGTTGTTAAAGTGCTGTTGCAAAGAACAATTTTCCGGCTGAGGACCATTGAACAAGAGTTTTAATGAGTCTTAAAGCTTTTACAACGTCAGTGAAGGAGACAGCTTATGGCCACACATGTGTAAAATCACATTGCTATTTTCACGTATGCACTCAGCATACTTCCCTCGGTGTCTGTTTATGTAAGTTGGACACATGCTAAACTTTTAAAAACTCATACATGAATAAGATAAAATAAAGAAAAAATCCAATTCTAAATTGATTTGAGTTCAGTAGATCTCAGGTAGCTTTTCAGTCATAAGCAATAGGGGAGGTGTTAACTTGTCATGCCGCCTAGTATGCAGAGAGTTGTTTTTCCCTAGTTTAGAGATACAGCAGAGAAACAGGCCCTTCAGCCCATGGAGTCCATGCTGACCTGTCCACACTTGTATGTTATCCAACTTTCCCCTCCACACTAAGTGACAATTTACAGAGGCCAATTAACCTACAAACCCGCACATCTTTGGGATGTGGGAGGAAATTGGAGTGCCCGGAGGAATTCCACGCGGTCACAGAGAGAACGTTCAAATTCACACAGACAGCACTTGAGGTGAGGATGGAACCTGGGTCTCTGGATCTGTGAAGCAGCAGCTGTGCCGCTCTAAGTCTGTGGTCTTTCAACATTTGAAGTGTTATGTTTGAATAAAAACTTATGTCTAACAAGCAACCTATTTGGAGGTTAAATATCTGACTGTATTTGCAAAGCATCAAAAATCAAGATCAAGCCTGAAAGTGAAATACAAACTCCCACCCACAATAACGAATGTGAAGTGTAAAGTATCAACGGGAAAAAAAAAAATATTGCTGTTGGATGTCCACAAGCAGTGGCCAGGAATATTTATTAACTATTTGAAGCCCGATGAAAAGAATGGCAGAAAAAAGAACTGCAGATGCTGCTTATTATTCAAAAGGACAAAAAAGTGCTGGAGTAACTCAGCAGGTCAGGCAGCACTTCTGGAGGACATGGATAGGTGACGTTTCAGGTCGTGACCCTTCTTCAGAAGAATAGCATTTTTTTGTGATGACTAATGTTAATAAGTTTAAAACAACAAATATACTTGATATTACAAATAAGGTACTGTTGGATTTGAGCTGGCAGCTATTGTTTCATTTCGAAGGCAATATCTGCAGGTAGCTGTTAAGGTTCCTACCTGTCTGTTCTGGGCACTTGGCTGTTGGAGATCGAACACCCCGAGCTAAACGATCGCTGGAAAGGTGTCTTAGTTGTTGGAGAATCGGTGTGAAACAGAATGCTGCTCACTGCTGCACTGTCTGAGCCCAATACGGAACGATGAATGCCTTCCATGTAACTTCGGGGTTCTGCAGAGTGAAAATGAATATGCTATGAGTGGTTGAAATAACAGAAGGTTATTGTCATTTAAAAAAAAAAATGTAAGGCATGATTAAAAAAACAAAAAAGGGAATAGTGCACATAAAAACTGGTGACACATCATCTACAGTACAGAAATATTGCTGAGACAGTGACAAAACATACCAGAATTTTTAGCCTGGCTGGTTTGAATTCCTCAGCACCATGTAACAAGATTTATTTACTCTTAATAACCTAAGTGTGTTTCCTGGCAAATAAAAACATTAACTTGCTGACCAGCTAATATTCTATTTTCCAACATAAACCTTACAGTCATTGTTAATTTAGTGCTTTGTTTTAAAATAAAGCAGAACCTGAGCTTTAGCCGTTTCTATGTTTATCCATTAGTTTATGGGTGATGATTCTTTGCACCAAAAGCTTATTCCCCTTATCAGTTTTTGATTTATTCCTTGACAAATATAAATTCAGAAATATGTTGTGGTTTTTCTACAGTTCTAACATTTTGGATTACATTTTTTCAAAAGCATTTTTTGTCTGAGAAGAAGGAAAGTATTAAAAAAACACTAATTTTCAAAATTAAAAGGATTCAGATGAAATTCGAAGAGATAATCTATAGATGCAAAAAAAAAAGGCCAACGACAGCCTGAGTTTAGGGAAGAAAAAATAAATTCATAACCACAGAGCATTCTTTTGAGCAAAACCTTGCAAGCATGTTGACACAAGCACAAAGACGAGATAAAGCTATCTGCAAATCAATGAAACATGACGGCTGCCGAGATTCCTGACATAGCAGGGATAACTTGCTAACATCAGAGACCATTATCCAAGGCAGCTTGGAAATGGTTCAAACAGGGACTTGTAGAAGCCTGCATGCTTAATTCGCATCTCATAACTCACCCTTTCATCTCCAAAGGTGACAGATACATCGGCACAATTATTTGGACTTGCTTGTTCAATATATCTTATGAATCAGGGCAAAGGGATCCCATTAAATTTTCTTTTTCCAACACATCTTGTTCATTGAGATAGACACAAAAAGCTGGAGTAACTCAGCGGGACAGGCATCTCTGGAGAGAAGGAATGGGTGACGTTTCGGGTCGAGACCCTTCTTCAGACCATCGACCTGAACTGCCACCCATTCCTTCTCTCCAGGGATGCTGCCTGTCCCGCTGAGTTACTCCTGCTTTTTGTGTCTATCTTCAGTTTAAACCAGAATCTGCAGTTCCTTCTTACACATTGCTCATTGAAATTGTCTACAAATGCATTCCATGAGTCCACGAAGCCAGAAAGTGAAGTTTTCCTTTTTCCAACAGTACTATCACTGCTGTGGAAATACTCCCTGAATTCCATCCTTTCACATTTAAAAAGGGAGGAAAAATCACAACCACTTCGGTTTTGAAGAATATGCTCATTTCTAGGCTCGGTAACATAAAATATTTTGTTTTAGCACAGCTTTGTTTCAAGAATGAGTTGAATCTCTGGGAAGCAAATCTCAAAGCATCGCAGTAATGTCTTAAACCCTTTACATTGTTTGTAACGCATTGAGACTCTCAAATTCACCTCATTTTCATCAGAGACTGGATGAAAACTATTGGTGCTCCGGGGAAAGAAAAAACATTCATGTTTAACTTGTAGAGATGTTTAGGGAAAAAAAATCTGTTAGTCCCATGGCAAGGTAAAATATTCAGCCTGGCTGCACATCTTTGAATTAATGCCAATAGAAACCAATGTCAAGCTTGTTATGTGTTTAAATGTAGAAACAAAGAACCACACTATATAAAAGGACAGAAAATGCTGAAATAACTCAGCACGTCAGGCAGCATCACCAGAGAACATGGGTAGGTGACGTTGCAGGTCGGCACCCAAAACCTATCCATGTTCTCCAGAGATGCTGCTTGACCTGCTGAGTTACTCCAGCACTTTGTGGTCCTCTTGTTAAATGTTTACTGCGGTCAGAATAAAAAGGTCAGTCCTGATAGCAGGAGGAAATGCAATGAGATTTCCTGGAGAAGAAAACGACACTTCACAAAAATGTCTCAATTTTTGACATCAGATTTACGTTGCACAAACATTGTGGTACTTTAGTTCTGAACCTGCAGAGTTCACGTGGAATACACACATAAATATAGACAATAAAATGGCAGGGAAAGGTATCATTATATATGTTTATAACTTCACAGGAAGACAAATTACATGGTCTGATCTAATATCACTTGCATTTATGGGCATCTGAAGCAATGCAGGGAAGAACATTCATTTCAACAGATACACCCTGCAACCGTCAGGAATGTGGTCACTCAAGAAGATAAATAACTGCTTGGAAAACATGCAATCAAACTGTGTGTACACAGCTGTGCTTTGGAGGGGTTTCTTAAAAGCTTCGCTAATAACTTCTTAGATCAGTACAAAATGAAATTTCCAAATTCAACCAAAAAGCATCATTGAAGCATCAAGGTCCAATTATACACATGCAATGTGACAAAATGCAAACACTTTCCCTATTTAATCTGACAAATGCTTTAGGAGTCCCATATTTCGATCAATTTAGAAAGATCAGAAGTTGTATGCTCCAGCACAATCACCTGAAGGCAATTTGTGATGGACTTCCAATGTGGGCACCCAGCCTTGCTCAATAATGTGTGTTCATGTGTATTACCTTTGCTATGTACAATTTAATAGGATTAAAAAGCTTATTTTCTACAAGCGATAAGGTGATACTGATCCCGAGTTAATCCCACAATGAACTTCTGACCCAGATCTTTGTGTGCTGGCTGTCACATTCCTCTTCCCTGCTACCCACCATTTCTCGTCACCATCTGGAAAATTATACAACACATGCACAGCTAAATAAAAATTGTGTACAGGTTCACTTTGAAGTCACAAAAGATAAAAACTCTAATATGAAAATGAAGCAAATATTTGTTGATTTCAAATGACAGTATTGAATTTTCACATGAATTTAGCGCTCGACTAGTAGCTGAGTTTTAATTGCAGTCATAAAGTCATACAGCATGGAAATCAGCCCTTCGGCCCAACTTGCCCATGCCAACCAACATACCCCTTCTACACTAGTGTGGGACTAGTGCATTTGGCCCATATCCCTCCAAAACCTATCCTATCCATGTACCTATCCAAATGTGAGGAAGATGCAATAAGGCTGCAGGGTGACTTGGACAGGTTGTGTGAGTGGGCGGATACATGGCAGATGCAGTTTAATGTAGATAAGTGTGAGGTTATTCACTTTGGAAGTAAGAATAGAAAGGCAGATTATTATCTGAATGGTGTCAAGTTAGGAGGAGGGGGAGTTCAACGAGATCTGGGTGTCCTAGTGCATCAGTCAATGAAAGGAAGCATGCAGGTACAGCAGGCAGTGAAGAAAGCCAATGGAATGTTGGCCTTCATAACAAGAGGAGTTGAGTATAGGAGCAAAGAGGTCCTTCTACAGTTGTACCGGGCCCTGGTGAGACCGCACCTGGAGTACTGTGTGCAGTTTTGGTCTCCAAATTTGAGGAAGGATATTCTTGCTATGGAGGGCGTGCAGCGTAGGTTCACTAGGTTAATTCCCGGAATGGCGGGACTGTCGTATGTTGAAAGGCTGGAGCGATTGGGCTTGTATACACTGGAATTTAGAAGGATGAGGGGGGATCTTATTGAAACATATAAGATAATTAGGGGATTGGACACATTAGAGGCAGGAAACATGTTCCCAATGTTGGGGGAGTCCAGAACAAGGGGCCACAGTTTAAGAATAAGGGGTAGGCCATTTAGAACGGAGATGAGGAAGAACTTTTTCAGTCAGAGAGTGGTGAAGGTGTGGAATTCTCTGCCTCAGAAGGCAGTGGAGGCCAGTTCGTTGGATGCTTTCAAGAGAGAGCTGGATAGAGCTCTTAAGGATAGTGGAGTGAGGGGGTATGGGGAGAAGGCAGGAACGGGGTACTGATTGAGAGTGATCAGCCATGATCGCATTGAATGGCGGTGCTGGCTCGAAGGGTTGAATGGCCTACTCCTGCACCTATTGTCTATTGTCTATTGTCTATTGTTTTTAAACATTGTGACAGCACTTGCTGCAACTACCTCCTCTGGCAGCTCGTTCCATGTACATACCACCCTTTGTGTAAAAATGTTTTGCCCCTCAGGTTCATATTAAATCTTTCCCCCATCGCCTTAAAAGGGTTAAAGGGGTTCAAGAAGACAACGTCTTCAGATTCTCGAGGGCAGCTAGGGATGAAGAATAAATTCTTGCATTGTCAGTGACACCCACACATGTGAAGTGAATATACAAGAAACAACTTTTCACTTCAAGAGTCAATTCAGGACTACAGAGTTTGGTACAAGCTATTCTCTGTGTGACACAAGCCTTTCGTTCTTTTCTAATTACAAAATCCCTCGGCTCCTTGTAATTTTTTCAGTTGATTATTAGCTTCTTATGCATTTACTCTCAAACCATATATTTTATCTTATACTCCGCAGAGTTAGAAATCCTGCAGTGCAAACCAACGAAAAAAATCCCCAAGTTCCAGATTGACTCCACTCACACTTCAGAAAGGACTTGGAGCAATTTAATTCACTTTGATGTAATTTTTTTCTACCAGGAAACACTGGTATGGGGGAACAAAATAAAATTATAGCTGGCCATATGAAGCGACGTAACAACTTCAATGTGAAATGATCTGACTCTCTCTGGTGGTCGTTCTCCAGGAAGAGAATGACAACAAAAACCAGAAACAGATGGAAATATTCAACAGTGAAACACAAAATTCCAGAGGAATTCTGTGGAGGAAATGGGCAGGTGACTTTTAAGGTCAGTGCCCTTCTTCAGATTCAATGTTCAACAAGACAGACAGCGTCCATGAAGGGAGTAACCGATTTAGGGCTACATCTCAGGACTGGCAAGTATTGTAGAAATACAGAACTTAACAAGGAAACAGAACAGGTAATGAAACAGGAAAGTGCTTCAAAGAATAGGAGGAGATGGTAATGTCAAGTCAAGTCAAGTCAAGTCAATTTTATTTGTATAGCACATTTAAAAACAACCCACGTTGACCAAAGTGCTGCACATCTGATTAGGAAGAAAAAAAGAAGCAACATACAGTGGCAGGCAGCCAAACACACACGTAGAAAAAACATTAGCAGGAGACACAGCAGGTATAGAGAGGGATAAATTAAACTAAATTCAATTCAATTGTACATAACAAAAGTAATACACAATGAACACACAATATTGAGCAAGGCTGGTATGCCCACATTGGAAGTCCTTCACAAGTTGCTTTCAGGTGATTGTGCTGGAACATACAACTTCTGATCTTTCTTAATTGATCAAAGTATGGGACTACGAAAGCATTTTGTGAGATTAAATAGTGCAAGTGTTTGCATTTTGACAAACACTGCATGTTTAAAAATTGGACCTTGTTGTTTAATGATGCTTTTTGGCTGAATTTGGAACTTTAATTTTATATTCCTCTCTGAATGCATGAAACTGGGAGTGGGTGTGAATCGCTAATGAGGGTGAGAGATGAAAGCAAATGGTGAAAGTAAATCAGCCAGGTAGGGCAGCATTCTGTTGGAAGGAAGGTGTAGATCGCTCCATCAGTAATGATGTTCTCTCCTCCCATCCTTGGAAGAGTGGTACACCCATTACACACGGCTAGTAGCTACCACCAGACAACAAATCAAAGCTGCTGCTCAGAGCGTATCTCAAGTTATACTTGAGGCATTTTATTGTAAAGCGTTGTGAGGAAAGGTAAGGAATTATTTAGCATTAAGCTTCAATGAACAATGTAGAAGGTCAATGGCAGCAGTCAGAGTGGAGGAAAGGTGAAGATTTGAAACAAGTCACTTAGAACTCATGGTTTACATTTGCACAAAGAATAAGGTGCTCACCAAAGCAAATTTGCTTTCCCTCCCAATAAAGTCCCAGAGTCATACAGCATGGAAACAGGCTCTTCGGCCAAGCGTGGTCATGTCGAACAAGGTGCCCCTTCTACACTGTCTGCATTTGTCCCATATCCGTCTACATTTTTTCTATCCTTCTACCTGTCCAAATGTCCTTTAAATGTTGTTTATAGTACCTGCCTCAACTAACTACTCTGGCAGCACATTCCATATACCCAGCACCCTCTGTGAAAAAGTTGTCCCTCAGATCCCTATTAAATCTTTCCCATCTCACCTTAAACCTATGTCCTCTGGTTCTTGATTCTAACCCGTGTTCTCTGGATGTACAGGCAGATGCACAGTGAACTGCAAAAACTGTTCATCATGCCGTATGTTGCCTCAAAGTGAAGGATGAGAGGAAACTCGTGGTTTGATCGGTAGACAAACATGGAACAAGCCCACTTTCTTGCAAGCTGTGGGCAGGCTAGGACTTTATCCTTTGAAGCACAGGAGACCGAGAGGTGATCTTACAGAGGTGGATTGAATCATGAGCAGAATAGTTAGAGTAAATGCAGTCTTTTCCCCAAGGTATGGGAAATCAAGAACAAAGAGGACATAGCTTTATGGTGAGAGGAGCAAGATTTTATACAAACCCAAGGGCCAAGTTTGTCACTCAGCGGTGAGGATACGGAATGAACTGCCAGAGGAGGTAGTTGAGGCAGGTACTATAACAGCACTTAAACGACAGTTGGACGGGTACATGGGTAGGAAAGGTTTAGAGGGATATGGGCCAAATAGGACAAAGGTAGATGGGGTATCTTCTAGATGAGTTGGGTTGTAGGACCTGCTTCCTTGCTGTATAACTATGACTCTACAGGGTGAGGCAGCTTGTCTGCCCTCTGTGAATTGAGGGAGAGGTGGAGTGGAGTCAGGATCATAGGGCCAAACAGCAAGACCAGTGTAGATGGAAGCGTGCGAGTTGCCTCATTACTTCTGCAGGCTTCCTCTGGAGACAGATCAGTAATACAGGCAATATAAATGGGGTATTATGGAGGAATTCAGTGCAAGGTTGCCAATGGTCCGAATACGTGCCAGCTACCCTCAGGAATGTACTCAGCTGTTAGTGGTTCAGTATGTAGCCTGATTAAAAGCTGCATGTTAAAAAGCAGAGCCTTTAGTGAGCCTCCACGTCATGCAAAGAATCTTAATTAAATTACCAGACACTAAAACAAGCAAAAGCCTTATTACACTGCAACCCGTCCCATGGGGATTTAGGGCCAACAGAAAGACTGGTCTTGCCAGGAACACCCATATCCTGTGAATGAATATACAGGATCAAAATACTCTCAACACATTCTGCTCTTACACAAAGATTTTTAAGAAACATCATGATTTTTTCTGCTTCCAGCAAATATATACAGAGATGCCCGCAAATTCAACAGAATATAAAGTCATTTCAGTTACATTACAACGTATTTAAAACTTGCTCTGAGCATTAGCTTGAAATCACAGAGCTCCACAAGAGTAAAATCACTTCAGACTCAAGTGATTGTGTTTCATCTCCAACTGTTTACTGGCAGATGGATAAATCTCCGAGGATTCAGATAGAATCGTATATCGATCTGAAACCATAGTATCCCCACCAACAGAGGCAGTCATGATGTTAAACTGGCATAAGAGCATCCAAAGAACGAACGTGTTGAAAAGCTGTAACATTACTAACGCTTTTGGTTTACTGTATTTTCTCTGCCGGACTTCAGTTTCAAAGTAGCACAGCAGGAAAACCACATACAGAAAAAAAACCCTGACTTTGTTCAAGAGATTAACCACTCTCAGCTTTCTGATCTCTCTTACTTACAGTCCGTTATGAACCCAGTACAAAAGCACAACTTCCGTGGAGGCCAAGAGTGGAGATTGCTGGATTCAGCTTCAAATGAAGACGTTTGGTCAGCAGCAGCTTAATCCACTCTGCCCACATGGAAAATAATTCACCAATTGTTTTGCCAGAGTTTGTTTCTCGCAGCCAGTGAGAGTGTCCATTCAGTGCATTCATGTTCTGACTGCTGCCTCATTTACATTTGACTTTCAAGCGACACTGAAGCTTTGTTTTACACCCTCCCAATCCGTTCCTACCAATGAAAAAGGACTAATAAAAGTCAAAGGTCAAAATGCCCTTCAGGACAAATACTTTGTGCACATTTTCTTTACTGCCTGAAGGTATACAATCTTTACGTACAAAATGGACTTCCTTTATTCTCTGGACTCTGAAGACAAGCAAACACAAAAACTCAGTGCTGTAACAGCTTTCAACCATGGGAACATAGCAGTAAAGTAAGTAACAATTGAATTAAAAATAAAACAAGAAGTTTTCAAGTCGCACAAGCCAGCAGCTGAAATATTGTTTGCTTTCAACAGTTGCCACACAGCTGCTGCTAGCTCAGGAAATCAACCGGCAAATCAGGGGGAAAAAAGTTATTTTAAAGAAAACACAATTGACAAGGGCAGGCCTGTAACATGGACAAACATCCGAGCTGCTTTGAAAGTTACATTACATCATACTTGGAATCCGCACCATGAGTGAACTCAGGCCACCGGTAAAAATATTCACCTTCAATCATTATTATGGGATTTTGATTGAAAATTAATTTCTCCCCCTCTTTCCTTTCTTTCTCGTTATTCCGGATTTGCTAATGATTTCCTGGAACTTGCTTCAAGATGCTGTTAGCATCAAATGCTATCCAATCATAAGGGCTTCCATTAGCTGAGGCTAAGTTTGCTTTCTCCAAAACAAATACTTTCCCCTCCGAAGCAGGATGCATATTAGAATTAAGTAGAGGTGTTTCACTCTCAGACCGGCAAATCCTTGGAATTACGATAACTTTGATAACTTAGCACAGGGGAGCAGTGGTAGAATTGTTGGGCACCTGATACCCAGGGTCAATCCTGACTGTGGGTGCTGCCTATATGGAGTTTATCAGTACCCCCTATGACCACGTGGGGTTTTTCGGGGCTTCTTCCCACATTCCAAAGTCGTGCAGGTTTGTATGTTAATTGGCTTCTTTAAATTGTCCCTAGTGTGTAGGGTGGTAGTTGGTCGATGTGGACTCGTTTGGCCGAAGGACCTGTCTTCACGCTGCATCTCTAAACTAAATTAACCAGAACTCCGAAAGCTAGATGGATTATATTAGGACAAGTGTCTGGAGATGGTACTGCAGAGTTTCAAGCAATTAAAGGACTGTGCTACCCCAGTATTAACATTTTCAGTGGTTCGAAGCTAATAAGAGCTTCCACTAACAATAGAGTTGCTAAACTCATTGGAGTTTGTGCCCTTTCGTCAATCTTCCTCCCAAGATCCACTCAAGTATCGAGAGTTAAGTGTGTTTTATTGTCGTATGTCCCGAAACGGAACAGTCTTACATGCAGCAGCACAACTGATTTCAGGCTCCTATACCTTCTTCCCAATATTAGATTGTGGCCAGATGGTGTAGGTCTCTGATGATGCTGTCTGCCTTTTCGAAGCAATGACTCCTGTAGATCCTTTCAATGGTGGGGAAGACAGTACCGTGATTGTCTGGCAGTGTTAACCACTTATTACAGTCTTCTTCATTCCTGGGCATTCAAGTTGCCGAACCAGGCCATGATGCAAACAGTCAATAGGTTCACTACTGTACACCTGTAGAAGGTCATGAGCGTATGCGTTGACATTTCAAATCTCCTCAATCTTCTAAGGAAGTCGAGGCATTGATGGGCTTTCTTTATGACTGCATCAATATTCTGGGTCCAGGACAGATCTTCAGAGATATGTATGCCCAGTAATTTGAAGTTTTAGCCTCTCTCCACCAATGTCCTATCGATGGAGACAGGTTTCTGGATCCTCTGAAGACTTCCTCTTCCAAAGTCAACAACCAGTTTCTTACTGATGTTGAGAGCAGGGTTGTTGTTCTGGCACTATTTGGTCAGTCGATCGATCTGTCTCCTATACTCCGACTCATTGTCATCTCTAATTTGTCCAACTGGTGTCGTCAGCGTATTTGAAGATGGAATTGAAATTGTGTCCAGTTACAGTCATGATTATAGAGCGAGTAGGACAGGGGGCTGAGCATGAAGCCTTGAGGTGCTCCTGTGCTGATGGTTATCAAGGAGGAAGTACAGATTGTGTACAGATTGATAAAGATATCGAGGATCTAGTTGATAAAGATATCGAGGACCTAGTTGCAGAGGGATGTGCAGAGACCTAGTTCCATGAGCTTGGTGACCAGCTTGGACGAGATAATGGTGTTGAATGCTGAGCTGTAGTCTATGAACAGCAGCCTGACATCTGAACAACAGTCTGAAGGGTCTCGACCCGAAACATCACCCATTCCTTCTCTCCAGAGATGCTGCCTGTCCCGCTGAGTTACTCCAAGTAGTCCAGTGCAGAATTGAGAGCCAGTGTAATTGCATCCTCCATTGACCTGTTGTGACAGTTGGCGAATTCTCGTGGATCCAGGATCTTGTTGAGGTAGGAAACCATTCGATGTTAAATTTCAAATGCCACATATCTGCAACTCCTCCACCAGCATGCCGGTATCATCCTGAAATCTATCCAAGCCTCCACACTGTTTACTGCACTTCCAAGGTTTGTGTCTTCTGCACATTTTGGTGTTCTTTACACTTAAGAGGAAATTATTACCATAAAAAAGCAAGGTCCTCATATCGAGTTTAGCTGAACACAACTGTATACATTTATAAAATAATACAATTGCTCATTCTAGGTCAACTTCACAGCAGTGCGCTATTGCCCTTTTAGTCCATGGTTTTAAATTTTGCCAACATGTTTATATGTGGCACCATATTAAACACCTTTTGAAAGTCCATATGTTCATCATCAACCATATATATTCCTCATAAAACTCACTGTTTAAGCACAATTTGGTTTTAACAAATCCATGCAGGCTTTCTTTTATTAACCCCTGCCTGTCCAAGTGAGCATTCATATTGTTCCTGGTTAGCATTTCTAGCAATTTTATAAAGTCATAATGTCTCTACAGCACAGAAACAGTACCTTCAACCCAACTCTGTGCCAACCAAGATGCACATTTAAGCCAGTCCTATTTACCCATGTTTGATCCATATCCCTCTAAATTTCCAATCCATGTCCTTGTCCAAATGTTCTTTAAATGTTGTTAGTGCACCTGCTTCAACCATTTCCAATATCTGCAGCTCGAACCACATGTCCACCACTCTCAAAGTGAAAAGGTTGCCACTCAGGTTCCTATTAAATTGTTTCCCCCTCACCTTAAACTTATGGCCTCTGGTTTTTTGATTCCCCATTCCTGCGAAAAACAGTCCACTTATGCAGCTTCTGATTTCACACACCTCATAAAAGGTCTCCTAGTCTCTTAAGCTCCAAAAATTAAAGTTCAAGCCTGGCCAACCTCCGCCTGTTACTCTGACCCTCGTGTCCTGGCAATTTCCTTGCCAATAACTGACTGGAGAGCAGCTCTTAACATTCAGACCTGAATTAAGTGAGCAATATCATTTTAATTTCTTAAATCAGTTTACAAACAATGCAATGGACCATCCCAAACAGAGGAGTGCAGAGACATAAGGAGCAATTTATCGGCTCTGAGCAAACAAATTCCACATGTGTATTTAATGGCTGGATTTATTCGAGGAGATTCATAGTTAAGCTGAGAACTTAAAATAAAATCCCTCAAAAAAAGCTTGAAGGACACGACATACACAAGATGCGGTCAAAGCTGAAGGCAAAGAGAATAAGAAATCGATAGAAAAGAAACCTCATGGTTAAGGTATGAGTTTGCAGGCAAGTAACTTGAGTCATACAGCATGGAAACAGGCCCTTCAGTCCAATTGCCCACGCCGAACAACATGCCCCATCGACACTAGTCCCACCTGGCTGCATTTGGCCCATATCCTTCTAAACCTTTCCTAACCATGTAACTGTCCAAATGTCTTTTAAATGTTGCGATGATACCTGCCTCAACTACCTCCTCTGGCTGCTTGTTCCATACAACCACCGCTCTTTGTGTGAAAAGGTTGCCCCTCAGGTTCCTATTAAATCTTTCTCCTCTCATCTTATACCGATGTCCTCTGGTTCTTGATTCCCCCACTTGGGATTAAGACTGCATTTTCTCTATCTAATCCCCTCATGATCCTATACACCTCTTTAAGATCACCCCTCATCTTCCAGCACTCCAAGGAATAAAGCCCTAGCCTGCTCAACTACACTCTGAAAAATCAGGCCCTCGAGTCCTGGCAACATCCTCGTAAATCTTCTCAGCTTAATAACATTTTTCCTATTATCTATAACTAATCCACCATACCCTTCAACTTTGAGAGCTGTTAAACTGGGATGGTGATACGAGGCACAGTGGGAAACTATTTCAAAGATAGACACCAAATGCTGGAGTAACTCAGCGGGACAGGCAGCATCTCTGGTGACATTTCCGGTCGAGACCCTTCTCTAGACTATTTCACTTGATCACCAGAGGTCAGCATTGTAGCATGTCCACAAGGTGGCCTGACAATCTTACCATCTCAAATGACCATTACTGTCATCCTGGATGCGATGCTCTCCAGCTTAGTGATAACTGCAGGTCTTTTTGCAGCAGGTGGCTAGTCTACATCTACACCTCTGCTGGACTCTGCAAGGAAGTGCTCCATCCATGGTCACGCTAACATCAGCTACAGTTACAGCTGGAAGTATCTGGGGAGTGCAGTCAATCAGCATACAAACCATCCTCGTGTGCACTGACAATGAATAGACACATGAAATGATTGATTTAACCAAACATTCATTAGTGGCGCCATCAGGTTTATTATACCAGGTTCCTTTGGTAAGAGGTGTGAAATTGTGGTTAGTCAAAAACAAATAAGCGAGGTCCGGTGTTAACTGTAGGTTCAGGCAAATAGATCTGATGCACTTCTTATATGGTCTCTTCCATCTTTTCACTTTCTTTCCCCCCACCACATTACTGAAGTAAAGTTTCTCCAATGAAACTCTAATCCATGGCAGAAGTGGTGTGACACATGCAAGCTTTTAGAATAAATGACTAACACAATACATTTTGAGAGTGCAACAAGAGATCGCAGAGGGTAAATAGTTGTTTACATTTGTAAATTAACTCAAAACTTCCTTTAACATTTGTGTTTTATTTCCAAAACCTTCCGTATACTTCTTATTACTCAACAATCTTAGAACTCCTTTCAAGTGATTTGGAAACAACATATTGCACAACCCAACTTGATGAAATTCAGTACACAGCACTCCCGCCCACCAGATAATGTCAATGCAAAGTGTCTCGCATTTGCTTGGAGCAAATGATTACTGCACTTCTAAACTCTGCCCTGAAAAATGTGCCTCAGGTAAAATAGGCGTTATGGATCTCAGCCCAATTTGCAGAATGCAAGTGCCTATCGTGTCAGAAACAGTCAGCAAATTAGAAAGCATGTTGTTCTGAAGTATTGAAACGATAAACTTAATTTACAAAATCTACCAACATTCTACAGAAATGCAAATTAATGATCTTCATGTGACTAATGTTCAAATGCCAATGTAAGCGATATTCATTACTATTGTGAATAGGCAGAGGGTGGACAACACCAGGATTTTGTGGACAGCCTCTCCCCTCTCGCATTCCTCTCTCACCTTCTCCACACTCCCCCAAGCATAACTCAAATTTAGTCAATACAGACATTCATCTATGGCAAAAACATATTCCACAAGAGTACTCTGCTACTGAGACTATCTTCCACATCATTTAAAAAGATATTTTTATTGTAAAATTAAAAAAAATATTTGCTTTAAGTGACCCTAAATTTGGATAATCTATGTAGCGAATGGTAAAAAAGATTCAGAAATAATGAATGACAATTATTATTAGCATGATGTTTCTTAGCAGGTAAGTCTTCAAATCTATTGCATTATTTTATCTATGCTTCTAAACTGATGAGCTAATTGCTTTGTTCCCTTCCTGTTAAAATTCTAAATATTATAGAAGAAAACCATAAGTAAATCTCTTCCTTGTGTTTCACGTTGTGGGCACAATCTGAGCATCGGATAACAAATTAATCTACAGCTGCAATAATAATGCTTAAAATAACTCTGAATAAACAATTGTCGCAACGAATTGCAAAGCTTCAGCTAGTCTCAGCCCTCTTACAACCTTGATTTCAATGTTAGTTTGGAACCTTATAGGCCGTGTATGTGGTAACAATAATCTGCGTCCAAAAGCAAGGGTGTTTCTTTTGATTTCAATGAATAAGTATCGTACCAGTAGCTGGATCACACTGCAAGAAGAACTCTATAACTTTTCCACATAGCTAACCAAGTGTGAAAAACGTCTTGTGTTGTCAAACAACGCCTAAGAATGAGCTCCAGAAGAAAAAAAGAAACAATGTAAAATTCCATTCTTATCTGACATAGACATGAATATTAAGCGGCCGTGGCAATGGTTTGACTCCTGATTTTTATTCAGTCATATGGTGTGGCCGCCCCCACAACAAGGTCAGTATTTAATGCTCATTCCCATCTGTTCTTCGGAAGTGGTACCAAGCTATCCTCTTGAACTGGTGCAGTGGTGAGTTGTCAGAGTCACACAGCATAGAAACATGCCCTTTGGCTCACCATTGTCCAAGCTGACTATCAAGTAACTGTCTACACTAATCTTAGTTACCAGTACGGGTGATCATTGGTCAGGGTGGACTCAGTGGGCCGAAGGGCCTGTTTCCATGCTTCATCTCTAAACTAAACTACTTGATTGTAAGCTTTTAAAAGTCTAGGGTATTCAAATACAGTGTCCAATGGTCCTTGCGAGCTGCCCCCATCATCCACTCAGGTGCAGTGCATCAGATTCCAATCACCCTTTGCATGGAAAAATTCTTCTTCAGATCTAAACATTTTACCCCTTACCCTGAAACCTCAGCCCTCGTCTAGTTTTAGACATCTGTCTCTCTCTTATTAGATTAGGATTATTCTCTTGTGAAAAAGATGGAGCAGTAATACATAATCACAACTAAATGTGGGGGATGAGTAACCGAGTCCTTTGCATCCAAGTGGCTGCTGCCCTTTTCCTTCAAAGTAGTAGAAGTTGCAGGCTTGGAAGGTGTGGATCATATCATGAGGAAGGAATAATAAGAATCTTATGATTTAGAGTCCCCTGGGAAGTAGCGACCATGGCATGGAAGAATCCCAGGCGCGGTTTGTGGAAGGACACCCAGATTAGCGACTTCAGTGTAAATAAGCATAACTGTAAAGGCATGTCAGTGGAGTTGTCTAGAGTGGACTCTAAGCCAAGAGATAGGTCAGTAGATGAGCATGTTGCAGATATACAGTCAGTTGGTCCACATAAAGCTCAATGTAAATTTATCACAATTAGAAAGAGGGATCCCATAAGGAATCATCCGCAATTAGCAAAAAAGGATAATGATAATGCTAAATTGAAAAATAAGGCAAGGACTTGTGGCAGACCCAAAGGAATTTTTGCGGAACCAGCAGAAAAGATCAAACATCTTGAAGGGAAGAAAAAAAAATTGCATGTCAAACAGTAAATCAAACAGTAAAGATTTCTATGGATATTTCTATGGGTGTCAGAAGTTATGGGGAGAAGGCAGGAGAGTGGGGTTAGGATAGAGAGATAGATCAGTTATGATTGAATGGTGAAGTAGACTTGATGGACCAAATGGCCTAATTATACTCCCTATCACTTATGATGTTATGATATCTAAAGGGATGGTGGCTTCAGTAAGTATGGAACCTTTAGAGGGCGAGGCTGACGAATTAATAACAGGAAACAAAGAACTGTAAAATCAATTTTTGACATCAATCTTTATCATGAAAGAGTGTGCAACTATCAAAAATGGACCAATCAGTTTTAACATGGAAGGAATGGTAAACATTACAGTTGTGAGGGAAAGCATTAGAGAAATTCACAGCACGAAAGGGAGACAAGTTGATGGTTCCCAATGGCCTGTACTCAAGGGTAGTGGAGTGATGGATTAAAACATCTTAAAGCTCATTAACTTCTGGGCAGGTTGGTGATGATGGGAAAACAGCAAACGTGCTCCCTTGTGCAAGAAGGGAGGGTAAAATGTGGGGACCTATAGGCCAGTTGGCTTCATATCTATTGCTGGTAAGATGTTGGCATCTACAATCAAAGAGAAAACAACTGATCATTTTGGAAAGCTGAATATAATGAAATTAGTCAACATTGCTTTATAAAAGGTTTAACAAATTTGCTTGAGTTCTTTTGAATATGTAACAGAAAGAGAGTCCATAGAGAGAGTCGAAAGGGAGGAACTTATAGCTATGGGATGTATTTAGATTTCCAAAAGGACAAGGTGCCACATAAGGAATAGACAATAGACAATAGACAATAGGTGCAGGAGGAGGCCATTCAGCCCTTCGAGCCAGCACCGCCATTCAATGCGATCATGGCTGATCACTCTCAATCAGTACCCTGTTCCTGCCTTCTCCCCATACCCCCTCACTCCGCTGGGTGCATAAATTAAGAGTTTATGATATTGGAGGAGGTAGCGTGGATTGAAAACTATCTTTGTATAGAAAACAGAGTTGGAACAATTCTCTGTTTACTTTGGAAAGATGTAACCGGTAAAGCACCCCAAGAATCAGTTTTTGCCATCAATTAACTAGTTTGCATTAATGAGCCAGAGGAGAGAGCAATATATGCGAGTTTGCTGATGACACAAGAGTAGATGGAAGGGCTGCACCCAGGATATAGATCGTGAATGACTGAAATAAATCTTGGCAAACGGTTAATGTGGGAAAGTATGAGGCCATGCACTTCAATAAGAGGAATCAGGAAAAGTAGATTATTGTCTAAACGGAGAACAACTTCAAAATTTGGATCACAAGAAGTTAGCAGGCAGGCAGTAAATTCAGCAAATGTTGGTCTTTATTACAAAGGGATTTGAAGTTTAAAAGAGGGTAGTTTTGTTGCAATTGTATTGATTGTATTGATTATTGGCAAGGCCACACCTGGAAAATTGTGCACAGTTTTGGTCCCCTTACTTAAAAAAAGGATATAAACTGCATCGGAAGCAAACCAAAGGAGATACTCGGATGAGATAGCTGTCCTATGAAGAGAGATATCAGTTTGGGTCCGCATTCTTTGGAATTGAGAGGAATAAGGGGTGACCTGATTAAGACTCGCGTGGGTGTGACTGTGCAGATGATGAGATGTTTTTGAGTGGGTGAGTCTCAAATGAGGGAACATGTTACAATAGGAGGGATTGGTCATTTGAAACAGAGAGGCATAGAAATTTCTTTTCACAGAAAGTGAATTTAATGAGTCCTTGGAATTCTCTGACCCAAAGGTTGGTGGGGGCCAGATTATTCAATATATTTAAGGTGGAGATAGATCAATATTTGAAAGATCAAGAAATCGAGGGTTATGGGAAACTGGGCACAGAAGAGGAGTTGAGGTTGGAATAGATCAGCCATCATCATATTGAACAACAGGGCAGGCTTGACGGGCCCAGTGACCTACTCCTGCTCCTCTTTTCTTGGTATTCTCGCAGATTAACGGCAGCTACAGTTCAGGGATGGAGCGAGAGAATTTAATTCTGATTTAATGGGATACCAATTAGAAGAGTTGCTTTGACCAGGATAATGCCATGGTTCTTGAGTATTGTTGGAGCTTCCTACAGGTGCAGATCGGTTTATTCTCGGAGGAGCTGCAAATGGAAATAAACTCTGTGCATTCATTCCCGATAATAGAGGGACGGTCATTGAGGACACAATTGAAGATTTAAGAGTCTAAAACACTATCTTGAGAATCTCCTGCAACAATCCCCTGAAGCCTACATCAATCAGCCTGCAACAATCACAATGACCTACCTTTCTGCTAGTGACCTTTCCTAATTCCAGGTTTACCAGTGTTCCCTGATACCACACTTCATGTTGACCATCAGTGAAAAGGGTATTGTTGACTTCATGAACATTAAAACTAAGTGAACTTGATTAAGTGAACTTTAAAAGCACCACAAACAGTGGGTCCTATCAGCTGTTAATGTCCAAGGAGGCAATCAAATGCAGGATGCAAGCTGTCTTGCCTTTTGCAGTTAGGAAACATCCAGGGAACTTTCAGCTTGGGAAGAGTTTATCTGGGGGCATAGCTGGTTCTGGATCAGACACCTTCAACACTGTTCAGTAAATCCACACATTACAAAGTAGTGAAAATGTATAAAACCTGTAGATTTCAGATCGATCACTGAAAGAAGGCATGCATTTTATTCCAAGTTCATGGCAGTGGACATAAAAATGGGCAGAGGCAAAGCTGCAGACAATTTGCTATCATCAGCTTTCCATGATCACCCAAGGCTAAAATTACCCTCCCCATCGCCAGAGTGCAGCTTCCTGCGCTTCAAGCACATTTTGGGCAGCTTTCCAATTTGTACGAGAAAACAGGACACAAATCTCCGGATACATGTCTGAGCCCCATAGATGCTTCAGGTTGTTTAATAGCAAGCAGTTCTTGGCTGCACTGCTTTATGATGTGGGGAGTCTTCTGGGAGCCCCTTAATGAGGTTAATAAGCCCAGGCCTAGAGCACATTCCTTACCATGAGCATTTCTGAAGACATCAGAAGGGCTGCTGCTCGGTTCTCCAACTCCACACACAGAGACCGCAGAATAATTCTGAGAGACTTTGACTGCAACAGAAAAGAACCCATGCGGTTTTATTCCCCCAAGTATAAACATGCTGACCATTAAATATTGTTACATGCACGAAGAATAATGAGCAGAACAGAATTGGTGGACATCACAATTTCAATTGTTTGCTTATATTTTATCTGCTTCAAATTTTGAATTTAAAAAAAAAAAATCACAATTTGGAATATTTATTAGTACAATGTGGTCTTAGCAATCATTACCATATGGAGTTGGGGGTGAGACTGGGAATGCTGGTGTGGGAGGTGGCACTTCATTCACGGAGGAAGAGATTAACAGTCCACCGTTCATCTCATCCTGGCCAACGTTACATTCTGCTTTGTTCAGCTGCAATAAAACAGAACATTCCTTGGAATAAATTGGTACTGATTAAAATCACAAGCTCATCTCCATTAACAAGATTGATCAGCTGCCTCTGTATGTGCAAGGTGCATCTTCTTAAAAATTCCATGCCTTGGAAATTAAGCACCAAGATTTAAGCACATTACTCGTATTCCACGTTGTCAATTAACAGTACTTTGGCCAAATGGTAATATACAGCCAGTGCTCTTCAGTTTAAATTTACAAATACTGCACATTCACTTTCGGTACAACAACATTATAAAAACATTTATAACTCAATGTTGTCCCTTTTCCCTCCACTCTCCTCACTGTGATGCGAGTCCATCAATGTAAGACTCTTTTTGAACACTGGTTACACTAGCCTTTACCACTGTTGTCAGGCTCTTGTACCACAGTACTAACAGGGCTAAGCCCAATTCTGCATTTGTGGGACATCTTCATATTCACATTGAAGAATTTAGTGAACAGCTAACAGTCACATAAAAACTGTCTAATTTTCCCATTGTATAATCTACAAGCTCAAATCCAGTCTTCCCGATGCCACTGTTAACCCAGCAGAATATTAGGAACTAGGACAGACATGGGTATACAAACCCCTGAGTTTACTGCACCATTCCACTTGGTCATGATAAATCTTTACCTCAACACCATGTGCCTGCCCATTCTCCACATCACTTGATTCCCCTGCAGTCCATCTCAATCTCAAATCGCTTTCCAAGCTAGAAAACAAAATGATTCAGACCCCTCTCTGTCCCTTCCTGCCTGGCCAGTAAGACACTGCTATGCACTAAGTGTAGTTTGCTTTTTTCAGCTTCAATTATAAAATTAATTCTGAATATTCTATTATACCCGAATAAGACTAGCCCAGAACAAACTGGGCTGATGAAAAATTAGTGCCAAGGAAATGTTTACAACCTCTATCTATTGTCGATGAAACTTAATCGCCTTTAGACGAAAGGCTAATTTTGCTCAACAAGCAACCATAGATGGATGTGGAAACAAGGAAATGCACGTGTTGGTTTCTAAAAAAAGACACAAAGTGCTGGAGTAACTCAGCGGGTCAGGCAGGATTGCTGAAGAACATGGATAGGACGTATCCATGCTCTCCAGAGATGCTGCCCATCTTGCTGAATTACTCCAGCACTTTGTAGTGGGAGAGAACTGCAGATGCTGGTTTCCATTAAAGATAGACACAAAATGCTGGAGTAATTTGGTGGGTCAGGCAGCATCTCTGGAGAAAAGGGAGACAAGACCTTTCAGGTTGAGACCCTTCTTCACACTCCATTCAGTCTGAAGAAGGGTCTCGACACGAAACATCACTTATTCCTTTTCTCCAGAGATGCTACCTGACCCCCTTTGTGATACCCTGATTTACTCCAGCATTTTGTGTCTATACTTTATAGTGGGATGTGTCTTAGCCAAAGGATAGGTGTACACGCCTTTGCTCTCAGTCATAAACATGAGTGCAACCTGTAAATCAACTGTCGGATGTCCAGGACACACAACCCTGTTCCGATTTCAGACTTTGATCCGTAGTTAACCTGTTGCATCCCAATAAATCCTTCAGCCTGACATATACACTGCACAGGTGTCTTCACATGCAGGACACCCAACAAATCTGCCTCACGTACCGCTGAGTTTGACGACAAAACCTGATGAGCAGTTTTGTTTTCTATCTCCTGGTCACAGTCACCCAGCAGTGAAGGTGCGCAGAGGAGGGAAGGAGAGATCAGATGGCACTGCAGCAGAACTTGAACTGGGGCAAGGATCATCCATGATTTTATTAAGGCTCAAGATGCAGGCTCAAGAAGCCCTAAGGCTTACTGCTTCTATTGCAAAAGATTCAAATTAATTTCAGGAGTTTCACTTTCCATATATTTGCCCCAGGAAATAGTGCAATTGTTTTTTTTAGACCCATCGAGTCCGCGCCGACCAGCGATCCCCGCACATTAACGCTAGCCTACACACAGCAGGGACAATTTACATTTATATCAAGCCAATTAACCGACAAACCTGTACGCCTTTGGAGTGTGGGAAGAAACCGAAGATCTCGGAGAAAACCCACGCAGACACGGGGAAAATGTACAAACTCTGTACAGACAGCACCCGCAGACGGGATCAAACCCGGGTCTCTGGCGCTGCAAGCGCTGTAAGGCAGCAACTCTACCCCTGCGCCACCGTGCCGTTAAGAGCGATATAAAAATTATTTTAATACATCTGCAGTGAACACCAATACTTAGATACCTCACCACAGTTAAATTTAAAAAGACAAATGTTAGAAATATTTATCCCCATGTTTAATGGAGATGATTTTCAGTGAAAAGATCCAGTCCTTGCAGAGAGAGACTAGTAAATGTAAATCTTCAGGGACTTATTGGGTCTTCAAAATGTTCACAATATAAGTGGATTAATTATATCTGCAAAAACCATTAGCTCACATTCATTGGGATTATTGGATATCTGGTTTCACATAATCTATTAATTCCTAATATAGACCAAGACCACATAGCTTGTGGAATAAGAGCTATTCGATAAACATCTTATTATTAAAATACAGTCCAAAGAAATTAGAATCATAGAATCATACTGCAGGTAAAAAAGGCCCTTCTGCCCAATTGGCCATGCTGACCAAGATACCCTATCCACGCTTGTCCCATTTCCCCATATTTGGCCAATATCCTTGCAAACCTTTCTTTCCCATGTACCCATCCAAATGTCCTTTTAGTGTTATTAGTGTACCTGCCTCAACCGCTTCCTCTTTCCATATACCCACCACTATTTATGTGAAAACGTTGCCCCTCAGGTTCTTATTAAATCTTTGCCTATGCGCTCCAGTTCTTGATTCCCCTTACCCTGGAAAAAAGACACCGTGGATTCACCCTGTGATTCTATACACCTCTGTAAGATCAGTCCTCAGCTTCCTGTGCTCCAAAGAATAAAGTCGCAACCTTTCCCTATAGGTTAGGCCCTCAGGTCCTGGAAACATCCCGTCTTTGGTATCACAAAATGCTGGAGTAACTCAGCAAGTCAGGCAGCATCTTGGAGAGAAGGAATGGGTGACGTTTCGGGTCGAGACCCTTCATTCAGTCTCGACCCAAAACGTCACCCATTCCTTCTCTCCAAGATGCTGCCTGACCTGCTGAGTTACGCCAGCATTTTATGATACCAAAGATTTGTACTAGCATCTGCAGTTATTTTCCTACACAACTCGTAAATCTTTGCTGCACTCTTTCCAGCATAACAGCATCTCTCCTACAGCAAGGTGACAAAAACTGAACAAAATATTCCAAGTACAATCTTTCCACGTGGTGCATTTAATTTCATTGACTGTGTAACCTACCTCTCCAGACTGGCCAGTTAAGGTGAATACTCCATTGGAATGGGAAGAGTCAGAGGATTTGATCCATCCACTCTGGTCATAGAACAGATGAGCTTCGCCTTGTTCATATTGTCCTACACTCAGTTGTCTTGTCCTTTCCAATGTTAGGTGATTGTCGCTCGCCTGCTGACCTGTGCATGAAAAAAAAAATCAGTATTAATTTGGAATGATTCCCTCCAAAATCTTAAGGGCACCACCCTGAAACATTAATGTCACAAATAGTGCTAGACCTCCCGAGGATTTCCAGCAATCGGATTTTATCTCTTCCCAAAATCTGAATGTATTAAAAATCCATTATGTCCATTATTTCATTTATACCATATAGGGAGGGGGGAGGGAGAGAGGAGGGAGAGAGGGGGGAGGGAGAGAGGGGGGCGGTAGAGATGGGGGAGGGGAGGGGGAAGGGGAGGGGGAAGGGGAGGGGGAGGGGGAAGGGGGAGCGGGAAGGGGAGGGTGCTGCATCAATGCAGTAGCGGTTTGGGTCCAACAGGTCCACTTGGTCTAGTATCACTTAAAATTTTCTTTTCACATGGTGCTGCAATTGAGCAAACGACTTCATAACCTTGAATAAAACAGAAGATGCTGGAGTAATTCAGCACGTCAGATAGTGTCTCTGGAGGACATGGATAGGCAACATTTCGGATCAGGGCCTTTCTGCAATCTGAAAGAGTCCTGACCAGAGCGTTGCCTATCCATGTCTTCCAGAGATGCTGCCTTACTCCAGCACTTTCTGTTTTGCTCAAGGTTCTAGAATCTGCAGTTCCATGAATCTCCAATTTAATGCCTATTTTTACCCTGCAAAAAAATGTAAATATGGACAGGTTGACATTCAACATGAGGCCATTCACATCTCTTGTAGCTTGATGAGTCATCCAACCATAAGTGCTACACATTAGTACAACAGGCTGAAGAATGGTCTCACTCCGAAACGTCACCCATTCCTTCTCTTCAGAGATGCTGCCTGTCCCGCTGAGTTATTTCAACGTTTTGTGTCTATCTTAGCCTTATATCATTGTTTTCTTTTCCAATTAAAGTGCACACATTTTAAGTCACAGGATTATTCTGAGGATTTGGCAACTTTCTCATCGATTTTAATTTGTCAGTGTCACCACTTGAATTACATTTATAACTGACTCTAAACCCAATCTTGTCAAACAACCATTGATTCCTGGATGCCTCCTACAAAACTGTTCCCTCCCTATTGGCATTCATCAGTAAATGTAACAATGTAACGATGGTTTCATCAACAGTCTAAGATCCTTGGTGAAATTCTACCAGGTCTGAAGAAGGTCTCGAGCTGAAACATCACCCATTCCTTCTCTCCAGAGATGCTGACTGTCCCGCTGAGTTACTCCAGCATTTTGTGTTTAACAGAAATTTTGACAGATGCACTATAAAGTAGAGGAATTCACATTCACACGAGAAGTTCTCTCCGCAAACACACAATAAATTATAAAACGGAACCGACAGTGTTGTCAACATCCTTTCAAAGGCAGAAATGTGTCGTCATTTTCTGGTTTCCCCGAATCCGCACCACAGTTACAGACCTGACAGTTCTGGGGAGCAGAAGGAACAGGTGATTCCACAACTAATTAAAAGATGGCAAAGATCACCACTGTTTGGTGTGGAAATGTGAAAGAGCCTCACAGCACCAGGTTATACCCAAGTGGAACAAATACCACAGTCTTTTCTTAACGTACCATCAACGCACAAAAAATGCACTCTCACAATCAGTGGTTAATGTGTCACCATTAGAAAAACATACAAGTAATCAAAGATTCTTGAAATGGTTAATTTGTTAACTATTTCAAGTATATCAAGTATATCAACTATGTTAATAATTTGATGGCCTTCCTTCGCAACAAAATCGGTATTGATATTCATTAATATTATGTCAGGCTATAATCGATTGCTAACAATCTTTGCAATGGGGTGTTTTTGGAAAATACATTTAAAATCCTGTCTTAAAAAAAACCCCAATGAATGGCGATAAGTAAATGGGTCAGTTATGTCATGGTTAGGTAGTATTTCCAGATCAATAAACAAAAATATATTATAGAAAGAGCAGTGACAATCTTTGAAAAGTACTGACCACTGCAGACCATGAATATATGCAGAACAAATTGTTTTATAGGGTAGTTACAGACAGTTTGCAACATTGGTAAAGTAGTTTCCATGGGAAAAATGTTTCTGATTCATTAACAGTAATAAAATTCTAGTGAGGCATAAAAACAAACCAGAAACATGTGTCACTGGAATTTAAATGTAGAGCAGGTACCAAACGTGCACTGCAAGGGGAATAGAATGGCATGTGTTAAACATAGGTAGGTCCATCGGTGTGTTACAGATTGAAGCACTGGGCCTGAGAAGGGACCATGCCATTTGGTGAATTCTGTGGAGATGTAGAAGATCACTCCACACGAGCCTACCACCATATTGCCAAGGTGACTAGCTGCCCGAGCGAGGATTCACAAATGTGGAGTCCACCAGTGAGGTAGGTGGTAGGCTGGCGGACTGATGGGGGAAATGGGGTAGAATGTCAGAACGTTCCCCTCCTCCCATGTGGAAATATCAATGACTAGAGGGCATAACTTTAAGGTGAGACAAGGAAGGTTTAAAGGGGATGTGGAAGGCAAGGTTTTGTTTGCTCAGAGGGTGGTGGGTGCCTCAAATACAATGCCAAGGGTGGTGGTGGATGCAGATATGAGTGGCTTAATTCAGTCACATTAACACTCCAAAGACGTACAGGTATGTACGTAAATTGGCTTGGTACATGTAAAAACTGTCCCTAGTGTATGTAGGGTAGTGTTAATGTGCGGGGATCGCTGGTCGGCACGGACCCGGTGGGCCAAAGGACCTGTTTCCACGCTTTATCTCTAAAGCTAAAAAACGAAAACATGGATAAGCAGAAATGGAGGGATACAGATCATGTGCAGGTAAATGAGATTATCTTGGCAACATGTTCAGCACAGAAATTGTGGGCCGAGGGGCCTTTCTCTGTGCTATATGGCCTTCTCATAATCCAGCACATCAGAATGTCCTTTCAGTGGGAGTCAATAGAAGCAGGGAGTCAAAAGAAGCAGTTTTAAAATTGCATCCTCATCCTTTCTTTGGGAGATTCCAGGCCAGTCCATTCTGGATACTTGGAGAGCCTACCTCTGTCTTAAGGAGATGGTGGCCCCCTTTTTAGTTGCAAACCAGCTACAAGTCCGTCCAAAATTGCAGTGAACCTTTGTGACAGAAGATTTTGCTTGGAGCACACCTCACATTTTCATTGACTGTGATTGTGGTGGTTGAAGGTAATGCACCAAATAAAACCACCAAGAACACCCATCTTCTCCCCACAAGTGTGACACTGAGAAGTTACTGGAATGACTGAAGAACTTCAGGCTGAATATCATATAGATATGGAAGCAAAAATCGCAAGTTTGATCCAGAATGCACAAGTTAACTGATATCATTAAGAGCAGCAGATGGGAAACTAGAAGAGGTTGAGATGAAAAAAAAAGTTCAGCTGCCAATTACAGTTCAATGTCACACTGTTATTTCTCAAATGAAAGTAGATTGCAGAAATAAAGATGAAAGTTGAATTAACATGATGGCTTTCACCGTGCTTTGCTGCCAAATACTTGGAACTGCAATCACCGTTGAGGCCAAATATGAAGCTGAAGAAAAGTTATCTGCACATTCCCCCCATAGGTGTAGCCTGATTTGCTGAGTTCCTTCAGCATTTTGCTTTTTGTTCAAGATTCCAGCATCTCCAGTTTCTTGTGTCTTCATTTTACTCCTCCACTGGAATATCTTGTCAAACAGCATGCCTACATTGAAGAGGTTTTTCTCCAGTCTGAAGAAAGTTCCTGACCAGAACGGTCACCTGTCCATTCCTTCCACAGATACTGCCTGACCTGTTGAGATTCTCCAGCATCCTTTGCTCAAATCTAAGTGCAGTAAGTAATGTCCAACATCAAACAATCATGCAATCATTCATCAAACAATTTGGTTCTAGACAAAATGTCTAAAATGATAATTGTTCATATTTAAATGAAGCCAGGATCATGAGCATTTATTCAGAAACAGAGCATTACCATTGACAAGGAACTTCAATGATCAAAACTTTCTGCAGTAAATGGTGCAGTCAACCATTGGACTTGTTTCAGGGTAATCAGTAAATCAGAAGCAGTGAGCATAAAACCATGGCAGATCCCAACCTAGACCAGCGATTTTGATTTACAGTTTTATTTGAGACCTCTGAATTGGGGATGTGGTCATGGAATGATGTTTTGGCCACCCTGAAAGGTAGTCCAAAGTTACAGCTCAGTTACAATAGAAGAATTTGGTTTAGTTAGTTTAGCTTGGTTTGTTGTCACGTGTACCGAGGTACAGTGAAAAGCTTTTTGCATTTCACATTTGGATTACACATGCAGTCCACAGATGTCCGGGTATTGACCGCTTATTATTCATTAATTGTCGATGACAGGCAACACTGAAACAATACGATATTGTGGCATTTAAGGTCAATACACAAAGATAAGCAGAATCTCATCTTTCTTCTTTGAGGTTTTGAGAGTATGGAAACATGAGATTATGTTGCATTTTTTCTGTCCATTTATCTTGCAGAAACAAATCATTGCTGAATCAAAAGAACCCGTCTCCAGCCGATTTAATTAATTCCACATGATTTGAAGAAATGCTGAGCACTGGATACACCAAAGGTCACAGCTCTGGACCACATTCCGGCACTCATACCGAAAACTGACTCTCCAGAACAAGTTTCAACACTGCCATCTTCCTGATAATGCGGAACATTGCCCAGACACGTCCTGTTCACAAACAACAGGACTAGTACAATCCAGCTGTTGATATCAGTCTAATCACGATCGTCAGTCAAATGATAGGTACTGTTGTCAACATGCTATCAAGCAGCACTTCCTCACCAATGCTCAGTTTGGCTATTGGTTCCAGTCCTCGCCACAGCCTCGGTCTACATATGAACCGAAGAGCTGAATTCCAGAGATTAGAGTGACTGCACTTGACACCAAGGCAGTGTTTGACCAGGTTATTCTGGTAAAAACTACGGTCAACGGAGATCAAAGAGAAAGCAATCCAGCAGTAGGAGCCTCACTGAAAGGAGGATGTCTACAGTTGTAAGTAAATCATCCCAGCCTCCGGGAGCAACACTGCCAGAGATCCTCAGGGGAAAGTTCAAGGTGCAATTACCTCGGCTGCTTCATCAGATTAATTTTCGTTTATTCAGTTTAGTTTATTGTCACGTGCACCGAGGTACAGTGTTAAGCTTTTATTGTGTGCTATCCAATCAGCGGCAAGACAATACATGATTGCATTCGAGCCATTTACAGAGTGTAGATACATGACAAGGCAATAACATTTAGCGCAAGGAAAAGCCAACAAAGTCTGAACAAGGATAGTCCAAGGGTCACCAATGAGGTTCATTGACACATACACGAGGGGGCAATGAAATTTCTCGCTTGCATGAAGGTCACAGCGGAAACAGAGTAAGGTAACGATAGATACAACAATAACGCCCAACAACAAATGCAAAACAGCAGACAGGTGCAAAAATTATAGTGCAATCTCAAGTAGTGCAAAACAAAATACTAAAGTTCAATAACGGAATAACTGAATGAGGTAGAGTTAAGAGTATGACTACGTGGCAGCACCTCCGGGTAGGGGGTGTGAAAGAGGTGATAGGTTCAGGTGCTGGACAGCAGTGGGGGAGTTGAGTCAAAGAGCCTTTTCGGTGCTATAAAACTCTCTGACTCTAAGAGCCACAGGAGCATGCAACACAACCACCTGTAATGTTCCCCTCCTAATCACACACCATTATGATTTGAATGTTTGTCACCGGTCCTTTGTTGTGACTGGATCTAAATTACAGAGCTTTCAACCTCTGCCCTCACCCCTCAAACGAACAGTGGGAGTACCTTCACCAGAAGGACTGCAGTAAAAGCATTCAATCCGAGTTGCTGTTCAGCAGCTCCTTTATGAAATATGTGACAATGAACAACTTTAATGTCCACCATAACCAAGAAAGGACCATTGTGAAGCAATGTTGAAATGCAGGCAGCTATATTCCAGATGGAGAGGCGCTGAAGGGAATTGTGCAAAAAAAACTATTCAAGTGAGCTTTGTGATGTGTATAGAGAAACAATCTTGCCTGAAGGCTATAATTAAAATAACGTAAAGGAACAGGGCCGAAGATACAAATAAATTTAAACAATAACATTTTTATTGGCCAATGATCAATGGCTGACGTGTCCATTAAACCCACACCACAGTTCCACAGACATCACCGCATGTCTGAGATTTCTGACCCAGAACATGTAAATGTCTGGAAAAGGTGAATATCGGATGCTGTGAAAGATTAACCCAAATGCAAAACGTTAAATTAAAAAATCACAAGACATCAGGTAAATAAGGGCATTTCCTTTTAAGGGCAAATCATTTTAAAAGGTTGTCGATTTGTCAGAGAAAGAACATTAGTATAGATTTTTTGGTTTAGAGACACAGCACGGAAACTCGGCCCATTGAGTCTGCACCGACCAGTGATCCCTGGAGACTGGTGCCATCCTAAACACGAGGGGCCATTTTCCATTTTTACCAAAGCCAATTAACCGCCCAATAAGCCTTCTTTGGAGCATGGGAGGAAACTGGAGCACCAGGAGAAAACCCACGTGCTCACTAATTGAGGGGTTAGTGCTTGTGACATAGAAAATATGACCAGACAATTTTGGTTTAGCAATATTAAGGCATTATAATTGACCATGATGTGAACCCTAACTTCCCTCTTCTTCTTCTTCTTCAAAATAATACTACAAGTTCCTTGATGTTCACTGCCTTGTGTTAATGCATCTCATGCAAAATCTAAGACATGTACATGCATGTATCAATCCCTCAGTACCACACCAAAACATCATCTTAAATTCTTGTACACAAGTCTTTGGATTGGATTTAATCACAAATACCTAGCTCAAAAGGGGAAATCCAGCAACATCAAGCTAACAGAGGGGAAATGGTTAGCTTATCCTGTGTGCCGTAATATTGGTCACATTATTGTACTGATTTTGTTCTTTGGCAGTGGACTTCTCAGAAAGAATCTCTGAAAAAGTTAGTCTATTAATTAAAAGCTCATGTATGCAGGAGCTGATCATCAACTTCCGTAGGTCACATAACGGGGAATATGCCCCGATCTCTATCAATGGGGTCAGTGTGGAGAGAGTGTCCAGCTTCAAGTTTCTGGGCACTCACATTTCGGAGGACCTAACATGGTCCAATAACACTGCTGCGCTGGTCAAGAAGGCACAACAAAGACTGTTCTACTTAAGAACACTGAAAAAGTCTGGTCTACCCCAACAGCTGCTGAAGACCTTCTACCGCTGCACCATAGAGAGCATCCTAACGCATGGAATCCCTGCGTGGTACCTCAGCTGCACGGAGGCAGAAAGGAAAGCTCTACAGCGGGTAGTCCATAGAGCTCAGAGGGCCATCGGAACACAGCTACCAGACTTGGAGGGCATCTACAACACACGATGCCTCAGAAAAGCCACCAGCATCCACAAAGACTCTTCACACCCCTGCAACAGTCTGTTCGAACTCCTTCCATCGGGCAGACGATACAAGGCCTTCTATGCCCGCACCTCCAGACTCAGGAACAGCTTCATCCCCAGGGCCATAGCTGCTATGAACCGGTCCTGCTGAGCCGGATGGCCACAACGCATAGATCAACTTGCACTTTACCCTGTCCAAAACTGTTACAACTGTTCGTTTCGTTGGGTTGCTGCTGTCTAAATTACCTAAATTAGTGCATCGTATGGGAGGCGCATTCCCAATCTCGTTGTACCCCTGGGTACAATGACAATAAAGATATATTGTATTGTATTGTATTGTATTGTATTATTCAAAACACAATAATTTGCACTGAATCATGCTATAAAGCACAAAGATAATCATTGCAGGCAAAATCTTACACAACGTATAACATCAGCCAATTATTTTGAGCTTGTCAAGTCCAAATCAACAGTTTCAAGACTAAGTGATGACCTGTCAATGTTTACTGTTAATAGAATTATACTGTTAACCTGTGATTAGTTTGGGTTGTAAAATAATGATTAACTTCGTAGGATCCTGCAGGACAGATATAAATAAATGGAATAAGTGATGGACACTAAAACCAGCTATCACTGATATCATTGTTAACCTTAATCACTCCCATAACCATCACCAACTAATGGATGAAAAGATTCATCATCATGCAAGTGCATTTTGATTTACCCCCAAGAATATTTAGAAAGGGGAAATGTGCTTTCATATTTCACATATTCTGCTAACAATGGCACAAGAACAACCTTTTCTCCAACATGTAGACACACGGAACTGCAGATGCTGGTTTACCAAAAAAAAAGTGCTTTTAAGTCCTGACCCGAAATGTCGCCTATCCAGTATTCTCCAGAGATGTCACCTGAACTGTTGAGTTACTTCAGCAATTTGGGTCTTTTCTCGAATATGGTTGATATAGTTAGTAATAACCATTTAACCCAAGTTGTCTATACTGGTATCCATGCTCCACACCAGTCTCTTTTAATCTTACTTTATTCCACCCAATTAACACATTCTTTCTCTTTCTCGTGTCTCCTTGAATGGATCTATGCTATTAATGGTAACATGGTTTGCATCCAATGTACCCACTTAGTAATTCCTCAATTGGTTTAAGAATGACCACCATGTATTTCTATTTACAGATCTTACAGCCCAGATTTGTTCATTGCTAATGCTGATCAAGTGAAATGTGAAACTGGAAACATGCAAAAATTAACAATGAAATATGCAACTCCAAAGTAAAACGGTTGTAGCGTGATGTGTCAGTCACTCAGCATGGAAACAGGCCTTTCGGCCAAACTTGTCCATGCCAACCTAGATGCCCCATCTACGCCAGTCCTAGCTGCTCACGTTTCACCCATATCGCTCTAAACCATTCCTATCCATGTATCTGTTCAAATGTCTTTTAAATGTTGTTATTATCCGCAAAGAGTAATTTGGAAGTTTCCCCACAAGTAGTACATTTTAATGTCGACGTACGTAACCAGCATTTGACAAGCAGCATAACCTCAGTAAGCCTGGACTGTAATCTCAAATGGATTTAATGTCAAATGGATTCCATACAACCAAATAAACCTTACAACAACTGATTTGGGCCTCCTACTATAATTATATAGGGTCTTGATATGACACCATATGTATAACGCCACACCCCGATTATTGGAATTTTGGGTTCCTTACCAAAGGATGCACTTATAGAGTCATAGAGAGTTGAAACAGGCCCTTCAGGCCCTTCAGGCAAACTTGAGTTGAAACTTGTTTCCATCTGTCACATGCTACATGCTTGTTTAAGAAAGAAAATAAAATTACTGCTCCTAATGCCTCATCCTCATCACTCCATCAATAGGCATGTAGAATTTCCCATCTGAAAGGGAAGTATTTGCTTAAAGCTGCGGGGCAAATAATGGGAATGCAGACTAACTGGATAGATAATCTGCATTTCATAATATGTCCCATAGCATTGGGGGGAAAAAACCCTGGCAATTAGAAAAATTTAAGCATTAGTAATTTTAAATCTAACAAAACAAATCAAATCTCATCCTGCTCAGCCCTTTATGACTGCATTGTGTCATCTGGACCTTGATTGACCTGGAATTAGGGAACACTCACCATGCGTGTGAATCTCTATTGGGATCTTTTGCCCCAGGCTAAACAGTAGGAAAGGAATAGGAAAGGCAGCAACTACCTTTGGGAGACTAACCAAGCGGGCATGGAGGAACAGGAAACTCACAACCAAAACCAAGGTCACAGTCTACAAAGCCTGCTTATTGAGCACGCTACTTTATAGTAGTGAAGCTTGGACGACCTATCAACACCAAGAGCGGTAACTTCCATTTTTGCTGTCTTCGCCGCATCCTGGGAGTTTCTTGGCAGAACAAAATCACCAACAAATCTGTCCTCTCTTTAACCAACATGCCTAGCATCCCTGCTATCCTCAAGCAGAAGCACCTCCGCTGGGTTGGACATTTACACAGGATGGACAATGGGCGTATCCCCAAAGACGTGCTTTAGGGGAGGTTGCCAATGCTCGGAGACCAAAGCTCTGCTACAAGGACACAATTAAAAGGGATATGACAAGCTTCAATATCCACACTGACAACGGGGAACTGGCTGCTGAGGACCGTGGCAGGTGGAGGAAGGACCTCCAGGCAGGCATGAAACATCACGACAGCGTGTGGTTCAAGACCCTGGAGCACAGGCACCAACGCCGCAATATGGTCAAAGACAGCAGCCACGGACTCCCCAGAACAATGACCAGAGACGACCTCACCTGTGGAAAGATCTGCCTGTCATGGATAGGCCTGGTCAGTCACACAAGAAAATGTAACAACAGATGAAAAATCCCCCTCTCAAAGCAGGACAATGCCAAGCCGCACCATCATCTCCCGCAGATGGACGGATGTCAGAGAAACAGGAATGGTGCTCTTTAATATGATCCATATGCATTTTTCAAGTGTTTCTCTTACACCAAGGGACTAACATAGGAAGGCACCTTCGGCAGGTACCAACTGGGCCCGATTCCATGCTGTTTAACTTTCTGACTATATTATTTTGAGTATGCGATTTGACTTGCATCTTTAAAATAAATTAGCAGAGTCCCTCCTTCTCTCCTTCTCTCCAATGTAGTAATGCTGAAAGTTTGGCAGGTGACATTCACACTATGGGGTGGGGTATGATCAAAAGCGACATCACTTATATTCTATTGAAGGTTCAGGACATTGTAAACACAAAGGTTAACCTGACATGCATGGTCCAGTAGAGCATTCTGCATTTCATCAAACATCAAGACAAACTGCAGTGCGTCAGGTTGAGTGATCAACACTCAACCTGAACTTGTTGCCAAGTCCTCAATTGCTTGAGCACATATTTGCTAATGAGAGGATAGACTACTGTTGTGCTTCTTTCAGCAAAGATCAGCAAAGCTCAATTCTCCAGATCCACCCAATTGACTTTTAATCTTAAATTCAGAGTGGTCACGTCTTCCAAGTTTGGAAAAGATGATTATATGGAAAGTGAAAGCCACGAGATATTCATTCAATTCAAAGTAGTTCTTTTAATTTTCTTTCAAATCTTCGGTAAAGCAACTTTAGAAATAAATAATCACTATCATTTTTTTTCTTCACATAAACAATATTGCTTTCCATTCAAATTTAAGACTGTCAACTATTGAATTCTACATCATATTTCAGCTTTTGGAATTTTATTCCTCTACGACAATCCCCAATCTTCCATACAGGTGCTCCGCAAGGATGCGTTCTCAGCCCCCTTTTTTTACTCCTTGTACATCCACGACTGTGCAGCCATGGACAAACCTAATTGAATTTACAAATCTGCAAACAACACCACCATTGTGGGGCGCATATCAAATAATGACGGAGTACAAGAAGGAGGTTGAGAACCTTGTGATCTGGTGTTGAGACAACAACCTCTCTCATTGTCAGCAAGCCAAAGGAGATAATGATCCACTCCAGGAAGCAAAGCCCATACCCCGAATTTCATTGACGGCGTTGAAGTAGAGATGGTTGAAAGCTTCAAATGCCTAGGAGTAAATATCACCAGCGACATCTCCTGGACCACCCATATTGAAGCAATTGCCAAGAAAGCACAGCAATGACTCTACTTCCTTAGAAAGCTTACGAAGTTAGGCATGTCCCCAATAACTCTCACCGACTTCTACAGATGCACCATGGAAAGCATTTTATCAGGATGCATCACAGCTTGGTTCAGGTACAGCTCCATCCAAGACAGCAAGAAATTGCAGAGAATTGTGGATGCAGTCCACTCCATCACACTAACCAATCTCCCTTCCATTGACTCCATTTACACATCACGCTGCCTTGGCAAGGTTGCCAGCATAATCAAGGACGAGTCGTACCCTGGCCACTCCTCGCGACCGAAGCCAGTGGCTGACGGAGCCTGGGTTGGCAGAGCCCGTGGCCGAGGTCGGAGCCCGCGCGCTGCCAGTTGACGGAGTCATGCGGCTGGGGCCTGTGTCGGCGCCACGGGGAGGTCCCAGCAGCGATAGTGGAGAGGTTGGTGTGGTGGTCGATGGGCACGCTGTCCGACAGCGGACCACCTGGAGTAAGGACGCCACTGCTGAGGGAAGGAACAAAGGAGGACACAGCCTGGGGGGACCAAAGGAGCAAAGAGGTCCTTCTACAGTTGTACCGGGCCCTGGTGAGACCGCACCTGGAGTACTGTGTGCAGTTTTGGTCTCCAAATTTGAGGAAGGATATTCTTGCTATGGAGGGCGTGCAGCGTAGGTTCACTAGGTTAATTCCCGGAATGGCGGGACTGTCGTATGTTGAAAGGCTGGAGCGATTGGGCTTGTATACACTGGAATTTAGAAGGATGAGGGGGGATCTTATTGAAACATATGAGATAATTAGGGGATTGGACACATTAGAGGCAGATAACATGTTCCCAATGTTGGGGGAGTCCAGAACAAGGGGCCACAGTTTAAGAATAAGGGGTAGGCCATTTAGAACGGAGATGAGGAAGAACTTTTTCAGTCAGAGGGTGGTGGAGGTGTGGAATTCTCTGCCTCAGAAGGCAGTGGAGGCCAGTTCGTTGGATGCTTTCAAGAGAGAGCTGGATAGAGCTCTTAAGGATAGCGGAGTGAGGGGGTATGGGGAGAAGGCAGGAACGGGGTACTGATTGAGAGTGATCAGCCATGATCGCATTGAATGGCGGTGCTGGCTCGAAGGGCTGAATGGCCTACTCCTGCACCTATTGTCTATTGTCTATTGACCACCGTAAGGAGGAGGAGGAGGAGGATGAGGATGAGGATGAGGATGAGGATGAGGATGAGGATGAGGATGAGGATGAGGATGAGGATGAGGATGAGGAGGAGGAGGAGGAGGAGGAGGAGGAGGAGGAGGAGGAGGAGGAGGAGGAGGAGGAGGAGGGGGGGGGGAAACAAAAGGGGAATTTGTAACCTTGTAAGCGCCTTTTATGGGCGACTATTTGCATACCTTGGGTAGGCAAGCAAAGAATTTCACTGTGACTATTCAATTCAATATCTTATTCATAGCAATTAACATTTTGATACTCTGACCATCAATAAAAAAATCTGATTTACAACATAAACAACACAACTTCTAACATGTTACATTAGGTATAAAAGTAAATGTGGCAAAATGTAGCAACATCCTGATACTAAATTATAGCTGCTTTATTCTTTAGTAGATAATTGTACAGATTATATTTTCTTTAGCGCGAGTCATTAATTTTATCATTCAGCTTTAGCATAAAATTAAACTCAAAGTAATATCAGTGTAACCTAACTTCATTTGTAACTGAATTATAATCGTTGTTCACCAACTGAAAATTCTCTGGTCTTTCAAGTGAGATTGGCAATTTGATGACAAGGTCTCTGAAATTGTGTTGGAAGGAACTGCAGATGCTGGTTTAAATCAAAGGTATACTCAAAATGCTGAGCAAACTCAGCGGGGCAGGCAGCATCTCTGGAGAGAAGGAATGGGTGACGTTTCATGTCGAGACCCTTCTTCAGAGAAGTGTTGAGGAGTAGTGGGATGAGTAGGGAGTGATGTTTCATGCTGTGGACAACAGCACATGGTGGGGTTTAGCAGGAGGCTGCAGGGGCATGGAGAAGTCACGTGGGTTATTCTTTTTTTGGGGAAGAAATGAAGAAATTGGCAAGATTTGTGGATAATTGGAGGTGGGAGTGGATGTGCAGGCAAAAGTACATGGACATAACGGTGGAAAAGGATTTGCCACTGTCCTCATGGTCAGATTGGACACATAGAATCTGCGTGGCTGGCTTCAAGCTGAAGAAAGAGCTGGGAAGTGAATGGTACAGGAGCGAGACAACATTATTTATTCTTGCACACGTTAAAACCTGGAGGAAATTTGTATGGTTATACGTAATGCCAGTGGAGTGACAGAGAAGTAAACAGTCTTTGTAGATAAGACCATTGAGGAGAACACCTGCCTAAGAGAAAGAATAACACAAGAAGGAATGCAGTGAGGAGTCAAGGATGAAAGTGATATAAAGATGTCAGGAAAAAACACAACTGCAGAGCTGGGCCAACTATATGGGGGCAGAGGGAGATTTGCAGCTAAGTGGGATGAATCAAAATAACTTTGGAGAAATAGAGAAGAATGGAGTTTTGGCATTGCAGAGCATTAGTAATCAAATCAGTCAATAGGGAATAATACTCCACGGGTCCAATCAAAAATACCTCTCAGCAATTTTGACAAGAGCAGTCTTGTTGCCATGTTCAAACAGAGGTCAGAGAGAGAAATAACAAGACAGGAATGACTGGAGCCAAAAAAAAAGCAATGAGCAGATATGAACATACAAACAGGTCAGAGATGTAGAAAAAGCTGAAAAATATATTTCTGGTTTACATTTATTTTCAAGCATGTGTAGCATGATACACACAAGGATATATATTTAAAAAATCATTCTCTCTCTAGATTAAACATGTGGCGGCAAAATTTATTGAGAAGAGCATCTGCCTACGAAATAGAATAACATAGAAAACATTATTTTTCAATCAAATTCAAATTTTTCGATGAAGCGAAAACCATTTATTTAATTGATATATTATGGTGAAATCATAAATCAGTGCCATAGAAAGTGATTTATAGCTTCAGATGAAATAGTTAAATATAGGTACAGAATGGCAATGAAGTTGTTGAAGCTAAAATAATCTTGTAAACAGTTAAGAATGTACATTTAGCTTGAGGAGTGTTTATGCTTTCATTATTCTAATGTTAATATCTCTACTTTTTCCATGATCTGATCAGAGAACAATTCTTTATTATGCTTGTGTACATCTCCCAGACCAGCCTTAATTTAAAATCTCAGTATCCCAAGAAAGTCTATGGTTACGCAAAAGTTCCAACAGCTTTTGTACGTAGAACATGATTATATATTTACAAGTCTAGGGAGCATTCCTTTATAATTGAGCAGTAATATTTTCATTTTTTCCAGAAATACAAGCAAAAATGCTGGAAGAACAGCCATATATGCAGCTTCTGTGAAATGAGAAACAAAGTAAAGCTTTGGGGTCAGCGACCCTTCTTCAGAATTTGGGAAAGAGTGGAGAGTTTGCACTTTTCAAAGCCGAGTAATTAAGTTCTTCCTGCATTTTTGCTTCAGATTCCATCGTCTGCAGTTTTATTTGTTTTCTAGTTTGTTTTAAGGATTCAAAGGAGACAGCACAATAATTTTTGGTCATATAGTATTAGGTGGACAGTGCACTTCAGAAAGACTAACTAAATTTAGGAAGAATCACGCCAAATTTGCATCAAATTTATAACAAGATATTACTGTAGTCTACAGTATACATCTTAAATTCTGGAATGATGGTCTGCTGCATAATTTTAATTTGAGACCATTGAAGGCTGTGGATTTTGGAAAAATATCACAGAATTGTATATTCGAAATCAAGAACACAGTGTACTTGTCTTTGTACTCCTTCTTTCTATAGATCATTATTCATTGCCCATTACCATAGACCGTACGTTAAATGCAGCAGTTTGTCCATCCATAAGCGTGTCATATTCATTATATTCTTTTTCTGAAGCAGCTGAACCTTCTAGGGGTTGCATTAATGGAAACATTTTCAGCTACGCTATCTTGTTTATCCACTTCCTGAAAGCCATATATAAAAACATTAAAATGTTTTTCTTAGTTTAGGTTATTGTCATGTGTACTGAGGTACAGTGAAAAGCTTTCTTGTTGCTTGGCCTCCAGTCAGTGGAAAGACTACACACGATTACAATCAAGCCATCCAGAGTGTACAGACACAGAATAAAGGGAATAACATTCAGTGCAAGATAAACTCCAGTAGAGTCCGATCAAAGATAGTTCGAGGGTCTCCAATGAGGTAGATGTAAGACAGGACCATTCTCTAGTTAGCGATACAATGATTCAGTTGCCCAATAACAGCTGAGAAGAAACTGTCCCTGAATCTGGAGGTATGCGTTTTCAAACTAGTGCCAAGGCCACTAATAGTAAGCTTTGCACCAATATTTAACAACATTTTCAGTTTACCCATTTGATACTGCACATGTTATTGAACATTTCACTGATGTTTTTTGGAGAAAACCTTCAATAATTCATTTCAAAGCTTGAAATAAGAGACTGCCTTAACTTGCTAACAATCAAATCAAAATGTATGTTAAAATACATTGTATATGTACATGAGAGGAGATTGATCAGAAGCCAGTCCAAAATACGGCTCATTTTTGTAAAGTATCTCACAACCAGTCTTTTTGTGATCCTTAATTCAAGTTCCTGCATGAGGTTTGAGGGTCGTTTTCCAAGTCTATACCATACAAGAGCTCACACCTATAATTAGATATACCTGGAAACGGCAGGCATTCTGCCAGTTGTCTCCAGCCAATTAACTTTATTGGCTGGAAAATTATATCTGGAATGCCATTGACTTCCTGATACTCTTGATTGGAAGAGAACTGGAAATTGGCCTCTCTGATGAGTTAGCAGTCAAAATTGTTCAAGTTCTATGTGTATTTTGCCCAGATGTGTAGTTTTATCAAGATGTCCCCATTAGCTATCTGCATTAAACTCAGATGACTGCCTACAAGTAAAATAGCCAAAAAGGAGTGAATAATAATTTTTTTTAAAAGGTGAGAACTCTTGACCATTACATAGAGACTGATTAGTGCCATAGTGAGGCCCGCCGGAAATTGGAGGAGCAGCACCTCATATTTCGCCTGGGCAGTTTGCGGCCCGGTGGTATGAACGTTGACTTCTCCAACTTCAGATAGCTCCTCTGTCCCTCCCTTCCCCTCCTCCTTCCCAGATCTCCCTCTATCTTCCTGTCTCCACCTATATCCTTCCTTTGTCCCACCCCCGACATCAGTCTGAAGAAGGGTCTCGACCCGAAACGTCACCCATTCCTTCTCTCCCGAGATGCTGCCTGACCTGCTGAGTTACTCCAGCATTTTGTGAATAAATCGATTTGTACCAGCATCTGCAGTTATTTTCTTATACTTATGAGACTGATTAGTCTGGTTTAGTTTAATTTAAAGTTACAGGGTGGAAACGGGTCTTTTGGCCCACCGTCTGCATCTACCAGTAATCACCCGTACACTAATTATGTCCAGGGGGAATTTAAAGAAGCCAATTAACCTACAAACGTGCACATTTTTGGTACAAGTTGTTATGAGTTCAGATGAGTACAAAAAAACCTGAAGTGTCTTGAATTTGCAGTGTTGGAATAGCCAATTACCACACATATAAGATTACTCAGCTGCTGGAGGACATCCATTACCTGCTTTATCAAGGAATTAACAATTTCAATGATAGGATGAAAACGAAAAAGAAATAGTGCAAAAACTGGCAAAAAAAATAAAAATCAGACAGATCCTGAATAATTATTTTGATTGGCAAATTTTTGCCTGTGCAGAGGAAAATAGAGATCCCATGAAATTAACAATCTGTCTATCTTTACTGAGATAACTCCAAGGTCACATGTACATGGGAATGAGAACAGGCCACTTAACTCCTTGAGCCTATTTCACAAATCAACATGAGTTCCGAAGAAGCATCTTTGATCTGATATGGTAATTGTTTTTCTTTCCACAGATGCTGCCAGCCCTGCTGTGTGCTTCCAGCATTCTCTGTTTTAAGATCACAGCTGATCTACTATTTAATTCCATACACAAACTTTTGTGTATATGTTTGGAATTATTTCAGCAAATCGCTTCTGCATCCTCACCAAAGCCTTCCATCTTTCCCAACATGTAGCGAATACAATCTGGTGCAATATGCCAATTGTGGCCCAACCAGTGCTTTCTAAAGGTTCTTCCCGACTTCCTTAATCATGTACCCAATGTCTCCATTCATAAAGCTCAGATCCAAACACGAGTAGCAGGAAATCGTTAGCACTTTACCCACCTATAATGTTAATTGGTTAGAAAAAAATTGGCAGAATGCCTGCCATTTCCAAGTATATCTGATTAAAGGTGTAGGCATTTATTGGTCCTACAATCTTGGAAAACATTTTTTGTATGTTTTTTGTAAACTTTTTTTAAGAAACTCTGGCACTTTAAATGGACCATGCACAAAGAGCCCCAGATCTCTCTTTTCTTGTACTTGGAACTGATGGTTTATAACGCTGAAAACAATATTCTGAACTCTGTATCTTCCCCTGTGTTCTGCCCATTGAGCTTGGGTTTGACTTGATTGTATTCATGCATAGTATTATCTGATCTGAATAAATAGCGAGCAAAATAATTTTCACTGTACTTCAGCACGTGGCAATAATAAGCCTAAATAGTTTTAAAGAACTTGTACACTCTGTTTTAACATAGAAAATAGGTGCAGGAGGAGGCCATTCGGTCCTTCGAGCCAGCACCGCCATTCATTGTGATCATTGCTTATCATCCACAATCAGTAACCTTGCCCAACATCTCTCCATTTCCTGTTGTTTCCTCTCATATTTTCTACAAAAAAAGTCATAGATTGATACAGTGAGGAAACAGGCCCTTCGGCCCAACTCGCCAACACCGGCCAACAATGTCCCAGCAACCCTAGTCTCACTTGCCTGCGCTTGGTCCATAACCCTCCAAACCTGTCCTATCCATGTACCTGTCCAACTGTATCTTAAACGATGGGATAGTCTCCGCCTCAAACTCTGGCAGCTTGTTCCATACACCCACCACCCTCTGTGTGAAAAAGTTACCCCTCGGATTCCTATTAAATCTTTTCCCCTTCACCTTGAACCTATGTCCTCTGGTCCTCGATTCCCCTACTCTGGGTAAAAGACTCTGTGCTTCTACCCGATCTATTCCTCTCATGATTTTGTATACCTCTATAAGATCTCCCCTCATCCTCCTATGCTCCATGGAATAGAGACCCAGCCTACTCACCCTCTCCCTATAGCTCACACCCTCTAATCCTGGCACCATCCTCGTAAATCTTTTCTGAACCCTTTCAAGCTTGACAATATCTTTCCTATAACATGGTGCCCAGAACTGAACATAATATTCTAAATGCAATCTCACCAACTTCTTATACAACTGCAACATGACCTCCCAACGTCTATACTCAATACTCTGACTGATGAAGGCCAAAGTGCCAAAAGCCTTTTTGACCACCTTACCTACCTGCGACTTAATCTTCAAGGAACTTTTCACCTGTAATCCTAGATCCCTCTGCTCCACAACACTACCCAGAGGCCTACCATTTACTGTGTAGATCCTGCCCTTGTTCGACATCCCAAAATGCCACACCTCACATTTTTCTGTATCAAATTCCATCAACCATTCCTCGGCCCCCCTGGCCAATCGATCCAGATCCTGCTGCAATTGTTCACAACCATCTTCACTATCTGCAAAACCACTAACTTTTGTATCATCAGCAAACTCGCTAATCTTGCCCTGTATGTTCTCATCCAAATCATTGATGTAGATGGCAAACAGTAACGGGCCCTGCACTGAACCCTGTGGTGCACCACTAGTCACAGGCCTCCATTCCGAGAAGCAACCTTCCACCATCACTCTCTGATTCCTTCCATGGGGCCAAATTGCTATCCATTCAGCTATCCTCCTTGGATCCCATGAGATCTAACCTTCCAGAGCAGCCTACCTTGCGGCACCTTGTCGAACGCCTTAATAAAGTCCATGTACACAGCATCTACAGCTCTGCCCTCATCAACCTTTTTGTTCACGTCTTCAAAAAAATCAGATTTGTGAAACACGACCACCCATGTACAAAACCATGCTGTCCCTAATCAGCCCTTGCCCATCCAAATGCCTGTATATCCTATCCCTCAGAATACTCTCCAGTAACTTACCAACTACAGATGTTAAGCTCACTGGACTATAGTTCCCAGCATTTTCCCTGCAGCCCTTCTTGAAGAGTCACAACATTTGCCACCCTCCAATCCTCTGGCACCTCTCCTGTACTTAAGGACGACTCATAAGTTTCAACCAGGGCTCCCACAATTTCCTCTCTCGTTACCCACAATGTCCTCGGATATATCTGATCAGGCCCCGGAGATTTGGCTACCTTCAAACACGACAGTACCTTCAGTACTTCCTCGATGGTAATCCTGACTGCTCTCATGACACTTCCAGTGACTGCTCCAATTTCCTCCGTCCTACTGTCTTTCTCCTCGGTAAATACAGAGAATATTTATTTCTTGTATTTCTTGTATAAACACTGTCCTCCGTCCCCCTTTGGTTTCCTCTGCCTGTTGAATATGAGCAGTGACAGTATATCCTCATTCCTTACTCGACATGTTCACCTCTTTGTACATCACTGGTCACTCGAGTCCCATTCTGATCCCATGGTTGGGTTCAAGGTATGACCAAGTTCGGCAGCAAACTGTCCCGCATCACATCCTGCTCTCTCCCCTCCCCCCCCTCCCTAGATGCGAGACCATCTCAAATTTACACTCCAGTTCAATAACTTGGAACCAGACACGGATTTCTTTAGAGATACGGCGCGGAAAGAGGCCCTTTCGGCCAACCGGGTTCGTGCTGACCAGCGATCCCCACACATCAACAGTATCTTATACCCACTCGGGACGATTTTTACATTTACCCAGCCAATTAACCTACATACCTGTACGTCTTTGGAGTGTGGGAGGAAACCGAAGATCTCGGAGAAAACCCACGCAGGTCACGGGGAGAACGTACAAACTCCTTATAGACAGTACCCGTAATCGGGATCGAACCCGGGTCTCCGGCGCTGCATTCACTATAAGGCAGCAACTCTACCGCTGTGCCACCATGCCGCCCAATGTGGATTTCAAGATAGAGAAATCCACTGCTTGCTTGGGATAATTTCACTGACCAGTTATCAGGTTCTCCTAGTTTGGTGGCCTTTCACCAGCTTCCAAGTAGCCAATATTCTGGAGGACAACAGCAAGGTGTTTAGTGGTTGACCTGTTGTAATGTCTTTCCATGTTCCTCTCCAGCCACATTTATACCTATACACAATAGAGTCATTCATCATGGAAGCAGGCCCCTCGGCCCAACTTGTCCACGATATACATGAGTCCCACCTGCCTGCGTTTGGCCCATATCCCTCTAAACCTATCCTTTCTATGTACCAGTCCAAATGTATTAAAACGTTGTGATAGTACCTGCCTCAGCTCGTTCCACTCTTTGTGTAAAATAGTTGCTCCTCAGGTTCAAATTAAATCTTTCCCCCTCACCTTAAACCTGTGTCCTATTCCCGTTATTGTCATTTGACAAAAACATTGGAATCATTTAAGCGTTTCAGACTATAGAGTCAGTATATATTTACAGAAATCATTTGGGGCACAGATGATAATTAAGCAAACCTTTCGCATTGCAGTTTATTATGAACCGATGATGAATTAGGGAGTGTTAAATTGGAATATATGCTTGCATGAAACTTCAATCTTCTCATATTGAAAAGGAAATGCAAATAATCTATTAACTGCATAAAACTGAAAGTTTAAATAAATCATCCTTTTCATTTTCACCTTTGGGGGAGGGAGTAACCCGACCCAGAGAAACCACCCAAAGCAAACAAATCTAAGCGTTCTGGAGACAATGCTGGCACAGGTTGTCAATTCCGTCCACAGGCCCATACTTTGAATGCATAAACAAGCAGCTGTGTAAAAAGCATTCATCCAATTTAGTGAACATTTGTTTTAATAAGAAATGTATAAATGCTTGGGGTGCCATTCTCAAAAACATGTAACACACAGAATTACCACACACATAAATATTCTGAAGAACTAAACTGGAACATTTAATAACATAGATTCTGTTCAGTTCAAGATAACTATGGCCCCACTTGTCTCTTTTCTAATCAAAGACTCCATACAATATTCTAGTTACTTTCCTTTAAACGTAAGATTACTTAAAGAGCCAGAGTCATACAGCGTGGAAACAGGCCCTTCAGCCCAACTTCCCCATGCCGACCAAGATGTCCCATCTAATAGTCCCACCTGCCCGCGTTTGGCCCATATCCCTTTAAACCTTTCATATCCATATACCTGTCCAAATGTATTTTAAATGTTGTTATTATACATAATAGTAGATACTATATTTTTATCATGAAAAAACCTTCACACTTCTTACTCAAATCTATTTTGCGACTAAGTTCAGCAGCAAGGGCTCGAGAAGTCACCCCACCATTTCAAGGTTGCTAAGGATGGGCATTAAGACACCAGAATTTCCTTTTTAAACGATGTCATCTCAGGCCCGACATATTTTTACTTAAGCAATTTTCAAAACTTGGGTTTCACAAGACACAAGCATCCTTCTCTCCCAAGTTTGCAAATTGTAACAGTGCATTGCTTTAGGAACACTCACTGTATTTAACCACAGGAAATACTGTACAATAGCAATCGTAATGCCACAGTCAGCAATGAAAGATGTGACAGTCGACCATATAAATTACTTCTTGTTCCAAGAGCCAAAACACTCAACAAGACCTGCATCAACTGTGTTTTTCTATCAGTAACATACATGCTGTCCCCAGATTATGAACATCTTGCGTTATGGACACCCCATGTCTATCATCTAGCTTCCATAATATTATTAAATTCTAAGTACAAAAGTATGTACATAGGTACATTCCTATGAATGGCCCCAACCAGTTTCCTTTCTCTCGCTCTCCACTTTTAGTAATTGATCTTTCTTATTAGACTTTGTGCTCCCAATGCCTTCTGTGGAACATTTCGTGCATTTTTCAATTTACGGACAAAATCGACTTATGGTCATCTATAAAAATTGAACTTGATCTTTACCCTGGGACAGCCTAACAATAGTAATACCAAAAGGGTCTAGTTATCCATTCTGAATATTAGGTCACATCTCTCAGGCATTCAGAATAGCCTTTTCCCCAGACTCTCAGTCTGAAGAATGGTCACCCACTCCTTCACTCCAGAGATGCTGCCTGTCCTGCTGAGTTACTCCAGCATTTTGTGTCTATCTTCAGTGAAAACCAGCATCTGTTCAGGTCTGGCTCACTATTCTATCCAGGTCAGTTAGATTTTATTAGCACATCTCCTCTGACCTTTATCAATATTTGTTGTTTTATCATCAAACTGCAGTCTGTTGAAGATGGTTATATTTACTCCAAAGGCATGGTCAGTTATGGTGCTTGGGCTGTGTCATGTTCTAGCAACCCACAGTCAAGACACGATCAGGGTGTGTTAAAGGTTTACACCCAAGCACACATACATTAGAACACACATGTGCATTAGCATTCTGTTTCCACATTCACAGCCAGAAAATGTTCAGCAACATCTGTCTATCTAAAATTCAAGGAGCAGAATAAGGCCATTCTGCCCATCATGTCCACTCCACCATTCAATCATGGCTGATCTATCTTTCCCCTTCAACCGCATTCTCCTGCCTTCTCCCCATAACCCTGACACCCATGCTAATCAAGAATCTGTCAATCTCCAACTTAAAAATATCTATCGATTTGGCTTCCACAGCCACCTGTTGCAATGAGTTCCACAGATTCATCACCCTCTGTTGAAAGAAATTCATCTTAATCTCCTTGCTAAAGGTATGTCCTTTTATTCTGAGCCTATGACCTCCGATTCTAGACTCTCCCACTAGTGGAAACATCCTCTCCACATTCACTCTATCCACATTCACCTTTATAATGTTCAATGAGTCATTAGAACCATTAGTTTCTATAAAAAAATCAAGATTTAAATAATATCAGAATTCCAGCTTTGGTCTATATCCAAGGAAATGAGAATAATCTTACATGACTCGATGGGCTGAATGGCCTAATTCTGCTCCTATGACTTATGAAGTATCAAATGGTGAACATTTTCCATTCCTCTCCCAACAATGGCTCTGAAGTGAAACTCCAGAACCATTTAAATGTACATATAATACAATGGTTTGTGTTGTTTTTTTAAGAAAAAAACATTGAACTTCTTTCTTTTATTTATTTATTATGTTATCTATTGGGTACTGTGTTTACAAACCTGTTCTGCTGCTGCAAATAAGAATTTTATTGTTCCAATTTGGTACATATATGCTAATTATACACTCTTGACTCATCAATCCCCATTAGATTGCCCTTTCACAAGATGGATCACTTCACAGAGGAAAAACATTTTACCTAAAAGCAGCAGATTCCTTCCTGCCAACAGAACACAACACTTCAGGCAAAAAAAACAAGTCTGTCTGCCAGGTTTAAAACAATATTTGAACAGACTGTTCAAATACTTTTTGGAGAACCCTTCTGTATTTCTTCTCCTCTCCCCAGAAATTGGAAAATATGATGTACTGTTGAAAGACACTACACGTACAACCAATGAGAAAGTGCTATCTTACCTATCAATACTATTTATACTCTGCTATTAAATTTACCAACCAGATGCCATACTGATAATAAAGAATATCTGTTTATGTAAATCAGCGGCATGGTGGCGCAGCAGTAGAGTTGCGGCCTTACAGCGCCAGAGACCCGGGTTCAATCCTGACCATGGGTGCTGTCTGTACGGAGTTTGTACATTCTTTCCGTGACGTATATGGGTTTTCTCCTGTATCTCTGGTTTGCTCCCACACTCCCAAGGCTTAAAGGTTTGTAGGTTAATTGGCTTGGTATAATTGTAAATTGTCCCTAGCATGTGTAGGGTAGTGTTAGTGTGCGGGGATCGCTGGGCGGCACGGACCCGGTGGGCCGAAGGGCCTGTTTCTGCGCTGTATCTCTAAAAAAAAATCTAAAAATTTCCACAATGTATCTCCAAACTAAACTTGATAGTTATCTCAATTTGCGACCAAACGTCTTCTTCTCCGAGACAACTGTAACATCAGTCAATAGACAAACTGCATACGTTGCACTTCAAATGGAAAACTAAATACATTTAAAGTATAAGCAAACACAAGGTTTGCTTTGCAATTACTCAGGGGAACTGCTTTGGATGGAACATCAAAAGAAGCATTTTCCAAACAAGTGAAAGAAAATTGTGCCACAAATGAAGAGTTCTTTACAAATTGTAGATGTGGTTGCAATGAAGCATTTCAAACAAAATTTATTAAAATAATTTTCTCAGTTTTCGCTCCATCATTCTTGACGGTGATAATCTGTACCAAGCTCCATTTGTTAGCGGCAATGCCTCACCTGGCTAATCTCTTTACGCCCAAATGCATGTGGCTGTTCACATGAGCAAGAAAAATGGCAGCCGAGTGATCTGTGCCTTTCCCATTTGACACCCGAGTGTATTAAGATACAGACCCCATTCATAAATATCTGCCCTTTTCAGGCAGAGTTGAAGAGATCAGCTATAGCATGTTTACCACCACCTGTCTGAGATCAGTTGATGGAAGTTGACTCAGAATCAAATCCAAAAAATATGCTCTCTACTGGACTGTGCACCTGGCAACCATTCATCAAGAAGGTATCTTGTATATACACAAGGATTAAATTGTACCTAAAACCATTTATCAATGTATTTACAGTTAGTTTCATGTTAATTTGTAGATTCTGTACTTCCATAGTACCGCTCGCACATGGCACATCAGCATTGAAAGAAAGACGAGGGAGGAGAGAAAAAGACAGCTAATACTTGCACCCCTGTCAATAATGTGGTTGTTGCTGGTGGGATATACAATCATGTATTTTATTGTCAGGATATGATACACCAAAGCACCCATCATGGTCAAACCAATCCTCAGTCAGGAAAGAAGTACAAGGATTTGGATATTAGGTAGGTTTCTACCCATGCAAATTCTAGCCTGAAAGAGCTTCACTACCTCCTGCAGAGGTATAAAAAGTAATGAGAAATCAGATTGGGTTAGGCACCCAGGAGATAAATGATTCTCCAGACACCATTGAAATACTTTTCGGGGACACAAACTCAAATTTCACTGTACCTTAATTGGTACATGTGACAATAAACTGACATTGACCTTAAACCTCAAACAAAAATCCTCATGCTGGGCCAATGAACTCAGGAAACTACCCTTGCCTTGGAGTACAGTAATCATATTCCTGAGATTATAATCTGTTTGACACTAGTATAGTACATATTTTATGAGGTGCTTTTAGAAGTACTAAACAGAGGAGACTTTCCTGAATGTCAGTATATGTAGTGACCAGAATAGCTTACTGCTACAAATTCTCTGTCCACTGGTTATTACAAGACTGTCGGGTTAATTTACCTTGTTGGCTGTCACTTCCTGAAACTCTTGGGGTTTGTTCCTCTGACCCTGAATTCACGCCGTTGCTTCCTTGCAGGGTGACATCCTTCTTGCTAAGGGAGCCTTTCTTTACAGAGTTCACACGTGTAGGAATTGGCACAAACGTGGGATCTAGATCCATGATCAGTTTATTGAGTTGTTCAATTGACTGATCAATATCCAACGTTGGGGAAGATGACAAGTCTTGTTCCTCAGATCCTGACCTTGTCCCTTCAGCGACCTGGTCAGTCTCAGATGGCTTGCGAGGTTGTTTGCCGTGCTCAAACAAGGCGTCTGAGCTTTGGTGGTCTTGCAGCTTACTGTCCCCTGACAATGTACTCAGCCCTCTCTGCACAGCATCCCTGCTGCTGGACCCTCGTGCTGGAGCATCCGGAAGTTTGGATGCCATTTGTGTTCTGTTGGGATCCTCTCCAGCGCCCACCATTGCAAACCTCAAATCATTTTCTGCTGGATAGACGTATGGCTGAGCAGCAACCATCTGCTGTTGCCGAACCCAGGTTTGAGTAGAATAGTTACTCTGATTATAAACTTGTGGCTGTGTTGGCAGTGATGGGTTTCTGGGCCGTTGAAAGACATGTTTTCCCTCGGTAACTCCAACAAATGTTCTGTCATACCCAGTTTCTGTTCCAATGCCAAGGTCTGGTACAACAGCATTGTGGAGGTCATCACCAGTGTTGCTTCCAAATCCATCCGACAGCAGAGAGTTCTGACTGGTCTTGTGAAAGCTGAAGTTCCCCAGGTTGTTTGACGGTTGACCTTCTGAGGAGGAAAGAGTCCCTATGCTGTCCACACTGTGCAGATCGTGATTTGGCATTTCATCGTCTAAAATGTCTGTCTCCCTGTCCTTTGCCTTCAGTTCACCATTCACATGAACCTGTGCTGGGACAATGTGACGTACTCCACTGTATTTCACTTTCGTATCAGTCATATCCTTCAACTGCACTGAATTCTCCAGCCCAAATCCACTCAAAAGCCTGTCCAACTCGGCTTTCTCCTGCAGGCTTAGTCCTCGTTTAATGGCTGGTGGCAAGTGTTCCTCTGTTCGGTCTGTTCTTATGGAGGCGGTGGAGTTTCCAGAGTCACTGCTGACTGACAGTGTATGTTCAATCTGTTCAGGGCCTGTAGTTACAGGAGCACCACCAATGGGAATGTTACCCTCAGAGGAGCTTTTCTTTCGCACTTTGGCGTATAGGCTTCCATCAATTGGGCCTTGGGTATGTGACACTAGGATAAGAAAGAAGAGAAAGGACTTCTTAGCAAATATAACACATTAAACCACTCATTACCGTGAGGTATCAATTGTGAAAGAAAAAATGATAATTTTTGCTCCACTGTAAGGTATATGTTGCTATTATGTTAATACAAATTTCCATTTAATGACCCAACAAAAACAGAAATGTCTTCAAACAAAATTTTGTTCCCAAACTGTTTCCAAATCTTTCAGTAATTCCAGCAGGCCAATTCTATGCACTCAAAATTATGTATAAAATGCAAAAGAAAGGTACGTGTACAAAGTTGTCTTAGCTCAGTTAAGTGCTATAATGTTTAATTTATTTAATATAAAAATATTTTTTCTGAGAGTAAACTTTTCAGTGTTAAACTAACATCCCTTAGTGAGATATACCATGTTGAAACTCATTAAATTGTTTTCATTTTAGAATTTCCAAATAGTATTCATAAATAAAAATGTCTAAATTTATGTTTCTTTGTAATGTATATCTATAAGTAGGATCTTAGTAAGCAGCAAGTTACAGTAAGTATCTTGACATGTGACTAACCATAATTTACTCGGGACCTCCTTGCTCAAGAGTTGCCCTGTTCGACCTATTGACTGCAGAGACAGCATATTTTACTGCTGGCATATCTGTGATGTATCTTACAAAAAGATGCAATCTGAATGACAGGTAACTGATCTTTTTTCACCCCAGGGCACCAAAGCTAAGGAATTACAAGTCATAATGACAGCACACAGTTCTGCTGGAGGGCATTATTATTGTGTAACATTATGCACGTTATGGCATTACACAAAAAGCATGCACTTTCCTGGTGATATAATCAGGGGTGTCAATAGATACAATTAATCACGGGCCAAGTCATTTTGGATTCTGGTCCTTGACCTGCAGCAAAAAGTCCTACATAAATGTTAGTGATATATAATGTGTGATGCATCTCTTCTGACCAATGAATTATTCTGCTCTCTGTATGTTAGAACATAGAACAGTACAGCAAAGGAGCAGATCCTTCGGCTCACTATGTCTCTGCCGAACATGATGCCAAGACCCACTCTTATCTGCCTGCACATAATCCATATCCTTCCATTCCCTGCACATTCATGTGCCTATCCAAAAGTCTTTTTAATGCCACCATCATCAGCCCTGGCAGAACATTCCAGGCACCCACCACCCTCTGTATTAAAAAAAAACTTGGTCTGCACATCTCTTTTAAACTTTGCTCCTCTCAATTTCAAGTTATGTCCTCTCATATTTGATATTTCCATCCTGGAAGAAAGTTTCTGACAGTCTAACCTCTCGATGCCTCTCATAATTTTACATACCTCTACCAGGTTTCCTCTCAATATCCGAAGTTCCAGAGAAAACAACTCAAGTCTGTCCAACCTCTCCCTGTAGCTAATAACCCCTAATCCAGGCATCATTCCGATGCATCCTTTCCAAATCCTCCATATCCTTCCTGTAATGGGGCAACCAGAACTCTGCACCATACTCCAAATGCACCCTAACTAAAGCCCTGCAAAGGTGCATCATGACCTCCTGACTCGTACTCAATGGCTCGACCAATGAAGCAAGCATACCATGTGCCTTATTTACTGGTCGATCCACTCATGCTGCCACTTTAAGAGAGTCAAGGACTTGTACCTCGATCCCTCTGAATATCAATGCTGTTAATCATCTTGCCATTAACTGTATATATTACCCTTATGTTAAATCTCCCAAAATGCAACACCTCATGGTTTGCTCGAATTAAACTTTTTTTTTCCCGCCCCATTTCTGGAGTTGATCTATATCCTGCTGTAACCTTTGACAGCTTTCCTCACAGTTCACGACTCCAGAATCTTCATGTCATCTGCAAACTTATTAACAAACCCATCTACATTTACGTTCAAGTCATTTATCACAAGCAGCATTGGTCCCAGAACAGACCCCTTTCGAATTTTACTGGTCACAGACCTCCATTCTGAATATTGTCCTTCCACCACAACCCCCTATCTTCTTTCAGTAAGCCAGTTCTGAATCCATACAACCAAATCACTGTTAATCCCATGCATCTTAATCTTCTGGATCAGCCCACTATTGGGAACTTTATCAAATGCTTACTAAAATCTATGTCAACAACATCCACTTCTGTACCCTCATCGATCACCGTCGTCTCCTCCTCAAAAAACTCAATCAAGTTAGTAAGACACGACCTGCCACATACTGACCCATGCTGATTATCCCTATTTAATCTATTCTGTTCCAAATGAGAGTAAACCTAAGAATCCTCTCTTTAAGAATCCTCTCCAATAGCTTCCTTACAACGGATGTGATGCTCACTGGCCTATAATTCTTTGGATTCTCTGTACTTCCCTTCTTAAACAAGATTCATGTATGTCTGACAGCTATGCTGCATCCAATTAGTGTCATATTGCACGGATTCACTGTGATTTACACATGCTTCATTCCATACAGTGGCAGACAAATTTATTTTTGAAATGCTATTTACTTCAGCGCACCACAATTGAAAGCATGCATTAAAAAAATGTAAAACCTATTATCTCTATTCCCAGATCACATTCCTTTACTCCAGTAAGATGAACATGTTGGTGTAATGTGTTTGAGTAAACTTCCATATAAGATGTGTGTTAAATGACCTCTGTCTCCACTAAAAAATCCTGCTCCAACAGGAAACTAAATTGTAATAGTCATACGGCGTGGAAACAGGCCCTTCAGCCCAACTTACCAATACGGAACAACATGTCCCATCCACACTAGTCCCACCTGCCTGCATTTGGCTCAAATCCCTTTAAACCTATCCTATCTATGTATTTGTCTAAATATTTCTTAAATGTTGCGATAGTACCTGCCTCAACTACTTCCTCCAGCAGCTCGTTTTATACACCAAACATTCTTTGTGTGACAAAGTTACTCCTCAAGTTCCTATTAAATCTTTCCCCCTCACCTTAAGCCTATGTCCTCTGGTTCTCTATTCCCTTGCTTTGGGCAAGAGCCCTCCTTGTGTTTACCCGATCTATTCCTCTCATGATTTTGTACACCTCTATAAGATCACTTCCCTTCCTCCTGCGCTCCAAGGAATTGAGCCCTATTCTGCTCAACCTCGCCCGATAGCTCAAGCCCTCGAGTCCCAGCAACATCTTCGTAATTCTTCTCTGGATCCTTTCCAGCTTGCCAACAGCTTCCCTACAATATGCCAAAAACTGAATACAAATGTGGCTTCACCGTCTTATATAACTACAACATCACCTCCCAACTTGTTTACTCAATACATATAGTTCTCTTTGTCCCAGGAACAACCAACATTGCTCACTTTTCCCGATTTGCCATGCCAACTCAGGAACATCACAAAGGTGGAACCCAACACTCACCTTTTGGCTCTTGCCCGTTCAATGTCACAGAGATGAACCAACCACGTGCCCACCTATCCAACCCTGGGGCTGGGCTCCTTCACTGCCCCCCTGCACCAGGTTGACTCCCCAATTATCCCGTTCGCTGTTAAATTGTTGAGCCCCTCAGCAGAAGCCTCAATCTCAGCCAATCCTGCTAGCACAACCCGTACAAAGCATTGATCTCCAATCAACCAAATCCAGCCCACCAACACTTAGAAAGCACTGATGTCTAACCGGCCAACCTCTGGCTGTAAATGGCTTTCAAGCAACACCTGCAGTTCTCCAAACAGGCTTCAATATAGCAGCCCACGAACTTCCCTCCCCCTGTCCCAATATAGCAGCCCACGAACTTCCCTCCCCCTCTCCCAATATAGCAGCCCACGAACTTCCCTCCCCCTCTCCCAATATAGCAGCCCACAAACTTCCCTCCTCCTCTCCCAATATAGCAGCCCACAAACTTCCCTCCCCCTCTCCCAATTTCAGCCTCCAATCAACAATATCCTAGATCGCAGATTTTCCTTCAGAAACTAAGAAAAATAAGATGCCAGTTGAATTGCGCCCAGGGGCTTAAAGTAGCCAACCGCCAACCAAAGTGGTCATTGGTACCCCCTTTCCTGTCCCATGCATCTTCAGTTTCCAGACGTTTTTTGCCTGTGATTTTGAAATAAGGTAGACTGGAAAGGTAGACACAAAGTGCTGGAGTAACTCAGCGGGTCAAGCAGTTACTCTGTAACTAACTTTGGTATTAACCAGTTCTTTATTTCTAGACTGGAAAGGTGGCCACTACAGGTGGATGAACGGCAGGGTCACTTTATGCCCAGCAATACACGGATACTTCCAAAAAAGTCAGTGGGAGGTATGCTGTCTGACACTCGGGGTATATCTATCAGAAAGATGCAATGTCCGATCCATGCAGTGCTCAATATATATGTTGAACGCATGCTTCAGTTGTGAAGCTCTCCCAAGTCAGTCCTCCTGCTTACAGCCCAAGCACATGGAAGAGTAATGAGGAGGTAGAAAGCTGTCAACTTACTCCATTGTCCCGTAGAGCGCCGGGGAAAAAAAAAAGTGAAGGAAAGAAACAATCAAATTAAAGGCAAGTATACCATAAGCTTCAGAGCAAGAAAATACATTCAATCAAATCCTTTTTCTTTGAGTACATTGTTTTGGATTCCTTGAAGAGCAATAGAAGGAAACAGAAGATCTTTAAACATACGTGCTTTGTGAGTAATGTAGTTTACAAACATCAATTGCTACCTGTCCTCTAGATGGCATTATTCTGCAGTTAATACACTACCGAAGAATTACCATTCTGTAGTTCACTCACAAATAATGCAAATTAGACACACAAAAGTTACTTTCACATTTGGTAGCAATTATTTTCATAACATGGATTAAATGTGGTTTTCCTTACTGAAAACCTGGCACATTCCTTGATGTGTTCCTTGGTGACATACCGTATATAACACAACATTCTTAACTTGTCTTTTCGCTACACAACTCTCCTACATCTGGGAACCTAAAACGTTCATGCTCTGAGCTAGATAAAGAAGAAAACAAGCCAGAGCTTTTGGAAGAATGTGACTGTCTAACTATTTCTGTGTCTGAGAATGATTGATGGAGTAGGCATCATTATCACGTCTACATTTCACAATTTTGTTTGAATGTTGAAACTCCATAATCACAGATTAACTCAATTCAAAGACCTCTGATCTGAATAATACGAAAATATGCCTGTCACCTTTGAATGGAAACGTTTACCTCAACTTCATAACAAGAGTTTGAAAATAAATTACTAAAAATATAAATCTGTTCTGCTGCCATATTTTAATCCTTTGCTGACCAGACGGTGCTGCCACACAACCAAAAGTGAAATAAATGACATAAAGCTTTTCAAACTGATAACATATCCTCCAGCTCCCCTTTTGTCAACCACTCAACACTTGTAAAAATAGAAGCAAATTGATTCCAGCTAGGTAAACACATCTGGGCCCCATCCATATGCTATTCCCTACTCGCAATTATCAGCGCAAAACTCACAGTAATAGCCGTTCCGATGAGGTGTCCTGTAGTTCAGAGAACGCAGCTACATTTGTGAAAATATTTGCACATTGAGACAACTCTGGGCATGTTCATTACTACATTCCTTTTCACTTTAAAAAAAAAAGCTTTAGCCATCCCATTTCATTCTCGTTCGCCTTTCCCCAAACAGACCAGCTTTACAAACAATGGTCAACGTTACCACACACAGCTTACCTTTCACACTGTGTTTCATTCCTGCAACGTACTGAAAGTTCCTCTAAAGAGCGCAGTTGCAGGGAGAATCACTGCACCACAGGCTTACAATGCAACGGCAGCATTGGAAAGAGGTCCTTATTTTTCAGTATGCTTTACTCCCACTGAAGGTGACTGGTCTTACGAGATATGCATGAGACTTTACATTGGCCAAATATGGGAATGGAAAATGTAAACAAGGGGGTGGGACTACTTCTGTGAGTGCTCGAGCTAGCCACGGACACTAGTGGAATTTATGCCCAGTGATTGAATTAATACTATATGTAACCTGGTGACTGTGTGCTGAAGGTATTCATTTTGTTAAGTCAGTCCAGCTGTTTGGACAGAATTTTCAGAGCCTAAAACCAGTACATTGCAGCCAATAAGGCTAATAAGTCCAATTAATCCTTGCTAAAATTCTGCATGGGTTAATTGTGTACAAATGTTTGCTGCAATCAATGGAATACCTGCTTCTCCACTGTTTTAATGAAGACAACAAATAATTTAAAAATAAATGGGGTAGTATCATTTAAAACAGAAGGGACCTTAGTAACTGATTCAGGGATTTTCAAAAACAAATTTATATTTATAATGTCTTTCAGTGGGGAATGGATTAAAAAAAATTGTGGAGTTGTTCAACTAGTTGCCAGTAGATCAGTAATAGTGGGAGCAAAACACAAAGTGCTGGAGGAACTTGGCGGGTCAGGCAGTATTGGGGAGGGAATGGACGATGTTTCGGGTTGGGTCTCTTCTTCAGACCTGTAGCGTCACCGTACCATTCTCTCCTCAGATGCTGTCTGACCCGCTGAGTTTTTCCAGCACTTTGTATTTATCTCAAATTGCCAGCATCTGCGGTGTCTTATGTCTACAGTAAGAGAGGAACGATGGATGATAAAGACGCCATGCAAGGCACAGATATGGATGAGCTAGTAGTTTACAGAGGCCAGCCAGAAGAATGTTGGAACCATCCGAAGTTACAAAAACAAGAACAAAGGTTTCAGCGTCAGGTGAACTGAGGCAGGCACCTGAGCACTATTCTGAGCCAAGAATCAACAACCCAAATAACAAGTAGGACATTATTTTTCAAATTCAGTTAAAAACAACAATATCTTAAATAGCTGCAAAGCACACAACAAATGAGTAACGGAATGCAAGTTCGGAAACGTGTGTGTGTGTATGCACGTGTACGCATGCATTGCCAACAATGTATTAAACAAGTGAAGGTGGGAGACGACTGCAAAGCACTTATTCCTGAAATCTGATCGTTCAACTCGAAAACTAACAATCAAGGCTTTTTAGAGGAAAAATACCCAAAAGCTGTTTTTTTAAAGAAAAAACCTCCCCATTTTAATCACAAAGAACAACCATTTCTCACTCTCCTCAGTCAGGAGGCTGGACGTATTTCCTCACTGTCTCTCCTTATCAACCACTGACCTTCAAAGCATGTTTTATCTGGGAATCAGTCAAGTTCATGTTCCTGTCTCCGCCAGGAACAAAGTCTGTGGAGAAGGCTGGGCACGGACAGTAATAGAAACATAGAAAATAGGTGCAGGAGTAGGCCATTCGGCCCTTCATCCAACTCAGTATCCTGTACCTGCCTTCTCTCCATACCCCCTGATCCCTTTAGCCACAAGGGCCACATCTAAAGGGATCAGGGGGAAAATGCCAAGAATCTTTCAGCCTTTCGAGCCTGGACCAACTTTCTGTTGAGCTCTTGGGCCGTTGCATTTGGTGTCAGTGAGTGTCCAGACCCAGCAACAGGTAACCTTTGAACAGGCAGTGGTAGGCAGAGAGGAAAGAATCCTTACCACGAGCACAGGCGAACTGAAGTGTCCTGATTCGAAACGTCACCCATCCTATTTCTCCAGAGATGCTGCCTGACCCGCTGTGTTACTCCAGCTATTTGTGTCTATCTTTTTGTGTGATCTCATCACTGGTGACTTCATTTGACCGTGATTGTTCGAGTGATTATCTGTGCACACTGCAAGTCAGATCACAGTCACACACCTTAAAGACTCACAAATGGTCCAGGACTTAGGAGTTTTGGCGATGAAGGGAATTTAAGGATAACAGTTCAACCTACATTCAGTGGTCCCAATAGCCTTGTTTGGTCCCAGTGGAATGGGAAGATAAAGCAATTGGCGATTAGATGCAGGAAATTGTAATAGTGCCTTTTGTCCTCCCAATACAAAATCGAAACAGATTCAGAACATGGAACAGTACAGCCAGGAATGGGTCCTTCAGCCTACAATGTCTGTGCCAAACATGATACCAAGTTAAACTAATCTCATCTGTCTGCACATGATCCATAGCCCTCCATTCCCTGCATATTCATGTGTCTACCTAAAAGGCACGCAAATGCCACTATTGTTTCTGCCTTCACCACCACTCCATGCAGCACGTTCCAGGCACCTACCACACTCTGTATAAAAATGTACCATGCATATTTTTAACCACACCCCTGTCACCTCGGAGTTCTGCCTTTTAGTCTTCGACATTTCCACCCTGGGGAAAAAAGATTCTGTCTACCTGTTCATATTTTTATATGCTGCCATCAGCCTACAATGCTCCAGAGAAAACAATCCAAATTTCTCCTTAAAGCTAATACCTTCTGATCCAGGCACCCTCTTTAAAGCCTTGACATCCCTGTTTCTGAGCAACACACAGTTCTCCAGACCTCTCATACCTTTAGTTTCCCTCTCCCTTACTCGCAATCTGATGATGGGTCTCAACCCAAAATGTCAACTATTCTTTTTCTCCGGAGATGCTGCTTGACCTGCTGAGTTACACCAGGATTTTGTGTCTATCTTCTGCAGTTCCTTCCTACACAATTCTCCAAATGTTGCCTGGCCAAAGTCCTGTAAAGCTGCAACATGACTTCCTGACTCTTCCACTCAATGTCCCCAAAAGCCCACTGACCATTCACAACAAATTCCAAGTCAAATGTAGCTTATTTTATCGGAAATTTTCTGCCAGAAACAAAATAAATTTCTATCATGGTCTTCAGGGAGAGAATTTGTCCTTGGTTATTCAACTCACACAGTGGTCAACAGAAGCCACCAAATCTTTTCATGGCATGAGGTACTGAAGTTGATATGTAAAAAAAATCATATAGCTGTACATTTTCCATGTATGATGACAGCAGTTGAAAAGTTTTATCTGGGAATCCATCAAGTTCATGTTCATGTTCCTGTCTCTGCCAGGAACAAAGTCTGTGGAGAAGGTTGGGCACGGACATTAATACCAACAATCTTTCAGCCTTTATGCCTGGACCAACTTTCTGTTGAGCTCTTGTGCCGTTGCATTTGGTGTCAGTGAGGGACCTGTCCAGGCCCAGCATCAGGTAACCTTTGATGAGGAAAGAGTCCTTACCACGAGCACAGGCGAACTAAGGGTCCTAACTTGAAACGTCACCCATTCTATTTCTCCAGAGATGTTGCCTGACCCGCTTTGTGTCTATCTTTTTGTGATCTCATCACTGGTAACTTCATTTGACCGTGATTGTTCGAGTGATTATCTGTGCACACTGCAAGTCAGATCACAGTCACACACCTTAAAGACTCACAAATGGTCCAGGACTTAGGAGTCTTGGCAATGAAGGGAATTTAAGGATAACAGCTCAACCTACATTCAATGGTCACAACAACCCCGTTTGGTCTCAGTGCAATGGGAAGATGAGGCAATTTAAACGTGCGCACACCGGGTGGTGCCATCAGCAGTGGCTGCCTCGCCAGCAGTCTGTCTGTCCTTTCTTCTGTTTTGGTTATTTTAAGTATGTGTTAAAAGTATGTTTTAGTGTTCCTTGGTTTGTTTTATGTGGGGGGTGGGAGTTGGGGGAAACTTTTTTTCAATCTCTTACCTCGACGGAGATGCGAATTTTTTCCGTATCGTATCTCCATCCCCCACCGTGGCCCTAACATCGAGGAACTGGTGGCCCTTCCTGGAGACCGACCCTGCGCTCCAAGCCACAGGAATCTGCGGGACTTTAACATCCTGGAGCTCGCGATCCCTTTGCGGGGCCTGTGGACTTTAACATCATGAAGCCCGCGGTCCCTGGTTAGAAGAGGCCGATTCGGGAGCTCCATGCCGCGGAGAGAGTTTCAACCGCCCCGACATGGGAGTTTCGATCATCCTAACGAGGGCTTCGATCGTAGGCTTTGGGGGCTTTGATCGCCCCGACTGCGGATGGTTCGACTTCCCCGACAGCGGGAGAACAAAGAGGAAGAAGGTTGAACTGACCTTGAAACCTTAAAATTAGCATTGGGGTATCCGTTTGTATACTCATAGCCTCTGAGAAAAATAGTTGTGAAAGAAATGATAATTCGGCAGCACAGTGGACAGCGGTAGATTTGTTGCCTTACAGCGACAAAGACCCGGGTTTGATCCTGACTAAGTGCTCTCTGTACGGAGTACGTTCTCCCCGTGACCGCATGAGTTTTCTCCAGGTGCTCCGGTTTACTCCCACACTCCAAAAAAGATATACAGGTTTGGAGGTTGATTAGCTTCGGTAAAAATTGTAAATTGTCCCTAGTGTGTAGGACAGCAAGAAATTGCGGGGAATTGTGGATGCTGCCCAGGCCATCATACAAACCAACCTCCCTTCCATTGACTCCATCTACACTTCACACTGCCTAGGGAAGGCCACCAGCATAATCAAGGATGGGTCTTACCCTGGACACTCCCTCTTCTCCCCTCTCCAATCAGACAAGTGTGCAAACCCATATCTCCAGATTCAGAAACAGTTTCTTCCCAGCTGTTATCACAACCATCCTATCAACAACTAGAGAGCAGTCCTGGGCCACCCATCTAACTCATTGGATTATCTCAGACTATTTTTAGTTGAACTTTTCTGGACTTGCACTAAATGTTACTCCCTTTATCCTGCATCTATACACTTACGGGCGGCTTGACAGTAATCATGTATAGTCTTTCCACTGACTGGATAGCATGCACCAAAAACAGCTTTTTACTGTACCTCAGTACACGTGACAGTAGCCTAAACTAAACTAAATGGATTCGCTGAGTTCCTCCAGTACTTTTGTGCCAGCTCTATGTTGCAGGTTACATGCACATCGCGACCACATCAGACCGTGCATTTTCCAACTCCAATAGTCGGGAAGATCTGCTTTTACTATAATCTTCCAAGGCATGGTCTTTTTGCAGAGTTGAGAACGTTGTTGACGATGAGGTGATGAAATGTTGCTGCTATGCGTGTTGAGCTTTGCTCCGCCATGTGAAATAACTAAAATAACTCCCGCAGAAGATCGCCTCAATGACTCGCTGCTCACTTCATGACTGAAAGTTGGAAAACATTCCTGGCCTGCATGATACTGCCCTGAATTATGTCACACATATCCCATCAAATTTCCATAAATCAAATCCATATGCCTATCAACAGATTTTCAGTTTGCTGCTGTGGACCTTGGGAGTGTGCAATAGTGCTCCATATCAGTTCTGTGTTGGTTGCTGGATGTCGAGGCCCACCACATCCATTTGCGGAATGAGATTGCATTATTTTGTCACTGGCTGTCGGTTGCTCCTTGAGATGTGAGGGCTTTCTGCATGCTTTCACATGGAAACGGTTCAGGTGCCTGAAAGAAGTTCTTAACAAGTGGAGCAGCCAAACATATCCGAACAGAGTCAAACATATCCAAACAGAGTCAAACATATCCTAAGAGAGTCTCATGCTCATTTCCACGGTCAAATCTATAAAAGAAGACCCCTGCTGGAGAAAGAAAAATCTCGCAGAAGACTTTTACACACATTTAAGAGATGGGGGGCAAGGTGGCTGCAATCTGTCATCCAGTACAAGACAAGGTCATTGATCTATCTTACAGTAAGGAACTAGTGTTGGCTGCTCTCGAAGGTTAGACCGCATGGGATCCAAGGAGAGATAACTGAATGGATAGCAAATTGGCTCCATGGAAGGAAGCAGAGGGTGATGGTGGAAGGTTGCTTCTCGGACTGGAGGCCTGTGACTAGTGGTGTGCCTCAGGGTTCGGTGTTGGGCCTGTTACGGTTTGTCATCTACATCAATGATTTGGATGAGAACATACAGGACAAGATGAGCAAGTTTGCTGATGATACAAAAGTTAGTCTGAAGAAGGGTCTCGACCCAAAACGTCACCCATTCCTTCTCTCCTGAGATGCTGCCTGACCTGCTGAGTTACTCCAGCATTTTGTGAATAAATACCTTTGATTTGTACCAGCATCTGCAGTTATTTTCTTATACAAAAGTTAGTGGTTTTGCAGATAGTGAAGATGGTTGTGAAAGATTGCAGCAGGATCTGGATCGATTGGCCATGTGGGCAGAGGAATGGTTGATGGAATTTAATACAGAAAAGTATGAGGTGTTGCATTTTGGGACGTCAAACAGGGCAGGACATACACAGTAAATGGCAGGCCTCTGGGTAGTGTTGCAGAGCAGAGGGACCTAGGAGTACAGGTGCATGGTTCCTTGAAGGTCGAGTCGCAGGTAGATAAGGTGGTCAAAAAGGCTTTTGGTACATTGGCCTTCATCAGTCAAAGTATTGAGTATAGAAGTTGGGAGGTCATGTTGCAGTTGTATCAGATGTTGGTGAGACTGCATTTAGAATATTGTGTTCAGTTCTGGGCACCTGTTATAGGAAAGATATTGACAAGCTTGAAAGGGTTCAGAAAAGATTTACAAGGATGTTGCCAGGACTAGAGGGCGTGAGCTATCAGGAGAGGTTCAGTAGGCTGGGTTTCTATTCCATGGAGCGCAGGAGGATGAGAGGAGATCTTAAAGAGGTATACAAAATCATGAGAGGAATAGATCGGGTAGATATACAGAGTCTTTTGCCCAGAGTAGGGGAATCGAGGACCAGAGGATCTAGGTTCAAGGTGAAGGGGAAAAGGAATCCTTTTAATAGGAATCCGAGGGGTAACATTTTCACAGAGGGTGGTGGGTGTATGGAACATGCTGCCAGAGGAGGTAGTTGAGGCTGGGACTATCCCATCGTTTAAGAAACAGTTAGACAGGTACATGGATAAGACAGGTTTGGAAGGATATGGACCAACCACAGGCAGTGGGACTAGTGTAGCTGGGACATCGTTGGCGGCGTGGGCGAGTTGGGCCTATACGGCCTGTTTCCACACTGTATCACTCTATGACTCTAGTGACTAATTGCCAGAAATAAGACTCCCTGCAAAGGCATTTTCCTTGTGTCGGATTTAGATCATCTTTATGCTCATCTTTTAGATGCAACAAGCAATGAAGGCGGCAAAGAGGAAATGACAAAAAGGTTTGAGTGCTAGGGTAAAGGAATGTTACCCAATTATGAAAGATCCTGATCAGGGAGGAGGGGGCAGTGGTGCAGCAGTAGAGTTGCTGCTTTACAGTGCCAGGGACCCGGGTTTGATCCTGACTACGGGTGCTGTCTGTACAGAGTTTGTATGTTCTTACTGTGACTGTGTGGGTTTTCACTGGGTGCACCGATTTCCTTCCACACTCCAAAGACGTACAGGTTTACAGGTTAATTGGCTTCTATAAAATGATACATTGTCCCAAGTGTGAAGGATAGTGCTAATGTATGAGGTGATTGCTGGTCAGCGTCGACTCGGTGGACAGAAGGGCCTGTTTCCACGCTGTATCTCTAAAGTCTAAAGTAACGACAAGGGATGCAGTGTGAGGGTAGGAAAATGATGCTGATGTAATAAATCGGCCATGATCTTACTTAATGGTGGTGACGTCACCACAATAAGATCACTGCTGAATTTGTTAGCAAATAGTAAAAGGGAGCAAATGGGTTCTCCTCCTTTCAATGTCATTTTGTTCTTCAGGGACATCCATCTATCTGCTCAAAAAAAGATGCTCAGATTCCAAAGATAAACTCCTCAAATGACAGGTTGTCAGTGCCAAGAGGAAACACTTTGAAATGGCGCAAATGCATCCAGCAAATAAATCGAAGGCACCCCATTTCAGCTGGGCAGGCAATGATGTCTTTCCTCTTATAAATGGCAATGGCAATGAAGTCTTTTCCCTAACGGAAAAGTTCCCATTGCAAAGCACTGAAGCATTGCCAGCTATAGTTACTTGTGAAAGTAAACCAAATTGGAAAAACTTTATTACATATTACTCCAGCTTAAATCTCCAGTTAAGACATATTGTGTTGACTGATAAATCAAATATGTGCGGGCATGCCTCATGTTTCATTCTTTACAAATCACTGCAAATTTTTCATACTTTTATCTTAATCTTAATAAGTTAATAATTTAATCCTGATAGGACACACCAATTTAAGGCAAGTTGTTTAGTTGATACTGTACAACAGCTGGCATGTTTGCCTCAAAAGACACTGCACAGCAGAAAGTAATTAAAATCAAAGAAATTATTGGATAAATTCATTTATCAAAGATTGTTTATAAATGAAAATATTTCTGACAAAGTAAGATGGAACTAGAGTACTTTATTTAATTCTCTGAAAAAAAAGGTTTCTCACATTTTCAGTGGTACTGAGATAAAACTTTGTGCAATTTATTACAAAGGATTTTCTTTACTTGAACCTGAGAAGCCACAAACTGTGTTCTACAGCCACTTCATAGATTATCTCTGTAGAAACCAATTTAGTTTAGTTTAGTTCAGTTTAGAGATACAGCACGACCCTTTGGCCCACTGAGTCCACGCCGACCAGCGATCCTCGCACACTAACACTATCCTGTACACACTAGGGCCAATTTACAATTATACCAGACCAATTAACCTACAAACGTATACGTCTTTGCAGTGTAAGAGGAACCAGAGATACCAGAGAAAACACAGGCAGGTCATGGGGAGAACGTACAAACTCTGTACAGACAGCACCCATAGTCAGATTTGAACCTGGGTCTCTGGCGCTGTAAGGCAGGAGCTCTACTGCTGCACCAGCGTGCACAATTATTTAATGATTCCACCCAGAAGAGAATGCACAGCAGTTTTTAAATAAGTCACGCAGTATAAATTAGTTATGTTAGATTTCTCACTATTCCATAAGAATGCTCATTACACAGCAGTGGAGCACTGTGCTTTCTAACGCACCTACAAATTATTCTGCACTAAAGTCACAGGTATGTCTGACAGAATAAGTGGTTTGATCTTTCAACTGAGCAAAGGCTGATAGGATGAACATTTCCCTTGTTTTATGACTGCCGTCAATATTTTGTAAGGAGTTTCTAAAGTAAGCTTGAGAATTGTCAAACCAGTCCTGGTGGCCATTAACCAAGAACCACACATGAGCAGCCTCACTTATTATTCTCCGAGTAAGAAATGGAAACTCAATCACACAGCTGCTCTGAACCTGCCATTAAAGCAACATTATCCCACCTCTTTATTCCACAGTACAACATGTGATATTCAAAGTGGTATAACTTACTCAAATAAACTGAAAACAGAAAAAAAGTCATCCAATTAAAATTTAATGCAATACACCTGCCTTACCTTCCCCATCAGCAATGGGAGTTTCATAGGAGTCCCAGCGGATCAATGGATCAGCAGTGTTATAATCCACAATTACTCCATGATTGTTCTGGAGATGCTCAGAACCTGTGAAAGAATATGTTCAGCATGACTTTCACAATGACCTATTAACGTCACATACAAAAAGACGGTTCCAACAACGGTCATTTCATTCCAACTATTGGGCCAAACGTTGTAGCTTTTAAGACGCATTCATTACAAGACACCAACAAAATGTAGTTGCAGCTCTCCAAACAGAAACAAACTGGAAGGAAAGCTTAGAAAAAGCTTCAGAGCTTGGACTAATGATTTATCTAATCCAAAATCCCAGAAAACTGCACACACCCACAGCTGTGGTGTGTTTCTTTAGCATTCCATGAGAACAGGATATTCAAAGGATACAACTTCTAGCTGAAAGCTCTGATTAGGCTTAGCACACATAAATCTAATGTTTCTCTTCACGGACATTTCTTTTTGAATAAAGGGTTACATTATGCGGAACCTCATGGGGCATTGTTAGCTCCATGATATTTAACTCCTGTTTAAACATAACAGACCGTCAGTATAAAGCTAAACATTTCACTTAAATGCAAAACAAAACTCAACTTTTTTTATAGACATAAAGTGCTGGAGTGCATTTGAACGGATTCCTTTTGACCTTGATTTAACTTAAAATCATCCTTCTTTTCATTTTCCTTATTTTGTTTATATTGCCCAGAGAGTAATGTCCAAAATATTCCTTGCTGTTCTCCCCTCAGTCTTTTGTCCTGCTTTAATAGATAAGTTTTACTTACCCTGAGCTTTTAACCCAGGCTGAGACGGCAGTTGGAAGGCCCATGAAATTGTATACAGCCTCAGCTATAAAAAGGCAGCAAAAACTTTTCCGCAGAGCATCGTTTTTATGATATCACTGGCCAGAAAGCTTTATTAGAGGAGACCGATGTCAGGCAGGCAACATCACGAGTCTTCCCACTTCCCAGTTAGTTTTTCTCCCCCAGGGCTTAAAGGCACCATTTCCACATTGGCGATCACTATACATTGAATTATTGCTGTGTGAAATGATGAATGTGCAAGGGACGAAGGATGAATTGAAATTGGGCAGTAGATCAGGGTGAAATAGGTTATGATCACTTCCAATTATTGACTGTTAACATGTTACATTGCATCATATAAAATTATATACTTAAAATGTAGAAATAAGGAACTGCAGTTGCTGGTTTACAAAAAAAGACATTGTGCTGGAGTAAGTCAGCGGGTCAGGCAGCATCCCAGAACATGGACAGGTGACATTTCAGGTCAGGACCCTTCTTCAGACCTGTAGAGCAGTAGAGACACAGGAATCACTGAGGGGGAGCAGTGAAAGAGGGTTTCACAGAACTCCCATTGGGGAGAGGAGAAGGAGGAACATTTCTTCAAAGTAGGCAGACCTTGAGGAGATTTCGCAGTGGAGCAGATACATGTAGAAATGAGGAACTGCAGATGCTGGTTTACAAAAAAAAACAAAGTGCTGGAGTAACTCATTGGGTCAGGCAGCATCCCTACAGAATATTGAAAAGTGATGATTCGGACTCAAGGCTGAAGAAGGGTCCCGAACTGAAACATGACCTCTCCATGTTCTCCAGGGATGTTGCCTGACCTGCTGACTTACTCCAGCATTTTGTGTCTTTAATTATATTTTCGACTACTTGGTGAATGCCAGAGTATTACCTTATGTTCCAGCAGTTCATGTCTGTACTGAAGGAAGTAACTACCAACATACTTTGGTATATGGCCACATAAAGATACATGTTCCCACTTAACCCAAGCCTCCTAAATCATTGCTCTCTATGAAGCTCAGGTAACTAATTTTCAGTACCAGAAATTACTCCCCAAGCTTGCATTGAATGCAAGACCACAGTGCTTTTGTGCAGACTGTGGTCTCAAAATATCCTCTCCTCTTCTCCTTGACACTAACTGCTTGGGGGCTCATAGTCATAGAAAGGAAATTACAAGTCAGATGTGAAGATTGTATCTGCCTCCTGTTTTGGCCCTGGAGCTGCAACTGAGAGTCAAGAATTTGATATTACCCATGGCAAATTGCAAATTTAAATTTAATAAATCTGGTAATTTCTGAAGCAGCAACAGAGAAACATCTGACAATTCATGTCTTGTGAATACCCTGCTGGCCTAGCAAAGAAGATTCGGAAAATCTTCCACATCTATCTGCTCTGGGCAATGTGAGGTTCGTGTCCCCCATGAAGAACTGATTATGAATGAGCATAACAAAATTGGACCTTTGAATGGACTTTACTGGCTTTATCTTGCACTAAATGTTATTCACGTTATTCCCTTTATCCAGTGCCCTGTGGATGGCTCGATTGTAATCATGTATTGTCTTTCCACTGACTGGTTAGCATGCAACAAAAACTTTTCACTGTACACGTGACAATAAACTAAGAGACTAGCAAGCAACCCAGTTCAAACAAATAATAGAAAGTTCAATCACACAAAGAAACATGTCTTGGGATAAGACTAAGTACTCTTAGTTTAATCAATTCTTAGCAATGCCCGTGTCTATCAAACTCAATGGCAACACTTTGCTACCCAAAGAAGTATATCAGCTAATCTCCGGGTAACACAGCTAGCTCATAGAGCTGCTACCTCAGAGCTCCAATAACCTGGGTTCTTTCCTGACTTCTGCTGCTGCCTGTGTGGAGGTTGCATGTTCTCCCTTTGACTATGGGTCCTCCAATTTCCTCACACACCTCAGAGATGTGTGGATAGACACAAAACGCTGGAGTAACTCAGCGAGTCAGGTAGCATCTCTGGAGAAAAGGAATAGGTGACGTTTCGAATCAAGACCTTCCTACTCAGAGATGTGTGGATTGGTTGGTTCGTTAATTAGCCACTGCAAATTAGCTTTGGTGTATAGGTTAGTGGTAAACCTCAGAAGAGTTGATCATTTACTTAATCGAAGGGTCTAGACCCGAAACGTCACCCATTCCTTCTCTCCTGAGATGCTGCCTGACCTGCTGAGTTACTCCAGCATTTTGTGAATAAATACCTTCAATTTGTACCAGCATCTGCAGTTATTTTCCTTCATCACCATCCTTGGTACGCACTGAGTTACAAGCAGTTTAAACCCATGAAAATTAGATTCTCTCACATTGACCCAAAAATGTAGTTAGGTTTGGGGATCATTGACAAGAGGCCTAAAACATCTTTTGATAAAACCAACCACCTCCTTCCACTGCATACTTCCTCCACCTACTCCACCCCTGCCATTATTACAATTAGGGCAGTCACGGTGGTGCAGCAGTAGAGTTGCTGCCTTGCACCGACTCCGGCAGCGCCAGAGACCCGTGTTCGATCCCGACTACGGGTGCTTTCTGTATGGAGTATGTACGTTCTCCCCGTGACCTGCATGGGTTTTGTCCGAGAACTTCGGTTTCCTCCCACACTCCAAAGACGTACAGGTTTGCAAGTTAATTGGCTTGGAAGTGGCAAGTGCCCGTTTCCATCATTGACGTCACTTGCCTTGTTGCCATTAATCAGGATTTGTGTTTTATATCGTCAGAACAAATTAAGGAATATTTACTATCATCAGATATTCAACAATTGCTATTACTTCACAAGATATTCTTTGACCTTTCTTTTGATCTATCTTTCTGAAAATAATCTTTAAATCATTTTTTAATTTATTCATGCCATTTTCCGGACCTGGCAAGGAGAGCTTCTACTACCCATCCCTTACTGACTGGTTTTCTTGGTCATTTCAATGGCCATGCAGGTGAGTCAAGAGTCAAGTAGAGGCCATGCCTGAGAAGATCGGCACATTTCCTCTCTTGAAGCACATTATGGAAGCAATGGAGTTTCTACAACAATCCCTGGTTTGCATGATTATCGTCACCAAGACTTGTTCTTCATCATCCAAGTTCCAGATTGAATGGTGGGTTAAAATTACACAGCTTTCATGATGGGATTTGAATTTGGGTTGCCGATTTGCTGGTCTAGTCTGCAGATTACTGGTCAGTTATATAACCGCTGCACCATCCATAATTCCTACCGAAATACAATGCTAAAAAAAGATAAAGTAAATTATTCCACATACCCTGTATTTTCTCAGGACTGGCTGAGAACACAAGCTCAATCTTGCCGTATTCAGGAAACCGGTCATCTAGAATGAAAGGAACAGAGAAACAAATGACTGCTAAAGAGCAAGAACTCTATTGTTTGCATTTGGAGGAACATTCTATTTTAGCCTAATGAACATTCATTAATCAAAATCTTTTCCGTAAGACCAGTTTTTAAGGGGCTGTATAGTGGCGCAGCGGTAGAGTTGCTGCCTTAAATGCCAAAGACATGGATACGATCCTGACTACGGGTGCTGCCTGTACTAAGTTTGTACGTTCTACCTGTGGCCGCGTGGGTTTTCTCCGGGTGTTCCGGTTTCCTCCCACATTCTAAAGACGTGCGGGTTTGTAGATTAATTTGTCTCTGTAAATTGTCCCCAGTGTGTAGTACAGAATTACTGTTGTACAGATGATTGGCATGGACTCAGCAGGCCAAAGGGCCAGTTTATGTGGATAGTGGATAGCATGGACTCAGCAGGCCAAAGGGCCAGTTTATGTGGATAGTGGATAGCATGGACTCAGCAGGCCAAAGGGCCAGTTTCCAGGCAGTATTTCAGCCTATCATGTCTACTCTGCCATTCAATCTTAGCTGATCTATTTTTCTCTCTCAACCCCACTCACCTGCCTTCTCCCCGTAACCTTCGACACCCTTCCTAATCAACAATTCCTTAATGTACCTCATGCTTGGGGTAGCTTGGAAAGAAAAAAGGCAAATGTTTTACGTGAGAGGTACGAAATTTTAAAAGAATATTAGGGTTAAGTTCTTTTTTTTCAACAGAGAGTGGTTAATAACTGGAACTCGCTGCTAGAGGGGTGATGGAATCAGATATAATTACCACATTTAAGAGGCATATAAACAGACACTTAACCAAGTAAGGCAAAGAAGGGTGCAGTCCTAATGTGGATGAAGGGGATTAGTGCAAATGGGCAATAAGATAGGCATGGACATGGTGGGCTGAAGGGCATGTTTCTGTGCTGTACAACTCTTTCATTCCAACAAAAATCAAAATTTACATTTTTAGGAAACGCAAGTCATGAACTGAACTAAAAAATCACATTTGCAAATCTGTTGTTGTCCTGTAGTCTTTGACCAGCAGTAAGCATAAACGATGAGCACTGCCTATTTTAGAGTATAGCAAACACAGCTGCAAATTACCTTTAATGTGCCTCTTTTATTAAAATCAAGCAACTTTTCCAAAAAAGTTTGCTTTGAGAAGAATAAATTAATACCCTAAAACTTTAAGGCCAACACATCTTAAGTTTTAAAGAAATGTATAATATTTAACTTAACACTCTTAATGTATAACTATAGGGCTGTGAAAGCAAGGAAGCAACAAAAAAAATTGCCAATAATACAATGTTAACAGAATAGCCCAATCATCTGTAAATAGCAGGTATCAATCATGAGTCTTGCATGTGAATCATGAACAATGGCATCAGAGTGAATAACCCTGGAAATCTGCACGGACAATTAATAATAAATTTTATTTGTCATATGTAGGTTGGCACAGGGTCAACGGTTCAATGAAATGTATTTGACAAGACAATTGTATTTGACAAGACAAGCCTCCAATTCTCCTTTCTGGGAGAGCTTTTAGAGAAAGAAAAGCTTGACATTTATCACTGTTTGAGAATTTATTTGGATTTTATTCAGTGACACAGCTATTGACCACGTATTCAATTAGCTCACCTTTGTTGGCATTGTCTAGGTCCTCTTTCCCAAACACAAACCCAAAACCTTGAATGGAGCCAGTGTGAAACTGAAGCCGGAAGATTACATCTCTTGTCGCTGAACGATACTTCTTGTGGTAGCACTTAACCTGTAACAGATTAATTTTATCACAATGGATAAGCAAAATTAATTTAAAACACAAATATAATGCTCACAATTCGATGGGAGATGCGAGAACAAAACAAAAGATATTGGGTGCACTGCGCTGATCAAAGAACTAAAAATCACAACATTTACTCCTAATGTGTGGACATTTTTTATGCACTTATGCAATATGCACTTCCTCTTGATCTGATTCAAACTAGTACCATTCTGTGCAGTTATCTTTCCCTGCAAAATTTAGATTGTTTCAACTTTCATCTTCAGAGCTTTAGTCAATGTCAGGTTGTAGCTATTCATCGAGTTCAATTTCTATAGTGCAACATGTTTAGCTACCTTATAATAATTTACCGTGTTATCCCTTATCTCACGGAAAGATCACCAGTTTCCTTCCCTGTGGATGTACAATTCCTCCACACCTCCCCACACCTCCCCAAGATTTGAGAACCTTCCTTTACCTTCCTTTGCCAATGCTACTCTATGCAATTCATGATCACTATTGAATCTTTCTACCAGCCCTCTAACTATCCAATTAATGAAGCAAAAAATCTTTGGGCCTATTTAGTAATTTTTTGAGCAAGCAACATCCTGAGTAACTTTGGAGATTACAAGATGGACATGAATGATAAGCCTAGGAAGAATCAAGCAGAGGCACCAGAATGTTGCCTGAATCCTCCGTTTGGGGAGGATTTCAAAAGAGGATGGAAAGAGAAATACTTTGGGAGAAAAACTCTCCTCCCATCACCAATTCTGCAATAATTTTGGCAATGTCATTCATACTTCCTCTTTTAATTCCAGGTCTGTCTCTTCATGGTAATCTCACATTTTAACTATAATTTTTAAACCTTAAAGCTACTGGAAGGGAACAATGAAGGGAATTTTTTCTTGTTTATCTAAGTGACGTAATACATTCCTCACTGTGAATTATTTAGAAAAACCCCTTTAACCTAATTTATTGGATTGGAGGTAGGTCCCAAAATCACTCAAAAAGTACAACTAATCTGTTTAATCAAGCAAGCATCAACATTTCAGGGCAAATTACAAATAAATTGTAATTAAAGCATACTTCATTATTTGTTAAGCACATCCTTTCTCCTTCGCACGCAGCGCCATTTATTACCTGAAAATAAACTATTATCTGATTTTATCAATCTACTGACTAACTTATTCTGAGCAGGGAGTTTAAGTAATAAGACCATATATTGTCCACTTTTGCAGGCACAAACATGCATTTAAAAAAAAACAGGTTATGAATTTTTAAACTCTCTAATAAAACCTCACCCTGAACCTTAAAATGAAATCTTAAATCACTCTTGGAATCAAGTTCTAAAATAGCTTACTTATTAATTTCACTGAATCCTGAAGTATTCTACAATAATGATTCTCCAGAATGTTCATATTTCACCTAAACGTCATCAAATTAGGTTCCAGACAACAACATAGGTTTCTTTGTGCCTGAAGCAACACGTTTACTGACTTGGTTTATGTTACTGCCAACCCCTGTCATGTTTAATCAGTCAGTATTTCTACCTCTCCAGCAGCTCCGATGCCGTACTTTAGGCTTAGGTTTATTTTTGTCACTTGTACCGAGTCGAGGTACAATGAAAAGCTTTGTTTTGCACGCTATTCAGACAGATCAGATAATACCATACATAAATACAATCAAGTCAAACTCAAGTAGAATAGGTAGAGCAAATGAAGTGCAGAATGTGAGTTAGTGAATGTGTTACTTCAGGCACAAAGAAACCTATGTTATCTGGGACCTCATTTGATGATGTTTAGAAGGTAGAATTCCAAAGACTCACAACCTTCTAAGAGAAAAAAAAAAAATCTCCATCTAAAATATGTTTCTCCTTGATTATCCCATAAGAGGAAAGATGTTGTCTACACAGGCGGCACAGCGGTGAAGTTGCTGCCTCACAGCGACAGACGCCCAGTTTTGATCACAACCTCTGGTGCTATCTGTGTGGAGCTGGCACTTTCTTCCTGTGATTGCATGAGTTTCCTCCGGGTGCTCCGGTTTCCTCCAATATCTTAAAGATGTGCGACTTGGTTAGTTGGCCTTTGTAAAATAGCCCCTAATGTGTAAGGAATGGACGAGAAAGTGGGATAACATTGAACTAATGTCAGCAGGTGTTTGATAGTCGACATGGACTCAGTGGGCTGATGGGCTTGTTCCAATGCTGTGTCTCTAAACAAAAACTAAACAAAATTAATATGTATTTGACAAAAATTCACCTGTTTCCTCCCCTCCCCCACCCCTCCCCAAAATGTAGCAAGATTCCTTTGTGGTGATTTGTCCTTTAATTTCGTCAGGCCACAATTGGTGCTGGGTCACAGCGAACTCACCATTATATCACCCTTAAGAAGTTGTGCTGGCTCTATCGAAATGCATATTCTGCTCTGATTTTCAGCCCCAACATTGCTATAAAAAATAACATGAAACAGGTTTTACTTATCATGCCCCAAGTGAACAGCAGCACTAAAGATGCAAAGTCAAATCTGGTTTACATTGTTAGAGTAAAACTCACTAGATCCCTGAAGTGTAGACTGGTTGCATTGCTTGGTAAATCTTTAAAAATGGGCGGCAAACTGCAAAATAACAATTATTAAGTGAGAATTCTTAGCATTTAATTTTTTTAATATAGTTTCTGACGTGTCAAATGTAAACATTTCATAGCTACGTTCATGGTATATCTTTAATGAGTGATCAATAAAAAACACTGCTCTTCGAATTAGCCTCACAAAGGAAGAGGAGGGTAGGGTATAATTGTAGAGAAAACAGAATTTTGTATTACAACAGGAATTTTGCCTTGAATCTGTAATTGTTTTAAAAAAATATAATGAAGGGTCATTTTTCTTCCTATTATAGTGAAATGGTACAGTTCTCCTTATAGACACTCATTGAATACCCAAAACCCAATTCGGAGTTGTAAAGTCTGAACGTGGACCAGAACAGAAGAGGGGAATTTGGCTCTTTAGGTCTACTCTTGCTTTCAGAGCTATCCTATCAATCCAAAACCCAATTATACCAGAAAGCCAGAAAAATAGATGTTCTCTACAACCAAACCAGCTTCAAGTATACCAGAATATATAGATTTGGGGACATTTAAAAAAAAAACTTTACACTACTATTGCCTATTTGTCTGTTGTTTTGTTTTCTTATTTATTTTTTGTTGTTTATTATGGGTTTTACAGAATCATGTGTTTACATATGTGTTGTGCTGCTGCAGGTAATAATTTCATTGTTCCACTTCAGGACATATGACAATAAAACACTCTTGATTCTCTCTTTAAGGCAAGAAACAAGAGCAGGAATAGGGCAATCGGCTCCTTGACTATCATAAATACAGAATCTGGGGATCTTTGCAAGTCAGGCAGCATCTGTGGGGGGAAATGGACAGGTGATGTTTGGTTCGAGACCTTGCATCTAGACGGAAAGAATAGAGGGCCAGTATTAAGAGGTTGGGGGAGGGAAGGAGAAGTGGGGCAACAGTTTGCAAGCGATGGGCGGATACAGTAGGAGTTAAATTGGCAGGTAACAGTCAGGTGGGGGAGGGAAGGGTTGAGATCGTGACAGAGACTGGGAAGGGATAGAGAACATAAGGCTGCAGATTCTGCAATATGATAGGAAAGGAAGGTGAAGAGTGGAGAAGGCAAGGTGGCGGCAGACGAGAATAATTAAGGCAGGGCAGAGGCGAGCATTGATGGGGATGAAGGGGATGAAGTGGGAGGAGTGTGAGAAAGTGAGAGGGATACACAGACATTAGAACAAGTGTACAGGTGATCGATGGTCGGCGAGGACTTGGTGGGCTGACGGGCTTGTTTATATGCTGTATCTCTAAACTAAACATGATCTACAGATGTTGGTTTATACCAAAGATAGACAAAAAGTGCTGGAGTAACTCAGCGGATCAGGCAGCATCTCTGGAGAAAATGGCTAGGTGACGTTCCGGGTCTGGACCCTTCTTCAGACGAAACTAAAATGTTTTAGTAGTGTTAAAAAAAAAATTGTTATTGTGTCCAGAATACTCTGGACGCCAACCTTTACACCTACACAAGACCGAAAACACCCAGCTTAGGCGATCTCCGCAGTCAGCCCAGACCCTCTCGTTAGTGGTCAAATACATTCAGTGCAAGTCTGAGAACATAGGTTAAATTAAGTCTTGCTGGAGCTGGAACCAATGTCAACTGGAAACAGGAGCTATAATAATAATAATAATAATACATTTTATTTATATAGCGCTTTTCATATACTCAAAGACGCTTTACAGAGATTTTGAGAACATAGGGAAATTAATAAATAGATAAATAAGTAAATAAATAAATGAACAGAGAAAGGAGACAGTAGGTGAGGTGACCTTCAGTGGTTGAAGGCAGTGCTGAACAGGTGAGACTTCAGCGATGTTTTGAATGTGGTGAGTGTGGGGGAGTCTCTAACGGTTTGGGGTAGTGAGTTCCATAGGGTGGGAGCAGCGATGGAGAAAGCCCTGTCCCCCCAGGATCTGAGTTTAGTCCGGATGAGTTTAGCTATGTCAGGCTAAATTGTCCACTAGGCTTCCTATATCTATCATATATTTCCATGTATTATAGACATAGAGTGTGCAGGAATGGAGGCAGTACAGCTGCTGTTCCCAGATCCCACACAGTTCCAAAGTGCACAGTGGGGAGCAACAAACAATCCTCCATATTTAAAATGAAAATATTTCATGTGAGACTATGATCCATGACCCAACTAGTTGGTGTAATATACCCAGGAAAATAAGAGCAACTTACACCCTTGCAACTAAGTCCAGAACGTAGCTCACTATTTCAGTTTTATGTGGAACAATTAGCCTTATAGGTTTTCAGCTCGTTAGAGTTAGCTGCATGGTAGCTTTAACTCAAGCATCTAGGATGTTTGCAGACATGAGGAACTGTAGATGCTAGAATCTTGAGCAAAACACAAAGTGCTGGAGGAACTCAGCGGGTCAGCTAGCATCTGTGGAGGGAATGGACAGGCTACATTTCGGGTCAGGACCCTTTCTCAGACACGCGTTTTGGGTCGAGACCCTTCCTCAGTCTGAGAAAGAGGCTCGATCCGAAACATTGCCTGTTCATTCCCTCCACAGAAGCTGCTTAACCCGCTGAGTTCCTCCAGCGCTTTATGTTTTGCTCTAGTTCGCTAGTTTTAGTCATGGAAATGTTTGCCATTCAAAATACATTTGCATTTACTTAATTCAAAAATTTATAATCATTTTATATTTACTTTACAGAGCAGTATCCTAAAGGTAGTACTCTCTAGCCGATTCCCAGGCAAACCAGTTTGAGAACCATCAAGATACAGCAGCCAAAGTACACCATGTCTACAATTCTTAACAAGGCAATTTTGCAGCTCATGAACAACACCAAAGGAGGCTTATCTATATTCTTAATAGCCGTTATTAAGTCACTAAATTTCTATATCTCCATTCTTTGCTGACTTCAAAGAGTTACCTCCGCCAGTATCAAAACTGGGAATGCCATGCAAAATGACAAAGTGCAGGAACAATGGAGTGGCGTTCATTTTCACTGAACCAGATAGCAGACCATTTAAAAAATGGGCATACCTGAGGGGAAAAACAGATTATAAAGTTAGTCCAATCTATGGTACTTATTACTTTGTTTAATCTTTCAACTATTCAACAATGCACATTTATGTACTGTCATGAACTAAAAACATTCTGAGAGAACCAAGAGATGTGCGATGGAAGAAATCAGAGTAATTAAAGCCAGATCCTGGAAGAGAAGCTCATTTCCAATTATAGGGGGCGGCCTTTGTAAATAGAAGGAGACCGATATGGGGCACACTGGTCTCTTTGAAAAACAAGAGCTGCAGGAATCTAGAACAAAAACAAAATACTGGAAGAATTCAGCAGGTTAAGTGGCATCTGTGGAGGCAGAAGGTGTAGGTCAAAGTTTTAGATCAAGTCCCTGAATTAGGACTGAGGGGAAACAGGAAGGATCGCCAGCGTGTAGTATGTGGGATAGAGTCTGGTGGTTGATAGATGGAATGATAGATGGATGGAATAGGGACAGGGGATGTGGGGGGGGGGGATGAAGATTGGGGAAAACTAGATGGATATGTGAGTGTATGTGAGAAGAACACCAGAGGTGTGAGTTACCTGATATTGGAAAGTTTAAGTTCAAAGCAATGAGTTGGAGGCTACCTGAATGGAATATGAGATGGTGTTTTTCCAAGTCATATTTGGCCTCTCCATGGCAATGCAGAAGATAGAGGGCTGACAGGTAGGTGGGAGAGTGGGTAGGAGAAATAAAATGGCATATTGCTGGAAGCTAGAGATGGCCATTGTGGACAGAATGCAGGTGCTCCACCAAATAGTCACCTTTTCTATACTTTAGATCCCTGGATGGTTGTGGAGTGAGGAAGGTGAAGGGCCCGGGGTTTCAGTTTCAATGGAATGTGACAGGTGGGAAGGAGGGGAGAGATGAGTGGATGGGGGACTGCCAGAGAAAGTGGTCTGTGCAGTCAGCCGTTGACCCAATTTAATAGACTGCTTCTATAATTGTGGCATTTCACACAAAGAGAAATGCCAGCTCTCAAATGAAATTTCCAACAATACAATCCATTATTAACTTTGTTTCCAAAATCTCTATTCCTCAAGTATTCATGGATCCTGTGAGCACTTTCAACCTTTCACTTATAACTGATTGTTGGCTTTGCATACAAAACAGTAACAAAACTTTCTAACAGCTTTTCAAGAACATTTACCAGAGGAAAAGATCTAAATGGATTGTTAGTCTGGAAACGATGGCTGCACATGGGAATTTTCCATTATTGGAAATAGAAAACCTGAATTAAGCAACACTTGGACTCGGGCAGTTAAAAGGCATTTCATTGTCTCCTTGCTTTGAATGTTCAATCGTGACAGGCTCTAAGAAGAGGAAAGCATCAATGATGAATGGCCTGTCAGCCTCAATCACTCATGAGATCACAGAGGCCACAGATTTTTCCTATGCATCTCCAGATAAGCCAGGAGCCAATGTGTTCTAGGGATTGACAGTGCTAGGCGTGCAACAGCTAAAGCTTTTTGCTACACCGTCCTTTGCTAACTAGTGGTTTACTGCTGATGGATTCCAGTGCAATAAAGAAAAGTTGTAAGACTAGTTTCTGGCCAACAGGTGCCTATCTTATGAAGGCTGCAGGGAATGCAGACCCACGCTAGAAATATGTTCCAAGTCACAAAGCATAAACCCAAGTTGCTTTTGCAACTTTTAAGAAGTTGATTAAACCTTTTTATTAATCTCAGTTTAAAACTAGAAATAAAATTTGAGCGTATGTCCATTGAAAACAATCTTTAAGATTTATGTTGGTTTCGAAGTAGCATGATTATGTTCAAAGAATCAAATTTTCTCTGAGAAAAAGCACAATGCTTAGAGTATCTTTCTCTCATGTACTGCCAGGTAGGTTATCCTTTGAAGTGGCTACATGTTATAGATTTTTCATGTACTGGGTAGTTTAGAAAAAAATAAACTGCAGTGCCAATTTGAAGGAGGTTGTTCCTTAGGCCAGATGGTGCTAAACAGTCATCCTTAAATCGCAAAGGCAGCATGCAGAATGCCAGAGGATTATTTTCGGTACAACCGACATTAATGCAGAGATCACTCCCAAATGCTCAGAGGGAGTAGTTGGCACACAAGTCCTTCAGCTCAAGATCAGTGCTCCAAACAAGACTGTTATAACTGGCATTAATATGTTCTGACTGCAGGAGATTTGTGTGAAATGAATTTCGTAAACTTCACCCAGAGGACACGTGGCACACCAGGAACCTGCTATTTATCCCAGTCTCTCGTAGCTTCAACATCATTAAACTATCTACATTTTCCAATGTAACTGTTAAGGTATTCACATTAATATCCAACTCCATTTTTATTTCACATTCACATGACAGAAGAATTTCTGTTGCACAAGGAAGCTGAAACGCGAGGTGCTGAGAATTTCCTTGAGTTGCGCCAAACATGGCACATTATTGCAATAACACAAACCTATATACGTCTGCTGAAATTTTCACATTAGTGACAGTGAAATGCTGTATTTTTGAAGAGGTTGTTAAAGTTGACTTTGCACCTACAACAAAACTCTAGGCTTCCACTTGTACTTGTCATGGCACTGCTTAACAAGTTTCACTTCCTTTTTCCAGCTGCGTCTAAAATGATCTATCCATTAACAAGGAAAGCAAACTTTAGGAACTATTTTATCATCAGTAGTTGACTGTTTATTTACTTCATCCCATACCATCACATAATGTCATGCAGCATGGAAACAGGCCCTTCGGCACACTCGTCCATGCTGAGCAAGATGTCCCACTGGACTTGGTCCCATTTGCCCGCACCTGGCCCCTATCCCTCCAAACCCTTCCTATCCATGTACCTGTCCAAATATCTTTTGCGTATTGTTATTGTTACTGCCTCAACTGCTTCCACACACCACCACCCTCTGTGTAGTAAGATTGCATGTCACGTTCCTATTAAATCTTTCCTCTCTCACCTTAAACCTTTGTCCACTTGGTCTTAATTCCTGCATATATAAAAACACGCTCCATTGACTGACATACTAAATGATAATAAAGTAACGCAATACAAAAATATCATTCAGCATTTTATTCATGCTTTAAAAATTGTCACTGAAAACATTGTTACCACCACTGTTCGTTTAAAAATATATCGAGCTGAAACATCATGGCCAAGCTATCAGTCTCAGAGCAGACTACCACTTTTGAAGCCGTGATTGATTTTAACTGTAGCAAAGGGGTGTCACAACTGGTTGACATTGCACAAAGCTGGAGGAGGTGAGGAGGTGTGGTGGTGGGAGAGAGCCCTTGGTCTTTACTCTTTTGCAGCGTTTTTATTCGAGCAGTGTCAACTATCAACTTCAGTCCTTGGCACTCCCTTAACTGAACAGATTTCCAAAAACAACTTGTGCCCAAAAAGAGCCTTTGAGAACCCTAGGTTTCAGAGAATAGAAAAAAATTATACAGGAGGGTAGGGAAAATAATTAAACACCAAACCAGAGATGATATTTCCTTGGCTCTACTTTTGAACTTTTACCTTGAAAGAGTTTACTTAACACTTTTAATGGCCTGGAACAACTTCTCATTTTGCAGCATAAATATCAGCAGTGTTTACACTTCACGACTGCTATACTTTCTCTGAGAACTATTCCTTCTTTTCATTCTCAAGCACTGGGTTAGATAAAGAAAAACAAGTGCCAAATAGCCCTTTCGTTCCTGCAGCAGATTGTACACAATTCAGTCACCAGAGTAGGGGTTTAATTTGGGATTATGCTGGTATGCATGGATCCAAGGTGAAAATGTTGTCTCCAACACACATTATACTTCTAACAACTTTTCTTGATACTTCTTCTGTAAGCATAAAAACAAGCGAGCACTATCGTAGACAATACGCCCAAATTCATTTTTGTTGCCTCTCACTAATCTCCAGATGTATGCAATTAATATGTATTGAAAATCTTCTTAACAGGGATTAAGATAAAATCTTAAAACCAAAAATGTAGATTTATTTACACAAAAAACAGTATCAGATCTATAAAAACAAATTTGGAATGTTAATTATTGAATCACAATGTATTTTCCATCTGCAGAGATTAACCATCCTGGCTGCTGAGTACCCTGTTGCATTACTTCTAAATTTAAGGAGTTTTAAAATTGTGTTCTTCATCTCCAATTAAGGGATTTTGCTAGATGACATGACAAAATTGATTTCTTTGCTCATACCACTGGCAGATCAATAATGAGTAAAAGGAAACCAAGTGAGATGAAATGAGACAACTTTGCACTCACCGTTTCTGTGATGGTTGCATTAAGGCAGAAACTTTATCATCGTAGAATTTCTTCATTGCAAACCTGTCAAGGGCTTGATCAGCACTGCAACGATAAATAGTTCAGATGAATGAATATTAAACATCAACAGATGGAAACACTAATTCTTAAATGGGAAACACATTTTTAAAATCAAAGAGGCTGTTCAGATAGAAATGATAAAACTAGAAGTTAAACAGAGTGAATGTCGTGCTGATTATGAAATGGAACTTGGTACACAGCATTTGTTAAGTAACGTCTGTTGTGCAGCAGAGGCGAGATTAAATCTTATACATCAGCAAAATATTATACACAATGGAAACAATAACTTCTGGAAATCCTCAGCAGGTCAAACAACTTGGGCTGAAAAAAGAGAATCAACATTTCAGTTTGATGATTTTTTAATCAGAATTGTTCTGATGTAAGATCACTGAGCTGAAACATTGACTCTTTTTCTCTCTTCCCATGTGCTGCCTCAGTATTTCCACCAGTTTCTGTTTGTTACCAAGTATCTTTTAATATTCATTTCATGGGATGTGAATTTTATTGACAAAGTCAGCATTTACTGGCCATTCCAAGGCAGTAAAGGGAATATTTCTTTCAAATAAGATACCAAGATAAGCACATAAAACAGTATAGCACAGGCACAGGCCCTTCAGAACATGATGAATTCTACAAATCAACAAGAAAACATTCTCACAATCAACAACTGCGCCAACTTTAGCAAAATGCATCAATCAATTTCAGCTATTACCTTGCAGATATATTGGTGAAGTGCATATACGATGATATAACCACTCCTATTCTTCCTTTACCTCCCTGGAGAAAGAAAATGAAACAAGTGAAACTAAGTTTCTGATTAGCACCTTAAAGGTATCCACGAGGAAAGACACGTTGCCTGTTGCCTATGTCTAACGTTCATCATATGAAAAAATTTCACAAGATTAGTGAGGCGTGCACAAGATAAGTAAGAATATTAAGGAAAAACACAAAATACTGGAGTAACTCAGGGTTAAGCAGCACCCATGGAGAACATGAGTAGGTGACATTTTGGGTTGAGAACCTTCACTGCAAGACTAAGATTAGTACAGTCATCATCATTACATTTATTATTACAGAAATATAGTTAAATGAAGCTTGAGGATTTAATTTGTCCTAATTTCTGGAAGAGTTAATTTGTTATTATGGAGGTATGTTTATGTAAGAATTGGAATAATTAAGATATCTGGGGGAAGGAACAACGGAGGATCCGGCCTGGGGGGGGGGGGGGGGGTGACTGCCATGAGGGAGGGGAACAACAAAGGGGGACATACCCATACCTTGGGTATGGAAAGAATTTCACTGTGACTTGTCACATGTGACAATGAAGTATTCATTCATTCATTCATTTATTCATTTGCAAGCCTGGATATACATTGAAACAAATAACATGGAGATTATAATGCTCAGTTAATCGAGCAATATTAAATGTTAAATAGGACTGAAAATCCCAAAGCCTTCATTCAACTGGAAGACCAGATTGATTCCTGGGATGGCAGGACTTTCATATGAAGAAAGACTGGATAGACTCGGGGGATCTTATAGAAACTTACAAAATTCTTAAGGGGTTGGACAGGCTAGATGCAGGAAGATTGTTCCCGATGTTGGGGAAGTCCAGAACAAGGGGTCACAGTTTAAGGATAAGGGGGAAGTCTTTTAGGACCGAGATGAGAAAGTCTTTTTTCACACAGAGAGTGGTGAATCTGTGGAATTCTCTGCCACAGAAGGTAGTTGAGGCCAGTTCATTGGCTATATTTAAGAGGGAGTTAGATGTGGCCCTTGTGGCTAAAGGGATCAGGGGGTATGGAGAGAAGGCAGGTACGGGATACTGAGTTGGATGATCAGCCATGATCATATTGAATGGCGGTGCTGGCTCGAAGGGCCGAATGGCCTACTCCTGCACCTATTTTCTGTTTCTAAGACAATCAGAATAAAATAGTTCTTGTTCCACATTGTGTGGTTAGATTATTACTACACTTTTGGGATGGGTTCAGTGCATGAAATTTTTTCCCCCCAATTCTATGTTAAAACAGAACAACCTAGACTAGTAGCATTGACTAGTTTCTGAACCTGACCCTTTTCCCATCTCAAAAGAAGTGTCATGGAAGGTAGGATTAGTTTTTGTACTAGTTTGCTTGCAGCAAAGAGTGGAATGTGATTAATTTTACTCCCCTCCTCTTCTGAGGTATCGGCAATTGATGGGATCAAGTTGTCACCAGCTCAACCATTTATTCTTCATGAGAGGAATGACAGTGAACGTATGCAGGTTATTTGAACACTTATGTTATTACAGTAGAAGCTGCATTCTTGAATGGCTTTATATCAATACTAACACCCAGCAATGGTTACAATCTAAAGGGAGTGTTATGGTTGATGTTCCATGCCATTCCTTGATTGAAGACAATTGAGATCAGTAAATAATTTTGGAATGACCAAACATCCAGAACCGACTGCATAACCTTTGCCACTATTTCCAACCATTTGTCAACCACCCCTTCTCATGTGTATCCACCTATCACTCGGCAGGTATGCCCCATCCCTAGCACTGTATTCCAGCATTGTCCCCCTCTACTCCATCAGACTGGATTCCCACCCTGTGTTGTCAGTCCATTTCCCTTCACAGATGCTGTCTGAATTGCTGAGTTCCTTCGCTCATGTTTCCAGCATTTGCAGTCTGTTACGTATACTTGTCGACCAGAGTAGTAAAGAAGCCCTTCCAAGATTTTTTTAATGTAAATTTACTGACTAGACTCTTGTAAATAAAATGTTGCCATATAAAATTCTGAACTAAACATACAATTAAACCATATTTCCTATTTTTAAACCCTCAGCATTACATTCACAGTATAGTCAACTATTCAAAGTTGTTGCTGACCATAAAGTAGGATTATTTGGAAATGCTGAAAATCTGAAATGAAGCAGAAAAAGATGGAAACAGAGTTAACCTTTCAGTTTGATGAAATTTAAACATTTTCTGAAAGGATGCAGCTTTATTTTGCTATTTTATTTTGACAGGTCACTGAATCTGCCTAGTATTTAACTGTAAATATATTTCAGAAGAGTGAGTGGACTGGGATCACTGAGTCAGGACTTCCATTTTGCCTGTGGGCAGGTCATGAGAACTCAATGGCTTTATTCCACCCAGCTGCAACTTGATCTGATTTTAGTGATATCATGTTGGCAAAACTATGACATCTGCCACTGCTGTCCATGCATGGGAGGAGAGGAAAGAGACACTAGAATAGCTAGATTCAGAACATACTCGTGTGTTTCTTCATTAAAGAAGTTTATACTGTTTTATAACTTTGATGTATCGTACAAATAAAATATTTCCAATTCTATACTGGCGGCACAACTAGAATTGCAGCCTCATAGCTCCAGTGGTATTGGATTGTTTTATTCTTGTCAGGTAGATGCAGTGAAACACTTAGTTTGTGTGCTATGCAATCAAATTATACAACACCTAAGTATAATCAAGCCATACAGAAGTATAACACCTAGTGCAAAGAGAAAAACACAGTGCAGAATATAATGGGGAGACTACCCAAGTACAGAATATAGTGGGAGGCCGACGAGAGTGCGGAATAAAATCAGCGTTATAGCTACAGAACAAGTGTAGTTAAATAAGTGCAAGTTCCACAATGACGTAAATTGCAAGATTGGCACTACACTCGTTGTTTATGAGAATTCAGTAGTTTATTTTATTGTCACATGTACAAGGTACAGTGAAAAGCTTTTTTGTTGCTTGCTATCGAATCTGCTGACAGTGGGGAAGCTGTTCCTGAATTTGCTGGTATACACTTTCAAGCTTCTGTATATTCTAATCAATGGGGGGGGGGGGGAAGAGGGAATGACCTGGGAGCAAATGGTCCTTGATTACGTTGGCTGCTTACCCGAGGTCGAGGTGTAGATGGAGTCAATGGAGGGGAGGCTAGTTTGTGTGATGGACTGGACTACATCTACAACTCTCTGCAGTTCCTTGCGGTCTTGAGCAGAGAGGTCGACAAACCAAGTTGTGATGTTTCCTGTTAGGATGCTTTCTACAGTGCATCAGTGGACGTTGGTAAGAGTTGTTGGATATGCCAAACTTCTTGTCTTCTGAGGAAGTAGAGGCATTAGTGTGCTGTCTTGGTCATAGCTTAAATGGGGTTGGTTCAGGAAAAATTGTTGATGATATTAATGCCCAGAAACTTGAAGCCCACAACCATCTCCACTTCGGCATTATTGATGCTGACTGGAGCATGTACACCATGTTCAATCCCTGAAGTCCTTGCTGACATTGAGGGAGAGGCTGTTCATTTATGTGCTGTAGTTGGGTGGAGTATGTAAATACTTCCCTGTGACTGCAAGGGTTTCTCCCAGCTGCTCTGGTTTCCACTCGTATGCCAAAGACGAATGGATTTGTGGGTTAATTGGTCACTGTAAATTGACGAAGGCTAAGTAGTAGAATCTGGGTGGAATTGATTAAAACGCCAGGAGAATAAAATGAGATTAGTGTAAACAGGCGCTTGGGGTGCAGCAAAGATCTGGTGGGCCAGAGGGTCCATTTCTTTGCTATCCAACTCTATGATTGTAAATCCACCTCATTATAAAAATACTAGTTCAACGAAAACAATACACACATCAAGTTATGATTTAGAACAGGCAAGACCTTACATTCTGCCTAAACCAGGTGTGAATTCTCTGAGATCAGATATTTGGAAATTTGATGCAGCTGTTAAATATGTTTTCATTGAATTGATGTGTTCTTGAAATGTGACTTGAAAAGGTAATGACAGAAGATTGAATGTAAGACAGTCTAGCTTTGAAGGGAAAGCTGTTCTATCATCATAGCAATTGCTGAGTACTTTTATATGTAAGGAAAGTTCCCCTCTCAATGTAACTCTATTATATGGCCTCACTGGTCTTTGGAAAAATGAGAGGTAATTCTGAAGCAATTAAGGTTTTGAGGATTAAGAAATACCCATTTAAGGGCGAGATGTTGAAGAATTAACTTCCCACAGAGGAGTGTGAAACCTTGGAATTCTCTGACCCAGAGAGCTGTGGAAATTGAGTCATTACTTGTTTTTAATGTCGAGATAGATAGATTGTTGATCCACAGGGGAATCAAAAATTATGGGGAACAGGCAGAAAATGTAATTTGGGCTATGAACAGAACAATGTTGTTCCTTTGAATGGTGGAGAGTGCTTGGACACTGCAGGCCCAACATCCATTGATGTGCACAAATAGGATCACGGTGTTGCTAACATTTTAAATGCCACCTGATCAAGGAACTACTTTACATAGATCCTTCACTTAATTTCATTCACTGTAGCCAAATTTGCTGATAAAAGATTGGTAAAGGGAAAGATCTGGGGCTGGAAGACAGAGCAGTTGGCAACATTATTTAGTAGATTTGGAGTCATACACGATAGAACAGGCCCTTCGGCCCAACTTGCCCATGCTGAGCAAAATGCCGCATCTACACTATTGCCATCTGCCTGCGTTTGATCCATATCTCCCTAAAGCTTTCCTATCAATGTACCTGCACTAATGTATTTTAAATGCTGTTATAGTACTTACATCAACTTCCTTCTCAGGCAGCTTGTTTCATATACCCACCACTTGCTGTGTGAAAAAGTTGCCCTTCAGGTTCCTACTAAATCTTTCCCCTCTCACCCTAAAGCTATGTCCTCTGGTTTTTTATTCCCCTACACTGGATAAAAGAATGTGCATTCACCCAATCTATTCCCCGCGTGATCTTATACACCTCTGTAAGATTACTCCCCAGCGTCCTGTGCGCCAAGGAATAAATTCCTAGTCTGCCCAAACTCTCCCTATAGCTCAGGCCCTCAAGTTCTTGCTACATGTTCGTAAATCTTCTCTGCACACTTTCCAGCTTAACAACATACTTCTTATAACTGGCTGATCAAAACTGAACCCAATACTCCCCCCCCCCCTCCCCCATCCTAGTTGTCCTACTAGTTTCACTGTTCACATCCTTGTTTCTCTTCGTTATCACCTCTTCCCCAGCCAACAATGGGCCATTATTGGCTCCACCCTTCCTTGGTCATCCGCTTTGTTCTGGCCTTTTCTTACCTCTAGTTTCCCACCCCAATACATTCAGTCTGAAGAAAGGTCCTAACCTAAAATGTCACCCATCCTTTTTCTCCAGAGATGCTGCCTTACCCGCTGAGATACTCCAGCACTTTGTTTCTATCTACAACACTCCAAATGCAGCCTCACCTACGTCTTGTACAACTGTAACTTAACAGAAAGCTCTCACCACATTGCCAAGTCTGGTATTCCTGATGTTTAAATCTTGATAATGAGGTATCTGTTGTCTGCTCAACAGTGAGGCATCAGAATCATCCAAGAGCACAAGATGAAAGAGTGGACAACAAGGTCCCCCAATTCTGCTCCATTCTTCAATAAGATCACAGCTGCTCTCATCTCAGCACCAACTGCACTTTCCAGACTGGTTTCCAAAACCCTAATTTCCCCATTACACCTAAAGAATGCCCCAACTGACACAGTCTCCATGAGAGCTCAGGGTGGGGGAATTCCAAACATTCACAACCCTCTGAGAGATGACTTTCTTCATCATTTCAGTCATAAGCAGATGACTCCTGATCTTATCCTGCCCCTGGTTCTAGACCATCCAACTAGAAGAAACACCTCAGAATGTTTAATGTTTCAAGAAGGCCAATTAAGTCCTTAACATGCACATACTTTCAATCAGAGATCATTTAGTTAAACTGCGAGTCATCTTTGACTCATGTCTTAGCACTGAGGCATAGACAGTAAAAGAAGGAACCTGAGTGCAGTCCAGACACTCCCCGACTTACATAAGAGTGATGTCCCACAGACACTTGCATAAGTTGGATGTTACATGAGTCAGAAACGGAAGTGCTACTGAGCATTAGTAAATTTACTATTCGATGTGGAGACCACGTGGGAGCTCCGTCACTGAGATCAAATGGGAGATCGGACGTGGAGACCAAGTGGGAGCTCCGACATGGAGACCAGGTGGGAGATCTGACGTGGAGACAACGGGGGAGCTCCGACACAGAGACCAAGTGGGAGCTCCGACGTGGAGACCAAGTGGGAGCTCCGACATGGAGACCAGGTGGGAGCTCTGACGTGGAGACAACGGGGGAGCTCCGACACAGAGACCAAGTGGGAGCTCCGACACGCAGACCAAGTGGGAGCTCCGACACGTAGACCAAGTGGGAGCTCCGACGTGGAGTCCAAGTGGGTGTTCTGAACAGGAGACCATGTGGGAACTTCGACGTGGAGACAATGGGGGAGCTCCAAATCAGGGACCATGTGGGCATCAGTGGGCTTAAAGAATTGCATACCTAAGTGCGAGCTTATGTTAGTCACCTTTTATAAAAGTTGGGGAATGCCTGTATAGACATGCACAGAAATAAATTATCTGAACTGGCTCCATTTCATTCATCAATATGGCACAAAAATTCAATTTGGTATTCCTGCACACGATGTGCATCATCTCTTCGATTCATAAATTTTTCTGGCGTTGAACAGAAAAGAGCAACAGCATCAAATGTCAACATTGGTATTCTGATCATTGAATATAACTGACTGCAGTTCTTTCCCACCAATTTTGATGTTGTCTGCTCACTTACTGACCTACCCATTTATATTTATGTCCAAATGCTGAGGTAACTCAGCGGGTCAGGCAACATGAGATGTTCCCTAGGAAAAAAACTGCAGATGCTGGTTTAAATCGAAGGTAGACACAAAATGCTGGAGTAACTCAGCGGGTCAGGAAGCATTTCGGGAGCGAAGGAATGGGTGACGTTTTGGGTTGAGACCCTTCTTCAGTCTGAAGAAGGGTCTCGCCCTAAAACGTCACCCATTCCTTCTCCCGAGATGTTGCCTGACTCGCTGAGTTACTCCAGCATTTTGTGTCTACCTATGAGATGTCGCCTAACCCGATGAGTTACTCTAGTGCTTTGCATCTTTTATTTTGTTATCCAGCATCTGCAATTCCGTAAGTCACTATACTTACATCCAAGCCATTTATATATATTACAAACAGCAGAGATCCCAGCACAGATCTCACGGAATACCACTGGTCACAGACTACAGTCTGAATAACGCCCTTCCACCACTAATGACTTGTCTCAGATGGTTTTGTACTAGAAATTCTAAAACCTGTTTGAGAATTTGGAATGGATATTGAATTTGTCTTGCTTGGGGACAAAAATGCAGTAAGTGCAATAATCTGGAAGAGTTAGGAACAGCAAAACGCAGGTACTTTTCTTCAGGAAGGAAACAAAGAAGCATTGAGCTCATAAATGAAAAACAGACCTTGGCTCCGGCAGCAACAGACGTAGCAATAGGGAAACAAACTAAAAATAGCTCTACCTCACTCAGTTGTAACATCTAAGCCTGCGTTAGTTCTGCAAGTTGACACATAGAAAATAGGTGCAGGAGAAGGCCATTCGGGCCTTCGAGCCTGCACAGCCATTCAATATGATCATGGCTGATCATCCAACTCAGTATCCCGTACCTGCCTTCTCTCCATACCCCCTGATCCCTTTAGCCACAAGGGCCACATCTAACTCCGTCTTAAATATAGCCAATGAACTGGCCTCAACTACCTTCTGTGGCAGAGAATTCCACAGATTCACCACTCTCTGTGTGAAAAAAAACATTCTCATCTCGGTCCTAAAAGACTTCCCCCTTATCCTTAAACTGTGACCCCTTGTTCTGGACTTCCCCAACATGCACTACTTTACAAAACCCAAGTCAAGTTTAAAATTTTTCTTCAGTTTTAGCACTGTTTGTGAACATCTTTCTGGCATTCGGCTCTGCAACCACACTGATTCACTCAAGCCCTTGTAAAAATACACTAACATGAGTTAATCTTTCTAAAGCTATTAAGAACCGAAGAAATGGTATTTTGAACGACTTGTGTTCTTTCAATTATGATTAACTGCCATCTATTCCTTAGAAAATAGGTTATTCATTGTATTAGACACCCAACTATGAAAGGTTACAGCTACCAGACAGCATTGCTCATAAATAATCAGTGTGGGAATAGGGGAGGATAATGTAGCTGTTGCAATGTTACCATGAGAAAGATTGGCTATGATATTATTTGCACAATTTTTCCTTTTAGGATATTTTCCTTAACTCACTGCAGTGCTAAAAAGAGGATATTGTCGTTTCTTCGAACAATAAAATCTGAACTTACTAAACATTAGTACCGATTATGTATCTAGATTTCAGTTCTTAAAATGAAACCTTGTTAGGACAACTTCAGTGAAGCCTACTTAGAAGAACATCTTGACCTTTATGGAGTAGGTCATTCTACTCTGCTGAATACTGTTTCAATTTCAATGACTGCACAAACATGAAGCTCTGCCAAGAGTTCTGAGCCGTGTGGTGGGCCCACATCTCTAAAGCCGCACTCTGTTCTCCAGCTGCACTGTAACAGGCCGTAGATTATGAAATAAAAGTTCCAAAGCGCTTTAAATCATTAAAATAAAACCGCTTCACAATGAGCCAAGATCCTTTGGAAAGTTTTAAAGCACCACCCCTATAGGATCCAGCAAAGTCCACAGCGAGGGAGGCAAGGTGAAATCCAAACCTCTGACCCTAACAAGGGTCAATTGACGTTGTGAATAGTGAGATTAATAGATGGTTGTCAGGGTAGGTCAGAAGGGAGCATGAATCCTCACAAAGCAAATGGAATATAAATACTGATCAGCCACAATGCAGGGGGATACTGATAAAGGTCCAATGGTGAATGGCCTATTCCTCTTCTTACATTCTAAATGGTTATGTGCGTATCATTATTGACAATTCAATGCTTTAAAATGTCACCATCAACTACAATACTCGGTAAGTGATATGTTTTGGAGTGAACTTATGAGATATGGTGCTCCCATTCCCTGCAATTTAAAGGAAATGCACAATGCAGTTTTAAATCATGGCATCTAGAATTCCCAATCCTACGCTTCCTTCAGTTATCTGTCTCAAGCAGCATGGCTGTCAAATCAAAGAGTATTGAAATACTTGTTTATGCCAATTAAGATGCCCTATCTAATCAGTCGCATTTGCCTGCATTTGTCTCGCATCCTTTTAAAACTTCCCTATCCATGTTCCTGTGCAAATATCTTTTAAATGCTGTTATTGTACCTTCCACAACTACTTCCTCTGGCAGCTCATTCCATATACCTACCATCTTCTGGGGAAATAAAATGGTTGAACTGTTTTTTTTCTCAGCTCCACCCAAATAGCCTTACTGGACAATCCTTCAGTAATATCATCCTGCTCTGATGTTCTCCTCAAGCAGTATGTCATCTGCCCCTCTTCTTTCACCCCCATATCTATTCTCACTTGAAGCACCTGTACCCTGGAATATTGAGCTGCCAGATCTTAGCAAGGTTTCAGTTATGACATAAACGTCCCACTCGCTCATATCTATCCATACCCCGAGGTCATCCGCCTTTCCTGTCAAACCTCTTGCATTGAAATAAATACAATTTAATCCTACTGTCTTTCCTTGCTCCCTGCTTGCTGCTGCCTATCCTGCAGCAAACAACAAGGGAGCACACAAAGTGCTGGAGTAACTCAGCAGGTTAGGCAGCATCTCTGGAAAACATGGATAGGTTACTCTTTGGGTTGGGGCCCTTCTTCAGACTGAAGGGGGATGGAGGGGGCCAGGGGAGAATGAAAGTTGGGAGAGAGGAGTGGCAGGACGAAGTGCGGTAGGTAATAGGTGAACACAGGCAAGGGGGGGAAGGGGGGGAGGTTAATAGGGCAGATGGTTAGAGAGAGGATCTCACAGAACTCCTGTCAGAGAGAGGAATTGGAGCTGTCAAAATATAGAAACAAGGAATTGCAGATGCCAGTTTACAAAAGAGAACACAAAGTGCTGGAGGAACTCAGTGGATCAGGCAGCATCTCTGGAGAACATGGGTAAGTGAGGTTTCCAGTCAGCACCCTTCTATGGATTGATGTGTTGGGGGGACAGGGAGGAATAAATTCAGACTGATGCAATTGAGATGTTTATTTCTTGCCATATGAAGACTAATATAAATTTTAACCTAACCTGCTGTGACTGCCATAAATAGCTCCTTCAAAAATAAACAATGTGTGGTCACACTAAACCCCACTGATATGAGTTAAATATCAAATGACTACAGAACCAAACTCTACTGAGAAACATCCTACCGAGCCTTCTAAATATAGTAAAGCTGCCAGAAATATAGCCAGTATAAACAAGAGTAAAAGTCCAAAGGTGTAAAACATTTGTCACAAATGATTCTCGTTAATATTGCTTCAATTTCTTGTTTGGTATTTGACCTTTTATGGATATCTTAGGAAGGCTTTCAAAAAACAAAACTATACATTCGGTGTACATAATCCTCAAACATATTTGTTTAAACCAAAACAATGAAGATGTGTGATTTTTGAAGGTTTTGCTTCCTTGAAGCGTGATTTACATTGGGGAAACAGCTGCACCAGTGCTGCAATCTCAAATCATCTGAAATGAGTCTCAGCACTTAATCATGCCAATTTATCTTATTCATTCATGGGATGTGGTGTTAGAATGTTTTGGGATGGTTAGCATTTATTTCCTGTCCATAATTGTACCCGAGTCAAGTGGCTTGATTAGCCTGCCAGAGGATATTGAAAGACTCAACTAGATTACTGTGGGTCTAACCAGGCTGAATAAGGATGGCAGATATCATTCCCTGGCAGATATTAGAGATCCACATTGGTTTTTACAGCAATTACTGATAACCAGCTTTATTATTGGACTTAATTACTTCAATTTGAACTTTTATCTCCAGATTAATATTGCAAGTTCATAACACATAGAAGCAGAATTAGGACATTCAGCCCATCAAGTCTGCTCTGGCATTCGATCATGGTTGATTTATTTTTCCCTCTCAACCCCATTCTCCAGTCTTCTGCCATAACCTTTGGCACTTTTACTAATGGCAAACCTATCAATGTCTGCTTTAAAAATACCTATTGACTTGGCCTCCACAGCCATCTGTGGCAATGAATTCCACAGATTCACCACCCTCTGGCAAAGGAATTCCTCCTCATCTCCATTCTAAAGGTACATCCTTTTATTCTGAAGCTGTGCCCTCTGGTCCTAAACTCTCCCATTACTGGAAACATCTTCTCCACATCCACTCTATCTATGTCAGGTCTCTGGATCATGAACTAATAACGTCCATTGTGCACTGAATCTCCACAGATGCATTTTCGAGCATCCTACATCTCGTCAGCATGTTTTTCCCTCTGTCTGATGGCACCAAAATCATTCATTGTATTCAACACAACACAACTCTTCGAAGGATCACTCTCTACCACCAGAACGAAGCTCTGCGAGGGATCAAAATCTGAAACTATTATGGAGAAAGAGCTTAGTAAACAATGCAAATTACTTCTATTAAAGGAGTTTGTACAAATTCTTTGTTTTAAATTGGGATCAGGAATATGCAATCCTTTAAATGAAGGAAATTCTTTCATGCCTGACAACTGAATTCAAAGGTATCAATGATTGCTTAAATAAAGTTCCTCGCTGGCAACAGTAAAGATCTAACAGGAAATAAGACTTGTTTTTAGAATCACAAATTAATTTACCTAACTCTATGTCAGCATGATAATTCTAACCACAATTTGCACCTAAATTGCTAACATACTTGAAGTGATTACGATAAAGGAAGTGTTTCTGAGGTTGTTAAAAATATTATCTAAATTAGTGTATGAAAAAATGTTATTCTGTACTCAAGTAGTCTGCATTTGAATTTGGACCAATCGATGTAATTCAAAAAAATATCAATCCTTCAACAAAATGTTTCTCCTCTGAAAAGGACAACTACAATATAGAGAGCATCCTTCACCTTTCTTGTGACATTCATGTTTATGGTCTAAACGATATTGTCAATTCAACAAAAAGAGAGAAAATTATTTTTGTCACAATAAAAAAACATTTCTATTTAGAAAGCAACAAAGGCCAATCAGGTATTTAAATGACCAAAGGAATCGAAGATACATGCAAAATGCTGGAGTAACTCAGCAGGACAGGCAGCATCCCTGGAGAAAGGGAATAGGTGACGTTTCGGGTTGAGACCCTTCTTCAGACAAAGTTAGTATTTAAAGTTAGTAAATCATTGTTCTAAACCTAAAATAAACACATATTAATTAGGCAAAAACCAAACAAAAACATAATTAGTGTGGATATTGCTTACTCTGCAGTGAATAACGACCACATGAAGTGGGTCATTGTTTAGCCATGTCTCCATTGCTTTGCATATGGTACACATCTTATCCAGAGGTGGCGCATGGAGGTCTGGCCAACCTACATCCATCACCTGAAACAGAAGAAGAGTTTTCATTTTAGGGACAACAGCAAACCTCTGGTATAGCTATGAATGAATGAATGAATTAATAAGTTTATTGGCCAAGTATGTGCATATACAAGGAATGTGCCATGGTGCTCCGCCATGGATATACTAGCATCACATGTAATGATTCAGAAATGTTAAACCTGCTATTTTGGACAATATGCAGAAAAGTAAGTTTACCAGATTGTATTATTGTGATTCTGGATTAAATAAATGTAGATTTGCCAGTGATTAAATCAGTAAATCATAAAATAAAACAAGGTTTTCTTCCCTCATTTTCTCAATCACAGCTACATTCAAAGCAATGGATAGCAGATTATTAAAACTCATGGCTGTGCTTGTTAGGACAAAGGTAAGTGAATTGCTCAACTTAAAATTGAAAAAAAAATGACCATGAATTCCCAATGAAAGTAATGGAAATTCCTGAAACATGTGTTTTTAACCAACTTGATCACCCATTGAAAAATAACGGAAATTTCTGAAATTCCTGAAAGGAAAAGGGTAAAAGTCAATGGAACAAGGGGACTATTAAATTCGTGATGAAAGGTTGATGAAGTTGGGTTGTAACTCACAGGAAAAGAGGAAAGAAAGAGAGGAGACTGATATAAAACATAAAGAATCGGCAAATTTATGCAGCAAAATTCTCACAGGAATGAAGGGTTAAAAAAATTTGGGGCATCATTAACAAAAGAAAGTTTGCCACAAATAAGGAATTCATGCACAGTTATTTCACACTAGGGCTAGCCAACATCTGGAATGTGTTACCATGAAAGATCATTAAAGCAAATAGAATAAATGATAACAAGATGTGTTTGGGGAGAAAGAAAGAAACAGAATGACATGTGAGGAAACAGGAATGGGAAGTTGAGGTCAATCAAAATATACGGGCATTCCTGGAATTTGAAACCTTTTGTGGCTCCTAGGTTTCTTGTACTCTTATGACGACATGGTATTCACTCTTCATGTGTTATCATTTATCATTTCTTCCAACGGTGAGAGTGAAGCTAGTAAACTGACTTTATCCGTGACTAAATTCATATTCGCCATCAATCACAACCAAAATAATTACCGCAGGTGAGACTGATTTTTCAGAAGATGTCATCTGCTGATCCATGTCAAACCTTTCCAAATTTCTCAAAACTGCATGGTTTAAAACTTAATGAAAAAAATGCTGGATTCAGAGTTGAAGTGATACCTTGCACACGTAGCTTTTCACCTATCTTGGAAAACATCAATACCATCGACTCGCAACACCCTTTACTGTTTACGGGGACCTTAGAGGATGGAGGCCGCCATGCAAAACCTGCTGTTCCCAAATATCCTCTGCAGTCTAACTGGGCATCAGGGATACAAAAGATAGATGTACTTATGCATATGCCCATAAAATGAGGGGAATTGGGAAAATACGATCCATGTACATTATGATAGAATGTTAAGCTTCCAATTTGCTATTCACATTCTAAAACCTGCACGTTGCTTTACAGGCACAGTCCACCATGATTTATATTGTAGGCACAAGGAACTGCAGAAGAACTTACAAAAAAAGGACACAAGGTGCTGGATTAACTCAGCTGTTAGGCAGCATCTCTGGAGAACACGGATAAATTACATTTTAGATTATGACCCTTCATCAGACGATTTGATTTACATTGTGACACGGCTCAGCTAACAACATGATCCCAAGTGGCAATAAGGAACCCTTATAATGGCGACCATCATGTTATGGAGGGGGTTGCATTCCTAGAAAATAGTCTGTATCACAATTTTATTTAACACAAAGCTGCATCATCTGCGCCCGTGTGCAGAAACGAGAGTTGAAAAACATAATAAAATGTTGTGCTGATTTATTTCCTTTTTATCACATAAATTTCATGAGGGCGAATTTTATTCCGTATCTCAAATTTTTGAGCAGTGATTTGTCCATTGTGTAGGACTGAATTTTCATCGGATGGTTTTGTGATAAGAATCTTTGGCACATTTTTTTTTAAACCATGTGCCTAGCAGCAAATTAATCATAATGTGAAGAATTTAGGAAGGTGTCCAAAATTGAACAAGTCCTCTCCGAAGTGTGAAGTATAGTTAGCATCCGGTAACAAGCCCTCAAGCTGAAAAATCATTCATTGTTCAAAATCAAATATAAAAAACACAATTTATCAACCTGTGGTACATCTGTTGAAACTGATGACATCTGAAAAAGAGCTTTTCAACCATCATGACAAGCGATCGAGTCTAAAGCCCTCTGGAATTAATTTGCATGAGATTTAAAACACAATTCATTCCTCAAAAAATCAACAGGAGCAAAATGGGAGTGAAAGATTGGTATCCCTTTTCCATGATTTTGCAACCCATTATGAACAGGGCATAGGAAAAGTAGCCTTTCAAAATTTTAATTAATTGTGCAAAAACAAGCAATCATTATTGCCCATTTTAATATCAAGACGGGCTAAACATCTCCTAATCAATGACGACCATGTATTTATTAAACATTTTATGATGGGCGACACAATTTTCTTTACTGATGTTATTTTCATACTTGTTTGGGAAAGAACTGCAGATACTGGTTTAAATAGAAGGTAGACACAAAAAGCTGGAGTAACTCAGCGGGACAGGCAGCATCTTTGAAGAGAAGGAATGGAGGAGCCAGCGCTGCCGTCGCAGCTGCGGCTTGCCTGCAGTCCGTCTGTCTTTTGTGTTTTTTGTTGTTTTTGTCTGAATTGTAGTTTTAATATGGTGTAGGGTTTGTATGTTATGTGTGTGGGGGGGGGTGGGAGGGAACGGGAACTGTAAAATTCTCTCTCCCGAACGGAGACGCGACCTTTGTTTCTGTGTCGTGTCTCCATTCCCGTTGCGGCCTACCAGCGGCCATGCACCTGGGACCACCTGGGGCTCTGGTTCGCAGAGCCCGTGGCCCGGACTCACCACCTGCGGCGCTGGCTGCCTTCGGATGCTGCGGGGACGGCTGCGACTCGTCTCCGGAGGCTCCGGCGCGGGCCGCGTGGACGTCGGAAGCCCGCAGGCCCCTGGATGGGGGCCGACATCGGGAGCTCCGGCAGCGGCAGAGTGTTCGCCCGTCCCGAATCGCGGGGCTTGGGTCGGACCGCCGCGGACCTTTCACCGTCCGGCGCGGCCTGGAATAGGCCGCGGGATTTTCACCGCCCAGCGGGGGCTTTAATGTCGGGAGCCCCGACCGCCCCGACGTGGCAACTCCAACAGCCTGACCGCGGGACAAGACGGCAGGGGAAGAGAGAAAGACCTTCCATCACAGTGAGGAGGGGACTGGAGGAGACTCACTGTGATGGATGTTTCTTTTTGTTTGGTGTTAGTTTGTGATTGTATGTGTTATTGCATTTTTATTGATTATTCTTATTGGTCTTATTATTCAACTGCGGGTAATGTTTCATTTCACTACACATTTATGTGTATGTGACAAATAAACGACTATTGACGATTGGGGACTATTGATTGATGGGTGATGTTCCGGGTCGAGACCCTTCTTCAGACTTCTTCAAACTTCAGGTCTGAATAAGGGGTCTCGACCCAAATCGTCACTCATTCCTTCTCTCCAGAAGTGCTGCCTGTCCTGCTGAGTTACTCCAGCTTTTTGTGTCTACCTTTTATTTTCATACTTATTATCCAGAACCATTTGGGTTATTCACAATGTACTTCACTCCCAGTTGGTGCCCCTAACTCAGGAAGAATATTTAGTAGGCTTTACTAAAGGAAAGCCTCAATGCTGAACTTGAGTTAGCGCGAATGCCCATGCCATGTATTTTTCTTTTGCAAAATTGTCCAAGTGATGAGAATAGCTGCAGATGGAAACCTCGGCAGATGAAATGCAAGGGGGAATAATCAGAAATACAGAGGGAAACAAAACAATGTAATTTTTTACAAAAAGCAGCAAAATGTAAAAGATACCTTGGAGTTCAGTTTGGACAGGTCATACCTCCTTTCAGAAAGATTAAACACCTGTAAAAAAGAAAATTAATTAATTGAATAATGAAGGGAAATAAAGAGCACGTAAACCATACTGTCTAAGGGCTCAGATGTGAAGAGTATAAAACAATGTGGTAATTTGGCAGAAAGATCAACAGCAACATTCATCAATCCCGTTTACTCTGAAAACCATTACCTTTTTTGCATCTTACGTTAAAAAAAATTCTAAATCTAATGATTGTACTGTTCACAACCTTGAAACCTCTGGTTTAACTTTCAGTATTATTTTTACCAGAAGTAACGAACACTGGCAGATTATCTGACTGCTTTTGAATTCTCAAACAGTTTCAACCTTTTCTTTCCAATAACCTCCCATACAACATCTATTTGTTCTGCTAAGTGAGATGGGTAAAAAACAGGACAGAAGTCCAAAGTTCACTGTGACCCAATTCCATCTTTCAAATTCATTATTTAGAGTACGCTCTCAGCAGGATTCTCAACTAACAGTTTACCATGAGAAAAAAACTAATTTTTCCCTTCTCAAACACATTCCCTTTCTCACCCAACTGCAACTTGTTTGCTGTTAGGCTCTGCCATGAAAATCCAAACATTCCTGCAGTTTCTAAGCTATTTCTGCTCCCTTATATTCAAGATGAGGAAATACAGACAGATTATTCCGTTTTTCAGATAACAATTCTGTCTCTTCCATTTAAAGCTTCTCTCGACTGCTATTCTTCTTATTTTATCCATTCACTCAACCTTTTGCTCTCCACTGACATTCAGGAACATGCCCTTTGGCCCACAATATTTGGGCCAAACTAGATGCCAAGTTAAATTGGTCTCATATGCCTGTACATGATCCATATCCCTCTAATCCATGTACTTCCATGTGCCTATCTCAAAGCCTCTTAAATGCCACTATCGTGTCAACCTCCACCACCACCCCTGGCAATGTGTTCTAGGCCTACACCATTCTCTGTGTAAAAAAACTTGCCCACACGTCTCCATTAAACTTTCCCCCTCTCACATCATAGCTATGCCCTCTTGTCTTGGACATATCCACCGTGGGAAAAAGATTCTGACATCTATATTCTAAGACTCTCCTTTGTTATCTTGTTTATGACTGAACTTCAGCCAAAACGGTACACGGTAGCGCGGCAATTTTAGGCCCACCTTACTCACCGCCGTCACTTTAATGGTAAAAATGGTAGTTCTATTGAAATTGGTGTTATATTTTTAAAGTTATTCACGTTTTAAAGGTTTTAAAAACCAGCGCATGCGCAGTTGGGGGCTGCTTGAGGGAGGGAGGCAGGGGGGAGGAAGGGAGGGGGGAGGAGGGTGGATAAGGGGGGTTGAGGGGGAAGGGGAAGTGGAGGGGGAGGGGAGGGGGTAGGCGAGAGTGCTGCACCAATGCAGGAGAGGTTTGGGCCCAACGGGTCCACTTGGTCTAGTAAGTTCTAAAATTCAGAAAGTTTAGGTCCGGTCTGATTAGTCTAACCCTGTGAGATAGCACCTTCATACCTGATATCAATCTAGTGAACCTTTACTGCATTATCTCCAAGTCAAATACCGGGTTTCTTAAAAAGAGATAAAAACCATTAAACGGCCTGGAAGCCCAAGGGCATTCGAAGCCTATATAAAGGGAACAGCTTGCTATTTAGGGTGATTACGCCCTGCACAGCAAAGAGCCTTGCTGACCACTGGGAGCTGGCTTTGGTCAAGGAGCAGCAACTGGAAGTTCCACCCCCAGTGTGCACCCAGGCGGCAGGGGAGCAACAAGTGAGGGCAGCTTGCCACTGCTTGGAAATACCCGGCCACTGTGGTTTCCTGAAGCTGTTATTTTCATGACATACAGGGGCTATTATTAATTTTTAAGACCTTTAATAATTCATAGCTGTGAAATCTTTGAGTCTGAACAAGCCAGCAAAATGCATAGATCCAAACATTGTATACTTTAATTTGGATTTCAGCTAAAGATGCAAGGCTTATTTTTGACATCTGCATTCAATTAGTGCCCTTTTTGAAATCTGTCTCTCTAAACAGGATGCCAATTATAGAAGGAATAAGCAGCACTGGATTTGCTTGGGAGAACACTGGGTCCACTGTGCTAATCATGGGATTTTAGACCTTGTTAATTTTCTAAATAAAATTGAACTGATTCAATAACCTTGCTACTATTTTTCTAGTAATAATATATGATGAAATGGACATTACCCAAATATATAAATGCCCCATGGATGCGATCACAATAAAATACTTTCAAATCATAAATGGATAGACTTGCTAATGTTAGCTGGAAATACTTTATTGTAATAACTCATGTTTATTACCGTAACCGTGTGCAAGGTTTCAATATTCAATGAAATAATTTATAATTTTGAACTTAATTTTTAAACTGATGTTTATATAATCCCAAACTGTCTGATGGGTGATCTCAAACATTTACAGATATTTTAAATATTTACATTAGAATTGTGACAAATTATGGTGTCATTACGTATGTGTTACCCAGACTATCCTGCAGCGGTTCAGTTTCATCTTTGCTAACGATGTATATCAAAGTTTGGAACCATTAGGCCATGAAGTTATGGAAGTCTACCATACATAGTACAGACATCAGTTAGCTGACTGCACACCAAAGTCATCCCTAAAATGAATATTTATCCTAAAATGATTTGGGGGGCTCAACAAATGCCCAAACGGATATAGTCTGATCTGGTGTGTCACTAATCCTGACAATGTATAGCTCGTATTCAATTTCTAATTTGTGCCATGTTTATTATTCTGCCTCATGTTAAGATTTGAAGCATTGCATTTTGCATGGATTTCTCCTGGACTAGGGAGAGGAGAAAGGTCAGCCAGTCTATCTTTGTAAAAGTGGCTCATTTGATGATACGAAAGGTAAGCATGAACTGGAACCCCATTATTTAGAAGATAGAACTGGACAGCACAGGAACATTTGCCCCACAATATTTGTGATGAACATGATGCCAAGTAAAACTAATCTCATCTGCCTTTACATGGCCCATATCTCTCCATTCCCTGCACTTCCGTGTGCCCATCTAAAAGCCTCTTAAACGTCACTATCATATTTGCCTCCACCATCACCCCTAACAATGCGTTTAAAAAAAACTTGTTCAGCAAATCTCCATTAAACTTTCCCCTTCTCACCTTATATCTCTGCCTTCTAGTGTTGGACATTTCCTCTCTGGGAAAAAGGTTCTGACTGTCTATGCTATCTACGCCTCTCATAATTTTATATACTTCTATCGTCTCCCCTCAACCTCTGATGTTCCAGAGAAGATAACCCCGTCTCTCCAACCTCTCCCTGCAGCCGAAACCCTTTAATCCAGGAAGTATTCTGGTAAACCTCCCCTGCAGCCTCTCCAAAGCCTCCACATCTTTCCTGCAATGAGGAGACCAGAACTGCATGCAATACTCCAAATTTAAGGAAGGAGAAAAAGAGAAAATATGAAACCATACACTACTTAGCATGGAAAATCTTAAGGAAATCTCAACACAAAATTGAGAAATTAATAAGAGCATTTCAGAGAGCCAATAGTCATAATATGAAAATTATGTTTTTGGAGCAACTATTTTACAGAAAACCAGTATAAACAGCAGCAGTGTAAATTATTTTGAGGATGCATGATAACCATATTACAAAAATAGAAAGCGGCTTAAAACTCTTAAAGAAGGACAGGGGGAATCTGGACTAGGGTGCAAACGCAGCCATGAGTGAAGCAGCTGATGTAATGGATTTGGTCTTTCAGAAGAGCTTCAATAAGACACCATAAATGAGATGATTAAGCAAGATCTGAAAAAGATAAGACAACATAATCTCCCACATACAAAACCACATTGACTATCCCTAATCAATCTGTTTTTCCAAATGCATGTATATCTTATTGCTCAGAATTCTCTTCAGTAACTTTCCTACCAGATATTAGGATATCTGGTCTAATTCCCAAGTTTTCCTTTGCAACCCTTCTTGAATAGGGGCTAGCCACCTTCCAGTCTTCCAGCACCTCACCTGTGTCTAATGATTATTCATATGTCTCAGTCAGAACTCCTACAATTTCATCACTAGCTTCCTACAGTGTCCTCGGATATATATGATCAGGCCTAGGAGTTTTATCTGCCTTAGAATATACACCACCTCCTCACCTGTAACATGGACTGTCCTCAAGATATCTCCATTAACATTTCCAAGTTTCCTAGTTTTCATGCCTTTTTTCCACGGTAAAAACGAGGAGTAATACTCGTTGAGGACCTTGCCCGTCTCGTGTGGCTCCACACATGGATGACCACTTTTGTTTCTGAGGAGTCCCATTCTCTCTTTCGTTATCCTTTTCTCCTTAATATATACTCATAAAATCTCTTTTGGTTCTTCTTAATATTATCTGCCAGAGCTATCTCATGCCCCTTTTTGCCCTCCTGATTTTCTTCTTAAATATGCTCCCCAATCGCCAATACTCCTCCTTGAATACCATTGAACACAGCAACAGATACCAGCCATGCCCCTGTCTTCTTCCTGACCAATTTCTCTCTTTATCCAGGTTCCCTCACTCCTTCCTGCCCTGCCCTTCATTCTAACAGGAACATTCGGACCTTCAACTCTCACTATTGCATCCGATCTCCGGACCTCTGCTTGCCAGCAAACAACCTACTCATATCAAATTTTGAAAGCTCGACAAGGTCTTTTGCAAGACGACAGAATGGTCCTCCCATAAGCTAATGTGTAGTCCCAAACTCCTAATCTACTTCATTGCAAACCTTGGGCTTTCTTATTTCTGCACTTTCTCTGTAGCTGTAACGCTATAATGCTGTAACACTAAATTCTACACTCTGGTGCTTTTCACTTTGCAGTACCTGCTATACCTGTGTATGGCCGTACTCTTGGATAGCATAATGTGACTGTATAGCAGACAAACACGGTTTTTCACCGTATTTCGGTACTCGTGACAAATATAAACCAATCGCTACCACCATTCTCTACTTCCCAGCTGGAGAAATAGTGGGGAAAAGAAACTCCGGAGAGATACCTGGAAATCACAACAAGGCAAAAACCGCAATACAAAACCAAAAATGAGGAAGTCAGTGACAGCATTCCCCAAGATATGAGCAACACCACAGGAAGTGAACTAGTGCATTAAAATTCTAAAGCATTTTGCAGACTTTTCTATTTCCTGCTATCAAGGCTTAGTCATTTTATTTTTGACTCGTGCGTAACATTCTTCTCAATGGATAACATATTTCACCATGCTGTGGCGATATGACCTGCTATGAAAACATCCTTTTCAGGTGGTGCTTCTACTATCATTAGTACTTGTTCCTGAATCAGTCTCAACCTGCTTGATGACTATAATTAACATACCTTCCATATTCCCAAAAACAGAATTCATTTTGTAATTTGTATTTGAAGATCAGCGTTTAGTTTAGATTAGTTTAGAGATACAGCACGGAAACAGGGCCTTCGGCCCACCGAGTCCGCACCGACCAGCGATCTCCGCACATTAACACTTTCCTATACACACGAGAGAGAATTTACACATACACCAAGCCAATTAACCTACAAACCTTTAGGTCTTTGGAGTGTGGGAGGAAACCGAAATGCTCTGAGAAAACCCACGCGGTCACGGGGAGAACGTACAAACTCTGTACAGACAGCACCCGTAGCCGGGATCGAACACGGGTCTCCGGTGCCGCAAGCGCTGTAAGTCAGCAACTCTAACACTGTGGTCGCCCTGTTGTTCTATTGGTCTCAACATATTCAGCTTTCTTCACTCCACAACTTTCCTCACTAGCTGCACGTTTCTCCAATCCGTCCAATCTTCCCTGCTACCAAAAACCTTCAGCAAAAACTCATCAACGGCTTGACCTTGCTTTAACAACCACTCCATATTTTTTTTGTTCGGTCAAATACAAAAGACAAACAAATAATGGAGTACTCCAGGATCCTAGAACACCAAAAGGCAAAGGCAACATTCAGAGATGTGGGGAATTTCCCTGCCATTCTTGGGTTTGACTGGAACTATGTTGGTGGAAGATTAGCAGAACCCAGAAGGAAGTACAGGCAGGATTTCTGGTAATCTTTTCTTCTCAGTCACACTGAAGCATTTTGTCAACTCAACGCAAATTCTTGACTCTCACCAAATAATTGTCTCCATGTTTGGATTTCAGCATCCGTGTTACATCCTGTAGATTATGGAAGTAGGTTTCTTCTGAACAGCCAGCAGGAAAAGATACTGCGATGATGCGCTCCGTAATGTAAGTCAGATCAAGCTCATAACCTTCCTCCATTATGTGACCTGATTCCACACTCCTGCACACAGAAAGACAAAGAATGAAAGTTTAAAAACAAATTAAAATCTATTTAATCTCCGACTTCAATGCAAGGTATTTAGTGAACCAAAAGAGGGAGAAAAGTGAACTGGCTTTATATATTAACTAGACCAAGTGGACCCGTTGGGTCCAAACCTCTCCTGCATTGGTGCAGCACTCTCTCTCCCCCTCCCATCCCCATTCCCCCCCACCCTCCCCCTCCCCTCCCCCTCCCCTCCCCCCTTCCCCCCCTTCTCCTCCCCTTCCCCATCCCTCCCCCCCACCTTCCATCCCCCTCAACCCCCCTTATCCTCCCACCTCCCCCTCTCTCCCTCTACCCCCCTCCCTCCCCCTCCCTCCCTAGGAGATAGATTTAAACTTTAAAATGTGAATAACTTTAAAAATATAACACCGATTTCAATGAAACTTCTTCCATTAGCACCAAAGGAACGACAGTGAGTAAGGTGGGCCTAAAATTGACGCACTATCGTGTACCGTTATGGCTGTAGTTCAGGAACAAACAAATAAACAAACGAGAGTTTCAGTATATAGATAACAATTTAGAAATTAAGGAAGCATTATGAGCAAAAACATAAAATATTATGGCGCGCCTTAACAATAATGCTCTGCTGCACACATTAAGACTTGCTGATGACAAAGTGTGATGAAAGAAAATAAAATCTACACACATCATAGCAATAATCCAATATTAAATGGAAGATTTGGAATCCAGTGGTTTTTAAACTTTCCAACATCACAACACACCAAAAAATCTCTCCTAGCTACACAAGCAGCAAAACATTGAATAATCTCTGGGATCTGGAGAGCAGAAAGAACAGATCCTTACATTGGTTGAAAGAGGTTGATTGCACAGCTGAATGAGTGCAGATAACAAGACAGTGAGTGGAAATGATACAGGGATGGCATCAGAATGTCTGCAATTGAATCATTGATGCTTTCATTTGTCATCCAGTCCAGCCACCACTCCCAAGTTATTATCTTAACTCCGCATTGTTTCCTCCATCATATGGTTCAAATCAGACATGATCCAAATGTCAGGACTCGAGGGGCTTAACAGCCTCGTTCTGCTTCCGTGATTAATTCTTTGTTCTTGTGCTTCTCTCCGTCCCTTGGTTTTCTTTTGGATGTCTCTGACACTTCAATGCTTTTGGTTTTATGTTTAACTCAGTGATCAAGGTGTGGTCTGATGAGGCTACCATATGGTTCAAGCAGAACTCTCTATGACTTGAATAACAAGTCATGATTGCAAAAAAACTTGAATCTTCCCTTGGCTTTCCTGACTGATACACTGAACCAGCTACACATGCTGAGCATTGACTCACCAGTCAGCCCAAAGGGCTCAATTATCTAATTCAGATCCCGACTATTTGTGGCAATCTGATTTGTAACTTTGACGGCGGTACACATGCCAGCAATTAGTTAACTTCTATCTTTTTGCTATTACCAGGAGGGGTGTGTGGAGGACATACGAGGCGGTTAAATTTACTGTTGCCCCTTTTTTGTCTCTCCAAAGTTGAATTTCACTTTAAACTTTTCGCCCTGGTGTCCTCCAGAGTTAAAAGCAAAACAAGGTACAGATACTAGAAATCCAGAATAAAAGTATAAAATGCTAGAAATACTCAAAAGGTCAGTCAGCACCCACGGAGAAAGCAACAGGGTTAATGTTCCGGGACGTGAAAGGTCATCTATTTTTCTCTCCACGCAGATACCTGATGTAATACGAGTATTTTTAGCAATTTTGGTTTTGCTTTCTTGGGGAACTATTTCACCACAATTTACAAATAGATATGTTGCCCATTTCAATTTCATCCGCAGTATTTTCAGACCACCCTTGGTTGATTGCCATTTGCCATTATCCTACCTGCATACATATTGTAATTTCTGAGCTGCCACTCCAATCCACATCCCCTCTCTTGGTTTCAGTTTCATTCAGAAATCTAACCAAACTATATCACATTTCTGAAACCAAGGCATTGATGTAAATTAAAAACAGCGCTGCCCCCACTACCGAATCCTAGAACAGTCCACTCATTGATTCCTATTACTGGCTTAAGTTAGAGGAAGGAATCTATTACTTCCGTGCAGAATTCAAAGACGTACTCTCCCAATGGGTCCTAACTTCCCCATTTTCACTAACTGGAAGAAGTAGCTGGTGGACACTGAAACTATCTGATGAGGCATTCATAGCATATATTCCTTCCATTAGCATTTCAAATAAAGAACTAAAGTAGTTCGAGGTCCAGTTCAAACTGTTGGTATTGGCAAGGGCAATCAAAACTTGAACTCGCTGCCCTTCACTCTCCACATCACTTACCACATTCCTCCTTCAAATATTTATCCAATATTCCCCAGGATTGTTCGCCTTAGAGCATGAAGGTACATGAGACCTAAAAGCAGGAAGCCAACCTGGTGCGCCTGATCTGCCAGTCACACTATAGTGGACTTACTACTCCATTTACCTTTAGCCTTTGTCACTTACTGCATCTATCTTCCGATCAAAACCACCCCTCACCTGTATCCACCTTATCACTTGCTCTCCACCTCTCCTTTTCACCTTTCTCCCCACGACTACTATCAGTCTCAAGAAGGGTCTCAATCCAAAGTGTCGTTTGTCCATTTCCTCCACAGATGTTGCCTAACCCGTTGAGTTCCTTGATCACTGTGTTTCACTTCATCTACCTGCTTGACAGTGCGTTGAGTCTTAAAACTGGGATCCAGGTTCATGTGGGATTTTGAAAAAAAATCATAAAGGGAGTCAGCAATGGAGGGTAATTAAAATCAAAGTGACTGGGTTAAATAATCAGCATACTCGCTCCTTCTTGTTTTACCTCAGACTCAAAAGCATGATACAACAATTCTTCAGATGTACTCAGATTATCCATTTAAATATTCAGATCTCCCACTCATTTGACTGAAATTTGTGACTGAAAATGATTTTGCTTTTTGCCTTATACTTTCCGGTTTGCAATACTCCCAACAGCTTCCAGTTATGGCCTCTTGAAAACAAGTTTTCAAGGAGACATCTGCACAATTTGCTGACATGATCAATGCATCCTCTGGGTTAGCTGATATGATCTCCACACATATGGACTCATGTCCTCTTTCTACTCATTTTCCACAGTCCCATGTTTTAATGCTAAACAGAGGAGAAAGATTTAAGGTAGTTTGCAGAAGAACCAGCGGCCTCTTATAATCTAACACAAATTGGGCATGAGAGTGGCAGAAGCAGATTAATCTGTAACTTTTAAATGAACATGCATTTGCAAAACTGAGAATAAATGGCGAGGTTAAGGTAAGAGTAAGAGGTGGCGACTGAGTGGATAGCTCTAACAAAGATGCAGCAAGGCAAGGGCAGATTGAATTCCTCTCCGTGATGTATGTTCCACGGTTCCCTTAAGGCAATGGCCTCTGATTCTGACACTGCAAGAGCCAAACATTCCGCAACACAGCAATTTTCTGTGTTCAATGATTGTAAAGGCACTCACTCACTTATTGATGAACCCTCTTCGGTGGAACCATAAAAGAGCAAGTGTTTTTTCTTGAATCAGTCTATACATTTAGAGCATCTTAAAACTTTTATTAAACCTACTGTTAACTGTTGCTGCTTATATAAACACACCAAGTATTTCCGATTTCTTCTCATACCTACAGTTTCACATCCTTGGCATCATCCCAATGCAAGTCTACCTGACATTTCATTTGTCTTAAATTATTTTTCTCCAAGAGCAAAACTAAAAATCCAATCAATAAGTCCACTGTGAACAAATTAACAAAACATTGTTCCTCATGACATAGGAGGCCATTTCGGCCCATTACATTTCTGTTGGCCCACTGAACATCCCATTCTCTGTATGGCTGAGGGGCTGGTGCAAAGAGCAGGGATTTAGATTTCTAGACCACTGGGATCTCTTCTGGGGTAGGGGTGACCTGTACAAAAGGGACGGGTTACACCTTAACAGCAGGAGGACCAACATTCTGGCAGGCAGGTTTGCTAGTGCTACACGTGAGAGGGTTTAAACTAAGTAGTGGGGGGGAGGGGTTGACAAATTGGGAATATGAAGATGGAGTTAAAGGGGAAGCGAATACAGGAGAAATTGCAAAGGACTCTCGAATAAATGGGAAGGAAAGTTCTAGATGGGATAAGAAAGTAAGGTCAGGGCCAATGGTAACCAGTGTGAGAGGGGAGGTGAATACCGAAGTTAAAGTGTTGTATTTAAATGCGCAAAGTAAGACAGACAGGTGGGCAGAGGGGGTGGGGTCGCTCTGTTGGTAAGGAATGATATTCACTCCCTTGCAAGGGGTGACAGAATCAGGAGATGTAGAATCAGTATGGATAGAAATGAGGAATTGTAAGGGAAAAAGACCCTAATGGGAGTTATCTACATGCCCCCGAACAGTAGCCTCGACATAGGTTGGAAGTTAAATCAAGAGCTAAAATTGGCATGTCGCAAATGTAATGCTATGGTGGTTATGGGAGATTTCAACATGCAGGTAGACTGGGAAAATCAGGTTGGTACTGGACCCCAGGAAAGGGAGTTTGTGGAGTGCCTCCGGGATGGATTCTTAGAACAGCTTGTACTGGAGCCTACCAGGGAGAAGGCAATTCTGGACTTAGTGTTGTGTAATGAACCTTGATCTGATCAGGGAACTCAAGGTAAAAGAGCCAATAAGAGGCAGTGATCATAATATAATAATGTTTTACTCTACAAATTGAGAGGGAGAAGGGAAAATCGGAAGTGTCAGTATTAGAGTATAGCAAACGGGATTACAGAGGCATGAGGCAGGAGCTGGCCAGAATTGACTGGAAGGAGGCCCTAGCAGGGAAGACGGTGGAACAGCAATGGCAGGTATTCCTGGGAATAATGCAGAAGTTGTAAGATCAGTTTATCCCAAAGAGGAGGAAAGATTCTAAGGGGAGTAAGAGGCACCCGTGGCTGACAAGGGAAGTCAAGGACAGCATAAAAATAAAAGAGAAGGGCGGCACGGTGGCGCAGCGGTAGAGTTGCTGCCTTACAGCGAATGCAGCGCCGGAGACTCAGGTTCGATCCTGACTACGGGCACCGTCTGTACGGAGTTTGTACGTTCTCCCCGTGACCTGCGTGGGTTTTCTCCGAGATCTTCGGTTTCCTCCCATACTCCAAAGACGTACAGGTATGTAGGTTAATTGGCTGGGCAAATGTAAAAATTGTCCCTAGTTGGTGTAGGATAGTGTTAATGTGCGGGGATCGCTGGGGGGCGCGGACCTGGTGGGCCGAAGGGCCTGTTTCTGCGCTGTATCTCTAAATCTAAATCTAAAAATCTAAGTATAACATAGCAAAGAAGAGTGGGAAGCCAGAGGATTGGGACTCTTTTAAAGAGCAACAGAAGATAACTAAAAAGGCAATACGGGGAGAAAAGATGAGGTACGAGGGTAAGCTAGCCAATAATATAAAGGAGGATAGTAAAAGCTTCTTTAGGTATGTGAAGAGGAGAAAAATAGTCAAGGCAAATGTGGGTCCCTTGAAGACAGAAGCAGGGGAATCTATTATGGGGAACAAGGAAATGGCAGACGAGTTGAACCGGTACTTTGGATCTGTCTTCACTAAGGAAGATACAAACAATCTCCCAGATGTTCTAGTGGCCAGAGATCCTAGGGTGACGGAGGAACTGAAGGAAATTCACATTAGGCAGGAAATGGTGTTGGGTATACTGATGGGACTGAAGGCTGATAAATCGCCAGGGCCTGATGGTCTGCATCCCAGAGTACTTAAGGAGATGGCTCGAGAAATCGTGGACGCATTGGTGATCATTTTCCAATGTTCTATAGATTCAGGATCAGTTTCTGTGGATTGGAGGGTAGCTAATGTTATCCCACTTTTTAAGAAAGGAGGGAGAGAGAAAACGGGAAATTATAGAGCACTTAGTCTGACATCAGTGGTGGGGAAGATGCTGGAGTCAATTATAAAAGACGAAATTACGGAGCATTTGGATAGCAGTAACAGGATCGTTCCGAGTCAGCATGGATTTACAAAGGGGAAATCATGCTTGACTAATCTTCTGGAATTTTTTGAGGATGTAACTAGGAAAATTGACAGGGGAGAGCCGGTGGATGTACTGTACCTTGACATTCAGAAAGCCTTTGACAAGGTCCCACATAGGCGATTAGTGCGCAAAATTAGAGCACATGGTATTAGGGGGAGGGTACTGACATGGATAGAAAATTGGTTGGCAGACAGAAAGCAAAGAGTGGGGATAAATGGGTCCCTTTTATGGGAGGCATAAGTCCCAGAATGGCAAGCAGTGACTAGTGGGGTACCGCAAGGCTCGGTGCTGGGACCGCAGCTATTTACAATATACATTAATGACTTGGATGAAGGGATAAAAACTACCATTAGCAAATTTGCAGATGATACAAAGCTGGGTGGCAGTGTGAACTGTGAGGAAGATGCTATGAGGTTGTAGGGTGACTTGGACAGGTTGTGTGAGTGGGCAAATGCATGGCAGATGCAGTTTAATGTGGATAAGTGTGAGGTTATCCACTTTGGTGGTAAGAATAGTAAGGCATATTATTATCTGAATGGTGTCAAGTTAGGAAAAGGGGACATACAACGAGATCTGGGTGTCCTCGTGCATCAGTCACTGAAAGGAAGCATGCAGGTACAGCAGGCAGTGAAGAAAGCCAATGGAATGTTGGCCTTCATAACAAGAGGAGTTGAGTATAGGAGCAAAGAGGTCCTTCTGCAGTTGTACAGGGCCCTAGTGAGACCGCACCTGGAGAACTGTGTGCAGTTTTGGTCTCCAGATTTGAGGAAGGATATTCTTGCTATTGAGAGCGTGCAGCGTAGGTTTACTAGGTTAATTCCCGAAATGGCGGGACTGTCGTATGTTGAAAGACTGGAGTGACTAGGCTTGTATACACTGGAATTTAGAAGGATGAGAGGGGATCTTATTGAAACATATAAGATTATTAAGGGGTTGGACACGTTAGAGGCAGGAAACATGTTCCCAATGTTGGGGGAGTCCAGAACCAGGGGCCACAGTTTAAGAATAAGGGGTAGGTCATTTGGAACGGAGATGAGGAAAAACTTTTTCAGTCAGAGAGTTGTAAATCTGTGGAATTCTCTGCCTCAGAAGGCAGTGGAGGCCAATTCTCTGAATGCATTCAAGAGAGAGCTAGATAGAGCCCTTAAGGATAGCGGAGTTAGGGGTTACAGGGAGAAGGCAGGAACGGGGTACTGATTGAGAATGATCAGCCATGATCACATTGAATGGTGGTGCTGGCTCGAAGGGCTGAATGGCCTACTCCTGCACCTATTGTCTATTGTTTCCCCAGGAACTGATTCTCTACCCATTCCCTTCAGCTTTCCCCAGATTTCACTAGTCACCTGCACAATAGGCACAATTTACAGTGGTCAATTGAACTCCCAAACCACATGTTTTTAGGATGTGGAAGGAAACTGGAGCAGCCTGGGGAGGGGGGGGGACCCACTAAATCTCAGAGAGAATGTGCAATCTTCAGAGACTGCATTACCCCCAATTATATGTTGTGTCCTCCTACTTGGGTAATTAACATAATTTTCTTTTGTTTAGTTTAGTTGACAGATACAGCGCGGAAACAGGCCCTTTGGTCCACCGAGTCCGTGGCGACCAGCAATCCCCGCACAGTAACACTATCCTACACACTAGGGATAATTTACAATTTTACCAAGCCAATTAACCGGCCAACCTGTATGTTTTTGGAGTGTGAGAGGAAACCAGATCACCAGGAGAAAACTCACGCAGGTCAAGGGGAGAACGTACAAACTCCATACGGACAGCACCCGTAGTCAGGATCGAACTCAGGCCTCTGGTGCTGCAAGGCAACAACTCTTCCACTGCGCTACCTATGTCCTAAATAATAGAATACCATCCTCCCAAATAAAATTGAATAATATTTACCCCTTGTATTTTTTGGGGGCTTTGATGGCAGGATCAGCATTTATTGCCCATCCCTGAATAGATTTCAAGGCTATTGTGGAGAACATAGGACCACATTATTGTGGTTCTGGCCTTGCACTTGGGTAAGAATGGTAGATTTCTTCTTCTGGTCATTAGTGAACAAGATGATTTTTATATAAATCCGGCAGTTTTGTGGTCATTTAAAAAAAAATTCTAGATTGCTAACTGAATTTAGATTTTACAATTGCCACAGTGAAATTTGAACTCTGGTCTCAGGATTGTTAGTCTAAACCTCAACATAAATAGTTTGTTATATTAACTACTGCATCACCACGTTAATGTCTTCTTGCTTTGGTAATTGATGAGAAAGCATTCTATTCATACTTACTGAGATGAGTTATGACTGAAAGAGGAGTTCTTCAGAAAATTATTTGACCCCTGAAATTATTAAAAGAAAACAATTTAGTTTCTGGCAGTTAAAAAAAAGAAAAAGTTAAACACATCCAATATGACTGAGGAAAGGTCATTGACCTGAAACGTTAATTCTGTTTCTGACTCCATAGATGCTGGTTGAATTGCTGAGTGCACTTTTTTTTAAATTACTCCAGTTACTCCAGCATTTTGTGATACCTTTTTTTAAATTACGTTCACTCTGCACAATACTCTGACAATTGACTCAAAAGGCATCGAATCTGAGCTGTTCTAAAAATGCCTAATATTGAAAGTATTATAATTTAAAATGATGTAGCTGATTATCATTTATATAAAAGAGACAAGAAAAAAATTAAAATGTTGACAATAACTTGCAAGCAGTCCATCCATCAGAGATTACAAAACAACTTTCTAAGATTCATTGAGAGGTCCCAGACCCGAAAAATCAACAATTATTTTTTCCACAGTTGTTGCTGAGAGTCTCCAACATATTATGTTTTTATTGAAGATTACCTTTGACTTTTTGATTTTATTACCATCAGCATGGTAACGCCTGCATTGTAGACTGATTGAAAAAAACTCAATTACTCTCTAGGTTAAGTTGTCAGCTTTACAGAAATAGAAGCACTTTGAAAGTCAAATGCACAAGGAATCCAACAAAGCAGAAGACTGCACGATGAAAACAATGTACTCTGGACGATGTCTGATTTTGGAAAGACAGAGGGGATTTGCTCAGCCAATTTGGGATTATAAATAGCAAGAGCATGTAGAAAAGGAGCAATCCAGCAGTCGTAATTAAAAGACTGATGTAGTAGAAGCAAACTACCTTTCAACTCAGCAGGAACAAAGGCTCATGAGCAACATTGCAAAAGGTAATGAGGAAAGATTTAAAGCCGTATATGTAGGGGGAGGGTGGGCAGATTATTAGCTCCAGATGTGACTGTTCCTATCAGAAAAGGTAGACAAGGGAGTATGGGATCACAGTGAAATAAAATTGAAATGGAGACCAGGAATAAGTCTGGAAATGGGGGAGGGGAAAGAAATGGAAGATAGTTTCAAGAGAGACTACGGAGCAGAAAAGAGGAGATTCAAGAAACAACCATCAAGAGTAGTTAGTGAAGGAGGCTCATGGCACACAGGCCTTCATCAGTCAGGGAATTGATAAAGAAATATGAATGCAATATTACAGTTGTACAAAACATTGAAGAAGCCGCACTTGGGAGCCTGTGAACAGTTTAGATCACCCAGCTGTAGGAAAGATACCATGAAGCTGGAAAGAGTGCCGAGAAGATTTGCACTAATGTTGCCAGAATTCGAGAGACTGAGTTATACGGAAAGTTGGGTAAGCTAGGAATTTGTTTCCGCAGTGCAGGAGGTTGAGGGGTGATCTCATAGGGCTGTATAAAATCATGAGCCGCAGAAATTGGGTGGATGCACAGTCTTTTTTTTGAGCGTTGGGGAATCAGGAATTTGAAAACATAGGTTTTAGGTGAGAGGTGAAAGATTTAATAGGAACCTGAGGAGCAACCTTCCTCACACAGAGGGTGTTACGTGGTACGGGTAATACAAGATGCCTCATGAAGTGGTTGAGGCAGGTACAATAAAAACTTTTGAAGACATTTAGACAGGTGCATGAGGGATGTGGATCAAACGCAGGCTAATGGGACTTGCTTAGACGAGCAACTTGGTCATCAAAGGTGAGTTGACCGAAGGGTCTGTTGACTTTATGACTATAAATGTGAAAAGCGTGTCCACAGAATTATTATTTTTGCTTTCAGAGATACCAAGTGAATACACACAATAAATTGCTATCCATCTGAAATAGGAACTTCTGAAAGCACTCATTCAATATTCCAGAAAAGCAATTCAGGGCAGATATCTTGTGGGGCAAAACTCTGCGCACCAAGCCAACAAACCCTGCACAATGGGAACAACATACAAGCTCCGTCTTATTTCCTGTTAGATTTCCCCTCAATCTTTTTAAAGAAGAAATAGAATACTATCTTTTCAAAATCACTGTTTCACAACTTGTAATCTGGCAATGACTTCAGAAGAGGGATGAACATCAGAAAAATATTTTCACCAGCTTGTGCCGTGCACCATATTTAATTTCACTACAGAGTTTCATTTCCTCTAACAAATTAGGATTTAACAAAGAAGTTCCTGCCTGAATAGTTAAACATGCCAAATTGATATTCAATGATTTTGATGAAATATGTCGAGACGCGTTCTGGAACAACTCAAAATTCCATCTGTTTGTGCCTATTAAAGGGTGAAATGTTCAGTATTGTTTATTGGAGGATCACACAAAAAGGTAGGAGGACAGGTAACTGGAAGCTTGGCCAAAGAAATACGTTTTAAGCAGTTTCATGTTGAACAGATATTAGGGTTGTGAAGGAACTAGGTAAGAGAGAGATTTGAATCAATGGAGCACAGAGTTGCAGATCTGTTCCATAAAGTTAACACCCAGGTGGAAATGTTGTAAGTTGGCCCACCTGCACCAATGAATAGTTATCCAACTGATGTTGATCTTGTTGTGAATTTTACCATTTATTCAGTCTTAATCTGTAAACAATGTTCTGCTGTGCTGTGTCTTTCATGTACATAACACAAAGTAAAGGATGAATCAACTCTTTATTTTGCAAGAAAGCTTCATAGCCAAAGTGAACAGCAGATGATTACATCAATGGACCGTTTTGCAGCTTGCCCTTTATGTTCTTTCAGACAATGCATTTGTTTATAACATAGCTAATATCAGCCAGATAAAAAGCACATCAATGTTACAATACATTTTCTATTTCTCCTTCCACCTGATAACGATAGCTGTTCAGACATTATACACCCAAATTCCATGGCTGAGCCAGGTAACCACCTATATTCACCGCCATATACCTAAAATTTCCGGAGGACATGGTGAATCTTTGCATTCTCCCATTCACCTTCAGAGTCATTATAGAAGACCAAGTCCCAAAGCTAAACATGCTCTCCTCTCCTTATTACGCTGCAGTAATCCGTGATGACTAATGGTTGATCACATGGTCTGTCTTCATCATATGATCTGCCTCACTGTCGCTATTCTTAATTGGGGCAGGCGCAGAACAGTGAAGAAATATAATTGACTTACCCACTCCTTTTTAAAACTCATAATTTCTTTCTTCTCTAAACTTTAAAATACTATTCCACCGTGGTCATTTAAACTATGAAGAGTAAATTAAATCATTTATTGCCTCACAGTAAGCAAGACCAAGGACCTAGTTATCGACTTCAGGAAGCGTGGTGGAGTACATGTCCCAATCAGCATCTATGGCACCGAAGTGCAAATGGTTGACAGCCTTTGGCCCAACTTGCCCCCACCGACCAACATGTCCCATCTCCACCAGTCCCACCTGCCTGCATTTGGCCCATATCACTCTTAACGTATCCTATCCATGTACCTATCCAAATGTTTTTAAAATGGTGCGATGGTACTTGCCTCAACTACCTCCTCTGGCAGCTCGTAAATTATGTATGGCAGAAACTTAACTCAAGAGCAATCAGGAATTTAGCACTGCCGCAAATGGAACGCTGTGTTCATGTGGCTCCATTCTGACAAATGCAAGTCAATGAGGTGTCATGAGGTGTTAAATTCAGAACATAGCGAGGGATTAAGTTGCATGTGCTGCATTCCTTTCCCAATTGTGTAAATTGACTAACTGTAATGAATTTAGCAGTGGCACCAACCATGTCCAATCCAGGCACGCATCCAGGTCTAGGCTGATCTAGGCTGAGATCTTTTTTTTAAACATTGCCACAGAACAGCATGAAATTGAATGTGTGTTCTACATCTGTTAACAACTCCTTTCCTTCGTGTTTGTGTGACATGGTCCTATTCACTGCAGGGATTTAAAAATCAAAATCCAGAATCAGGATATCTCCACTCAGGAAGTTCTTTGTGCTTTAAGATTCTGTGGGAGAACACTTTTTGACTGTACATTTAATTAGCCCCCCCCCGAGTTGAACATGTGCTGTATGGGAGATTGTGTGCTCTGTTCAAGGTCTGTCTGATTGAAGGACTAGCGCACAGCAGATAAGCTGTCTGTCCTTGGGTTGGTGACGTGAAGGACAAGGTGGTGACCAGGGCGGAGCATAGGGTGGCAGCAAGGGAGGGGGCAAGTGTGTATAGAAACTTCCTACATGGTGGCGCAGCAGTAGAGTTGCTGCCTTCCAACGCCAGAGATCCGGGTTCAATCCTGACTACAGGTGCTGTCTGCATGGAGTTTTTACTGTACGTTCTCCCCATGACCTGTGTGGGTTTTCTCCAGGTGCTCCGGTTTCCTCCCACACTCCAAAGACGTACAGGTTTGTAGGCTAATTTGTTTGGTAAAATTGTACATTTTATCCTAGTGTGCGTAGTATGGTGTTAGTGTGCGGGGATCGCTGGTCGACGCGGACTCAGTGGGCTGAAGGACATGTTTCCGCGCTTAAGTTAAGTTTAGAGAGCAGCAGCTGAATGCATCGGGTGGTTCTACTTCTTCTTGGTGGCAGACACTAAATTCCTTCGCCTCAGAGGCCAACAATCGAATCCTGGCATCTTAGCCCCCACAACACTGAATAAGGCTGTGAAGTCTACTGTTGTCCTAAACACCTTTAATCCTCCTCTTTCTAACTTCAGCAACATCCTTCTATTTGTTCAATTCACTGCTAAAAGATATAACTGTTTACAAATGAGGTTCCTAAATGAGAAGGGAAATCCAGTATGGCAGACATGGTCAGTAGACCTTGTAATAGTTAATTTCCTCAGATAAAGGTGATTTTGGATTGAGCCCACATGATTTGTGCACTCCCATACAAAAACTCCACTCCTTAAAGGCCCAGCGGCCTACCCAGTCAGTCAGTCAGTCCTGATGCAATGCCTTGACGTGAAATATTGACCACCCCTTTACCTGCACAGACACTGCCCGACCCTCCGAGTTTCTCCAATAGTAAACTGGAGTCGTAAGGAACGGCAGAGGCTGGAATCTTGCGCAAATCACAAAGTGCTAGAGGAACTGAGCAGGGCAGACGGCATCTGTGGAGAGAATGGAGAGGCGACGTTTTGGGTCGGGACCCACCTTCAGACTGATTCATCTGGTTGGGGTCGAATTGGAGGCCTCGAAACAGACCTCGTAGCTATGTGGGACAAGACGGCAGTGCAGGCAAGTTCTGAAGATAAACATGGGGCTGCAATAACAAGTCTCGGTCAGACCATGGTTGAACACCAGGAATCAGAGAGGGGGAGCAGTGAGAGAGAGTCTCACAGAACTCCCAGAGAGGAAGATAATTTCTGAAGTACTTATGAAGGCTGAATCGGTCTGAAGAAAGGTCCCAACCTGAAACATCATCTGTCCAATCCCAGGTTAGGCAACATCTGAATAGGTCAGATGTTGCCTGACCTATTCAGTTCCTTCAGCACTTTCTGTTGCGAGATCCTCTTGCAGTTTGTTTTTTTGCTCCAGATTCTAGCATCTGCAGTCTCTCATATCAACAAATTATATGTGTTGAAACCTGATGGACATCATGATATTTTCACCTTCTTGTGATTGGGGCATGGCAATCATTTTGTCCTCATTTTCAAATGGCGATTAATTTAAGCCCAATAGAATATGCATTACATTCTTTACCATTTCATCCTATGATTAGCTGATAAATTAAAATTTGTTTTTCTTTGTTGTGCAGGATCCTTGTAAGTACTCTCTGATTCCCAACACATAATGCACTGTGAAATTTATCTTCAGCTTGGCCCATGATACATGGCACAGTGGCACAGCGGTAGAGTTGCTGCCAGAGACCCAGGTTCAATCCTGACTACAGGTAGTAGGTTAATTGACTGGGTAAATGTAAAAAATGTCCCTAGTGTGTGTAGGATAGTGTTCATGTGCGGGGATCGGTGGGCGGCGCGGACTCGGTGGGCCGAAGGGCCTGTTTCCACGCTGTATCTCTAAATCTAAAAAAAAAACTAAATCTGTATGGAGTTTACACATTCTCCCTTGACTGCATGGGTTTTCTCCGGGTGCCCTGGTTTCCTCCCATATTCCAAAGACGTGCAGGTATAGACAATAGACAATAGACAATAGGTGCAGGAGTAGGCCATTCAGCCCTTCGAGCCAGCACCGCCATTCACTGCGATCATGGCTGATCACTCTCAATCAGTACCCCGTTCCTGCCTTCTCCCCATACCCCCTCACTCCGCTATCCTTAAGAGCTCTATCCAGCTCTCTCTTGAAAGCATCCAACGAACTGGCCTCCACTGCCTTCTGAGGCAGAGAATTCCACACCTTCACCACTCTCTGACTGAAAAAGTTCTTCCTCATCTCCGTTCTAAATGGCCTACCCCTTATTCTTAAACTGTGGCCTCTTGTTCTGGACTCCCCCAACATTGGGAACATGTTTCCTGCCTCTAATGTGTCCAATCCCCTAATTATCTTATATGTTTCAATAAGATCCCCCCTCATCCTTCTAAATTCCAGTGTATACAAGCCTAATTGCTCCAGCCTTTCAACATACGACAGTCCCGCCATTCCGGGAATTAACCTAGTGAACCTACGCTGCACGCCCTCAATAGCAAGAATATCCTTCCTCAAATTTGGAGACCAAAACTGCACATAGTACTCCAGGTGCGGTCTCACCAGGGCCCGGTACAACTGTAGAAGGACCTATTTGCTCCTATACTCAACTCCTCTTGTTATGAAGGCCAACATTCCATTTGCTTTCCTCACTGCCTGCTGTACCTGCATGCTTCCTTTCAGTGACTGATGCACTAGGACACACAGATCTCGTTGAACATCCCCTCTTCCTAACTTGACACCATTCAGATAATAATCTGCCTTTCTATTCTTACTTCCAAAGTGAATAACCTCACACTTATCTACATTAAACTGCATCTGCCATGTATCCGCCCATTCACACAACCTGTCCAAGTCACCCTGCAGCCTTATTGCATCTTCCTCACAATTCACACTACCCCCCAGCTTAGTATCATCTGCAAATTTGCTAATGGTACTTTTAATCCCTTCATCTAAGTCATTAATGTATATCGTAAATAGCTGGGGTCCCAGCACCGAACCTTGCGGTACTCCACTGGTCACTGCCTGCCATTCCGATTGGTGAGTTGTTCCTATTGTGTGGGATAGAACTAGTGTCTGGGTGGTAATTGATCAGCACGGACTCGATGGGCTGAAGGGCCTGTTTCCACGCTGAATCTCTAAACTAAACCAAACTAATGAAAGACCCCATAATGACTACTTGGTAACTACTCACCACCTCTTCAAATTGCCTGCAGAATCCATCCTCAGTTTATTAATATTGCGTGGCATAGAAACAGACTGTTTCTAGCCAGACAGAATCTGTCTGAGAACTGCCATCAATAAAAATGTTTCTTTCCTTGGATGAAGTCATGTCTGCATTCAATAGGGCCAACTCTCCCTATTTTCCACTTTCCTCTGAAATTTTAATAGGTGAGAATACATAGTTCTAGTCTAACTGAAGCCAAGTTTCTATTAAGGTGATTGCCTCTCCATTCTACATTAAAGAAACTACTTTTGATTTATGTTTTGAAGTTTTACAAAGTCACAAAGGAACATTCAAATCCTGATCTGCAATGACTTATTTGCTTAATTTTCTTACTCTCATCTTTTCTTTCCGCATCCATGTTTTAGCTTCTTTTCTATCTATCATTATTTTTCTCCATGATCCTACAAATTGTTATTAAGCCGTTTGGCTGCTTGTGCTCATGACAAAATTAAGCAAGCAAACCTTTGATTCAACTTTCATTATTCTATCGTGTGCAAAACACAAACAGCTGGTTCAGGTCGTTGGTCTGCTGATGATTGTCCAAGGAGCGGGAGGTTTTCCTCTCGTACCTGGTGATTTCTTGCAAGCCCTTCCACACTGAAGACGAGTCATTAGCTGAGAACTCCTTAACTTCTCAGAGTACCTTTCCTTGGCAGCTCTGATTCCTCGTCTCAGCTTGTACTTGGCCTGCCTGTAGAGGTCTGTATCCCCGCTCCTGTAGGCCTCATCTTTAGACTGGTGGAGCTGTCTGAGTTCTGGTGTAAACCAGGGCTTGTCACTGTTGAACCTGATCCAAGTCCGAGTGGGAATGCAGCTGTCCTCACAAAAGCTGACACATGATGTCACGGTGTCTGTATATTCATCGAGGCTTGTGGTTACTTCCCTGAACACATTCCAATCAGTGCAGTCAAAACAGGACTGTAGGTTTTCAATGTCCTCGCTTGTCCACTTTTTCATTGTTCTGACCACAGGTTTAGCAGATTTTAGTTTCTGCCTGTAGGACGGAAAAAAGGTGAACCAAACAATGATCAGAGTTCCAGATCAGCACGGGGAACAGAGCAATATGCGTTCTTGATTGTAGTATAACAATGATCACGTGTTCTCTCCTCTCTGGTGGGGCAGGTAACGTGATGTCTGTATTTTAGATGCTCTCGGCTGAGGTTAGCCTTGTTAAAATCCTCCAAAACAATGACCATGGAGTCCGAGAAGTCACTCTCTACTCTCATTACCTGGTCAGCGAGTTGCGTTAGCGCCTCACGTACGCAGGCTTGGGGGGGGATGTAAACTCCAGCAAGAATAAAAAGTAAATTCCCTCGGAGAATAAAAGGGTTTGCAATTTATAAAAAAAGATTCCAGATTAGGAGAACAGAAGTTAGACGGTACCATGATGTCGCTGCACCAGCCCTGGTTAGTATAGAAGCACAGAGGGCGGCACGGTAGCGCAGCGGTAGAGTTGCTGCTTTACAGCGAATGCAGCGCCGGAGACTCAGGTTCGATCCTGACTACAGGTGCTGCACTGTAAGGAGTTTGTACGTTCTCCCCGTGACCTGCGTGGGTTTTCTCCGAGATCTTCGGTTTCCTCCCACACTCCAAAGACGTACAGGTATGTAGGTTAATTGGCTGGGTAAATGTAAAAATTGTCCCTAGTGGGTGTAGGATAGTGTTAATGTACGGGGATCGCTGGGCGGCACGGACTTGGTGGGCCGAAAAGGCCTGTTTCCGGCTGTATATATATGATATGATATGACATGATGATGACATTCCACCGCCTCTTGATTTCCCCGCTGCCTCCACTTCAGGGTCCGCTCTGTGTAGTTGAAAGCCAGCTAGTTGCAGCGCATTATCTGGGGTCGACTCACACAGCCAGGTCTCCAATGGAGCAGAATTGCGGGTGTGCCTGGGCATCCCCACCATTGCACATTGTTTATATATTTTTTTGTACCTGCTGGGCAATGCTGAGTATTGCCAGTTACCAAGTCATTGCCGATTTCCAATAGAATATATTATTTAATTTTCTTTATTCTATAATCTTTGGCATTACTGATTATGTGAAAACATGCTCAGTTTTCATCAAACAGGCACATTTGACCTACTTGCAATCTCTCTTCCTCTAAGATGCTGGAAAGTAAATCTTTTTTTGTATTCAACCACATGCGACAATTGTCATGTATGATTAAAAAATGACACAACATGCTGGAGTAACTCAGTAGTTCAGGCAACATCCCTGGACAACACAGATAGGTGACATTTTGAGCCAGGACCCTTCCTCAGACTCAGGTCTGGATGGGTATTCAGAGTCTGAAGAAGGGCCCCTACCCAAAACGTCACCAATCCATGTTCTCCAGAGATGCTGCCTGACCCGCTGAGTTATTCCAGCAAGTTTTGTATTTTTTAAAGTTTTCGTTCGTGTGTCAGACGACGTTCTGCCATCGCTTTGCCACAGCCAGTGCCATATCTATGCCATCGCTTTGCCACAGAGGCATATCTTTGCCACAGCCAGTGCCATATCTATGCCATATCTTTGCCACAGCCAGTGCCATATCTATGCCATATCTTTGCCACAGCCAGTGCCATATCTATGCCATATCTTTGCCACAGCCAGTGCCATATCTATGCCATCGCTTTGCCACAGCCAGTGCCATATCTATGCCTCTGCGGAGGTGTAGGGTTTCTCGGACTCCGATAAATGCAACTTTTATTTAGTAAACTAGCATTTGCAGTTCCTTGATTCTGCATCATGTTTGATTAACAGCAACAAATAACAGCTGGTTAATCTCACGTCAATAGTAGTCACAAAATCAAATTTAACAGCAGCTACAACAATTATTACTCCACAACACATCACTTGTTAAACTTATTTAAAAATGGAACTTGAAAGCAAAACAGTCCATAAGCCAGAAATCCAAAATAAAAACAGAAAAGGCTGAAGATGGTCAACAAGTGAGCAGCACTCATGAGGAAAGAAACTGTTAATGATTCATGTCAACGAGCTTTCATCAGGATTGATATCAAGGTCAGCAAGAAATGGCCAGATATTTAGTTGTTAAAAATATAATTCCCCCTTGTAAAACAAAATAAAATATTTTCTCATGACAAGATTAATTGAGAAACACTTAAAACAAAAGATCTGATTAGCAACAAGCAATGTTAATGAGAGGTAATCACATATTATAAGATGCCGCTACTTAGAATTGTCCTAAATATTTTGCCTGTTTATCATAATTGAAGTGGAGCCATTATGATTAATGCCAATTGCATGGGCAAATAGTTAAAACGATTTGACCACTCATTGTTTAATATGCAGGATCAGCAGGGATGGTGTGGTCATGGTGACTGTACAATGGAATAATTTAAATACAATAATAAAATGAAACATTGTCAGAGTAAAATTAATGTTCTTACTTATACATTGATTAATGGCAATAAACTGGTCCTGCATTACAATTAATTTTCAGTTTGTAATTTAAAACACAGCAAAATGAATCCAATTTGGCCACTGCTTCGGTTCACTAAAAGCATCTTTCAGAAAAGCGATTTTAAAAAAAATTCAAACCACCAGTGCAGGGGATCGTTTACCCTAGATATTGCACAACTCATACGAAAATGATATATCGACAAGAAAATTCCCTTCTGCAAGTACCTTGTGCTCAATCTCAATGCAGGTTTTCATTGGGACTATCACAATCAACTCAACATTTAAAAAATTCTGCATCTACAGGAAATTCCCTTTAGCAAGGCTCCTTCTGCTCAATATATTATAGATCTTTTTGGTTTTTACCATTTTGCTATTTACATGTCAGATCAAGAAGTTTTGAAACAATGATAATTTGTTCACAAGAAAATGCATTAAAGTTTGTTTAACATTTCTCAATGTAGGTGCTAAATGCTGGCAGGAAGGCAATTTTTATCACAGATGACCAAACTAAGTTTAATATTGCAGCCTAAACTCATTTTCTCTCCCCCTATAAAAATGAACCAAATTAAGATATATTAAACACACATGATTGGAGAGGATAATGATGGGAGGGGTGGGGGCGAAGGAGGCAGGAAATAAATGAGAGATATTACTTAGAGACAGTATAGAAAACCGTACTATAACATCTACACACATGCACAAACATGTTATTGAACAGATATGTCTTTAAAGAAGTCAGTTAGCTAACACTTGTATCACCATATTTTGATTCAAATCGCTCATGCTAACTCCATCACACAAATGAGCCCTTCATTTTTCTCAATCTAATCGCATTAATCTACAGAACTACCCCGTAAGGAGTCCAGGATCAGCACATTTTTTAATGACAAAGGCAATGTAGAACATGAATGACACTTCTAACAGTGCAGTGTCACGTTAAAATCCAATTAAATCTCCTATAGCTGTTCAAAATATTGTGGAAAATAAAGCAATTGGCCACACATATGAAAGCTCCTTGAAAAGAGCAGGAGTTTAAAAAGCTTAACATCAAAAGCAATTAAACATTGATTTGAGTTCCACAACTTCCCACCAAGCGCTCCCACCTAATAAATACAATCTGCGCAAAATCAATGGTCTAAGAAAAAAGCCTGTAACAACAATACTCGTGAAAATAGTCATAATAATAGAAAAGAAAATATCTTCTGCAGTCTGTTGCTGCTACAATAGAGAAGAGGCATTGGCTTTTGTTCAGACTTGTCACGTTACGCGTGAGTTAATACTGAAATCAAACATTACCTACCGGATTGTTTACATGACTTAGAAATGCATCAGAGTTATCGGGCTGTAAGAGAAAGAGAAGGGAGAATTCTGTAATATATTTGTATCATAAAATCCAATGTTATCATCCAATTGTGCTTGTCATAATAGAAGTCACTATTTGCATTGAAACTCTGTTGAGAAAAGCTCTCCGGAGAATCCACCTCATAATTTAGTCAGTTCTTGCAGTAGGATCTTCGCACACAGGTCATGTGTCACAGATAATGAATAATCCTCACTTACCATGAAATTTTACCCCGACTTGATCAGAGCAGAAGCAGCTCAAGGATCTTTGTCATCCTATCTCTAAATGTATCCCAAGGCACCAAGCAAAAGTGGAAACACAACAAGGCTGTTTGGCTGATGCACTTCATCTGCGTGACCTGAGAAAGGTTCAGAAGTTGCCCCTCCGACCGTTATGACAAGCCTGCAGATTAACTGAACTCGTGAGAATGCTGACCTGAAGCATGCCCTAGACTCGCTCTCAACTTTCCCCCACAAAACAGTTTCTTTTCAGGTCTTTCTTTCTGCCTGTGGCAAAGCAAGAAAAAAAATCTGTTCAGTTCCCCTTTCTGCTCATATCTCCAGCAACGCCCTTCACCAACATCATCCATGGATCTTCCCTCACATCATCTGTGGACGGCAACTCCTAAAAATGAAACTCAAGGCTGGACACTGAATTCTCTAAAATAAAAATAAAATCAAACTAAAAATAAATTCCTGCACTTTAGCAGACGTGTCCAATTACTTAAAAAATATTATATAATAGAAACAATAGATAGAAACAAAAAGCTGGAGTAACTCAGCGGGACAGGCAGCATCTCTAGAGAGAAGGAATGGGTGACTTTTCAGGTCGAGAACCTGCACTTTTGGTCAACACAAAGAAGGATTTGATGTTTACAATAAGTTTGCTGTGTCATTTTCCCCTCCCACCGCCTGCCCCCCCCCCCCCCCTCATCCTCCTCACACAAAATGTTTCACTGCCCACATGTCCAGAAATGTGACTTCTCTCATCTTTTTATTGACTATCAAACAGCAGATGGAACATCTACACATCCAGCTTGTGAGTCATCTCCAGGCACCGTGTTCCCTTTACTCCAAAACTAACAGCATGAACTCTTGCAGAAAGCACAGACTGCACTTTAACCTTGCCCAAATCACCACTTGATGAAGTGAAACGAATAAGTAAACGTAAACTTCACGCTACACGTCTCCATGGAAACAAACAGAGCAAAGTGCTTGCCTCTTCAGGGACAAGGACGTTGGATGCTTTCAAGAGAGAGCTGGATAGAGCTCTTAAGGATAGCGGAGTGAGGGGGTATGGGGAGAAGGCAGGAACGGGGTACTGATTGAGAGTGATCGAAGGGCTGAATGGCCTACTCCTGCACCTATTGTCTATTGTCTATTCATTCCCACATGGCTACCAGAAGATTAATAAAACGAGGGGTAAAAATGTCTTGGTGATGTATTTAACATACAAGCAGTGTGTCACAACTGCAGAACAAAAATATGAACAAGGAATATCAAGGATAAAAAAAGTAAATTTAAATTAAGGATTTAAATTGCTTCAATACGCAGTGTTATGGCATTAAAAGAATGCAATATTCAAAGTTTGTGTCATAATTTGAGCCTCAGAGACTCCATTACATTTCAGTTCGTGAATCTTACAGCTTCTAAAGAAAATACTGTAGGTATTACTATACTCTAGCTGTTTTCTATTTGTGAGTGCTACAAATCTGGGTTGGTTGGTTAATTGGACTCTGTAAAATGCCCCGAATGTGTAGGGGAGTGGATGTGAAAGTGAGATAACATAGAACTGGTGTGAACGGGTGACAAGATGGTTGGCGTGGCCTACACGGGCTGGAGGGTATGTTTCCATGTTGTATCACTAAAACTAAACTAAATTGCAGCCAGGTTTGCCTGGTGTTTGAGGAAGGTTCCGACCCGAAATGTTGCCTATTCCTTTTCTCCAGAGTTGCTGTCTGACCCACTCCAGCATTTTGTGTCTATCTTCGTAAGACCATAAATGATAGAAGCAGAATTAGGTGATTCGGTCGATCAAGTCTACTCCGCCATCAAATCATGGCTGATCTATCTCTCCTTCCTAACCCCATTCTCCTGCCTTCTACCTCTGACACCCATCTTGCCTGGTTCAATAGTCGGGATTCATTGGTGACTCCAGCCACAACACTGATTTCAATTTAGAGGCATAGAAAAACAGGTGCAGGTTTAGGCCATTCGGCCCTTCGAGCCAGCACCACCATTCAATATGATCATAGCTGATCATCAAAAAGCAGCATCCCGTTCCTGCTTTTTCCCCATATCCCCTGATTCCTTTAGACCTGAGCTAAATCTAACTCCCTCTTGAAAATATCCAGTGAATTGGCCTCCTCTGGGTGAAAAGGTTTTTCCTCATCTCAATCCTAAATGGCCTACCCCTTATTCTTAAACTGTGACCCTGGTTCTGGACTCCCCAACATCGGGAAGATTTTTCCTGCATCTAGCCTGTCCATTCCTTTAAGAATTTTATATGTTTCTATCTATGAGATCTCCTCTCATCCTTCTAAATTCCCATGAATACAAGCCCAGTCGACCCAATCTTTCATCATATGTCAGTCCTGCCATCCCGAGAATTAACTTGGTGAACATACACTGCACTCCCTCAATAGCAATAATGTCCTTCCTCAAATTAGGAGACCAAAATTGCACATAATACTCCAGTAGAGGGAAGAAAGCTGGAAAAGAAAGACAGGGGTGGGCTGAGCATGTCAAGTGATAGGCGGACACGGCTTACTTGGGTTTTGATGGGCAGATTATTGGAAATAGTACTACGTCTTGGGATATGGGTCGATGGATGGCTGACCTATCAGACTCAGCCATGCCATTCATCACAACTAGGAACCAAGCAGACCATGGCTATTCAGTTACAGGTGATGCTGCTGCAATCCTACTTCTACCCTCTTGTTTCATCTTAACACCCTAGCTAATTTGCTTACCCTCATGTTAAGAGTTACTCAAGGTAACTGTTATTGCTGACCGATTGGAGATTGGAGCTAAGAGTTCCCTTGCTTGCAAAGACTATATTGCGTGCATGCAGTGTATTTGAAATAGTAACATTTTCCAAGATGCCCCATAAGAGCATGGGCAAACAAAATATGACACCAAGGATAATCAGGAGAAATCATGACAGGTAAAAAGGTGATTTAAAGGAGATCTCAACTATTCAGTGAATACAGTCCCAGTGGTTGTATGAAGTCCATTTAGTACTTTGTAAATTCTGCCTCATTAGGCAGGTCTATTGTGTATTCTGTAGGTTGTATTAGGTGAGCAGTTGTCCACTTCAACCTTTGAATACACGATCAATGCTCAATTGGTCCGAAGTATAGAGTAATATTTTAAAATATGATCTCTGATGTTCAATCTGGTCTGCCACATAGTCATACCGCCGTGAGGGAGGTGGGGGGACCATCGTGAGGGGGGGGGGGGGGGTGGAACAACGGACAATGGGGAGGGAGGGAGAACAAAGGACAATGGGGACCTGGCGTGGGGGAACCGCTGTGAAGAGGGAGGGGGTGGGGGGGAACGAAAGGAGGAGCCAACGTGCTTCGTAGCTTTGTCAGCGCAGTAGGTGGTCACTATTTGTATACATTGGGAATACAAGCACAGAATTTCACTGTGTCTTGTCACACGTGACAATAACGTATTCCATTCCATACTTCGACATGAGCATTACATCCTTCCTGTTTATATGGACATCCAATTTATAAAAGAAGAAAGACGACAAGATGACCCCAGCCTAAATTAATCACGACAGCCTCTTTCTTGTTATTCTATTTCCAAAACTGGGTGGTCTGAGCAATCACAGTGTGGAGCACAAGAATAATGTTGAATATAGCATACAGATTTTGAATGTGTATCATTAAAAAAGTCCAAAAATAAAGAGAAAATATTGTATTAGGGTTTTAGCCAAAAGCTTCTGAATGGAATATTTTGAAATGTTAATTAGGGAATTGATGGTCAGATTAAAAGTGATAAACACTCAGTATAGAATTTGCAGCTGTATTCCAAGCCTAAAATTAGATTCCATCGAAGTCAACAAAAAAAGTCAAAAAAGCAGTCAAAAAAGCCTTGCGATGTATGCACAATATTGATTTTTGTAGTGTTAAATAGATGAAGGATTGATTATTTCTGGAATGGTGCACAATTACCAACAAGTCTAAACCAAATCTTGCCACTCTGGAAATTCGATCAGGCACTTCCCATCACAAATCACACTTACTGCAGAGGTGAACTTTTTGCATCAAGAACGCACAAATTGATGCCATTAGCTGTATACCATTTATTCCGAACATTGCTTGGAAAATCAGGTCGCCTAGTTCTGATGTGCGCCTGTGATCAGTCTCACAACTACTGTAGATGAACGACACAGTTTTTACAAATGTACAAATGAATGAACCTACCAGAGGAGGTTTCAGCCCAAGGGCATTTACTGAACGGCTATTATTTATATTTTTATATTAAGTCACTTATCTGCGTTATGCACCTGTAACATGAAGGTTTAACATTTATCGGAACAACATCAGCTGTAACCTGGGGACTGGGACCCCCAGCAGGGGATCCATTTGTGGACTAATAAAGTCAGGTATAACATCTCTGCAGGTGATTTCCAAGAACCGTATCCAATCGGGGAGAATAACTCATACATTTCAGATTCTTGCATGGCCAGCAGGAAGCATCGTTCAAAGAGAACTTAGAGATGTACAGACAATGGGAGTGCAGATGATGCAAAGAGAACCTTTGGACACCATATCTGAGGAAGGGTGTGCTGGCGCTGTAGAGGGTCCAGAAAAGGTTTACAAGAATGATCCCAGGAATGAATGGGTTAACATATGATGAGCATTTGATGGCACTGGGCCTGTACTCGCTGGAGTTTAGAAGAATGAGGGGGGGCCTCATTGAAACTTACCGAATAGTGAAAGGTTTGGATAGAGTGGATGTGGAGAGGATGTTTCCACAAGGACTAGAGGTCATAGCCTCAGAATTAAAGGATGTTCCTTTAGGAAGGAGATGAGAAGGAATTTCTTTAGTCAGTGGATGGTGAATCTGTGGAATTCTTCGCCACAGAAGGCTATGGAGGCCGTCAATGGATATTTTTAAGGCACAGATAGAAAGTTTCTTGATTTGTAAGGATGTCGGGGGTTATGGGGAGAAGGCAGGAGAATGGGGTTCAGAGGGAGGGATAGATTAGCCACGATTGAATGGCGGAGACTTGATGGGCCGAATGGCCGAATCTGCTCCTATCATTTATGATCTTATGAGACCCGGAATTCCCGGAATGGCGGGACTGTCATATGTTGAAAGACTGGAGTGACTAGGTTTGTATACACTGGAATTTAGAAGGATGAGAGGGGATCTTATCGAAATGTATAAGATTATTAAGGGGTTGGACACGTTAGAGGCAGGAAACATGTTCCCAATGTTGGGGGAGTCCAGAACCAGGGGCCACAGTTTAAGAATAAGGGGTAGGCCATTTAGAACAGAGATGAGGAAAAACTTTTTTAGTCAGAGAGTTGTGAATCTGTGGAATTCTCTGCCTCAGAGGGCAGTGAAGGCCAATTCTCTGAATACATTCAAGAGAGAGCTAGATAGAGCTCTTAAGGATAGCGGAGTCAGGGGGTATGGGGAGAAAGCAGGAACGGGGTACTGATTGAGAATGATCAGCCATGATTACATTGAATGGCGGTGCTGGCTCGAAGGGCCGAATGGCCTACTCCTGCACCTATTGTCTATTGTCTATTGACCCCCACTTACATCGGCTTCCTTTCTCACCGTTCCACCTCGAGTCAACTTTCCCACCTCACTGTACGGACTCCCTCCCACAGATCACTCGCCTCAACTCGTCGATCATTTCAGTTCAAGTGAGCCTTGAGAATTCAGTCACTGCTGAATTCTACTGTGGTGGACTCACACATAAATAATCACAGAGAAAACACGCAATGACCCTTAGGGTCATGAATTTTACAGCAAGGAAAACGGCCATTCAACCCATCTTGACATGTTGGCCCTTCTGCACACTTCCCATGGCAACAATGAATTTCAAGGTCACTGAGTCGGAATTGTTTGCAATTTACTACATTATTGTTTGTTTGTTTTTTTAACACGTAATTCCTTTAAAATTCTCACAACTAAGTATTTGCCCGAATTGGCGTGATTCATACCAGCCTGATGAAACTTCCTTAAGATCTACATTTAGATTTCATAAAACATGTAACAACTATAAATTTCAGGCTGTGACTGTAACAGAGAACAGGGCGACCGTATAATAGAAAATCTGTATGCAGTCTATTATACTTTTTCCTGGATGATCAGATACCGGTAAAATTCAAAAACAACCAGCAAAAAAAGAAACCAAGAAAATAATAGCAGTTTGAAACTAAGACTAAATAAGTCATATGCTTTAGAGTGCAAGTTCTCCAAAACTGAAAGTTATACATGAACACAGAACAAAGCATCGTGAAAATGTTACACTAACAAATCTATTTTCAGCTTTCCACCGGCAAGGCTTCAAAGACTTCTTCAGCAAACTATAGAGTCATGCACTCAATGATTGAGTACATTTGCCCAAGGTTAAAGTTTCCCACCCCACACAGAAGTACTGATAATGTATCATACAGCTCAATTTCCCTGAAAACAGCTGATTTACTTCACATTTGGATTTTTCTACACATTCATACTAACCTTACATATGTCAAACATAGTCCTTGTAAATCATACAGCTAATTTCCATTCCTGCAAGACTTCTTCCAACAAAATAAGTCGATGTTAAAGCAGCCGAATCAAATGTCTCGCCAATGCCCTTGCTGCATAACCCTAAGGGTTCCTCTTTACGCAATTATGAAATGCCCTCATTTACACATCTCCTGAAGCCCAACCGACTATGAAACTTTGTTCACGCCGTGGGACTGTAACACTTATTTCCTTTAGTTTAGTTTAGAGATTCAGCGAGGGAACAGGCCCTTTGGCCCACCGAGTCCTCGCCGACCAGCGAACCCCGCACACTAACACTATCCTGCGCACACTAGGGACAATTTGTACAATTATACCAAGCCAATTAACCTACAATTGTGTGCGTCTTTGGAATGTGAGAGGAAACCGGAGATCTCGGGGAAAACCCATGCGGTCACAGGGAGAACATACAAACTCCGTACAGACAGCAGTACCCGCAGTCAAGATTGAATCCAGGACCCTGTTGCTGTAAGGTAGCAACTCTATCATCGTACCTCCCTTTCCTGGCAATGGGAAGGCACTTTAATAAGCAATCACGAACCTCTGAGACTTCACCCGTTTGGAAATATACTTTATCAGTTAGAAAACAGTCCAAGAGATTGATTCCAAAATATTGTTTTGGGCTTGCAATAAAATTCCAGAGCGAAAAGGTCAGATGTATGTTTTTACTCTCCAAATGAATGAAAAGTTAAACCTGCTCATCTGTAGTTTAGTTTAGAGATGCAGCATGGAAACTGGCCCTTCGGCCCAACAAGGGCCCGGCGACCAAGGATCACCTGTTCACAGTAGTTCTGTGTTATCCCACTTTCTCACCCACTCCCTACACATTAGGGGTAATTGAACAGTGGCCAATTAATCGACAAATCTGCAAGTCTCCGGTTGTGGTAGGAATCCAGAGCAGCTGCAGGAAATCCATGAGATTCCAGGTAGAACAGTCAAACTGCACACAGACGGAACCTTTGGTCAGGATCGAACTGGAACCTAGGAAAGAAAGGAAACAAGTCTTACAGTCCCAAGATCTGAGTCTTTGGTGCTGTGAGGCAATAACTCTACCAGCTGCTCCTCTAAGTGCTTCCTGGATGATAAAGACTCTGCAGTTACCGTCTGAAGTGAATTATAAGTGTCTTGGGCACCAAGCCTCCCTCAAACAATTCCTGCACATGTAATGACTTTGGGAATTCAGTGCACAAAATGATTACAATCACTTCAGAAGACAAGTGGACCAATATATGTTCTGAATATGAGATAAATGGAGGGCTTGAGTTAATAGGAGAAATTCGATAAGCTGCGTCAGTTGGTGGCAGAGTAAAGGAGACACAATAAAACTAGAAGAGGCAGAGGTTCAAGGTGAGAAGGGAAAGATTTCATAACAATCTGAGAAACAAGTTTTCCACATGGAGGTTGGGGGATTGATGATGCCCGGTTTGAATTCTCCATCACCTCTCTCCATCTCCCTAATGTCTCTGTGCAGTCAAGACTCCTTCCGGGATGCCTGTCTTGGAAAAATTATAATTTCCTCTGATCAAACAGGAGGGCACCTGAGAACATTGCCTTGGTCACCGTTACCGTACCCTTCCACGGCTGTTACGGCATGGACTACTAAGTCAGACTGAAAACAAAAGTGTTCAACATCTTTGCATTGTATTTGATATGGGGCCATATCTGTATTCCCCTATACGATCTTTATCTTGCACTAAACGTTGTACCCTTGATCCTTTAACTTTAACGGCTTGATTGCCATCATGTAGAGTCCTTTGAGTGGATAGCAGGCAAACAAAAGCTTTTCACTGTCCCTCGGTACACGTGACAATAAACTAAACTACAGTTAGTTGGATATAGCTCTTGGGGCTAACGGAATCAAGGAATATGGGGAGAAAGCAGGAACGGGGTACTGATTTTGGATGATCAGCCAGGATCATATGGAATGGCTCGAAGGGCAGAATGGCCTACTCCTGCATCTATTTTCTATGTTTCTCCGTTTCTAACAATTGCTTTCTTATCTCCAGACTTATCTCTTCCAACACTCCATTAGATAGCCTCCAGCATCTATATTTATGCTGATCATATTCTGCCTGCTGTAAGCTGCACACATCCATCTCCCTGAGCTTGTTCACCAATACTAAAGAAGCTCCACACCATGCAGGAGAAAGCCTGCTTGATCGGCAAGCATTCACCAGCATAATGGGGTTGAGAGGAAAAGATAGATCAGCCATGGTTGAATGGTGGAGTAGACTTGATGGGCCGAATAGCCTCATTTTGCTCCTATAACTCATGAGTTAAATAAGGTTGAATGACTTCCAGCGGTATCATTAGGACATTCAAAGCATACTGGCTGCTATGTGCACTATCTATCTACACAATGTTCTTGGCCCAGGTTACTGCAAAAGCACCAAACAATTCCCACAAACTCTACCACCAGGGAGGACAACCGCAGTAGATGGATGGGTAGGCCATCGCCAACAGATTTGCCTCTAAGTTGTACATCATCCTAACTGGTCTGTTATTGTCATAAATCCTGGAACTCTTTCCCAACGGCATTATGGAAGTACCTTCTGAATCTGAATTTAACCGCGCAGTCAACTGTAATGATACGCTGGTTCCTGACCATAGTTCCCGAAGGGTCCTGACTGGAAACATCACCTAACCATGTTTTCCAGAGATGCTGCCTGACCCGCTGAGTTACTCCAGTGCTTTGTGTCTGGCGCTGGTCGCTATGACAGGCGTGATCGTGACATGAGATCATTTAATTTGTTGGGGTATGTTTATTCCGGGCATGTAATTATTGCCGATCACTCGGTACCTTTGTGTTCGGAAGTGGAGCCAGGTCAGTGGAGGCACAGTCTGGTCAAGGAAACCGGTTGGATTCTCCTCACTGTGTGGCTGCTTTCATGATAACTCATCCAATGCCATCCCACCCACCCTTGGAGATAGTGAACTCATTTGCACAGTTGGGGATTCAGCACCTCTTGATTGCCCCTCCAGTTCTCCCACCATTAAATGAGAACGATTTGTCAATTGGACACTCAGACTATCTTTAAACAGACTTTACAGGACTTTATCTATGTACTAAAACTCGTGTTTGTTTGTTCCTGAAATACAGCCAAAAATGTACACGAAAGCACGGGAATTTTAGGCCCACCTTACTCACCATCGTCCAATTGGTGCTAATGGAAGAAGTTTCATTGAAATCGGTGTTATATTTTTTAAGTTATTTACATTTTAAAGTTTAAATCTATCTCCGAGGGAGGGAGGGAGGGAGGGAGGGAGGGGGTGGAGGGACGGGAGGGGGGATAAGGAGGGTTGAGGGGGGTGGAGTGGGGGGGAGGGGAAGTGGGTTGGAGGGAGGGGGAAGGGGAAGGGGAGGAGGGGGAGGGGAGGGGAGGAGAGGGGAGGGGGGGAGGGGAGGAGAGGGGAGGGGGGGGGGGGAAGAGGGTGCTGCACCAATGCAGGAGAGGTTTGGGTCTTGGTCTAGTCTTGCACTAAAAGTTATTCCCCATACTGTGGAAGGCTTGATTGTAATCATGTGTAGTCTTTCCACTGACTGGGTAGCACGCAGCAACAAAAAAGCTTTTCACTGAACCCCAGTACACATGACAATAATTAACTAAACTAAATTAAACCTTCACCTGAAAGACTGCGGGGCTCATATAGGTGGCTCACAGCCAACCTCTCAAGGGCAATTAGAAATAGGCCTAATGTTGGCCCTGTCAGTGGTGCCGAGATCCCAAAAATGCTGACTGCATATTCTCCAAGTTCCTTTATTTACATGAATACATGTAACCAATAGCTTTAGAATAAGCTTCTGCAACTGCGCTTCCTTGAATTTCTCCTGATCCTGCATGTTTTACTGAGCAGAAAGAGGTTACAAGCACAAGGTTACATCTGGCCATAAATCTACACTGCAAATATATTGACAAGAAGAAGAAATTACAGTTGTTAAATGCAATGATGAATCAGCACTTTGTTCCCCCGCCAGTGCTCTATAATGCTCACGACGCTCACCTGATAAAACATTCAAATTTGGAGATTTGATTTGACCCAGCAGCCGTAAAGCTTGGTTGGGGATTCATTACCGATTATAGCTCCAATCTTATTTTGCCCCTTGTTCTGGATTCTTCCAGAACTTATGTAACAAATTAAGCAATTTGAACACATGGGCACAAAATCCTTTAAATTGTGAGAAATGTTCAAAAGTGATAGGGGCAGAATTAGGCCATTTGGCCCATCAAGTCTACTCCACCATTCAATCATGAATCTACCTTTCCCTCTCAATCTCATTCTCCAGCCATCTCCTCATAACCCCTGACACCTGTAATTAATCAAGAATCCATCTATCATTGCCTTAAACATATCCTTTGACTTGGCCTCCACAACTTTCCGTGGCAATAAATTCCACAGATTCATCATTCTCTGACTAAAGAAATTTCTCCACATCTCCTTCCTAAAGGTGCGTCCTTTTATTCCGAAGCTTTGGCCTCTGGCCCTGGACTCTCTCACTAGTGGAAACATCCTCTCCACATCCACTCTATCCAGAAATATTGTGGTGCTGTGCACTATCAGAGGTTGCGATATGTATCGGGAGAATTGGTGGATAGAAACAAATGCAGTTCTTCACATGGGTTCCAATAAGGCTCCAACACATCGGCAGTATCAACTCTCCTCGTGTGTTCCAACCCTTCTGAGATAAGGTTAACATTCCATTTGCCATGTTAACTTCACACTCCCTGGTGTTTAGTAGAATCATTAGCAATTTACATCGCCAAAGGAGGCCATTTAGTGCATCATGTGCATGCCAGCTGAGGAAGAACTATCCAACCTGATCATAATCACGCTCCCCAAACCCTGCAGGCTCTCTGGAACTTCAAGTGGATACTGAAGTAGTTCTAAAGATGCAAACAGCATTTCTGACTCTGTAGATAGTAGAGCTGCTGCCTCACCACCAGTAACCCGGATTCAATCCTGAACTCTGGTGCTTTCTGCGTAGAGTTCATAAGTTCTAGGTGCAGAATTAGGCCATTCGGCCCATCAAGTCTACTCCGCCATTCTATCATGGCCAATCTATCTTTCCCTCTCAACCACATTCTCCTGCCTTCTCCCCATAACCCCCTGACATCCTTACTAATCAAGAATCTGTCAAACTCCGCCTTAAAAATATCCATTGACCTGGCCTCCACAGCCGTCTGTGGCAATAAATTCCACAGATTCACCACACTCTGCCTAAAGAAATTCCTCGTTGCCTTTCTAAAAGCACATCCTTTTATTCTGAGGATATGGCCTCTGGTCCTAGACTCTCCCACTAGTGGAAACATCCTCTCCACTCACTCCATCCAGGTCTTTCACTATTCTGTACGTTTCAATGAGGTCCCCCCTCAATCTTTATAAATTAACGGAAGTTCAGTCCCAGTGCCGTCAAACGCTCATCATATGTTAATCCAATCATTCCAGGAATCATTCTCGTAAACCTCCTCTGGACCCTCTCCAACGGCAGCACATCCTTCCTCGGATAAGGGGTCCAAAACTGCTCACATTATACCAAATGCAGTCTGACCACAGTTTGCACATTCTTTCTGTGACCGCAAGGGTTTCCACTGGGTGCTCCATTTTCCTCTGATATCCCCAAAACATTCAGTTCAGTTGATTAAGTGGCCACTAGAAATTCCTTCTCCTGGTTTAGGTTTTATTATTGTCATGTGTACCAAGGTACAGTGAAAAAGCTTTGTATTGCATGCTATTCAATCAGATTTGATAATACTCTACCATCGTCTCCAGGCTGGCCATCGATCACCTGCTCACACTAGTTCTACATTATCCCACTTTCCCCACAATCAAGTCAAACTCAAGATAAAGAAATCAGAATATAGCAATGTAGCACATCAGTTCCATAGACAAAGACCAGTGTCTGCAATAAGCAGAAGTAAGTCGGATGGTACCCTAGCTCATGGAGGGTCCATTCAGAAGCTTGATAACTGAGGAGAACAAGCTGTCCCTGAGTCCGTTGGTGTACACTTTCAAGCTTCTGTACCTTTTGCCCAACAGGAGCAGGGAGAAGGAGGAATGACCCGGATGAACACTGAAAAAGTCTGGTCTACCCCAACAGCTGCTGAAGACCTTCTACCGCTGCACCATAGAGAGCATCCTAACGCATGGAATCCCTGTGTGGTACCTCAGCTGCACGGAGGCAGAAAGGAAAGCTCTACAGCGGGTAGTCCATAGAGCTCAGAGGGCCATCGGAACACAGCTACCAGACTTGGAGGGCATCTACAACACACGATGCCTCAGAAAAGCCACCAGCATCCACAAAGACTCTTCACACCCCTGCAACAGTCTGTTCGAACTCCTTCCATCGGGCAGACGATACAAGGCCTTCTATGCCCGCACCTCCAGACTCAGGAACAGCTTCATCCCCAGGGCCATAGCTGCTATGAACCGGTCCTGCTGAGCCGGATGGCCACAACGCATAGATCAACTTGCACTTTACCCTGTCCAAAACTGTTACAACTGTTCGTTTCGTTGGGTTGCTGCTGTCTAAATTACCTAAATTAGTGCATCGTATGGGAGGCGCATTCCCAATCTCGTTGTACCCCTGGGTACAATGACAATAAAGATATATTGTATTGTATTGTATTGTATGGGTCAAGACTTGGTGAGTGGTGAATTTTGGAATAGTTGACAAGAAAACTATGAGAATAATGTGGAATTAGTGTAGGGTAAGAATAAAATGGGATCTTGGTGGGGCAAAGAACTAATTTCTGCACTATGCGACCTTGCAAGCACTCCTTTCAGCAGATCACGTCCAGCTATGGGTAAAAAAAGCTCTAATTTCCTTTCTAATTCTACAATCAATTACTTGACACACCAGTAAAAATAATTGCTCTAATCTTTCTCCATGGCCAAAATTCATCAGTCCTGGCCACAACTTTCTACACTCTGAGCTGAGGCCTAGTTGATTGTTCTACAGATCTGGTATGATCTAATATGATTAATATGCCTCAACTAACGACAGAAAGAACATGCATATGCAAAACCTTGGTCCCTTGTCCCTTGTCCCTTGTCTAACAAAAGTCAGAACATTTTTCATTTGATTCTTCAGATTCAAGGCTGATAACTTCACACATTCCATGTGGCACAGTGGCAACTCACGTGGAGCTGCTGCCTCAGGGCACCAGACACCCGTGTTTGATCCCAACTTCGTGCGCTATTTGTGTGGAGTTTGCACAATGGTCGGTATGGACTCAGTGGGCCTGTTTCCATACTGCATCTCTAAACTAAACTAAACTACTTTACAGTACCTGCCCAACTGTCTGTTTTATGCCCTTCGGCCCATCGACTTGAGGGTGGCCATCGATCACCTGTTCACACTAGTTCTACGTTATCCCACTTTCCCTACACATCAGGGGTAATTTTACAGAGGTCAATTTAACCTACAAACCCGCACGTCCATGGGATGTCGGAGGAAACCAAAGCATCAGAAGGAGACCCACCCGCTGTCTGGTTTGCACGCAACAAAAGCTTTTGACTGTACATCAGTCACGTAACTATAAACTAAACTAAACTCACCTTCTCCTTTATAGAAACAAGGAACTGCAGATGCTGCGTGACAAAAAGTCACAAAATGTTGGAGTAACTCTGTGTCAGGCAGCATCCCTGGAAATGGAATGTCATCTTCTTTCCCGATCATACATATGTGACACAATGAAAGCTCTCAAAAGCATTTAAAAACATTCTAGTCTTCAGACATATATCGTTACTGCTCTCTTGAATAATATGTACATGACGAATGTTTTCTACATGACCGACTCTGTGAGACACTTATCGTCAACTTCTGTCTAACACAGTTTACAGGCGAGCCCCTCGTTAACTCCCTTTGGGTTGCAGAAATGTTGCCCTTACAGAATTCTCAGAATCAGTCGGCAAAAATTTCAGATGCAGAACAAAATTTGCTTTCACGGAATGTGTGTGAAAACTGTAAATAAATCGAAACACAATTAAATATTTTGCAAGTCGCGATGCTTAACACCCGCAGATGACACGGCTTCACATTGCAATAGAGACCATTTTCTATGAACACGACACCATTTTGGGTGGGGCTTGGACTGTTTGGTGCTGTGAATACATGCCCATCTGGCATTAGATAGACTCTCTGAAAACTCCTTTAAACAAGAGTAACGGAAACTCTTTTATCCAGTTAATTAGGATTAGTTATGAACTCAAATGTTAGCAGGGTATCTAAATCTATTGCCCCACCTGTGGCTTTTTTCTATCACTCTCCCTTTTTAATAACAAACAGAAAATGATTACTGAACAACAACTTTCTGTTAATGATTGCACTCATGTATGGTATGATCTGGCTGGATAGCACGCAAAACAGTTTTTTTCAGAATCTCGGTACACATAACAAAAATAGATCAATGCCAATATCAAATGATTACAACTTCCCAGTAACACTGCAAAGTAAAATATCTATTATTTATGGAATAAAAGATTAATTTATGACGTACTGAACTTCTCACAGATATTCTTTGGGGAAAATCCATTATGTACTGCAGCTATTGAAACAAATTGATATAGGTGGAACAGAAACGTTAATTAAAAACGTTTAGTAAAATTGTTGTTTTGTTTATTTGGAATTGCTTGGCACGATAAATTAAGGGGTTTGGTTACTAACAGTCATTGTTTCCTTTGTCGTCTTGAACAACTGCACAAATCTACTGAATCTATTTACTTTCAGTTTAAAAGGAAAACATTTTAAGCTGATCTGATATCACATGACTAATTTTGTTCAACTTACAGATAGAGAATGCTTGTTGAAGAAAAAATTATCACCTTGGGTTTATGAAATACTCTATTTACTTATTTTATCTACTGTCAAAAATTCAGAATGTGTGTATTTGATGCAATCTGGACTTTGGACAGATAAAGGGCACAACACCCAATTTCATGAAAATTGTAAGAAGTTGATAATAACAAACATCTCCCTTTGCACAACCATATAATTATGAGCTGAGAAGTTATTTTAATCTTCAGTTATGATTGCGTGTTTGTCTTTACATTTGATTTAATTAAATGATCCCTCTGAAAACAATTGTAAATCGGTCTTGGTTATTGTGAGTTAAACCAAAATTACAACAATGAATATGTTGCAGCAAATAGCTATCGTAAGGAAAACATTCTAATCAGACCTCCCAACCCAATGCATGAACAGAACAGAAAAGTGACAATCTTTTTATATGATGCATTTATTTGCTGTGAAACCCTGTTGTTTTTTCACTCACTCAAAGGCACAATAAGGCTACATATTGAAGTGTGAGTTCCTGAGATCTATCATTCACACAGCAATATGCATTGCAACATCATAGGATAGGTAAACCTTGTGCTGAAAGCTCCTTGAATGTGAACACTCAGAGCTCGCTGCAAAGCAGTCTGCTGACTTAAGATTCCATTTCTCACTGGGCTGTTACTAATTTTGATTTTGTTTTAAGAACGTAGTCAACTAATGAGTTCAAATCACGAGTGTAACTTGCTACCCAAATGACTAAACCATTCCAAAAAACAATTTTGTTCAGCAATGACAAGTTACTGGAGCACTGCAACCATTAAATAACACCAGTAAAAAGGGAACACCAGAGGCTGGATGTGTTGTTTCAAATATTTTCAATGCATTGCCATGCTTTTCATGCTATGATAGTATATTATAAAACCTTCCTGCCCCTCCACTCCTAAAGTCCTTGCTGGAGTTTTGTATCAAGACAGTTGCCCATTAACCATATTATTTATTAGCCAAGTAGGTCAATGTTAGTAAGATAGTCAGACAAAGGAACATTTTATTCTCCAAACATGCATGCATGTTCACCTCCCAACTGAAGTCATAAAAAGTAAACTGATAAAGTTCCTGGCCAAAATAGATAATAACTGAGATCTAAGACAAATCTGCGACAATCTCTGGAGTATATTAGTGACACAGTGGTTAAATTACCAGATTACAGTAATACAGCCTTATTGAACTTGTGCCTGTGCTGGCTCATATCCCTCCAAACTTTACCTGTCCCCCGAAATATCTGTTCAGGCACGGTGGCGCAACAGTAGAGTTGTTGCCTTACAGCGCTGGAAACCCGGGTTCGATCCTGACTACGGGTGCTGTCTGTACGAAGTTGGTACGTTCTCCCCGTGACCATGTGGATTTTCTCTGAGATCTTGGTTTTCTTCCACACTCCAAAGATGGAGCATGGGGGTCCTACTGGTGAGACCACATCTGGAGTATTGTGTGCAGTTTTGTCTCCTAATTTGAGGAAGGACATTCTTGCTATTGAGGGAGAGCAGCGTAGGTTCACCAGGTTAATTCCCGGGATGGCGGGACTGACATATGATGTAAGAATGGATCAATTGGGCTTATATTCACTGGAATTTAGAAGGATGAGAGGGGATCTTATAGAAACATATAAAATTCTTAAGGGATCGGACAGGCTAGATGCAGGAAAAATGTTCCCCATGTTGGGGGAGTCCAGAACCAGGGGTCACAGTTTAAGAATAAAGGGTATGCCATCTAGGACTGAGATGAGGAAAAACATTTCACCCAGAGAGTTGTGAATCTGTGGAATTCTCTGCCACAGAAGGCAGTGAAGGCCAATTCATTGGATGTATTCAAGAGAGAGTTAGATATAGCTGTTAGGGCTAACAGAATCAAGGGACATGTTTCTATGTACCTTTTATATACTTTAATTGTACTAAATAAAGTTTTATCATAAATAGAATGTCAATTATGAGTGGTGCTTAAAAGAGATAATACTTTAATTTTTAAAATTATTACTTTATTTTGTGAGGCAGAATACTATGGATTGCCGCTCGTAACTAGGCCTGTCACCCGAAGATTTCTCAGAAGCCTGTATCCCAGTGGCAACATAGTCTCCTTCTTTGCATGTATGAGTTATTTTAAATATCCATCATGGGGCAGGAACAACAGTTTGATGTTACATGACAGAAGATATAACTAAAATCCACTAAGCAAGGAAAAGTCAAATTCTTGTAGATACAGGTACTGGCACCATCAAGAAAAATAAAATACATAATTGGGAGTCGGTAATTCATGATATTCATAACAGTCTATCATATATAAAAACCAGTAAGCAAGGAAAAGTCAAGTCCATGTAGATGCAGGTATTGGTACTTCATCAAGTATCGATTTTAACAGCTTATTAAATTAACTATCTTTGCCTTTTTATTAAATTAGCTTAACCACACTCCCAAATATGAAGGAAACGGGTTTTGATCTTTCCATCACTTAGAACTTCCTTCAGTCCTTGTAACTGATCTTGACTTTGTCCTTTGGAAACTCTTACCACCATGAGTCATCTTAATATTGCTCTCTTATTCAACTCGGGGATTTCAATGTGCACCAAAGCAGAAGTGGTTCAATAGGGCGGTGCCTCAAATGCAGCCGTGATTAAATCAAAAGTCAGCTATTTTTAAAATCATTAGCAGAGCCTTTAACCAGCGTTTATATGCACTGAAGTCCAGCTTCACTGGTGCATGACCTTACTGAAGTGGAAAACCAAATCTTTCAAGCAGAAATGGATCAATATATGAAGTAGAAGATACCACAAAACTAGGGGCAAGGTAGCAAAGCAGTGACAATAGTTTTAAACTATTTTATAAATTTCTGTGCTGACTTGATCAATGTTGTATGAATGTCCTCTTGCTAATTTATATAGCTGTTTTAATCCCTACCTTTTGCTCAGGGGGGCGCTATCTATTAAAGAAGAGAAGTATTTTTTTTTCTGCTCAGAATATAGAAGTTACAGGATGAAGAGAAAGGTTAATTTACCTCACTGAAAACTGTAATTCTGGACTCAAAAGAAACTTATAAGGCACAAATGTCAAATAAATCTTCACTTGCTGTTCGAGGTGGGCAATTATATACACTTTTATGAACCTGTCCTTCTTTTCCTCAATGTGTAGAATGGAACTTCAGGTGCTTTGGTTTATACCGAAGATAGACACAAAGTGCTGGGGCAACTCAGCGAGTCAGGCAGCATCTCTGGAGATAAAGGATGGTGAAGTTTCGGGTTGGGATCCTTCTTCAGACCCTTTCTTCAGCCTGAAGAAGGGTCCCGCGCCAAAACGACATCCATCCTTTGTCTTCAGAGATGCTGCCTGACCCGCTGAGTTATTCCAGCACTTTGTGTCTATCCACTCTTCCTCAATATGCCCTTGGGTTCTACCATTCATAGCATATCCCTTGCTCTGATTAGGCCTCCGAAAATGCATTTGTCAGAATTAAATTCTTTCTGCCATGTTCCACCCAACTTTTCATCAATATAATTCTGGAGCCTAGTGCTACTTTCCTCACTATGAATAACACCACCAATTTTTGGTGCCTGCAAATGTACTAATCACACCTTCTACATCCACATCCAATTCACTAGTGCATATAAAATGCAGTAAGCACCCCAACACTGATTGCTGTTGTATACCACTGATCACGGGGTTTCAATCACAAAAGCAGCCCTCCACCATCATGGCTCAGTGGCGCAGTGGTAGAGTTGCTGCTTTAGAACACCAGAGACACGAGTTCGACCCTGATTACGGGTGCTTGTCTGTACAGAAATTGTACGTTCTCCCTGTGAACTGCGTGGGTTTTCTCAGAAATATTCAGTTTTCTTCCACACTCCAAAGACGTACATGTTTGTAGGTTAATTGGCTTGCTATAAACGTAAATTGTCCCTAGTGTATGTAGGATAGAGTTAATGTGCAGGGATCGCTGGTCGGTGCGGACTCAGTGGGCCGAAGGGCCCGTTAGCGCGCTGTATCTCTAAACTAAATTGAACATTCAATCATTGATTACCAACAAAATCTTGAGGAACACATTCGATCGAAGGGAACGGGAGGGTTGTCGTTCCTCAGCTTCCAGCTGGGATTAGGCCATGACTTGCCCAGAGGGTTGGCGAAAAGAAGAAAAAGCAAAATAGAAAGCAAGCAGAGAAAATGGGCAGGTTATTGCAAATTGGGCATGCTGAGGGCCTTGGACAGGGTGGTGGTGGAGATTCGCTGTCGAGTGAGCGATGTCTAAGTTTTAAAAGCAGCCATTAGTGTGAAGCCAGGTTAGATTCACTGTCGAATGAGCAGCTGAGAGGAGGAGCGGCATGGCGGATTAAAATAGCAGCCGTTAGCGCCCCGGAGTGACTGCTTCTGATATACATAATAGGAAGGCAGGCCCTAGCAGAACAGTCATTCGGGAGTGGTTGTTATGGAGTGGCTGGGTTGAGGTGTAAGTACTGTGCTTGAGGGTAAGTGTTGGGGCTTTGATTCGAGAGGGTTTGGCAAGGAAGCTGAGTGCAGGTAGAAGGAAAGATGAGGCGAGGTCTGTTTTGTAATCTTCTAACAAAAGTCAAAGCGCAGTGGGGATGGCAGTTCGGGCACCACTATGCTCTTCCTGCACGATGTGGGAAGTCAGGGAGACTTCCAGTGCGCCTGAGGACTACACATGGGATGGGCCCGGCAGCAGCTCCCGACTGACCGGGTGAGGGAACCGGAGCTGCGGCTGGATGACCACAGGATCGTGTGGAGACCGAGGGCATCGTAGATAGGAGTTTCACTCAGCTGGCCTCAGTGGTACAGTCAGCTGTACTCAGGTAGGTGGGTAACCACCAGGGAAAGGAGTAGGCAGAGAGTGCAGGAATCTCCTGTGCCTTTCCTCTGTAAAACAAGTATACTCTTTTGGATAGTGTTGGGGAGAACGACAGTGCAAAGGAGAGCAGCAGCAACAGTCAGATCTGTGGCAACAGGCCACTCGCTGAGGTACGGCAGGGTAGGGTGAAGTCAGATGGTGATAGGAGTCTTGTTATTTAGGGGGATAGGCAAGAGATTCTGTGGCAGCAATCAGGATTCCAGGATGGTGTTGCCCCACCCTCCCCTCCCCCCTACTCCTCCCTTGTCAGGGACCAAGATTTGTCAAAGTGGCTACAGAACATAGACAGAGTAGACATTCAGAACCATTTCCCAGGATGAAAAAAAATACAAATTCTAGAAGGCATAGCTTTCAGGTGAAATGGGGCAAGATTTAAAGGAAATGTGCCAGGCAACTTTTTTTTACACAGAGGGTGGTGAGTGCCTGGACTTTGGAATAGGCACATGGATATGCAGAGATGGAGGGATACGGATTGTGTGCAGGTAGATAAAAGATAGTTTTGGCATCATGTTCGACATAGACATTGTGGGCCAAAGGGTCTGTTCTTATGCTGTACTGTTCTATGTTCGAGGAGTGGGAGCAGCAAGAAGTTGTTGTGCACATTGGCACAAATTACATATAGCGTTTGGTAATTTCTGGATTACTCCCGGTGCTAGGGAGGGTCGGAATAGCAAGATATTAGAAATGAAGTCATGGCTGAGTAGTTGGTGTAGGGGGCAAGGATTCCGAATTTTGACCATTGGAACATCTATTGGTGCAGAGATGACCTGTACAAGAGGGACAGGTTGCAGCTTAACTCTATGACTGTATGACGAACAAATCTGGAGCAGAATTCTGTAGATTTTCATTGCGTTAGTACAATCCTAGAAAGTTTGATAATTTGCCAACCCGCCTTGGATCTCATAGGCTCTAACCTTTAGCTCTCCACATGGGACCTTATTAAAGGCCCTAGTGAAGTCCAAGTAGATTAAATCAACAACGTTGCCATCATCAATCAAGCTTGTTAATTCTTCAAAAAACCCTCTTAGTTGCTCAGGGTAATTTTGCCATTTTCCATAACACAAAGCTGGGCCAAGAAATGCAAGTTGAAAAAATGTTATATCTTGCTGTATTTACATTTTAATCCCACATAAGAGTGAATTTTATTCCGTATCTAAATTTTTGGCTTATGATTTGTGAATTCTATCAGGGCAGATTTCCATAACTGGACAGCCGTAATGTGGGAGTCACCTGTAGCTGGCTTACCCCAGCAGCTTTTCTTGAATAAAGAGATCATATCCTACCAACAACTAGAGAGCAGTCCTGAGCTACTATCTAACTCAATGGAGACCCTTGGACTATGGTTGATCACACTTTACTGGACTTTATCTTGCACTAAACGCTATTTCCTTTATCATGCATCTACAATGCCCTCCATAATGTTTGGGACAAAGACCCATCATTTATTTATTTGCCTCTGTACTCCACAATTTGAGATTTGGAACAAAAAAATATCACATGTCGTTACAGTGCACATTGTCAGACTTTATTAAAGGCCATTTTTATACATTTTGGTTTCAACATGTAGAAATTACAGCTGTGTATATATATAGTCCCCTCATTTCAGGGCACCATAATGTTTGGGACACATAGCTTCACAGGCGTTTGTAATTGCTCAGGTGTGTTTAATTGCCTCCTTAATGCAGGTATAAGAGAGCTCTCAGCACCTACTCTTTCCTCTAGTCTTTCCATCACCTTTGGGAACTTTTATTGCTGTTTATCAACATGAGGACCAAAGTTGCGCCAATGAAAGTCAAAGAAGCCATTATTTGACTGAGAAACAAGAATAAAACTGATAGAGACATCAGCCAAACCTTAGGCTTACCAAAATCAACTGTTTGAAACATCATTAAGAAGATAGAGAGCACTGGTGAGCTTACTAATCGCAAAGGGACTGGCAGGCCAAGGAAGACCTCCGCAGCTGATGACAGAAGAATTCTCTCTATAATAAAAAATATTCCCCAAACACCTGTCCGACAGATCAGAAATACTCTTTAGGGGTCAGGTGTGGATTTGTCTATGACCACTGTCCGCAGAAGACCATGAACAGAAATACAGAGGCAACACTGCAAGATGCAAACCACTGGTTAGCTGCAAAAATAGGATGGCCAGGTTACAGTTTGCCAAGAAGTACTTAAACGAGCAACCACAGTTTTGGAAAAAGGTCTTGTGGACAGATGAGACGAAGATTAACTTATATCAGAGTGATGGCAAGAGCAAAGTACGGAGGAGGGAAGGAACTGCCCAAGATCCAAAGCATATCACCTCATCTGTGAAACACGGTGTTGGGGGTGTTATGGCCTGGGCATGTATGGCTGCTGAAGGTACTGGCTCACTTATCTTCATTGATGATACAACTGCTGATGGTAGTAGCATAATGAATTCTGAAGTGTATAGACACATCCTATCTGCTCAAGCTCAAACAAATGTCTCAAAACTCATTGGCCGGCGGTTCATGCTACAGCAAGACAATGATCCAAAACATACTTCTAAAGCAACAAAGGAGTTTTTCAAAGCTAAAAAAATGGTCAATTCTTGAGTGGCCAAGTCAATCACCCGATCTGAACGCAATTGAGCATGCCTTTTATATGCTGAAGAGAAAACTGAAGAGGACTAGCCCCCAAAACAAGCATAAGCTAAAGATGGGTGCAACACAGGCCTGGAAGAGCATCACCAGAGAATACACCCAGCAACTGGTGATGTCCATGAATCGCAGACTTCAAGCAGTCATTGCATACAGATATGACACAAGATACTAAACACAACTAATTTCATTAACATGACATTGCTGTGTCCCAAACATTATGGTGCCCTGAAATGGGGGGACTATGTATAAACACTGCTGTAATTTCTACATGTTGAAACCAAAATGTATAAAAATGGCCTTTATTAAAATCTGACAATGTGCACTTTAACCACATGTGATTTTTTTCTATTCCAAATCTCAAATTGTGGAGTACAGAGGCAAATAAATAAATGATGGGTCTTTGTCCCAAACATTATGGAGGGCACTGTAGATACATGATAAAAGGCTCGATTGTAATCATGTGTTGTCTCTCTGCTGACTGGTTAGTATGCAAACGCTTTTCATTGTAACTTGATACATGTGACAATAAACTAAACTCAAACTCAATATACACTCTTTTTTTATGTTAACATGCTCTAGGATATCACCTCCCTGCCATCTCCCCGCCCCCTTCACCCTGAATTTGTAACTACAGTTTCTTTCTGCAAAGTGAATGTGATGAGTATCTATTTAAGACCTTTTCCACATCTTCTGGCTCCACTCAGATTGCCCCTTGGCCCTAATCATTCTCTGATTACCCACTTGCTCTAAAAATGTGCATAAAATGCCATGGGAGTTTACCCATTCATGTCTACCAATGATATTTAACGGCCTCCTTTGCTCTCCTCATTCCTTTGTTAAATACCACAACCTCCCCCCTCCACATTGGATATTTCTGAAAGGCCTCACCTGTTTTTAATACTCTGTATCTGCCACATTTCCCTTTTATCCTTTACCAAACCCACAATATTTGATGACACGATTCCTTGGATATGCCTTCATTCACATTTCACCCTCACATTGGCCCTGAACGTTTGCTCTTTCATTTTTTAAAAGATATCCAAAACATAGCTTCACACACCAGTAGTTGCTCCAGGTCTAGGCAAAAGTTATCCCACTTTTTAAGAAAGGAGGGAGAGAGAAAATGGGTAATTATAGACCAGTTAGTCTGACATCAGTGGTGGGGAAGATGCTGGAGTCAATTATAAAAGACGAAATTGCTGAGCATTTGGATAGCAGTAACGGGATCATTCCGAGTCAGCATGGATTTACGAAGGGGAAATCATGCTTGACAAATCTACTGGAATTTTTTGAGGATGTAACTAGGAAAATTGACAAGGGAGAGTCAGTGGATGTGGTGTACCTCGACTTTCAGAAAGCCTTCGACAAGGTCCCACATAGGAGATTAGTGGGCAAAATTAGGGCACATGGTATTGGGGGTAGGGTACTGACATGGATAGAAAATTGGTTGACAGACAGAAAGCAAAGAGTGGGGATAAATGGGGCCCTTTCGGAATGGCAGGCAGTGACCAGTGGGGTACCGCAAGGTTCGGTGCTGGGACCCCAGCTATTTACGATATACATTAATGACTTAGACGAAGGGATTAAAAGTACCATTAGCAAATTTGCAGATGATACTAAGCTGGGGGGTAGTGTGAATTGTGAGGAAGATGCAATAAGGCTGCAGGGTGACTTGGACAGGTTGTGTGAGTGGGCGGATACATGGCAGATGCAGTTTAATGTAGATAAGTGTGAGGTTATTCACTTTGGAAGTAAGAATAGGAAGGCAGATTATTATCTGAATGGTGTCAAGTTAGGAGGAGGGGAGTTCAACGAGATTTGGGTGTCCTAGTGCATCAGTCAATGAAAGGAAGCATGCAGGTACAGCAGGCAGTGAAGAAAGCCAATGGAATGTTGGCCTTCATAACAAGAGGAGTTGAGTATAGGAGCAAAGAGGTCCTTCTACAGTTGTACCGGGCCCTGGTGAGACCGCACCTGGAGTACTGTGTGCAGTTTTGGTCTCCAAATTTGAGGAAGGATATTCTTGCTATGGAGGGCGTGCAGCGTAGGTTCACTAGGTTAATTCCCGGAATGGCGGGACTGTCGTATGTTGAAAGGCTGGAGCGATTGGGCTTGTATACACTGGAATTTAGAAGGATGAGGGGGGATCTTATTGAAACATATAAGATAATTAGGGGATTGGACACATTAGAGGCAGGAAACATGTTCCCAATGTTGGGGGAGTCCAGAACAAGGGGCCACAGTTTAAGGATAAGGGGTAGGCCATTTAGAACGGAGATGAGGAAGAACTTTTTCAGTCAGAGAGTGGTGAAGGTGTGGAATTCTCTGCCTCAGAAGGCAGTGGAGGCCAGTTCGTTGGATGCTTTCAAGAGAGAGCTGGATAGAGCTCTTAAGGATAGCGGAGTGAGGGGGTATGGGGAGAAGGCAGGAACGGGGTACTGATTGAGAGTGATCAGCCATGATCGCATTGAATGGCGGTGCTGGCTCGAAGGGCTGAATGGCCTACTCCTGCACCTATTGTCTATTGTCTATTGTCTATTGTCTATAAATACCACAACCTCCCCCCTCCAGATTGGATATTTCTGAAAGGCCTCGCCTGTTTTTAATTCTCTGTATCTGGCACATTTCCCTTTTATCCTTTACCAAACCCACAATATTTGGTGACACGATTCCTTGGATATGCCTTCATTCACATTTCACCCTCACATTGGCCCTGAACGTTTGCTCTTTCATTTTTTAAAAGACATCCAAAACATAGCTTCACACACCTGTAGTTACTCCAGGTCTAGGCACTGAAGTAACTCAGCGGGTCACGCAACATCTGTGGAGAAATGGATGGGTAATACTTTGGGTCGGGACCCATCTTGCAGGAAACACGTTCCCAATGTTGGGGGAGTCCAGAACCAGGTGCCACAGTTTAAGAATAAGGGGGAGGCCACTTAGAACGGAGATGAGGAAAATCTTTTTCACTCAAGAGAGTAGTAAATCTGTGGAATTCTTTGCTCAGAAGGCAGTGGAGGCCAATTCTCTGGATGCTTTCAAGAGTTAGATAGAGCTCTTAATGATAGCAGAGTCAGGGGGTATGGGGAGAGGGCAGGAATGGGGTACTGATTATGGATGATCAGCCATAATCACATTGAATGGCGTGGCTGTCTCGAAGGGCTGAATGGCCTCCTCCTGCACCTATTGTCTATTGTTTATCTTCACACTGAAGAACGGGTCTGACAAAAGGGCCTGAAGTAGTGTCCTGACCCGATACGTCACCCATCCTTTTTCTCCAGAGATGCTGTGAGGGGGAAGAACGCTTGAAAAGAGGTGGGTCAAGGCAAAGCCTGACAAATGAAGTGGATGCAGGCTGGGGAGGGAGGGATACCCTTAACCAGTATCATTCTCACTTTATAAATTCCACTATCTCCAAGATTTTCAGATTCAGGCAATCCAGTCAATACTGGGGAAATTGAAATCCCGACTAGTTTGACCCGATTTCTCTCCCACCTCTCTGTGATTTGCCTAATATCTGCTGTGTCTGCAGCATTCTCTGGTCATATTAAAGAGTTTTTTACCATATTTCTACAAAAAGGATTGAGAGATGATTTACATACAATTAGGAAAATGGACAGGGGAGAGCCGGTGGATGTGGTGTACCCTGACTTTCAGAAAGCCTTCGACAAGGTCCCACATAGGAGATTAGTGGGCAAAATTAGAGCACATGGTATTGGGGGTAGGGTACTGACATGGAAAGAAAATTGGTTGACAGACAGAAAGCAAAGAGTGGAGATAAATGGGTCCCTTTCAGAATGGCAGGCTGTGACTAGTGGGGAACCCAAGCCTCGGTGCTGGGACCGCAGCTATTTACAATATACATTAATGACTTGGATGAAGGGATTAAAAGTAACATTAGCAAATTTGCAGATGACACAAAGCTGGGTGGCAGTGTGAACTGTGAGGAAGATGCTATGAGGTTGCAGGGTGACTTGGACAGGTTGTGTGAGTGGGCGGATGCATGGCAGATGCAGTTTAATGTGGATAAGTGTGAGGTTATCCACTTTGGTGGTAAGAATAGGAAAGCAGATTATTATCTGAATGGTGTCAAGTTAGGAAAAGGGGACGTACAATGAGATCTGGGTGTCCTAGTGCATCAGTCACTGAAAGGAATCATGCAGGTACAGCAGGCAGTGAAGAAAGCCAATGGAATGTTGGCCTTCATAACAAGAGGAGTTGAGTACAGGAGCAAAGAGGTCCTTCTGCAGTTGTACAGGGCCCTAGTGAGACCGCACCTGGAGTACTGTGTGCAGGTTTGGTCTCCAAATTTGAGGAAGAATATTCTTGCTATTGAGGGCGTGCCGCGTAGGTTTATTAGGTTAATTCCCGGAATGGCGAGACTGTCGTATGTTGAAAGACTGGAGCGACTAGGCTTGTATACACTGGAATTTAGAAGGATGAGAGGGGATCTTATTGAAACATATAAGATTATTAAGATTAAATACCTGCTGAGTTACTCCAGCATTTTGTGAATAAATCGATATATTGTACCAGCATCTGCAGTTATTTTCTTATAAAAACCTGCTGAGTTACTCCAGCATTTTGTGAATAAATCGATATATTGTACCAGCATCTGCAGTTATTTTCTTATAAGATTATTAAGGGGTTGGACACGTTAGAGACAGAAAACATGTTCCCAATGTTGGGGGAGTCCAGAACCAGGGGCCACAGTTTAAGAATAAGGGGTAGGCCATTTAGAACGGAGATGAGAAAAAACTTTTTCAGTCAGAGAGATGGAAATCTGTGGAATTCTCTACCTCAGAAGGCAGTGGAGGCCAATTCTCTGAATGCTTTCAAGAGAGAGCTAGATAGAGCTCTTAAAGATAGTGGAGTCAGGGGGTATGGGGAGAAGGCAGGAACGGGGTACTGATTGAGAATGATCAGCCATGATCACATTGAATGGTGGTGCTGGCTCGAAGGGCTGAATGGCCTCCTCCTGCACCAGGAGGTCAAATTACCTACAATTGGAGTACTTTAAATTGAAGAAGTTGAACCTACTTTAAAATATGGTACCTTAAAATTGGCCTGCTCTCATTAAATTGTTTTGACAGATTGAACATGCAGACGACACAAAGTGACATATGGAAAGCACGCTACACAGGTTAGATCAGAAGGAGGCACTATTGCTACATATCTGAGCCGGACTGCAGTGTGTGTATGGATACATCTTAGCACGAGAGATTCATTCTGCAAATCAGAGTTAACAACGTTACGGAACTCAAGCAGAAGTCAAAGGAAGATCCAAAAATAACTGCAGATTAATAATGACACAGTGAGCAAGAAAAACACCACTCTATCACTGAAAACCCAGAAAAAACAGAGGGCATTCGTTGCCTTTCGTTTCAAGGTGATAGTTGACCCATGTCAAACAATTTAGACTATTTTTGGCCTAATTCCACCACTTTCAGACAATGGAACTATTGTGAAAATTATCACCTTGCACTCAAAAACACAAAGCACTGAAATGATATTTAATTCAAACACCTTTCACAACAGTGAGTGTGCAGGTATAGCAGCCAGTGAAGAAAGCTAATGGCATGTTAGCCTTCATAACGAGAGGATTTGAGTATAGGAGTAAAGTGGTCCTTCTGCAATTGTATAGGGCCCTGGTGAGATCACATCTGGAGTATTGTGTGCAGTTTTGGTCTCCTAATTTGAGGAAGGACATCCTTGCTATTGAGACAGTGCAGCGTAGGTTCACGAGGTTAATCCCCGGGATGGCGGGACTGTCATGTGAGGAAAGATTGGAAAGACTGGGCTTAGAAACATAGAAAATAGGTGCAGGAGTAGGAGTAGGCCATTCGGCCCTTCGAGCCTGCACCGCCATTCAATATGATCATGGCTGATCATCCAGCTCAATAACCTGTACCTGCCTTCTCTCCATACCTCCTGATCCCTTTAGCCACAAGGGCCACATCTAACTCCCTCTTAAATATAGCCAATGAACTGGCCTCAACTACCTTCTGTGGCAGAGAATTCCACAGACTCACCACTCTCTGTGTGAAGAAATGTTTTCTCATCTCGGTCCTAAAAGACTTCCCCCTTATCCTTAAGCTGTGACCCCTGGTTCTGGACTTCCCCAACATCGGGAACAATCTTCCCGCATCTAGCCTCTCCAACCCCTTAAGAATTTTATATGTTTCTATAAGATCCCCCCTCAGTCTTCTAAATTCCAGCGAGTATAAGCCTAGTCTATCCAGTCTTTCTTCATATGAAAGTCCTGCCATCCCAGGGATCAATCTGGTGAACCTTCTCTGTACTCCCTTTAAGGCTAGAATGTCTTTCCTCAGATTAGGAGACCAAAACTGTACACAATACTCCAGATGCGGTCTCACCAAGGCCCTGTACAACTGCAGCAGAACCTCCCTGCTCCTATACTCAAATCCTATGAATGCTAACATACCATTCGCTTTCTTCACTGCCTGCTGCACCTGCACGCTTGCTTTCAATGACTGGTGCACCATGACACCCAGGTCACGTTGCATCTCCCCTTTTCCTAATTGGCCACCATTCAGGTAATACTCTGCTTTCCTGTTCTTGCCGCCAAAGTGGATAACCTCACATTTATCCACATTATATTGCATCTGCCATGCATTTGCCCACTCTCCTATCTATCCAAGTCACTCTGCAGCCTCCTAGCATCCTCCTCGCAGCTAACACTGCCACCCAGCTTCGTGTCATCTGCAAACTTAGAGATTTTGCATTCAATTCCCTCATCCAAATCATTAATATATATTGTAAATAACTGGGGTCCCAGCACTGAGCCTTGCGGTACCCCACTAGTCACTGCCTGCCATTCCGAAAAGGACCCGTTTATTCCTACTCTTTGCTTCCTGTCCGCCAACCAATTCTCTATCCACCTCAACAGTGAACCCCCAATAACGTGTGCTTTACGTTTGTACCCCAATCTCCTATGTAATCACTTGTATTCACTCGAGTTTAGAAGGATGAGAGGGGATCTTTTCGAGACGTATAAAATTATGAAAGGACTGGATAAGCTCGATGCAGGAAAAATGTTCCCATTGTTGGGGGAGTCCAGAACCAGGGGCAACAGTGTAAGAATAAAGGGAAGGCCATTTAAAACTGAGGTGAGAAAAAACTTTTTCACCCAGGGAGTTATGAAATTATGGAATTCTCTGCCACAGAAGGCAATGGAGGCCAGTTCACTGGATGAATTTAAAAGAGAGTGAGATAGAGCTCTAGGGGCTAGTGGAATCAAGGGATATGGGGAGAAGGCCGGCACGGGTTACTGATTGTGGATGATCAGCCATGATCACAATGAATGGCAGTGTTGGCTCGAAGGCCCAAATGGCCTCTTCCTGCACCTATTTTCTATGTAACAGACAGCAAAATACACAAATCACTTTAAAATCATTTATAATCAACATTCAGTCAGCATTGATGCAGCACTGAACTTAAATTTGCAAAAAAAAGCTCAAAGAGGCTCAAAGTGCTGGAGTAACTCAGCGGGCCAGGCAGCATCTCTGGAGAACATGGACAGGTGACGTTTCTGATCGGGACAATTCTTCAGACCAAAGAGTGTTTAAAGAAGCTGTTTAACTCTCAGGACCTTTTAAAAAAAAAAAAGAAAACAGAGTATGTGCGAGAACTGTTCTTTGGTGATGGGCTTAAGATAAGTCCACTTCTAATTTTTTTTTTCCATGGTTAACCACAAAATAATTGATTATCTGTTCCACGGGTGAAAGGCCACATAAGTTACATAAACGGCGCTTCAGGCTAATCCCAGCACTAATAAACAGAAAGTCAGAACACAGAACGATGTCTTTCTGACTGGGGATTTATAAGGTCCCGCAGGCATATGCTGCTCCTTAGCATGCATTATGTTTCAGTATGTCGACTGAACAATGTTTTCATTCATCCAGAATCGGCTTTAAAGACCAAGGCCCATTAGTTCCCTGGACTCCAAACTACTATTTAAGAAAACAGCGACATTCTAACGATCAGTTGATAAATGTGAACTTTAATACTGGCACATGGCCAGCCAACATGTTTGCTTCTCTCTCGCTTTCCATCCATGTGACAAATTCAGTCCAAGGTCCGTGTGCACAGCAATTCAAAATCCAAAATTAGTAGTCAGAGCACGTGTAGGCACCATTCCTATATTTTGTTCTGCCAATTAACATAATAAAGCAATACTGCCATCAAATGTGGGTAAATGTTTTCTATTTCAGTGATTGGAGCAGCAGTCTTTTTAGTTTAGAGATACAGTGAGGAAACAGGCTCTTTGGCCGACCGAGTCTGCGCCGATCAGCGATGTCTGCACACTAACACTATCCTATACACAGAAGGGACAATTAACAATTTTACCAAGCCAGTTAACCTACAAACCTGTATGTCTTAGGTATGTGGGAGCAAACCGGAACTCCTGGAGAAAACCCATGCAGGTCATGGGGAGAACGTACAAACTCCATACAGGCAGCACCTGTGGTCAGGATCGAACCTGGGTCTCTGGCTCTGGCTCTGCCGCCCAGGGTCATTTGATTGGTGAATTACCATGAGAAACATTGATGGCACGATGAGTTACTTACCAGCTCATAGTTGACTGGTGGCAAACATGGTGTGACTACCTGAAACGAAAACCAAACCACAAGAGTTAATTTCAATTTTAAAGCAGACAAAATAACACATTCACAACAATTCCATTTTTAAAATGGGAGCTCAGAAATTGAGAGGAAATGATAACGTCTCTACTGTTTTTTCAAAGCAAAATATTAACCAGCTTTCTGCAGCACATTCTTTAAGGAACAACACCCACTTTCTGATAAAATTGTGCAACTAAGCCAGAGCAAACTAAGAAGGTAAATACACACCCGGTAGATAACACCAAACCATCACATTTGAGCTTTTCCATACATTTAGCAAATTTGTGCACCAGGCTGGGGTGGATTTGAATCTTTAACAGCCCATATTGGGCAATGTTTCAATGAAGAGGAAAAATGCTTCTCTCTCTGTTTATTTGTTGCAATACATAAGGCACTGACTCAGTGATCTGAAATGATCCATGAGTACTGCAGATCTTTACATTTCCAATTGGAAATGTCTGCTTTCTAAAATTATCAGAATTATGATTGAGAAACATCAAAGCTCTCAGCACTTCTTAATTTTTTATTAAATGGCCGTTTTTAAAAAAAAGAAGTTATTTTTGGAATGAGTGCAAGTTATGGGTATGACATCAGAAGGTTATAAATAATGAATATTTATTGTCTTGATTACTGTCTCATTATATATATCACTTTCTGTAAGTGCAGAAAACAGAGGGCAGCATCATGGCACAGCAAGAGCTGCTGCTCAGCTCCAGTGACCCAGCGGCTGTCTATGTGGAGTTTGCACGTTCTCACTGCGACTGTGTTGGTTCTCGCCAGGAGCTCTCATTTCCTCCCACTCACCAAAGACATGCAGGTAGATAGATTAAATGAGTGTTTAGGTAAGTGGTGGACTCATGGATAAGCTGATGGGAATGTGGGGAGAAGAAAACGGGTTTTGCCTAACAATAGTGTAAATATGCAGTCAATAGTCCGTGCGGTCTTAGTAGGCTGAAAGGTCTGTTTCCATGCTCTATGACCCAAATTGTTTTATGGTATTTCTTGAAGCTCTTGGTAGTATTTTGTCATATGTGTGACCTTGGCAAAGTTATTTGGTCTCCATGTGTTGCTGTGTGAAAGTCATGGTTTGCTTCCTGCACTATATAATGGAAATTACAAAAATACTAGAGAGGTTTCCTATTGAAACTGGCAGTTAACTTTAAAAATGATTTAAACGTTTGTGACTACTCTTGATTATCAAGGCCAAATACAGGTGTCAGTGGTTATGGGGAGAGCGCAGCAGAATGGGGTTTAGAGGGAGGGATGAATCGGCCGTGATCGAATGGCGGAGTGGACTTGATGGGCCGAATGGCCTAATTCTGCTCCCATCACTTATAAACCGTGAATTTAATTGCACAACTTACTACAGTGATGGCATTTGAACTCTGAAACTCTAGTGTTATAATGCCATAATCACTCTACTACAGTATCCCTTCGACTGTTGACAATGTTGTGCAGTATCAATATAAAGTCTCTCTAAGGTGGGGTGGACTGGAATACAATCACATGGTTCACATGGTTTTCTCAAAACCAAGTATTGCTTTATTGACTGCACACTGCTAAATCACTTGCACCTTAATAAAAAGTATGGCAAGAAACTGCTCTAAAACCTTCATATATAATCCAGAATGAGGCTGCTACAAATTGCTACCGTACATGTGAGAACTATTATGAACCATTGTTAAATATTGGTCTTCTCCATCCCTTCAAGTGGACATTAAATCTTGGCCATAACCAGCTGGTCTCACAGACTTAACGTGCAATGTACTCATCTCATTTTACCTACATATTCATCAAAGCTCAATTTTTAAAAGGGTCCCGCTGAGCTGCACATATATCAACGATATCAGCTGGTGTCATAGTTGGCATATGGAAATGTGTCCGACTACCAGAGTGATTAGTTTGAACACTGAAGCCTCAAAAAGGTAGCAATTAAAATGCCAACAAATTAAACATACAGAAAGAGGCCACTCGCTGGCTGAGGAGCCACTTGTTTCAATGGAGCACACATCCTCTGCACATAACTCGTTCCAGCCATAGCATATGGTATGTTACTCATAGCGTAAACAAGATAGAGAACGTGATGTGATGCAATAAATGCTTTTTCTGTTTATTCAAGAATGAAGTGTGGCAGGAAGGTCAGCATTAATTGCCCATCCAAAATTGCACTTAAGATGGTGGTGAACCGCCTTCACAAACCACTGCAGTTCTTCTGGTGAAGAGACTCCTACAATGGGAAGATATTCCAACAGGTACAATACTCCCAATACTTAGACCTGATGACAAAGCAACTGCATAAAAAAGACAACATGCTGGAGTAACTCAGTGGGTCAGCCAACATATAACCATATAATCATATAACAACTACAGCACGGAAACAGGCCCGTTCGGCCCTACCAGTCCACGCCGACCACTCTCTCTGACCTAGTCTCATCTACCTGCTCTCAGACCATAACCCTCTAATCCCCTCTTATCCATATACCTATCCAATTTACTCTTAAATAATAAAATCGAGCCTGCCTCCACCACTTGCACCGGAAGCCCATTCCATACAGCCACCACCCTCTGAGTAAAGAAGTTACCCCTCATGTTACCCCTAAACTTTTGTCCCTCAATTCTGAAGCTATGTCACCTTGTTAGAATCTTCCCCACTCTCAAAGGGAAAAGCCTACCCACGTCAACTCTGTCCGTCCCTCTTAAAATTTAAAAAACCTCTATCAAGTCCCCCCTCAACCTTCTACGCTCCAAAGAATAAAGACCCAACCTGTTCAACCTCTCTCTGTAGCTTAAGTGCTGAAACCCAGGCAACATTCTAGTAAATCTCCTCTGTACCCTCTCCATTTTGTCGACATCCTTCCTATAATTTGGCGACCAGAACTGCACACCATACTCCAGATTCGGCCTCACCAATGCCCTGTACAATTTTAACATTACATCCCAACTTCTATATTCGATGCTCTGATTTATAAAGGCAAGCATACCAAACGCCTTCTTCACCACCCTATCCACATGAGATTCCACCTTCAGGGAACAATGCACAGTTATTCCCAGATCCCTCTGTTCCACTGCATTCCTCAATTCCCTACCATTTACCCTGTACGTCCTATTTTGATTTGTCCTACCAAAATGCAGCACCTCACACTTATCAGCATTAAACTCCATCTGCCATCTTTCAGCCCACCCTTCCAAAAGGCCCAAATCTCTCTGTAGACTTTGAAACTCTACTTCATTATTAACTACACCACCTATCTTAGTATCATCTGCATATTTACTAATCCAATTTGCCACACCATCATCCAGATCATTAATGTAAATGACAAACAACAGTGGACCCAACACAGATCCTTGGGGTACTCCACTAGACACTGGCCTCCAACCTGACATACAATTGTCAACCATTACCCTCTGGTATCTCCCATTCAGCCATTGTTGAATCCATCTTGCAACCTCATTATTAATACCCAACGATTTAACCTTCTTAATCAACCTTCCATGTGGAACCTTGTCAAATGCCTTACTGAAGTCCATATAGACAACATCCATAGCCTTGCCCTTATCAATTTCCCTGGTAACCTCTTCAAAAAATTCAAGAAGATTAGTCAAACATGACCTTCCAGGCACAAATCCATGTTGACTGTTTCTAATCAGGCCTTGTTTATCCAAATAATTATATATATTGTCCCTAAGTATCTTTTCCATTAATTTTCCCACCACAGATGTCAAACTAACAGGTCTATAATTGCTAGGTTTACTTTTAGAACCTTTTTTAAAAAAAGGCACAACATGCGCAATGCGCCAATCTTCCGGCACCATCCCCGTTTCTAATGACGTTTCTAATAACGTTTGAAAAACATGGTCTGGAAAACATGGATAGGTGACGTTTCGGGTCGGGACTCTTTCTTCAGACTTTCACAGAGGAGGAAACAGTAAGAGGGCCTCACAGAATTCCCATTGGAGAGAGGAGAACTTCTTCAAAGTAGGAATACCTTGAGGAAATTTTGCAGTGGAACACTAAAATGTAGAGTCTGAAGAAGGGTCCTGACCTGAAACGTCACCTATCCATGTTCTCCAGAGATGCTGCCTGACCTACTGAGTTACTCCAGCACAATGTGCCTTTTTTTGTAAACCAGCATCGGCAATTCCTTGTTTTGACAAAAGGACTTGGGATGCAATTCCACTTAAGTCGGTGTACAAATTGGAGGAGAGCCAGCAGCTGGTTATGGTTCCATGCTCCTACTGCTCTTGTCCCACTTGATATTAGATGTTGAGTTGGGAGGCACTGTTGGAATAGCCTGGCGGAGTAGCTGAGTAGCTCTTGAAATACATTGGTGTGGCCAAGTCTCCCTAGGTATTTCCAGCATTACCGTTTTTTAAAAATTACTACATCTACAGGTTTTACCTCTTAAACCCTCTTAAAGTACTTGTACATCACCTGATTTACACAATATAGGGCACCTCAGAACAAACTGTGGAATGATCCAGAGGTACTGCCCTGGGGTGGCAAGAGAAGGGAAATCTGTTGTCCCCCTGGGACTAAACACAAGAAAAGAAAGCCAAGAACATGGATTTTAAAACAAAATCCAGAGATATTTTGCAAAACTGAATAAATAATTTTTCTGTTTATGAAATATATATCTTTAGCCAGTTGTACAGAAACTCCATTTTTTAGTTCATGATATAGATGACTAATCAACTTATGGGAAGGAGCTTGTATATATACTAATTAGCTTGCTTGCAAGTTTTTAACAACCATCCCCATGTAATGGAATGCCCAAACATAACTTTGCAGAACCCATTTATCCCCCCCCCCCCCGTTCCCCTCCCCCAGTCCCCTTCTATCAATATCCCACCCTCTGGCTCTAGATATCATTCCTCTTCTCTCCTTATCTGACACCTTTTTGACTACTTTCATCTCTAGCCTTTGTCACTTTCCCTGCCGATCTACCAGTCTACCCCTCCCTCACCTATACCCACCTATCACTTGCCTGGTTTTTCTCTACCCCTCACCTCTTTTCCAGCTTCCCCCCCCCCATTACTATAATCAGTCTGAAGCAGGGTCCCGACATGGAACCTGTCCCTTGTCAAGTCCCTCCACAGATGTCGCCTGACCCAATAAGTTCCTCCAGCACTTTGCGTTTTGCTCTAGGTTCCAGCATGTTACCTAATTCAGTTCAGATGCCCCCACAATGTCGGCCACTTTGATAATAGTTACTTTCCTTCATTGCTACAGCAGTCACATTGTGTCCGGGAATTTGCAAAAGAATAGCAACCAGCAATATGGACCTGGAACCAGATCATGGCCCAGAATGGGTGGCAGGAGGAGATGAAAAGAGGGCATGAATTGGGACTTGGGTGCTGAGAAAGGAGTTGTGTTGGGTGAAGGGTTAAGAGACTGGCTGGCAAGGGCAGTGAGTAGCACAATGTAACTCTATGTAGGGAACTCATGCAAATCAGGTTAAGTGCACTTGGCCAGTTTGTATTCAATGGACCCCTTTAAAAAGGAATTGCTGTTTCAGATCAAGCAGCAGTTTTAAAACCTGTTTCTTCTGGCAAGACTACCTCGGCTTCATGTGGATGAAGTCTTGCCAAAGGATACGGTATCTGCTGTGTGCCTGACATGGAAAACATGTTGGAGCTGCAAGTGCGATTCACGATCAAAAGAACCACATTAAATAACTGGCCAGATGCACGAAGAAAAGGTTGCAATTACTTTCCATTCTCGTAAAAGTACCAGTTTCCATATTCAACGCTGAAGAAAAAAATATTTGTTTATAAACAAATCTCTTTAAATGTTCAATATTTTTTTAACAAATGTTACAATTTAAAAAGAAAAGGAAGAAAAATGATATCCTGATGAGATTTTATTACATTCAGAAAAAGTTCAAAACACTCCAAAAGAAAATCTTTCCAAATACAGTCAATATTATTTTCAAAATATGGGGACCAATTTGCATGAAAGCTTCAGAAAGCAAAACATTAATTGTTTCAGTGGTTGAGTGGAACATTCATTGGAATATACCACAAGATTTGCAGCTCCAAAGAAGGATCCCGACCCAAAGCGTTGTCTGTCCATTTCTCTCCACAGATGCTGCCTGGCCTGTTGAGTTCCTCCAGCAGTTTGTTTTTTTGCACCAGATTCCAGCATCTGCAGTCTTTTGTGTCTCCATTTTACTGCTACACTGCAAGATCACTTCAAGGCGTGCCTACTTTGAAGAAATTCTCCCCCGAGTCCAAAGGGAAGATCTCAATCCGAAAAGTTGACTGTCCATTTTGCTTCACAGATGCTAACAGGGAGGTCAGAGTCGAAGTGGGACAGAGAATTAAAGTGAAAGAATCACCTTTGTAGATTCAACAGAGGTAGGTGTTCAGCAAATAAGTAATCCAATCCATGTATTATTCACAAAATGCTGGAGTAACTCAGCAGGTCAGGAAGCATCTCGGGAGAGAAGGAATGGGTGACGTTTCGGGTCGAGACCCTTCTTCAGACTGATGTCAGGGGGGCGGGACAAAGGAAGGATATAGGTGGAGACAGGAAGACAGTGGGAGAGGAGGAGGAGGGGAAGGGAGGGACAGAAGGAGGAGGGGAAGGGAGGGACAGAGGAACTATCTAAAGTTGGAGAAGTCGATGTTCATACCGCCGGGCTGCAAACTGCCCAGGCGAAACATGAGGTGCTGTTCCTCCAATTTCCGGTGGGACTCACTGTGGCACTGGAGGCCTGACCTGCTGAGTTACTCCAGCATTTTGTGAATAAATCGATTTGTACCAGCATCTGCAGTTATTTTCTTATGCTACTTGTTGCTCCACTGCGATTTCTCCTCAAGGTATGTCGCCTGACCTGCTGAGTTACTCCAGCATTTTGTGAATAAATCGATTTGTACCAGCATCTACAGTTATTTTCTTATCCAATCCATGTATAACAGCTTGAAGGAATTGCGAGTGAAAGCAACTCCTTTATTCCAAACAGGGCGATAGCAGGAAATACCAACCACTTAGCTTAACAACTGTCAAAGGGAAATTGTTAGGTCAGGCAGCATCTTGGAGAGAAGGAATGGGTAACGTTTCAGGTCGAAACCCTTCTTCAGTCTGAAGAAGGGTTTCGACCCGAAACGTCACCCATTCCTTCTCTCCAAGATGCTGCCTGACCTGCTGAGTTACTCCAGCATTTTGTGATACCTTCGATTTGTACCAGCATCTGCAGTTAATTTCCTACACAACAGAAAATGTTATGTTATTTTTAAATCTGTAATAGTGGACCACTTGGAAAAAAACTAAGGTAATCAGGCCAAGTCAACATAGTTTGGTGACGGAAATATTGTTTGACTATTTTATTGTTCTTTAATCATAGGGGCAGAAGGTAAAGTGGAAATTCAATATTTGATAAAGACGGATGTAACTTTCCAGAAGGCATTTGATAAGGTGTCAAATAAAAAGGGGGGGGGGGGGTGGGTAGTGTGGAAAATAAAAGGCAATGGTATAAGGAGGTAATATATATCGGTGGAATAGAAAATTGGCTGGCGAACAGGGAACAGAAACTAGTATAAATGGATATCTTTTCGGTTGGCAAGATGTGACAAATGGTGTGCCACAGGAACCATTGTTGGAGCCTCAGCTTTTTACAATTCATGTGAATGAATTGTAAAAAGACATTGAAGATGCAGTTGCAAAGTTAAACAAAGACACAAAGACAGCTAACAAAGTAAGTTGAGGAGACAACACAAGGAGGCAGCAAAGGTATATGAATAGATTGCGTTAGTGGGCAAAGCTTTGGCAAATGAAGGATAATGTGTGAAAATGGAAAATTGCTCATTTTGGGTAGAAGAAAAAGGGGTAGATTGCAGAGCTCCATGAAGCAAAAGGATCTGTGCGTCCCAGCGCACATCTCGCAAAAAAATTATCTGCAAGTGCAGCAAGTAATTAGGAAAGCTAACAGATCATTATTGTTTATTGCGATGGAAATTGAAGACAAAACTAGGGAGGCTATTTTTTATTATTCATTCAAGGAATGTGCACTTCCCAGACTAAGCCAGCATTTAATTGCCCACTCCTAATAGCCCTTGAGAACATCATGGCGAGCTGCGTTCTTGAACTGCCACTGTCCTTGAGGTGTGGGTACACAATGCTGTTACCAGAATTTTAACCCAGTAATGGTGAAGGAACAGCAATAGATTTTCAAGAGAAAATAGAGTGTGGCTTGCAGGGCAACTGCCAGGAGATGGTATTCCATAATTTGCTGCCTTTGTCCCTCAGTTATATAAGGCACTGATAAGACTGTACCCAAGTACTGGGTGCAGTACAAGTCTGCTTATTGAAGGAAGGGTGTTAATGATTTAGAGGCAGCTCGGAGAAGGTTTACTCGATTCAAGTATTGAATGGATAGGATGCCTTATGAGGAATGCTTTGCCATGTTAGACTTCCATCCACTAGAGTTTAGAAGAGAGAGAGAGGTGAGTTGATTGGAACATATAGGACCCCAAGAGGTCTTGACAAGGTGGATCTGGAGGTGATATTTCCTTCTGTGAAAAAAAAGTCAAGAACTGGAGATCCGTTTAGCAATAATCGGTTGTCTGTTTAAGAAATAGATAGGTAAACCTTGTCTCCCATCGGATCATCAGTCTTTAGAATGCTCTTCCATAAAGGGCACTAGAAGCAGAGCTTTGACTTAAAAAAAAAGGAGATAGATTCTTCCAAGTCCAAGGCAGTGAAAAGTTACCCATGATGGATGAGAACTTAGACTTGAAGTTATATTTAGTTAAGCCACTAGCTTATGAAATGGCCTACTTTTGGCCCTAATTCACATGTTTATATGAATTGCTGCTTCACCTGGAAGAACATTGGATCCTTGTCTGATGGGAAGAGATAAAAGGACAGTTTTTTTTTAGATTTTAGAGATACAGCATGGAAACAGGCCCTTCTGCCCACCGAGTCTGTGCCGATCAGAGATCACGCCATACACTAACACTATCCTACACACTAGGCACAATTTTACAACTCACCGAAGATAATTAACCTACAAGCCTGTACACCTTTGGCGCGTGGGAGGAAACTGGAGCACTCAGACAAAACCGACGCAGTAACAGGGAGAATGTACAAACTCCGTAGGAGTTCTCCGACTTGTATCACTGTCCTTCCAATTCATTTTACTGATTGTATGCCTCTTTGTCACCTTCCCCATCGCTAATAAAATCCAATTCTACATCTCCTTATCTGCTTTATCCATCATGTTCACACCTCATCCTTCCATATCTCTAGACTCCCTCTCCCCTGACTCTCAGTCTGAAGAAGGGTCTCGACCCAAAACGTCACCCATTCCTTCTCTCCAGAGATGGTGCCTGTCCCGCTGAGTTAATCCAGCATTTTGTGTCTACCTTCGATTTAAACTAGCATCTGCAGTTCTTTCCTACACATGCTGCATGTCCCGCTGAGTTACTCCAGCATTTTGTGTCCATCTATGGTGGTTGGAGAGTCTACCAGGGAATCAAAAGGAGTGGACCCTTCAGAATACTGAATGGAGAAAGAGTGGAGGATGCACCTGGGGGTGAAATTACGGAGGATGGTTTGTTGAATGGGGAGGTTGTTGGTATGGAGGTCAAGGACAAAGGAATCCCTACCCTTTTTCTGGTTGTGAGGAGCATGCTCCAGTAAGGGTGAATGGCAAAGATGGCAAAATTCAGGAGATCTTCGGTTTCCTCCCACACTCCAAAGACGTACAGGTTTGTAGGTTAATTGGCTTGGGTTTGTATACTTGGTATAAGTTTAAATTGTCCCTAGTGTGTGTAGACTTGTGTTAATGTGCGGGAATCGCTGGTCGGTGCGGACTCGGTGGGCCAAAGGGCCTGTTTTCACGCTGCATCTCTAAACTAAACTAAAAGTGTCTTGAGAAATATAGAATGTGTATGAAAGAACTTAAGAAAGAAATCAGGAGAAGAAAATAGGGTGGATGAAAGATCATTGGCAAGATTAAAGAGAATCCCAAGACATTCTATAACTATGTTGAGAGTTAGAGGGTATTGAGGGAAAGACAGGACCCCTTAGGGGCCAAACGGGTGATCTAGTGTGGAGCAAGAAGTGAGCAAGGTTCAAAATGAATACTTTTCATCTGCATTCACCAAGGCGAAGGGCATGAAAGGTAGTGTGTTCAGAGAGGGATACTTAACAATCTGGAGCAGGTCAGCATTAAGGAGAAGGATTCCCATGCTAGGGGATGTATAAGGGTCAATAAATCCCCAGGACTGGATGAGATCTATCCCAGATTACTCTAGGGAGCTAGAGAGGGGATAGCTGTGGCACTGATGGAGAGGTGTCAGTAGATTGGAGAATATCTAATGTTGTTCCTTTATATAAGAGCAGCAGGAAATAGCAGACGAGCCTTAAGTCAGTGATATGCAAATTATTAGGCACAATCCAAATGTCTCGGGTTTACGAACATTTGGAAAGCCAGGAGCTGATCAGAGATAGTGAGCAAGACATTATGAAGGGGGAATCCTGTCTCACTAATTCAATTCAGTCCCGGAATGGCAGGACTGTCATATGTTGAGCGGCTAGGCTTGTATACACTGGAATTTAGAAGGATCAGAGGGGATCATATCGAAACATTTAAGATTATTAAGGGGTTGGACACGTTAGAAGCAGAAAACATGTTCCCAATGTTGGTGGAGTCCAGAACCAGGGGCCACAGTTTAAGAATAAGGGGTAGGCCATTTAGAACGGAGATGGGGAAAAACTTTTTCAGTCAGAGAGTTGTAAATCTGTGGAATTCTCTGCCTCAGAAGGCCGTGGAGGCCAATTCTCTGAATGCATTCAAGAGAGAGCTAGATAGAGCTCTTAAGGATAGCGGAGTCAGGGGGTATGGGGAGAGGGCAGCAACGGGGTACTGATTGAGAATGATCAGCCATGATCACATTGAATGGTGGTGCTGGCTCGAAGGGCCGAATGGCCTCCTCCTGCACCTATTGTCCATTGTATTTTTTGAAGTGTTAATACAAAATATTAAAGAAGGCCGAGAGATACACAGAACATAGAAACATAGAAAGTAGGTGCAAGAGTAGGCCATTCGGCCCTTTGAGCCAGCACCGCCATTCAATGTGATCATGGCTGACATCCAGAATCAGTACCGTGTTCCTGCTTTTCCCCCATATCCCTTGATTCCATTAGCCCCAAGTGCTATATCTAACTCTCTTTTGAATACATCCAGTGAATTGGCCTCCACTGCCTTCTGTGGCAGAGAATTCCACAGATTCACAACTCTCTGGGAGAAAAAGATTCTCCTCATCTCAGTCCTAAATGGCCTACCCCTTATTCTTACATCGTGACCCCTGGTTCTGGACTCCCCCAGCATCGGAAACATTTTTCCTGCATCTAGCCTGTCCAATCCCTCAAGAATTTTATAGGTATTTTACATAGAACGCTACAGCTCAGGAAAAGGCCCACCATGCCTGTGCCAACCAAGATGCCAAACTAAACTAATCCCATCTGCCTGTGCATGCTCCTCATCCCTCCATTCCTGGCCTGCTTATGACCAAACATTCCTTCGACGTGAAGCAATGTTACGCGTGCATTTCTTCCAATTCAGTGCGCAAGATATGGCTTCCAAAATTTGACTTTGTTTTGCCACCTTACTTCCACTGCCATCTGTCTTTGACCCTCTATGTTGATCCAATGATGCCCAATGCAAGGTTGAGGAATAGCATCTCTCCTAAAGCCACGTTTGAACTCCCAGGATTTGATAATTGATTAAAAAGTTAAAAAGCAAAAGTTTTTTACTGGTTGTTTCAACTTCAATTTATTCCTTTCTATTTTTTCTCTTTTGTCTCTAACTGCTGGAATTGAACATAATATTTTCTTTGACCACTTCAGTCAACACCCTATCACCTACCTTCATATTAATTCTGAAAAAGTGACACAACTGATCTCAGCAACGTTCCGGCTTTCCATCCTTCCCACTTTCCCATTATGCCAGCTCTCGTGAAAAACCATTGACCCAAATCATTGACTCCCCTTCTTTCTACAAATGTCACTTGACCTGCTGAGTGCTTCTGGCATCGTGTCTGTGGTTCAGATTCACGAAATCTACAGATTTTCGCTCTATTTTCCAAAGCACTGTCGGTCGAGTTAAAACATACCATTACAACAGGAAAGAACATGAAAGGAATGCACTACTGTTCTTTCAACAGATAAATATTACTGCCGATTCTGTAACTTGAGTAGTTGATTCTGTAACTTGACGTTTTTCATGTGTCACCATGGCAATGAAAGATGACGGCAAGGGTAAAATTAGGGCTATATCAAAAAAACCTCCTTCCCTCCTACTCATTCAGAAAAAACTAACACATGACCTCAGCAACTTGAAGACAGGTGGATATGTAGGATGACTAAACAGGATATGTGCAGAATCCTACTTGTTATGGCAAAAAGTATTCTGAAGCATGTCGACAGATAATTGGTTTGAATTTGACGACTTCAACACTGTCATCAGATGTATTAATTTACCACAACATGGGGCCAGAATGCTGTCATGAAATTAAATGAACAGCCAGGGAAGGAGAACAGCAACACGGCACTCAGAGTAGCAATTACTGTGAATGAAGCTCCATTTTACCATGAATTGAGAAATAGTTTCAGGAACAGAATCACAGTAGGTTAACAAGCAGAGGCAACAGTAGTTAAAACGGGAAATAAATGATGTTGCCCTTTATTGGAGTTTAGATATAAGAAGGTTTTGTTACTGTTGTACAGGGTTGTTGAAGCCACACCAGAAATACTATGGTGTTTTGATTTCCATGCCTAGAAATGGATGTAGTAGTATCAGTCATGTCATACGTCATAAGAGCCGAATTAGGCCATTTGGCCTATCAAGTCTGCTCCGCCATTTAATCATGGCTGATCCATCTTTACCACTCAACCGTATTCTCCTGCCTTCTCCCCAGAACCCTTGACCCCTTTACTAACCAAGAATCTGTCAATCCCTAAAATCACCCAATGATGGCCTCCACAGCCGTCTTTGGCAATAAATTGCAGATTTACCAGCCTCTGACTAAACAATTTCTCCTCTTCTCCTTCTTTCTAAATGTACAATTGGAGGCAGTCCAAAGGAGATTCACGACTCTAATTCCTGGGATGCGAGGAACGTCCTGTCAAAGTGGACTGGACAGTCTGGGTATGTAAACCTTGGGAGTTTAGAAGAATGAGGGATGACTTTAATCAAAAATACAAGATTGCAAGGGGCCTTAACCGGGTGAATGCCAAGATGTTTGCACTGCATTAAGAGTTTCAAACATGTGGATTTAGCTGCAAAGTAAGTGGCTGGTCACTTAAAACTGAGGTAAGCAGAAAAGCTTTGTTAATCTCTGGAATTCTCCGCCCTGGTGGTGTTAGATAAATATTTGAAAGATGAAGTGATTGAGAATTCTGGGGAACTGGCACAGAAGAGGAGATGAGGCCAGATTAGATCACCGTGATCATATCGATTGGTAGGGCTGGTTTCAAGGCCCTGTGTCAGAGTCATAGAGTTATATGGCATGAAGACAGGTTTTCTCTGTCCAATTGTCCATGGCAACCAAGTTGTCCAACCAAGCTAGTCCCACGCCTGCTCCTGGCCCATATCCCTCAAAACCATCCCGATCCACGCGCCCTGGTTTATTTTAAATGACATAATTGTGCCCACCACCACCACTTCCTCTGGCAGCTTATTCCATGTGTGTAGAAAATTTAGTCTCTCAGGACTCATTGAAATCTTACCCCCTCTTACCTTAAATATATGCCCTCTTGTTTTAGACTCCCCTACCCTGGGGTAAAAACTGTGGCTATTCATCATATCTATGCCCCTCATAATTTTGTAGCCTCTATTAGGATACCCCTCGCCTTGCAGCACCTCACCCATGGTTATCGATGATACAAATGAAGAAGGCACAGAGTATTTTAGTAGCTCAGCGGATCAAGCATCATCTCAGGAAAGCATGGATAGGTGACGTTTCTGGTCGGGAACCTTCAGACTGATTGCAGGGGGGGGGGAAGAAAGCTGGAAAAGAGGAGCAGGACAAAGTCTGGCAGGTAATAGGCCAACACAGGTCAAGGGGGTTATTTGATAGGCAGAAAAGATGAAGGTGTGAAACAAAAGGTTTGAAGAGTTGTGAATTGTGAAGCTAGAGGAAGGAATGTAGGTGGAAGTTGAGAAATAGTTGCGAGTCCAAATGGGGCATGGGGGGGGGGGGGGGGGGAGAAGGGAGAGGGTTATGTAATTACCTAAAATTAGAAAATTCTATGTTTATTGTAAGCTACCCGAGCGGAATATTCTCAATGATACAACTAACTCTGCCAGTGACCCTACGATTTCTTCCCAGCTTTCCACAATGTCCAAGAATACAACTGATCACGTTTCAAGGCTTTATGTATCTTTATGGTGTTTTAAGAATTCAAGCACCCCCTCTTCCGTAATGTGGACTCGGGTATCCATTTCTTTCTCTGTGGTAAATATAGGGGGGGGGGAGGGGGGGCTATTAGTGGCCCATTCCTGATCCTATTTAGAAATAGGACCTTTGGCCCTCCATGTACATGCCGCTTCCCCTTCTCCACTCGTCCGGTTCAGCTGCATCAGATCCATAGCCTTCAATGCCTTGGTGAGTCACATTCATAAGGGGATTCAATATGTTTAGTGAACTTCAACATGAGCAGTTGCAAACGTTAAGAATTCTTTTTTTTATTTCACTAGCTCTCATTTTGTCCACAGAAGTAAATGCAGCTAAGGTAGACACAAAATGGTGGAGTAACTCAGCGAGTCAGACAGCATCTCTGGAGAGACGGAATGGATGACGTTTTGGGTCGAGACGGCACCTATTCCTTCTCTCCAGAGATGCTGCCTGACCCACTGAGTTACTCCAGCATTTTGTGTCTATCTTCGGTGTAAACCAGCATCTGCAGTTCCTTCTTGCTACACAGTAAATGCAAATATGTATTTTATAATGTAGAGATTAATATATTGCCTTCACCTGTTTAGAGATTCAGGGAGATAGGAGATCTATTGCATAAAAGATCTTGTATAGAATTTTGCATTGTTCTCCATCCTATGACATTACGACAATGTGTTGGAAAAGATGAGCCTTGAAGTGAAGAGACAGCTCGAGTAGAAGACTGACAATAAGGCATTACTGGAAAGTCTTTATAGCAGAGAGCACTGACGGTCAGCAAAACAAAATTCACGAATGCCCAGTTAAAACAGACTTGGCTTTGAATTGTTCAACTAAAATTACACAAAAATAAAAACAGATATCCAGCAGATAAATACTGTGGGTAGCTGGAAATTAAATGTCCACAGTAAATGGTATTTTTGTGCATGAATAAGATTTTCTCAGTATCAATGCAGCAGTTGCTGGTAATTACCTTCAAATTTAATGACTTTGCATAGCAGAGAATTGTGCCCTTGCTATTTCAACTATCGTGACTGTTTATGTAAGAGGCGCAACAGCACTCAGGGTAAAACAGTCATCAGGTAAATGGTGCAAATATTTCACAACTGTATCATTAATTATGAAATATAAAAAGGCCTCAATTCCATATTTTTAATCTCATCGAACAGAGAAAAAGGCATTGATTGTGTTGAAATGATACCCCTCCACAACCAGTCTACATTGCTGCTGAACATTACTGCAGATCCAGAGTTGAGTGAAATACAGTAAATGTCAAGGATTCAATTAAATTCCGAGTGTCTGCAGGAGTCAGATAAAGACAGGCAATAAGCTTGAAACTAGACAGAACACCAAATTTTAAATAGATGGGTTGTCAGGCTTTAAGAGGCCGGTTAACTATATAACAAAGACATTTTTAAGTACCATGGGAGAGTGAAAGAGGGAGAGAGGGAGGAAACAACACATGCACAGACACACTGCTGGAGATCTGGAATATATATATATATATATTCTGTCAATAAAATAATTTGATAGAATTCTTCTTTCCAAATTGATTGGCATCAGAATTTCCTTTTCACTAAGTATAGTTTTAATACAATAACCATCTAGCACCTGGGGTAGGGTTTGCCACCAAGGATTGCATCAGAGGGTTTGCCAAAAATGTTTAAATCTCTGAGTTACAGGACAGTACTGCGTCAACACATTAATGATCTATTAAACACAAAACACATTCAATAGCTAAGTATTGTAACATTTGTGTTTTAAGAAAGATAATAACTTCTACGTAAAGTGCTGGAGTAACTCAATGGGTCAGGCAGCATCTCTGGGGAGCAGACTAACTCAGTGAGTCAGGCAGCATTCTGGAGAGCTGCCAGACCCGCAGATTTACTCCAGCACTTTGTGTCTTTTTTTTTGTAGGCCAGCATCTGCAATTCCTTGTGTCTCCATAACTTGTACTCAACCTCCTAGCCCAGAGAGTGAACAATTAAAAGGGAGGAATCTCTTTTGGTGAGATAGTGAATTGCTGCTGGAGATTTGAGCAAAGTGTTTTTTCCTTCGAGTCCTGTTTTTTTCTTACTCTACCACTTTGCAGTCATCCATTATCAATTTTGAATCCGTCACTGGCCAAGTTCCCAGATCCCCCCCATTGCCCTCATCATCATCATCAGTTTGCTCTTCCAGCAACGCACACGCCAAACAAAAAAGTTGGAACTAAAGGATGCTTCTGGAAACCCTTTCGGCAAATTCCAGCTCTAAGATGAACAAAGCTTTTATTAACAATAATTACAGTCTATATACACAGTGCAACCTCCTTTTTGCTTCAAATATCTTTTGGGCTCATGATATAAACTAAAATACATGTTCTGTACACTCAAGTGTTTAGTGCTTCCACTAAGAAGAAAATCATCGAGAAGGTCCACTATTTCCAAAGCTCTTTGAGAACACATAAATGAAATAGTCAAATTCCATTAACATTACGCTTAATTTCATATTCTTCCCTTGGAAAGACAAAGAGACGTTCAATGGGGGAAAAAAATCAGTTCAATGGAATTACAGAAAACTCCAAAACCTCATAGACCTGTTAGATTCAGATAAAACAATGCCATGATAATCTCCTGCTGACCAGAATCACTCTTCTCCCAATTGAAATGAGGAATCGATAATAGATCAAAACAGGGTGAGTAGCAAATAGATTAAAGCAATACATTAATCTCTATACAGAACTGCAGGTGCAGGAATCTCGATTAAAACACAAAGTGCTGGAGTAACTCAGCAGGTCAGGCAGAAGGATCCTAACTCGAAATGTCACCTTTCTATAGACAGATGCTGCCAGACTCACCGAGGCACTCCTGCACTTTGTATTTAACATAAAATGCACAGCTGTGTTTACTTCCCTGGACAAAGTAGAGCGACTGAACCAAATAAACTATCTTGTGATATTTTACAACTGTTCTTGTTGAAGTTCAAGTGACATTCTCTATAATCAGTTCAGACACAGAGATGTGTGTGCAGTGGTACAAAACTGAACAGGTAACACTGACATAAGAAATAGTTTTAGTTTGGATTACTGTCAGATGTACCGAGGTACAGTGAAAAGCTTTTGTTACATGCTGACCAGTCAGCAGAAAGACTATGCATGATTACAATGGAGCCATCCACAATGTACAGATACACGATAAAGGGAATAATGTTTAGTGCAAGATAAAGTCCAGAAATGTCCGATTAGAGATAGTCAGAGACTCTCCAATGAGGTACTATAGTAGCTCACAACCGCTCTAGTTGTTGATAGGATGTTTCAGTTACCTGATAACACTGTCTCTGAATCTGGAGATGTGCATTTTGACACTTCTGTACCTCTTGCCCGATGGGAGAGGGGAGAAGAGTGAGTGGCCGGGGTGAGACTCGTCCTTGATTATGCTGGTGGCCTTGCCAAGTGTAAGTGGAGTCAATGGAAGGTAGGTTGGCTTGTGTGCTGGTCTGGGCTGCGTCCACAATTCTCAAAAAATAAGAACATATGAAGTAGCAGAAGAAAGCCATTCTACCAATCATGCCTGCCCAGCCTTTCAATAAGATAGATTTCTATGGATACAGAATTGGCTTCATGGTCAGAAGCAGATGGTGGTGGTGGAAGGTTGTTTTCTGGACTGGAAGCACGTGCCTAGTGGTGTGGCTCAGGGATCAGAGTTATTTGTTGTTTGTTAATATCAACAATTTGGCATATTTAGTAAGTCTGTAGGTGACCTAAAACAGGTGGTATTGTAGACAGTGAAGATGCTTATTAAGATTTAGAGCAGGTCGTTGATCAGCTCAGCAAGTGGGCCAAGGAATGGCAAATTGAGTTAAAGTTAGTTAAGTGTGAGGTGCTGCACTTTGGGAAGTCAAACCAAGGTAGGATCTTCACAGCGAATTGTCAGGCTCTGGGGACTATTGCGGAACAAAGGTATCTAGGAGTATAAGTACATAGTTCCCTGAAAGAGGCATTGCAGGTAGATAAGGTGGTGAAGAAGGCTTTGCACACCAGCCATCATCAGTCAGGGAACTGAACATGGTTGTTGGAGCTTAATGATACAATTGTACGGGACGGCTATCAAGCCACACTTTGTGTATTGTGCTTAATTTTGATCACCCTGTTGTAGGAAAGATGCCATTAAACTGGAAAGGCGGCAGAGAAGACATTAGACAATAGACAAAAGGTACAGGAGGAGGCCATTCGGCCCTTCGAGCCAGCACCACCATTCAATGTGATCATGGCTGATCATTCTCAATCAGTACCCCGTTCCTGCCTTCTCCCCATACCCCCTGACTCCGCTATCCTTAAGAGAATTATGAGGATGTCGCCAAGACTCAAGGGCCTGAGTTATAGGGGGAGATTGGGCTGGTTGGGACTTTATTCTTTGGAGTGCATGAGGCTGAGGGTCGAATTGAGAGGTGTATAAAACCATGAGGATAGAGTTTTGTTTTCCTAGGGTAAGGAAATCAAGAACTAGAGGGCATGGATATCAGGAGAGTGGGGGAATATTTAATAGGAACACAAGGGGCAACTTTATCCACAGAGGATGGTGGATATGTGGAACATGCTGCCAGAGAAAGCGGTTGAAGCAGGTACAATATAACAACATTTAAAATTCATTTGGACAGATGCATGGATAGGAAAGGTTTAGAGGGATAAGGTAAAAATGCAGGCAAATGGGATTTACTTAGATGGGCCACCTTTGTCGACAAGGATGAGTTGGGCCAAAAGTGCTGTATCGTGGCTGGTCTTTATATCAGTTCCACATTTCTGCATCAATCCCACAGCCCCTGATTATTTGAATATCCAGAAATGTTGCAATTTCAGCCAGAGAGCGTTCATAATTTTCTTGATCAGTGTATTCAAAAGACTCCTCACCCTTTGGATAAAGAAAGTTATTTTTATCTCAATCTTGATTGGCCAACAGCCTGTTGTAATGTGGTATCCCAGACAGAAGGAAAATCGATCCGACAGCCACCGAATTATGCTTCTTCAGAACACTGCATGCCTCAATGGGATCACATTCTTTGAAACTGGAGAGTATAGGCCCAGTCTGCTTAACCTCCCCTCCTAAGAACCTTTTTTGAACTCCTTCTATTTGCAAGTATATCTTTTCTTGGGTTGAGCAATGTTGACAGCATTCCTGGTGTGATCTCTCTGTGACTCTACGTAATTCCAGTAAAAGGTATTTGCTCTTACATTCAATTCCACTTGAAATTAAGACCAATAAACCATTTGTCTTCTTAACAGCTCGATAAACCACGCGTAAATTATCACAGGCAAGGAATCGCACATGTCTTTGAACACAATCAATCCCTTTCCATTTAAAGGTCACTTTTTCCAAAGAGGATAATCTTGCATATCATTGACATTATATCTATTAAATCTCCACATTTTCACTTTGCCTAGTCAATATCCACCAGATGTCTCACCTAAAGCATCACAACTTTCATTTCCACACAGTCTTCTATCATCAGTAAACAGGGTTAAATTATAGTTCTTTCCCTCATCCAAATCATTGTTGTTAACCATGCACAGCCAAAACCCCAGGATCGATCCCTGTGACAACCCATAAATCACAAATCCCTGAAAATTACTTGTTTAATCTTTTTCTCTGTCTCCTATCTATTAGCTCAACCCAAGAATGTTCCTCTCACCCCAGGCACACTAATTTCATTAAATATTATCTTGTGTTTGACATCAAAGGCCTGCTTACTGAAAGTCCAAATTTACCACATGCACTTACTCCCCCTTATCTTTTCTGTTTGTTACAAGCTGACAAGTATCAGATTTGTTGAACTTGATTTGTTTTTCTTTCATAAGCAAGTAGCCCAAAGTCCAGAATGTAAATTATTTTTCTATTTAATAACAGATTTTGGTTTTTCCCTTCAATGACATTAGGCAATCTCGTTGTAGGTCCCAGTTTTCTCTCCTCCCTTCTTTTTTCCCCATAGGGTTAGATTTACTTCCTTTCAATCTGCGGGGAACCTCTAGAATCTATAGGAATGATTACAATTGAAAAATTGCAGGTATTCTTAAAAGTATAAACCATTGTTAATCCTAAAATAAAACTGAGCAAGAGCTCCCCCTGTTGCTCAATTCAATTCAAAATAACAAATGTCTTGCTTCTGTGGTTGCACAAAACATAACAAATTAATTTAGAAGACTTAAAAAAAACATATTAGAATATTATGGATAGAAAATTGGTTGACAGACAGAAAACAAAGAGTGGGGATAAATGAGTCTCTTTCAGAATGGCAGGCAGTGACTAGTGGGGTACTGCAAGGCTCGGTGCGGGGACCGCAGCTATTTACAATATACATTAATGACTTGGATAAAGGGATTAAAAGTACCATTAGCAAATTTGCAGATGATACAAAGCTGGGTGGTAGTGTGAACGGTGAGGAAGATGCCATGAGATTGCAGGGTGACTTGGACAGGTGTGTGAGTGGGCGGATGCATGGCAGATGCAGTTTATTGTGGATAAGTGTGAGGTTATCCACTTTGGTGGTAAGAATAGTAAGGCAGATTATTATCTGAATGGTGTCAAGTTAGGAAAAGGGGACGTACAACGAGATCTGGGTGTCCTAGTGCATCAGTCACTGAAAGGAAGCATGCAGGTACAGCAGGCAGTGAAGAAAGTCAATGGAATGTTGGCCTTCATAACAAGAGGAGTTGAGTATAGTAGCAAAGAGGTCCTTCTGCAGTTGTACAGGGCCCTAGTGAGACCACACCTGGAGTACTGTGTGCAGTTTTGGTCTCCAAATTTGAGAAAGGATATTCTTGCTATTGAGGGCGTGCAGCCTAGGCTTACTAGGTTAATTCCCGGAATGGCGGGACTGTCGTATGTTGAAAGACTGGAGCGACCAGGCTTGTATACACTGAAATTTAGATGGATGAGAGGGGATCTTATCGAAACATATAAGATTATTAAGCGGTTGGACACGTTAGAGGCAGGAAACATGTTCCCAATGTTGGGGGAGTCCAGAACTAGGGGCCACAGTTTAAGAATAAGGGGTAGGCCATTTAGAACGGAGACGAGGAAAAGCCTTTTCAGTCAGAGAGTTGTGAATCTGTGGAATTCTCTGCCTCGGAAGGCAGTGGAGACCAATTCTCTGAATGCATTCAAGAGAGAGCTAGATAGAGCTCTTAAGGATAGCGGAGTCAGGGGGTATGGGGAGAAGGCAGGAATGGGGTACTGATTGAGAATGATCAGCCATGATCACCTTGAATGGCGGTGCTGGCTCAAAAGGCCGAATGGCCTATTCCTGCACCTATTGTCTATTGTCTATTATTTTCCTCTCTGCGTATTTTGCAAGATATCAATTTGTTATTTTAAAAACGTCTCCCTTGTTTCAAAATTGATGATCTATTCAGTACTACTTCTGCACTTCTTCAACCACTTCAAGTTCATTGTTGGAGAGTTCATCTTCAATATGATTATTAGAATTTTGCAGGTGCATGGATAGGAATGATTGAGAAGGGAATGGGCCAAACGCAGGTGGGACCAGTGTAGATGGGGCATCTTGCTAGGTGTGGTAAAGTTGGACCAAAGGCTTGTTTGCATGCTGTATGACTCTATAACTCTAAGCATTTTGTACTGATGCTTCCCATAGTAGTAATAATCTAATATTATTATTATGCTAAGTTTTCATTGCTACTGTTAGAGATTAGGTACTGTGAGAATAAATATATTTCACTTATTGAAATATTCAATATGATTATTGATAGCTGCAATTTTCTAATAATTGTGATTCAGGAGATTAAAATGAACTCTCCAACAATTAAATTGAATTGTTTGAAGGAGTCCAGAATAGATCATTAATTTTGAAACAAGGGGGCGTTTAAAAGAACAAATCGATATATTGCACAATATTACTTATATTTTATAAAGTTGTCCAGACATGAGTAAGTGTTTTTCATTTCCTTGTGTTCTAACTTTTTCATTGTAAAACTTTTCAAAGATTTTGAATGTCTCAGAAGCACATCAGTGGGATAATACCTGGGGTGAACAAACCTACCCGGCTACAAAATAGTCCTACAGCGTGGAAATAGGCCCTTGAGGCCAACTCGTCCAGAAGAAAAGGAATCTGACATTTGGCTCAAACACATTCCAGAGTCAGGCAAAGAAGTGAATCCAACATTTAGAAAACTGCTTCTGAGACATTCAAAAACCTTGAAAACTTTTATGCTGAAAAAGTTAACCACTTAATGTAAAACATTTACACTATTCTGGACGGCTTTATAAAATATAAGTTAGTATGCCACTGGAGAGTTCTTAACGTTTCCTTAAAATAATGTAATGGGCGAATTTTCAATATTAATGTCTCGGCTTAAAAATTGTACCCTAAGACCTGGTGCAGTGGAGTTGGGTGGGATTACAACTTGACGCAGTTGGGCAAAATTTCTACTTCTTGCCAGAACACCGCAGTAAGTCCAGTGTCACAGTGCAATCCCGCTGGTTCACCGCAAGCCCCTGACAACAGCTTGTAGCAGCCGGTGTTCACACTCTCGTGAACAGGTAGCGGAAACTGTAGCTGGTCGTGTGTCAATGATGGCAATTCTTAAGGTCTCATCAGAGTTACTCTGCAAACTCTACTACAATACCCTCCCCCCTATTCCTTCCTCCTAGATAATGAATATGCTTCAAGGAGTGCAATGATTGATGTCTTACTAATGAGATATTTTCCATTGATGTGTGATGATGATAACTCAAATAGAACATGGAACAATACATAGTACAGGAATAAGCCCACAATGGCTATGCCGAACATTATGCCAACACCAATTATTACCTGCCTGCACATAATGTATATCCCTCCATTCCCTGAATATCCATTTGACTACCAAAAAGCCTTTTAAATGCCACTATCATATCTGTTTCCACCACCAACTCCCCACCTCCTCCCTGGCAGCATGTTCCTGGGACTACCCTCTGCGTAAAAATAACTTGCCCGCACATCTCCTTTAAACTCTGCTCCTTTCACTTTAAAGTTATGCCCTCTAATATTGGACTTTTCCATCCTGGGAAAAATACTCTGACTATCCACCTCATCTGCAAATTATAATTAAATTCCACTGTTTATAAAGTGAGTGGGAGGCTGATTACAATTCAGAGCCAAGTCTGTCTAATTTTCAAGTAATCTGCTATTTTGTTGGCTGGTGCATTTCTAACTACACATTAAAGATTTTTAGTCACTTTTACTCTGTTGTAAATAAATAAATTGCTGTCAAGTCAAGTCAAGTCAAATTTATTTGTCACATACACATACTCGATGTGCAGTAAAATGAAAGTGGCAATGCCTGCGGGTTGTGCACAAAAAGAATTACAGTTACAGCATATAAATAAAGTTAATAAGTTACTAAACATAGCACAAAAAGTGTCGACAAAAATTTAGTCTCTGGGGTTATAAAAGTTGACAGTCCTGATGGCCTGTGGGAAGAAGCTCCGTCTCATCCTCTCCGTTTTCACAGCGTGACAGCGGAGGCGTTTGCCTGATCGTAGCATCTGGAACAGTCCGTTACGGGGGTGGCAGGGGTCCCTCATGATCTTGCTTGCTCTGGATCTGCACCTCCTGATGTAAAGGTCCTGCAGGGGGACGAGTGTAGTTCCCATGGTGCGTTCTGCCGAACGCACTACTCTCTGCAGGGCCATCCTGTCCTGGGCAGAGCTGTTCCCAAACCAGACTGTAATGTTGCCGGACAGGATGCTCTCTACAGCCCCAGAGTAGAAGCAATGAAGGATCCTCAGCGACACTCTGAATTTCCTCAGTTGTCTAAGGTGGTAAAGGCGCTGCTTAGCCTTACCCACCAGTGCGGCAATGTGCGTTGCCCACGTCAGATCCTCTGCGATGCGGACTCCCAAGTATTTGAAACTGCTCACCCTATCCACAATAGACCCATTTATCTCGAGTGGCGTGTACGTCCTTGGATGTTTAGCCCTTCTGAAGTCCACAATCAGCTCCTTTGTTTTAGTGACATTCAAGAGGAGGCTATTGTCCTGACACCAGAGTGCCAGATCAGCCACCTCCTCCCAGTAGGCCTTCTCATCGTTGTTGGAGATCCGGCCCACCACCACAGTGTCATCAGCAAACTTGATGATGGAGTTTGAGCTGAACCTGGCCCCACAGTCATGTGTGTACAGGGAGTACAGTAGGGGGCTAAGGACGCAGCCCTGGGGGGATCCTATGTTCAGGGTGAGGGAGCTAGATGTGTGTTCCCCATCCTGACCACTTGGGGCCTGGCAGTGAGAAAGTCCAGGACCCAGGCACACAGAGTGGTGCTAAGCCCCAGTTCCAGCAGCTTCTCAACCAGTCTGCTGGGGACTATTGTGTTGAATGCTGAACTAAAGTCAATGAACAGCATCCTCACATAGCCCCCCTGGCTGTCCAGATGAGAGAGAGCGGTGTGTAGAACCTGGGAGACCGCATCATCCGTGGACCTGTTCGGACGGTATGCGAACTGTAGTGGGTCCATGTTGCGAGGAAGGAGGGCGCAGATGTGCTTCTTGACTAGTGCTTCTTGATGTGCTTTTATCACCTTCCACCTATTTATTACCTTGAAATTTATATCTCCTTGTTTTACCATTACTGTGTGCCTGTCTCTATTTAAACAGGCTCACCACTAAATAACCCAGTGTGCAGGATACAATAACATGGCAGTGACAGTGTGATATCGCCATGCAAATGCAATTCCATACTAATCCAACAAAAGTCATCCGCTAAACAGGACACTTTACGGAGTCTGTGCTTAATACATTTGACGGCTGACCCGGTACAACTTGTACCTCGATAACATACGGTGCTGCAGACTGACAATAAACAGCTCCAGCAATTGATAATATGCTTTCTGGCCTCCACATGCACACATCGATCCCTGGGAACTGTATTTGCAATGGTTGCACCTAATCCATACCTTCAATTATCGAATGTTTGTGAATCCCAGGTGGTGTCAACATTTGCTGACAAAATTCCATGTGGGATTAAGCTTCCCATATTTGCCCGGGCCGCTTCAGGATGATGTTGGGCAACACTCCCTGCACAAACGCACTTGCCTGATCCACCCGCATTGAACAACAGCAGGCTAAATGTACAGGCACAGAACAGCAGCCAGAAACAAAAAAATGGTTAAAAATTCCATAGGAATATGAAACATAAAAAAACATAACTCAGAACATGAAGAAGCATTTTAACAGATGCCATTTCATCAGTGATTTTGTTTTCAGAACTTCACTCCAGCTCTTCGTTCTTGGCATACCAGTCTCTCTTGTGATTGTTGAATATGGGGACAAAATGACTCTTTTTATCCGCCCTGAGTTTTCTTTCTTTTGTTACCTTAAACTTTCCTTGTGTCTCTTGTTTGCTTAGTTCTGGGGTTTGTTTTGTTTCGACCTGCACTTGATAACTCCTCTATCTAATTTCCCTGGGCTATTTTCTCGACAGCCTACCCCCCTCAATTATGTCCTTTGAATAACTTTAAAGTTGACTACAACAAAGTCAAACAGAGATCTCAAACCCAATGTCCACGGAGGGAAATAGATGCCCATTTTGTTATTGCCAATATTAATGCGTTTTGTTTTTGAAAATGCAAAAGAAAACAGTCCAAGCATTTAACTGGCACTATTTAGTCAGTTACAGTTCAGATGGGGGCACTGTTACTTCAGGTCACTCGGATGAGACTACAGCTCTCAAAAAAAAACCCTCTGGGATGGCATTCCAGTGCAGTACCGTGGCAGCACTGCAATGTGAGGTTACATTTTTCTAATGAAACCGTAAACATGTCTCACTGATGGACATTTAAACAAAAATCAATGGCATTTCTCTCTGGTAAAATCTCCACTGTTCACCCCTCTATCAACTTGTCCAGAATAGATCATTTGCTCACAATCACATTTCTCTGATTTGCTAATGGGCTGCCACATTTCCCACATAAACACAATGTAAACCTGAGTTTTGCAATGGCTAGAAAGCTGCGTCCCGCACTTATACAAGATATTTTTAAAACAAGTCTTAACTCAGCACTTATCTTCTCAGCAGAGGCTCAGTGAACTGTTTCTTTTCCATGTGCAGAGCGCACAGCTGCCTTGCAAACAGAAACTTGCATTTAAACAACATCTTTGATTCAGATTCAGATATACAGCATGGAAGCAGGCCCTTTGAGCCACTGAATCCTCAACAGCCATCGATCACCAGTTCATGCTAGTTCTATGCTATCTTATTTTTGCATCCACATCGTATATGGTAGGAGCAATTTACAAAGGCCAATTAACCTCCAAATCCACACATCTTTGGGATGTGGGAGGAAACCGGAGTAAACCTACATGGTCACAGGGAGAAGGTACACACTCCAGACAGACAGCATGCAGGGTCAGGTTCAAAACCAGGTCTCTGACGCTATGAGGCAGCAGCCCTACCAGCTGTGATGCTGAGCCACCCATTGAAACATCCCAAGGAGATTCACAGGAGAAGCATTAAATAGAGGATGCTAAGGCTTGATCAAACAAAAGCTTGATCAAAGATGTAGTTTCTTTTGGAGTTCCTTAAAGTAGGAAAGTACCCTGGGAAGGGATGAGAAAGGCTATAGTGATGGAGGAGTTGCCCCTGAGGTTGTGGAGGCCAAGAATATCAATGGATATTTTTGAAGCAGATTGATAGATTCTTGATTAGTATAGGTGTCAGGGGTTTTGTGGAGAAGGCAGGAGAATGGGGTTGAGAGGGAAAGATAGATCAGCCATGATTGAATGACAGAGTACGCTTGATGGCCCGAATGGCCTAATTCTGCTCCTATCACTTAATGAACATATTTCAGAGGTTAGGACCCAACCAGTAGATACATGGCCATTGTTTGAAGATGCCTGAGGGTGTCAAACAACAGATTAGAGAGATGTGGAGATGGTCAGAAAATTATGTAAAATTAGGATAAGTGAACTTTAATGATAGAAGCAGGAATAACAAAAATAAGCATGCCAATGCAAACCATAGATAGCCCTAAATATTAACTGCTCCTGCAACAACACTCTCTGTGGAACTAATACATGGCTTCAAAGTAGGTGAAAGTGAGTTTTGCAAACTGAATCTCCTGCTGCTGAAGGCCATGGAGAGACTCCTGCCTTGCAACAAGAATCTCTAGATTACACGTAAAACTCCTGTGAATGTGCACTCATGCATCTGTGCAAGGAAATCTCGAAACGCTCAGTTTTCCCACATAATTCAGGCAAAACACACGGTGAGTATGTGAACCTGCTCAATTAAAACATGTGCCATTCAAAATATTTAAGTTAACCCCAAAGGCAAAGAAATTACAGATGTGGACACTCACAAATGAATTGATGGAATTCATACATTCACCAATGGGTAGAAGCATCAGCTGCGTGTTGTACTTGACTTCTGACTTTCATTTACATTAATCACAAGCAAAGAGGACAGATTCCAGCTTCACAGCACCCTATAGTACTTTAAGCTGCTTTTACGGCACTGACTATTTAGACTGGAGTGAATCTGCAGTTTGTGACCTCTTGACTGCCAATGCCATGTGACAAAACTGTACTAATGCATTGGGTTATTGTAATTTTATTCTGCATCAGATTTAGGGATGAGATGGAGGATATGCAATAAAGGACAAAGGGAGTAGAGGAGGAGGAGGAGTTGATATGGGATCACACAGGAAGGGCCAGGGGAATGAGAGTTCAGCAGAGCCATAAACCATAACCTCATTGCAGAGGTACAAGCTGTGGCTGCCCCACGTGCTTTATTTGCAATTATGTAAACTTATGTCTTTGAGATGATTAATGCTGATCTTCCCGTCTTTGACACTTGCAAAAACAAGTTCATGCATGTGAAAAAAAAGGAACACTATGTTAATGGACATATGGATCACTTTTTAGAGTTTGCTCACATACCAAAGCTGCCACATCATTGGTGACGAGTGATTAAGGGAAAATTAAAGCTTCTTAATTTGCTCTCGGGGAGCTTTCTTCCAGTGCACTCGTTTTTCAAAAAGAGTTTTTCTTCCATGTCAGATAAACATTTCTTACATTATTGGCAGACTGAGTAAATGGAGAAACGTTACAATTGTTTGCAAATGTCCTTTTGAAACCTTCAGCAAAAGCACATTCCCGAAATATTTCTTAGTCACGGGAACCTAAACATTTCATTGGTAACTTAGATATAACGCCTATTGCAATTTCTGCCCACTTGACAAAGAGAAGAATGTGGCTACAAGAGAGCTTGTCTTCAAAGAACCAAGATGTACGTTTAGCCCAATATTATTCTAGAAGGGACAGCTTTGTTTTATCGAGCATTACTGGTGACCCGAGAACACTTTACAAATATTGGAAGTAAAGGCAGCATTGCCATCGTATCTCTGGCCTCTGACATGCACGTCCCAATGTCCCACAATCCATGACCCTGTTCCCCCACCATTCTTAGGTAATATAAGTTTTTGCTTGGCATACCTTTGGAACAACTTGGAGCCAGTGAAACAATGGGAACAGAGACTCTGATCAGGAAAACTGGTTGTACTCAGAAAATAAAGTTGTCTTTTATATCTAAAAGAAAACGTGCAGCTTTATAGTCAAGAGAGGCACCCACTCTAGCAGGGTAAAATCCGAGCGCACATGTTCTGAGGAGTTTGAGACCCACATCCCCAGCTGAAATGTACTTTTACATGGAATGATAAACTATTAAGCACAGCAGTAATTTCATCTGTCATAGATATTATTTCATCAGGAAAATAAATCTTAAAAGACTAAAACTTAGATCTTTCTCACATTTGACAAACTGGAAGACATGACTGATTGAGAGAGCACTGTGCAATAATAAGTTGCAACATTAGAAGACCAAAATGTTAATTGTGCAGGGATCTACCAAACATTTAATCTTAATTACAAATCCTTTTCAATGATCCTTGTGCCAATCTCATACACTTGAACAATGTTCATTAGAAATGACACATTAAATATATAGATCACCGTTCAAGATTTGTTGCACAACAAATATTATTCAAAACATTCTACATATTAACAACGGATGTGGTTTTTCATCGAAACCACTGATCACAGCTAGTTCAATGACAGTTGTGTCTGCAACAAGACATATTCTTGCCAGTTGAGCCGCATTGATATACATCTGCTGTCTATACTTCTTAAAAATGTTGACATTGTTTGCATGAAACATAACTCTAGTCTTAAGATGCAAAAATGTAAATGCAAAATCGTTTAAAAGCTATGAAGTCCATGCTTTTATTTTGTCTTAGAAAAAGAATGTTTGTTCACTTCACAATTAAGGACATTTTGATCAAAACTGTACATTAAGTACAGTAAAGTCATCAATGTCATAGTTATTATGAAGTAATTTCAAAGCTAAGTTTATTCACAAAATGCTGGAGTAACTCAGCAGGTCAGGCAGCATCTCGGGAGAGAAGGAATGGGTGACGTTTCGGGTCGAGACCCTTCTTCAGACTGATGTCTGGGGGGCGGGACAAAGGAAGGATATAGGTGACATTAAATGTAGAAATCTAGGAGTTGCAGTCCATGTTACCCTGGTCCATAAAACACAAAATACTGGAGCAAATCTGCGGGTCAGGCAGCCTCTGTGGAGGGAATGGACAGGTTGTGCATACCGTGTAGAAATGCTGCCAGACCTGCTCAGTTTCTCTAGCACTTTGTTTTACTCGAGATTCCAGCATCTGCAGCTCCATGCGTCTCCTGTCAGTTCAATTGCAAGCTTTATTATAAGATACCTCACTGATAGATTCAATAGACAAACACAAAGGGCTTTACGTTATTTTTATTAGTCAATACTTAATTCAGTGCAAGTTCAGGCAAAAGCATTCGACTTTAATCTACTTATTTGATTTAAGTTTCATTTTTAACAATTCTAAGTCTTAATTATTAGCTGTGACACTTTTATTTTGCGATAGTGAAGCCTTATTCCATCACAATTAAAAAGGAGATGCTTAAAAAAGACCATTTAACTCTTACCTCACTCAATCTATCTTTCTTTGCCTCTTTGTTTTGGTTTCTGTTCAGGATTTTACAATGAATTTCAATTTACACGGTTTAGAATCTGAAGTGCTCCAGTAAGACTGGTTCCATTTGACTAGCTGAGGAAACGCAGTGCTTCTGTCCTGCACAAACATATCACTGATTCTCTGCTGCGGTCACCATGTTTGAAAGGATCTCCACGAAGCAAAAGCTCCCTCTCAAAGCAATGAAAGCCAACCATCACCATTTACCACAAAAATCAAGGAAATTCTTTACAACATGCAACTGATTTCTTCTTTAGTTCTTAGACTAAACAGTAAAAGAAAATTACTGCACACTGAATATTAAGCTGTGTAAGAACATAAAATGAACACATTTAAGAGGACTTAAGGAAGATACAAACAATCTACCAGATGTTCTAGTGGCCAGAGATCCGAGGGTGATGGAGGAACTGAAGGAAATCCACATTAGGCAGGAAATGGTGTTGGGTAGACTGATGGGACTGAAGGCTAATAAATCCCCAGGGCCTGATGGTCTGCATCCCAGAGTACTTAAGGAGGTGGCGCTAGAAATTGTGGATGCATTGGTGATCATTTTCCAATGTTCTATAGATTCAGGATCAGTTCCTGTGGATTAGAGGGTAGCTAATGTTGTCCCACTTTTTAAGAAAGGAGGGAGAGAGAAAACGGGAAATTATAGACCAGTTAATCTAACATCAGTGGTGGGGAAGATGCTGGAGTCAATTATAAAAGACGAAATTGGGAGCATTTGGATAGTAGTAACAGGATTGTTCCGAGTCAGCATGGATTTACGAAGGGGAAATCATGCTTGACTAATCTTCTGGAATTCTTTGAGGATGTGCCTAGGAAAATTGACAGGGGAGAGCTGGTGGAAGAAGTGTAACTTGACTTTCAGAAAGCCTTTGACAAAGTTCCACATAGGAGATTAGTGGGCAAAATTAGAGCACATGGTATTGGAGGTAGGGTACTGACATGGATAGAAAATTGGTTGACAGACAGAAAGCAAAGAGTGGGGATAAATGGGTCCCTTTCAGAATGGCAGGCAGTAACTAGTGGGGTACCGCAAGGCTCGGTGCTGGGACCGCAGCTATTTACAATATACATTAATGACTTGGATGAAGGGATTAAAAGTACCATTAGCAAATTTGCAGATGATACAAAGCTGGGTGGTAGTGTGAACTTGTGAGGAAGATGCTATGAGGTTGCAGGGTGACTTGGACAGGTTGTGTGAGTGGGCGGATGCATGGCAGATGCAGTTTAATGTGGATAAGTGTGAGGTTATCCACTTTGGTGGTAAGAATAGAAAGGCAGAGTATTATCTGAATGGTGTCAAGTTAGGAACAGGGGACGTACAATGAGATCTGGATGTCCTAGTGCATCAGTCACTGAAAGGAAGCATGCAGGTACAGCCGGCAGTGAAGAAAGTCAATGGAATGTTGGCCTTCATAACAAGAGGAGCTGAGTATAGGAGCAAAGAGGTCCTTCTGCAGTTGTACAGGGCCCTAGTGAGACCGCATCTGGAGTACTGTGTGCAGTTTTGGTCTCCAAATTTGAGGAAGGATATTCTTGCTATTGAGGGCGTGCAGCGTAGGTTTACTAGGTTAATTCCCGGAATGGCGGGACTATCATATGTTGAAAGACTGGAGCGACTAGGCTTGTATACACTGGAATTTAGAAGGATGAGAGGAGATCTTATCGAAACGTATAAGATTATTAAGGGGTTGGACACGTTAGAGGCAGGAAACATGTTCCCAATACTGGGGGAGTCCAGAACAAGCGGCCACAGTTTAAGAATAAGGGGTAGGCCATTTAGAACTGAGATGAAGAAAAACCTTTTCAGTCAGAGAGTTGTGAATCTGTGGAATTCTCTGCCTCAGAAGGTAGTGGAGGCCAATTCTCTGAATGCATTCAAGAGAGAGCTGGATAGAGCTCTTAAGGATAGCGGAGTCAGGGGGTATGGGGAGAAGGCAGGAACGGGGTACTGATTGAGAATGATCAGCCATGATCACATTGAATGGCGGTGCTGGCTCGAAGGGCCGAATGGCCTCCTCCTGCACCTATTGTCTATTGTCTATTGTCTATTGACTTTCATTCAAATATAATAAACTATAATTGACAAGTGACTGCAGTTTTACGCTTGCACGGCTTTTTTCTAGAGCAAAGCCAAAACCAAAAGAATAGTTTCAACCAAAGACTATTAATTTGTATCTGTGTATTTGTAAGAATTCAGTTTGTCATTTATGTCTCAAATATTTTGAAAATTTCTTGAGATAATTATATTTTTAATGTTCAGGTAAAAATGAAATGCTTCGGTTTATTGCAGTAACTTTTATTGATCGCCTTCCCTCCATAATGTTGATATCCACTCACCATATTCAAACTGAACTTTTGTCAAACCTATTTGATTTAATGTGTGACTGACCAAGTTTTGGGGGATAGAAGATTGTCTTTGGTTGCTGGTACTAAATGAAAGTCAAAGTACTGATCCTTTTTCATGTCACTTTTGGTTCTATTGACAATCACCTTCATTTTAATGTCCTTCTTAGTCCTTTTGCCAAAGTGAACAGTTTCTCTTTGTCCACTCTCTCGCCTTCATGTTTTCCGTGACCTTTATCAGATCCCCACTTAAGTTCTTGTGTTTTTCAAGAACAAATTCAGCTCCTTTGATTTATGCACATGATTAAAGTCTCTAATCCCTGGAATTATTCTAGTAAATATGTTCTGCACCCTTACTAAAACCTTTTTCTTTCCAATATGTGTTGGCCAGAACTAGATACAATATTCCAGTTGGGGCTAAAGCAGAAGTATTCAAATAATAAGCAAAACATAAAGTTCTGGAGGAATTCAGCAGGTTAAGCTGTGGAGGGAATGGACAGGCTAAAAACAGGCCTCGACCCGAAATGTCATCTGTTCATTCTCTCCACACTTGGTGCCTGACATGCGGAGTTCCTCCATCACTTTATGTTTTGCTTCTTATTCATATACTTCTGCAGTTTCTTTTGTCTACAAATAATGAAACAGGAGATGAGCAAATCATACCAATTTTCAATCTCCAAAAAGAAATCAATCTCAATGAAACCAAATGGCAATGGAGACAAATCATTCCTGCTCTGTTCAATTCTCTCTCAATTCTCAATCAAATCAAATGACTGCCATACACTACGTCTGCGTTTTATAAAAATCTAGTGCAAATAATACATTATTGAGGTTTGAAAATGCTTTATTGAGGTACAGCAGGCAGTGAAGAAAGCTAATGGCATGTTGGCCTTTATGACAAGAGGAGTTGAGTATAGGAGCAAAGAGGTCCTTCTGCAGTTGTACAGGGCCCTGGTGAGACCGCACCTGGAGTACTGTGTGCAGCTTTGGTCTCCAAATTTGAGGAAGGATATTCTTGCTATTGAGGGCGTGCAGCATAGGTTCTCTAGGATAATTCCCGGAATGGCTGGACTGTCATATGTTGAAAGACTGGAGCGAGTAGGCTTGTATACGCTGGAATTTAGGATGAGTGGGGATCTTATTGAAACATAAGATTATTAAGGGATTGGACACATTAGAGGCAGGAAACATGTTCCCAATGTTAGGGGAGTACAGAACCAGGGGCCACAGTTTAAGAATAAGGGGTGGGCCATTTAGAACGGAGATGAGGAAAGACTTTTTCAGTCAGAGAGTTGTAAATCTGTGGAATTCTCTGCCTCAGAAGGCAGTGGAGGCCAATTATCTGGATGCTTTCAAGAGAGAGCTAGATAGAGCTCTTAAAGATAGAAGAGTCCGGGGGTATGGGGAGAAGGTAGGAACGGGGTACTGATTGTGAATGATCAGCCATGATAACATTGAATGGCGGTGCTGGCTCGAAGGGCCAAATGGCCCACTCCTGCACCTATTGTCTATTGAAAAATAACTTGATTTCCGTCAAATATATACCTATGAATTATTATGCCCTAAAAGCATGATATTATTCTACCATCTATACCGATTTCAGTTTTTGTTCCTTTGAAGAAGGAATGGTGACGCAGCGGTAGAGTTGCTGCCTTACAGTGCTTGCAGCGCCGCAGATCCGGGTTCGATCCAGACTATGGGTGCTGTCTGTACCGAGTTTGTACGTTCTCCCCGTGACCTATGTGAGTTTTCTCCGCGATCTTCGGTTTCCTTCCACACTCCAAAGACATACAGGTATGTAGGTAAATTGGCTTGGCAAAAGTAAAAATTGATCCTGGTATGTGCAGGATAGTGTTAATATGTGGGGATCGCTGGTCGGCGCAGACTCGATGGGTCGAAGGGCCTGTTTCCACACTGTAGCTCTAAAACTAAAACTAAAGAAGGAAGATGCAAATAGAGGGGACGCCATGTTCCAGAAGACCTCACTGCACAAATTCTTTATGCGGACCCACCCAGAGGAAAAGCCAATGCCTTTTCCAAACATGAAATGTTACGAATGTCCCGTCAGCACACACTTTCTTTTATTAAACTGCCTGTTTCCTCGTTGACTCCCTCATCACTTTATCCAAGCTGCATTCAGGCAAACGTGGTCACAGTTCACTTGCTGGTAACAATTCCTGTTGCCTAGACTGACCTTCCCCAGTCTCCTCTTTGCAAATCAGTCCTCAAGGACTGTGGAGGCTGAACATTTCACATAACGATTCTGTGGGAAATTGTTCCCAGGATGGAAATATCAAATATAGAGGGCACAGCTTCGCGGCAAGACTTAAAGGAGATATTGGGGCAAGTTTCTTTTTTACACAGACAAGGGTGAGTGCCTGTAACACTCTTCAAGGAATGGTTATGGAGCAGATACCCGAAGAGAATTTAAGAAACTTTTGGATAGGCACATGGACATACTGGGAATGGAGGGAAATGAATTACGTGCAGGTAGATAAAAGTTGGTTTTGCCATCAAGTTCGGCACAGCCATTGTGGGCCAAAGGGCCTGTTCCTGTACTCTACTGTTCTATCATATATCATATCATATATATACAGCCGGAAACAGGCCTTTTCGGCCCTCCAAGTCCGTGCCGCCCAGTGATCCCCGCACATTAACACTATCCTACACCCACTAGGGACAATTTTCACATTTACCCAGCCAATTAACCTACATACCTGTACGTCTTTGGAGTGTGGGAGGAAACCGAAGATCTCGGAGAAAACCCACGCAGGTCACGGGGAGAACGTACAAACTCCTTACAGTGCAGCACCCGTAGTCAGGATCGAACCTGAGTCTCCGGCGCTGCATTCGCTGTAAAGCAGCAACTCTACCGCTGCGCTACCGTTCTACAACTTACAGAAAATTCAATTTACGTACATTCCTCGGGCATGGAACTCTAACCCAACCTGGGACTCCCCATAATTTGATGCATTCATGAAACCTCAGGTTAAAAACACAACAAATCTCAAGAAATCATCTTGTTTCCCCGCTGGTAAAGTAATCCAATTTACAATTCCTAACCTGCTAACGTAATCACCACACATGAAACTATCAAAGACAGAGCCTTAAAATCCTCTTCTTTTTTCAATGCTTTAAATCCCCAGGGTGGAATCCTCTCTATAACCTACAATGATAATGGTGTCAGATTGTGGGAACCCAAATACTTATGAACTAGACTGTTTAATCTCCTTGTTATCTGAGGTGTTGACTTTCTTTGCCTTGTTTGGTGAACTCAGGTAGCTTGTTCTGACGTATGATCAAATTTCTAGGTCGCCTTTTGTCATGAGGATACAAACTATTGTCAGTTCTGATTTTGTTTTTGTGTACAGAGTATCGAGAGTAAAACAGTGCAACTATGAAAGTAAAGAGTATTCCACAGTTATTATTTCCCTTTTATTCTAACACAACTATTCACAACGTAAACATTCTCAAGGATGAACCCTTTTGCAGAAATCTAATAAATAAATAACATCAATGAACTCCATGAACTCCATGCGAGAGATCGCAGCATGTAACACAGATTGACCCCACTGAGGAATTCCTGCATTGTTGGAGAGATCATTTGACTGATCAGTGGAATTAAACTGAAGTCCCATTCACCAGCCACTCATTAGCTATCCACGCAGCACTGTCCCAAAACTTGTACACACTTTAAAATGAGACAGCTGATGGCTTGAGGTCCACGTATCCATTTTATTTCATGTTTTACAGAGAGAGAAATGTCAGATTGTGTGTGTTTGAAACTAACCATTCAATGAAATGTGCAAGTGAGAGCAAAATAAAAGAAATTTGTATTAATATTAGTTGTGACATCAAGAAAAACCTTAATGTGCTTTTGCTGGACATGCATTACCGAGTATCAGAACAAATGAATTTTAGTTTAGTTTAGTACAGAAATACAGTGCAGAAACAGGCCCACCATGTCCGTGCCGACCTGCAATCCTGTACATAATACTATCCTACAGACACTAGGGTCAATTTACAATTATGCCAAGCCAATTAGCCTACAAACCTGTAGGTCTTTGGAGTGGGGAGGAAACCAGAGATCCCAGAGAAAACCCACGTAGGTCACAAGGAAAACGTACAAACTTCATAAAGACAAACACCCGTAGACAGTATCAAACCCGGGTCTCTGGCGCTGTAAGGCAGTAACTCTACCGCTGGGGCCACTGTGCCACCCATGGAATTATTTAAACAGGACAGTTTGCCAACAACACAGTTGGAGTTTGCACGTTCTCCCTGTGACCACCAGGTTTCCATCCACATCCCAAAAGTGTGCAGGTTTGGAGGTTAATTGGCCTCTGTAAATTGCCCCGAGTTTGTAGAGAATGGGATAACATAAAACTAATGTGAACTGCTGATCGATGGTCAGCATGGGCTCAATGGGCCGAAGGACCTATTTCCATGCTGTATCTCTAAACTCAACACTATCTTTATAGAATTTGTGTTATGTCTAAAATTAAAGATATATTAATTGAAGTGCACTGGTATTTAAAACAAAATAAAACTTTCAGAAATTCAATTAAATATATACATCCAATGGCCTGATGAATCAAAACATTACATAATATCATAAGCATGGATAAAGTCCAACTGCTTTTAAAAGTTAATTTCAATATTCTGCTACATAAGCTGATGGCAACATATAAATTGTTACATCTTGAACAAAACTGCAAAATCTTATGACTATTGAGACACAAGTGAACCGCATATGCTGGAATCTTGAGAAAAACACAAAGTGCTGGAGGAACTCAGCAGGGCAGGCACCATCTGTGTAGGGAATGGACAGGCAACATTTTGGGTTGGGACCCTTCTTCAGATATTTTTTATCACTCCTCTAATATTTTTCCCCCATACATAAACCCGCAGAGGTTGTTGAAGATATGGACAGAAAGGCATTGGTATGAATAAGATACCTCTGTTCAGAAAGACATTAATAGGTTCTTGATTAGTCAGGAAATCAAAAGTTACAGGGAGAAGGCAGAAGAATGGGGCTGAGAGGGAAAAATAGATCATCCATGATCGAATGGCAGAGCAGACGAGATGGGCCTAATGGCCTAATTCTGCTTCTACGTCTTTGGTCTCATAAATCCTCCATCTCTGGTAATACCACAGCCATCACCATGGTAAGATTCAATAGTGAAAACTACAATAACAAGTGATGGGAGCAACTGCAGTCTTCTAAAATACTGATTGCAGTACTGTAATATACTAGAAACCATTGCATTTCAGAAATTTCAATACAATTTTCCAGAAAAGGAAGCTTTTAGCACAATCGTAAAATAACTTCAAACTCACAGATTGAAAAAAGAATAGAGTGAAGGACAAGGCAGAAGGAATGACAAGAGAAATTGAGGCTCTGGTCAGGAAAAAGGCGACATGGTTCTGGTGCAGGCACCTGGGACCAAATGAATCCCTGTAAGAGTACAGAGGATTGAGAAGCATACATGGAAGGAAATCAGAAGGGCAAAAAATGCATGGGATAGCTCTGGCAGAGAAGATTAAGGAGGATCCAAAGACTTTTTATGTGCATTATGAGAAAAAGGGTAACTGGAGAGAGAATAGGGCCCTCAGGAACCAACGTGGTCATCGATGGCGTGGAACTGCAGGAGATTGGCAAGGTTCTCAATGAGCATTTCTCTTCCGTTTTTACAGTGGAGAACAACATGCATACTGGGAACTTGGGAAAGTTAAAGGTGCTGTGTTGAGGATGGCTCGTAGTACAGTCAAGGATGCACTGAATGTCAAAAAACATATGAAGGTAGACAAATCTTCTGGGTCAGATTAATTATATCCGAGGAGAGGCTTGTGACTGGCCTCGGGGATCAGTGCTGTCCCCATTGCAGTTTGTCATCTATATGAACGATATGGATGAGAATGCACAGGGCATGATTAGTACGTTTCCAGATGGCACAAAAATAGGTGGTGCCGTAGGCAGTGAAGATGGTTATCGGGAATTATAATGGGCATTTTATCAGCTGGGTAAGTGGGACAAAGGATAGTTTATGGAGTTTAATTCAGATAAGTGTGAGGTGTTGCATTTTGGGAAGTCAAACCAGTGCAGAACCATATTAAATGCTTGATGAAATTTGATCAAATTTGCCATGTGTCATTAAAGAGCAGACCACAATCCCTCTATGAGACAGTGATGGCTTTGTGGCTCTGTGTCTCACAATATAAAAAACACTGCTTTCTTTTGACCAGAGTCCCTCTCCTCTCTAAAGCTGCTCTATCTTTCTGTCCTGCTCTATGCTCGTGAGTTTTTTTGTAACCTAAATCATTCCTTAAAGCACCTTCCCACTGCTGTGATATCCTTCACCAACACGTTCCGCTTATCTGCGCCCTCATACACTGACTTAATCCTAATGTTTTCTTTCTTTACTGTCCCTTTGTCTCCATCTGACCCTCTCGTTTCCCTCCACATGCTCATGTTTTGACTCATATTCTGTGAACTGCTGTTATTTTTCCCCTTCTACCTCTCTCTCTCTCTCTACACATTTTTGGTCACTTAATCAAAATAAGATTGTTTATTGAATTATCACTTTGTGTATATTTCCCCCAAAAGCAGAGGTGAAATGTTGATCTGTTGATCTGGTTTTTTTCTCATGCATTTCCAGGATTTTATTTCGCTGGCAAGATAATTTTTATTGCCTAACTTGGCACCTCATTGTCCTTCCATTTCATCACTTCGTTTACAGGCAGTAATTCAAATCTGTTTTCTGCAATGTAACATTATTGCTTTGAATTAAATAGAACAAAGAACAATGTAGAACAGGAACAGGCCCTTCAGCCAACCCCAACAAAAGCTTTTCACTGTACCTCGATACACATGACAATAAACTAAACTGTCACAATGTCTGTGCCGAACATGATGCCAAGTTAAACTAATCGCCTCTCCCTATACTTGATCCATATCTCTACATTCCCTGCATATCTATGTGTCTATCGAAAAGCCGCTTAAATGACAGTATTGTATCTGCCTCCTCCACCACCCCCAGCATTGCGTTCCAGGCACCCACCACTCTCTGTGCTAAAAAAAACTTGCGCTGAACATCTTTTAACCATAAGACGTCCGAGCAGAATTACATAGAAACATAGAAAATAGGTGCAGGAGTAGGCCATTCGGCCCTTCGAGCCTGCACCGCCATTCAATATGATCATGGCTGATCATCCAGCTCAGTAACCTGTACCTGCCTTCTCTCCATACCCCCAATCCCTTTAGCAAAAAGGGCCACATCTAACTCCCTCTTAAATATAGCCAATGAACTGGCCTCAACTACCTTCTGTGGCAGAGAATTCCACAGGTTCACCACAGATTCACAAATGAGACCATTTGGCCCATCTATTTTTCCCTCTCAACTGCATTCTCCTGGCTTCTCCTTGTAACCTTTGACACCCTTACTAATCAAGAGCCTATCAATCTCTGCTTTAAAAATACTCAATGTCTTGGCCTCCACAGCCGTCTGTAGTAATGAATTCCACAGATTCACCACCCTCTGGCTAAAGAAATTCCTCCTCTTCTCCAATCTAAAGGTACGTCCCTTCATTCTGAGGCACTGCCCTCTGGCTCGACTCACTCCAATTACTGGAAACATCCTTTCCACATCCACTCTATGTAGGCCTTTCATTAACTGGTAGATTTCAACAAGATTTCCCCCCCACCCCTTTCATACGATTGCATACGTTTTGGCTGGGTGCTCCAACGTCCTCCCACATCTCAAATAAATGCTGGTTAGTAGGTTGATTGGCCATTGTAATTTGCCCTGAATGTAGCTAATTGACAAAAGAATGAAAAGAAGGTTGATGCGGTGCGAGAGAGTAAGTTGCCGTGCTACAATGGAATGAAGAGGAGGAAGAAGAAGAGGAGGATGACTGATGGGATTGTTCTGCTGGGAGACAGCATCGATTCAATGGACCAAATAGCCCCTGTTTTATAATTAGCATGTACCCTCATTCACTTTCACAACCTACAGCAGTGAATCTTGGCAAAATACAGTCACCTGCAGGATCAATGCAACAGATTACCAATAACAGAGGTCCACTTTTACCAGCTTGGCATTTTGGTGACGTACCACAGTTACTATACAGGAGAAACCAATAGTAACCATGGTCAAATTGGCAGTATGAGAAGGAAAAAGGATTTGAAGCAATTATCTAGGAACTCATAAAAGTGAGTTTACTTCATTCGAGAGATCGTTTCCTCTTTAGCCAACATGTTTTAACATTTAACTTTATGTTTTTAAATTATTAGACAATGGTAATAGAGGGCAGACATTGGGTTTTTTTGAGAAATGTAAAACAAGTCACTGGTTATTATGCCAGTGGAGTCTATCATAAACAATTCTCCGACTGCAATGTGGAAATTTATTGAACACGGTCACAGTAGAGTTCACATAATGTTCATTCCATCAAAGGCACCCCAGGTAGAATATTTAAAAATAATCATTCACAAATTCCACATGCAACTTAAAAATACTTTGCATATCTATGGTCAAAATGTAGTTATATAGATAAATTCTAAATTATGATTATAATTTCTTTTTTTTAAAAAGTACGATAAGGTAGATCAGTGCATACACACACAGAAAAGGGATTTTACATCTAAAATATCCTCCCCATTCCATTATATCCCAAGTACTTCTGCCAATGAATGTGTACTATGATGCCTCTACTTCAAAAGCACAATGTTGGTACTTTAATAGATTTGATAACTCATAAGTTTTGGTCAGATGCCCACATTCAATCTAAGGCGTAAATGCTATTTTTTAAATGAAACCTACTATTCCACGACACTAATTCCTCAATACCCCTTCCTCAATGCCCACCTCAATGCACAAGAGACAATGGGCACAAATACTGCCCAACAGCTCCAGCGACCCAGGTTCGATCCTGACCTCTGGAGCTTCATGTGGAGTGTGCGCATTCCCCCAATGATTGCATTTGCGGAGTGACTTGTGGAATGACTTGCGGAGTCAGGGGGTATGGGGAGAAGGCAGGAACGGGGTACTGATTGAGAATGATCAGCCATGATCACATTGAATGGCGGTGCTGGCTCGAAGGGCCGTATGGCCTCCTCCTGCACCTATTGTCTATTGTCTATTGCATGGTCTTCCATTCGATGTTGTGGTATCCACCCGCATCTCAGACTGTTGATTGTTGTTAATTCGCTTCTGTACAAAACCCCTCATATAGGTTTATGACAGGAAAATGAGTGTGGGGTTGATGGGCGTAGTAGGTTCTGGGCATGGGCATGAGAGAATAGATTATATGAAAATGTGGGGAAAGGTGTAGTTCTTAGGATTGGAATAGGCAATGATTTCAACGGCTCCATTCACCATTGGGAAGCATGTTGCCGCCATCAGTTATGGATTGCTGCCAACATTCTCACCTGGTCAAAGTGTGTATGTGCCACCTTTTAGACAAAATGTTACCTGGAATGGCATGTGAATGTAAATGAAGGAAGATTTCCTAGTATTCAATCTATTTTTTATCCCGCAAAAGTTTCCAAAGTATTTTGCTGGCAGTAACAACCTTATCGTCATGAACGATGCAAATAAAAAATCAAGCATTTAAGCTTGTCTTTCAATTTATATAGCAGCAAATGGAAGCATTGTGTAGAATTTCTCCCGGTTAACTGCCCAGAATTATGAATAAAACAGGCTACTTATTATTACTTACCTTTGACTCACATTTCTTGTGACATGCATACTTGCAAACTGAAAAATAAAAAGAAAAGAAAAGATTAGAACAACTAGTCAAAAAAAAAGATTTGTACACATAAAGACTGTCTGCGTAGAAAGGGACTGCAGATGCTGGTAGATATCTTTGGAAAGACACACAGTGCTGGAGTAACTCAGCAGGTCACGCAGCATCTCTGGAGAAAATGGATGGGTGACATTTCGGGTCTGAACCTTTCTTCAAATTGAAGGGTCCCTGTCTGAAGAAGGGTTCCGACCCGATACGTCACCCATCCTTTTTCTCCAGAGATGCTGCGCGACCCGCTGAGTTACTCCAGCACTTTGTGTCTATCAACAACAGTCCATGTTACTCCCTGTGATTAAAAACTGTGAATACTTACACAACATCTGCAGGAGCTTTTCCAGAATGGTGGCACAAATCAAGTCTCATCAGTTGGTGTGGATAAAATATAATTTATAACAAAATATATATGGATCCATTCAATACTCAATCATTGTTGCAGCTGGCAATTCTTCAAAGCAGGTTAACTCTGTATGTGACCATTCGTACAGTACCAACCAAAATATCTGCCAACCACCCACAACGTAGACGTGCAAGTCAATGAATGTGTCCTGCAGTTCCACAGAAAATATTATCATTCTCCCACTTCCACTGCAGGAAGAGATAAGCACACCATTTTTACTTGTTGAAAAGCACTCCAACGCCTCTACTTCCTTTGAAGGTTTAGGAAGTTCGGCATGCCCCCTACAACTCTCACCAACTTCCAGCACACCAACGCCTCTACTTATTTAGAAGGCTGAGGAAGTTCGGCATGTCCCCAACAACCCTCGCCAAATTCTCCAGATGTGCCATTTTATCAGGATGCATCACACCTCGGTTTAGTAACAGCTCCATCTAAGACCGCAAGAAATTGCAGCGAATTGTGGACACGACCCAGACCATCACACAAACCAAACTCCCCTCCATATACCTCAAGCTGCCTTGGCAAGGCCAGCAGCATAATCAAGGATGAGTCGCACCCTGGTCACTCCCTCTTCTCCCCTCTGGCAAAAGGTATAGGAGTGTAAAAACGCTCACCTCCAGATTCAGGGACAGTTTCTTCCCTGCTGTTATCAGGCAACTGAACCATCCTACCACAACCAGAGAGCAGTCCTGAACTACCATCAACCTCATTGGTGACCCTCGGACTATCTTTGATTGGACTTTACTGGCTTCACCTCACACTAAACGTTATTCCCTAATCATGTATCTATACATGGTAAATGGCTCCATTGTAATCATGTATTGTCTTTCAGCTGACTGGATCGCATGAAACAAAAGCTTTTCACTGTACCTCGGTACATGTGACAATAAACTAAAAAATCTAAAACCAGGAAGGTGGGATCGGTTGAAGAATACAAATGCATTCGCTTGCAGGTTTGATCTCCAATCAGCTTTGAGAAATGGCATTACCGCCAATCTGCTGCTGGGGAAGCACCACAATTCGGCATTCTAATTTCAATCAAACTTTTCTCTGCCGAATAGGATAACTTGGAGTTGAGGATAACTAGCTTCCACGCCAGCCCTGTTCTGATCAATGCACAAACCACTGACTCTCATACCTTTCCAGGGTCTCATTGTAGGTGTTTATTGACAGAGAGTGGTACTGAGTCAAGGGGGCAGGTGGCCCCGTGGCAGAAGCGTCCACGTCGCGGGGCTGGAAACTAGAAGTGTCCTGAGCTAATTCTGCTACCACCATCTATTGTACAAGTGATGGCTCCAACTGATTGTCGTGGGAAGCTTGCGCCCTTTTCAGGATGGACGATGACAGTGAAGCAACATTTGAAACATGGATGATGGACACAAAAGAAGAAGATAGGGACAGGTTAGCTGAGTAATTTTGCCTTAGGAAGTCCTATTCAAAGACAACTCAAGCAAAGCTCCACCATGAATCTGTCTAGTTCTGCCACCACTGAACATAGCAGGTTTCTGGATACTAATGAGAATTAGGATAAAACCACAGTTGGTGCTTCCTTGCTATCAAAGAACTTTTTTAGATTTAGAGATACACTACGGAAACAGGCCCTTCGGCCCACCGAGTCCGCGCCGCCCAGCGATCCCGGCACGTTACCACTATCCTACACACACTAGGGACAATTTTTACATTTTACCCAGTCAATTAACCTACATACCTGTACGTCTTTGGAGTGTGGGAGGAAACCGAAGATCTCGGAGAAAACCCACGCAGGTCACGGGGAGAACGTACAAACTCCGTACAGACGGCGCCCGTAGTCAAGATCGAACCTGAGTCTCAGGCGCTGCATTCGCTGTAAGGCAGCAACTCTACCGCTGCGCCTCCGTGCCGCCCATTTTGTACTTAGTTTAGAAATACAGAGTGTAAACAGGCCCTTCAGCCCACTGGGTCCGCACCAACCACGATCCCTATACACTAGCACTATCCTATACACTAAGGATAATTTACAATCTTTACCAAAGCCAATTAACCTACAAATCTGTACATTTTTGGAGTGTGAGAGGTAAACTTAGACGAAGGGATTAAAAGTACCATTAGCAAATTTGCAGATGATACTAAGCTGGGAGGTAGTGTGAATTGTGAGGAAGATGCAATAAGGCTGCAGGGTGACTTGGACAGGTTGTGTGAGTGGGGTATGGGGAGAAGGCAGGAACGGGGTACTGATTGAGAGTGATCAGCCATGATCGCATTGAATGGCGGTGCTGGCTCGAAGGGCTGAATGGCCTACTCCTGCACCTATTGTCTATTGTCTATTGTCTAAACAGAGCACCTGGAGAAAATCCACGCAGTCACGGGGAGAACGTACAAGCTCCATGCACACAGCACCAATTGTCAGGATCAAACCTGTGTATCTGGCGCTATACTGCAACAACTCTACTGCTGTGCCATCATGCTGCCCTATGCGTCACCATGACACACTCTTACCTAGAATCATGCACAAAACATTATTTCCTTATCATATAATTACACACAATAAATGGCTCGGCTGTAATCACGTTCAGTCTTTCTGCTGACAGGTTAGCACGCAACAAAAGCTTTTCACCGTACCTTTCCCATGTGTCACACTGTCACACGTGACAATAAACTAATCTAAAATAAACAACAAAAATAGGACATTTGGAGCACGGTGTCACTGACAAGCCAACCCGATACACTTGGTAAGCAAGAACATCACAAAATAAATGCAAGGATGACGAGCTTTCCTTGAACCTTGTGTGCTTCAGTCAAGTAAATCCACAATCCCACTATTTTCTGGTCGCTCATTGCGATGCCTCAGAAATAGGCATTTTATTGTTGAAGATGCTGAGACATGCTGGGAAGAAAGTCTACTCCACATAAGGTGGGCTTCATCTGGGGTTCTTATTTTTGGCACTGCGGCCATGCGTTGTTTATTCCTCTGATACTAGTAATAGTTGGTCATATTTTGGGGGAATGGCTTTGGTCCATCAATGAATGGTGGGAGAGGAAATGCCAGACCCCTCCCCTATAAACATTGAAACCTCAAGTCAACATCTGTTGCAAGAGTTGCTATGTTAAATTGTTATAAATCTCACAAGTAGCTCTTAAACAATACACTGCCTCTTAAGCAATACACTGCCATGCATATGTCATGTGAACATCAAGCAAATGTTTATTTTTCTGCTGACCAAATCCACAAAAGCATAGCACGCACCCTGAAGCAAGCACCACTGGCACATTCACTGTGGCGTCTGGCATCATCTTTTGAAAACAGAAATGCCCTGCATGGCAATGAACCAACGATTCATATTACACGTCATCAGAAAGCAGGTATAGTTACAGGATGAAGCTATCAATAGAGATACCTAAACAAACAGTTACGTAAGTGGGTAATCTAAGCCCCAGCAATAGAATGCAAAAGAGAGATGTGAAGAAAGTCATGAAGAATTTCAGATTCCAAAAGAAAGAAAACTCAGCTACAGAAAAAAGGATTTTAAAAAAATGAAAAAGTATAGAGGAATAAGAATCCTATGCAGAACTGTCAAGCCTTTTGCCTCACTTTATTTATCATTTGACCTTTTTGACTTTGTATTTCATTCACTTGGTCTTTAAAGGTTTGTTCCTTTGGTTGTGCTCTACTTAGTCACGTGAATTCCACTCAGTTGAAAATGATTTCCTTCAAAGATCTTACTAACATCAAAAATATTCTGGAAAGTAGGACACATCATCTTACTGCCACTTGCAGGTGGTGTGCTTGTATCACAGTTGACAAAGTTAAAACATGCTAAAATAGAAAAAAACTTTAAATTGTTGAGGAACACTACAGATCAGTAATATTGCAACTTGGACACTTACCCCTGCATGAAAGGCCTTGGTTGCTGGTGATGAGTTGTTTGCAGATGCTGCAGGTTTTTGGTTTCTTGAAAGCCTTGTTCTTGAATGTATGGGAACTGGAAACTAATTCTTCAGGCTGAAACATCAAACATTACACAGCTGTCTCAGCATAATTCAACAAAGCAAGTGTTTTACTTCGTAATATGTGAGAAGGAAAAGTTCCAAAATTATACAGCTCATAAGTAAACACATGCCGACCGAGCTAATGATAGAAATCCCATCTCTGTTCGCTATACTGAAAGTTTCGTGCAACACAAAATGAGGGTGGAACAGCAATGGCAGGAATTTCTGACCATAATCCGGAAAATGCAGGATCATTTCATTCCAAAGAGGAAGAAAGATTCTAAGGGGAGTAAGAGGCAACTGTGACTGACAAGGGAAGTTAGGGATGGAATTAAACTAAAAGAAAAGATGTATAACATAGCAAAGAGCAGCGGAGAGGCCAGAAGATTGTGTAAATTTCAAAGGACTGCAGATGGTTACAAATCGGGCAATACGTGCTGAAAAGATGAAGTACGAGGGGAAGCTGGCCAAGAATATAAAGAAGGACAGTAAAAGCTTCTTTAGGTATGTTAAGAGAAAAAGAGTAAAGCCAAATGTGGGTTCCTTGAAGACAGAAACGGATGAAATTATTATGGGTAACAAGGAAATGGCAGAAAAGTTGAACAGGTACTTCGGATCGGTCTTCACCGAGGAAGACACAAACAATCTCCCAGATGTACTAGAGGATGGAGGATCTAGGGTGACAGAGGAACTGAAAGAAATGTGCATTAGACGAGAAATAGTATTGGATAGACTGATGGGACTGAAGGCTGATAAATCCCCAGGGCCTGATGGTCTGCATCCCAGGGTACTCAAAGAGGTACCTCTTGAAATCGTGGACACATTGGTGATCATTTTCCAATGTTCAATTGATTCAGGATCAGTTCCTGTGGATTGGAGGGTAGCTAATGTTATCCCACTTTTCAAGAAAGGAGCGAGAGAGAAAATGGGGAATTAGAGACCAGTTAGCCTGACATCAGTGGTGGGAAAGATGCTGGAGTCAATTATTAAAGAGGTAATAACGGCGCATTTGGATAGCAGTGAAAGGACTGGTCCAAGTCAGCATGGATTTATGAAGGGGAAATCCTGCTTGACTAATCTTCTGGAATTTTTTGAGGATGTGACAAGTAAAATGGATGAAGGAGAGCCAGTAGATGTAGTGTATATAGACTTTCAGAAAGCCTTTGATAAGATCCCACATGGGAGATTGGTAAGCAAAATTAGAGCACATGGTATTGGGGGTAGGGTATCGACATGGATAAGAGAATTGGTTGGCAGACAAGAAGCAAAGAGTAGGAATAAACGGGTCCTTTTCAGAATGGCAGGCAGTGGCGAATGGAGTGCCGCAAGGCTTGGTGCTGGGGCCACAACTATTTACAATATATATTAATGATTTGGATGATGGAATTAGAAGTAACACTGGCAAGTTTGCAGATGACACAAAGCTGGGTGGCAGTGTGAACTGCGAAGAGGACGTTAGGAGATTGCAGGATGACTTGGATAGGTTGAGTGAGTGAGCAGATGCATGGCAAATGCAGTATAATGTAGATAAATGTGAAGTTATCCACTTTGGCGACAAAAACAAAGAGGCAGATTATTATCTCAATGGTGTCAGATTAGGTAAAGGGGAAGTGCAACGAGACCTTGGTGTCCTTGTACACCAGTCACTGAAATTAAGCGTGCAGGTACAGCAGGCAGTGAAGAAAGCTAATGGCAAGTTGGCCTTCATAACGAGAGGATTTGAGTATAGGAGTAAAGAGGTCCTTCTGCAGTTGTATAGGGCCCTGGTGAGACCACATCTGGAGTATTGTGTGCAGTTTTGATCTCCTAATTTGAGGAAGGACGTCCTTGCTATTGAGGCAGTGCAGCGTAGGTTCACGAGGTTAATCCCTGGGATGGCGGGACTGTCATATGATGAAAGATTGGAAAGACTGGGGTGGTATTCACTGGAGTTTAGAAGGATGAGAGGGGATCTTATAGAGACGTATAAAATTATAAAAGGACTGGACAAGCTAGATGCAGGAAAAATGTTCCCAATGTTGGGGGAGTCCAGAACCAGGAGCCACAGTCTAAGAATAAAGGGGAGGCCATTTAAAACTGAGGTGAGAAGAAATTTTTTCACCCAGAGAGTTGTGAATTTGTGGAATTCTCTGCCACAGAAGGCAGTGGAAGCCAATTCACTGGATGAATTCAAAAGAGAATTAGATAGAGCTCTAGGGGCTAGAGGAATCAAGGGATATGGGGAGAAGGCAGGCACAGGTTACTGATTGTGGATGATCAGCCATGAATGCCGACTCGCTGGCTCGAAGGGCCAAATGGCCTCCTCCTGCACCTATTTTCTATGTTTCTATGTTTTTATATAACACTAATAACTATCCAAAAACTCTATACAATTTGTACTTTCAGTCAGATGACAGCAACATGGAATTAACATTCTATTTTACTGTCTTAAAGCAGCGGAACTTAAAATGGAAGCTGGTACACCGTATCAATTTATATTTAAGAGAAATATAGATTTCTCAGTACAGTAAATTTTCCTAAATATGTCACTGAAGCTCAAGGAATGTAGGTGTCAAGCGAATTAAGGATATCTTAAGAGGCAGATAAAACGCTGGGGAAAGTGCATAACTGGTCAAGGTGGCACAGCTGAATGGTTTGGGAAGAGAATTCTGGATGATTGAGATGGCAAAGGTTGGGATATCTGGAAGATTAAAAGATAATATGGGAAAATGGTTTAGAGGGACAGAACTCTGAAGAATGGGGTATTTATACACAGTATTTATAATTTGTAAATACAGTATTTATACACAAGAGTGAAAATGTTAAATTTGAGCCATTCTCGGGGAAATAAATGTGATGTGCTTTGTGATTTCATTTCGAGGTTGGACAGGCTGTTGGGGTTTTCTGCTAATGGCCCTTCATCAGAACCCCAATTCTGTTTCTCTTTCCGCAGGTGTTGCCTGATTTGCTGAGTATCTTGAACATATGCTGCTTCGGTTCAGACTTCTGGCATCTGCAGTATTTTGCTTTTGAATTCTGATTAGTTTTAACCCTGGGGCAATGACAGGGAGAGTGAGTTGATTAGTGAAGAATTTGAGACAAGTGACAGGAAACTATATACAGCAAGTAATTGAGCCAATGTCTCAGATAATTTTGCTCCTAATGATGAGAGCTTAAAGAAAAATACTACAGTTACTCTGAAAGTAATGGTGTGTGACATGAAATCAAACAATTGCTCCCGACATAATTAGTAAAGCAGGATTCCAGTGTATAAAGCACTGAAACAGGCCATTTGGCCCAAAATGTCCCTGCCAGCAGTTATAGACTCACCTTTACTCATCTAAATGTATTCATTTCTTCTTGTTTAGTTTAGTTTAACTCTTTTTTTAGTTTAATTTAAAGATACAGCACAGAAACAGGCCCTTCGGCCCACCAAGTCCACACTGACCAGCTATTCCCGCACGTTAATACCATCACTATGGACAATTTACACTTTTCCCAAGCCAATTTACCTACAAACCTGTATATCTTTGAAGTGTGGGAGGAAACCGAAGATCTTGTAGAAAACACACGCGGTCAGGGGGAGAACGTACAAACTCCTACAGACAGCACCCATAAGCGAGATCGAACCCGGATCTCCGGCCCTTCAAACGCTGTAAGGCAGCAACTCTATCGCTGCGCCCTTGTTTATCAAGTCTCCCTTTAAATTAATCTATATTCATCACCTCAACCACACCCTCTTGAATTTAGGAGTTCTAAATTCTCACCACTCTGTGTAGAAATGTTTCGGCTAAATTCTCTATTGAATTTTGTGGTTATAATATTGAAGGTCTCGTATTTGGTCACACAGCCTTTTTTCCTAAAGAGAATAGAGACCCACGATGTTCACCTTTTCCTGATGTGCACGTCTTCTCATTTCTGAAACCATCCTTACAAATCTCTCTGCAGTCTCTCAATATCATTGTTATAATCAGGTTCATAAGTGATAGGAGCCATTCGGCCCATCAAGTCTACTACACCATTTAATTATGGCGGATCTCTCTCTCTCTCTCTTAACCCCATTCTCCTGTCTTCTCCCCATAACACCTGACACCCGTACTAATCAAGAATCTGTCCATCTCTGCCTTAAAAATATCCCTCGATTTGGCCCCCACAGCCTTTCGTGGCAATGAATTCCACAGATTCACCACCATCGGGATTAAATAAATTCCTCCTCATCACCTTCCTAAAGGAACGTCTTTTAATTATGAGGCTATAATGTCTGGTCCTAAACTCTCTTACTAGTAGAAACATTCTCTCCATATCTACTCTATCCAGGCCTTTCATTATTTGGTAAGTTTCAATGAGGTCCCCCCTCATCCTTCTAAACTCCAGCGAGTAGAGGCCCAGAGCCGCCAAACACTCATCATATGTTGAGGAGAACATGGCAAACAGAACTCGAAGCAATACTTTAAATATTGAATGACCAACATTCATTACTGGTTTAGCATAACCCCCTTGCATATTAATTCCAGAGAGGATAAAAAAACTTCTATTTGGTTTGCTTTCATTATGGCCTTGTTAACCTGTGATGGAAATTGTAGAGTATTTGTACTGCAAGATCTACAGTATTACACTCAAACCTTCTGAGCAAAAGGTGACCACCCTTCCTACTAAAAGATGCTATTTCACATTTGTCTATATTAATCTTCATTTGCCAATGAATGTCTGTGACTAGTTAGCTCCAATCATCCTCTGTGTTGAATTTTCCCCGCAATATGTTCTAAATGCAAAAATGTAGTCACTGTTTTTAATTCCAAAGTCTAAATCATTCATGCAGAAACAAGGAACTGCAGACGCTGGTTTACAAAAAAGGACGCAAAGTGCTGGAGTAACTCAGTAGGTCAGGCAGCATCTCCGGAGAATATAGATAGATGACATTTTACGTGGGACCCTTCTTCAGATGAAATTCATTTATGATCATATCATTAATGCAATTTGAACAGCAGTGGTCCCAGAGCTGATCCCTAAGAGACACAATTACCTACTTTCTTCCATTGTGACTGGCTATCCTTTCTTTGCTCCCTCTCTGCTTTCTGACCCGAGCCCAACTGGTTGCCAGTTAGCGACATTTCCCCCTGAACTCTATAATCTTGCCACCATTTGGTACTTAATCAAAAGCCTTCTGAAATATTAGATTAATGTCAACCACTGTCAATCTCTACTTTATAACCATTGTCGGATTTGTGAATTGAAGAGTCAAGAATGGAACCAAACAAGATTTGTACAACCAATTCCAATTCAAAGTCATGAAACAGTAGAGGACATAGAAACAAAGAACTGCAGATGCAGGTTAATACACAAAAGGGGCACAAAGTACTGCAGTAACTCAGCAGGTCAGGCAGCATCTCTGGCGAACATGGATAGGTGACGTTTCAGGTCGGGACAAGAAACGTCACCAATCCACGTTCTCCAGAGATGCTGCCTGACCTGCTGAGTGACTCCAGCACTTTATATCCAGCACTTTAGAGGGTGACTATGCTCAGCCCCTTTCACAGAAAAGACAATGACAGACGATGTACTACAATCACAGTTAAAGGGAATGTTAGTCAAGGCTTTTATCGCAAGCTGTTGCAACATTGAATATCAAATTAAGTGTCAATTTGACAGATAGGAACCATGGATGAACAAAACTTAAAATTAAGAGACCAGCTAATCAGGATCAATGATCAGATTTTGGAAGAGGTTGGAAGAGGTCAATGAGAGAACGTTCAAGGGGAGGGAGCTGTATTGGAATTTAAATTGGTGTTCGAAAGAGCAATAAATAAGCTTAATTATTGTGGAGTTGAAGGTTGGAAAACACGAGTGGATAGGTTGAAGAGTAAACAATAATGATATTTTCTGAATTAGAAAGAGATGAAAATGGATGAGGCAGATCACTAATGCTTTAAATGACATTCTAGAGGAAGATTTGTTTGTTGTTGTTCATGGAAGTGAAAGAAAGATGGGACGGTGGGGGGGGGGGGGGGGGGGGGGAGGGGGGAGGGAGAGAAGAACTTAAGGAACCACTTACTTGCGCAGAAAATAGGAGTTATTTTGCTCGCCTGGGAGACTTGAGAGGAAAACAAAAGCTGTCTCTAAAATTCAGAACGGTAGATTAAAAATAGTTCATTGATTAAGAATCAAGGCAGAGTGTCGAGAGATGATTCACGAGACAAGGCCTCTGTTCAAAGTGCATATGGGATTACACGTCGTCAGAAATCCATGCAGTAATCTCTTGGTTTTGTCTCTTTGATCACAGGTGGCAGCAGGTTTCCCTGCAGTCAGGCTTAAATTGTCCACTAATTGTTGGATTTGTTGGATGCTGGAAGCTTCAGTTTCAGTGGAGGTGCCGAACTCCACAGCTGAACTAGAATCCTAACCATCTGCACACACATCTTCAAGGCCCGAAGAAACAAACGACTACCGTACAAAACGACACTACAGTTACACAACCGGATAAGATGCTGCAATTGTGTTGTAAAGCTTTTTCTTTGTTAAAATTGTATGCTGATTCTTTAGTGGCTGTACTGCAGATGGCTTTTTATCTTGTGTCTATTATTTTGGGGTTCAAGCAAAAACTCATTACTTCCAGATCTGCTGAGACAACCTGACCTTTTCAGCTTCCGCAAGTGATCGAACGAGACAAGGCTCGAATACATCCTGGCATTTGCTGCAATTGTAAATCCCACTTTAAAACTGGAGTAAGAGAATAAGAAATTCAAAAGGCATTACAATCACAGAAATGAACGCCTACCCACAAAGTTGATATTACGTGTTAGTTTACGGCCAAAACAGTAAAATAAAGTCAAAAGGAAACCCCCTCCATTGCCAGAATGTGGCCACACACAAATTGGAGGAACACTAAAAATATGAACATTGAATTCTCCAATTTTAAGTCAAGTCAAGTCAAATTTTATTTGTATAGCACATTTAAAAACAACCCACGTTGACCAAAGTGCATGACATCTGATTAGGTACTAAGGAAAAAAAAATGAAACATACAGTAGCACGCAAACATAACAGCACATACAAAACAGTTCACAGCGCCTCCTCAATGAGCCTCAAACGCTAGGGAGTAGAAATAGGTTTTGAGCCTGGACTTAAAGGAGTCGATGGAGGGGGCTGTAACTGACCAACAATTCCCCCCCCCCCACCCAACTTTTTCATCCTCCCTTCCCTGTTCCCCAACAGGATGCTCACCCAATTCTCCACTATCATGCCCACCCCATTTTCCTCTTCCGTCCCCTTCCACTTATATCCCTTCCTCGGGCTTCACATTTCACACCTGTTCTCTCTTTATCTCACAGCCGTTTGTCTTCTTCCCATTGCCAATTAAAACCCTCCTCATCTGTATACACTTATCAATTGCCTGGCTTTGTACTGCATTCAGCTCTCTTCCAGCTTTCACCTCCATACAACAATCATTCTGAAGAAGGGCCCAAAACGCACCTATCCGTGTTCTCTAGATATACTACCTGACCCACTGTGTTCATCCAGCTCATTATATCTCCTTTTTATATCTTCTTTTTAAAATAAACAAGTGTTTGTTTGGGATTTGAGCCTCGATAGCTGACTTTTGCCCATACTCTGTCTTGGCAGCACAAAGTCACCAGAGGGCACTTTGAATGTTGAAGTATAAAGTAAAACAGCTCTTAGCTTTATTAACAGCAGTTCTCGAGTTCACGGCTGGTTACCCAAGTTTAATAACTGCTGAAGTTATCTGCTGAAGATTGTTCTATCGTGAGACAGATTGCCTCTTTTCACCTTTACATTAGAGATATAGCACGGAAACTGGCCCTTCGGCCAACTGAGTCCACACCGACCAGCAAACACCCCGTACACCCCGAGAATGTACAAACTCCGTACAGACAGCACCAGTAGTTAGGATTGAAACCGGGTATTTGGCGCTGAGTGTCCTGATAGTCCATACATTTCTATCCTTCACTCCAAATACTTAGCAGAGGCTCAACAAAAGAAAACTAAAAACACTATCATGAGGCAGCCATCTGCAGTGCAGGATACATGAGATTATTGAAACTACAGTGTCTATTAAAAGAGGCTGGCCATCTGGAATTGGTTATTTTGCCTGCCTGACAGCGAAAGGTTTTCCCATGCTGATATGGAACGAGCGCTTGGTGTTTAAGAATCAGATGCAGCAATTTAAGACTTTAATATGTTAATGCATATTTCCACAACTCTCCGTGAATGTAAAAACAACCTGGGTACAAAAAGAGAAATTAATGGAATAACTTTTGGTGGTGGGGGGGGGGGGGGGATCACACTATGAAGTAAACACAGCAGAATTGCCAACAATTTTAGCTGTAATTAATTTGGCCCATTTAAGCTTGAACAATTGTTTTGACCAGATGGCTACAATGCATAATGAAATATGTTACTGATCCGAACAATCCTGGGTTTAACTCTCGATCCATGTGGAATTTGTTGATCTCCGCGAAGGTCCTTCCTAACGTCTATAATTTGTCTCAGCGTCTCCAAGTGAGATTGGAGAAATTAATAGCCTGCATTCCCTTCTTGATTATTACTCAGTGACCCCTTGCTGAGATTATACAGGCAGTTATCAGAGTAGTGCAAAATCATGCATATCTGTGGCAATCAATTAGCCTGGGAACACTCATGGTCCTCACAAATTAAATCGGGCAACATCTTTGAACCAAATGTGACAAGGAGCAAACACCAAGATCATCATATATATTCACGCTGCACTAGTTTGCTCTTTCTTCAGTGGTGCACCACCAAGGGAGAATGAACTATTTGGCATTAGTTGAAAGAGTCCCCGCAAACCAAATTAGAGTAAAATTAACAAAAGCGAGAATCTAACATGCTTGTGTTAAAGTTCGTATGAGAAAAATATTTGAATACAAACTATGAGAAAGACACAAAATGCTGGAATAACTCAGTGGGTCAGGCAGTACCTCTGGAGAAATTGAATAGGTGACGTTTCAGTTCGAGACTCTTCTTCAGACTGACGAAGAGTCCCGAAATGTCACCTATTCCTTTTCACCAGAGAGGTGCCTGATCCGCTGAGTTATTTCAGCATTTTGTGTCTATCTTGTGAGTAAACTGGCATCTGCAGTTCCTTCCTGCACATAGATTGTGAGAAAAATGGATAAAGTGAAAATGGAAACCATACGTTTAGAGTCTAAATCCTGCTACCATAAATATTTGGGTGTAATGTTGAGATAACTGAGCACAGCACTCTCCATTGAAGGTAAAGCCCCTTTAGAATTGGCCAGGATTCAAATTAGCTTAACAAAATGTCTCTTTATAACGCACGAATCAATGAATCTTTGGTTACAACATTAGGAAGAAAACAGAGTCAAACTTTTTTCTTTAAAGTTCCACCAGCATGAGACTTATGGATTGGCGGTGATTATCCTTTACAGTATTCCCCATAACTCTGTTGTAAAATTAAGTGACAAAGCCAAGTCTGTTCTGTGTTATTCACATTCCAGCTCTCTGAAGGGTAATTTAACACGGCTGCTTTTATAGAAAGCGAACTCTGTTCATTGTCAGATCACCTCATTTCACATTTTTCCAAATATTCTCAGGCAGAATGGCAGGAATTTTATAACCATTAGGAGTTTCCAAAATCCAAAGGATTTTGTTACACGAAACAGAGTACATTTCAATGATATTGTGGATTCCACAACAGGATTCAAGGCCAAAATCACTTGCACTTTCAGGGAGATTTAACATGGATATTACGCAGCCGCACTTGCTTATAATGAAAACACTGAACACTGTTAGTTTGGAACAATCACCTCAAGCAAAAACGTTCTGTTACTTCAAAAGAATTGCAGAATAGCATAAGAGATAGGAGTAGAAATAGGCCATTTAGCCCATCAAGTCTACTCCGCCATTCAATCATGGCTGATCTATCTCTCCCTCCTAACCCCATTCTCCTGCCTTCTCCCCATAACCTCTGACACCCGTACTAATCAAGAATATATACAGTGTTTCACATGTTTCTCTGTGAACAGTTAAATATATGTTCTAGCATCATCAGGAATTCATGCATTTACATTCCTTTCCCTTGGATTTCACCACTTAGAATTAATGCACTGACTTTCTTGGATGAGAGACAATTAAAAGATTCCTGCCAATCGACAAGAGTTATGAGGCAGTATAATTTCTTCACTGCAGCACAAAAATAACTCGAATCTTTGAAAAATAAAGTAGCTTCAGGTGGTTCATTGGTTCCAGCTGCGACGTTAAAAACTAACATGAATCTCAGAGAAGCTGAAATACTGCCACTGTTTAAGGTGATATCACAGCCAATTCCCCTCTCAGATATTGGGAAACATTAAAGTAAATGGGTAGAAGCTACCCATTGTAAAGAAATTCATGTAAGTATGTATTACATTTGGTCCTCATTGCGTTTTAAAAATAGGAAAGTGTGTAATTTAGCAACCTTTGTGGGATAGGACCACGACATCTTTATTCTACTGCTTCATGAGTCAATAAAGGCTTGAAGTTCATTCTTCCATAAACGAGAAAATTCTCTGCAATTGCAAGGTATTTTTAGATGCAGATCATATCTACAAATGATGCAGATCATATCTGAAATTTGTATGTAAAATATGAGATACATTCCAGTAATGTAGCATCCACATCTGGTTTTACATTTCACTGAATATATTTGAACAGTCAGTGTCTCAGCAACATAATTTGCTTTTTAAAACCCGTTTGAAAGCTTTAAACCCGTTTGAAAGCTGCCCAACTGTTTGAGCGCTTGCATATTCTTTTCACACAATCTATTTAATATCGTGCTGAAATATTGCAAAGAGGTGCACATTGCAAGCATTCATAAATCATCTGTGCTGTTCAGAACAAATTACTTCAGCGAATGGTGCTGGAAAGTTTTTTTTTTACCATTTCAGCTTAAAATGTTGCTGTTTGGACACAAGAATGTTGCTTTCAACAGCTTTTTTTGGTTGACTTACCAACAAAGGCTGCGATCCCACAGAGCCCATTTTCCACATGCCACACAATCCAATGTTGATAAAATGCAGTATGTAATTTAAAAGTAAATCAGAATCTTCTATTCTGTTTGAGCTTCAAAAATTTGTTATTTAATTTCTTCTTGCTATATAATCACTGCCATAGCCGACACAGTAATCTAAGAACAGTAGTATAAACAGCGCTTTATAATACAGACTTTCCTTTTAGTTTTTGTTAAGGAGATGCCCTACTATGACCTTCTCATATATGAACTGCAAAGAAGGTTCAATCAAGGGAAGGCTGAAAGGGTCCTTTATGATGGGGGAAGGTATTAGGAAACCTCCTCCTGTCAAAGTAAAATTTACAGTAATTAAGCTTGCAGAAAATTCTTTAAGTATAGATGTGACTTGGCCAGCTGGCTTTCAGTTTTCAGATTTTAAAAAAGCTCTTCAAACACATTGCAAAAAATATTTATACTTTAAATGATAGTATCAGATTGACATGATAAATAATCGGTTTGTGTCATTTTCACTTCGTAGAACAAGATGAGAAGATTCAGAATACTGATGGTTTTATGCTTTTGCTCAAATTAAAAGACCTCAGCAAACGTCACTGATGTTGAAGTAAATGCCCACAGCAAGGAAAAAGTTTTCAGTGAAAATTGCTTGGTGAAAACTTTTTATAAACATCAATCAACTAAGCATCAGCGACTGTAATTTTTTTCCAAATGCAACATTCAGAATAAAGTCATTTAAACAAAAAAACTAAGATGCAATGGCAGAACAGTACTGTGGTGGACTGGGACACTTCAGACTGATGACATTCGACCTCCATGGCAACGTCAGGAGGAACCCCCCAACAATTATCCAGGTATATTATGAGTAAAGGCTGGCGAAGAAAAGAATTGATCCTTTTAAAGATCGTATGACCATCTTTGTGTGGAGCCACAGGAGATGGGAGAGATTATGAACATCTCTCATCAGTTTTTACTTTGGAGAAGCACATGGATGCTAAGGAACTGAGGTACATGACCTGTGATGTCTTGGACTATATACAAATTACCAAAGAGGAGATGTTAGAACGTGGATCACTACAGCCCAGGAACAGGTCCTTCGGTCCACAATTTCCGTGCCGAACATGGTGCCAAGTTAAAGTAACCTCCTTTGCCCACATATGATCCATATCCCTCCATCCCTTGTACATCTATGTGCCTATCCTAAAGCTCATAACATGCCAGCATCAGAACTGCCTTTACCACCACCCCAGGGAACTCTGTGTAAAAAAACCTTGCCACACACATTTGATTTTGCCCCGTTCACCTTAAAGCTCTGTCCACTAGTATGTGACATTTCCTCCCTGGTATAAAGAAGTTGGCTGCCCACGCAATTTTATGTACTTCTATCAGGTCTTCCTTCAGTCTCCGCCACTCCAGAGAAAATAAGCCAAGTTTATCCAACCTCTCCTTAAACTAATACCCTCTAATCCAGGCAGCAATCTGGTAATCCTCTTCTGCACCCTTTCCAAAGTCTCCTCACCCTTCCTGTAATGAGACGACTAGAACTGCACACATTACCCCAAATGCGGTCAAACCAAAATCCTAGAAAGCTGCAACAAGACTCCCTGACTCTATTATGCAATGCCCCAAACAATTAAGTCAAGTATACCATATGCCTTCTTTACCACTATCTACTTGATGATCCAAGTGGACTTAGATCCCACTGTTCTACAATGCTTCCCAGAACCCTGCCATTCACGGTCTTATGCCCCGCTATAGCAAAGAGATCATTAAGCTGGAAAGAGTGCACGATGGTTTACAAGAATCCTTCTGTGACTCAAGGGCCTGATTTATCAGGATATATTGGCCAGGCTAGGACTCTGTACATCAATGCTGTTCAGTGTCTTGCCATTAACTGTATACTTTCCATTTCCATTCGACCTCTCGCATGGTAAGCTGGACTGGAATGTTAGATCACATGGGATCCAGGTAACTGATTGGATGCATCACTGGCTTAATGACGGTGACGGCAGAAAGTTGTCTTTCCATCTGGAAGCCCTTGAACAGTGGTGTGCCACTGGGATTGGTGCTGGGCCCAATGCTGTTTGCCATCTATTCAAATGATATGGCTGAGAATATACAGGACATGCTTAGTAAGTTTGCAAATGACCTAAAATCGGTGGCATTGTAAACAGTGAAGGTGGTTGAACGGAGGGATCCTGATCAGTGGGGAAGAAGGGCTGAGGAATGGATAAATAGTGTTTGATTTAGACAATTGCGAGATGGTGTGTTTGGGGAAGGCAAATCAAGGAAAGACTTTCACAGTGAAAGGGATGGGAACTGGGAAATGTTGTAGGACAGTGGGATCCAGGAGTACATTATTCCCTGAAAATGGCAGCACACAGGGCAGTGAAAGTGACATATTTCACACTGGCCTCCTCAGTCAGGATACTGAGTAGAGGAGATGGGGCATTATGTTCAAGTTGTCATAAGTGATAGGAGCAGAAATAGGCCATTCGACCCATAAAGTCTGCTCTGCCATTCAATCGTGGCTGATCTATCTCTCCCTCTTAACCCCATTCTCCTACCTTCTCCCATAACCCCTGACACCCATACGAATCAAGAATCTATCTATCTCTGTTTAAAAAATATCTATTGACTTGGCCTTGACAGCCTTCTGTGGTGAGTTGGATGAGATGTTGGCAAGGTGTAGTTTTTGTTAGACTGCATTAAGCTGGAAAAAGTGCAACAAAGGTTTACAAGAATGTTTCCATGACTCAAGTGCCTGGTTCACAGGGAGAGATTGGCCAGGCTAGGACTTTAATTCTTGGACCATTGGAGACTGACGTGTGTCCCATAAATTCAGGAGGAGCATAATAAGGTGAGAACACATTGTCTGTTTCCAACAGTGTAGCGGCAATGTAGAATCAGCTGCCAGAGAAAGTGATTGAGATAGCTACAATACAATTTTTAAAAGACCTTTGGACACATGCATAGATAGAAAAGGGTGAGAGGTATATTGGACTAATGCAGGCAAATGGGATTAATTTACATGGGCATCTTGGATGGCCTGGAAAAATTGGGAAGAAGGGTCTGGTTCCGTGCAACACGAGTCTATGACCGGCCAGTTTGGAACTTGCAGACGATCAAGTAATCTGCATTCTTGCTCCGAGATTCAAGGGTAAAGATCAGCATTCTCACTCAGAATTGTACAAGTAAACATAATTACTGTGTCACAGTTTAAAAGTTCCCAAGTCAATCTTTAATCTGAGGTCAGATCATATAACATATGTAGTATCAACGAGCATGTGAACCAGCTGCACTCCATGTTGTTGAAACATCATTTCAATAAAATGCTATCAGGGAGCCCCACTGCTGTAAGAAATGCTGCTTTTCACTGTGCGTTAGAGAGACAGACAGCTAAAATCAGACAGAAAGAAGTGGGATTACTTAAATTTCATCCCCCCATTTCACCTTTTTCCAAGAACTACATGTTGTAAGGATTGTAAGTGTCACCTTTAGTATAAATTCTTTTATTCTCACTCTAAGAGTAAGCTTGAAAAATTTTCCCCAAAGAACCGCGGCATAAACCATGCTCAAGCAATTTATCCTTATCCCATTATTTTCCCGAGGATGCTCTTTAAAAAAGCCAATGTCACAGTGCCACTATGTGAGAGACTGGAGATCAGAAACACAGCCTTAGTATATTAGAGGTTCATTAAAGAGCCTGACAACAGCGGCAAGAAGCTGCTCTTGAATCTGGTGATGCGTGCATTCAAGTTTTTCTGTCTTCTGACCGACAGGATAGGGAAGAAGAGAGAATGACCAGGGTGTGGGTGCTCCTTGATTATGATGGTTACTTTTAGGGAGTCAAAGAATCATAGAGTCATACAGCGTGGAAACAGGCCCTTTGGCCCAATTTGCTCATGCCGACCAACATGCCCCATCTACACTAGTCCCACCTGCCTGTATTTGGCTCATATCCCTCTAAACCTATTCTATCTAAGTACATGTCCAAATGTTTCTTAAAAGTTGTGATGGTACCTGCCTCAATTACTTCTTCTGGCATCTCGTTCCATATACCTACCACCCTGTGTTTAAAAAAGTTGCCCTCAATTTCCTATTAAATCTCCCCCCCACCCCGCACCTTAAACCTATTCTGAGGCAATGCCCAGTGTAGATGGAGTCGACGGGAAGTAGGGGAGGAGGGCGTTGACCTTGCATAGAATTATGGACTGGGCTGCGGCCATGATGTTTTGCAGTTTCCTGCGGCCTTGGGCAGACCAGTTGCCATACAAGGCCTGGATGTATCCAGATAGGATGCTTTCCGCTGGATAGTGCGGCCACGGTGGCGCAGCGGTAGAGCTGCTGCCTTACAGTGCTTGCAGCACCAGAGACCTGGGTTCGATCCCGACTACGGATGCTGTCAGTACGGAGTTTGTACGTTCTCCCCGTGACCGTGTGGGTTTTCTCCGAGATCTTCGGTTTCCTCCCACAGTCCAAAGACGTACAGGTATGTAGGTTAATTGGCTTGGTGTATATGTAAATTGTCCATAGTGTGTGTAGGACAGTGCTGATGTGTGGGGATCGCTGGTCGGTGCGGGCTCAGTGGGCCGAAGGGCCTGTTTCCGCACTATATCTCTAAAACTAAAAAAAAACTAAAAAACTTTCCCTGGTGTGTCTGTAGAAATTGGTAAGAGTATTTGGGACAGGCCAAGTTTCCTTTGTCTTCTGGAAGTAGAGGCATTGTTCTGCTTCCTTGGCCGTAGCTTCAATGTGGTTGGACCAGGATTAATTGTTGGTGATATGTGTAACCAGGAACATGAAGCTCTTGACCATCTCCACTTCAACACCATGGATGCAGACTAGGGTGGGTACTCCAATATGGTTCCTAAAATTGATGACCAGCTCTTTCACTTTGCTCATATTGGGGTTGTTGAATTGACACAATGGAAATAAGCTTTTATAAAATCACGAGAGGAATAGATCGGTTAGATTGCCAGAATCTCTTGCCCAGAATTGGTAAATCCTGGACCAGAGGACATAGGTTTAAAGCGAAGGGGAAAAGATTTAATAGGAATCTGAGGGGTAACATTTCACACAAAGGACGGTGGAGGTATGAATCAAGCTGCCAGAGGAGGTAGTTGAGGCAGGGACTATCCCAATGTTTAAGAAACAGTTAGACAGGTACATGGGTAGGACAGGTTTGGAGGGATATGGGCCAAAGACAGCCAGGTGGGACTTGTGTAGCTGGGACATGTTGGCTGGTGTGGGCAAGTTGGGCCGAAGAGCCTGTTTCCACGCTGTATCACTCTATGACTTTAAGCTCTCTATTTCCTTTCCATACTCCCATCTCTTCACTGTTCATGACCTGGCCCACCAGAATGTGCAAAGATTGTGGTGCAATGTTAAATAATGCAAAAAAAAAGCTAAAGTGTAAAAACGAGGAAGAGTTGAGAGTAATAATACATGATAGGACTTCCGGGAATGGGGGTGAAAAAGGTGATTGGTCCAGGAGTCAGACAGCGGTGAGGAAGAAGCTGTTCTTAAGCCTTGCATATCCAAGCTTTCAATCTCCTTTAAGTTCTCCTAGAAGGTCGAAGGGAGCAAAGAGAAGGGACAGGGTGGCAGACACCCTTAATGATACGTCCAGCCTTTCTAATGCGATGCACTATGAAGGCGACTGGATAGAAGGAAATGTCGAGCCTGAGATGGACTGGGCTGTGTTCACCACTCTGCAGGTTCAGGCAGTTAAGAGCAGACCAGTTGCCATACAAGGATGAGAGGCATCCCGTCAAAATACATTCTATAGCGCATCTGAAGAAGTTCGAGGCAATCTTCGTAGGCATACCAAATCTTCAATGATGCTTAAGAAAGTAAATGCGCTGTTTAGTATATGAAATGCATTTAGTGTATTATTCAGACATCGGTCTTAATGAGCCAGGTTAAGCCGCTGGTGATACGGTTGTTTGGTATAGAAATAGACAATAGACAATAGACAATAGGTGCAGGAGTAGGCTATTCGGCCCTTCGAGCCAGCACCGCCATTCAATGTGATCATGGCTGATCATTCTCAATCAGTACCCCATTCCTGCCTTCTCCCCATACCCCCTGACTCCGCTATCCTTAAGAGCTCTATCTAGCTCTCTCTTGAATGTATTCAGAGAATTGGCCTCCACTGCCCTCTGAGGCAGAGAATTCCACAGATTCACAACTCTCTGACTAAAAAAGTTTTTCCTCATCTCTGTTCTAAATGGCCTACCCCTTATTCTTAAACTGTGGCCCCTGGTTCTGGACTCCCCCAACATTGGGAACATGTTTCCTGCCTCTAACGTGTCCAACCCCTTAATAATCTTATACGTTTCGATAAGATCCCCTCTCATTCTTCTAAATTCCAGTGTATACAAACCTAGTTGCTCCAGTCTTTCAACATATGACAGTCCCACCATTCCGGGAATTAACCTAGTAAACCTGCGCTGCACGCCCTCAATAGCAAGAATATCCTTCCTCAAATTTGGAGACCAAAACTGCACACAGTACTCCAGGTGCGGTCTCACTAGGGCCCTGTACAACTGCAGAAGGACCTCTTTGCTCCTATACTCAGATGGAGAATGGAAAAAAGAAAAAGAGTTAACATGGAGTTAACTGTGCAAGAGGGCAAGTATCTAATTCTTATTTTTATATTCAGTGGTCTTAATGTCCTCAACTCTGTTTTAACAACAACAAACCCTGAACATTTGTTGGTCCTTCAACAAAGTAACTCATTCCAAAGTGCTTCGCAGGAATGATTACAAAATTTGGCACCAAGCAACCCAACGACATACTCGGGCAATACTTTATAGTTTTTGGTGTGTCCCTCTTATCATTGTTGCAAATCTTCCTCTGACAACTTCCTATCCTCTTGTTTTATTTTACTTATTCTCTTTCAAGTCAGAGATGGCCCTATCACAACCCCTTCTTTCATCTCATTGCATTTTGTACTCTTTCCACTATGTTCTTCCCGAGTTTACATGCCTTCAGGTTGTCCCTCAAGATTATGCACTCACCACCTCTACCATCCTCTCCTGTTGTCATTCATCCCAGTAAACTAATAAAAGGCATGGCATTCTCTCACAATTCAATTCAAGTCACTATCAGGACCAAAACGGCAATTTTAAAAATGCAACTAGGACATCTTTTAGTTGACTCTCCTAACATGTTTGCTACTCTTTTGTAAATAAAGCATAATCCATAAAATAAAAATAATCTACACTAGTATAGAACACAAAATGCTGGAGTAACTGAAGAAGGGCCACAACCCGAAACGTCGCCTGTCTATGTCCTTCAGAGATGTTGCCTGGCCCGCTGAGTTACTCCAGCACTTTGTGTTCAATGTAAGATTCTAGCATCTGCAGTTCCTTGTGTCTAAAACAATCTATACTGACGTATTGGCTCAATAATTTACCTGTTATAAAGTAGGCCAGTGATTCATCATCAACATTTTACTTCCATAAATAACTCTACCATTCAAAGTCCATTGCAACACAGATAGCTATTTGTTTTGAGAGAAACATCACCAAAATTGCTGGCATGATATCACCTGGGACTATTTATGCTCCATGGCAAAATATGAATATTGCATTGACCTTTCAGTCTCCTTCACTGAATAGAGCCACAAAGTCTCAATAAACATTAAATGCATGCATTTTACAGGAAATTGAAGCTACCCAGCTGTGTAAGTTACAGGCTACTACCTGCCTGGAGAGTAAAGATACACATCTAGGACCCTGATCACAGCAAAAATGCCATAAAAGAAAATAGAACATGGTAATATAATTATTAATCACCAATGAAGCAAAAAATAAAAAATAATAATTCACTTTGGCTATGCGGCTCTCGTAAAGATGAAGTAGATTGTTTTTAAAGGATTCAGCCAAATTTTTGCTGCTGGTATTGTCAGTCAAGAACTTTAATTGTCATATTACGAAACAGAACAATGAAATTGGCACTTGCCGCACCACAACAGGTTTGTACACACAGTACTCAATAAATAACATAATAAACAAACAAAAAATCAACGAATAAAAAAATAAATACAAAATCCAAAGTCCCTAGTGCAACCAAGACAGATCGCAGTTCGAAGTTCAGTTGGAGGTTGTAGCGCCCAATAGCCTGACGGTTGTTGAGAAGAAGCTGTTCTTGAACCTGGACGTCACAGTTTTTAGACTCCTGTACATTCTTCCTGATGGCAGGAGTGAAATGAGAGCATGACCAAGTTGGTGTGGCTCCTTGATGATGCTGGGGGCCTATAGATCCCTTGGATGGTGGGGAGGCTAATATGCCGATGGACCAGGCAGTGTTCATCACTTTTTGTAATCTCCTTCCTTCCTGGACATTCGAGTTACCGTGATGCAATATGCTCTTGACCGTACACATGCAGTAGTTCAAGAGAGTTCAAGAAAGTATTCGTTGATATACCAAGTCTCCTCACACTTCTAAGCAAATAGAGCAGTTGATTGGTTTTCCTTATGATCACATGAATATGCCGGGTCCAGTACAGATCGTCAGACATATGCACGCCCAGGAACCTGAAGTTGTTGACTCCCTCTACCGCAGAAGCATCGATGAAGGAAGGTTAGTGGATCCTCAGGCTTCCTCTTCTAAAGTCAACAATCAGCTCCTTGGGTTTACCCTCAGATGGTCAGTAATCATTGAGGCATGTCACCTTACTCTTCAGGTGCACTGGTATTATTGATGGCCTTTTAAAGAAGGTGAGAACCTTAGACCTCAGTATGAGAGGTTGAAGATGTCTGCAAAAAACCCCAGTCAGTTGGGTCCACACAGGTTTTGAGAACACAACCAGGTACACCATCAGGTTCACATCTTTTCCAAGGGTTCACCTTCCTGAAGAATCCTCTGACGTCAGCCTCAATGGCTGAGATTGCAATACCATCAGGGTTGGAGGACAAGAAGGCACCTCAGCGTTCTCCCTTTCAAAGCAGGTGTAGAACGCATTGAGCTCATCCAGGAGTGATACCTCAATGTTGCTCAAGCTGCCACTTGGTTTCACCTTGCCAGAAGTGATGGCGTGCAGGCCCTGCCGTGGCTGCCGAACGTCCCTCATCCTCCAGTTTCGGTCAAAAGTCCCTTTTAGCCTTTTTGATGGTCTTATCGAGGTCCTATCTGAACTTCTTACTTGAATCTGTGTCGCAAGACTTTAATGCCCAAGATCTGATCTTCAGAAAAATGCAGATCACCTGGTTCATCCAAGCGCCTGGTTGGGGAACACTCGGATGGTATTCTTCAGAACACATCTCTCTTTGATAAAGCAGCCTTTCACTGAAGTCCTCAACTTAATTTTTTAGGGACTGTACATTGGCCAGCAGAATGGTAGGGAGGGGTTGAGGATCATAGTTGCCATACTGAAAGCCACCCCATCTACCATACATCAACAGAGGATGTACTTCCTGCGGCAACTGAGGAAACACAATCTGCCACAGGCAATGATGGTCCAATTCTATACTGCTATCATTGAGTCCGTCCTCACCTTCTCCATCATGGTCTGGTTTGGCTCAGCCACCAAGCACGATATCTGGAGACTGCAACGGATCGTTCGATCAGCTGAGAAGGTTGTTGGCTGCAACCTTCCCCCCATTGATGAACTGTACACTGCAAGGGCCAGGAAGCGAGCGGGCAAGATCATCTCTGGCCCCTCTTACCCTGGCCACAAAATCTATGAAGCACTTCCCCCTGGAAGGCGACTCCAGACTTTCAAAGCCGCCACAGCCAGACATAAAAACAGCTTTTTTTCCCACGAAAAATAGTAGTTGTACTCAATAACCAAAGTCTGTAGTCTCTGTTTTGTTCTGGTTTATTTTCACCCGCATGTTTAGACCGTAATGTTATATCTTTATTGTTTTCATGTGTCTATGCTTTATTCTCAATTGTTAACTGTATGTTTGTGTTGTCATTTGTGAGTGGAGCACCAAGGCATATTCCTTGTATATGCACATACTTGGCCAATAAACTTATTAATTAATTAATTCATTCATGTTTCTGGGCACAATGAAGCCTCATCAGTGTTTCATGGCACTGTATTGACGGCAAGTGCGATGCTCCATGAACTTGGGGGATTCCACTGCCATCATGAATTCCCAGTCAGTCTGCGCTTTAGTTCTTGAAGGGTTTGATGCCAAACATAAGGTTGTCAGCTCAGTCTTCCCACATGTCCAACCATTCAGTGAAACTGACAGATGGGGAGTTGCCTGGTTTGTCCATTACTCACTAAATAAGGTGAAATTTGCAATTTTCTATTTCATTGTCAGTAGAACACAGATCAGTATAGCAAAGGAACAGGACCTTCGGTCCACAATGTCCACGCCAAACTTGATGGCAAGTTAAACCCATCTCTTCCGCCTGCACGTGAACCATATCCATCCATTCCTTGCATACCTATGTGCCTAACCAAAAGCCTCTTATTGTATTGGCCTCCACCACCACTCCTGCAACGCGTTCCAGGCACCAATATTCTGTGCATAAAACTTGCATCAAAGAGATTTAGAAAATGCTTTAGAAAATGTTGACTGCTGAACACTACTGATTTCACATAGTTGCAAATGAGATACAACAGATTTAGGACAGAGCAAAGAAACTTGTATTCCCTGGAGGGCTATAAACCTGTGAACTGCATTGCCAGAGCTAGAACTGAATAAACAGGCCTCATGGATTAGGAGGACTGCATATGGAAATAACAAAGCACCAACACAGAACAGTTGGAGCAAGCATCATATGCTCACATTCTGCTATCTATGTCACTCTACATAATATGCTCTAACATTTGCTTGATAAAAATTAACAGCAATTTAACAAGTCATGAAAAACAGAGGAGCATGGAATAAATTTTAAATGCACAAAACACATACTAAATTCTTGTGATTTAAATCTTATGCACCTTTACACTTATTCGCTGGGAAAATGAAATTTAATTATTTCAAAACAGAAGTCAAAATTATGATAGAAAAATAGATTCTGGGAGAATATTTCAGAAGTAGTCGGGTTCAAGTGGAGGACAACAGGCTGGTGGAATAAGCGGAATCAAGGCAGTTGAACTTTAATGTAGGAAAAATGTGAAGTGTTATACTTCAGAAGAATAAGCAATATAAACTAGTGGGCACAATTCTAAAGGGGTAAAGGAACAGCGAGTTCTATGGATACACGTTCAATGTTGGTTGAGATTAGTGGAGCAGGTGAAGAAAATGGTCAAAAATTAGAAGCTTACTGGATCCTGGCTGTTTAAAACAGAAGCACAGAATAAACATTCCCCCCCCCTCTCTTCTTTGTGTCACACCCAGATGCCAACCCAATTCTCCCACTATCCTGCCTCCCTATACCCTTCCTCCCTGTCCCCTTCCACCTATATCCCTTCTTTGCACTTCATAATTTTCTCCTCTCCTTATCTTCCAGCCTTTGGCATTCTCCTCATCTCTGGCCTTTGTCCACCCATCTGCCAATAACAACCCCCCTCACTTGTATCCATCCACCTATCACTTGCCAGGCTTTGACTGGCCCCAAATATCTTTTCTCAGCTTTCTTCTCTCACTACCACAATTAGGCTAAAGGGTCCTGAACCAAAATGTCCACTATCCATGTTTTCCATAGATGCTGCTTGACCTGCTGAGTTACTCCAGCTCTCTGTAAAACCAGCATTTGCAATTCCTTGTATGAACATTTATAAAACACTGACTGTGCTACAACTGGAGTTCTGAGAGACACATTTTCGAGAAAAAGATGTATTAGAGATCCACAAGAATGATTTCAAGGAAGAGAAGTAAACGCTGAACCAGAGCTACAAAGTGGGCTTAGTCTCGCCGATCTCCACTTCAGGTGCACTGAATGGGATAAAGGAGGTTGGAGGAGGCACACGTGAATCTTTGCCTCACTTGGAAGGACTGCTTAAGTCCTAATATAGTGGTGAGGGAGGAAGTGCAAGAACAAGTGTTGTAACTCCCGGTAGTCAGGGAGGGGAGTTTAGGATAAGCAAAACAGGAAGTCACAGAGAGAGCGGAAAGGGGCAGATGGTGCAAAGAGGTGGGGAGAGGAAGGTGTGTCTAGTGGTGGGATTCCATTGCACCTGGCAGATATGACGATGGATGATGTGCTGGATGCAGAGGATAGTCGAGAAAAAAGGTGAGCACCTGCCGACTTCTATCTCTGTTCTGTTTGTGGGGGAGGGGATGGTATTGAGAGTCGAAGTCTGAGAAACAAGGGAAATGTTAGAGAGAGCATCAGTAGAAATGAAGTTGCCTCTCTTTAAAAAAGAGGACATTTCAGATGTCCTGGGATGGAAAGGCTTATCTTAGAGGACAAATGTGGCAGAAATGGAGCAACTGGGAGACAGTGATGGCATTCTAGAGAATAAATTATGGGAAGAGATGTATTTTACATAGCTGTGGGAGTCAGTGAGTTTATAGCAAATGTCAGTGGATAGTTTGTCTCCTGAGATGGATCAAGGAGATCCAGAAAGCAAAAGAACTGTCGGCAACAGTCCAAACCACATCTCTCTTTACCAGTTTTCTCCCTCCTACTACCAAGGGTCTGCAGAAGGGACCTGACCCAAAACGTGGGGATAAATGGGTCCCTTTCGGAATGGCAGGCAGTGACCAGTGGGGTACCGCAAGGTTCGGTGCTGGGACCCCAGCTATTTACGATATACATTAATGACTTAGACGAAGGGATTAAAAGTACCATTAGCAAATTTGCAGATGATACTAAGTTGGGGGGTAGTGTGAATTGTGAGGAAGATGCAATAAGGCTGCAGGGTGACTTGGACAGGTTGTGTGAGTGGGTGGATACATGGCAGATGCAGTTTAATGTAGATAAGTGTGAGGTTATTCACTTTGGAAGCAAGAATAGAAAGGCAGATTATTATCTGAATGGTGTCAAGTTAGGAGGAGGGGGAGTTCAACGAGATCTGGGTGTCCTAGTGCATCAGTCAATGAAAGGAAGCATGCAGGTACAGCAGGCAGTGAAGAAAGCCAATGGAATGTTGGCCTTCGTAACAAGAGGAGTTGAGTATAGGAGCAAAGAGGTTCTTCTACAGTTGTACCGGGCCCTGGTGAGACCGCACCTGGAGTACTGTGTGCAGTTTTGGTCTCCAAATTTGAGGAAGGATATTCTTGCTATGGAGGGCGTGCAGCGTAGGTTCACTAGGTTAATTCCCGGAATGGCGGGACTGTCGTATGTTGAAAGGCTGGAGCGATTGGGCTTGTATACACTGGAATTTAGGAGGATGAGGGGGGATCTTATTGAAACATATAAGATAATTAGGGGATCGGACACATTAGAGGCAGATAACATGTTCCCAATGTTGGGGGAGTCCAGAACAAGGGGCCACAGTTTAAGAATAAGGGGTAGGCCATTTAGAACGGAGATGAGGAAGAACTTTTTCAGTCAGAGGGTGGTGAAGGTGTGGAATTCTCTGCCTCAGAAGGCAGTGGAGGCCAGTTCGTTGGATGCTTTCAAGAGAGAGCTGGATAGAGCTCTTAAGGATAGCGGAGTTAGGGGGTATGGGGAGAAGGCAGGAACGGGGTACTGATTGAGAGTGATCAGCCATGATCGCATTGAATGGCGGTGCTGGCTCGAAGGGCTGAATGGCCTACTCCTGCACCTATTGTCTATTGTCTATTGTCTATTGTTGCCGGCCAATTCACTTCACAGATGCAACCTAACTCATTGAGTTACTCCAGTACTTTGTGTAATGATCAAGAATACAGCATCTTTGCAGATCCTTGCATCTCCAAGTGAATTTGAGAGCAGGGTGGAAGTTAACAGCAAAGGAGATTAAAACTGATGAGCTCTGCACAGGTGCAGGAAGCAACACGAATGCAGTCTTCAATGTAATGGAGAAAAAGTTGGGGAGTGGTAGAGACGTAGAAAATGATCTCCAATCTCTTGTTCTTTCCTTGACATTGACTTTTCAAAATCCCCCATGAAATAGAACAAAGAACATAGAGCAGCACAGGAATGGGCCCTTCAGCCCACAATGTTTGTGCCGAACATGATGCCTAGCTGAAATGATCCCATCTGCCTGTACATGATCCATATCCCTCTATTCCCTACACTTTCATGTACCTATCCAAAAGCCTCTTAAATGTCATTATCATATTTGCCTACACCACGTCCTCTGGCAATGTGTTCCAAGCCCCCACCACTCTCTGTGTAAAAAAACTTGCCCCACATTTCTGTATTAAACTTCCCCCCTCTCACCTTATAATAGATATGCCCTCCAGTGTGGGACATTTTCACCTTGGGAAAAAGGTTTCGACTGTCTAGCCTATCCATGCCTCTCATAATTTTGTATTTTTCTAGCAAGTTTTTCCTCAATCTCCGACATTCCAAAGAAAACAATCCAAGTCAATCCCTGTAGTTGAAACCCTCTAATCCGGCCAACATTCTGATAAGTCCTCTGCACCCTCTCCAAAGCTTCCACATCTTTCACATAATGAGGCAACCAAAACTGCATGCAATACTCCAAATGCAGCCATATTAAAGTCCTATGGAGCTGCATCATGACTTCCTGCCTTTTATATTCAATGTCCCTAGCAATGAAGGCAAGCATAGCATATGCCTTCTTTACCACCATATCTACTTGTGTTGCCACCTTTAGTGAACTATGAACTTGTAGACTGAGATTAACTGCAACACCTCACATTTGCTCGGTTTAAATTCCATCTGCTATCTCTGCTTGAAGATTTTTGTTAAAAACCACTGTCGAGAGTAAACATGAATACAAGCTATTATGACAACCAATAGAATCCCAAAAGTCTCAACATTTTCAATTCCACACAAATGTTTTTCAACCCAGGTACAAAATTGTTTTCTGCAAGTTGTGCAATGATACTAAATGGGTCATTCTGGAACTTCTTTAGCCTTGCTATCTCTCTTTCATTTTATTATCTATAAGGCACTGTAGCCCTTAAAGAATAATTTGCCTTTGTTTTCCAGTTTAGCAATGAGCCAACTTATATTATGAATAAAGATTGCTTTCAATTGCTTGACGAAACAATCTTACTCAAAGAATTCAAAGTTCTGGACGTTTAGACAATAGCTATAATGAACTTGGAGACATAAAAGACAGAAGATTCCACAATCTCAACAATAAACTGTGCTGAAAGAACTCAGTGGGTCAAGCAGCATCTGTGGAGGTAAAGGGAAGGCCAACGTTTTGGGTTGAGATCCTGCATCAGGACTGAGCGTGCAGAGGGAAGATAGCCAGTGAGAGGAAGGAGAGAGACAGGCTGGAAACACTAAGAAAAAAAAGGCCACCTACATAGGTCAAACCAAGCGTAACCTAGGCAGCTGCTTTGTGGAGCATCTGTGCTCTGCCCACTCGGGCCATCTATAGCTTCTAGTTGTACTTTATTTCAACTCCCCTTTCCATTCCCACCCTAATCTGTCTATCCTCATCCTTTTCTACTGCCACGGTGAGTCCAAACGCAAACTAGAAGAACTGTAACCCATATTCCCATTTGGCGGCACAGTGGTAGAGTTGCTGCCTAACAGCACCAGAGACCTGGGTTCGATTCCGACTGTGAGTGCTGCTTGTATAGAGTTTGTATGTTCTCCCCGTGTCTGCGTGGGCTTTCACTGGGTGCTCTGGTTTCCTCCCACACTGCAAAGATGTACAGGTTTGTAGGTTAATTGGCTTTGGTAAAAATTGTTAATTGTCCCGTGTGTAGAATAGTGTGAGTGTAAGGGGACTTGGTGGGCCAAAGGCCCTGTTTCCACGTTATATCACTAAACTAAACTAAACCCAATGATATGAACATTGCATCTTCTAATTTCAGGTCATTCACACCTGTCTTCCTTTCCCATTCCCACCAGCCAACCCAGGGTCTCTCCCCTTTGGTTCACCTTCTTCTTCCCTCCTCCCCTGGCTACTAAGACTTAATACCCTCTACCCTCTACCATCTACCCACTCTTCTTTGATTCCACCTAACAACCTGTGTCTTGACCCTCCCCCTTCGCCGCCTGGCAGCATCTACCCATCACCTCCCCCCCACCACCTCACCGGGTTTCTCCTATAACTCAACGGTATGAACAATTAATTCTCCAACTTCATGTAATACCTACCCTACCCCCATTCTTTCCTGTGCCTCCATCCTCTCAACGTTGTGCCTCCAGTCTCCATCTCCCTGCTCCTTTCCCCTCTCTTGTACACTCATCTCCCATCCCACAGTTCCCCATTTCCCTTGCACCCCCTTCTTTCCCCTCTCTTCGGTGCCCTTCCACCCACATCCATCTCTCTGGCTTTACATTTCACTCTCCCCTCTCCTTAGCTGAGACATGTTTGGCTCCTTTTCATCTCTAATCATTGTCATTGACTCCACCCATCTGCCTATTAACACCCCCCCCCCCCCTCCCCTCACCTGTATCCACCAATCACTTGCCAGGCTTTTTGTTGCCCCCACCTTTCTTTTCCAGTTTTCTCCCCCATCATCAGACTGAAGAAGGGTTCTGACCCTTCATTCCCACTCCTGATGTGCCAAACCCATTGAGTTCCTCCAGCACTTTGTGATTCCAGCATCTGCAGTCTCTTGTGTCTCCACCTACCAGCCTCTGCCTCACCCTTCTCTCTCACTTCTCTTTACTGTTTTCCCTCCACTCTCAATCGTGATGCAGGGCCCCGACCCAAGACATCAACCATCCCTTTGCTTCCACAGATGCCGCTTGACTCACTGAGTTCTACCAGCAGTATGTTTTTTTGCTTCCATTAACTTTCTGCACATATGTAAATACATGCTCAAAATGCAACAAAGACTACTCTCTCTGGAAAATGCTGTACACGATGTTCTTTTCATAGGTCATTGTGGTCTAAGTCACAAGGTGAACAAAATCCTTCCAAGTTCTGGGCTGTGAAATACGACCAATGTTCACGTCACAGCTAGATCCTTGCCCTAGGCTCCGTGATTAAGGGCGATGCATGCATTGAAACAATCTGTATTTACAAACATTATATACTTATAATCGCAAGACAAGCCAGGGCATTTCACAAACATTTAGTATTTTTGAGCATCATTTTAATTGTAGCATCAATCATCGTCTGCTAATCAAGCTTCCACACACAGGAATGTGATGATGAAATAGATTATAGTAAAGTGCAGATAAATTCATCAGGACTGCAAAGGAACTTGGCTACTCTTTGATTAGAAGATACAGCACTGAAACGGGTCCTTCAGCCCACCGAGTCCTTGCTGACCAGCAATAATCCATTTACATTCATCCCACATTAAACCCATTTTTTGTTTCCCCACATTCAGATCAATACTCCCAAAACTCCACCACTCACATACACACCACTTACGGTGGCCAATTCACTTATCAGCATGCATGTGTTGGAGCTGTGGAAACAAACCAGAGCACCCAGAGGAAATCCATGTGGTCACAGGGGAACATGGCCTCTCCATTCAGAAACCACCGGAAGTCAGGATTGGACACTACAGCCCCTGCTGTTCTTTGAAAAGTGTAAGGGGATTAATTTACATCCACATGATTTACACCTAGAGGCCTCATTACCTCTTAAAGACAGCAACTCCTGACAATATTTAGAGCTCCAATCTGACACTGGGTGCCAAAATGGAAATCTGTGATCACAATCAAAGTTACCAGCATCAAATCAAAGTTGCTTTCTTCACAATGTCCAATATTACACCAGGACCGCCCACCTCATTTGGCTTATCCTCATCCCTGATTAGTGCACGTGACAATTCAAAGGGATTCCTCCAATCGACTTATATATCAAGATCCTGGACACATCCTTAAGTTCAAGCCCCCCCCCCCCCCCCCCCCCCTCTTCTTTCACAGGCATTTTTTTAAATGTAATTTATTATTAGTTTGTAGAAACAAGGAACTGCAGATGTTGGCTTACCGAGGAAAGACACAAAATGTCGGAGAACTCAGTGGGTGAGGCAGTATCCCTGGAGAACATGGATAGGTGACATTTTGGGTCGGGACCCTACTTCAACTTGAAGAAAGGCCCCAACCCAAAATGTCGCCTAACCATGTCCTCCAGGGATGCTGCCTGGTCTGCTTAATTACTCCCACATTTTGTACCTTTCCTTATTATTTGTTTATCCTATCAGGTTCAGAAATCTTATTTTATCTTGTCATTCTGCCCTCCTTCCATTTTATTCTAGAAATGCTAATTCATCTGCAGATTACATGAGCACTAATCAATTTCTGAAGATGACCATAAATTGTGATCGATGCAAGTCTCTTGCTGCTGTACGTTGACCTGTTACTGGGCCCTGGATATCCTCATTCACAATCTGGATAGATATACATCTTCAAAGCAATTAAAGGCCCAAAGGAACTCCTTATGACCGCATGCTTTTTTTTTAAGCCTCACCTTTTCCTCTCCAGTAATGTTTGTTCAGCTGAACAGCAGAACCCCCTACTCTGATCTCTGAAGAAACTATGGGCTCAGATCTAATCATTTCCTAAATCTATTGAGCTGTCACCTCCATCCTCCTGCCCTTCAAGAGCCTATATACCTTTCTGCTGAGCATAGTTTGCAAATCCACTGTCACAAAGTAAGACTTCAAAATTCTCAGGGGAATTAAAATGTTCGGATTCATATCGGCAGAAAAATTCCTTCCCCCATCCCACCGCCAGGAACATGGCCTTAACAATACAATATGGATGTTGCGCCTTCCATTTAATTTGTTCAAGCAAAACGAAACAAAGCCGTGACAATCTTAACTATTACTTGCTTGTACTTTCTCAGCTGCAGAGGTCAACAGTTACAGCTGGCCTGCTTCTCAATCCCATGGAAACAAGGATTTCAGTGAAATGGCAGGTGTTCAAAAATCACCAAAGCAATAACTGAAAGAGCCATGGAAAGTAAATGGATCACTTTGTTATCAGTACTTCAAAAGGTTTGCTTGTTAAAATTAAAAACATCATATTCATTCTGTGTACTTTAATACCAAACTGTACATTATATTCATTACACTTTCAGAAACAATGATTTGCTGTTTCTTTAAAACGATCCACTTTATAACTTTTGCACAATTGTATGCAACTGAAGCTTAATAGAACATAGAACAGTACAGTACAGGAACAGGCCTTTTGGCCCACATGTCTGTGCCATACATGATGCCAGGATAAACTAATCTCATCTGGCTGCATATGATCCACCTCTCCCCATGTTAACCATTAAAACTTCAAGTAGCAGTGCCCTCGAATGTTATCAGGCGACGATGTCACCTGGAGATGCAGAGGCTCTTGCATTCAATAATCTGCAAAGTAACAGAAAACAAGTTTTCTCCATTGCTATCAATATGTGGCGATGCCTCTGAGTTCCTTCGGCTATTAGGATGCATCACAGCATGGTTTGGGAACAGCTCCATCCAAGACTGTAAGAAATTGCAGAGCAATGTGGACGTAGCCCAGACCATTACACAAACCAACCACCCTTCCATTGACTCCATCGACACTTCACGCTGCCTCAGCAAGGCCACAAGCATAATCAAGGACAAGTCACTCCCTCTTCTCCCCTCTCCAATCAGGCAAGAAGTACAGAAGTGTGAAAATACACACCTCCAGATTCAGGGACATTTTCTGTTACAGTCCATGCAGTCAATACCAAGCTTCCAACTTAAAGATGTAACCTAGGGCAAGTACTGTGACTGGTTTTAACATTCAACTTTCATTTGATCCACAGCCACTGATTCAATGTGTAAGAAGAAGTCTGAAGAAGGGTCTCGACCCGAAACGTCACCCATTCCTTCTCTCCCGAGATGCTGCCTGACCCGCTGAGTTACTCCAGCATTTTGTGTCTACCTTCAATTTAAACCAGCATCTGCAGTTTTTTTTCCTAAGAAACTACAAATGCTGGTTTATACCGAAGATAGACACAAAATGCTAGAGTAACTCAACGGGCCAGGCAGCATCTTTAGAGAAAAGTACAGGTGACGTTTAGGGTCAAGACGCTTTTTTTGGTTTAGTTAAGTTCAGAGATACAGCGCGGAAACAGTCCCTTCGGCCCACCGAGTCCGCACCAACCAACAATCCCCACATTAACATTATCCTACACACACTAGGGATAATTTACACATACACCAAGCCAATTAACCTACATATCTGTACATCTTTGTAGTGTGGGAGGAAACCGAAGATCTCAGAGAAAACCCACGCGGTCACGGGGAGAACGTACAAACTCCGTACAGACAGCACCCATAGTCGGGATCGAACCCGGGTCTCCGGCGCTGCAAGCGCTGTAACATAGAAACATAGAAAATAGGTGCAGGAGTAGGCCATTCAGCCCTTCGAGCCTGCACCGCCATTCAATATGATCATGGCTGATCATCCAGCTCAGTAGCCTGTACCTGCCCTCTCTCCATACCCCCTGATCCCTTTAGCAAAAAGGGCCACATCTAACTCCCTCTTAAATATAGCCAATGAACTGGCCTCAACTACCTTCTGTGGCAGAGAATTCCACAGACTCACCACTCTCTGTGTGAAGAAATGTTTTCTCATCTCGGTCCTAAAAGACTTCCCCCTTATCCTTAAGCTGTGACCCCTGGTTCTGGACTCCCCCAACATCGGGAACAATCTTCCCGCATCTAGCCTCTCCAACCCCTTAAAATTTTTATATGTTTCTATAAGATCCCCCCTCAGTCTTCTAAATTCCAGCGAGTACAAGCCCAGTCTATCCAGTCTTTCCTCATATGAAAGTCCCGCCATCCCAGGGATCAATCTGGTGATCCTTCTCTGTACTCCCTCTAAGGCAACAACATCTTTCCTCAGGTTAGGAGACCAAAACTGCACACAATACTCCAGGTGCGGTCTCACCAAGGCCCTGTACAACTGCAGCAGAACCTCCCTGCTCCTAAACTCAAATCCTCTTGCTATGAATGCCAACATACCATTCGCTTTCTTCACTGCCTGCTGCACCTGCATGCTTGCTTTCAATGACTGGTGCACCATGACACCCAGGTCACGTTGCATCTCCCCTTCTCCCAATCGGTCACCATTCAGGTAATACTCTGCTTTCCTGTTCTTGCCGCCAAAGTGGATAACCTCACATTTATCCACATTATATTGCATCTGCCATGCATTTGCCCACTCGCCTAATCTATCCAAGTCACTCTGCAGCCTCCTAGCATCCTCCTCGCAGCTAACACTGCCACCCAGCTTCGTGTCATCCGCAAACTTAAGAGATGTTGCATTCAATTCCCTCGTCCAAATCATTAATATACACTGTAAATAACTGGGGTCCCAGCACTGAGCCTTGCGGTACCCCACTAGTCACTGCCTGCCATTCCGAAAACGACCCATTTATTCCTACTCTTTGCTTCCTGTCCGCCAACCAATTTTCTATCCACCTCAAAACTGAACCCTCTACCTCTGCGCCACTGTAGCCACCCTTCTTCAGACTGATTCAATGTTTGTCAAATGGCAATGTAATCTGCTCAACCAGTGGTTGCGGCACTTTGCTTTCAGGTGGGAGCTCTGTATCCCTATATTGTGACTATCTGATTTCAACCACATTCTTCCGTAATTCTGCTGCTCTTCAACCTGAATTAGCAAATACCAACGTCCAGGACTAAGGAGGAAATAGCTTTCAATTCTCTCAGTTTTTTTTTTCTCTGCAAGGCATTTGGCTAAGCAGCTTGAAGGCAAATTCCTGCCTTTCATTTGGCAGCACAAAGATCAAACATGATCAGCCCTTCCAGGTGAAGAAGTGATTCCCTTGTGCCACCTCCTATATAGGGCATTTCATTTGGTGCTTACGATGCAAACCTTGGGGCAGCAAGCTGGGTCTGGAACTGAGGTGAGACGATGGCCACTGGGGGGGGGGGTAGAGTGCAGGTAAGGTGATCTGAAACGTCACCTACTCATGTTATCCAGAGATGCTGCCTGACCCGCTGAGTTACTCCAGCACTTTATGCCTTTTAAACCAGCATCTGCAGTTACTTGTTTTTACAAACCAAATATATATGATTGGCCACATTGTACCACACCTCGGTTCAGTTTGCAGGGACGGACCCGAGATTCCAGATGCTTGTCAATTTAATTCTTCATCCCACTCCCACCCATCTGCCCTCAGCCTGATATACTGTTCCCATAAGACCCAACATAAACATGAAGAACAGCACCTCATTTACATCTGGGCAAGTTGCATCTTTCTGGTCTCATTGTTAAATTTTTCATGCTCATACAACTAGATTTTCCTCTCTGAATCAGAACTGCCTAATCCTGATCTAAAGTTTAAAAACAAGCAACTGCAGGTGCCGCTTTATACCAAAGATAGACACGAAATGCTGCAACAACTCAGCAGGTCAGGCAGCATCTCTGGAGAAATATTCCAGAAATTTCTCCAGAGATGCTGCCTGACACTCTTGAGTTACTCCAGGACTTTGTATCTTCTGATGTAAAGTTTTCCATCAGTAATATTAACCAAGTTCTTCTCTCTCCACAGACACCACCAGATTTGCTCGGGATTTACAGCTTTCTCCTTTTTGCTTCCAGGACTCAGAAACAAATCTGACCTTTTTTCGCATATCCCTTTATTTGTTATCACTCTAACTGCCTTAATAAAACCATTGACAAAACAACTCCCTAACACTGGAATTACCTGGGCAACCTTAGCTTCACCCGAGTGAGAAATATCTTCCTTGCCCTATCCATCCCTCCCCCACCCCCCTTTGCACTCAAAACAAGATTGTTTTCTCTCTTTTCGATAAAAGGTCCACAAGCTGAATGTCTGTTCCTCTTTCCACAGAATCAGCCAGACTTGCCGTGTGTTTCTAGCAGGTTTTTGGTTTAATTTTACATTTCTGCAGATTTTCAATTCTGAATAAAAATGTCCAGATTCAACTGTACCACTTTTATGGCACAGCGGTAGAGTTGCTGCCTCACAGCCCCAGAGACCAGGCTTCGATCCTGACAATGGATGCTTATCTGTACGGAGTTGTTACGTTCTTCCCGTGGCCGTGGGTTTTCACCGGGTGCTCTGGTTTCCCACATCCCAAAGATGTGCATGGTTGTCGGTTAACTAGTTTCTGCAAATTGTAGGATAGAACTAATGTGATCGCTGGTCAGCACGGACTAGATCGGACGAAGGGCTTGTTTCCAAACTGTATCTCTAAACTAAACTAAACTTGTAGTGATTACACAGCAACAAATCAGTACTTTTCTCCGACTGCATCTCTTGCGTGTAAAGTATCCACATTCAAAGTACTTGTGGTTAAAAGGCAGACCAGCTGGATGCTCCATGAATCCAGAGGCATTAAAAGCCAATCTTACAACATGCACGGTCCACACCTGGCTGACAACAAGAATCAAAACCAGTGGCACTTCCAATGAATGTTTTTCAATGGGTGGCATGCATGCTCAAAGTAATAATATTTCCTTTCTGTAGGCATGAAGGAACAACCTTATGCTATTAATCAACATGAAGACTTTAAGCCTTCTGATGGATGGGAGGAGCCATGTACAAGCTGCAACAGGCAAACCTACACAGTTAGAAGAATCATAATAGTCCACTTAGGATAAAATTGTTCCCCCTCCAGCATTCTTCTAAAATTCTGAAGTTGAACAGAGGTAAGCCATGAATGTAACTATTTAAAATTGCTCCCCCAAAGGCACCACACCCTCAGTAATTAACATCCAAAATTATTTCCTAGCTGCCATTATTTTTCACACTTTCTCCAGTGTTTCTGAATATCATGTCGACATCTTGTTCTCACAAAAGAAACTCAGATTTACACATTTAAATCACAACATATTTATGCTTTAAAATCAATGCGAATTCATGAGCAATGGAGAGCTCCTGTTGTATTCTGCCTGCCTTTCAACTCCATTCTGGTCTCATGTTCTTGTGCAACTGATGTACTGAGGATGAGAACATGTCGGTCGGTATCAGTATGTAACTCGGGTTAACTTGTTCAGAAGTGCTTATCTTGGCCATAAAACACCGTGGCTTAATTTAAATGTGGAAATATGAAGTACACAGAGCCCACTCCTTTTGCTTAGAGCTCAATGTTTACCATGTTAACCGTGCTGTCCTTAACCTTATTTAACACACTGGAACTGACATGTTCTAGGGCTAAAGTATCGCATATTGCAACATGCCATTAATCCTACCACCATCTAGGCTTCGCTGAAGATATGCAGACTTGTAGTGCTTTCATATTCAATTCAAATATTTTGAATTGAATAAGTAATGTTCCTGCTAGGAACAATATAAATATACAATTTTTAATGAAATTTAAATACTCAACATACTTATTTGCATGTTAATATTTCAGACACACACACACACACACACACACACATCACAGAAACAGGCCCTTAGGCCCAACTTTCCCTTGCCGACCAAGATGCCCATCTAAGCCACTCTCATTTGCCTACATTTGGCACATATCCTTCTTACCCTGTGCAAATTTATTTTAAATGTAGTTAATAAAACATAAATAAACAGATTCCAGCACATAATAAACTAAGAACGAATAATTCAATTCCCCTCTGCCGCACCCGTGCCAACACAGGCTCACAAACGAACTGGGTGCCACAGAGGCACAAATAGTTGAGCCATTGCCTCAAAGCACCAGAGGCCCAGGTTCAATCCTGATGTCGGGAGCAGTGTGTGTGGAGTTTGCACGTTCACTCTGTTGCTGCGTGGATTTTCGTCAGCTGCTCCCATTTCCTCCCACATCTTAAAGACATGTAGGTTGATAAGTTAACAGTTCATTATAAATTGTCCCAATATGAATGGTGGGGTTCGAAGGAGCTTATAGCATGTGGGGAGAAAAAAATGGGATTCGCGTATGATTAGTATAAAATGGGGTGGTGGATGGTCAGTGTGGACTCTGGGATGAAGGGCCTGTTTTAGTGTTATATCTCTCTGCAAAATCTCCTACCTACAATAACAATGCACCAGGTACATACAAACACTTGCAGCAAGTCCTGCCCATGTCACACACTATCCTAACTCTGGAATTATTTTGTCATCATTGCGCCAAGAATGGTATTGGTATTGGTTTATTATTATCATGTCGACTGGGATACAATGAAAAACCTTGTTTTGCATGTTATCCAGTCACATCACAACATACACAAGTACAATTAGACATATACAAATACAACAGGTAGTGCAAAGAGAAAAATACCCAGAATAGAGTCCTATGGCTCAGAGAAAATGCAGATAATTTAAAAAAGTGCAAGTGCTGCAACAAGGTTTTGGTTGTGCAACTAGGATTAGATCCTTAGCCTTTGAGGGGGCTGTTCAATCATCTAATAACAGTGGGGAAGAAGCTGTTCCTGAAGATGGTGTTAGGTGCTTTCAAGCTTTTGTATCTTCTGCTCAACAGGAAAAGGAAGAAGAGAGAATGACTGAGTTGTGAGTAGTATTGATTATGTTGGTTGCTTTCCTGACGAGGTGTGAAACATAGACACAGTCTTTTTGCAGTCTTGGGCAGAGCAAATCAAGTTGTCATGCAAATTGCGAGGATGTTTTCTACAGAGCATCGGTACAAATTGGAAAGAGTCATTGGAGATATGCCGTATTTCCTCAGTGTTCCGAAAAAGTGGAGGTGTTGCTGTGCTTTCTTGGCTGCAACATCAATGTGGTTGGTCCAGGACAAATTATTAGTGATATTTACCAAGGAACTAGGAGCCTGAAGTCATTGATCATCCCCACTTCAGCGCCATTGATGCTGACTTGGGCATGTCCTTGATTTGGGCCCTGTTTCGTGAACTAGCTCTTGCTGCCATTGAGAAAGAGGTTGTGATCATGACAGCATGTTACAAAGATCTCTATCGCCTTCCTCTACATCCGTCTCATCGTTGTTCATGATCCAGCCCACTACATCTGCAAACATATAAGTGAAGTTTTTTCTTCAGAAAATGGAGAGTTTTCTCCAGCCTCACATGGGAGAGGACAACACTTAATCTAGTCTTGGGAATTTGGGAGAGGAAAAAGGTTTAGGGGGAGTGGAAAAAGGTTTAGGGGGATAGGGCCAAACGCAAGCAGGTAGGACTATTGTAGATGGGACATGTTGGTCGGTGTGAGCAAGTTTGGCCCAAGGGTGTATCACACTGTATGACTCTATGACTTTATGAGTTAGAGCAGAGATCCAGGAATTCCGTCCATAACTGCACCATCAGCACATTTTTCACACCAAGCACAGTCCTCCAAAATGGTTGTTCAGTTCTACCATCAAGAGCAATTCGAGGGAGGGGCAACAAATGACGATCTTGCCATTGTTGCCCACTTCCCAGTAATACATAAAGGAATCCTCCAAAGTCGGGGCCAAGTCACCTCGTACAACCACATGGCACAGTATACCTTCGTAACAAATGCATGCGTGGCTGAATAGGTATAAAAAAAATGAAACAGCAGAGGAGCCTATTACGCAAATTGACTTAAAATGTACACAGGTATACCGATATGAAATAGAAAGTCCTCCTTAGTTCCGTGTTCCAGTACAATCTGCACATACCATTATGGTGCACCTTTATCTCTTGCAGCAGAGGTCAAATTCTGAAGGGACTGTTTTCTCATTTAAAAAAATAAAGATAATTAAATTCAAATGAAATATAAAGTTAGGAGTTACAAATAATCAAGTATTAAAAAAAATGAAAATTGATAAAACCTTTTAATTATTCCTCTTTCACTTAGTTGGAATCTATAAACTGTTAAAAGCCAAGTCTCTTCTCCCTTAAAATAGTTCAGTACTATATCTGTTCATAGTCAAAACAATTGAAAGCAGCTTTACTATACATGGTAAAACCTCCACAAGCTCAATGTCAACACCAATTAATTCAGAATGATCAAAGTCATCGGTTCTTGGATTTCATTCCAATGTGTAGTTTGAACATTTACTGGGGGGTTTTTGGAAGATTAGTCCAATTCATCTTCCCAGCATAACAGACTCTCTTTAAAGGACAAAAAGGGTGAAATGTTTAATCTTGTTCAAACATTTTCTGCACCTACTTTTTTTTAGTACATAGACATGTATTTTAAATTTATATTATAAAAACAAAGGAATCATAAATTGCAGTTCCTAAATGTCTCCATGAACACTCAATGCCACAATTGAGAGATTCAAAACTCTAGATACGGTAAGATTACAAGCTGCCAAAATAAAATAAATACTTAGTTGTTTCAGAAAACTTTAAATTTTGTTCAATATTTATCATATTGCCTTCGTTGAAGCCATAGGGGCTTTAATACTCAGATCAGCCCTTAATACTCAGATCAGCCCTTTCATTGGAGTAAATTAATAATCATCTTTGAGAAATTAATCTGCAAGAAAAGCCATTTATAATAGAATAAAATGCATTCATGCACAAGAGGAGTTTATTCAACATGCCTGTGGGGTGGCTAGCTTTTCAATGACAAATACACAGCACTTTTCAACATAGTAAAATATCCTACGGTTCTCCCAAAAATCAAACAAAATCTCACACCGAGTCACATTCACAGATATTAATTAGCCTTGACAAAAGGACGTGTTCAAAGGAGATGAATAATGGAGGAAGTGGGAGCTGGGGAGGAGGAAAAAATTGGTCTCAGCAAACATAAACTAAACAAAATCTCCATTTCTGATTTATTTTTCTCCCCCTTGGCATGATTTAGACCCATGTATGTTGGAAGGTACACCAGAAAACATCAGCCCTTATTAAAAAAGGGATGTTCTCTGATTAAAAAGGATGTGACAAGTGAAGTTTACATGATTAAAGGGTGATTTATTCAGTTGATAAAAGTTAAAGGGCTCCAACAAGGCAGAACCAAACAATAAGTCTAGTTCCCCTGCTGTGAAGATCCAGAATAAACAAACATAAATACAGGCACAAGAGACTGCAGATGCATGGGTCTGGAGCAAAAATAAACTACTGGAGGAACTCAGTGTGCCAAGCAGCATCCATGGTGGGAAATGAACAGACAGCATGTTGGGTCAATACCCTTCATCTGGGAGCCTTTGCATTGATTGGTTTTGCTATATAAAGGAAACCCTTGAAAGTGATTCAATAGACACCGAAAAACGCTATTAATCATGGATGTAGAAGCAAGAAACTGCAGATGCTGATTTAGAAAAAAAAGACACGCAGTACTGGAGTAACCCAGCAGGTCAGGCAGCATCTCAAGAGAACATGAACAGGCGACGTTTCGGGTCAGAACTCATCTTCAGATTTAAGAATTACGAGGCCGAGCAGTGAGAGAGGGTCTCACAGAATTCCCGTTGGATTGAGGAGGAGAACTTGTTCAAAGTAGCCATTCCTTGAGAATATGCAGTGGCACAGTAAAATGCAGAAACAAGGAACTGCAGATGCTGGTTTTTTTTAAAAGACACAAAGTTCTGGACTAACTCAGCTGGTCAGCCAGTATCTCTGGAGAACATGGATAGGTGATGTTTCAGGTCAGGACCCTTCCTCAGACTTAAAGGTCCCGCCCCCCAAAACATCACCTATCTATGTTCTCCAGAGATGCTGCCTGACCCGAGGAGTTATTCCAGCATTTTGAGTCTTTATTTATTAATAATGGCTGCTGGAAGACAGAACTTAGTTTCAAACCAGGGTAAAGTACAGGAATGGGTGGCAAGCTACTTATCACCTTCATCACCCAGGCCACAGACCAGCAGTCGCTGTGCTCTCAAATGATACCCTTAATGCCACAATTAGGATTTAATGAATGAATGCAGTGGTTGCTGTTATGCTGAAAATCGAAAAGCATTGCAAACACAGTTCTTTCACCAAGGGAGTTAAAGTTGTGTAAAAGAAAGGGCAAATGTATTTTGTAAACCAAGTCCAACATGCACACAAGTTAGAACATAGAACAGTACAGCACAGGATCGGGCCCCTCAGACCACAATATTTGTGCTGAACATGAAGACAAGTTAAATTGATCTGATCCGCCTGTACATGATCCATATCCCTCCATTCCACGCACTTCTATATGACTGACTAAAAGCCTCCTAAATGCAACTATTGTATCTGCCTCCGCCGCCTCTCCCGACATTGCGTTCCCGGCCCCCATCACTCTCGTGTGTGAAAGACTTGACCCGCACATCTCCATTAAACCTTTGTTGTTTTGCAAGGCTACACTGCACGTTGAGGAACTGTGTCTACGCTAAACAAGTGCGCACATAATTACCTGGATATAATGGCACATATATGGTGCATTCAGCCAGTTCATAAAGATGACAATGTCAGCAATTAGATTTACCAGCCCTGCTATTGAAGGCAATGAGAAAACAGTGGATATTCTGAGTCAATTTCATGGGTCAAGCCGCTAAATTGCACTCAAAAAAGTTATTGTGTCCTTGCTTCCCTCATTCCAGTTTCCTGTGTTGATTTCATTTCAATCCACTTACCTCTTCCAATAATAGATTAGAGGGGGCATAAGTGAAAGGGGAAAGATTTAATAAGAATCTGAGGGGTAACTTTTTCACACAAAGGGTGGTGGGTGTATGGAACGAGGAGATAGTTGAGACAGGTACTATCGCAATGTTTAATAAACATTTTGATAGGTACATGGATCGGACGAGTTTTGAGGGATATGGGTCAAACGCAGGCAGGTGGAACTAGTGTAGATGGGGCTTGTTGGTTGGTGTGGGCCAGTTGGGTCAAAGGGCCAGTTTCCTCGCTGCATGACTCGGTGACTCAACTGAATTTCCAGCCTCTGCACCTCTGAAACCTGTGTAGGAAGGAACTGCAGATGTTGGTTTACACCGAAGATAGACACAAAATGCTGGAGTAGCTCAGCGGGTCAGGCAGCATCTCTGGATAGGAATGGGTAATGTTTTGGGTCGAGACCCTTCTTCAGACTGAGAGTCAGGGGAGAGGGAGACACAGAGATAAGGAAGGGTAAGGTGTTAAAATGAGACATCAAAAGAGATGGTGTTCAAGGAAAATGTAGAAAAGATCATTGTTAACTGGGAGAAGCTGACAACGAAGCAAACAGAGATAAAATTTAATCTGGAACTATCAGATTAGTCAGAGAACAAGGAGGGATAGAGAGAAGGAAGGCAAGGTTTACATTCATACTCATACCGCTGGGGTGTAAACTGTTCAAGCAAAATATGAGGTGCTGTTCATCCAATTTGCGCTGGGCCTCACTCAGACAGTAGAGGAGGCCCAGGACAGAAAGGTCAGTGTTGGAATGGGAGGTAGAGTTAAAGTATTTAGCAACCGGGAGATCAGGTAAGTCCAGGCGGACTGAGCGAAGGTGTTCAGCGATACGATCCCCAAGTCTGCGCTTGGTCTCACCGATATATAGCAGTCCACACCTGGAACAGCGGATACAGTAGATGAAGTTGGAGGAGGTGCAAGTGAACATCTGCCTCACCTGTAAAGACTGTCGGGGTCCTTGGACGGAGTCGAGGGAAGAGGTACAGGGACAGGTGTTGCATCTCCTGCGGTTGCTGGGGAAGGTACCTGGGGAGGGGGTGATTAGGTGGGAAGGGACGAGTTAACCAGAGAGTTGTGGAGGGAACGGTCTCTACGGAAAGCGGAAAGGGGTGGAGATGGGAAAATGTGGCTAGTGGTGGGATCCCAATTGAGGTGGCGAAAATGTCGGAGGATTATGTGCTGTACGTGACCACTGATAGGGTAAAAATGAGGACTAGGAGGACTTTATCCCTGTTGTGACTGGGGGGCAGAGGGAACAAGAGCGGAGCTGCGGGATATCGAGGAGACCCGAGTGAGGGTCTCATCTATGATGGAAGAGGGGAACCCCCGTTCTCTGAAGAATGAGAACATCTCAGATGTCCTGGTATGAAACACCTCATCTTGGGCGCAGATGCGGTGTAGACGGAGGAATTGGGAGTAGGGGATAGAGTCTCTGCAGGAGGCAGGGTGGGAAGAAGTGTAGTCTAGATAGCTATGGGAGTCAGTAGGTTTATAATAAATATCAGTTGATAGTCTATCGCCTGTGATGCAGACAGTGAGATTAAGAAACGGTAGGCAGATGTCGGAGATGGTCCAAATGAATTTAAGAAAAGGATGGAAATTAGTGGTGAAGTTAATGAAGTCCGTGAGTTCTGCATGGGTGCAGGAAGTAGCCCCGATGCAGTTGTCAATGTAGAGATAGAGTTCGGGAATGGGGCCAGTTTACGCCTGGAACAGGGATTGCTCGACGAACCCGACAAAGAGGCAGGCATTGCTGGCTCCCATACGGGTGCCCATGGTTACGCCTTGGATTTGGAGGAAGTGTGAGGAGTCGAGGGAGAAGTCGTTAAGAGTAAGGATCAGCTCTGCCAGGCGGAGGAGAGTGTTGGTAGAGGGAAATTGGCTGGTTAAACCTCCAAAACCTTCCTTCTCCATCACCCCCACCCTTTTGATTATTGGCTCACTTCCAAACTCTCCCCCCACCCCGTTCTGCATTAAGCTCCTGTCACCTCCCCATAAGTACACTCTCCACTCACTAACATCTGGCGCAACTGCCTTTATTCACAGCTGGATGCATCTGCAACCACCACATCGCATGCACACGAGTGACTGTATTGGGATGGAGAGTGGTGTTTGAGCTTGGGCTCATTGCACAAGCGGATGCACAGGGGTACGCAGGATTCGTGCTCGTAACTATTTCAGCCAGACAGACGACCCATGCAACTCAAAGAATAGTTTTGCAAATTTGGGAACTCTGCCAAGAACAGTGTGTCCAAGATACTGTACTTACTCTAGGAACCGTCTCCAGAAACTAGTTTATTATTATTATTATCTTGTTTTCTGAAGGTAATGGAGGATATTCGAATGAAGTATCCCACATTAAAGCAATGACACACTTGAGTACTTCAACATGCTATTCCAGTGTGCACGTCCCACAACTGTGAAACAGGCGGGACAGGGACATTGCACTTGTGCTAGTTGCATGCTCTATCCATATCACCAATTGCAGGGGTCACAAAACAAATCGGTTCCAGAATAATTTTAATTTGAATCAGTGTGAATAAACGTTCCTATTCATAATCTGAATTGTAATGAACATTTGCATTAAGAGAAGTAAAAATTGTTTCTAAGTCTGATATTGATTCTAAATATGAAAATCGGTAGAGCAGAACGCATTTTGGTGTGCTGGTACTTTCTTAAAAGGAACAAGATATTCCACTCAAGCTCATCCCTTGTTCAGAGGCTTATGTTTTCTTTAAAGAAAACAGTTACTTAAAGCATTATGCTCAGTATTCTGCAAGTGGTTAATTAACGCAGTCATGTTGCAGAATTTGATCATTGTCCTTAAAAAGAAACAAAATGTATTTGTTTTGCTTGAAAAAGACAGCAGTGTAAATAAGTGGAACACCCCCTGACTGTCACTCATCAGCAGTGCCCCACAACAACGCGAGACCACACAGGACAGCAGAATGGAATGCCTTGCCTCAGGCTATACAAGAAATAGACAGTATCCACAAATGATCAAAATGTTCCTTTTAAACTAGTTGCACAACATGTCTGTACTTTAACCGAGATCGCAAGAAAGCGGGTTGTGTTGCAGAGGCAAAATGTAATAAGATTATTGCAAATATATCACGAAGCAAAGCTGAAAAATTAAACAGAAGACGTTTTAAACTTTGATTGCGACGACTTTCTTCTCCATTGGCGTTTGAATTCCCGCTCTTTGATTTACAAATGCCTTACCCACCGACTAATGATAATTGGCCACTTTTCCAATTGCTATTTCAGAAGCTTTCACATCAAGAGATTCACTTTAACTTAGGTTTTTTTTTTAAATCATGTGTTTCAACTCATACAACAGTGCCTTGGACATGTAAAAAAAAAAAGCTGAACAATTCATTCAGTTGTAAAATTGGAACAAGATGCCGAACCTGAGATTCGTGATGAACAATTTGGGCAGCAAGATGGGTCTCGTAGAGTTTTTTTTTTTAAACGGAGAGCAGAGAAAAGGAAACCAGAAATGAATGGCCATTCCTTTCATAAGTTATTACTTATTAAAATAAGTTATTGCCATCAGTTGTATTAGTGGTCAAATTCCTTAACAGCATATTACAATTCTGTAACTGTTCAAAAATAGTCAGGTTTATGCAAAATAACTGAGTCTTCACCTAAAATACATCACCACAATTAATATTGCAAATGATAAATCTAAAGACAACATGATTTGATTTTCATGGGACTAAAAATAAATATACTTATTTCACAAAATGCTGGAGTAATTACTTCGATTTGTACCAGCATCTTACACTAAAAATAAATATATGGTACATGTTGGCTTCTTGCACAACCATTCATACTCAATGTGGTTACTTGGCACAGTTAATATCTGAGCTATCACTATAAGGAAAATTATATAATTTATGGATGTATTTTTCGTTGCATAAGCAGTACCATTCGTCTAAATACCGCTTGCAGTTGAGCTGAGGAGATCATACACACACACACGCACACACAGAGCTGTGCAACAGGCTGCCTTACTAACAGAGTAGTGTTTTGTGGTGCCAAAACAACAAAGCGATTTCAAAAAGTAAATTGAATCCTTTTCTGAAAACAGCCGACATATGTCATTCCCATGATACATGCATTCATGCACTGAAATACAAAGCACATTTTCACTGTCTTTTGTCTCTTCGCAGGACACAAGCTTGAATGCGATTTTTCTGCCTGTTACTAATTAAACTGGATATGGGCCTTTCCTGTGAGACAGTTGGTGGGAAAACAAGTTAGGAATACACACAGCTGAATGCTTTGTAGTCTGGAGCAAGATGAAACATGTAGCTTCAGCTTGTAGCATTCCAACAGCACAATATAAAGAGCATGTGCAACCTAGCTTCAAGGTTTTTCACAAGGAAGATCAAGCTACTAATTCTTAAGGAGTGAAAAACTAGTCAATGATTTATTTTTAAAGTTATTTTTAGAAAAGTTATTTTCAAAATAAGTTACCTGTTCTTTGCTCATCGAGCGTATACAGTAATATTGCATTTCAGGGCAAAGCAGCACTTAAATGTAAGATATGACCTAGAAAAAAAATAAGTACACATGGGAGTATGAGATCAGTCCCAAACCTCTGCTCTATAAACAATACCTCATTATCTTTCTCCTCCCCAAGGTTTCAGAGGAATGCATTCCAAAATGGATTCATTTTTCACCCATCACATTTAATGGGACACACATGTTTAACAGATTTGTAGAGACTGGGTTCTTTATTTGATTTTCCTTTTTTGAGATTCAGCTTTTTTCCCCATTAAAAGATTGGTGCTATTTGCAGTGTTACAAACAGGTTGCTCACACCTGTATGACACTTTATCAGATGGAATCAGTCACTTAAGCCAAGAAGAGCTTTAAACCCTATAATTCAAAGTACATTTCTGTTATCGCTAAATACTGAACAGAGGACAAACAGATAAAAATCAGACTCAAGGAAGCACAGCCAGTCAGCCTCTGTACCAGGGGGCAGCTTATTTCTCATTAACAAAAGCTCACTAAACCTGGCCTTCGGGCTATGAAAAATACCTGCTCCTAAAAGGACATAAACATGCAGTGATTGATAATGCTTTGTTCGGGGAAAAAACCCACAAGTAAATCGTTTACAGCTCAACTTCAACATGATTTACTTTGTCGAACACGAGACTGCCATAATTTAGCAAATAAGGTCAACTCAAGATCAAGGCATGTGAAAGAACTTACAAAGTAAAGGAGAGATCAAGTCAGAATCTGATGACTTACTCTATTATTTTAATAAAGGTGCTTTGCCAAAGTACAAATCGGAAATCATTCAGTACTAAAATTTCAGATTCAAGTCTGACCAGCAGCATTACTAAACATTCTTGCTCTGCCTGATTTCTGAAAGAGCGGATACAATCGAGATGCAACTTACCTTTGGTCTGGCTTCTAACAATGAACAGCTCGATCCTTTGACAGGTAAAAAGATAGAAAACAACCAAGACCATTAAGCATTCTGTGAAGAGCATCTCCCCCCCTCCCCCCCCCCTCCCAAATTGCAGCTTACTTCAGACCCTGAAACTGCTGAGCATCTATGCAGCCGCTGTAAAGAACAAGCAGCAAAACCAGGAACAGGCTATCAAAGTCTTGCTCAGCTTAAAGCAGCTCCGCACACAGGAACTTTTGCCCATTTACCCACAGCCCCCTCTGTTGGCTGTGTCAGTTACTAAACCTCCTCCCTCATTCTTTTCCAGAGACTCGAGGCTCCACTTTAGCAAAGGTGAGCAAACAAGGAGCAGATATATCACAGTCCTGTCAGTGAAAACAGTGGATGTGGTCATTCATTTCAGCTTGACATGCAAAACCTAATCTTTTCCCACACACAATGCAAAGAAATATCCATGGTGAACTATGTACTATTTTGTGAGTGAATAATCTTCAAAAAGAGTGGCGGCTTATTCAACTAGGTGCTTTGCAGCCAAGGCCGCCTGTGGAATGTGGTGTTTAATACACTGTGTGGGCAGGGCCAAGTATAAGATTGATAAGGCTTGTTTACTGAACTTCCACACACTTAACACTATCATGGAGGGTAAAGAGCAAGCTGTCTAAAGTAGTTTTCCAATACTTTGCACTTTCCTGCAAACCAGAAAATGCAGCAATCATGCAAGCCATTCAAGTCACTTGGTCTCTGATGGTTGCATAGACACAAGAAACTACAGATCCAGTGACCATGTGGGTTTTCTCCCGGAAGCTCCGGTTTCCTCCCACACTCAAAAGACGTACAGGTTTGTAGGCTAATTGGCTTGGTATTGTAGTGGGTCTGGACGCAGTAGGAAACAGGCAAGACGCCAGGTAGATATTAACAGTAATTTTAATGCAGCAACAGAACATCCACACTCTCAAGCACGAGTTATCTCTCTAGCCCCTTCAGGCAAACCCCGTAGCACTAGTCCCTTCCCCAGCTCTGTCCAACCCGTGCCGAGGGGGATGATGCAGGGTGTGGCCTAATCCCCGGGTACCACCACAGGACCCCCCCCAAGAACCAGAGGCACGAAACAGACAGGGGGACGTATGAGACGACCAGCCCGTGTGCGCACTATGGCGGTCGCAGGAACCGGAACCACCCCGCCAGGGGAAGAAAGCTGCGGGGACGTTGGGGGTAAGGGCCGGGGCGCAGGACGACCCCGAAGGCGAGGCCGCGCCAGTAGGACCGGCTGGCTAATGTCCACTTGCGCCAGCTTCAGCCGCGCAATAGAGACCGTCTCAGGACGACCCCCCATGTCCAAAACGAAGGTGGCAGAGCCATGCTCGAGCACCTTGAATGGTCCTTCATACGGACGCTGAAGGGGCGTCCGGTGTGCATCCCGGCGCAGGAAACCAAACGGACAGTCCTGCAGAGCGGAAGGGACGTGCGGTCGAACCGAACCGTGCCGAGACGTCGGCACCGGTGCAAATAAATACCTTCGATTTGTACCAGCATCTGCAGTTATTTTCTTACACTACAATGTCTTGGTGAAGAACAGATCTCAAAAAGCATAACAAACGAGTAAAGAGCAGAGAACGGCCAGGAAGATTTTGGGAGGAATTCCAGGAGCATGGCAACTGAAGGCAAGGCTACCAATAAAGACGAGATTAAATGTGGAGATGTTCAGAATGCCATAACAGGCATCTTGGATACTTGAAGGGTTGGAAAGACTGTGTGTGGAAAGGGAACGGCAAAACCCCATAAAGGGATTTGATGACAATAAAGGTAGGAAGAATCCAAAGAATCATGGGCTAGTGAGCCGCACGTTAGCGGCAGGGAAACTATTTGAGAGGATTCTTCAGGATAGGATCTATTCCCATTTGGAAGAGAATGGCGTATTGAGGGACAGTCAGCATGGCTTTGTACACGACAGGCCGCATCTTACTAACGTGATCGAGTCTTTCGAGGAGGTGACAAAGGAGGTCGATGAGGGTAGGATGTTGTCCACATAGATTTTAGTATGGCATACGATAAAGTCCCCCAATGGTGGGCTGATCCAGAAGATTAATATACAAAGGATTAACCGTGACTTGGTTGTATGGATTCGGAACATGCTTACTGATAGAAGACACTGCGGCGAAAGGACAATATTCAGACTGGAGGTCTGTGACCAGTGGAGTTCCCTAGGGATTTCTGCTGGGTGGCTCTGCTGTTTGTGCTCTATATATATGGAGATATCCACATTTGGATGTAAACATAGACAGGCTAGTTAGTAGGTTTGGAGATGACATCCAGATTGCTGTGGTTGCGGACTGCGAGGAAGGCTTTCAAAGTATAGGGCAGAATATGTAATCAAAGAAGTGCAGGTGCTGGTTCACAAAAAAAAAAGACAAAGCTGTGGAGTAAGTCAGCGGGTCAGGCAGCATATTTAGAGAACATGGATATGTGATGTTTTCGGTTCAGGACCCTTCGACAAACTTCGGGCCAGGACTCTTTCTCAGCGGGATATAGATCAGCTACAGAAATGGGCATAGAAATGGCAGATGGAGTTTAATCCCAGCAAATGTGAGCTGGTGCACTTTGGGAGGATGAATGTGAGAAGAAATTATAAAATTAATGGCATGACGCTGAACAGCATTGATGTGTGGAGGGATCTTGGAGTCCAAGTACATAACTTCCTTAACACACAAGTAGATAGAGTGGTAAAGGTGTTGTATGGTATGCTTGCCTTCATTAGTCAGGACATTGAGTCAGGAAGTCATGATGCAACTTTACAGGATTTGGTTAGGCTGCATTTGGACAATTGCATGCAGTTCTGGTCACCCCAATATAGGAAGGATATCATAGAGTCATAGAGTGAAACAGTATGGAAACAGGCCCTCTGGCCCAACTCGCCCACAACTGCCAACAATGTCCCAGCTACCCTAGTCCTACCTGCCTGCCCTTGGTCTATATCCCTCCAAACCTGTCCTATCCATGTACCTGTCTAATTGTTTCTTAAACGATGGGATAGTACGAGCCTCAACTACCTCCTCTGGCCCCTTGTTCCATACGCCCACCACCCTTTGTGTGAAAAAGTCACTCCTCAGATTCCTAATAAATCTTTTCCCCTTCAACTTGAACCTATGTCCTCTGGTCCTCGATTCCCCTACTCTGGGCAAGAGACTCTGTGCATCTACCCGATCTATTTCTCTCATGATTTTGTACACCTCTATAAGATCCCCCCTCATCCTCCTGCGCTCAGTAGTGGTAACCTCCTCAGGTGCTATGCCTGGATCACAGAGTCATAGGGTCTAACAGCGTGGAAATAATCCCTTCGGCCCAACTTGTCCACACCAACCAACATGTCCCATCTACACTCATCCCACCTACCTGCATTTGGCCCATATCCCTCTAAACCTGTCCTTCCCATGTATCTGTCTAATTGTTTCTTAGTAGTTTTGCAACAATCCCTGCCTCAACTAGGATGATCACCCCTCATCCTCCTGTACTGCAAGGAATAGTCCCAGCCTGTTCAACTTCTCCCAATGGCTCATGCCCTCGAGTCCTGGCAACATCCTCGTAAATCTTCTCTGTACCATTTTCAACTTGACAACATCTTTCTATAAATGGTGGCCAGAACTGAACACAATACTCTAAATCCGGCCTCAGCAATGTCTTATATAACTGCAATATGTGAAACACTACTAGCTTCAATTCTAATGTAGGTCCTCCTCCATCACCTCATTCTCTAGTACCAATGGCTGCATTTGTGCTGCTTCCTCCTTTCATACAGAACTTCATCACTTCATCACCTTTTGCTGCAAATTTTCATTCTACTCTCATTTTCACACAGTCCATCTCTGAATCTTCCTTGTTATTTATGTTCCAATGACAATACTTTCCACAGTAATGCTTTTGAGATGGCTTCCTCTCCTTTGAGGGCTTCTTCTCAAGGACGGCGCGGTGGCAAAGTAGTAGAGTTGCTGCCTTACCGTGCTTTCGGCGCCAGAGACCAGGGTTGAGACCCAGCTACGGGTGCTGTCTGTACAGAGTTTTGTACGTTCTCCCCGTGACCGCGTGGGTTCTCTCCGAGATCTTCGGTTTCCTCACACACTCCAAAGACATACAGGTGTGTAGGTTAATTGGCTTTGAATAAATGTCAATTGTCCCTTGTGTGTGTAGGAAAGTGTTAATATGTGGGCATCGCTGGCCGAAGGGCCTGTTTCCCGCTGTTTCTCTAAACTAAACTTTATTATTGACAGGGCATGTACCCTTGCCTGTTCCATTTCCTGCACTTCTGCTGTATTCCCCCATAACTCTATTTATTTAGACGGATGGGCGGCACGGTAGCGCAGCGGTAGAGTTGCTGCTTTACAGCGAATGCAGCGCCGGAGACTCAGGTTCGATCCTGACTACGGGTGCTGCACTGTAAGGAGTTTGTACGTTCTCCCCGTGACCTGCGTGGGTTTTCTCCGAGATCTTCGGTTTCCTCCCACACTCCAAAGACGTACAGGTATGTAGGTTAATTGGCTGGGTAAATGTAAAAATTGTCCCTAGTGGGTGTAGGATAGTGTTAATATACGGGGATCGCTGGGCGGCACGGACTTGGAGGGCCGAAAGGGCCTGTTTCCGGCTGTATGTATATGATATGATATGTCTGGATAGGAAAGGTTTAAAGGAATATTAGTCAAATAGACTGAAGGGCCTATTTTCGAGCTGCGTAGCTTTATGACACTATGATGATTCTATCATACTATAATCACTCTTTGTTAAAGGCCACTGAACTATGATTTAACCCAACGCATGAGAAACATCTGAGTTCAAAAACTAATACACATTTATCAATGGAATGCCAGCACGAGGTGGCTCAAAGTTGCACATCAATGACCAAAAAATGGGCAATTTTCAACAATAATTTTCCTCTCTCTATTATAGTAGATCTTTTAAGAATTTAATGACAAAGCCAACTGCAAACGTAGAAGAGCATATTAATGTAGGTTGCCAACAGCTAAGTACAAACAGAAAATTGCTTTTTACTACAATAAGAAAAATAACAGAAGACACAAAGTAACTCAGCAGGTCAGGCAGCACCTCTGGAGAACATGAATAGGTGACGTTTCGGGTTGGGACCAATCTTCAGAAGAAATATAACAAGCTGCCTACTGCTGACAACTAAATATTTTCAGGTGATACTGTGTTATAAAAAAAATAATACACCATCCGAAAATTAGATTTTACTTCTAAGCAGCCACAGAAGAATATTTCAATATTTAATTCACGTCTTATTGGATTAGCCATCAGTGCTCAAACATTATTTGTGGCTATTAATTAACGTTTCAGGCCAAAGAAATACCAACAGCAAATGTACGTTCAGTAACACTACATTAACCAGGAACAAAAGGCTGATTTTTAATCAAGGATCAATTAAGATCTGCAAATAGAAAGTAAAACAATGAAATATGGTCTCTGTTTTCCTGATGAATTTGTGCAAAACTCTGCCAAAAAATCTTGGTCTCTTTTTATTAAATCAGAAAGAAAACCAAGAGTAAAGCAAAAGAAAAGTCATTCTCAATGAACTTCATATGTTTGCTCACAATCCCCATGAAAACACAGAAGAAATATAGATCAAAACATCAGAGTCCAACTGGAAAGAGTATTGTGTAACATCACCTCAGCCTTTTTAATAATTGTTATTATTGATTTAGTTCATTCGATTACTCCAATGACTGAAAAATTAACAATACACAGTACTTTAAAAAAATGTTATTTGAAAGAATGTAATTGATCTACAAGATATTTTCATCATAATATACCGTACTCTGAAACAATGATTAATTAGATGACAGTCCAAGTAATCGATGACTTCAGTCCAATACTCCTGTTCAATCTCAATTTGTTTCCAAACCATTTCTCAAAGGATATGTTTACAAGAAATCCTGCAGTTCTAACAGTTAAACTGATTTATGAAAAGGTAAAACAGAGACATGAACTTGTACTTCTGCTTCCTTTTAGCTTCTGGTTTGGCTGTTACAAGTTCATTATAGTTCATTTTCATAACCACAGAAAATATTAATGTTCTGCTCCGACAAGAAAATTAGGAAAACTATCTCAGATTGCCACTGTTAATTAATGCCTTCTTATTCCTGCCGTTCCTTTAACATGCACACATCTGGCTTGCATTGCGACCATTAAATTTATCCTAGCATTTTCTCCTTTCGAAAGACCATTTCAAGAGAAAACTAAATGAAGTTACAGCTTGATCTAGGGGTACACTTTCAAAGAAAGACATTTTGACATTTTATTAATCTGAATGTAATCAATAGTGACCAGAGTTGTCTTTGTATAAAACTGATCTGCACGGGAGTAATTGGTGCAGACTTTGCAACTTGTTTCCAGTTCAGGACAAGTAACTATTTAAAATGCAAGTTATTTTCTCATTCTTATGTTCATTTTCAACCATGTAGTGACTGGAGACATCTCAATGCACTTTTTTTGGGGGGGGGGGTTTACAACTCAGTCACTGCATTTCAATGAAAAGAAATTATCAGTAACAGCTGAGAAAGACATTAATTTGGTTGAAATAATTTTCCTCTAACAGGACATTTGCATAAAAGCTTTCACCATTTTCCCAAACAATTTTCAACGATAAGATTAAAATCCTCCAGGTGCTCCGGTTTCTTCCCATATCCCAAAGACATATGGGTTTACAGGTTCATTAGCTGCTGTAAAAATTTCCCAGTCGGGAGTGGATGAGAAAATGGGATAACATAAAGCTAGTGTCTGGAAAGAAACTGTAGATGCTGGTTTATACCAAAGAGAGACACAAAGTGCTGGAGTAACTTAGCAGGTCGGGCAGCATCTCTGGAGAAAAAGGATGAGTGACATTTCAGGTCGGGATCCTCCTTCAGACTGAAACTGAAAGTACAGGGGAGGGAACTGGAAGTAAGAAAAGGCCAGAACAAACCAGAGCCTGCAACAAAGGAAGTGTGGAGCCCATAAAGGCCCACTGTATATGAAAATAACTGCAGATGCTGGTACAAATCAAAGGTATTTATTCACAAAATGCTGGAGTAACTCAGCAGGTCAGGCAGCATCTCAGGAGAGAAGGAATAGGTGACGTTTTGAGTCCGAAACATCACCCATTCCTTCTCTCCTGAGATGCTGCCTGACCTGCTGAGTTACTCCAGCATTTTGTAAATAAAGGCCCATTGTATGGTTACTTGAAATTGGAGAAATCAACGTTCATACCACTGAGAACTAAGTTGTCCAAGCGAAATACGAGGTGCTGTTCCTCCAATTTGCGTGTGGCCTCACTCCGACAGTGGAGGAGCCCCAGGACAGAAAGGTTAGTATGGGAATGGGAAGATGAGTTAAAATGTTTGGAAACCGGAAGATCGTTTAGGCTGAGGCAGGCTGAGCATAAGTGTTCAGCGAAGCGATCACCCAGTCTGCACTTGGTCTCGCCGATATATAGGAGCCCACATCAAAAACAACGGATACAGTCGGTGAGGTTGGAGGAGGTGCACGTGATCCTCTGCAGCACCTGAAAGGACTGTCTGGGACCCTGGATGGAGTCAAGGGAGGAGGTATCGGGTCAGATGTTGCAGCTCCTGTTGTTGCTGGGGAAAGTTCCTGGGGAAGGGGGTGGTTTGGGTGGGAAGGGATGAATTAACCAGGGTGTTGTGGATGGAACAGTCTCTGTGGAATGCAGAAAAGAGTGGAGATGGGAAGATGTGACTAGTGGTGGGATCCCATTGGAAAAATGTTGGAGGATGATGTGTTGTGTGCGACGGCTGATGGGGTGATAGATGAGGACTAGAGGGACTCTGTCCCTGTTGCAACTGGGGAGAGAGGGAGTGAAAGCAGAAATATGGAATACACGTGTGTGGGCCTCATCTGTGATAGAAGAGGGGAATCCCTGTTCCCTAAAGAAAGAAGACTTCGCAGATGCCCTGGTACAGAACACCTCATCTTGGGAGCAGATGTGGCGGAGATAGAGGAATTGGCAGTAGGGGATAGTCTTTGCAGGAGGCAGGGTGGGATCAAGTATAGTCCAGATAAACGTGGGTGAACAGATGATCCTATTGTCAGCGTGAACTTGGTAGGCCGGAGGGCCTGTTTCTATGATGTATCTCTAAACTAAAAAGGTATAATTTAATTTGCAATACCTGGTTTATGGGGTTAAATCTGCAGGGGTGGGAAAAATCCTTGTCACACGAGTAAAAAACATGTATTGGCTGGTGCAATCTGCATGCATACACTTCTCTATTAAACAAGGCACAGCATAGACCTAGCATTAAATAACACCAATTTGAGACCCAAAATATATAATTAAGTATTCATTCAAAGCAGCTATTATACTATTTAGGAGGCAGAATATTCCATAAAATCCTCAACTCATTGGGCTGTGAGCGTCTTCACACAACGTCATCAGTTGTGTGGGGAAGATTTCCTTGTACAATGTAAACATAAACCAAACTTTTTAGAACAGGTTTCCCCTCTTATTCCGTTCTACCCAAAGGAAAACTTATGCCAAGAACAAAAAGGAAAAGACAAATCTCAACATGGTATAGGTAGGAATGAGGGATTTTTTAAATGTACTTAGTAGGCAGGAGATACGGGTAAGAATTATGGTCACAAGGTCAGAAGGAAACTTAAGTGTCAATCAAGAGCTTGAAAATGTTGACATTATACGTCCATTATGTGCATTTCCTGTCAGTAAGTGGAATGTGACCTGTGCCTTGATTCCAACCCCAGTTCAAACAATACAGGTTAAATGTGCAAGAATCATTTAATCGTCTGCCTGTCAATACGGGTTACCAGGTGAAAAAGAAATAACATCCTGTAGTGTGACAAGCGCTGCTCTAAACATATAATCAGGAATTTACCCACTCCATAAACCGGTGTAATTTACAGACATTAATGGCTAATCACATCTGAACCAATCAAGTGCTTCATAATTAGGTGCACATTTCTGACAACAGTAGTTCTGCCTGACTTTCATTAACCTGCCCATTTATTTATGTGTGAACAAAGCTGAAGCACGGTGCATTTGCAAAGAGCTCTTGCATTGCCAGCTGGACCTTTACTGAATCAAGTCTAGCGCAAGAAATATTTGATGTCTTGTTACCAGGTACGATTGCCCTTGCTGCATTTGATAACACCTTTCAGGGAAACACCTTGTACTGGGCACCACCAGGTAGAATCTGTCAGGAGTTCAGCACTGACAATAAACTTGCTATAGTTTCCCAACAACATTTCATTTCCAGGTTTTGCCAGTTCCTACTGAATGACCCGCTCTTCATTTTTCTCCGAGTCTGATGAAGGGTCTCGACCCGAAACGTCACCTATTCCTTCTCTCCAGAGATGCTGCCTGACCCGCTGAACTACTCCAGCATTTTTGTGGCTATCTTCATTTTTCTGCTCATGTTCGTGTAACTCAAACCCAAATAAAAAGCTATTTGTTCTTCCCTCCATGCCATAGATATTACATTTAGGTCTTTCTGAGAAAGATTCATGGAGATTAGCAATGGAAAATCCATGCACAACATTGAATGAAATCATGGTTCTAATACCCCTTCTTCCCCATCCCCAATTTTATCCTGAGGAAACTAGAGCGAGTGCAGCATAATGTGAGCAGAGAATAAAGCTACTCTTTCCCTTGTCTGATACAAACTGCAGGAGGAAAGGGTCATTGCACCAAATGCAGAAACTTCCAGATATGCCAAGAAGCTGATGGTTAAGCAAAAAGCAGAGATGGCTTCCAAACTAGCCAAAGATAAGTGTCCCGTCCCAGCCTCTCTTTTCCAGTTTTCCCTCTCAGTTTGAAGAACGTCATCTGTCCGTTCCCTCCACAGATGCTGGCTGACCCGCTGAGTGACTTTGTATTCCACGCAAGATTCCAGCATGGTTACAAGGTTTAATGGTTTCTTTATTGTCACGTGTACGGAAATACAGTGAAACACTTGTTCTACATACCAGTCTAATCACATTATACATGAGTACAATAGATCCTCCTCTGGAACAGCATGCAGAGAGTCACCATGTTCTGGCCCTATATTCTGCAGTTCCTTGTGTCTCCTCCAGCACTTCGTGTTTTGCAGAAGATAAGTATAGTTTCATCAACACATAAGGTCTTCGCAAGCTTAGAAACAAAAATGCCTTGAATTTTCTCCACTTTTTATTACCTCAGAATATCTCAATGTGCTTTGGAGTCAATGTAGGTAGTTGAGAAAATTAGCCAAATTGCATACAGCAAACTCTCAGAATCAGGCCAGCAGGTTTGCAGCTGCTGTGCAGTTGGAGTTGTCCCATCACATATACAATAAACCAGTGTGGGGCCACACTGTGAAACTGACAGCTGCTGGAAGTGCTCATTGGAGTTTCATCAAAAACTGGCTCGATTAGAACTAAGTTGAAACTTTCAGTCAATTACATAAAACATAGAAAGGTACAGCATAGGAACAGGCCATTCCGAACGGCAGTGCCAAGATAAACTAATCTCATCTGCCTGTGCATAATCCATATCACCCCATTCCCTGCACATCCGTGTGCCTATCCAAAAGCTCTTACATTCCATGATCATATCTGCTTCTACCAACACCACTGGCAGCAGTTTCCAGGCATCCTCTGTGGAAAAGGTTGCACTGCACATCTCCCTTAAACCTTTCCCTAAAGCTATGCCCTCTAGTATTTGATTTTTCCATCTTGCGATAAAGGTTCCGACTGTCTACCCTATCTATGCCTCCTTCCTGGTTTGGGGCAACCATAATCACACGCAATACTCCAGGTGCGGCCTAATCAAAGTCCTATAAAGTTGCATCATGACTTCCTAATTCTCATACACATTGTCCCGACCAATGGAGGCAAGCATACCATAGCCTTCTGGAGAACATGGATAGATGATGTTTTGGGACAAAACCCTTCTTCAGACTGATTGCACGGGTGGGGGAGGTGGGGGGGGGGAGGGTGACAGAGAGGACAAAGCATGGCAGGGCATGAGTAAACAGGCAAGGATCGTCATTGACATGCAGATGGCTGGACAACAGCCACAGATGTATCTATGTATCTACACTGTAAATGGCTCGATTGTAATCGTGTACTGTCTTTCTGCTGACTGGATAGCACGCAACAAAAGCTTTTCACCATACCTCGCTCGGTACATGAGTCAATAAACTAAACTGAACTGAGATGAACTTCTAACAATTGCCTATCTGTGTTTTATTATTCATTATCACAATGTGAACAAGGTTGACAGGGATAAACAGCAAGACAATTCCAAGTCCTGGGTGAGAGACAAGGAGCGAAACCTGAAAGAAATGGTGTTCTCATAAAACTGGTGCTCTTGTTCTAGTAGCTTTGGGAGGTCAGAGGTTTACAACATGCTGTCAAAGACACGGTTGCTGCAGTAAATCCTACATACTAGTTGTATCCTGATTGGTGGCTAACAACCACGTATATCACCCTGTCCGAGATGGTTGAGTGCGGCTCAAATATTGTCACAAGTTTATCCATTGAAAGAATTCCCTCACACGTGGGGAGACCAAGAGCACATTGGTAGAGTTGCTGCCGTATAGCGCCGGAGACCACGGTTGGTGTCTATACGGAGTTTATACATTCTCCCAGTGACCGCGTGGGTTTTCTCTGGTTGCTCCGGTTTCCTCCAACATTCCAAAGAGGCACAGGTTAATTGTAGGTTAATTGGCTTCTATAAATTGTTCTGTAATAGTGTGTAGGATAGAACTAGTATAAGGGTGATCGCTGGTCGGTGCGGACTCGGTGGACTGAAGGGCCTGCTCCTCCACGATGTATCTCCAAACTAAAGAAAAATCTGATATTCCTAGTTTAGAAGTATCTGGGATGAAGGAGTTAAGTCACTTTTCAATCAACTTCCCAAGTTCCAACCTGTTGAGAAACCATCTGTGCAATTATCCAGTTAAGTTTGAACATTCACACAATTTATGGAGACGCAAGAAACTACAGATGCTCAAATCTTGAGCAAAACACAAAGTGGTGTTGGAACTCAGGGGGTCAGGGACTGACTGGTGGAGGGAATGGATCTCCGATGCTGTTTGTGTGGACCTTGCACGTTCTCCCATTGGGGTGCCATGGTTTCCTCCCACATCCCAAAGACCTGCAGGTTTATCGGGTCATAAGTAATAGGAACAGAATTAGGCCATTCGGCCTAATAGGTCTACTCCGGCTAAAAGGGAATGACAGTTAAAAGCGAAGCGTCACACCTGTGCTTCCAGGCCTCAGATCCTCAAGCATATGGTGGGAAAACAACTATCAAATTTTCCTTATGTTACTACAGTAATCAGAACCTGCCTACCCAGCCCATGGCCGGCAAAAAATCCAACTAAATGCATAGGGTCTGTTGAATTTTCTGCAAATACTTTGTGCTCAGATCAAGGTTTTAATTTTGTGCCTTGTAATTTTGTGCCGAACAGACCTCCAGTTTCAAAGCCTTATTCGTCAGACAAGTTGCAGACCCACAGGCAACTTCGCCTTCAACCTTGCATGCTACAGATCTTTAACCAGATCTCAGGACCAAGTAATGACAATTCCAGGTTTTCAACAGACAGGTAAACTTTGCCCAGCTTGCCAATACCATCCCAAGCCATCTTTCCAGTGCAGTTTGTTTATTAAAACAATTATTATACCAAATCTTTTTGACGATGTAAATACAAATAAGGCAAGATATTCTCCTTTTAAAAAGCTTAAATGTTCCACGTTGCATGTTCGGCTTACTCTCCTTTGATAAGCAAAGCCTGGGACCAAAACTTACTATTACGCAATGCCTGGCCTTCAAGATCCCCTACTGAGCAGCAGAGGACAAACCGATCGTCACGTGAGTGCATGAGTTAGCTCACATGGTTCACCAGTGTCTGCAATTCCCGGCATTCATTCTGCAATTTAAATCCAAAGCCTCTGAAGCACAGACCACAGAATTTACTACTGCAGAGCATAAACACACATTAAGCAGCTCCCAGTAGGGACACGCCAAGTATCTGAAATCTTGGATCAAACCCCAATAACCCACAAGTAATGCAATGGCATTCCCACATATGTTTATTACAGGGTAGAAATTATTGGCAGCATTTCTGAGTCATTATCTCTCTTAATTTTACGATTTGGTATGAGACTTTATTCATTCATTGAGTAACATCGCTGCTGGTAATTTTTGGCACAATAAGACTATTCTTGTTTCCTTGTTCCCTGAGCCAAAGAAAAACCCAGGCTTAGGTAAATCAACAGGTTGCCAATCACAAGTTTATTAAATAAATTGCAGCATGTACACATTCTATGTGACTCAAATTTAAGCCTCCGTGATCCAACCCCTTCAAGAAAAGCTTGACGCAAATGAGGGATCTGTGTAGGTGGTTATTTACAAAGGAAGGGATAACTGCAAATGTTAGCAGATTAATATGTTTATGAAATATATGTAGAAATCAAACCTAGATGTTTGTCTCATACTGTATATTCACAGGGGGTGTATAATTGAGCTTCTAACTGCCATAAACTATTGCAGGTCTGTGTTTAGGCTAACCACAGTTTGAAACTGGCAGCTAACATATACTTCTAGCTCACCAGGACCGCATTTATATTTCTTAACATAGAACTGAAGGTCTGTATTCAAAGGACGGCTCAATGCACAAGAATTTTTATCTGAAAATTAGGTTTTCAACAGACAGGTAAACTCTGCCCAGCTTGCCATTGCATTTTTTCCTTTAATTAATTGAAGGAATAGAAAAAGTGGATCCAAGTTTGCAAACAGCATCAGGCTGGTTGGTGTCGCAATTTGTGTGGATGTGGTGTAAGTGAACAGTTAAGTCCAGACTTAAAAGGTGATATTGCAAGCTCTTTAGAACTAAATGTAAATATGAATATTTGATGAATGCAAGCGAGGAGGTAGTGAGGAGCAAATTAGTTATAGATTAGAATTATAGGAAGCTCGCACATGTTCAGAAAGGAGGCCGAAGGCAAATGGAATGCTGGTCTTTTATTTCAAAAGTTAGAATGCTGATGTTGTTCAGAAGCTAGCATGGAAACCATGTGTGAAGTTTTAAGCACTAACAATTTGAAAAGATGTATTGACCGATAGACCCTAAGAAAATAGAACACAAGCAGGCCATTCAGCCCTGAAGCCAGACTTCACAAGTTCAGATCCTGTCCTCCTACCTTATCTGCCCTCCTACCTTAACTTGTGAATTAATCTGTGGTATTGCACCTTATTGAATACCTTTTGAAACTCACAACATGATACGACCATGAGTAACCCTCTATCCATTCCAGCTGATATTTCCTCAAAGAACTCCCAAACATTTGGTTGATCGGTTTTCTCTTCATGGAGCTATGCTCTCACCCGAGTCTGATTAACCTCCTTAAACGGACTCCGACTTTCCAAATGTTTTGCTTTTATCTCCTTAATGACTGATTCCAATGTCTTTCCAACAATAGGCGACTAGCCTCCTTCGCTGGATTTGAAATGTAATATAATCTTCAGGGAAACAACTAAATCCTGCCACCTTATGGTTTCGTATTCAGTTTAATACTTTAACTTACTTAGTTATGATCAGTTTGTTCCATTCTTAGAGCCACTTGTCCTCCAATATCTTATCCAAGTTTTTGCTGGGATTCATGAATTTCCCAGGGCACAAACATGGACAAGTGAGGAGAGGGACGTTGTGTCCAAGGAAGAGGATCGCTGGAGGCCCGCAGCAGCCTGGGGCTTGCCAGGATCTGGCACCGCTCATAAGAACTAGACCGTGGACAGGACTTTGAAAGTGGTGCCAAAACATGACATTTCTTGCATGCAGGCTCAGCGGACTCTGTACAGAGGACTTGCTTAGGTGCGGCAATACTGCACTGGCTGCATGTAGAAAAGGATTTCACTGTGCGTTTGTACATGTGACTGTAAAAGCACCATTGAACCATTTAATTATCTCCTTAAATGTCTGTCTCTGATTATCGGTAGCCTTACCAGTTGATCTTTTTGCCTGGACTTCTTTAAAAAAATCTATCCTCTTTCCTTTGCAATCCCACTTATTTAACTCATCTGAGATTTGTTTCAGACCCAAGTTTCTCGAGTTGGATTTTAAATTATGTCATACTGTGATCACTGCTCTTTGGGAACCTTTTATTCCAAGATCATTAAAAAAAAATTGCTTTGTAACACATTTCCCGATCAACATTATCCTGCTCCATGATCAGTACCATAACTTATTGTTCAGCCAACTGAACCTGATAAATGAGTTATTAGGGCTGCTATTTCCAATTTGATTAATCCAAATTAATGCACTGCTATATTTTTAAACATTTCCCCATTAGTTCTTGATTTATGTTTTTTCCTATTATGTGGCTGGGGACTCCAACTCTAACTCTACTCCACTCGAACTAATGTCTTCATCCCCATGCTAATTGTTATCTGCTCAGACTTTTTTCTCCCCCCAAGACTCAGGGCGGCATGGTGGCACAGCAGTAGAGTTGCTGCCTTACGGCGCCAGAGTCCAGGGTTCGATCCTGACTCTGGGTGCTGTCCATACGGATTTGTATGTTCTTCCCGTGACCTGCGTGGGTTTTCTCCAGGATCTCCGGTTTTCTCCCACACTCCAGAGACATACAGGTTTGTAGGTTAGTTGGCTTGATAAAATTGTAAATTGTCCCTAGCGCGTACAGGATAGTGTTAGTGTGCGGGGATCGCTGGTCAGCGCGGACTCGGTGGGCCGAAGAGCTTGTTTCTGCACTGTATCTTTAAACTAAACTAAACTAGATCAACCCCTGCAACATTATGGACTTTTTCTCTCATTATCAGAAGTACCTCACCACCTTTTCCTTCCTGCTCATCCTTCCTAAAAGTCAATCACCCCTGAATATTGACTTTCCACCTTTGATCTCGTTGTAACCTGTCTCTGTAATGGCCATCAGATCAGAGCCATTAGCAAGCGAATCATCAAAATTCACGAGAAAAGGACCTAGGACTTCAAAAGGGTTAAGTTTTAAAGACAGGTTGTTTCAATTCACTCAAGCTTGGAAGGTTTATGCAGCCAAGGCATTTAAGCTATTTCAACCATTTGATGCCAAAGCTCAAATGGAGAATGGATGAAAAATCCAAGCAGCAAAATCCATTGTAGCTGCCACCACGATAAGCCTGGGGTAAATGAAACCAGAAAACTAATTATTTGGTGATAATAAGGAACATTCACAAATGAGAGAATAAAACGTTTACCCAATATGATAAAAGATGCATCAGGAAATATTTATAGATTGGAGACACAAGGAACTGCAGTTGTTGCAATATTAAATACTCTGGAGCAAAATACAAAGTACTAGAGTAACTCAGCTGGTTAAGCAGCATCTGTGCTGAGAAGGGATGAGTGGTTCAGGGTCAGGACCAACCTTCAAACTCTGATGTTTTGCTCAACATTTATACATTCTACTACAATCCAGGATTCCCATTGCACCAGAGGTAAAAAAATAAATCCACCTTATGGGAAAACTGGGAACTTCTGCTTGACCAGTGTTTTATCTCTTTTCCCATTTTATATGTTTATTCACAGTATTGGGTGAGTACAAGAGTACTGTCTATAATATTGATTTCCTTAATTAATTAACATGTTAATGTGTTGGAAGCAGTTCAGAGAGGGGTTACGACTCTGATATTTGAATGAGGAAAGGTTGGGTAGGCTCAGCTTTTATCTAATGGAGTTCAGAAAAATGAGAGGGGACAAGTGAAATATGAAGATCATTTTGGGTGACACTGCTAGTAGAAATACTGCCCCAGAGTTCCAGCAGATTGATTCAATCCTGATCTTTGGTGTCTGCAAGTAGTTCACATGTTCTCCCTCTGACGTTTCAGAAATTCCAGTGATTCATTACCATCTAAGAAAAGAAGAAATTTCTACCTACCGCACTTTTAAGTAAACATTCCCTTTTTTGTAGCTATCCCAAAGGTGGGTTAAGTGGCTGCTGTAAATCACCTCCAGTGTAGGTGGGATAAGAATATAAAGGAGAATAGGTTACAGGAGAAATTAAAGTAACTCAGCAGGTCAGGCAGCAACTCTGGATAACATGGATAGAAACATAGAAAACATTGAAAAATAGGTGCAGGAGTAGGCCATTCGGCCCTTTGAGCCAGCACCGCCATTCAATATGATCATGGTTGATCATCTAAAATCAGTCCCCCGTTCCTGCTTTCTCCCCATATCTCTTGATTCCATTAGCACTAAGAGCTAAATCTAACTTCCTCTTGAAAACATTCAGCGAATTGGCCTCTACTACCTTCTGTGGCAGAGAATTCCACAGATTCGCAACTCTCTGGGTGAAAAGGTTTTTTGCTCATCTCAGTCCTAAATGGCCTACCCCTTATTCTTAAACAGTGACCCCTGGTTCTGGACTCCCCCAACATCGGGAAGATTTTTCCTGCATCTAGCCTGTCCAATCCTTTAAGAATTTTATATGTTTCTATAACTCTCATCCTTCTAAATTCCAGTGCGTACAAGACCAGTCGACCCATTCATTCATCATATGTCAGTCCCGCCATCCCGGCATCTGCAGTTCTTTCTTTCTACAAAATAAATTAATCGGGGGAATAGAATTGCATTTGTTAGCCAGATGGATCTTGCCATCATAAGAAAGTATGGAACACGGAATAAGGAAAGGATCCTGGCAGAGTGGATGTGGATACTGTAGGATCAAGGTTTCACTCTTTAGAAATGAGGTGCTGCTCATTGATGGCAATGATAAAGTACATTTCTTTCCCTCAGTCTTTGTACTATCTTCCTCAAAGAGCAGTCGATGCAGAGCTGTTAAGATATTTTTAAGGCAGTGTTAAAGTGATAGCGAGAGGGTAACAAAGGTACCAGGAGCTGACACGATTGCAGACTGATGTTACAGTCAGATCACCCTTGATCTTATTAAATAGAAAATAGCCTGAGCTATAGGTTGAGCAGGCTGGGACTCTATTCCTTGCAGCGTAGGAGGATGAGGGGTGATCTTACAGAGGTGTACAAAATCATAAGAGGAATAGATTGGGTAAATGCAGTCTTTTGGCCAGAGTAGGGAAATCGAGAACCAAAGGACATAGGTTTAACGTGAGGGAGGATAGATTCAATAGTAACCTGAGGGGTAACTTTTTTTTTTACACAAAGGGTGGTGGGTGTACGGAACGTGCTGCCAGAGGAGGTTGTTGAGGCAGGTACTATCGCAATGTTTAAGAAACATTTAGAAAGGTACACTGATAGGATAGGTTTAGAGGGATATGGGCCAAGCGCAGACAGGTGGGACTAGCGTAGATGGGACATGCTGGTCGGTGTGGGCAAGACAGGCCGAAGGCCCTATTTCCTTGTTGTATGACCCTGTGAGCAGCATGCCAGAGGGGCTGAGTGGCCAACTACTGCTTCTAACTCGTATGCTCGTTTGTTGGCATTTCGTCATACTGTGAACCTCTGCTTTGGTTGGAGGGTTTGCCACCCTTGCTCTTCCAAACACGAGCTGGCGCAGACTAGCGGGTGCCTCTGAGAAACAGGAACTGCCAACTGCAACTGTAATTTCATGGGGGATTGTCGCATGGCGCCAAGCAGCTGAGAAAGCAGCTTCAGCAAAGAGAAAACAAAGTACTTCCAGGTTGAATTTCCCTTGGATCTTCTCCCCCAGGAATTGTTTCGATGAGGGCAAATACACAAGGGGAATAAAAAGTGAAAACTCAATTGCTCACATCACCCACATAATTAAGGTCGGCCTCAATTTCTCGGCTCATTTTACATTCATCTGTTGATCGCTGCATATTAAATCAGTATAATAGACCCTTCCCATGCTAATGATGTGAATTTCCGGCAAACACGCCGGATGAAAGAGGCCGTAAAATGAAACCCAGAATTTTAGGCACAACAGGGAATTAATTCACATCTGCATTCTTTTATTAGCTGCTCGAGACCAGCACTATATTTTCTGGTTGTTTGAACACATTTTCAAGGCGTTAGTGGATACTGCCTTGAAATATCAAAGACCTGCAAAAAGAATCAAATAAGCAACGCATTGGGGAGCAAAATGGAGTTTAGTATCGTTTAGAGACACAGCACGGAAACAGGCCCTTTGGCCCACTGAGTCCATGCTGACCACCGATCCCTGCACACCAACACTATCCTACACACTAGGGACAATTTACAATTATACAAAGCCATTAACCTACAAACCTGTATGTCTTTGGAGTGTGGGAGGAAACCAGAGCACCCAGAGGAAAATAACGCAGTCACAGGGAGAACGTGCAAACTCCATACAGACAGCACCCGTAGTCAGGATCGAACTCAGGTCTCTGACACTGTGAGGCAGCAACTCTACTGCTTCGCCACAGTGCCGCACAGCAGGGAAGTTGCAGATAGTGCAGCTGCCACTCAGCTCCTGCGACCCAGGTTCGATTCCGACCTCCGCTGCTGTCTGTGCAGACTAGGCATGTTCTTTCTGTGTTCACATGAGGTTTCCCCAGGTGCTTCAATTTCCTCGAACATCCCCAAGTGCTGATTATTAAGTTACTGATTATTATAGATTATCACTGGTGTGGGCGTCAAGTGGGAGAATCAGGAGCGTATCAATACACATTTGAGAAAATGGGACATCACAAAATAAATGGGGAATGGAATTACACTGAGATCTTTCATAAACTCTGTGAGACAAATGTATCCCTTTCGATGTCATAAATAATTACAAATATAAAGCTAAATTCAACTTTCGATATTTAAAGGAAGCATATATCAAGCCTCAATTGATCCTGTTAACTGCTGCTAATTCATGGTAAATAAATACGTTGAGTTACTCCAGCAGTGTGTGCCTTTTACGTAAACCAGAATTCTGCTGTTCCTTGTATCCAGAATTATTTATGGTAATCTTTGCACTCTACTGACAATTGAAAAATGCCAGAAGGTAGTGGAGGCCGATTCACTGGATTCATTCAAAAGAGTTAGATAGAGCTCTTCGGGCTAGCGGAATCAAGGGATATGGGGAGAAGGCAGGAATGGGGTACTGACTGTGGATGATCAGCCATAATTGAATGGCGGTGCTGGCTCGAAGGGCCAAATGGCCTACTCCTGCACCTATTATCTATGTATCTAATTCATGAGATTAATTCAACAAAATTGATTTTAATAAACATTTAGATTTAGATTTAGAGATACAGCGCAGAAACAGGCCCTTCAGCCCACCGAGTCCGCGCCGCCCAGCGATCCCCTCACATTAACACTATCCTACACACACTAGAGACAATTTTTACATTTACCCAATCAATTAACCTACATACCTGTACGTCTTTGGAGTGTGGGAGGAAACCGAAGATCTCGGAGAAAACCCACGCAGGCCACGGGGAGAACGTACAAACTCCGTACAGACGGCGCCCGTAGTCAAGATCGAACCTGAGTCTCAGGCGCTGCATTCGCTGTAAGGCAGCAACTCTACCGTTGCGCCACCGTGCCGCAACGGTAGAGTCGCAACAAATATTAGGACACAAACAGACAAAGCTTCCAATGCATCCCCAAAGTTAGAATTTCAGGTGATGAAATTATTTCCCTTGATCTTCAACTAAAAATGTATACAACACTCAAGTTACTAAATGTGCAAGATAACACAGCAGACAGATGAGTGAGGTGACAAAAGCAGCCCAATGACCCAGTTTTAAACACAAGAGAGCCCTTATTTTTTTACAAAGGAGGGGAGAAAAGAAATAGTTTTGCTCAATATGAGCTTTCGCCATGCAAGCAAAAACGACCAAAATACTAATTTTATAAAAGTTATCCAGCATTTTGACTGATCGTTACTTGAGACTGTCAACAAATTCCAGTTCAGTTCAGCTCTATAATTTTTTTTTGCTCGAGATTATTTATTTGTCCACTTCATCAGCTCTATTCCCCTGCCAATATATTCAACCACACTTGGCTTCCCATATTTATGAAATCAATTTTACAAGCCCTCTCTCTCTATCTTTATTATGCTTAACTCAGTTTTTTTTCCTTTCGCTAATTATGAACACTCCTCCAATCTATTGCCCATGTTCAATGAGCATCCCTAACTGGCTTCATCGTTGCAGGAATGCAATGAGACTTCAGGATCTCGACCAACCTAAGATCATTAAAGTCGAATTTATGCTAGAATTGAGAGTTATTCCATTGTTGTTCACCGGGGCATATACACCACCTCTTTTCCTGAAGTCAGTAATTAGCTCCTTGGTCCTGCTGACATTGAGAGCGAGGTCTGCCTAGGCCTGGTGGATCTCCCAATTGATGACCATTTTAACTGCCCTGCCCATTCCTATGGCAACCTTTCTGTTCTTGGCCTCCATCACTGCCAGAGTGAGGCCACACACAAACTGGATGAACAACACCTCATCTTCCGCTTGGGTAGCTAACAACCCATTGGTATGAACATTGAATTCTCCAATTTTAGGTAACTAACAAACAACAACCCTTTCCCCTTCCACCTATATCCCTTCCTCTGACTTCACAGGTCATGCCGCTTCTCTCCGTGTCGCACAACTTTGTGTCTTCTTCCCATCTCTGGCCTTTGTTTACCCATTTATCATTCAAAACATCCCTCACCTCTATCCACCTGTCACTTGCCAGGCTTTGTTCCACCCCCACCTTTCTTCCAGCTTTCTCCTCCCCGACTACAATCAGTCTGAAGGGTCCTGACCCACAACAACGCCTACCCATGTTTTCCAGAGTTGCTGCCTGACCTGCTGAATAACTCCAGCACTTTAGTGTCCTTTTTTTGAGGTAGAGGCTGTTGTTCTTACACCATATTACTATGCTCTCTGTCTCCATTCTCTAGTTCATCTCATCATTGTTCAATATCCGGCCCACTACATTGTGTCATCTGCAAATTTGTAAATTAAGTTGAAGTGGAATATGGCCACAGAGCTGTGAGTGCATTGGGAATATTGTAAGGGGACTTGCACGTACTTGCAAGACACCGCATTTGCCCATCGTCACTGATTATGGTTTATGGGTCAGGAGATCAAGGATCCAGTTGCAGAGGGAGAGCTGACTCTCAGGTCCAGACGTTTAAAGATGAGTTTGGTTGGGATTACAGTGTTGAAGGTGGAGGTATAGTCAATAAATAGACGTCTGGCACAGGTGTCCGTGTTATCCGCATGTTTCAGCGATGGGTGTAGAGCCAGACAGATGGCGTCTACCACACACCTATTGCGTCAGCAAGCAACTGCCATGGGTCAAGGCTGTCTGGGAGGCTGGAATTAATATGGGCCATGACCACCCTATCTTTAGACTTTAGAATAGAAATACAGCACGGAAATAAGCCCTTCGGCCCACTGAGTCTGCATTGATCAGTAATCACCCCGTACACTAACACTATCCTAAAAACTAAAGACAATTTGACAATTTTTCTACCTAAGCCAATTAACCTACAAACCTGTACGTCTTTGGAGTGTGGGAGGAAACCAGAGCACTCGAAACACTTCTTGATGATGGATGTCAGCACCACTGGACAGTACTCATGTAGGCACACTACCTTAGCAACAATAAACGCCCCTAATGTGGCTGCACTGTTACCATTGCTCCCTGAAGTGGAATTATTCTTTCCTACACCTACCTTTTCATCATGTGTTAAGTTTCCTGGTCAGGTTCAATGCAAACTTAAATGTAGCTTGCGGAGTAAATCACTCTTGGAATACTGCTTCAAAATTTAGTTACCCCCAAGCCCTGATTTTACCTTAACAGGACCTCATCTCTTTTCCTTTCTGTATTTTGTTCCAATATGAATTATGGCCTTTGGAGCCACTTTATAAACTTCCATCCCATCCCTGCAAAATGTCCTCTCATTTTCACTGGGCACAGGTTAGCATTGTACACTTTGGAAGAGTCATTAGGGTTGCTAAGGATGATGTCTACTGTGCTCTCTTCTTGATCGTCCCATTTTTTAAGTTATGAAACTGGATTGTGACCATGCTGCCCACAATCTCTCTACTTGCACTGAGGTAAAGAGTACATGATACCTGCTGGAGTGTATTAGCTCATGTAAGATTTCCTTCTCGAGTCTTCTTTGCCTTCAGTGTTCAACTCTCAAGTTATCAACATTATTGTCGCTGCAGACCCTTTGCTTTCACCTGGGGTTTAACTACTTTTAAGCTAAAACTATTCCAAAGTTGCTCTCCCCTCCGATGTTTCAGAGTATTCTTGAGTTTCACTCCCTATCAATGACTCCAAAGGCAGTAACATTTCTTGCATTTGAAGAAGGGTGCTGACCCGAAACATCACTTGTCCATTTTCTCCACAGATGTTGTCTGACCTGCTGATTTCCTCCACCACTTTGTGTTTTGCCCAAGATTCTAGCAACTGTTTAGAACTTCTAACTTATATTAGCCTGCAATGCTACCTCTAGTTTTTTTTAACATTTTGTACAACTACCAAAGCCTTTCGTTGACTTTTGTTGAGCACCTCTGTAATCTGTTGATTATAGCGATAACATTTTAGCCAAATAATATTTTCTCATCAAAATTTATTCAAGGAATATTCAAGGGAAACATAGAAACATAGAAATTAGGTGCAGGAGGAGGCCATTCGGCCCTTCGAGCCAGCACCGCCATTCATTGTGATCATGGCTGATCATCCACAATCAATAACCCGTGCCTGCCTTCTCCCCATATCCCTTAATTCCACTAGCCCCTAGAGCTCTATCTAACTCTCTCTTAAATCCATCCAGTAATTGGCCTCCACTGCCCTCTGTGGCAGAGAATTTCACAAATTCACAATTCTCTGGGCGAAAAAGGTCCTTCTCACCTCAGCTTTAAATGGCCTCCCCTTTATTCTAAGACTGTGGCCCCTGGTTCTGGACTCGCACAACATTGGGAACATTTTTCCTGCATCTAGCTTTTATAATTTTATATGTCTCTATAAGATCCCCTCTCATCCTTCTAAACTCCAGTGAATACAAGCCTAGTCTTTTCAATCTTTCCTCATATGACAGTCCCGCCATCCCAGGGATCAATCTTGTGAACCTACGCTGCACTGCCTCAATTACAAGGATGTCCTTCCTCAAATTAGGAGGCCAAAACTGTACACAATACTCCAGATGTGGTCTTACCAGGGCTCTATACAACTGCAGAAGAACCTCTTTACTCCTATACTGAAATCCTCTCGTTATGAAGGCCAACATGCCATTAGCTTTCTTCACTGCCTGCTGTACCTGCACGCCAACTTTCAGTGACTGCTGTACAAGGACACCTAGGTCTCGCTGCACTTCCCCCTTACCTAACCTGACACCATTGAGATAATAATCTGCCTCCTTGTTTTTGCCGCCAAGGTGGATAACCTCACATTTATCTATATTATACTACATCTGTCACGCATCTGCCCATTCACTCAACCTGTCCAGGTCACCCTGCAACCTCCTAACATCGTCTTCACAGTTTACACTGCCACCCAGCTTTGTGTCATCCGCAAACTTGCCAGTGTTACTTCTAATTCCTTCATCCAAATCATTAATATATATGGTAAATAGTTGCGGCCCCAACACCGAGCCTTGCGGCACTCCACTCGCCACTGCCTGCCATTCTGAAAAGGATCCGTTTACTCCTACTCTTGGATTCCTGTCTGCCAACCAATTCTCTATCTCCCGTGTGGAATCTTATCAAAGGCTTTCTGAAAGTCTATATACACTACATCCACTGGCTCCCCTTCATCCATTTTACTTGTAACATCCTCAAAAAATTCCAGAATATTAGTCAAGCATGATTTCCCTTTCTTAAATCCATGCTGACTTGGACTTATCCTTTTAATGCTATTCAAATGCACCGTTATTACTTCTTTAATAATTGACTCCAGCATCTTCCCCACCACCGATGTCAGGCTACCTGGTCTGTTATTCCCCGTTTTCTCTCTCGCTCCTTTCTTGAAAAGTGGGATAACATTAGCTATCCTCCAATCCACAGGAATTGATCCTGAATCTATTGAACATTGGAAAATGATCACCAATGCGTCCACTATTTCTAGAGCCACCTCCCTGATTACCCTGGGATGCAGACCATCAGGCCCTGGTGATTTATCAACCTTCAGTCCCATCAGTCTACCCAATACTATTTCTCGCCTAATACAAATTTCTTTCAGTTCCTCTACCCCCCTAGATCCTCTGTCCTCTACAACATCTGGGAGATTGCTTGTGTCTTCCTTAGTGAAGACAGATCCGAAGCTCCTGTTCAACTCTTCTGCCATTACCTTGTTACCCATAATAATTTCACCCGTGTCTGCCTTCAAGGGACCCACATTTGACTTTGCTACTCTATTTCTCTTAACATATCTAAAGAAGCTTTTACTGTCCTTCTTTATATTCTTGGCCAGCTTCCCCTCGTACTTCATCTTTTCAGCCCTTATTGCCCGTTTTGTTACCTTCTGCTGTCCTATGAAAGTTTCCCAATCCTCTGGCTTCCCGCTACTCTTTGCTGTGTTATACATCTTTTCTTTTAGTTTTATTCCATCTCTAACTTCCCTTGTCAGCCATGGTTGCCTCCTACTCCCCTTAGAATCTTTCTTCCTGTTTGGAATGAAATAATCCTGCATCTTCCGGATTATGCCCTGAAATTCCTGCCATTGCTGTTCCACCGTCATCCCTGCTAGGATCCCTTTCCGGTCAACCTTGGCCAGTTCCTCTCTCCTGCCTTCATAGTCCCCTTTGTTCAACTGCACTGACACTTCCGATTTATCCTTCCCCCTCTCAAATTGCAGATTAAAACTAATCATATTATGATCACTACCTCCAAGCGGTTCCTTTACCTCGAGTTCTCTTATCAAATCTGGTTTATTGGACAACACTAAATCCAGAATTGCCTTTTCTCGGGTAGGTTCCATTACAAGCTGCTCTATGAATCCATCTCGGAGGTACTCTACAAACTCTCTTTCTTGGGGTCCAGAACCAACCTGATTTTCCCGGTCTATCTGCATATCGAAATCCCCCATCACCACAGTGGCATTACCTATGCTACATGCCAGTTTTAACTCCTGCTGCAACTTACACTCTACATCCGGGCTACTATTTGGGGTTCTGTAGATATCTCCAATTAGTGTCTTCTTACCTTTACAATTTCTCAAATCTATCCACAGTGACTCTACCTCGTCAGTTCCTATGTCACCCCACGCAAGGGACTGAATTTCGTCCCTCACCAACAGAGCTACCCCACCGCCTCTGCCCACCTGCCTGTGCTTTCTATAGGATGTATAACCCTGAATATTAAGTTCCCATGCCCAATCCTCATGCAGCCACATCTCTGTAATCCCCACAGCTCCTCAGCCACACATTCAGATCCTGTATCTCCCTGTTCCTGCTCTCACCAGCACAAGGAACTGGAAGCAAACCGGAGGTAACCACCCTGGAGGTCCTGCTTTTCAGCATTTTTCCGAGCTCTCTAAAGTCACGTTGCAGAATATCCATCCCCTTCTTTCCGACGTCGTTTGTGTCGACATGCACTACCACTTCCGGCTGTTCACCTTCGCCCTTGAGGATTTTCTGCACTCTGTCCGTGACATCCTTGATCCTGGCACCAGGGAGGCAGCACACCATCCTCGAATCCCGCCTGTTGCTGCAGAAACCCCTGTCCGTACCTCTCACAATGGAGTCTCCATTGGTTAATTGGCTTTGGTAAATTTGTAAGTGTGTTGGAAAGTGCTAGTGTACAGCGTGATCACGTGGTCTCAGTGGAGCAAAGGGTTTGCCCCACTGTACCCCGGAGGTCTAATTATCTTTAAACTAACATATATAGGTGATTTTTATTTTTCAGTAATTTTTCAAGAAGATAATGTAGCGACCATAGAGAATGGTCCAGGTCGTCGAACCCTCGGATTGGCCAGCGAGGTCACGTGTGAACGCGACCATGGGGATTGGTCCAGGGAGCGACATCGCTGATTGGCCAGCGTGGTCATGTGCGCTTTTGGCGCCCGAAATGTTCAGTTCGGCGAAGTCTTCGAAGAAGACAGTAAGTTTTTGATGGTTGTCCTTTACCTTGTTGTTTAACTCTGTATTCGAATATTGCGGCTGCAATAAACTTCTTCTACAACCAACAAGTTTTCGGACTCGCCATATTGGTGACCCCGACGTGATCTGGACGATCACCGACTATGCAGGAACACGACGCCTCGTTGTTGATGGCCGCGCCGGGCACACCGGAGTTAAGCGCGGTAAGCGTTCACCTTCCGTTGTTTTGGACGCATGCACCGCAATCTTGGTTTATCCACACCGAAGCTCAATTTCATATAAAGAAGATAACGGACGACTCCACGATGTATTACTACCTCGTCAGCGCTCTATCGTCGGAGACGACCACGCGCGTGATGCGGTTCATCGTTAATCCACCTGCGGAAAGCAAGTACGAGTTCGGGTTTAATAAGCATGATTGCGCTGCAAGACTTCTGCACCTACCGGATCTTGGAGACCGACGGCCTTCCGTTCTCATGTCCGAAATGATGATGCTAGCCGGTGAGCATACGGATTGCCCTATGTTCGAACAGGCATTCCGAGAGAAGCTTCCTGAGGATGTCCGACTGCTGCTCACGGATTGTTCTTTTAAGGACCCCGAAGCATATGCAGCGAAAGCGGACGCGCTCATAGTGGCTAAAAACAAGGCAAGCGGTTCGATCAACAAGGTCTCGACATCAGTGACCACGCCACAGCGACATCAAGATGGCGCCGCGTCTCCCGCCAATTCTCCGAAAGCCCGCCAAAAAGATCCGCACAAGCGCGGCTGGTGCTATTATCACCTACGATGGGGTAGCGAATCCCGCAACTGCCGCTCGCCTTGTACCTTCGCGGGAAATGCCTCGGCCGATCGTACATAGGGGCAGTTACGATTGGCCAGAACCGACGCCTCTACGTCCATGATCGATTCACGGACACAGAATTTTTGGTGGACACGGGAGCCATCGTAAGTATAGTGCCGCCGACCGACCTCGAAACCAGATCGGGTAAGACAGGTCCCACCCTCATCGCGGTTAATGGCAGCCCCATTCGCACTTTCGGTATACGGAAGATGTCCCTTGTGTTAGGCCTCTGCACGTACGAATGGCCATTCATCATAGCCGACGTCAGACAAGCGATCCTGGGCGCAGATTTTCTCTGGGCTTTTTCACTGGTCCCTGATGTCCGCGGTAACGACCTCCGACTCTCCGCCGGAGATGAGCCCGTCGCTCCGACAATCGCCTCCCCGCCCAGCCCTACTGTCCAGGCCGTCGTCGCGGCCCCTGACTCGTATGCTGAGATCCTGGCGGAGTTTCCAGAGCTGCTCATTCAACGTTTTGACACGTCTTCGGCCAAGCACGGCGTGGTCCATCACATCCGCACCGAAGGCCCTCCCGTTTTCGCTCGGGCCAGGAGACTACCGCCAGACAAACTGGTGGTGGCACGGGCGGAGTTCAGGAAGATGGAGGAAATGGGAATTGTCCGTCAGTCTGACAGCCCGTGGGCCTCGCCGTTACATATGGTCTCCAAGGCATCTGGGGGGTGGAGACCATGTGGCGATTATCGGCGTCTCAATGCTGTCACCACGGCTGATCGCTACCCCATACCGCACCTACAGGACTTTTCGTCTGGGCTGGAAGGAGCAGTGGTGTTCTCCAAAATCGATTTGGTGCGAGGATACCACCAGATTCCGGTGCGACCGGAGGACATACAGAAAACTGCAACGATTACTCCGTTCGGGTTGTTTGAATGGTTGCATATGCCTTTCGGTTTAAAGAACGCGGCACAGGCTTTCCAACGACTGATGGACCGTGTGGGCCGGGGTTTACCCTTTTTGTTTATTTATTTAGACGACATCCTGGTCGCCAGCCCCTCAGTGCAGGAACACCAGGTCCACTTGCGGACCGTGTTCCAGCGGCTCCAAGACCACGGGCTCATTATCCAACCCTCCAAGTGTCAATTCGGCCTCCCTGCTCTTGATTTTCTAGGGCACAGAATTACCCCTGCCGGCGCCTCCCCTTTGCCCGAGAAGGTGGAGGCTATCCGGGCATTTCCCAGGCCCACCACAGTAAAAGGGCTACAGGAGTTCGTAGGCATGGTTAATTTCTACCATCGGTTCGTTCCGGCAGCTGCGCGAGTCATGCGCCCGCTTTTCCAATGCCTTGCAGGAAAACCGGTAGAGTTGATATGGTCCCCGGCCGCAGAGTCGGCTTTTACAGCAGCTAAGGCAGCCTTGGCAGACGCCACCATGTTGGTCCACCCGAGCCCCTCCGCCCCCACGGCCCTGACGGTTGACGCCTCTGACGTGGCGGTGGGCGGGGTTCTGGAGCAGCAGGTCGGTGGCCGTTGGCAGCCTTTAGCGTTTTTCAGCCGGCAACTAAATTCGGCTGAGCTGAAGTATAGCGCATTTGACCGAGAGCTTCTGGCTCTCTATTTAGCTGTTCGTCATTTCAGGTACTTCCTTGAGGGCCGCCCATTTGTGGCCTTTACGGACCACAAACCATTAACATTTGCGTTTTTTAAATTGTCTGACCCATGGTCGGCCCGCCAGCAGCGGCACCTGACTGCTATCTCCGAATTCACCACCGATGTCCGTCATGTCGCGGGTAAGCTTAATGCCGTTGCTGACGCCCTGTCTAGACCTGCTTTTCCCCTATTTCGGCGGTGGACTGCGAAGTGGATCCCCAGGAGCTTGCGGAGGCACAGCTTCTAGCGGATACCGCTTCGGCATACCAGTCCACCCCTTCGGGATTGAAGTTGGCCCAGGTAGCTTGTGGGTCGGAAGGCACAAAAGTCTGGTGCGATGTTTCTCTTCCCCGTCCCAGGCCGGTAGTACCGCCCTCCCTTCAGCGCCGGGTTTTCGATGCCATTCATGGGCTGGCGCACCCGTCCATCCGCTCCACCTCTGCTTTGGTAGCAGCTCGGTTTGTCTGGCATGGCCTACGGAAACAGGTAGCGGGTTGGGCGCGTTCCTGCGTTCCCTGTCAGACAGGATTTCGAGGTCCCAGCAGTTCGTTTTTTCCACATCCACGTGGATTTGGTCGGGCCTTTGCCTTCCTCCCGGGGCTACACCCACCTCCTCACGGTGGTGGATCGGTTCACCCGGTGGTCAGAGGCTTTCCCATTGTCTGATATTTCGTCAGCGTCTTGTGCTAGGACTTTGGCCCTTCATTGGGTAGCTCGTTTCGGGGTCCCGGCAGTTATTACCACTGACAGAGGGCCACAGTTCACTTCGTCCCTCTAGGCCGCGCTCGCAGAACTGTACGGTTCCAAGTTACAACCCACTACTGCATATCACCCCCAGGCAAATGGACTCGTAGAAAGGTTCCACCGTCAACTTAAGGCGTCCCTCAGTGCAAGGCTTGAAGGCCCGGACTGGGTAGACCAGCTCCCTTGGGTTCTTTTGGGCATCCGGACTGCTCCTAAGCTAGATCTCGGTGCGTCGTCCGCGGAGCTAGTATATGGCTCGACACTTCGAGTACCCGGAGATTTGTTTCCGGACCCTTCAGACCAGCTGCCTACAGTCCCATCAGTGTTAGCATCTCTCCGGGAACGGGTGGGCTCCCTGGCTCCAGTTCCGACTTCACGTCATGGGTGTCCCATGGTACATGAACCGCCTTCCCTGAAGGACTGTGAGTTTGTTTTTCTGCGAAAAGATTCCCATCGCGCCCCGTTGCAGAGGGTCTATCAAGAGCCGTTCCGGGTTTTGCGTAAGGGAACGGCTACCTTCACCTTAGACATGTGCGGCAAGAGTGAGCTCGTCTCGGTGTCCCGGCTCAAACCTGCACATTTGGATCCGGATCAACCAGTCCTGGTCGGTCAAACCCCTAGGAGAGGCCGACCTCCGTTAGTTCCGCTCAGTCCAGGACCCCCCGTTCCGGCAGTTCCTCCAGGACCCCCCGTTCCGGCAGTTCCTCCAGGACCTCCCGTTCCGGCAGTTCCGCCAAGTCCGGAAACCCCGGCTCCGGTGGTTCAGGCTGTCCCTCTCCGTACTCGTTATGGTCGCGAAATCCGGCTCCCTGCTAGGTTCCGCACCTCGGGTTCTGGGGGGGGGTCATGTAGCGACCATAGAGAATGGTCCAGGTCGTCGAACCCTCGGATTGGCCAGCGAGGTCACGTGTGAACGCGACCATGGGGATTGGTCCAGGGAGCGACATCGCTGATTGGCCAGCGCGGTCATGTGCGCTTTTGGCGCCCGAAATGTTCAGTTCGGCGAAGTCTTCGAAGAAGACAGTAAGTTTTTGATGGTTGTCCTTTACCTTGTTGTTTAACTCTGTATTCGAATATTGCGGCTGCAATAAACTTCTTCTACAACCAACAAGTTTTCGGACTCGCCATAATAAGCTTTATACTAAAACTCTTGTTTGTTTGTTTGTTTGTTTGTTCCTGAACTACAGCCAAACCGATACATGACAGCGTGACAATTTTAGGCCCACCTTACTCACCGTCATCTCTTTGGTGCTAATGGAAGAAGTTTAATTGAAATCGGGGTTATATTTTTAAAGTTATTCACATTTTAAAGTTTAAATCTATCTCCCAGGGAGGGAGGGGGGAGTGAGGGAGTGGAGGGAGGGGGGAGGGAGAAGGAGGGAGGATTGGGGGGTTGAGGGGGATGGAGTGGGGGGAGGGGAGGGGAAGAGGGGAGGGGAAGAGGGGAGGGGAAGAGGGGAGGGGAAGAGGGGAGGGGAAGAGGGGAGGGGAAGAGGGGAGGGGAAGAGGGGAGGGGAAGAGGGGAGGGGAAGAGGGGAAGGGAGGAAGGAGGGGCAGAGGGGGGGGGAGGGAGTGGGGAAGGGAGGGGGGAGGAGAGGGTGCTGCACCAATGCAGGAGAGATTTGCACCCAACAGGTCCACTTGGTCTAGTCATCAATTAAAAACAGGGGTACATTAAGGGGCAATTTAACTTGACTTCTGCGAAAACTCTTAAGTAGTGACATTGTCAAAGCATTGCAGTTCTCCGAGTGGGCATTTTGCTGCTCATGTATGGATCTTCTACAACTTCACTTATGGTAGTTTAAATATTGAGTTGAAAGTAAGAAAATGGAGGAGTTTTTAACTGAAAATTTATTTCCATATCAGTGAATATTTTTTTTTAACCACTGCAGTCCACAAGTCATTACAGAAGTTTGAAATTACTTAAAAATGAAAATAAAGAAACAGGAGATTAAAATTTGGTATTTAAAAACTGAAGTAATCCTTCCGTGCAACAGTGCCAGTAGCTTTATCTATGGCTTGAGGATAAAAAGATTGTCAATAGTATTTACAGATGTTCCTATTTAAATTCATCAGCTTACACACCATAATAGCACCCAGCCAAATAACAGAGTGCAGGCAGGTCAAGTCTACTGTGGATACAGACAACTAAATACATATTTTGCAGAACAGGACCCAGCATAGTCTGTTGCAAGTTGCAAGCCAGTTAACCGTACTGAATACATATTTCCCTGAGAGCACAAACGCGCTTCTATGAGTTACGAAAAGATAATTTGATGCATCTGAAGCATCATATCTTTGATATTTCAATGCAGAAATCAGAACTATGTTTTGGGCAGCACATTAGTTAATGAGGCATTTCTCAGTAAGTAAGGGGGTGCAACTAACACATAGTTCGAATTTACACACTTTTTAAAAGTTTGTGTTCAGACATTCAGATTTTGCAGAAATACAAATCGTATAATCAAAATGCAAAGTCAGCAAAATTACAGATGGGGGGGAAAAAGAGATGGGCTCCTGTCAGCTGCTACAAATGATCCAGGAAGTGGCAGAAGCACAGATTACAAAGCATGCAATACTTCCAACTGGCAAACTGCACAAAGAACAACACTGGGTGCATAATCCCCTATAATCACACATACCCTCGTTTCTCAGTGGGCCGTAGAAAATCTGATGCAGAGATCAACGGGTTTCTGATCGAACATTTTGATGTCTAAGAAACAGCAGGGAAATTACTTTAAAAAAACAATGTAATGGCCTGCACAGCCTTCTATGGCAATGAATTCCACAAATTTACCTCCTTCTGGCTAAAGAAATTCCTCTTCAACATTCTGCTTGAGAATTGATGTAGCAAGAGAGGTGCAGAAATCAGCATCATTGGGCTAATAAAAGATTCAATTGATGGAGAAATCTACTGCAGGGAAACATCCATTCTATGCCTTTAATGGCAATCTTTAAATAATGATTCGTTTTTTTCATTCTTCCTGCTTTAAAAAAAATTTGACAAGCCTTGCATTAAATCCATAATTAATTATACTTCATTCGGCCGACTTATTTTCTTGGTACATTTTTTAGCTTTAGGAAGAAACATGATCCTTAGATTTCTACTTCATTTAACCATTCCTCATCCCAAAATGGCAACAGTGACATACTGATATTAAAAAAATGATGATCACTGTGTGATGGCATGACCAAGGAATATTAATTGTCTATCTTACAGTCGATCCTCAATCCAATCCTGAGGTGACACCTTTCCAATTCTTGCACAACGGTGCTGATTTTGGCACCTCTCTCATTACATCAATTCTCAATTAGTTTAGTTTAGATACAGCACGGAAACATGCCCTTTGGCCCACCGAGTCCGCACCAAACGGCGATTCTCGCACATTAACACTATCCGACACACACTAGGAACAATTTACACATACACCAAGTCAATTCACCTACAAACCTGGGCGTCTTTGGAGTGTGGGGGGGGAAACCGAAGATCTCGGAGACAACCCACACGGTCATGGGGAGAACGTACAAACTCCGTACAGACAGCACCCGTAGTCATGGTCGAACCTGGGTCTCCGGTGCTGCAAGCACTCTAAGGCAGCAACTCTGCTGCTGTGCTGCCAATTTGAATAGAGATAAGGAGGAGTTTCTTTTGCTTGGGAACGAGACCAGAATTACAATGGACTATAGCATGCACATAATCTAAACCTCCATTAAAATGAACTTGCAGTCAAATATTTTTTTCCTCCCTCCACCATCCCAATCAAAACATTCATCTTTCTCACAAAACCTTTGGCTGCTGGAATCCTTTCTTTAAATATTATTCAGATGGTGACACAACAATAATCAGAGGATAGGCGACAAAACATCCTCCACAATAATTCTTAACAATGGTCCCTTACTAGGATGTCTTCTCAGCCCCTTACCGTTATCCCTGTACAATCATGATGTGCGGCCAAATTCTGCTCTAACTACATTTACAGGTTTGCAGCCGAATATGAAACAATGACAAGACAGAGTCTAGAAAGGAGATGGAAAACTTCATGAAAGGTGTCAAGACAACCTCTCCTTCAAGATCAGCAAAATTAAGGAGAGGTTAGTGACTTTAGAGAGCTAGTCAGCATCAATGGTGCCAAATTGGAGGTGGTCCAGAGCTTCAGGTTCCTCAGCGTAAATATTATGATCAGTCTGTATTGGGCCAACCACATCGAAGCTACAGCAAGAAAGCACACCCATGCCTCTTCTTCCTCAGAAAACTAAGGAAGTTCAGCATGTCTCCAATGACTCTTACCAACTTCTACAGATGCATCATAAAAAGCATCCAAACAGGATGCATCACAACTCGTTTGTCAACAAAAAGTCTGCACGAAATTGCATCGAGTTGTCGATGCAGCCCAGTCCATCACACAAACCATGATCCACCGCCCCACCCCCATCCCCCCCAACTGCCCCACTCCACCCACTTAATCAATACTTCACGCTGCTTCGGAGAAAGCAGCCAACATGATCAAGGACCATTCACACGCAGGTCATTCCCTCTTCTTCCCTCTCTCCTTGGACAGAGATATATTAAAATAGAACATTACAGCACAGGAACAGGCCCTTCGATCCACAATTTATTTTCCGAACATAATGCCGACCAACTCTTATATATCTGCACATAATCCATATCCCTCCATTCCCTGCATATCTGCATGCCTATCCAAAAGTCTCTATAGTATCTGCCTCCGCCACCACCCCAGCAGTGCATTCCCGGCAGTCACCGCATCTATGTTAAAAACAAATTTGCCCCGCACAGCTCCTTTAAACTTTTCCTCTCTCACCTTAAACCTATGCCCTCGAGGATTTGATATATCCACCCTGGTAAAAAGACTCTGACTGTCTACCCTTTCTGTGCATCTCATAATTGTATATACTTCTATCATGTCTCCCCTCGAACGGCAATGTTCCAGAGAAAACAAGGCGGGTTTGTCCAACATTGTCCAAGGCGGGTTAGCTCCCCCTGTAGCTAATAACCCTTAATCCAGGCATCACTCTGGTAATCCTTCCCTGCACCATTTCCAAAGCCTTCCCATCCTTCCTGTAATGGGGCTACCAGAACTGCGTGCAATACACCAAATGTGGCCAAACCAAAGTCCAATAAAGTTGAATTATAACTCCTGACACTTATACTCAATGCCCTGACCAATGAAGGCAAGGATACCATATGCCTTCTCTGTCACTCTATCGCACATTAACACTAGCCGACACACACTAGGGACAATTTACACACACCAAGCAAATTAACCCACACGGTCACGGGGAGAAAGTACAAACTCCATAGAGACAGCAGCGGTAATCGGGATCAAACCCGGGTTTCCGGCATTGCAAGCGCTGTAAGGCAGCAACTCTACCGCTGCACCACCATGGCCACCCAGTTACCAATTTCAAGGAGTCATGAACTTGGAACCCAAGATCCCTCTGTATATCAGTGCGATTTATTGTATATTTACCCTTAAGGTTGAACGCACATACAACTAGTTTCAGGAATAGCTTCTTATCTGTTCTTATTAGACTACCAAACAGTCCTCTCTTAAACTAAGGGTGTAGTCCTGATCTCCCAACCCACCTCATTGTGGCACGTACTTTTTTTAATATGCTCTCTCTCTGCACTCTGGTATTTTTTTGTTTTTTTCTTCACAATACTTGCATAGGGCTTGACTGTACACTCATATCTGGTATGCCTTCAAACCAGAGTTTTTTTTACTGCATCTCGGTTCATGTGGCAATAATAAACAAGTACCAATAATCACTGTTATTTCAAATTAATTGCAAATCTCAACGGTTTACGATGATGCAAGGTACTAAGGGATAAGGCTGTGGTGTCGGCACATCAATCACCCATGATCTCATGGAGTAGCAAAATAAGATGGCTAAAAAGCCTGCTCCTGTTTCTATTTTATACAATTAGTATGACATTTTTTGTTTACAGAGTTCACTAGAGCCTCATCAGACAAAATTTGGGTCAGGGTTCTGTGATAGAGGTGGCCGCAAGCTTGGCTGGAGAGGTAGGATTTAGGAAGTGATTTTTAAGAGCAGAAGGGACTGAGAAGGTTGCTTCAGATATGGTATTTCAGAACTTAGAACATAGGACCATCAAACTCTCTTTAATCACACTTTGCTGGACTTTATCTTGCATTAAACATTATTCATGATATTCCCTTAATTATGTATCTGTACACTGTGGATTACACAATTGTATTAGAAACATAGAAAAAATGTGCAGGAGTAGGCCATTCAGCCCTTTTTGTCTTAAATTCCCAAGCTTACAGGTCCATAAATGGAGGCTGGAAGAAATCTTAGCATTCAAAGGTTCTATTATGCTCCAGTGGAATTTATTTTGTAATGAGGGGGGGAAGAGGGAATAAAAGGCGATAGAGGAATTTGAAACCAAGAAGAATTTTTAAACTGAGGCATTTTGAGAATTTTAACAATGATATTTGGGAGGCCCAGTGCCAAGTCTAGTTCTTATTCCGATACACTTTCCAATATGATTAACTAAACAATGCAATTGAGTTGGGGTTTTTTTCCTCCCGATAAAGTCTGGGTACATAATATCTAATCCTTGGTGCTTTACTGCTGCCTCAGCTGACAACTGCTAACAGTAAAACCTAAAGGTGTAATTAGGCCTCCCAAGCTTTTTCAGGGTTTATTGCCCTCATTTTGTCATGGGACAAACCATAAATTAAAATTTAAAAGTTATTTTCTGGCATAAAACATGACTAATGCATTATTTTCATATTTCATGAAATCTCATATTTTCTGATGACATTCATCCTGCCACTGCTACCACAAACCTGTCTTGTAACATATAATCGTTCTAAATGTGACTGTTTCCACAGGAAATAGGAATATGCGGAGAAGCATTCAAATACATTGTAAACTAGTACGACTGCTGATTATATTGTACAATGTTAAGGGCTCTGACATTTGTTGATAGTCTGACACTCATCCGCAAAATTAAAGCTAAATATTACAGTATTTAGGAAAAAGAGGGACAAATTTGGAACAAGCTGTCATTTTTTTCTCCAAAACTGGAACAATCCATTTAAGTTGCAGTTGAATTTAAATCAAATAAATTTCATTAAACTTATTTTAGTGTGCCACAATAGTTAGTGAAAGGGTATTTTAAGTTCAGTTTGAAGCCAAAATGGACTCAGAAAAAAGGCGGGCTTGTTAACTTCACGACCTGCAGACTGAAACTGCTTTTCTCTCCACATTTTCCTTATATTTCCACATTCCATGCACATATTATTTCAAGAAAACTTTGACTTGAATTCAACAACACATTTATTTCTTGAAAAGAAGGTTTTTGAAAAAACTCAGAAAAATGTTTCAACATTCAGGTCTGATAAACGAATGGACTTATTTTCTTTCTGTTCATTTATTTCTGTCACTGTGACGCTACCAGGAACAATGATTAAAGATAAAGTGATACCGATAAGTTTTTAAACCGTTTGAACTCTGCAGTCCCGGTTCTGGTGCACACCTTTTACTGCATTAGTAAAGCAAGTGCTTTTCAATTATCTCTTCCACACTTCAATATATTTAAATGCAAGGGCAAACGATCCTGCAACTTTGCCAAATTAGACTCCAGTAATCTAAAATATTCGGACCATATTGCAGCCAAACTGGTTAGCTCATCTGATTTTTTTTAAAAAGGGTAACGGTCCTGCCACATGGTAAAACCTTCACAACTCACACTACCTTTTTCATAGAACTTTTCTTTCCTCGTACTTGGTTCTGATGATCCACTGGCACATGGCAAATCTCATCCTCAAGACAAGCCAAGCTCACTGTGCAGCCCATGAGGATGGCCAAGTTGCTCGTTACTTACAGTCAGCTCCTCTCGGCACTTTCCTGCAAAACGGTTCAGGTCAATCTGCAATACTTGTGGACAAGTTCAGTCTTCCGGCACCTGGCTACACTTGACCTCTTCTCAGGAACTCGAACAAGTGACAGCAAAGAGATCTGTTACGATTAATGCAACCGCTACCTCCAATCAACATGAACTGACCAAATGGTCCCTCACTCAGAGTGGTAAAAGAAAGGATTAGATCGCAAGCCTTTTCTCCACAAAGGAAACGAAGCCTTCCTACACTGGTGGGAGGGTTTCTGGATCGGAGTGCTATAGCTATAAAACGTTTTTTTAAAAGTTGGAAGCTTCTCAAAGTATTTCATCCAATCAGCCAAGAAATATTCAACTCTTCGCAAATGACTGTTACAAAAAAAAACGACAACATACGGGGTAGTAATTATTTCAGAAACAAATACACTACTTGGAACAACCATAAATCAACAATTAAACTGAGCAAACAAACAGACCAAAATAACTCCATATGAGATCAAAATGATGTTGTTTTACCAAGGACACGTCCACCAGTGTGGTGCATCCGCCCAATGCACACTACCCACATAAATATTCCTCAACTTCCATGATTAGTTCATGTCACCTGCAACTGCTTATTTCATATTTATTCCTGTTATTCGCAAGATTTTCGGCATTTAAGTGTTTATCCTCGTAAGCCAAAACGGCATTATTTCTGGAATTTGCAAAGATGCCTTTAGGGGGTCTTTTTAATGAAATCCAGACCAGCTCTGGCTGGAGCTAAGAACAGCTCAAATATCAGGAAATGAAGCCCATCTGCTCCATGTAGGTTCAAATGACGCTATTAAAATGAGATTTCGTAGAAGTAAATCAATAAGCAAATCTTTGTTGGTCGCTAATTATGTTTGCATATCACCAGCTCCCAGCAAATTTTAAGATAAGAAGTGCAGACAAGGAGGATGAAGCACAAAGAAAATTTATTTAGGTTCCAAAAACATTCATTACTGAATTTCCAGTTAATTTGAAATAAACCAGTAGAGAAAAACGAATATTTCCCTCACACAAAACAAACCAAACCAAATATTCAACTAATTTAGTTTAGTGCCAGCGACCAGCGATCCCTGTACACCAGCTGGGTTGTTTTTAAATGTGCTATTATGGCGAGTCCGAAACTTGCTAGTTGTAGACGAAGTTTATTGCAGCCGCAATACCCGAATACAGAATCAAAACAACAAGTTACAGGACAACCAATATAAACTTACTGTCTTCCTTGAAGACTTCGCCGAACTGACTAAATCGGGCGCCAAACGCGCACCTGACATCGCTGGCCAATCAGCGATGTCGTTTGCTGGACCAATCCTCATGGTCGCGTTCCCACGTGACCTCGCTGGCCAATCCGAGGGTTCGACGACCTGGACCATTCTCTATGGTCGCTACATGACCCCCCCCAGAACCCGAGGTGCGGAACCTAGCAGGGAGCCGGATTTCGCGACCATAACGAGTACGGAGAGGGACAGCCTGAACCACAGGAGCCGGAGGTTCCGGACTTGGTGGAACAGCCGGAACGGGAGGTTCTGGAGGAACTACCGGAACGGGGGGTCCTGGAGGAACTGCCGAAACGGGGGGTCCTAGGGGAACTGCCGAAACTGGAGGTCCCGGAGGAACTGCCGGAATGGGGGTTTGTGGACTGGGCGGAACTAACGGAGGTCGGCCTCTTCTAGGGGTTTGACCGACCAGGACTGGTTGATCTGGGTCCAAATGGGCAGGTTTGAGCCGGGACACCGAGACGAGTTCACTCTTGCCGCCCATGTCTAAGGTGAAAGTAGCCGTTCCCTTACGTAAAACCCGAAACGGCCCTTGATAGACCCTCTGCAACGGGGCGCGATGGGCATCTTTACGCAAAAAAACAAACTCACAGTCCTTCAGGGAAGACGGTTCATGTACCATGGGACACCCATGACGTGAAGTCGGCACTGGAGCCAGGGAGCCCACCCGTTCCCGGAGAGCAGCCAACGCTGATGGGACTGTAGGGAGCAGGGCTGAAGTGTCCGGAAACAGATCTCCAGGTACTCGAAGGGTCGAGCCATATACCAGCTCTGCGGACGATGCACCGAGATCTGGCTTAGGAGCCGTCCGGATGCCCAACAGAACCCAAGGGAGTTGGTCTACCCAGTCTGGGCCTTCAAGCCTTGCACAGAGGGACGCCTTAAGTTGGCGGTGGAACCTTTCTACGAGTCCATTTGCCTGGGGGTGATATGCAGTTGTGGGTTGTAATTTGGACCCGTACAGTTCCGCCAGCGCGGCCCAGAGGGACGAAGTGAACTGTGGTCCTCTGTCAGTTGTAATAACTGCCGGGACCCCGAAACGAGCTACCCAGTGAAGGGCCAAAGTCCTAGCACAAGATGCTGACGAGATATCACACAATGGGAAAGCCTCTGGCCACCGGGTGAACCGATCCACCACCGTGAGGAGGTGGGTGTAGCCCCGGGAGGAAGGCAAAGGCCCGACCAAATCCACGTGGATGTGGAAAAAACGAAAAGCCGGGACTTCGAAATCCTGTACGGGGGGCTGGACGTGGCGCTGGACCTTAGCGGTCTGACAGGGCACGCAGGAACGTGCCCATCCCGCTACCTGTTTCCGCAGGCCATGCCAGACAAACCTCGCTGCCACCAAGGCAGAGGTGGAGCGGATGGACGGGTGTGCCAGCCCATGAATGGCATCGAAAACCCGGCGCTGAAGGGAGGGCGGTACTACCGGCCTGGGGCGAGGAAGAGAAACATCGCACCAGACTTTCGTGCCCTCCGACCCACAAGCTACCTGGGCCAACTTCAATCCCGAAGTGGTGGACTGGTACGTCGAAACGGTATCCGCCAGGAGCTGTGCCTCCGCGAGCTCCTGGGGATCCACCTCGCAGTCCACCGCCGAAATAGGGGGAAAAGCAGGTCTAGACAGGGCGTCAGCAACGGCATTCAGCTTACCCGCGACATGACGGACATCTGTGGTAAATTCTGAGATAGCAGTCAGGTGCCGCTGCTGGCGGGCCGACCATGGGTCAGACAATTTCAAAAAAGCAAATGTTAATGGCTTGTGGTCCGTAAATGCCACAAATGGGCGGCCCTCGAGGAAATACCTGAAATGACGGACAGCTAAATGGAGAGCTAGAAGCTCTCGGTCAAATGCGCTATATTTCAGCTCGGCCGAATTTAGTTGCCGGCTGAAAAACGCTAAAGGCTGCCAACGGCCACCAACCTGCTGCTCCAGAACCCCGCCCACCGCCACGTCAGAGGCGTCAACCGTCAGGGCCGTGGGGGCGGAGGGGCTCGGATGGACCAGCATGGTGGCGTCTGCCAAGGCTGCCTTAGCTGCCGTAAAAGCCGACTCTGCGGTCGGGGACCACAACAACTCTACCGGATTACCTGCAAGGCATTGGAAAAGTGGGCGCAGGACTCGCGCCGCTGCCGGAACGAATCTATGGTAGAAATTAACCATGCCTACGAACTCCTGCAGCCCTTTTACTGTGGTAGGCCTGGGGAAAGCCCGGATAGCCTCCACCTTCTCTGGCAAAGGGACAGCGCCGGCAGGGGTAATTCTGTGTCCTAGAAAATCGAGAGCAGGCAGGCCGAATTGACACTTGGAGGGTTGAATAATGAGCCCGTGGTCTTGGAGCCGCTGGAACACAGTCCACAAATGGGCCTGGTGTTCTTGCACTGAGGGGCTGGCTATCAGGATGTCGTCTAAATAAATAAACACAAAGGGTAAACCCCTGCCCACGCGGTCCATCAGTCGCTGGAAAGCCTGTGCCGCGTTCTTTAAACCGAAAGGCATACGCAACCATTCAAACAACCCGAACGGAGTAATAGTTGCAGTTTTTTGTATGTCCTCCGGTCGCACCGGAATCTGATGGTATCCTCGCACCAAATCGATTTTGGAAAACACCACCGCTCCTTCCAGTCCAGATGAAAAGTCCTGTAGGTGCGGTATGGGGTAGCGATCAGCTGTGGTGACAGCATTGAGACGCCGATAATCGCCACATGGCCTCCACCCCCCAGATGCCTTGGAGCCCATGTGTAACGGCGAGGCCCACGGGCTGTCAGACTGACGAACAATTCCCATTTCCTCCATCTTCCTGAACTCCGCCCGTGCCACCACCAGTTTGTCTGGCGGTAGTCTCCTGGCCCGAGCGAAAACGGGAGGGCCTTCAGTGCGGATGTGATGGACCACACCGTGCTTAGCTGAAGGTGCGTCAAAACGTTGGACGAGCAGCTCTGGGAACTCTGCCAGAATCGCAGCATACGAGTCGGGGGCCGCGACGACGGCCTGGACAGTAGGGCTGGGCGAGGAGGCGATTGCCGGAGCGACGTGCTCGTCTTCAGTAGCGGGTCGGAGGTCGTTACCGCGGACATCAGGAACCAGTGAAAAAGCCCAGAGAAAATCTGCGCCCAGGATCGCTTGTTTGACGTCGGCTATGATGAATGGCCATTCGTACGTGCGGAGGCCTAAAGCAAGGGACATCTTCCGTGTGCCGAAAGTGCGAATTGGGCTGCCGTTAACCGCGATGAGGGTGGGACCTGTCTTACCCGATCTGGTTTCGAGGTCGGTCGGCGGCACTATGCTGACGATGGCTCCGGTGTCTACCAAAAATTCTGTGTCCGTGAATCGATCATGGACATAGAGGCGCCGGTTCTGGCCAATCGTAACTGCCCCTATGTACGATCGGCCGAGGCATTTCCCGCGAAGGTACAAGGCAAACGACAGTTGCGGGATTCGTTACCCCATCGTAGGTGATAATAGCACCAGCCGCGCTTGTGCGGATCTTTTTGGCGGGCTTTCGGGGAATTGGCGGGAGACGTGGCGCCATCTTTCCGTCGCTGTGGCGTGGTCACCGATGTCGAGACTTTGTTGATGGAATCACTTGCCTTGTTTTTTCCCGCTATGAGCGCGTCCGCTTTCGCTGCATATGCTTCGGGGTCCTTAAAAGAACAATCCGTAAGCAGCAGTCGGACATCCTCGGGAAGTTTCTCACGGAATGCCTGTTCAAACATCGGGCAATCCGTATGCTCACCGGCTAGCACCATCATTTCAGCCATGCGGACGGAAGGCAGTTGGTCTCCAAGCTCCGGTAGGTGCAGAAGTTTTGCCGCACCACCATGCTTATTTAACCCGAAGGTTCGCAGTAATGCCTTCTTCATGGTTTCGTATTTGTCTTCCGCAGGTGAATTTATGATAAACCGCATCATGCGCTTGGTTGTGTCCGGCGATAGAGCGCTGACGAGGTAGAAGTACTTCGTGGAATCGTCCGACACCTTCTTTATGTGGAATTGAGCCTCGGCGTGGATAAACCAAGCTTGCGGTGCGTACGTCCAAAATAACGGAAGATGAACGCCTGCCGCGCTTGACTCCGGTGTGCCCTGCTCGGTCATCGTCAACGAGGCGTCGGGTTCCTGCTCAGTTGGTGATCGTCCAGATCACGTTCGGGGTCACCAATATGGCGAGTCCGAAACTTGCTAGTTGTAGACGAAGTTTATTGCAGCCGCAATACCCGAATACAGAATCAAAACAACAAGTTACAGGACAACCAATATAAACTTACTGTCTTCCTTGAAGACTTCGCCGAACTGACTAAATCGGGCGCCAAACGCGCACCTGACATCGCTGGCCAATCAGCGATGTCGTTTGCTGGACCAATCCTCATGGTCGCGTTCCCACGTGACCTCGCTGGCCAATCCGAGGGTTCGACGACCTGGACCATTCTCTATGGTCGCTACACTATACAAATAAAATTGACTTGACTTGACCAGCACTATCCTACACACTACATACAACTTCAAATCTTTACTGAAGCCAATTAACCTACAAACCAATACGTCTGGAGTGTGGAAGGAAACTGGAGCACCCGGGGAAAACCCATACTGTCACGGGAAGAACATACTACCTCCGCACAGACAGCACTCGTGGTCAGGATCAAATCTGAATCCCTGGCGCTGCAAGGCAGCAACTCTACAGCTGCACTACCGTGCCGCCCGTAAAACACGGTAAAAGCAACTGCAATTAAAAGTATTCCTTATTCCAAATGCAGTTTGATATACAAAAACACAACAGCGTAGAAATTCAAGAGGGAGCTGAGATCTGGAACAATAGTTTCCTATTTTCCTCATCACTTTCAGTCCTGATGCAGTGTTTCAACCTGAAACATTGATCTTTCCTTTTCATCCAACTGCTGAGTTCCTCCAGCAGATTGTTTACTACTCTGAATACAACTTTGGCTTGTGTGGATGTTTGTTTCAGTAATCTTCACAGGACTTAGTGATTGACACAGATTAACTAGATCACTAACACAAACCCTTTCCATCACTAAAGAACAGCAAGTTAAACAAAATCTGTCATCACATCTCCACAAAGACAGTTTTTATTGCAGTGGGAACTGTGCATGATCAACCAGCAACCTCCAGGATCCAGGAGCACATGCTGTGACACACACCCAGGAGTGTGCAACTATGCAAAGGCCACATGAAGGAAGCTTACTGTCTGCCCCATGTTGCCCTCACCAAACCTCTTTAGGCACAATGTGCAAATGCACAAAGCCTTCAGAGTCAATTAATAAGCAAAGGTGCTGCATGATGGCGTAGTTAAGAGATATTTCAACCAGAGAGCTGCGACCTCACAGTGTCAGAGACTCAGGTTCATTCCTGACTTCGGGTGATGTCTGTGTGGAGTTTGTATGTTCTCCCTGTGGCTGTGTAGATTTCCTTCGGGTGCTCTTGTTTCCTCCCATATGCCAAAGATGTGCAGATTTGTAGGTTAATTGGCCTTGGTAAATTGTCCTCTGGTGTGTCGGGAGAGGATGCAAAAGATAAATAGCGTAGAATTAGTGTGAATTTGTGATCAATAATCGGCATGGACTCGGTGGGGCCGAAGGGCTCATTTCCATTCTTCATCTTCCTGCGTACCGTTTTAGTCACCCTGCTATAGAAAGAATGTTGTTTAGTTAGAAAATGTGCAAAGAAGATTTGCAAGTGTGTTGCCGGGACTTGAGGGCCTGAGATAAAGGGAGAGGTTGGGCGGGCTAATCTGAAGAAGGGTTTCGACCCGAAACGTCACCCATTCCTTCTCTCCAGGAATGCTGCCTGTCCCGCTGAGTTACTCCAGCATTTTGTTTCTATCTTCAGGCTAGGACATTATTCCTTGAAGGCAGGAAGCTGAGGAGTGATCTTGAAGAGTTGTATAAAATAATGAGGGCTATAGATAAGGTGAATGCACAGACGTATTTTTACCCAGAGTTACCAAGAACCAATATGTTTAAGTTGGGAGCCAAAAGATTTAATATGAAGCTGAGGGACAACTTTTGCCACACAGAGGGTGGTAGATATATGAATCGAGCTGCCAGGGGAGGTAGTTGAGGCAGGTACTATAACAACAGTTACAAGACATTTTGACAGGTATATAGATAGGGTTTTACAGGGAAATGCGCTAAACACGGGCAGGTGGAACTAGCATAGATGGGGCATCTTGGTCAGCATGGTCAAATTGGGCCAAAGGGCTTGTTTCCATACTGTATGCCTCTGACTCTATCTTTCAATCACAAACAAATATTACTCCCTGTACAACCGTAATGAATTAGAACATAAATTACATAAATGGAAATTTTGCCTGTATTTTACATGAATTGTATTTTCATGGAAACAATTCCATTTTGTAAGACAAATTCACTGTGTACATAAATCTACCCTGCATTTGTGTTGAAATAAAATGCACCAAAGAATGAAGCTAATAAACAACCAGTCACGGTATAACTAATCAAACCATGTATAATGGATATGCTACCAGAGTTCCAAATTTAAAATCAGATATAATATTATTCATTAATATTCTGTTGAGGTCAACTTTCTCCAACAGGGCTTCTGGTAAACTGCCCCGATGCACAGACGATCAGAGTGTATATGCTGGTATTTGGGATAATCACAATTACTGCCAAGCTTCCACTTTAACCAATTATGGCAATTTTTGTGAGAAGCATAACAATTTCCTAAAATTAGAATGACCACTTGGTACTATTTTTGTAAGAGAGGCAGAGAGAGTAAAAGTCTGTTCATTTTAGAAACAAGGAACCGCAGATGCCGGTTTACAAAATAAAACACAAAGTACTGGAGTAACTATGGTGTCTGAAGAAGAGTTCCGACCCAAAACATGACCCATCCATATTCTCCAGAGATGCTGCCTGATCCCCCGAGTTACTCCAGCACTTTTTTTCCCCGGGCAGTTTGATGGCTTTACTCAATATGAACTTCAGACAGTTCCTCTGTCCCTCTCTTTCCCCTCCCCCTTCCCAGTTCTTCCACTGTCTTCCTGTCTCCTACTACATCCTATCTTTGTCCCGCCCCCTCCCCTGACATCAATCTGAAGAAGGGTCTCGACCCGAACCGTCACCCATTCCTCACCTGAGATGCTGCCTGACCCGCTGAGTTACTCCAGCATTTTGTGTCTACCTTACCCAATATGTTGTTGAAAACATTCAACATTTCAAGAACAAATACATTTCTCTGTCTTCACTGTAACTGGCTAAAATGCTCACTTTATTTTACAAAGAAGTCAAGTCAAGTCAAGTCAAGTCAATTTTATTTGTATAGCACATTTAAAAACAACCCACGTTGACCAAAGTGCTGTACATCTGATTAGGTACTAAGGAAAAAAATGAAACATACAGCTGCACGCAAACAGTTCACAGCGCCTCCTCAATGAGCCTCAAACGCTAGGGAGTAGAAATAGGTTTTGAGCCTGGACTTAAAGGAGTCGATGGAGGGGGCAGTTCTGATGGGGAGAGGGATGCTGTTCCACAGTCTAGGAGCTGCAACCGCAAAAGCGCGGTCACCCCTGAGCTTAAGCCTAGACCGCGGGATAGTGAGTAGCCAGCCCCAAGTCGGCCGACCTGAGGGACCTGGAGTTAGAGAGGTGGGTTAGAAGATTTTTGATGTAGGGGGGGGAACGTCCATTTAGGGCTTTATACGTGAATAGGAGGAGCTTGAAGTTGATTCTGTGACGTACAGGGAGCCAGTGGAGAGAGGCCAGAATCGGGGTGATGTGGTCCCTTTTACGGGTACCCGTCAGGAGTCTCGCTACGGCGTTTTGGACCAGTTGCAGGCGGGACAGGGAAGATTGGCTGATCCCAGTGTATAGGGAGTTGCAGTAGTCTAGGCGGGAGGAAATGAAAGCGTGAATGATTTTTTCTGTGTCGTCGAATTGGAGGAAAGGTTTGATTTTAGCTATGGTACGAAGTTGGAAGAAGCTGGCTTTTACCACAGCGTTGACTTGCTTATCAAATTTTAATGCAGAGTCAAATATCATGCCGAGGTTTTTGACATCGGTTTGACTAGGCAGGATAGGCTTCCAAGACTGCCTGTTATCGATTTGATGGAGTCGGGGGGGCCGAATAGGATGACCTCAGACTTGCTCTCATTTAATTGGAGGAAGTTCTGTGCCATCGAACATTTTATGTCCTCAAGGCAGTGTAAGAGGCTGTTTAAATTTGACTGGTTGTTGGGTTTCAGGGGGAGGTAAAGCTGAGTGTCATCGGCATAGCAGTGGAAAAAAATGCCGTGCCTTTGAATGATTTGGCCAAGGGGGAGCATGTATAGAGAGAAGAGAATGGGGCTTAGGATGGAGCCTTGTGGAACTCCGCAGGAGAGGCTAGCTGGAGCAGAGGAATAACTGCCTATGTTGATGGCGAAACTCCTATCTTTGAGGTACGAAGCGAACCAGCTCAGGGCAGTGCCATCAATGCCAACCGCGTACCGGAGACGGTCAATAAGGATGGTGTGGTCCACTGTATCGAACGCTGCGCTGAGGTCGAGAACATCACTTTAAAAATCCTATTTGAAATATTCCACTCCCACATTCCTTTAATGACTTTGGTTTCAGAAAAGGTGGTCACACGATTAACCGACCATTTACATATTATATTTTTCAAAACAGTTAATTAGCGGCAGTCCTTTTAATTATAAAGTCTCCACAAAACTAACACACGATGATACCATGTGTATTTTTCTCTTTCAGGGACCACCAAGGCACTTACAAACCTTTCCTCAAAACATATGTCATTGCCATTAACTCAAAGTCTTAACTCACTTCAGAGAATCATTTTCCAAGTGCAATGAAAATTGAATGGAAAAAGGTTGGGAATCATTGGGCATTACAAGGAAGCATTCAACAATGCATGGATCAATAATTATGAGTGTATGGAGCTGAGGAGAGAATAAAATGGGATGTATGTGTAAATTAGTGTAAATGGGTATTGATGGTCAACATTGACTTGATGGGCTGAAAGACCTGTTTCAGTGCTCTATGATACCACGACACTAAGTTCACTGCTGTAATCAATGGATGTGCGCAAAGATTTAGGAACCAGAAACAGCAGATGTTGGTTTACCGAGGATAGGTGCAAAATGCTGGAGTAACTCAGCGGGTCAGGCAACATCCTTGGGGAACATGGATCGGTGACAATTTGGGTTGGGACCCTTCTTCAAATGACTATCTGAGCAAGATTACCACACAATTCAGGAGACAGCTCAGGAACCTGGCTTTTGCGGCTTGATGGTGGCATAGTGGCGCAAATAGTTGAGCTGTTGCCACACAGCGCCAGAGAAGCTGGATCAATCCTCACCTCAGGTGCTATCTCTCTGGAGTTAGCTCGTTCTCGCTCTGACCGCATGGATTTCCTCTGGTTTCCTGTCACATCCCAAAGACATGTGGGTTTGCAGGTTAATTGGCCTCCTTAAAATTGCCCCTCGTGTGTAGGGAGTGGATGCGAAAGTAGGATAATATAGAACTGGTGTGAATGGGTGATTAATAGTCGGCGTGGACCATTCCTTTCCTCTGACTCCGAGTTTGAAGAAGGGTCTTGACCCGAAACGTCATCTATTCCTTTTCTCCAGAGATGCTGTCTGACACGCTGAGTTACTCCAGCATTTTGTGTCTATCGTCGGCATGGACTCGAGGGGCCGAAGAGCCTGTTTCCATGGTATATCTCCATCTAAATTGATCACTGGATCTCCATAGAAAAAATCTCTTTCTGGCAATTAGCCCCTCTTATTTAATATTCTGTTTGAAGATTTCTTTCAGATGAAAAAAATAAAATAAAAAAATTAAAATCCATTCATACACCTCACACAGAACCCTCAGTCAATGAGTGCTGCTGTCGGGAAACATGCACAAATTTTCAACACACCACATAATTCTTCTTAAATTTGTCAGAATAAGTTTAACCATTCCTCCAAAATGCGAGGAATGTTGCTGATTTACTTGCGCACAAGAGCTCATAGTCTCCATTTATAACGCTTTATTCATGTATTGTACAGAACCGCTTCTGTTCCCACATCTGTAAAACATCATCAAATAACTTATATTAGCCGGAGGGGAAGAACGTTAATGTTCCACCACAGTAAAAAGTTTAACAGTTTACTATTCTACAAGTGTATATTTCACTGCCAGTACATTTGTTTTTAAACTAAACACTTTCAGAGAAAAAACATGAACGTTGTTTAAACCTATAACCATGATTCTCAAGAAATTTGCTTTTGAGGTTCCAGCTATTTAATAGGAGTTTGAAAGTTAGCCAACACTATGATGGAATGGCCAGAACACACCGACGGCACGGCATGTCAGTGGGTCCACAGAGAACCATATTCTGGGCTTTCATGTCTGTGTGCTGTAGCGTGGCAGTCAGAAAGGCACCGGGGGTCAGGCACCTGGGTATCTGATCGCTCGGTTGCCTCTAGACCTGCAAAGACGAGAAATATAAACAGGCGTCGGCAATTCAGTCCCCCCAACATTTGCAGCAAAGCCATAATATTTGCTTCCCACCTTCCTGCACTAAATCCTGTATAGTCTTTCCGCTGGCTAGTTAGCATGCAACAAAAGCTTTTCACTGTACCTCGGTACACGTGACAATAAACTAGACTGAACTGAAAACTGAACTAAATCCCTCATTCCTCCATGGACTTAACATCTACCAAATTACTAATTTTGAATGAATATACTGAGTCGACTGGGAGACAGCTGCAAAGATTCACTACACTCGGGATTAAGACATTCCTGCTCATCGTGTACAAATGGCCTTTACTTAATCAAGCTTTACTTAAGAATTTGGTAACAATTCAATGAGATCTTTCTTTCAAAGGGCTTTTGAAAAGTGCCATGGGTGAAAGAACAGCAGTCGGATACTGTGTGCCAGTGAAGTGTCCAACTCAATCAGTGCAAAGGGTTTTATCTGCCTCAGAAGGCAGTGGAGGCCAGTTCGTTGGATGCTTTCAAGAGAGAGCTGGATAGAGCTCTTAAGGATAGCGGAGTGAGGGGGTATGGGGAGAAGGCAGGAACGGGGTACTGATTGAGAGTGATCAGCCATGATCGCATTGAATGGTGGTGCTGGCTCGAAGGGCTGAATGGCCTACTCCTGCACCTATTGTCTATTACTGCCCATCAAGATTCATCTCTCCTCATACTGGTGTGAGATCAAACTGAAGTGTGAGAGCGAGCGAGAGCGATAGTTTGTGAGCGTGTAAGAGTGAGTGCGAGAAAATGCATGAGAATGAAAGCGTGAGAGTGTAGCTGGTAGATCAGCTGCTTCACAGCACCATAGTCCAAGGTTTGATCCTGGCCTTGTGTGCTGTCTGCGTGGAGTTTGCACATTCTTCCTGTGACTGCTTGCGTTTCTTCTGGGTGCTCCGGTTTTCTCTGACACATCAGAAATACATGTGGGTTGACAGGTTATTTGGCCTCAGTAAATTGCTCTTGGTGTGCATGGAGTGGATGCAAAAGTGGGATATCATAGAGCTAGTGTGAATGGGTGATCGATGGTTGGCTTGGACTCTGTGGGCCGATGGTCCTGTTTCCATGCCCTATCTTTCAGTCAATTTATATGATCAGGGGCATCTGGAAACCATGAAACGTTCTGCAGATATAGCACATATTGTCAAAAGGTCACGAGGGCAGTGGGTGGCGGGGCTTGAGGCTGCACTACTGCAGGCTAATGTACACTCAGAGCCTGTTGCACTTCCCAATGGCCAAGGAATCATGGCCTCATGGTGGTACAATGCAGCATGGCTGCAAAGGCTCCACAGCACTGACACAGGTGTACGGCTTGGATACGAAGACCAAAATGATATATTTTTAATCTTCATGTAAATTTCATAATGAAGCTGGTCACAGAACAAATAAACAAAATGGAGAGTGATTTGACCAGATCTACTGTACTGCCAGAGATGCTCAATTCATACAGGCTTGCTCAGGGAAGCAGGGTGGCACAGCAGTAGAGTTGCTGCCTTACAGCACCAGACGCCTGGGTTTGTTCCAGACTACAGGTGCTGTCTGTACGGAGTTTGTACGTTCTTTCTTTGACCACGTGGGTTTTCTCCGGTTGCTCCAGTTTCCTCCCACACTCCAAAGACGTACAGGTTTTAATTTGCTTTGGTAAAATTGCAAATTGTCCCTAGTGCTAGTATACGGGGTGATCACCGGTTGGCGCAGATTCGGTGGGCCGAAAGGCCTTTATCCATGCTGTATCTTTACAGTGGAAAGTCAAATTTGCAGCAAGTGGGAATTTCATTGTTCTGATGTCAGTGCATATGACAATTAAACACTCTCAACTGGCTGTATTAAATACCTTTTGTGAAGCTTCCTGTTCTTCTTCCCGCCTGCAGAGGTCCCCCCCAAATAATGTTATTGTCAGAACTCTCACCAGCTGAAGTTTAAACTGTATTCATATCAGTAAATTGTCTTTCAATTGCCACTGTAATCGATGGGGCTATCAAGATATAGATGAGAATGGAGAGCTGTTGGAAAACTGGATGGACTCACACAACCTCCATCTCATCCATGACCCTAAGCTTCCACGGTCATTCAACAGTGGATGATGGAGAAGGGGATATAACCCAGACCTCATTTTTGTCAGTTCCAACCAAGCGCCCATGAGCTCCAAACTTGTCCTAGATCCCACTCCCAAATCCCAACAATGCCCAATAGGGATCCAACTTCAAGCTGTTGTCCAACATGAGACAACACCCCTACGAAGGCGTTTCAACTTCAAAAAGGCGGACTGGCAGGGCTTTGCTTCCGACCTTGACCAGTCGATTGGGGATTTTGAATCTACACCTGAAGCATATGACCAATTCGTGCTAAGAGTATGTAAGTCGTCGAGAAGACATATCCCGCGAGGAATATGTACCTGGCCTTTCCCCAGATTCTGCTGCCTTATACAAGGAGAAGTATGAAGCCGACCTCTTTTTTGCTGATACTATAGCCACCGGGGAAGCTCTTACTGCAGCTATCGCATCTGATCGGCGCAAGTTGTGGCAGGATCTGATTGAATCTGTGGATGTGACACACAGCAGCAAGAAGGCTTGGGCCATTCTCAATCGGATTAACAAGGACCCAAAGAAGACCAAGTCACTCCATACTGACCGGCCTACTGCTAATCAGGTAGCACACCAACTCCTGCTCAATGGCAAAACTGACTCACCAGTGACAAAGCGGAAACCCCAGCAGTGCTATGAAGGTAACTCTGATAACCCACAACTGTGTCAGCCTTTCACAATGAAAGAACTAGATGCTGCTATCTGCACAGTCAAAATAGGTAAAGCTGCAGGTCTGGATAACATCATAGAAACAGAGAAAATAGGTGTATGACTGAACAGATCAAGCACCTTGGACCAACTGCAAAACAATGGTTGCCGGCCATGGTTAACACCTGCATGGAGAGATGTCACATCCCAAAGATCTGGCATCACGCACGTGTCATTGCATTGCTGAAGCCAAGCAAAGATCCTTCAGCAACAAAGAGCTATAGGCCAATCTTTGCCACACCTACAAGCTGTTTGAGCGACTCATCTTGACCCACCTCAGCCAGGTGATAGAGCCATCCCTAATAAAGGAGCAGGCAGGGTTCCGGCCTGGGAAGTCCTGCACAGGTCAGCTTCTCAATCTCACCCAACACATAGAGGGAGGCTATCAGGAAGGTGTTAACACAGGCGCTGTTTTTGTAGACCTTTCAGCGGCTTATGATACAGTAAACCATCGCCGACTGTGACACAAAGAACTTAATTTGACACACCACATGCATCTAACCAACCTGGTGAAGACTCTGGTCGAAAACAGACACTTCTTCGTCGAGCTTTCTTTCACCAAAAGAAAAGTCGCTGACGCAGGCAGAAAAACGGCTTCCCTCAAGGAAGTGTCCTGGCACCCACCTTGTTCAATATCTATGTTAACGACCAGCCTATCCATCCCAACACCAGGAGTTTCATTTATGCAGATGACCTGTGCATTACAACCCAGAGTGCTGACTTCCTCGAGGCAGAAGCTACTCTGTTGGAGGCTTTATTCACAAAATGCTGGAGTAACTCAGCAGGTCAGGCAGCATCTCAGGAGAGAAGGAATGGGCGACATTTCGGGTTAAGACCCTTCTTCAGACTGATGTCAGGGGGGCGGGACAAAGGAAGGATATAGGTGGAGACAGGAAGACAGTGGGAGATCTGGGAAGGGGGAGGGGAAGAGAGGGACAGAGGAACTATCTAAAGTTGGAGAAGTCAATGTTCATACCACTGGGCTGCAAGCTACCCAGGCGAAATATGAGGTGCTGTTCCTCCAATTTCCGGTGGGACTCACTATGGCATCGGAGGAGGCCCATGACAGAAAGGTCAGACTGGGAATGGGAGGGGGAGTTGAAGTGCTCAGCCACCGGGAGATCAGATTGGTTAACGCGGACCGAGCGCAGGTGATGAGCGAAGCGATCGCCGAGCCTGCGCTTGGTTTCGCCGATGTAAATAAGTTGACATCTGGAGCAGCGGATGCAATAGATGAGGTTGGAGGAGGTGCAGGTGAACCTGTTGGAGGCTTTAGTCAACCTGTCCTCATACTACAAAGAGAATCACCTGAGAGCCAATCCATCTTAAACCCAAGTTTGCTCCTTCCACTTGAAGAACAAGTATGCAAATTGGTCGAAGATCACATGGAATGGAGTCAGATTGGAGCACTGTGACAATCCAGTCTATCTTGGTGTGACTCTCGGTCGATCTCTGACCTACAAAGCACATACCACCAAGCTTAAAGGATAGAAGGTATCACAAAATGCTGGAGTAACTCAGCAGGTCAGGCAGCATCTAGGAGAGAGGGAATGGGTGACGTTTTGGGTCGCGACCTTTCTTCAGACTGATACCTTTGATTTGTACCAGCATCTGCAGTTATTTTCCTACAAGCTTAAAGGATAAGTCAGTTCCAGAAATGCTCTTCTTAGCAAGCTGGGGAGCAAAATGGGGAGCAAATTCTAAAACCTTTCAATCAACAGCTCTGGCTCTCTGCTTCTCCACTGCCGAGTATGCCTGCGCAGTATGGGAGCGCTCAGCTCATGCAAGGAAGATTGATCCTGTGCTAAACACAAGCTGTCGCTGCATTAGTGGATGCATGAAACCTACCAAGACTGACAACATCTACCTACTCTCTGGCATTGCACCTTCTGGAATCAGAAGAGCTGTAGCCAGTCAAAAGGAACGCCTCAGGCAATCAGAGGATGAAAGACACCCCCTACATGACCACCCTTTGCTACATCAGCGTTTGAAATCACGCAAAAGTTTCCTCTCTTCTGTCCATCCCCTGGACTGCAGTGCATTGTCCAGAAGGATCAAACTCTGGGAAGAGAGACTAGAGAAATCTCCGGAAGACATTCACATGGCAATCTATCCCTCTGAGAAACTCCCACCAGTTTCCGACCAACCGTGGATAACCTGGCGCAGTCTCAACAGACTGCGGACAGGCATGGGGAGGAGCAAATCGAACATGCTGAAGTGGGGATATACTGAATATGCGGCAGACTGCAAGTGCGGACGGGGCCTCCAGACTATGGAACATCTCCTGAGCTGTGACATGCTGCATGACACCTGCACTGTAAAGGATCTTGCAAAGGCCAACGACGTGACACTAACATTTGCTCGCTATTGGCAAACAGCTGTTGTGATGAAATGAAATATTTTAAAAACTCATCCCTTCCCACGCAAACCACCACCTCCCCAGGAAATTTCCCCAGCAACCGCAGGACATGCAACACAGGCTTCAGTCACTGTTCATAAGTTCATAAGTGATAGGAGCAGAATTAGGCCATTCGGCCCATCAAGTCTACTCCGCCATTCAATCATGGTTGATCTATCTCTCCCTCATAACCTCATTCTCCTGCCTTCTCCCCATAAACCCCTGACACCTATACTAATCAAGAATCTATCTCTGCCATAAAAATATCCTTTGCCGGCCCCCACAGCCTTCTGTGACAATCAATTCCATAGATTCACCACCCACTGACTAAAGAAATTCCTCCTCATCTCCTTTCTAAAGGAACATCCTTTAATTCTGAGACTATGACCTCTAGTCCTAGGCTCTCCCAAGAGTGAAAACACCTTCTCCACATCCATTGTATCCAAGCCTTTCACTATTCTGGACTCTATGTAGGAGGCACACATGCCCTAGCTGCCTTTGACGTCTTCCAAAGGCTTGTGAACTATTTTTAAATGTCAAAGTAGACTTTTAAACAGATTTAAAGCATTGGAGAAAAGTTCACAAAACCTGAGTAAAAACATCTTGAGATTCTGACAAATAATTAAAAACACTATACTGAAGTATCATCCAGGGATGGACACAAAATGCTGGGGTAACTCAGCAGGTCAGGGGCATCTCTGGAGATAAGGAATACATGACGTTTCGGGACAAAACCCTTCTTCAGACTCCGGGGATGATTGGCTCAATGTATGATGAGCATTAGACAGCACTGGGCCTGTACTCGCTGGAGTTTAGAAGGATGAGAGGGGACCTCTTTGAAACTTACTGAATAGTGAAAGGCCTGGATAGAGTGGATGCGGAGGATATTTCCACTCGTGGAGGAGTCTAGGACCAGAGGGCACAGCCTTAGAATAACAGGATGGACCTTTAGAAAGGAGATGAGGAGGAATTTCTTTCGTCAGAGGATGGTGAATCTGTGGAATTCATTGCCACAGAATGCTGTCACTGGGTATTTTTGAGGCAGAGATTGACAGATTCATGATTAATAATGGTATCAAGGGTTATAGGGAGAAGGGAAGAGAATGGGACTGAGATGGAAAGATCAGCCATGACTGATTGGCGGGGTTGACTCATAGAGTCACAGAGTCTTACAGCATGGAAATGGGTCCTTCAGTCCAACTTGCAATGGGTCCTTCAGTCCAACTTGCCCACACTAGTCCCACCTGCCTGCGTTTGGCCAATAGGCCAAATAGCCTAATTCTGCTCATATGGCTTATGAATTTAAGTAGAATAACTCAAACATTTGGTTGCCTTTGCCTTTTCCCACATGGTCAACAACTTTCAAACGTCCTCCCTTTGTAGAGAGAAATTCAGAAGCAAAGGAACCTCCGAGATTTCAGCAGGTCTGAACCTCAGCACTGCTGTGCTACAGGGATCTATTGTGTGTCCAAAGACAGAGTGGAGATGGGGTGGGCTGGCAAGTTTAATCAGACATGCATGAGAGCCCAAGGCCAGTTGAGCCTCAAATGGCAGATGACCAGTGGTTCCCCACAGAACTGCCATCTGCCAAGTCAGTTGGATTTTTTCACTCCTAATTATTTAATTGGCAACTTTAACTCCCCAGATGCTGATTTGAACTCACATTTCCAGAGCATTCATCCAAGTCTACCAGGTCATTAATCTACAAGCTAAGCTGCTGCAGCTTGTGAAGAGTGATTAGACCTCATGAAATATGTGGCTTTCTCGTGATGCTGCTTCTCAAGTTTTCTTAAACACGTAGTAACGACCAAGGTAACATTTCTGAAACTTGAGCCAATAATAATTGCCTCTAGATTCACATTTATTACATATTAGTGTAGAAATACACTAATAGGGAAAATTCATAATATGGCGCATAATGCAACTTTTCAGCAAAGTATACATGCCAAATGCGCGTACGTGTTGCGCTACATTCACGTGTGAAAAACGACTATTATTTCCAACAGTCTGTAGTTCTTGGACTACATGTACAATGTCAGGCCTATCGTGAGTATATTCTACTATCATAGAAAAGTTATTGAACAGAAATACTTTTTACAACAAAGAAAAAATTGTTTTGTTTTGTTTTTTCTATTTTGCTTTTTCCTTACACATCCCAATTCTCTTGGTATTGAATAAAAGAACAATGGTCATAAAATTATGACTAAGTTATGAAGAAAGAGTTTCATTTAAAAAACTGCACATACCTAATTTAATTGAAGACATACTTGCTCCAGTGGTCTTCAACAGCAAATCACAACGGTCCATGTCCCCCAACCCTACTCCCCCCAACCCTACTCTCCCCCCTCCCCTCCTCCTCCCCCCACCCCCCCCTACTCCCCACTCTCCGCCCAAATCCACTCCCCCGCTCCCCTCCCACCCCCACTCTCCCCAAGGTCCAGAAGTTCAGGGGTGAGCTTGTTAGTATTATGGTGCTAGTCAACAGTCAGAGAGAGTCAAGAGTGTTTTATAGTCATATAAGTCCCAAAACGGAACAATTACATTTTTTCTTGCAGCTCTAGTCAATAAGTAGCATCTTGACATTTGCTTTCTTATTGTCAAAGTGGTCCAGAGCTGAATGCAAAGCAAGAGATGGTGTCGCTAAGAGATGGTGACTATTATTCCTGTCTGCAAATCTTTACCCTTTGTTGGGAGTGTCTAAAACAAGAAAGTAAAGGGGATCGATTGATGAATTCTACCCACCCCCCCTTCAACCCCCCTCTTCCCACCCCCCCCCCCCCCCCCCCCTCCCAAACCTCTACACAAGGAGTGGTTGGAATCTGGAATGCACTGCTTGAGCAGCGTGTGGAAACAGGGCAGGGACATTTACACAGCATCGGGATAAGCACTTGGGTCGCAGATTCAAGGCATTCAGGCATATGAATGCACTATGCACTAAAGGCAAATCAATGAGCCCAGTGCAGCCAATTACAATAGACAGCACAGATATGATGGGCTGAAGAGCCTGTTTTTTGCGCTCTATGTCTCAATAGGAATAGCCGATTTTACTTTCATAGAGTCAAAGTCATACAACAGGCCCTTCAGCCTAACTTGTTCATGCTGACCAAGATGCCCCATCTACACCATTCCCACCTGCCCGCGTTTGGCCCATATCTCTCTAAACCTTTCCCATCCATGTACCTGCCCAAGTGTCTTTCCCACAGACAAAAGTAAAACTGACTGATTTATACTGTTAAGTTAATTGAACAACAAAATTCCCACTTGCACATATTAGTGAAATGGCCTTCATTGTTCTACAGCATGAGCTTATGTCATCACCACCCATCTTTGTCAAAGCAACCCGTTCAGCTCTCAAAAAAACATTGCAGGACAAACAAAGCATGGAAATCTTGTTCCACTTAAGATTTGCTGCAATTTAACTGGTGTGCCATGTTTAATGACTCCAAGTCCCTCTATTCTGAAGAAAAAAGATTGTTCGGTAATGAAATTAACATCATTCAAGGTACAAGTGCACTCCAGTCAATTTTTCATTTGCTTTCTCAAAGGGCTGAGGTTATTCACATTTCTGGCATGCATGTAGTAGGAATACTAATACTCAACATTGTTGTGCACATCGCTTGGGATCTACTGTAAATTGTTCTTTAATGAAATCTACAAAATTCCACTGTAAGATGACTAAATCAAGACAGCATTCCTTTAAAGAATAGAGGGTCAACAGGGCATTACAAAAAAAGACATACAATTCTTGTATGTGGATCAGTTAAGCAACATAGAATTAGAATTAGCCTCGAAAGTGACATTTGTACAATGTCAAAGCTTAATCATTTCAATCTTAAGTATTGCAATCTGGCGTTTGAAAAATAAATTATATTCAGGCAAAATGATGGCTATAAGTGCTGGCAGGATTGCAGAACAAATTCCTTTCAAATTCAGGGAATATTGTGGCACATTAAAAACAAGTGATTAACCTTTAAAACGCCCAAAAACAATGGAGAGCCTATCAAAAAAAGGGAAGCCAGCAAGTAATTAAGACAAGACTTTTTAAATAAACCCTGTATGCATTTAATTACTGCACATTTGGCTTCACCCCTTCCGGGCAGGATGTCAAGCTCATGCTTTGCAAGCTGAATGTGGGAAAGTAATTGCTGCCACATGGAAGACATCTGAGAAAGCAAAAGGAGGAATTGAACAGAACATCTTCAAGTATTTCCTCCTTGGACATCTTTCATTTCAGTACTGACGAGTTCAATATTTTTCCCCAGTGTAAAGAAGTCTCAGGAGAGGTTGGTGGGCATTGGAGGGGGGAGGTCACAGCTTGCAATGCAATAGACAACCTCACCTCCATGCAATGCCTAATTAAGTATTAGGCCTTTCCCCCCCTCCTATTGTCTGCTTTGTTATTTGTTGAATGAAATAAGGAAAGCCTTGCTGGAAGCAGTCTTAATCTGAATTAAGAATTGAATGGACCCTTTCTTCAGAGGCCGATGCTTGACCTAGACGCTATCAGGCAAAGACGAACAACTAAACCAGCTACAATTTCAAAAGACACGAGGAAAGGAAGCAGCAAAAGGAGGAATGGCTATTTTTCAAAAGTGAATACTGGACATTCATAATGGATTTCCATTTGTAGCATTATAAAGTAATATACAAGAAGAAAACAAAGATATTTCTTCTCCTATAACTGAAACAGTGAATTCATAAAGCACCTTTAACAAGGAAAACATCCCACGGCACTTGACCAAAAAACATCTTTTTCTGGATATACGCCAGAAATAAATACATTTTAGGAAATTATGCTTGGTCTTTTGCACAGTCTGTCAATACAGACCAGCAAACCATACTGTGCAGGGTGTTCCCGTCTCACTTAAATCCTTTCGACAAACGTCTTTCTAATATTTCAATTTTGGATTTCTAACATCCACAATATCTGGCATTCACCAAGTTGTTTTAATCTGTTACTTATCAATACTTTGATGGGTTGTGGCTGCTACCTGTACCATTTATATAATGAGGAATCAAACTGTAAAAGAGAGAGTCATGGTACCCTACAGCACAGAACAGGCCCTTCGGCCCAGCTTACTCATGTTGCCCCATCTACATTACTCCCATCTGCTGGCGTTTGGCCAATATATTACTCTAAACCTTTCCTATCCATTTACCTGTTCAAATGTCTTTTAAATGTTGTTTTTGCTACCTGCCTTAACTACTTCCTCTGGCAGCTCATCCTTATATCCACCACACTCTGTCAAAAAGTTGCTTCTCAGGTTTCTATTAAATCTTTCCCCTCTCACCTTATGCAATTATCCCCTGGTTCATGATTGCTCTACTCAGGGTAAAATCCTTTGTGCATCTACTCTATCTAATTTCCCTTATAGGACAATAGGAGGGGGGGGATTTTATACACCTCCACAAGATCACCCCTCATCCTCCTGCGCTCCAAGGATTACTCCCCTGGCCTGCCCAACCTGCAATCATCAGCTAATCAATTCCCCTCATGATTTTCTAAACAGAAAAGCAAAATTTCATGAATGCAGAATACTATGGAGTAACTCAGCGGGTCAGACAGAATCCATGGAAAACAATGAATAGGTGACATTTTGGGTCAAGACCCTTCTTCAGTCAGATAGCCAAAACGACACCTATCCATATTCTCCAGGGATGCTGTCTGACCCGCTGAGTTACTCCAGTACTTTGTGTCCTTTTGTATATTAACCAGCATCGACTTCTTTATTTCTATGAATCAATACACGATACAAAATCTTTTTTTTAAAGAAGTGCGCACAATCTGGGATATTAGAGCAAAAAAATATCTTAGATATTTCTCACGTGGTTCCATGAGAAACAAATTTGCAGTCCTAATTCCTTCCACAAATGATGGTGGGCCGAGGTGCTTGTTTCCACGCTGTATCTCAAAATTCCAAAGCCATCTATCCATATTCTCCAAAGATGCTGCCTGACCTGTTGAGTTACTTCGGCATTTTGTGGCATGGAAACAAGCCCTTTGTCCCACCGAGTCCATGCCAACCAGCGATCGCCCTGTACACCACCTATCCTACACACTAGGAACAATTTTTCAGAAGCTAGTTAACCTACAAACCTGTACATCTTTGGAATGTGTGATTGAGGAATCAACTGCAAAATGGATAACAAGGTCTTCTAGCCAAAGCTATACCAAGGAATATTCACATCCACACAAAAGAGCAGTCGAATTTAATATTCAACATCAATGGGAAAGTAAATACTTTGGGCTGCGGTTTTCCAAGACTTGCATCAGAATCTTTGGAATGGAGCTCGAGTTCACTGCTATCACACAGTGGTGGCAGTGTAATCAAGTGAATCACTACTGCCATCCAAGTTATATTTGAGAGAAAACGAGTCAGAGAAAGACACTAAAGTCATTGAGGACAACGTTTCGAAGCAGTTGTATCCACACTAACTCTAAAGTACATGAATGGTTATGGAGGCACAGTGGCGTAGCTGGTATAGCTACTGCTTCACAGCATCTAGAGACATGGGTTCGATCCAATCTTTGGGTGCTGTCTGAATGGAGTTTGCAGCTCTCCGTTACCATGTGGGATGTTCAGGTTTTAGGTCATAGGTCATAAAGGTCATAGACTTATGCAGCACTGAAACATGCCCCTCGGCACAACTTGTCCATGCCAAACCTATGTCCCATCAATGCAGGCATGTGAGTGAGATTAAAAAGAGGAAAAGAGCCGAGCACTTGTGAGTACAGCGGGGGTCAAAAAATTGGACATTTAAAAAAATTGACACAAAATTACCAGTTTCAAGCCTCTTTTAGTGAATTTCAAAGTAAAAACAGACATTACAAAATAATGTGAATATGTCACTATATACTAATAACATTTTGAAGTAAATTTGTACATTAATTGATAATCAGCCCAAAAAGGTGGTAATTGGCTTTTCTGCTGTGTTTTATATTTTAACCCTGTCTTAATTAATTTAGTTATATAATCTTGCACTTAAATTTAATATTTACTCATTACAGTTCCACTAATCATTTTCCGGCACTTCTGGTTCCAGAGCTTTGCTGGTTTATCCAGCTGGCCAAGGAAGTCGGCTGTGGGGATAGATGTGCTGGCTCCAGCTGGGCTGGAGTTCCAGAGCTTTGCTGGTTTATCCAGCTGGCCAAGGAAGTCGGGTCTGGGGATAGATGTGCTGGCTCTAGCCGGGCTGGAGTTCCAGAGCCCCGGCCGCAGGTTGCAAATTCAACCCACCAATCGGCCTTGGAAGTCCCGATGAGGTTGAGGAAATCCACGGAAACGCGGAAAATTCACATGCCTGTCAATGTTAGTCCCACCTACCGGCATTTAGCCGATATCCCTCTAAATCTTTCCTATCCATGTACCATCCAAATGCCTCTTAAATGTTATATTTTCACCCACATCCCAAAGACATGCATGTTTGCAGGATAATTAGCATGTAAAATTGTTCCGAATACCTAGGGAGTGAATGAGAAAGTGGGCCATCGATGGTTCGCGTGGACTCAGTGAGCCAAAGGGCCTATTTGCATCTTGTGTCTTTAAAACTAAATTAAATGTTATGTTTGAAGTAAGTGAACTTGTTAAATTCAAAGACATAAAAATTAAAAGATATTTAATGTCAGTCAGCTTTTGTGATATTCCCATCTGCCACATATCACTATTATTAGAGCAGAAATATCAAATATTATTGTCTAATGACAATTCTCAACATGTCTCCAATTAAAAATAGCCAGTGAGACCAAATCACTAAAAAGTTATCAGACAGCTATTTAAAAGGTAAACTCTAGTCAAAGCTGAACACAATTATGAAGCAGCACAGCACAGTGTTAATGTCATTGTTAAGCAATTGATTTGGCAAACTCAACATCCACATTCCTAATGTGTTTATAACTGCTTTCCTTTCTCATCTTCCAAAATAAGTTGCACATCACAGCTAAGATGTGACGGCAGCTTAGCGGCCATGCAGTGAATCGAGTTGACTGCTCTTAGATAAATAACCACATGTTCAGCCTGTGACTTCAAGCAAAGTATTTATTTGTTCTCAGGCTGATTTAGGCAATGCAACATCCAGGTGTACTGGCTGATGGAGTCAACAGACAATAGGACAGAAGACAGACAAAGTGCTGGAGTAACTCAGCAGATCAGGCAGCATCTCTGGAGAAAACGAATGGGTGGCGTTTCGGTTCGGAACCCTTCTTCAGACTGAAAGTAAATGGGAGGGAACTGGAGGTAGGAAAAGGCCAGAACAGATTAGGGCTGGCAACAGATGATCAAGGAAGGGCGGAGCCCATAATGGCCCATTGTTGGCTGGAGAAGAGGTGATAACGAAGGGCAGCACAGGTGGTGGAGCTCTTGCCTCACAACGTCAGAGTTCAATCCTGACCTCAAGTGCTGTCTATGTGAAGTTTGCACATTCTCTCTGAGACCGCGTGTGCTTCCTCCAGGTGCTCCGGTTTCCTCTCACATCCCAAGGACCCACGGGCTTGTAGATTAATTGCCGTTTGTAAAATTGTCCCTAGTGTGTCAGGAGTAGATGTAAAAGTAGGAAAACCTAGAACTGGCGTGAGGAGGTGATCAATGGTTGGCATGGACTCAGTGAGCCAAAGAGCTGTATCTTTCAATCAATCAATTCAAACAGTCCCAGGAACTGCAATCATAAGGAATAGTGAAGTGGACTCTTTAAAGATCTGAACTTGAATTTCATATTCAACTTAAATTCTACTCCTTCCCCTTCTTCAGCATTCCCTTGGGGCGGAGGACCATTAGCTTCTTCTTCAGTTCTGTCCATGGAGGTCAATCTACTTCTTTTGTGTCCATCATCTATGTTTCAAATGTTCAGCTAGGCTCTTGCACGGTGGACAGCCTTCTAGATCTTCGAGGTAGCATTATTCACCAAGAAGTGGGCATCTTAGTAGGTGTGGCATGGATTGGACAGATGTTCCACATTCACATTCTGTGTCCGCCGCATCTGCATAGCCCCATTTGCTCATATTGGTCTTGCATTGGTCCATCCCTGTACGAAGCCTTTTGACGGACTTCCAGGTCTTCCAGTCACACCTGTGACCAGGTGGCAGCTGTTCCTTGGTTGGGATTGGCAGCTTTTCGTGGTGGTGGTTTTCACTGCGTTTCTTTTCCCACAAGGCTAGTCTGGATGCTTGAGGAGACTGTGACAGTGGCTGGACTGTGTGAAGGAAGCTCTTCCTCGACTTCAGGCAGTTTGTGGCTGGGTGATGGGAGTGACAGGAATGGCGGGTGTCCCCAACTACGTTCAGTTCTACCGGCAACTGATCTGCGGATTCCTGGTGGAGCAATCCCGGCCAAGACATGCAGGCTATCCACATCCATTGGTTTTAGGCAGCCAGTGATGCATCTGCAGCTGTCATTAAGGGCGGCATCAACTTTCTTCGCATGAGATGATCTCTCCAAAACAGGACAAGCATACTATGCAGCAGAGTAGCACAGTGCAAGAGCAGTTGACCGCAGTGTGGATGCTTTGGTACCCCACGACGAGTTTGCCAGCTTGCGTAGGAGACTATTCCTCGTCCTCACCTTGCCCTTCACCTTTTCGATATGTTGCTTGAAGGAAAGGGTTCGGTCCAGAGTGAGCCCAGGAAGCTTGAAGGAGGCACCGTCAGCATTGTAGCATGAAAAGTGGACCAAAGTACTGCAATGACTTATCCTTGCACACCCCATTCTACACTGGCCCCGTGAATCCATTAGTTCAGACCATGGCTTACATAGATCATGAAACCAACATAAGGAGAAAAATACTTTCCGGAGGCCAGATTTGAGAAGGATGCTCCACAATTGCTCGCAAATGACAGGTCAACCATTGCATTGCCACATACGAGACTGCTAATTTACAGGCAACACAATCATATAACGTCAATAACCTATTGACTTGGAGTTCATCTTGGCTCAACCAAAGAAAACTCTGTGTTCTTCAAATAACACTGTGGAGTCATTTATGTACTTAAGTACCCATGCTGTTCATAGTTAGCTTCCCAATGGTGGCTAGGGATGAGTGCTAAATGTTCACCTTGCCTATGATATCGCAAGAGAATAAACTCAAATTAAAGCTCAGAATGCAAACAGAGCCTCTATTCAACATTGCATCTAAAAGATAAGCTCATGCATCGCTACTATCCCAATCATTTTTTTTCTTTAAGTACCACCTACAGTTCACAACAGAGCAGAAAAGATACTTCATCTTTCTTAATGCAAAAGTGAAGTTTATGCAATAACCTTAAAGTTGAATTTTGATTTTAGTCCCCTCCGTTTTTGCTCTGATGATAAAGTTTTCACAGCATAATCACACAACTTGCTGTTCCTTGTGAATTGAAAATTCTGCACATTGAATTCATTTGTTCCATTTATCAACTTTTTTTTTCCAAAGTACTAGTTCCATCTTCCAACACCAACACAAATCTTGCTGTCATTATTTCACATCAGATGCAAGGAAATCTTTTCCCATCTCCTTTTCTTGGCCTTCAGGCTGCCGCCATGTTTTTTGCTGGGACAAACTTGCCGCCTTCTTCTCTTGAACTATTTCAAATCCCTCTTCTCTGTGAGGGACAGTGTAAAAAGCCATGCTGCTTTGTTGGCACCCAATGAAGAGAACCCTGTTTACCGGCTGCCATGACTGCGCAAGAAGTCCAAATCACAGGGCAGCACAGTGGCATGGCTGACAGAGCTGCTGCCTCACAGTGCCAGAGACCCAGGTTCAATCCTGACCTTGGGTGCTAGCTGTGTGGAGTTTGTACATTTTCCCTGTGACCACATTGGTTTCCTCCGGGTGTTCCAGTTTCCTCCCACATCCCAAAGATGTGCGGGTTTGTGGATTGATTGTCCTCTGTAAATTGCCCCTAGTGTGTAGAGAGTGGGTACGAAAATGGGATAATGTGAACAGATGGGAAAGTATGATCGCTAGTCAGCATGGACTCGGTGAGTTGAACGGCCTGTTTTCCGACTGCATCTTTCCCAATCAACGAATCACTCAATCATAAACTGGTAATCTGATAAAACCATTCCTTCCATTCCCACATGTTTCAGGTTTATTTGTCGTTTCATTTTGGCTTTATTACAATTCGCAATTCATTTAAACACAGCGCAAATCAATAGTGGAGTTTGGACCCAGCACAGCAGGTGGCAAGGAAAATCCCCCAAACAATTGCTGTCGGTTGAAGCATTACCTTTCCTAGGAAATTTATTAACGAAAACTAGAGCAAGCCTTCATATCTGGGTCAGATTTCACCTCAACATCGGGTCTCCCTCCCGCCATGATCCTCCATTCTCCCTCTTCCCCCCCCCCCCCCCCCCCCCACTGTGGGCCCCTCTGTCCTCCCTCAACCTCCTCCCAAATCAGGATGTGCCCTTCGAGCCGTCGGTCAGAGTGGTCTCCTCACCAACCTGTCCCATCATGCTACATAAGTTGCAACGTAATGCACTCCACATTACTAAATCACCTCCAAAACAATTGTTGATGTAACTTTTGGCTTCGGGGTGCACTTGGGCCAACCTGAAATAAGGGAGGGGAGAAAAGCTGAAACCTGTGCAATCACTGGGATCAACTGGCTTAGTGAACAATTCAAGACCGTATAAATGATTTACAGCTAAAGACTGTATATCATGAGTATGAATAAGAACAACCATGTATGAAAATGTTGATGTTCACAGCTAAACAAAAATTATATGTAAAGCCACCGCTTTGCTCGTTCGATATTCTTACCAAGGATATTAATTCTCTAACTGGGAAACACAAATTCATTGCAGTCAATGAGCTTTTTAAAACTCTCCAAAGCTCATGTGCATACATCTATTGACTCTGTAACCCAATATGGTCAGTAAAAACAAGGGGTTTTTTTCCTCTCAGCACTTATTTTCCTCTCTGACATTTTAGTTGCATTCTCAATACCCTCGAGGACAAGGAAGCAGAAGACAAAAGAGAGACTGCATGTTTAATTAAAAAGAAAAAAACCCACAATTTTCTATCACCATCTGTCTCAACAGACTGTCACAACAGGCACCAAATCAGCCTGCAACTCACCCACGACAGCAGAAATAAAGCCGCTTTTAAACCACTCTTCACTTGCAACATGAAAATAATGTCTCCTATCATTTAAGGTCAGCAGCCCAGATGACAACTTACTTATTTTAAACTGACTCTTCCAAGGACTAATAAATCTACTCTTTGTAGCAGCCGATCCAACAGCTTTAATGTGGGAAACATCCCCAGGCGCTAACAGAGGCACAGGGGTAAATAATGGACAGTGGGTCAGAAGGCAACATTGGAACGGATGGGCAAAAGCAGAGACAGAGAGGTGGTTTTCAAAGGTTGCCCGAGGAGCAGTAAAGGCAATAGAGGTGAGAAAGGCAGGGAATCAAAGTACTTCATAGGAAGACGAGACGAGACAGAAATCTCATGCGGGGCAGCACTGTGATGCAGTGGTAGAGATGCTGCCTTACAGTGCCAGAGACCCAGGTTCGATCCTGACCACGGGTACTGTCTGCAAGGAGTTTGTATGTTCTTCCTGTGACCACATGGGTTTACTCCGGGTGTTCTGGTATTCTCCAACATTCCAGACATGCAGGTGTGTAGGTTCATTGGCTTCTTTAAATTATTCCTGGTGTGTAGGTTAGAACTAAAGTGTGGATGATCATTGGTCAGTGCAGACTCAGTGGGCCGAAGTGCCTCTCTAAGGTAAACTAAACCAAAGATAGACACAAAGTGCTGGTGAAACTTAGCGGGTCAGGCAGTATCTCTGGAGAAAAGGAATAGGTGATGTTTCATTTCGAGTCTCTTCTTCAGACTGAAGGTTCTGAAGAAGAGTCTCGACCCAAAACACCACCTACTCCTTTTCTCCAGAAATAATGCCTGACCGGCTGAGTTACTCCAGCTTTTTGAGTCTATCTTCGGTTTAAACCAGCATCTGCAGTTCCTTCCTAAACTAAATTTAACAGGTAGAAAGTAGGTAAAGCCAAAGAGAGAGGAACACGGAGCACTTGGTGGAAATGTCAGACTGTAGCAAACCACACGCAGAGCAGAACGTGGGCAAGAGCAGATCCAAAGACACAAGGATGAAAGTTCTCAGATGTGGTGCGACTGTGAGCAATCGTGGATTTTGGGGATGGTTTCACCTTTTCTCAGTAAAGGAAGATGTCAATTATAAAACTCGCCATTGACTTTAGTCTGCCAGCACAGCCTAAGGTCAACTGAAGAAAGGCGTTTTTAAATATTAACCGCTCAGACCTGGCATAAAACCCGTGGTCTACCAGGCAACGATGATTCCTGCAGCCTCCATGCTTCTGCTAACTTGTCCATTTACAGGAATCTCAGGGCAAGGGGAAAATATCTCTGCTAAAATACTTTAAATACATTGGAGGGATAAACAAACCAACTTCAGCATTTTCACCCAGGCCGACATCCCCCAGCATTGAGATCCTAGCTACACTCCGTTAGTTAAACAGGCCAGCGGGCCACATTGTTTGTATGCCCGATTCTACACTTCCAAAATATACCCTCAATTGAGTTCGGTCTTCGGAGCAGATTAACAGGTAGATAAAATAAAAGATTCAAGGATCTGCTCAAGGTGGTTTGAAGTAGTGCAACATTGCCGTATCTGCCAAAAATGCAGTAGGGTGGGCGTGCCCGCCACCCGCCACCCGATGCAGGCCTCTGAGAGGAGCCCAACAGTATCGGACTGTCAACCTCGGCCCCCGGTGTTCCACATACCAGCCCGCAAAGTTGACCTCGGAAGTTGGCTAAGGGCTGGCGTTCCAGAGCCCCGGCCGCAGGGGGCAAATTCAACCTGCTAATCAAAAGTCCAGCCGCGGAAGTCTGTTATGGGAACGGATCTGTCAGCTCTGGCCGGACCAGAGTTCCAGGGCCCCGGCCGCAGGGAGCAAATTCCACCAGCCGATTGTCCGCGGAGGTCCCGATGAGGTCGAGATCGGCCGCCTCACCCGGCCTATGCACCACATCCAGGAGGGGATTTCAAGCGAGCTTAAGTGATTTTGTCCACATTAAAGGAGGTGCCGGACCACCAGTTGTCAGAAAATTGGTAGTGGACCTGTACCCCCTCATCCAAGCAGCAGTTTGGTAGACCTTCTCTGCATCCTTTCCAAACCATCCATATCCTCCCTGTGATGGGGCGACTAGAATTGCACAAAATACTCAAAATGTGGTCTTACCAAGGTCCTATAAATCTCATTTATGAATATATATATATATATATATATATATTCTGCATTACTCTTTTAAGGTCGGGTCTAACTTCAGAAACTCTCCTTTCAACCGCATGGTCGAGCAACCATCGCGGAAGGTCTGAAGCAGATCTATTAAGCTGTTCACTACCACCTTCTCAAGAGAAATTACAGCCCTCAATTAATAGACCATAAGACATAGGAACAGAACAACCTTTGACACACTTACTAATCAAGAACCTGTCAAACTCTGCTTTAAAAATACCCAATGACCTGGCCTCCACTGCCATCTGTAAAAATGAATTTCACAGATTCACCATCCTCTGCTAAAGAAATTCCACCTCATCTCCTTTATAAAGGAACATCTTTTTATTTTAAGGCTGTGCGCCCTCTGGTCCTAGACTCTCCCACCAGTGAAAACACCCTCTCCACATGCACTCTATCCAGGCCTTCCATTATTCAAAATACTAGCCTTGCCAGTGACAGTCCCATCCTGAAAAGATAAAGAGCTGGTCGGCGCGGACTCGGTGGGCTGAAGGGCCTGTTTCCGCGCTGCATCTCTATTACTAAACTAAACTAGACAAAATGCAAGGTCATAAGAGAAAGGAATAAATCAAGAAGGGGTTCTTGGTGGACTCCAGTTCAAACCAAGGACTGGAAGTGAAACCATTCACAGAGGTTCTCTGGCCATGAACTAATAACCAAGTGCACAAATCAAACAGAGGCCACCACAATGAGTTAGGCAACAAAGAGGTATTAGCGTAATCTGTGCCGAGGGCTGCAGAGATCTCCAAGAGAGCAGAGGATCAGGTACGACTGTCACAGTGCATTTAGTGATTATGTTGAGATACGCCGGTGCCAACCTTCACACATGCCCACCGATCAAACTGTCACAGCACATCTCTGTCCTTGCAAACCACCCAGCCATACTCACTGCACTTGGGCTTCCCACCAGTGAATGCAGTGGAGCAGTCGGCAGCACATTTCCAGGAGTTAATCTAAAATGGAGTTTAATAAATCATCTTCAATAATTCTTCACACCAGTGCATCCTCTCACCAAGTTATTTGATCTTTCTTCACTAAGGGAACATTTTACTTTACCAGTCTGCTCATGACCAAGCACCTGGAATTTTAGGATAGGATGATTTGAAGTCAAATTTATCTCTCTTTACCAGCACCAATGCACTGTGTCCCTACTTGCAAATTCACTCAAAACTCTTCTGAAATCAGGGACGTCCTGGGAAGGATGAGAAACGCAGAGACAGAAGAGTGAAGAACAGAGACAAACTCCAATCAAATAACTGATCCTGTGACTGTGGCCCAGATTGTTGCAAAGGGCCATTAACATTCAATGCAGTTGTATCAATGACAAGGAACAAGAATCTGTTTTACGCAAATAACTTTTTTGCATCTTAATTATGTTTACAAATGCATTGCACATGATAGAGAAATTAAATATATTCACCCCAAGATGTTAAGTAATTTCAAGTATCTATGCTGGACTAATTCAAATGCTCATCCACACACTTAAATACTGTAGGAAACTCTGTTCCACCACTGTCTCCGGTTGCTCCGGACACAAAGACACAAAATGCGGGAGTAACTCAGCGGGTCAGGCAGCATCTCTGAAGAAATGGAATAGGTGACGCTTCAAGTCGGAACCTTTCCTGAAGAAGAAACACTCCATCATTTTGTGTCTATCTTCAGTGTAAACCAGCATCTGCAGTTCCGTCCATCACATCCCCTCTGGAAACTCAGTCCATTTGCCAGTTAACATTTTGTATTCCAAGCTCAGTTACATGAACAACATATAAAAGATGAAGATAGTCAAAATGTTTTACCTGTTTAAAATCACGTTGCAACAGGGGCACAGAATTTTCCAACTGCACTTTCACAGCTTTCTTGAGACAGCACTGAAAAGCGACCCCTCGCATTTTGTCCCTGGGAAAGTAACCTGGAGTAGACACATCACAATCTGGCAGTGGCTGCAATTTTTGTTAAGCACTTTGATCCAAACTGAATGTGAAGCAGTATGTTCATCATCGACAACTCAACAGAGTGATGCAAATTCACAATTGGCACCCTCTTAATCCAGCCTGTCTCAGGATTGGTTCACTCTCTGACCTAAAAGACTCCAGTGTTATTCAGATGTCAACTATCGTTTCCAACACACAGCTGAACACCAATACAGCAAGACATTACTGATAAGCCGTTTCTCATCAGGAGATAGCCTGGCTCCCACTAATCCCATTATGTTATGTATCATTTGAGTTACTAAACATACAACAAAACTCGAGAAGGCACACCATTTCCAAACAAATCAATATATCGATCTTTTGCTTTTAATTTAAAAAAATCCTGCTTTATAGTAGTAAAAAGAAAAAGTAATCGCAATGGCTAAAATTACAGAATTTCTTTTAGTCGCAAGAAACCAATCCAACAATGTCATGAAACGAACAAAACAAAGACAAGAGAGTACTGCTTTTAACAGATATTTTGAGCAGCAGCCACATGGACTGAGATAATTACTCCAAGTCAATTTCCTGCTGAATTCTTGAATTGCTACCACGGTTTTGTTCAACATGTTTTTAATCCCATCCATTTTTTTAAAACATTACAGTGCTGGTTTTGTTTCCTTTGAGGATGACAACTCAACCATGGAAAGTTAGGAAGTTGTTGAAATATGTACAAATCTGTAAAATGAGTGTATATTGAAATGTTCTCCATCACCTGCCCCTATAATTGGAATCAATCCAAGTTTAGTTTAGAGGTACACGTGGAAACAGTCCCTTCAGCCCACTGAGTCCGCGCTGACCAGTGATTCCTGCACATTAACCCTATCCTGTACAATTACAATTAGACCAAGGGACAATTTACAATTATACCAAGCCAATTAACCTACAAACCTGTATGCCTTTAGAATGTGGGAGGAAACTGGAGATCCCAGAGAAAGTCCACGCAGGTCACGGGGAGAACATACAAACTCCGTACAGACAAGCACTCGTAATCAGGATCAAACCCGGTTCTCTGGCGCTGTAAGGCAGCAACTCTTCTGCTGTGCCACCTCTACCGCTCCTACTCTAATTGTCAAATTTTTTCTCCAATAGCGGAGAGTTTGAAAATTATAATATTTTGGTGGTGGCAGTGGTGGATTGAGGAGAGGAATGGCCTCGCCTCCCGTGCCATCAGTGGTGGTCTGAGAGTTCAGAGGTCGGCTGAGCGATGTGCCCCGGCACACGGTGGCCGAGTGGTGGCTGCAGGAGATAAGGCACTGCGTACGTTCGTGGGTCAACGTGCACATGGAGTTGCCGACTGGAAGCTCTGCAACAGCTGTGGGATCGCGTATATCAGGCGCCGATGGAGGCCCCACAGAGTTCGGACAAGTGTGCAGAACAGACGCAGCCTGCAGCGGTACGGAACAGTGGAGGACACCCACAGCATCGCCAGATCAGGCCAAACCCCTACATCACTGATGCAATGCTGCCACCAGGACAATGGGCCTTTAAGACCAAGGTAGGACTATTACTTCAAGAACGTTGAAACTTGAAGGATACATCATGGCGCCAGAAACGTAGTGACTCTTTATTTGTAGCTTCAGTATAATCTACTATTAGATTGTAGAATCATACAATCCCTGCACTCTTACTATATTGTATGAAAAACAAGGAAGTTCACTGTATCTCATACTGTCCATGTGACAATAATCATTGATTGAAGCGGTGATGACCGCAGTTTCTACACATATTTCCAATTCTACCAAAATATGTGCAGTAGGGCATCCATAACAGTGAGCAAAGATTTACTCCCATCACCATTGAAAAATGTTTTCTCCATACTCCCTGTGCCACCCTGATTAATAAGCAGTGATTACAGTTATTAATGCCCCAGCCTCCAAACAGACAGGCAGCACATTGTTTGCACTTTCTCAGCAGCAATCCAAGCATGGATGCCTAAATGCACAGCACATTTGTCAATCTGCCAGTATGAAATGACTGGAAGCATGCAAAACGGGCTTGAAAACCCACAATGATGCAATGATGGGAGCCTGTGGTGTTTAAAGCAGTTAGAGACTGCATGAGACTGCAGATACTCAAATCTGGAGCAAACGCCAATTGCTGGAGGAACTCAGCAGGTCAAGCAGGTCCTGATGCTGGGTCTTGACCCAAAATGCTGACCACCCTTTGCCTCCACAGAAGATGCTTCACCTACTGGGTTCATTGAGCAGTTTTGCTGAAAGAAATTAGGTCTGTTGCACCAATGAGCAGGTGTATGTTTTTAACTGTGAAACATAAAAACATAGAAAGATAGAAAATAGGCGCAGGAGTAGGCCATTCGGCCCTTAGAGCCAGCACCGCCATTCAATATGATCATGGCTGATCATCCAAAATCAGTACCCCGTTCCTGCTTTATCCCCATATCCCTTGATTCCGTGATATAAAGGTCGCAATTAAGGCGATTTAATTTCTTTCTTTGCAGAATGTTGGTATTGCAGGAAATGTTAGTATATGTTGCTAAGCTGCTGCCTCACAGTTCTGCTGTCCCAAGTTCAATCCTGACTCCAGTACCATTTATGTGAAGCTTGCAGTGACCACAATGATTTCCTCTGGGCACTCACACCCCAGACATGTGTGTTGTGTAAGTGAATTGGACATTGCTCATTGTCCCGACTGTGTGGGCAAGTGGTAGAATACAAGGGGGAGTTAATGGGAATGTGGGGAAAAAAAATCAATGCAAATAGATGCTTGATGGCACACGATAGGCAGGTGGACCTGTTTCCATGCTGCATGACTCGATGACTGATTGTCTATTAGACAAGGAGTGGAAAGTTGGTTTCTTGAAATGTGTGGGCTTTCTCCGGATTCCTCCAACATTCCAAAGACAGGCAGGTTTGTAGGTTAATTCACTTCTGTAAATTGTAAATTGTCCCTAGTATGTAGGATAGCGCAAGTGTATGGGGTGATCGCTGGTCAACGAGGACTAGGTGGGCTGAAGGGCCTGTTTCTGTGCAGGTATCTCTAAAGTCTAAAGAAGGTGCGGATGCTGTGCGAATTGGAGAATTTCCTGGTTGTTGGGTTCCAACGTTCCAACATCCTTACAGTTGGAGAAGCATTGACAGGTTCTTACTGTATGTGCATTTGGAGGGTGCAAATCTTCAGGATGATGAATAGAGTGTCAATCTGCAGTTTGCTTAATCCAGTAGCGTCAACCTTCCATTAACTAAGTTAAGTATTTGTTTTCAAAAGTTCAGTGGTGCTGTTCAAGGACAGACCTACATCGTTGAATAAACCTGTTGACCATCTTTCCTTTAAGTAGTAAATGAAGCTCGTCGAAGAAAAGGCAATGGGGAGATTACCTTTGTGCCTTCCCCCTTTGTTGCATTCTAACGGATTACTATAATGATAAAACACAAAGTGCTGGAGGAACTCAGCTGGTCAGGCAACATCTGTGGAGGGAATGGACAGTCGAGACCCTGAAATATTGTCTGAAATGTTTCCGTGATGTTTCCTGGCCCGCTGAGTTGCTCCAGCACTTCATGTTTTGCTCAAAATTCCAACATGTGCAGCTCCTTGCATCTACTGAAAGGAGGAAATCATGTTGATTAAATGAAAAGTTTTATATTTGGATCCATAAAGATCTTTAAGGACTGATCCAAAATCGTGATATTTAGAGTCTGCGTTGCTAACAATAACTGTGTGAAGCATTGGGCCAAAGGGCCTGTTTCCATGCAGTACGACTCTATGACTCATAGGTTTGTATATTTAGCCTTATCAATCCATCAGGGAGTGAAGGTTTGCTTTGGATGCTTGAGAATTCCACATTCAACAAACATTGCATTTGCACAGATCTTTTATTTTTTTAAAGTTACATTTTTTGGTGCAAGACCCAAAACACAAAGGAAACAGATACAACTCAGCTCCATGGGAGATGGGCCATTTGCTTGCATGTCATTGCCTGGGAAATGGTGACCTGTGCCTCTGAAATGGGGCACCTTGCATCCATTTGGGTTTAACTTCAGATTCATTCCGAGAAACCACTTCCAACAAAGTACCCTGAAGCTGTGTCTATTTACACTGTACCGCTGAGCTGCAAGTTATCAGCTGTCTGACAACAAAGATGTAAGATAAATATGGTTTAAACCATTTGCATCGATTTGAAGTAGGTCGAAAAAGTACAACAACAGGAGCATGCTATCTCCTCTAACCACGACAAGGCTGGGAGGGACAAAGGTGCTATTATGGGGGTCTGAAGAAACATTGATTTTCCACTTAACCAAGTCATGCATCTTTATGATGTCGTAACAATAATGAAATGAGTCACACAGTTTTTATGCTTTCAGTTCCAAAAGCCACAGAAAAACCTAGAAAAGAAATCTACTGACATCAGTCTGAAGAAGGGTCTCGACCCAAAACATCACCCATTCCTTCTCTCCTGAGATGCTGCCTGACCTGCTGAGTTACTCCAGCATTTTGTGAATAAATATCTTCGATTTGTACCAGCATCTGCAGTTATTTTCTTGTATTATATAACAAAAAAGGCAACTTCCCATATTTCCCTACGATACAGAAGGAGGCCAATTTAGACCACTGAGTCTATGCCAACTAACAGGAATTCCGAAGAAAAATCAATGTGCTGGAGGAACTCAGCGGGTCAGGCAGCATCTGTGGAGGGAATGACTAGACAGGTTTTTGGATCAGGATCCTTTTCAGACCAGACTCTGCAGATCTGACAAGTCAATGCATCTCCATCAGAGGAATTCCATTCTCCACTAACTTTTCACAGCAAATCTGCTCTTCCCTACCCCCTCCAATTCCTATAAATTGTTTCTGGACTCTATCACTCTCCTCCACACCAAGACCAATTTACAGAGGCCAGTTAACCTACCAACCCACATATCTTTAGCATGGGGGAGGAAACCCATGCAAGCACAACAAGAACATTCAAACTATACAGAGTGAACCTGGGCCGCTATATCTGTGAACAGCAGCTCTATTAATTGTGCCACTGTGCTGCCCACTCTCGATAGTTTCTGAAGATTTCATACAGCACAATGCATAATGCATTCTCCTATCGTATAATGAGCAGCTACTTTGTCCTCCGAGAGCCTTTGGTGCACTGTTTAGTTATTAGTTTAGAGATACAGCATGAAAACAGGCCCATCAGCCCACCAAGTCCATGCCGTTCACTGACCACCTGTTCCTACAAATCCAATGCTATCCCACTTTCTCATTCACCCCTGACACACTTGGAACAATTACAGAGAGGCCAATTAGCAAAGACACATGTCTTTAGGATGTGAGAGAAAACTGAAGCACCCAGAGGAAACCCACGTGGTCACAGGGAGAACATGCAAACACCACACAGACAGCACCCGAGTTCAGGATCAGCAGCACTACCACCTGTGCCACTGTACTGCTTCATTGTGCCCACTGAGCTGTAATTTAAAAAAGATAAAAAGGATTGCATCAAACCATACTCTCAAAATGACTGCCCAGCCACTGTACTTTACAGGAGCTTACTGATGTTATTACTTTGGACTGGCAGCATTTGCACTCTTTCTGCTGTGCCGATCAACGTCGTTCAAATGGCTTCAAGTCCGTTCAGCTGTGGAAAATGATTCGAAAGAGTTTACAGAAAGAATGAGATGTGATATGATCAGTGATGCAGATGCACCAGCCAGTCATCAGGAAATAAAGCATGACAGTCTAATTTTCCATTGGCAAGGAAACGAGGCATGAAGCACAAAGGAAGTGGTAACTGATGAGATGGGGGAAAAAATCAGTGTCCCAAAAGGTTTAATAAGGAAACAGCATTTATGCAATAAAACCAGAACAAGATGCTTCGCAGATTAAATCCATCTGAATTCAACCAAGTCACATTTTTACTTCACTACTGCATTTATTAAAAATAATCAAATTCAGCATTAATTATTTTGTTATCAACCAATACGACAGCTCTTTTGCACCATCTGCAAGTACAATTTTCTCTTCAGAAAAATGTTGAACTTTTCAATATTTTGCCACTGTTCCTTTACCCCAGCACCTAATCGCCATTCATTCTGACACTCAGTATTCTAAATGACTTGCATCTCCGCATGGTGGTGAGTTGCAAAATACAATCCACTTTTAATATAGAATTTGATTGAGCAATATTTTCATACATTAGAATGTAAAGGGCAAAACAACAATTGTATGGGCAGGTGGGATGATGAACTATCTTCAAAAGATTTCGTACCCAACTGGTTAACAGGCTAGGAGTTTATTCCTTGGAGCACAGGAGGATGAGGGGTGATCTGATAGAGGTATATAAGGTCTTGAGAGGAATAGATATGGTAAATACACATAGTCTTTTACCCAGAGTAAGGGAATCACGAATCAGGGGACATAGGTTCAAGGTGAGGGGGGAAAGATTTAATAGGAACCTGAAGAGCAACTTATTTGACACAATGTGATAGGTATATGGAACGAGTTGCCAGAGGAGGTAATTGAGGCAGGTACTATCACAATGTTTAAGAAATATTTAGACCGGAACATGGATAGGATAGGTTTAGAGGGATATGGGCCAAATGCAGGCACCACTGTAGATGGGGCATGTTGGTCAGCGTGGGCAAGTTGGGCCTAATGGCCTGTTTCACATTGTATGACTGCATTTTGTCATCAGATATCGATTGTGTTCTGTTCTGCAGTTGATTTATGAAAGGAACCAGTTCACTTCTGTATTGAGTCGGCATGTAACCCTTTGACATGTAGGAAGAGATAATAAGATGAGTTATTAATAACATAGAACAGTACAGCACAAGAATAGGCCCTCTGACCTACAAAGTCAGTGCTGAACATGATGCCAGGTTGAACTAATCTCCTCTGGCTGCACGTGATCCATATCCCATCATTCCCTGCTTATTCATGTGCCTATCTACAAGCCTCTGAAACCACCTATTAAGCTACCTATTAAGGTATTCACCTGCACCACCACCCTGGGAAATGCATTCCAGACACTCACAACTCATTGTCTAAATAAAAATGTTACCCCCTGCATCTCCTTTAAATTTTGTCCCTCTCACCTTAAAGCTATGCTCTCTCGTCTTTGATATTTCCATGCTGTGAAAAGGGTTCAGACTGTCTACTCTATCCACGCGTTTCATAACTTGATATACTTCTATCTGGTCTCCCTTCAGCCTCCGACCATGAAGAACAGACAGAAGTGGTCCAGACTGCATAAGTGTAACCAGACAGAAAAAGGACCAGCAGAGACCAGAAAGTTTCATGGCCAAAAGGGTTCTGTGCTCAATTAGTTAATGGGAATCAGATGGATAGTGGTAGAGCTAAAATTACACACAGCAACAAAAAAAAAATCTATGCTTAGAAGCAGCAGCTGAGGTCATCGATTGATTCCCATGTAAAGAAAAACATCTGCAAACTAGCGACGAGGAAAAAGCTTGATCCTTCCACAATCAATTGAGATGGACAAACATTGTTTAGGCTCATCCATCAATGTCAATCAATCATTTGGTTGAAGTAGCTGTGGAAATAAATCTAAATTTGCACTTTAGTTGCAAGTTTGCATTTAACCATTTCATCAAGCATTTCAAACAGAATATTTCAGCAGTTTCAGTTATAAAGGGAAAATATGGTATCCAGTTTGCATGCACCATGTCCCAAATGTAATTAAATGCAAATCCTTTGAAATTTCAGTGATAAAAAGAGGGAAAGTACATGCCCAGACATCTAGGAAGGTTTCTTATTGAGTCAGCCCACGATATTGGCATTAGGCAAGGGAACTAGGTTTCATATATCAAGCCAAAACAAGAACATTGCATCAGTATTACGTGCTTCGGTGCTTCAGAATGATCATGAACACCTAATTACTACTTTCTAGTACAGTTTCCAGCAACATATACATACCATGAATAAAGTTGTGCTTAACATTAGATGAAGGGGGGGGGGGCATTCTTGAAAGTGTACATAGGTCGACCACAAGATAACATCGCCAGGATAAGTCACCATGTGCCATTTTAACACTTATTCTCGGACTCTGACAAATGCAACTGTGGAGAGGTACAGACAATGGCCCACCTACCGACTTGCGGCAGAGAGCCATGCACTGCGGATGATCTCCGCAGAGGCACAGGCTGTGGCAAAGCGATGGCAGAACGTCGTGTGACACACGAGCGGAAAAAAAACAAACACATATCTTGATGGACATAGCATGTCTGACATATCTGCAAATCAACCCACGGTCTTCACACTGTCCATATTGTATACACAAAGCAGCAATCCTTGAGTAACACATTTAGGCTAAATTTGTAAGATTCAGCATCTCCAAAATAGGCAAATTCAAACTCAAAATTCAACAGTTTAGCCAAACCTTTATCATCCAAACTCAGCTCCTGTGCATTTCTTGTTGTCTGCAATTGTGAATGTCGGCATCCTCTGAAGCCACCAAGCTGCACCTGGTGGAGAACTTTGGGGAACCACAACGCTTCGTGGCAATCTAGCTCAGACACAGCATTCTTGCTGTGAGTCAGCAACTTGCTAATTGACCCACTGAGTTACTCCAGCACTTTGTATCTATCTTTGGCATAAACCAACATCTGCAGTTTTTTGTTTCTATATTTTGGCTTACTCCACTGCAAAATCTCCTCCAGGGATGCCTACTTTGACAGAGGTTCTGCAGGACCCTCTCACCGAGGGGTACAGTTAGGAGATAGGCAGGTGGAAAATAGACCGTAACATACAAAAACAAAGGCAAATGGAGGCAGTTGAGGGGAGGCAAGGTAAAGATGGAGACAACTGCTTGTGAATGATAAACTGGAACACAAAAGGCTACCAGCGCTGGAATCTGATAAATGAGGAAGGTGATAATGGCTGAATGCCTGCAGCCGCTCTTCACATCTCCAAGTTAAAACTTTAGTTTAGTTTAGAGATACAGAGCGGAAACAGGCCCTTCGGCCCACCGGGTCCGTGCCGACCAGCGATCCCCGCATATTAACACTATCCTACACACACTAGGGACAATTTTTACATTTACCAAACCAGTTTACCTACATACCTGTACGTCTTTGGAGAAGATGTCTTTGAAAATCTACTTTTGCAATTAGCAGGAATACAAATCAGCAAATTAAACATGGATGTTCATTTGCCCAGCGGGTCAGGCAACATCTCTGGAGAAAAGAAATGGGTGACGTTTTGGGTTGAGACCCTTCGTCAGACTGAGAGTCAGGGGAGAGGGATGCGAGAGGCATGAAAAGGTACAGAACAATCAGAGCCGGCACCGATGACTAAAGAAAGGTGACATGCCCAGATTTGCCCATGCAGGTCAACACAGAAAGAGCCAGATCGTTTTTTGGGAACTAATAACAGAAATATAACATGTAATAAATGAGAAATAAAGCCGGAGGAAAAGAAGCCTTTGATCTTCAGATGCCACTTATACGAGACACGGGTTTATTCCAATATGAACAGGAATTCCAGACTTTAATTGTATTGTGTGTGATGCAATGCAGGGATGGTGGTGGGAGTAGATAATGTGGTGTTTGTGTATAGTGGTGTTTAAGAGGCACGTGAATATATAGATGTTGGGATGTGGGTCATGTGCAGGCCGAATGGCTTAGTTTAATTTGGCATCGCGTTCGGCACACATAGTGGGCCGAAGGGCCTGTCCCTGCGCTGAAGTGTGTTCTATATTTGAATATAAAAACCCTCCAAAATGATCATCACCTTCAGATCAAGCACTCAAACTTGAAAGAAAAAACCCCACAAAGAGCTAGAGTAACACTACGAGTCAGGCAATATCTGTGGAGGACAAGGATAGGCGTCGTTTCGGGTCAGACCCTTCTTCAGACTGATTGTATTAGCGGGGAGAAAGCTGGAAGACAGGAGGGGCAGAACAAAGCGTGGCAAGTGATAGGTGGATGCGGGTCAGGGGGCAGATGGTGGACATATGCTGGAGCTGAAAGTGAGACAAAAGGGTGTCGTATAAGGAGAGGGCAGTGAAATGAGGGGGACGGGATAGTGGACAACTCAGTGTGCACCTGGGTGAGGTAAAGGGAAGAGGGGGAGGAAAAGGGGGGGGGTGTGTTTGTAGGTTAGTTAACTTAAATTGGGGAATTCAATGTTCATACTGTGGGTTGCAAGTGAATCCTAGGTACTGTTCCTCCAATTTGCTTGTGGCCTCACGCTGCAATGGAGGAATGTGGAACATAAGGGGTTGGGTTGGACACGTTAGAGGCAGGAAACATGTTCCCAATGTTGGGGGAACAAGGGGCCACAGTTTAAGAATAAGGGGTAGGCCATTTAGAACTGAGATGAGGAAAAACTTTTTCAGTCCGAGAGTTGTGAATCTGTGGAATTCTCTGCCTCAGAAGGCAGTGGAAGCCAATTCTCTGAATGCATTCAAGAGAGCTGGATAGAGCTCTCAAGGATAGCGGAGTCAGGGGGTATGGGGACAAGGCAGGAACGGGGTACTGATTGAGAATGATCAGCCATGATCACATTGAATGGCGGTGCTGGCTCGAAGGGCCGAAAGGACTCCTCCTGCACCTATTGTCTATTGTCTATATGAACAGGTGATCCATGGTCAGCATGGACTCAGTGGGCCGAAGGGCCTCTTTCCATGCTGTATCTCTAAACTAAAGTCCAGATAGTAGGTGAAGACCTAATGGTGCCCTGAACAACAGATGTCTGTCATTCAGTCTTGAGTGGAACAGCTGAGAAAATAAGCAGCATTTGATTGTCGAGTGGTGCTGCCACACACACACACACTCATAAAACAATGACATCCAAGTGATGAGAGTGAAAACACCTGAAGATCGGTCCTCACCTAAATGTTGCTTATCCATGTTCTCTAGAGATGCTGCCTGACCCACCGAGTTACTCCAGCACTTTGTCTTTATTTAGTGAAGTCACCAGGCTGGCTTGCAATTCCAAGAGATGAGTCGACTGATTTCTGTAATGCTGCAGCTTTCCTTGGTTTCATTCACTCCTGCCATGAGGAGGATTTGCACAAACATTTCTTCTGCCTTGAAAATAGACAATAGGTGCAGGAGTAGGCCATTCGGCCCTTCGAGCCAGCACAACCATTCAATGTGATCATGGCTGATCATTCTGTCACAAATTACCACTGGTGCCGAAACCTTTCACACGTAACGTGGGCTTGTGGCGTGGTCTGGAACCCGGTACCTGCATTGGAACTTGCACTGGTCGATGGCCGCAACAATCAGTTTGACATTGTGATGCAGAACACACTACACCACAGACACAGGCCATTCATTCAACTCACAATTTCTGTGCCCAACATGATGCCAAATTAAACTAAGCCCTTCTTGCCTGCATATGATTCATGTCCCCCCATTTCTTCTTTATTCACTTGCCTATCTGAAAGCCTCTTAAACACAGCCATCATATCAACTTCGAACCACCATCCCCCACAGCACGTTCCAGGTACCCACCACGCTCTGTGTAAAATTGGAGTTCGTTTTTAATATCATTCTCATTAAATTTTCAACATCCCAACAGACAAATACGTGAGCTCCTGTGAAAAAAAAATCAAAAACAGACATGAAATCATCACCAATAAAGTTAGACTAAGTGTGCCAAAAGACTGAAACGTTATGAGCACCAACACTCAACCACAAACAGCAATGCTAACCACAAGTTAAAAAAAGTAACAGCGATTGCTAATTGCAGGAAATTCCTCTAGTCGGTGGAACAATTCAGCAAATCCCAAGAACATTAAGGGAACCTAACACATCCACAGACCACACAGAACAATGAAAATAAAATCAAGACCAACTTGATGAAATCCCCAAAAGGGCACAAAATGTTGGAGTAACTCAGCGGGACAGGCAGCGTCTCTGGAGAGAAGGAATGGGTGACGTTTTGAGTCGAGACCCTTCTTCAGACCTGAAGGGTCTCGACCTGAAACATCAGCCATTCCTTCTCTCCAGAGATGCTGCCTGTCCTGCTAAGTTACTCCAGCATTTTGTGTCTATCTGCAGTTTAAAGCAGCATCTGCAGTTCCTTCCTACACATTCCCCAAACATGGTGACCAAAAGTGAACAGAATACACAAATGTGGCCTCACCAACGTCTTATATAATTGCAACATGACATCACAACTTCTAAACTCAATACTCTGAATCCCATTTGCAGGAACCACAGTGCATATTTGCAATTCAATAAAAGGCTTTTAAATGAAACACTCATGCACACTTAAATGGTCTTTCAATTAAATTTGGCTAACTACTTAATAATCATCTTAGTTTGTTTTGGGGAACATGCCAGCAAAGAACTACCAAGTACCTTGTCCTTTCTGTCACAGTGTATCCACTTAGAGCAATGAATGTTAACCACCTCCTGCCCACATTAAAGTCGATCCGCCTTAGCTTAATTACTTTACATCCATACACTTTTCCTTTTATTTAAGGCGTGCAAGACATAATTTCTGGCGCAAGCCCTTTCTTCCCCTTGGTTGGTTCCACAATCGTTGAGACCACCTTTTGTCACCAAGTTGTTCTCCTTCCAATTTACAGGTTAAAAGTTAACGTGAACGTATAATTAAATTTTTCTGGTAGGATGCCCACCTCACCTTAGTTCACATGGAGGCTACCCCCTAAAGTCTATTTCTTTACTGACAGAGTGCAGTCACCGTCTCATGGAATGATAATCCTGCATCTCATACTATTTCCCAACCATGTTTCCCTCCCTAATTCGCATATCCGCACACCAATTGGATCAGCTAATAATCCAAAGGCAACATCTCTTGGAATTCTGATCTAACAAAATTAATATTTTAGTTCCCAGTACTCTCAAAATGCAGCCTCTCTTTTTTCCCTCCTCCTTCCCAAATGACTTGATCCTCTGCCTCCCTCTTCGTTAGCTTTGGATGCTGAATTACAGTGATCTTCATTCTACCCAACGTAGGCAGATTTTCATGCAAGTCTCTCTATTGGGCTTAGAATGGTCGCTATTCATGGCCAGAAAAAGGGCGGCACAGTGGCACGGCAGTAGAGTTGCTGCCTTGCAGCGCCAGAGACCTGGGTAGGATCCTGACCAGGGTGCGGTCTGTGTGGAGTTTGCATGATCTCCCCATGACCACGTGGGTTTTCTCTGGGTGCTCCGGTTTCCTCCCACACTCCAAAGACGTACAAGTTTAAGGTCAGAAGGCCACAAGTGAGAGGAGCAGAATTAGGCCATTTGGCCCATCAAGTCTACTCCACCATTCAATCATGGCTGATCCATCTCTCCCTCCTAACCCCATTCTCCTGTCTTCTCCCCATAACCCCTGACAGGTTTGTAGGTTAATTGGCTTCAGTAAAATTATCGCTAGTGTGTAGGATAATGCTAGTGGACAGGGATTGCTGGTCGGAGTGGACTCGATGGGCCAAAGGGCCTGTTTCTGCGTTGTAGCTCTAAACAAAACTAAAAATGCTGTCACCCCAACAAGTGCCTCATTACACTTCATGAACTTTGGTTAGCCGCTGCTCTGAGGTGCCTTGGTTGGACTTTTGGCTAACCATTCAACAGAATCTCCTCGTCTACCTTGCCCACCCCAACCAGGGGTGGCACAGTGGCACAGCTGGTAGAGTTGCTGCCTCACAGCACCAGAGACCCAGATATGATCCTAATTTCAGGTGTTGCTTGTGTGAAGCCTAGTGACTGTATGGGTTTCCTCCTGGTGCATCAGTTTCCTCTGATATCCTAAAGACGTGCAGGTTTGTAGGTTAAATGGCCTCTCTAAATTACCCTGAGTGTGTTGGGAGTGGAAGGGAAAATGGGATATGGTAGAACTAGTGTGCACGGGTGATTGTTGGTCATCATGGACTTAGTGGGCCGAAGGACCTGTTTCCATGCTATATGTGAAACCTTGCATGAAGCAAATATGTTGTGTCTGTTGGACAATGTCTGGTCCTGGTAGTCCACCTCAAGTGGGTATTCCTTATTCTTCACCTATCAGTTCCACCAACCCCATGCTATCAGTTCCACCAACCCCATGCTGGTCCTGCAGAAACAACCCCGACCCAAACCGTCACCGGTCCTTTTTCTCCAAAGATGTGACTGAGTTACTCCAGCACTTTGTGTCTAGCCATGCTGATCCTGTCAAGCTTTAAAGAATGTAATCCAATTTTTGAAGCATATTGTATAATACTCCCATATGCCTTGCGATCTTTGACACCGATCTTGGGCACGAACAACGCGTCCAGATAAGAACAGGGAGTAAAATCACACATTTAGTAGTAGAACTTCCAGCACCATCAGCAACGTCATGGCCAAGAGCTCCAGCAGGAGTTGCTGCCTTACAGCGCTTGCAGGCGTGGAGACCCAGGTTCGATCCCGACTACGGGTGCTGTCTGTACGGGGTTTGTACGTTCTCCTTGTGACCGCTTGAGTTTTCTCTGAGATCTTCGGTTTCCTCCCACACTCCAAAGACATACAGGTTTGTAGGTTAATTGGCTTGGCATATGTGTAAATTGGCCCTAGTGTGTGTGTGGGAGTGTTAATGTGCAGGGATCGCTGGTTGGTGCGGACTCGGTGGGCCGAATGGCCTGTTTCCGCGCTGTATCTCAAAAGTGAACTAAACAGGCCCTAGCAGACTGAGTGCAAGGGTTCGGCAAAACGGACGCCTCATCTATGCTTGATCTCGCCGGTGTAGAGGTGGCCACAGGGAGCACAGAAGGCAATAGACGAAGTTGGATTAGGTGCAAGTGCACATTCTTTCATGGCCCCTCCAAAACCTGCACCAATTACCCACCAGAATAAAACAAAAGTAGTTGCACAAGCACACCACAACTATCAATTCACATACTCCTCTAATTTAAAACATATATTTTTGTTAGGTAAACTACAGGAATTACTGAAAAACCTATGTTTAATCACAGACTGTGGCAATTTAGGATGACCAGTAAATCCAGACATACACAGCAAACCCACATGCTGCAAATCAATAAAAAGCTAAAATAGAAAAGACAGACATGGTTTGACAATCAATGTTCATGAATTGAGTTGTTTCTCAAGTTCCAGTCTTTACAATGCTGCCACCTTGAGGTTTATGTGGGATCCAAGTTACATTTCATTTTCGTGAGGAAGGCTTCCTGATTATTGCCCTTCACTGCACCCAAAGTTAGGAATTGAACACTCAAGTGTCTTATGGCTTGATACGATCAAAATTAACAGCACAAGACAATTTAATCTTTGGCCTTATCAGTAGCAGCCTCGTACAATTCGACAGCCGTGTTGATGAGTAATCTCCGCTCACAGATTTATATTCTGGTTCAGGTTCAATATTGAACGATTAATGATTTCAAACTCGAAATGCTGCAGGCCCTCAACAGCGTTATTTAATAGAAATCCTTGAGGTTTATGTGGGATCCAAGTTACATTTCATTTTCGTGAGGAAGGCTTCCTGATTATTGCCCTTCACTGCACCCAAAGTTAGGAATTGAACACTCAAGTGTCTTATGGCTTGATACGATCAAAATTAACAGCACAAGACAATTTAATCTTTGGCCTTATCAGTAGCAGCCTCGTACAATTCGACAGCCGTGTTGATGAGTAATCTCCGCTCACAGATTTATATTCTGGTTCAGGTTCAATATTGAACGATTAATGATTTCAAACTCGAAATGCTGCAGGCCCTCAACAGCGTTATTTAATAGAAATCCTGGCTGTGAAAATGACTCATCTCATATCAAACATTACTGATCACAAAAGAGGAACATGCATTGCACTTAAATGGCCTTGCGCCTGTCAGGCCTTTCCATTATAGTCACAAGTCCATTATTCATAATAGACAAACAATATGTGGCTTCTTCATAAGTATAGGACAGTTTCTTCCCAGCTGTTATCAGGCAACTGAACCATCCTACCACAACCACATAGCAGTGATGAACTACTCTTCGGTGACCCTCGGACTATCCTTGATCGGAGTTGGCTAGCTTTACCTTGTACTAAGCACTATTCCCTTATCATGTATCTACAAACTGTAAATGGCTCGATTGTAATCATGTGTCGGCTTCCAGCTGACTGGATAGCATGCAACAAAAGCTTTTCTCTGTAACTCAGTGCACGTGACAATAAACGAAACTGAACTGAATATATGTCATTCAAAAGAAAAAACTCGTATTCAGAGACATCAATGTCAAATTGATGCATTACACATTAAAGAGGTTCAAGAACATTAACAATATATTGACATTTCAATGGTTTCATCAATTTTTCAAAGAAAGTACAATTTATTGTCACTGACCATCGGTAAACCGGAACTTCTCAAGCTTCTTGTGCTTATTCTTACAAGCATGGAAAGCAATGATGCCCCCCCACAATCCATCGTTTGTCAGGAAGCTTTTGACCATGGAGGCCATCATAGCCACAGTTCATCCTGCCTTGAATGTCTATATTCACAATTCAAGAGTGTTTTATTGTCATATGTCCCAGATAGAACAATGAAAATCTTACATACACAATGAATAAAAACAAACATTAATACCGATCTCTTGACTAGCAGATTGCCCCAGGACATTTCATAAAGGCACTCGCAACAAACATGTCAAGGGCGATGACCATAATCATAAGAACATAACAAGTTTCTAGGCTATCCAACCCCTGTTTGTTCTGCCATAAGATCGTGGGTGACTTTGATACCCTCAGTGCAACTTTCCTGCTCAATCCCCATATCTCTGGATTTCCTGAACATCCAGAAATCTATCAAAATCTTTCTTGAATATACTAAGCTTACGTAGACCCAGGGGTAAATAATTCATTCGAAAGATTCACTACACTTGAGTTAAGAAATTACTTCTCATCTTAGTCCTGATGGTGTTATTTTAAGACTGTGAGCCCTGCTCCAGTCAGTGGTGGTCTCGTCCATCGTGAAAGAGTTATTTGTTCACATCTAAACATTGAAATCCCTCCTTGGCCTTGTCTAATTCTATCTTATGAACGTGCAAACTCCACAGACAGGACCCGAGGTTTGGATGAACCCGGGTCTCTGGTGTCATGAGGGAGCAGCTCCACCAGCTGTGCCACCTCTGATTGGGGTGGCCAAGGTTGAAGAGGAAATTCTGCTGAAAGATCAGCCAAAAGACTAACCAAGATACCTCAGAGCAGTGGCTATCCAAAGTTCATGAAGTGTAATGTGGCAGGTTGGTGGAGTGACATTATTTTTAGTTTGGTTTCGAGATAAAGTGCGGAAATTGGCCCTTCAATCCACCGAGTCCACACCGACCAACGATCTCCATACACTAGCACTATCCCACACCAGGGAACATTTACTAATTTCAGAAGCCAATTAACCATCAAACCTGTCCACCTTTGGAGTGTAGGAGGAAACTGGAGCACTCAGAGAAAATGCACGTGGTCACAGGAAGAACGTACAAACTCCGTTCAGACAGAACCCACAGTCAGGATCAAACCCGGGTCCAAGATGCTGTGAGGCAGTAACTCTACCGCTGTGCCACCGTGCTGCCCACAGGGGCTTCACCTGACCTCGTTGATGTCATATGATGTCAAATGCTGCCTTTGATGTCAACAGCAGCTCACCTCTGGGATTAAGCTCTTTGCTCCATATTTGGGCTAAAGCCATGATGTGGTCTGGTCTGGTCTATATAAACAACCCAGGCAAAATCCAAACTAAGCATCAATGATCAGGTTATTGACCAGAAAATAACATTTGATATGATCGTTGATGGCTCTGAAGTATTGTGAGCAATTTTGGACACCATATCTGAGGAAGGGTGTGCTGGCCCTGGAGAGGATCCAGAGGAGGTTTACAAGAATAATACCATAAATGTATGGTTTAACATAAGATGAGCCTTTGATGGTGCTGGGCCTGTACTCGTTGGAGTTTAGAAGAATGACGGGGGCCTCATTGAACTGTACAGAATAGTGAAAGGCTTGCATGGAGTGGATGTGGGGAGCATGTTTCCACTAGCGGGAGGACTAGAGGTCATCACCTCAGAATTGAAAGACGTTCCTTGAGAAAGGAGACGAAGAGGAATTTATTTTGTCAAAGGGTGGCGAATCTGTGGAATTCTTTGCCACAGAAAGCTATGGAGGCCAAGTCAATGGATATTTTAAAGATAGAGATAGATAGATTCTTGATTAGTATGGGTGCCAGGGGTTATGGGGAGAAGGCAGGTGAATGGGGTTAGGAGAGATAGATCAGCCATGATTGAATGGCAGAGTAGACGATGGGCCGAATGGCCTAATTCCGTCCTGTCACTTATGTCCTTTCTGTATAAGAACCAGCCCCCCACATACAGTCATAGAGACAAACAGCGTGGAAACAGGCCCTTCAACCCAACTTGCCCATACTGACCAACATCTCCCGTCTATATTTATCCCAGCTGCCTGCGTTTGACCCATATCCCTCTAAACTTTTCTTTTCCATGTCCCACTAAATGTTTCTTAAACGCTGCAATAGTACCCGCCTCAACTCCCTCCTCCGGCAGCTCGGTCCAAACATCCACCATCTGAAGAAGAGTCTCGACCTGAAACGTCACCCATTCCTTCTCTCCTGAGATGTTGCCTGTCCCGCTGAGTTACTCCAGCATTTTGTGTCTCCCTTCGATTCGAACCAGCATCTGCAGTTATTTTCCCACCATCAGTTTTTCAATTATTATGAGTAGAATTATTGGAAGTAATGAGCCAGACTGGATTTGTCCTGCTTTCAGTGAACAAGACACACTGGGCAATTTTCCAGTTGCTGCCAGTGTATTAACTATACTGGAACAGATTGTCTCGAGATTCAGCTGGGTCTTCAGTGCTGCCACTGGGATGTTTCCTGGTCCCAGATTATGTTGCATCCAATGCTTTTAGCTGTATCTTGCCGTCAGCTGGAGGGAATCAAAACGGCTTTAGGCTGGGCTACTGTTAAAATGGAAATCTCAAGAGGATGTCAAGATAAGACAATCTGTTTCTGAAACGTTGCAATAGAACCTGGGTCAACTACCTCCTGCAGCAGCTCGCTCCATACACCCACCACCTTTTGGATAGAAAAAGATAACTCTCAGGTTCCTATTAAATCTTTCCCCCACCCCACCCCTCAACTTAAACCCATGTCCTCTAGTTCTCCATTCCCCTAATCTGGGCAAGAGACTCCGTGCGTTTACCCGATCTATTCCTCACATGATCTGGTACACACTACAAGATCAGCCCTCATCCTCCTGTGCTCCAAGGAATAGAGTCCTAGCCTGCTCATGCCTTTGAGTACTGGCAACATCCTCATAAAAAACATCTCCTTTCAACTTTGCTCCTCTCACTTTAAAGCAATGCCCTCCAGTTTTTGACATTTCACCTGGAAAAAAGGTTCCGACCTTCGACCTACGCCTCTCAGTTTTATTTCCTTCTGTCAGGTCTCCCCTCAACGTCCGGACGGAGATACGACATGGAAAAAGTCGCATCTCCGTCAAGGAAAGAGATAAAAAAACGTTTCCCCACCATAATACAAAACTAAAAGTACACTGAAACATACATTTTACAGCAAACTAAAAACAACAAAGAAGGAAAAAGACGAGACAGATCGTTGGCGAGGCAGCCATCTTAGGCGCCACCTGGTGGTCTTGATTCCGTTAGCCCAAAGCGCTATATCTAACTCTCTCATGAATACATCCAGTGAATTGGCCTCCACTGCCTTCTGCGGCAGAGAATACCACAGATTCACAACTGATTGAAAAGGTTTCTCCTCATCTCAGTCCTAAATGGCCTACCCCTTATTCTTAAATTGTGACCCCTGGTTCTGGACTCCCCCAACACCGGGAACAATCTTCCTGCATCTAGCCTGTCCAATCCCTTAAGAATTTTATATCTATATACTAAAACTCTCGTTTGTTTGTTTGTTTGTTCCTGAACTACAGCCAAAATGGTACACGATAGTGTGACAATTTTAGGCCCATCTTACTCACCGTTGTCCCTTTGGTGCTAATGGAAGAAGTTTCATTGAAGTCAGTGTTATATTTTTAAAGTTCTTCACATTTTAAAGTTTAAATCTATCTCCGAGGCAGGGAGGGGGGGTTGAGGGGGATGGAGTGGGGAAGGGAGGGAGGGGAGGGGAGGGGGAGTGGGAGGGAGGAGGGGGAAGGGTGTGGGGGAGAGGAGAGGGTGCTGCACCAATGCAGGAGAGGTTGGTGGTGTGCTCGGCAAGTTACATGGGTGCCTACTAGGGGTGATGGTGGAGAAAGATATGATAGAGGCGTTTAGATCGCTTTTAGATAGGCACATGGATAGATAAGCTAACGGGCGGACCAGTGACACAGCTAGTAGAACTACTGCCTCACAGCGTTAGACACTCGGGTTCAATCCTGGCTTCGGGTACTGTCTATGTTTAGTTTGCATGTTCTCCCTGCAACTCCGTGTGTTTCCTCGCGGTGCTCTGGTTTCCTTGCACACCCCAAAGACGTATAGGTTTCTAAATTAATTGGCCTCTATAAATTGCCCCTAATGTGTCGGGAGTGGATGCGTTAGTGGGATTACATAGAACTGGTATGAATGGGTAATCAATGGTCAGCATAGACCCAGTGGGCCGAAAGGCCTGTTTCCATGCTGCATCTTTCAATCAAAGAATGGATGATTATGGATCATATGCAGGCAGATGAGATTAGTTTATCTTGGCATCATGTTCCAGCACAGACAGCATGGTGTACTATGCAATGTTACATAAAATATTAATGCAGCTACCACAGGTAACATATTTTAAGATCAAGCACTCAATTTTATGAGTGGCATCAGTTTTCATAAAGACCTTTAGTGTGAAAACAGGCCCATCGGCCCAACTTGCCCACGCTGACGAACATGCCCCGTTTACATTAGTCCCACCTGCCTGTGCTTGGCCCATATTCTTCTAAATCTCCCCTATCCATATACCTGTCTAAATGTTTTTTAAACATTGTGATAGTACCTGCCTCAACTACCTCCTCCGGCAGCTCTTTCCATACACCTACCAACCTTTGTGTAAAAAAGGTTGCCCCTCAGGTTCCGATAAATCTTCACCCCCCCCTCACCTTAAACTTCACCCCCCCCTCACTCTGGCACTCGATTCGAGTTTTGTCGGCCCAAAAACGTGAGTATATAATCTGCCTTCTGTAAATGCAATGTCAAATATATCCAACCTCAATTAGATCTCTGACTGACCAGAATTTTATTCCCACGAACCACTGGAGCTTAGAAAACAGACAGCTGTGCATTATTTCCCAACAAATGGCAAGTGTTGAAATCTCCCTGCACTCAAGTGGAACATTTATTAATGCTGAGTAACTTGGAGAATTCAAACAATCATGGGGAAATTAATTGGAACAGAATACGACAAATCTGCCCAGCAAAGTGAAGTCTTAATTATAGCCCCAAAACGTACACCATTTTCTTTGACAACCAAATAGGATTTAACAATACACAATATGCAAAGCCACACATTATAATTCAAAATAACAACATACCATGCAAACATTCACATCGACTAAATTTACTTAAAATATATTACAGAAGTACTGCGCGCATAAAAATATGACTTGCAATTTAAATGAATACTGTATCCTCCAGATGATGGAGATACTAAGGGCTAATTGACAGCTGCCAATTTGTAAGACAGATGACATCCTTTATGAATACAATGACAGCGACATCAAAACGTCAGTATGGTAAACGTTTTATAATTTACAAGGAGGGTACAACACATTTGCAAACTGTTGCCTTTGCGGTCCCTAGCACGTGCCCAAGGATGATAGCATATTAAAATGTACAAATTTTTTATCCCTATTCCCAACACAAATTACAGTTCATCAAGAACTCCAAAATTCAATTAAATGTACACTGAATGAACATGAAGGGTATCACAATCCTGTCATTTTACTTGGCAATAAATTTAATTTCAAACTATACTTGTATCTGGTAGCCAGAGTGAGAAATTGAAACAGTATTTTCAGCAAATTTTTGAATGAAAATTCCAGCGAAAAAGTTGACAGTGACAATTCAAAGGAAAACTGCAGGGACATTTTTTGTGCAAAATGGAAAAGGGTGGAGATGGGAAGATGCATTTTCCCATCTCCACCCCATTCCGCCTTCCGCAGAGACCATTCCTTCCGCAACTCCCTAGTTAGCTCATCCCTTCCCACCCAAACCACCTCTTCCCCAGGTACCTTCCCCTGCAAACGCAGGAGATGCAACACCTGTCGCGATACCTCCTCCCTCGACTCTGTCCTGGGACCCCGACAGTCCTTTCAGGTTAGGCAGAGTTTCACTTGCACCTCCTCCAACCTCGTCTACTGTATCCGTTGTTCAAGATGTGGACTCTTATACACCGGCGTGAGCAAACGTAGACTGGGCAATCGTTTTGCTGAACCACTTAGCTCAGTCTGCCTGAACCTACCTGATCTCCCGGTTGCTAAACACTTTAAATCTTCTTCCCATTCCTACACAGACCTTTCTGTCCTAGGTCTCCTCCATTGTAAGAGTGAAGCTAAACGCAAATTGGAGGAACAGCATCTCATATTTCACTTGGGCAGCTTACTGCCCAGTGGTATGAATATCGGCTTTTTCAACTTCAAGTAACCCCGGCATTCTTTCTTATTTATTCTTTCTTATCTATTTTTATTCTTTCTTATCTATTTTTATTCTCATTCTCTCTCTCTCTCTCTCTCTCTCTCTCTCTCTCTCTCTCTCTCTCTCTCTCTCTCTCTCTCTCTCTCTCTCTCTCTCTCTCTCTCTCTCTCTCTCTCTCTCTCTCTCTCTCTCTCTCTCTCTCTCTCTCTCTCTCTCTCTCTCTCTCTCTCTCTCTCTCTCTCTCTCTCTCTCTCTCTCTCTCTCTCTCTCTCTCTCTCTCTCTCTCTCTCTCTCCCTCCCTCCCTCCTCCCTCCCTCCTCCCCCCCCTCCTCCCCCCCCCCTCCTGAAATGTGTACTGCAATTAAAGCCACAACCATAATACATGGTAATTGTGCAAATAAAGATTATTTCTAGCAGAACTTATAAATATAGCTTTCCTTTCCCTGTAGTACTGCATAACATTATTCAATATTCACCTGATTTATTCATCCATGTTAACACAATTTCACCAAGAAAGATGCATTACCGAAAATCAGTTTGCAACAAACAAGTTTATCGTTACATGAATATATCAGTTTACACATACACATTTGCTCAGATTTCTGAATGATTTGAGTTGCTCAATTACAACTACAACAGATGTAATGCAGCCAAGTGGTGATCAAACAAACTGTGGAACAATCTATACTGGTTTCCATGAACAACCTCAGGAAATGCTAAGTTCACAAGCAGATACCGTGACCTTAAAATGAGAGAGTTTGGCCTGAGTAAAATAAACACAGCGCATTGCATTGGGCAGAACAGTTGCCAAATAAATCTGTGTATTATCTGATTAACCAATAACATTACAGAAGTAAATGACCTACAATATATTAAAAAGGTACATCAACTCCAACCTATTTTTGCTAATCTCTTAACATAGCTTCCCCCAATCCAGCTGCATATTCACAGTTATTATTAAAAATGTCAAAACTTTAGAGATGTAGACACAAAGCTCTTAAAGATAGCAATCAGGTACATAAGGAAAAGGAAGTTGTGCCAGGTGACTGGGGTTAAGTTGAGTTTAGAGTTTAGAGATACAGCATGGAAACAGGCCCTTCAGCTCAATGAGCATCACGCCAACCATCCATCACCCGTTCACACAAGGTCCATGTTATCCAACTTTCTCATCCACTTCCACCTCTCGGGGCAAATTACACTGGCCAATTAACCAACAAACTCACATGTCTTTGAAATGTGGGAGGAAACCAGAGCACCCGGAGAACCCCACACGGTCACAGGCACACGCATCGTATCCTAGGTCAGGATAGAACCCGGGCACTGGCACTGTTGGGCAGCAGCTTTACCAGGAGAAAGATGAAAAAACAATGCAGTTGTAGGAGCCGTTTATGTTTAGATTAGCTACTGTTGGCATATTATATTATTTTGTCTCGATATAACTTGCCGTATTATTTTGGACACTTGGGGACAGTCATTAGATACACAAGGTGGTGTATATATATGGGCATAAGGGACTGGGAATGGCCAGATACAGGAAGGGAGAGCATACAGTTCTTACCCGGCCTGGATAGACCATCAACTGGAAAGACCTGAGACCTGGGACCAGACCAGGGACAGAGCAGCCAGCTACGACTTGTATGCGAAATAAGTAAAGCCTAGTATGTTCATCTCCTTGTTTGTACAAGTACTTCAATAAACAACTAATTAAACTGGAAATAACGACTAGAAGATCTGTTCTATTGGGTCTGCGTAAGATCATTCCTACTCCCTGTGTAGTAATGGCAATTGGAAAAGAAATCACTGGAAAAGTCGGAAAGTTGCCATTACACCTTCGGTAAGAACTTGCTCTATTTGTGAGACTGGAGCTTGTGAATCAACTGGATGGAATAAGGATTGTTTTATTTCACAAGCCTGATGCCGAATCCCACAGACTAGACAAGGTCGCTACCTGCGCTAATCTGACAATCAGAGATTGAAAACCTCGAAAGCCAACGCGGAGGGAAAGTGAGTACGTACAGCATTAAGCTTTATTGGAGAAGTTATATGTGATAGGCTGTATTGGAAAAAGGCTACTGTAATGGATAATTGAGAACAAAGAAGTGACCTTGAGAATCGCACGATATCAGTTGTTTAAAAAATGTGTGCTGCTACGACTTTTACGTCAACGCGTTTTAAAGGGATAGCGTACAAGTATGTCTGTGGTCAGATCTGATGCTTAGTCACAAGATGGGGATGTTGGAAAGGATTCTGAAAAGGAAAAAAAGGATTATTAAACACACTGCCAAAGGCTTGGAATCGCTCATTGAAAAGCACCAGAAGAGAGGAAACTCGAGATGTAAACAAGCTATCAAGTTTATGGAAATGCTAAAAGAGCTCATGGAATCAAAGGAAAATGTAAATGAAGTACAATCTAACCTGATTCAATTAATCAAGCTCTGTGATGGTCAAAGAAAATAACGAGTTACCACTGCCTGAAGATGAACTCGAAAGGCAAAATCCGTGGATTCAACAAACAATGGAAGCTTTTAATGGTTTTATACAAGATGTAAAGCTGTGGTTATCTGATGTTGGTCAGCAAACCACACACTCCATTGCTGAAGTGCCACACAACAGTGTTGTAAACTCAGATGCTGGACGCAAAACAAACAACTCAGGGACCATCTGCTAGAGCTCATGATAGATTGTGGAATCTAAAGTAGATTAAATGCCAACACATAGTACATATCTTTTTTTTGATTATGTGTAAAGTTTTTATAGGTCCTTTTAATGTTTATTGGTAATTGTTTTGTATAATTGGTAATTATACGTAGAATAATTAGGGGCCGGTGTGTAGGACCCATTTATGTTTTGGCTAGCTACTGTTGGCATATTATATTATTTTGTCTAGATATATCTTGCCGTATTATTTTGGACACTTGGGGCGGTCATTAGATGCACAGGGTGGGCTATATATATGGGCTTAAGGGACTGGGAGTGCACACAGTTCTTACAAGACCATCGACTGGAAAGACCTGAGACCTGGGACCAGACCAGGGACAGAGTAGCCAGCTACGACTTGTATGCGAAATACGTATAGCCTGGTATGTTCATCTCCTTGCTTGTACAACCACTTCAATAAACAACTAATTAAACTGGGAAAAAAACGACTGGAAGATCTGTTCTGTTGGGTCTGTGTAAGATCTACTTCCTGTATAGTAATGGCAATTGGAAAAGAAGTCACTGGAAAAGTCGGAAAGTTGCCATTTAAGTGATTTTTTAAAAAACGTTGGAGTAACTCAGCGGGTCAGGATGCATCTCTGGATGACAGAGAGGCGGCGTTTCATGTCTGGACCTTTGTTTGAAGAAGGATCCCAACCTGAAGTGTCCATGTTCTCAAGAGATGCTGCCTGACCCACTGAGCTTTGCTTCCATTATGGATGGTTCTCATAAGGTCACACCTGCAGTAACAGCACACAGTTTACAAGGAAGGCAGCAGAGATTCACCAAAATGCTGTTAGGGTTCTGTCGGCTAAAGAACGAGGAAAAATTACAAATGAGGCTTCAAGTTGATAATGAAGAAAGTTATGGGGAACTTTTTCACAAACAAGAGTGATAGAATTATCATATTTGTAGAAAAACAATTTGTGCTTTGTCAATTATCATTTTAAATCTGAGATGCTGGGCCATTGCAACACTGGGTACATAGATTTAAGATTAGGTCAATTATAATCACAGTGACTGACAGAATATTTTAATGAGTTTAAAGAATTGTTCCTCTTGGTTCAAAGAATAGCATTGATTAGCCATTAAACGATTGGTTAAGTATTCCCATAAAAATGATCTAAGATTTAGTGGTAAAAAGGCTATGCAAATTCAGCATCTCATTAGTTAAAGATTAGTTGTTTCCAACTATTCAAACTGGTTTGTCCTTTACACGATATGATATAACTTTATTTATCCCAGAAGGGAAATTGATCTGAAAGTCATAAACAAAAAAACAAAATACATGCATTTACCAGGATGCAATGAAATTCCCTATTCACGTGAAGCTCAACGTAAACAGTGTACATAAGTGATAAAACTGTGAATAAAGACAAATGGCAATCATAAATTATCTGTACTTCACTACTGAAAGAAAATACACTAAGGAGTGCTAGGAAACAACCAAAAACATGAAACGGTGTTAGTTCAGGCTGTGTATACTCCTGGAGATTTTGTCACATGATCTTCCACCTCCAACTAGCCCATTCCTATCTCCACTCCTTGCATAACTAGTAAATCCAGGTTAAACGAAGGGTGGAAATGGAAAGTACGTTTTCATGCTGCTTTGATTTTCTCCAGAGATACTTCACTCCAGAGTGAAATGAATCTCCAATTCATGGAGACAGTGTTGCAGGGTGGAAGCCACAACAAGGGGGCGTGTTTGTTGCTAAATCAGTTTCTGGGCCTTAAAGTGCGCCAAAATGTTTAATGTTGCCAGTCTTTCGCTACTGACCAGATCTCGTAGAGAGATTTACGCCACCAGCTACCTATGAAACTTCCTAAACCCCTGGCGCTACTTTGTAATCACATGACAGGTAAAGCGTGTTACCAAGCTGCATTGCTAAAACAAGGCTGCACCGTCAACAAGCGGGCATTTATGCTCCAGGAGAGTTGTTTTAACGGAGACACGGTATTAAATCAATAGCAATAACGAGGTGTTTGCTTTGCCCGTGGGGAGGGGGTTGCTGCAAGATTCAACTGTCCGGGAATAAAGTGTGGAAAATAAACTTACAATGATGATAGAAAGTAATTCTCCTGGATGTTCCAGCGCGGTTTCTTGCTCCAGGCTTTTACTTGGGTGGAAGTGTTTGCGATGGAAGTGCATCTCGTCCGGAGTGTGAAATAGCAGCGGGCAGGTGGGGCACTGTGTGCCCGGGGGTGAGGACTCGTCCATCGCTGCGGCTACAGCGGGTTACAGTGGGCTACCAGCGGGTTACAGCGGATACAGTAGCTGCAGCGGGTTACAGCGGCTACAGTAGCTGCAGCGGCTACCAGCGACCACTCCGACCCAGCCCGGACCAGGCTCCCTGTGACCAGAGCAGAGGCTGCAGAGCCACACATGGGCTCATTTCACAGCATTGGTGTGGAGGATGGGAGGGGAGGGGAGGGGGGGTTCTTCTTTGCTCGAGTTGCCTGCAGTCCGGCCAAGTGTTGGTGGGGTTGGGGGTGGAGGTGGGGGTGTCTCTCACACAGCGCCTGAGTGAGCACCGGACACACAATACCCGAGGCGAGGAGCTGCCCTGCGGGGAACGGCGCAAACCGCGGGCAAACAGGAAACCAGAGAAGCCAAAGCAAAGCAAAGCCAAGCCTGGGCTGGGCTGGGGGAGGGGAGGGGGCTCTGCTCAGCCTTCACATGGACTCAGACTCTTCACGGAGTTGGGCACACAGCATGGAGAGGTGGATGGAGAGATCAGTCGTGGCAGCAGAACAAGAGCTGGCACATGGACATTGCGTGCACGACTCTTGCCCCATGGACGCACGGCATTTAAAAACCAGCTCAGCTGCCCCAAGGGGAAGGTGGAACAATAGAAATTAAAAACATAAAAGGTAAAGATTAAACAAGGCATATCATATGCAAAGAAGCAGCTGCATTTACATAGCACCTATTGGGAATCACAAGGCATCCCAAAGCACTTTTCTGTACAATAAATACCCAAAGTGCAGTCACAGCTGACTTCCACACACCAAGTTCCCACAGGCAGCAATGTGAAAATAACTGTCTTTCGAAAATGTTTTTCGTAAAGTTGGTTGACGGATATATTGAGAAGCTGCAGGGTCCTTTTAAACATTAAATAAGGGAGAGGGAGCACTAGTAAACACCATTCTGCAAGTACATCTCCAAACCCTGCACGTTGAGTGTCAGCACTGATTTTGTGTCAAATTCTTGGCTTGGAATTTGATCTATCGCCATCGAGGCGATTGGTAATGCATTAATACTGGTGGAAATTATTCACTCTGACATGATAAAAAAAAAGCATGCCTCAGTGACCACTGACCAGTGGCACCAACATCCGTAGTGATGAAGTACTTTGACAGGTTGGTTATGTTGGGTGTCAACTTCTGGCTTAATAAAAAGACCTGGACCCATTGCAACTCAGCGACCCTGCAACTGATCAACAGCTGTTGTAGTCTTGCTGCCTCCCTACTCTGCACTGGGCCATAAGTTTCGATTCACCTCTATCCCATTCTGGACATTGGACTTTATGTAAGGAACTGATGCGCCACAATGCTAAAAACTATATTCTGCAGTCTATCTTCCCATTTGCTCTATCTATTGTACTTGAGTTTGAACAGATTGTATCTATGTATGGTATATCGAATCTATTTGGATAGCATGCAAAATAAAGCCTCAGCATATGTGACAATAATAATAAACCTAGCCACTTGGACAATAAGAACACAGAGATGGTGCCAGACCCGTTGAGTTACTCCAGCACTTTGTGTCTATGGTATAAACCAGAATCTGCAGTTCTTTGTTTCTAGGGGATGGGATTGTACGCTTGGAGTGGGAATTTCATTGTCCCGTTTCTGATACCTTAAGACATGGGAGGAGAATGAGGACATTCAGATCCGCTGTTCAATCTTGGCAGATCTATTTTTCCTTCTACCCTCATTACCTTCTCCCAGTAACGTCTGATGCCCTTACAAATCAAGAACCAATCAATCTGCTTTAAAAATACCCAAATGACTTGGCCTCCACAGCTGTCTGTTAATGAATTCCACAGATTTATCACCCTCAGGCTAAAGAAATTACTCATCTTCATTCTAAAGGTACTTGCTTTTATTCTGAGGCTGTGCCCTCTGTCCTAGACTGTCCCACTACTGGAAACATCCTCCCCACATTCACCTGTGTATATATAGCTGACCTCAGCTGTAAAAATGGCCTGCGTTTGACTCCAACCTTGCATTTGCTCTTCCTTCAGGTACGCATTTAGATGAAGCTTTTGCAATTAGATTGCATTTCCTCAAGTGCGGAGAAGTAGTGGTAAGCAGGGCAGGCAAGCCCTCAATCCAGTTTCCTCCCACAACTTAAAAAGTGTGCGGGTTGGAAGGATAATTGTGTAGTGTAAATTATTCCTAATGTGAAGGTGGGTTATATAATCTGGAACAGAGTTGATGGGAATATGGGGAGAATAAAATAGGTTAGGGTAGGAAGGGTGTAAATGTGTGCTTGAAAATCAGTGGTCTCGGTGGGCCAAAGGACCTGTTTCTAGGCTCTACCTTTCTATGGTGTATTAAACCCAAACGAAGAAGAAATCATAAACTATAAAAAAACAGATTTCTGAGAATCTCAGGTTCAATACAAAAGAAGTTCTGAAGAGTGTTCACTACAGAGACAATAATTACAGCACATCTACTGATGGATTCCTCATTCTTTTGAAAGGCATGAAAGCAAAAAAAAATAATCAGCAATGTTCTAAATAAACTGTATGACATTCAGTTCAATAGATTATTGTTTGCATCCAAATACACTGATTTATTTCCTCTGCACACAAATACGCAGTAGTTAAGTCTCTCAATTATTATTGCCTCGACTCAGGGTTTCTTGAATGTTGCCAATGAGATGTAAGGCTGAGGATAGGGGGTGATCAAGAACAGATAATGAGGCAGAAATACAATATGTGGGCAAACTAAATTGGATTGTAAGCTAATATAAACGAGTAAAATAGACGAAGGTAAATAGAAGAAATTGTGATACTGTATGAAGAAATAGCAGGAAACATAAAGCAACTTCTCTTTGTCATGTTAGAAGATGCAAAGACATAAATGATAAAGCACTAAAACTGACAAGATCAAGGACCCTAAAGAAATTAGTAAACAACCAGGAATTGTAAAGTAATGGGACTGAGAGCTGGCAAGTCCCTAACCTGATTGCCTGCAGCCAAGGGATTTGAAAGAGATTAGGGTCAAGAAAATTGATTAATTGCTTTTTATCTTTCAGAATTCCTTTGATTTTACAAAGGTGACCGGAGATTGGATGGTAGCAAACATATTCCATCTGTTCAAAAACTAGAAACCACAGTAGAATGCAATGAAATGTAAATGGGAACTCAGAAAATCATCGTTAAACTGAGCAAAGTCAATGTCAATTTATGAAAGAGATTTTGTATTTTACCAAACTACTAAAGAGTTTTGAACTTTTAATGAGCAGATAAATTAAGAGGGGCACAAGGAATTGCAGATGCAGGAATCTTTAGTAAAAGACAAAATGCATGAATAACTGAGAGGATCAGGCAGCATCTGTGGAGGGAATGGACGTGGCATTTCAGGTCGGGACCATTCATCAGACTGATTGTAGAAGGGGGACTGAAAGCCTGCCTTGTCATAGATGGATACAAGTGAGGAGAGGATTTTTATTGGCAGATGGGTGGACAAAGGGTACAGATGAAAAGGAGACAAAAGGATGGCAGATAAGGAGAGAATAGGAATGAAATATAAAGCCAAAATTATGGATATAGGTGGAAGAGGATGGGAGGGAGTGAGGAGGGGAGTGTGATAATAAAAATGGGCATGAGTGGGCATGGGAAAGAGGGGGAAATGGGGGGGTAATGGGTTAAGGATAAGGGGGATCAGTGGATGAACGGAAATTGGATTTTTAAAATCAATGGACATCTTGCCATACAAGAGATTATGGAACAAAAGGAGGGTACCTAAGATGTTGGTAATGTTTTCTGATGGACTAAGGACTAAGGAAACTGGAAAATGCAGGCAGTTGAATAAATGCAGGCAGTCAATGTTGTCAAGCTAGAAAGAATGCAGAGAAGATTTACGAGGATGTTGCCAGGATTTGAGGGCCTGAGCTATCGGGAGAGGTTGAGCAGGCTATAACTCTATTCCTTGGAGCGCAGGAGGATGAGGAGTGATCGGATAGAATTGTACGGAAATAGATCAGGTAAACGCGCAGCGTCTCTTGCCCAGAGTAGAACAATCGAGAACCAGAAGACAGGTTTAAGGTGAGGTGATAGGGTCCATGGAATAATCCATGGTGACATCTCTGAAGATGATAGGTTTAATGTGAGAGGGGAATGATGTAATGGGAACCTGAGGGCAGACTTCCACACAGAAGGTGGTGGGTGTATGGAACGAGCTGCCAGAGGAGGTGGGTGAGGCAGGTACTCTAAAAACATTTAAAAGACATTTGGACAGGTACATAGTTGGGAAAACCTTAGAGGGATATGGGCCAAACATGGGCTAGTATGGGTGGGGCATCTTAGCATGAACAAATTGGGCCGAAGGACCTGTTTTCCTGCTGTATGACTATATGTGGCATTTGTGGTCTTCAGTTATCATCTTCACTATCTCCACCCTCCCTTCCCTCATCTGATTCCATTTCAAATCAATCCCTCCACCAGAAATCAACTCACTGCTTACAACTCCTGTGTGTGTGTGTGTGTGTAGAATAGTGTTAATGTGCGGGGATCGCTGGTCGGCGCGGACTCGGTAGGCTGAAGGGCCCGTTTCGCACTGCATCTCTAAACTAAACTAAACTAAACTAAATTCATATAAAATCACATAGAATATACAGCAGCAAAGTGACATTTTGAATTTTGAAAGCCAGTGTAAGTGACTGCATATTAAGAGTTAAAATGTTCCTTTCTTTTTTGTAGTTTATATCACTGGAACATTAACATAGTGTAAGCATGCATACTGGCATTTTAACCAACTTTCGACTAAACAAGCAACCAAACAACAGTGCACCGGCAAAATTTCCCAAAAATAAATGAGTCATAATGATGAAGGGAAATTTTTGCAAAATGTTCAGTTATTAAAAAGTGGTTAATGATCACAAAAGAGAAAGGAAGTAGGAGTAATTCACAGAGGGTCATAGAAACATTCAGAACAGAAACAAACCCCTTCTGCCCCCCACTAACCATCAAGCAACTATTTGCACTAACCTTACTTTATTCTCCCACATTCCCCCACGTTCTGTCACTCCAACACATTATGAGCAATTTACAACAGCCAATTAACCTACTCACCTGCAGGTCTTTGAAGGGAAACCAGAGGACTTAGAGGAAACTCACACTGTCAGAGAGAATGTGCAAATTCCACCTATCCAGGGATCAGGTTGAACCCAGATCACTGAAGGTCTGTGGCAGCATTTCCACAAGCCGCACTACTGTGTTACTCTGAACTATTTTCCGTAGCACACAGGGAAAGAAAAAAAATACTAACTTCTTATAACTTAAAGAAAAGCATAGCTTATGAATTGTGTGACTGGCCCTTTAATAGTTTAAAGAGCAAGAAACTTGGAAAGTGAAAATAAGCATCCATTCAGTTTTTAGAAACATGTGAAAGCAATTTAAAATATTATGTTAACTGTCATTGTTACAGACATGTGGGAGAATTTGTAATGGGAATAAGAATTAAGCAACCGCAAACGTCATAAAAATAGAAAATGCAGGTTCAGGCAGTATCTGTGGAAAGAGACACTGAGTTAAGATTTTAGAGCTTCATCCACATTTGTCTGTCTTCATGGAAAAGTAGCGAGAAAAACCAGAGGACATAAGGATCTGGTAACAATGAAGAAAAATTAGTATATGTAAAACAAATAGGAGAGAATTGTTGAAAACAAAAGCTGATCGGTTCTAGGACCCAATGATATTGTTGTTGTTGCTCATTCTTGGGTGAGGCCATGACATTGAGTCTATGGCATTACAATGAGTACAGAGATGGCCGATTAGACCAATCTGAGGTCTAAAGTTTCTCCCCCACAGGTGACAGAGGTGTAGGAATGCTGCAGCATAAAAACATATAAAATAGGTGCAGGAGTAGGCCATTCAATATGATCATGGCTGATCAAAATCATAATCAGTACCCCGTTCCTGCTTTCTCCCCATATCGCTTGATTCCATTAGCACTAAGAGCTATATCTAACTCCCTCGAGAAAACATCCAGTAAATTGGTCTCCACTGTCTAATGTGGCAGAGAATTCCAGCATCAATAGTTAATGATTTTTGTGATTCTCTTTTCTTTGCTTCCTCTATTATGGCTTTGTCATTTGAACAAGCAACACTTTTAATGCAAGTACATCAAACAGGGTGATCCAATGCTTGTTGTTTCTAGTGGTATTTGTCAATGTTGAAACACCAAAAATTTTGTGAGTGTATTTGAATCTCCATTTCTGTCCACCACGTGATCATTTGTCCTTGGTCAGCTATCCATAAAATAACTCTCATTAATGTACATCCCAGATTACTGAAAGAAGTGGATATCAAAATTAAAATGACCCTAGTTTTCACCTTCCTCGATTCTGGAGTTGTGGATTGAAGGGTGGCAAATGCAAGTCAACCTATTTAAAAAAGGAGGGGGGAAATGGATTACTACTGACCTACTGGTAAGAGAAATACTGAAATCGAAAATGAAGATTGCAATAACGGAAAACCTTGAAAAGAAAAATAGGACTTATTTGAGTGAGCATTGATTTTTGAAAGGAAAATCAGGATTGAGTAATCATAAAAATATAAAAGAGGCTGCAGATGTTGGAATCTAAAAAAAAACAACGTTGGAAGTACCATATGTGGAGGCAAAAGATGCAAGTCGACAATTCAGATCGAGGGAAGAGGAAACATAGTCCAAAAGGGTGGAAGCTGGATGTTTTCCCTTTCTGAGGACACCAGAACCAAGGGTCACAGTCTCAAAACAAAGGACTGACTGTTTAGGCCTGAGACAAGGAGAAAGTCTTTCATAAAGAGGGAAGTGATTCTTGGGAATATTTCTCTTGGGAAGCGCAGTGGATGCTTAGTTTATTTAAAACAAAGATCAATAGATTTCTGGGATACGGAGATCGTGTAGGAAAAGATGGTAGAGAATCAGCCATAACTGATGAATGGTGAAGCAAGCTCAAAGTGCCAGATGGTGTCCTGCTGTTAATGTTCTGATCCTTGGCTCCTGAAAGGAAGATTAAAGGTTTTGTGAAAGTTTTGAGATAAATAATAAAGTGGAACATTTTTGAGGATGCATGAGTTGGGACTGCTGAAACCGCTAAGTCCATGCATAAGACCATCCAGAGACAAGCGGAACTAAGAACTGAGACCCAGTGCCTAGAGGACCCCAATGACTTGGGCCTGGCATTGGATGAGCCATGAGGATTTGGAAATGTGCAGGCAGAGCCAAGACTTACCTTTTATTTTCCTTCCGCAGCGCTCCCCTCTATATATCCTGATGATGCCATGACCTGCTCCTAAAAGGAGCTGTATCCCAAGGACCATTGGCAAACTTACAGCGAGTAGCCAGGCAGAACAGAATCCAAACCACAGGCCAGATGTTGTTCACTAAAGTGTCACAACATGTGGAAAATGGCTTTGTGGATGATTTCAACAAGTAAAGTGGGTCAGATTTCTAGGCTGCATTACATTACATTGCAACTACAAAGTAATGGATTTGCAGTCTATGGTAGTCCATACATTGCACATCATAGATGGCAGTGTAATAATGCAACACACATCACTAAAATAAATCAAAATTTTATTTTATTTCTTCCCCAGAGTTTTTAAACTTGTTACAAAAGAACAATGTATAAGTAACATTTCCTTCAACTGAAGAAGCTCATATGTCCAAATACTGGTAAAAAAATGTTCGTTCCCTCTCTTAAATAGGTAAGCCCATGATTAAACTATAACATAACACAAAAATTGAACTTCTGCATTTATTTTACAATCCAATATGTACAAATTGTTTACATACTTATTTGAACACCATCTCAAGCACCTAAAGTCAGTTATATACAGAATTAACAAAATATTACAATGACCACATTTTATAAAGGTCATCTTTTTGTGTGAATCCCCTCTTTATTTTGCGCAATATTCATTTTGTGTAAAATATCCAATACTCTCTACAGAATATTTTAATTAACTTATCCAAATATCTTTTTAGTAATAAAGTTAACACTACATAAACAATGTAAACATTCAATGATAAAAATTGCTGCCTTCGTTCTAATTATGCAGTGTTAATGGCCGATTGAATTGTTTTTTACTTTATTATGATTGAATTTGGATTTTCAGTACAGTAAAGCTACAATAATTCGCTGTCTGATTGTTCAGAAATCCCAATGGTTCAGCGTCTGGGTCACTAGGTGATATCCAAGGTGTGCATTTTAATTGCACTGTGGGTTTCAAAGATTTGAGTTTAGGAGCAAAGAGGTCCTACTGCAGTTCCACAGAGCCCTGGTGAGACGGCACCTGCAGTGTGGTGAGCAATTTTAGTCTCCTAATTTGAGGAAGGGCATTCTTTCTATTGATGGAGTGCAGCGTAGGTTCACTAGGTTAATTCCCAGGATGGTGGGACTGACATATGATCAAAGAATGGGTTGTAGCGACCATAGGGATTGGTCCTGAGAGTCGAACCCTCGGATTGGCCAGCAAGGTCACATGGTGGTGCGACCATAGGGATTGGTCCTGAGAGTCGAACCCGCTGATTGGCCAGCAAGGTCAGGTGGTGGTTTTGAGGCCCAAAACCAGTCAGTGGGAAGAGAACTCCGAAGCGAACAGTTTGATTTAATTTCGTTTGTTATACTTTGTAATCGAATATTGCTGCCGCAATAAACTTCTTTAACAAAGAACAAGCCTCCAGACTCGCCATAGGGTCGACTGGGCTTGTATTCACTGGAATTTGGAAGGATGAGAGGGGATCTTATAGAAACATATAAAATTCTTAAAGGATTGCACAGGCTAGATGCTGGAAAAATGTTCCCGATGTTGGAGAGTCCAGAACCAGGGGTCACAGTTTAAAAATAAGGGATATGCCATTTAGGATTTAGATGAGGAAAAGCTTTTTCACCCAGAGATTTATCAATCTGTGGAATTTTCTGCCACAGGAGTCAGTGGAGGCCAATTCACTGGATGTTTTCAAGAGAGAGTTAGATTTAGCTCTTAGGAGTAAGGAATCAAGGGATGTGGATAGAAAGCAGGAACAGGGAACTGATTTTAGATGATCAGCCACGATCATATTGAATGATAGTGCTTGCTCAAAGGGCCAAATGGCCTACTCCTGCAGCTATTGTCTATGTTTCTATGTTCAATGTTACCCTGTTCCTTACACAATCATCGGAGTCCGCTTCCATTAAACTCACAAGGGCCACATTTCCCATTAAATCGATTACATTAAATTGCATTTTTATTGGATTTATCAGGGGATTGTTAGTGCTATTTTTGCAATGTATATTTGTCTCATTTCTAGTCTAAATAGAGTTATACAACATAGGAACTGGCCCGTCAGCCCAACTTGCTCAGCAGACCAAGAAGATCTATGTGGGTGGTTTTATTTGTGGGGAAAGTAGAGGGCAACAGGCAAAATAAATGGTAAGACTGTGACCAGGTAAGTGATAATTCGAAGTTAGTTCAAGTAGAATATGGGGACCTGGGAAGATGACGAAAATATTGTTAGATTATGCCATGAAATACTGGAATGGAGATCCCAGGTGAGGGCAATGGCTACTTCACTGAGGGTAAATCTGCTGTGTGGAATGGTATGGGTTGCTTCTTACTGAATAAAAAGATCTCTGGCTGAAGCTAAAAGGGGAAGGAGCAGGAAATTGCTGCATTAATTCTACTTGAGTAGAATACGGAACATAAAGCACAGCATAAGAGTACAGAGGATAGATTAGGCGAGTGGGCAAATGCATGGCAGATGCGGTATAATGTGGATAAATGTGAGGTTATCCACTTTGGCGGCAAGAACAGGAAAGCAGAGTATTACCTGAATGGTGACCGATTGGGAGAAGGGGAGATGCAACGTGACCTGGGTGTCATGGTGCACCAGTCATTGAAAGCAAGCATGCAGGTGCAGCAGGCAGTGAAGAAAGCGAATGGTATGTTGGCATTCATAGCAAGAGGATTTGAGTTTAGGAGCAGGGAGGTTCTGCTGCAGTTGTACAGGGCCTTGGTGAGACCGCACCTGGAGTATTGTGTGCAGTTTTGGTCTCCTAACCTGAGGAAAGACGTTCTTGCCTTAGAGGGAGTACAGAGAAGGTTCACCAGATCAATCCCTGGGATGGCGGGACTTACATATGAGGAAAGACTGGATAGACTGGGCTTGTACTCGCTGGAATTTAGAAGACTGAGGGGGGATCTTATAGAAACATATAAAATTCTTAAGGGGTTGGAGAGGCTAGATGCGGGAAGATTGTTCCCGATGTTGGGGGAGTCCAGAACCAGGGGTCACAGCTTAAGGATAAGGGGGAAGTCTTTTAGGACCGAGATGAGAAAACATTTCTTCACACAGAGAGTGGTGAGTCTGTGGAATTCTCTGCCACAGAAGGTAGTTGAGGCCAGTTCATTGGCTATATTTAAGAGGGAGTTAGATGTGGCCCTTGTGGCTAAAGGGATCAGGGGGTATGGAGAGAAGGCAGGTACAGGTTACTGAGCTGGATGATCAGCCATGATCATATTGAATGGCGGTGCAGGCTCGAAGGGCCGAATGGCCTACTCCTGCACCTATTTTCTATGTTTCTATGTTTCTAGCACAGGAACAGGCCCTTCAGCCCACAATGTCTGTGGGCCCAAATGATGCCATGATAAACTGATCTCATCTGCCTGCACGTGATCTATACCATCCCATTCCCACACATCAAAAAGTACTTGGAGATGGCAGAAAGTTTGAGTGCTTTGAATAGAGCAGTGAAAGGCTCTGTTTGATTGACGTCAAAAGTCCAGGAAGGCAGAGCCATTCGGCATGTACACATAGGAGCGAAATAGCAGGAAGAAAATTCATTCATGATTGTGTTGAATGGTAGTGGAAGCACATAGAAATTAACAGCCTATTTTCCCTCTCCAGCTAACCACTGTAGAACGTAACAGAGAATATTTCTAGAGTGAAGTCCTGAGAAAAAATAGCATTGTAAAGGATTGATATGGTACATTGTGTGGAGTTGATTGAGCAGGAAACAGGAGCCTGAGCATCTACAACCAGTTACACTTACTTCTCATGTATAGTTCCATTGATTTCAAAGGAAACAACAGCCAGTGGCTGATAATCTAAATCTGTTTAGCACCAAAGACCAATGACTGATGTCTCCGATTTGCATTCCTCTATCCAAAAAAAAATGATTGGAACATTCAGAAAAGAAAGAAATTTTCATTTTTAAAGTAGGGCTCAGAATTATGGTTAATATTAACAAAACCATTAACCTTTTGAGGACTGCAATAGAATCAAAAATTTCAAACAAAATCACTAACATATTACAAATGCCTTGATTAAATATAGAAAAAAAAAAAACAGGAACATATTTGAAATTAGAATTCCTTGAATCAAAAGGGAAATGGAATACAAGGAATGGAATGGATGAGCTTCTCTCTATTTTATGAATGGTCACCAACACTGCTTGATGCTTCCCGGAAGATCGGGCATACCTACAATTTCATCTTGTTCACCTTTGCTTCCTGAAGACTGGATTGAACTTTCAGAATTTTCTGATATTCGAGCATGTCTTTCTGACATATTGTTTTGCTCAGATGGAGATTGCTGTTCCGTGCTTGGTTGCACAATATGGTTTCCAAGGCACTTGCCTGAAGCAGTTTGCTGCGAGACTTTAAATGCTTTAACTGATAGGTCCTTGGTGTTGTCAAGGATCTGAATAACTGTTGTGTGTGAGCGTTTAAGCTGTTTACGGTTCTTTCCTGAGGTGCAGGCTGAGGAGCTACGTTGCTGACCAGTCAGTCTACTCTCCAGCATCCGTGTCTGTGCCGCCTGCTTCTCTGGACATTTAATTCCACACAAGACATGGGGCAGCGTATCTCCTAGTTTTGCAAGATTATAATGTTCAGCACTTAAAGAGTCCACTGGTTGTGGAGATTCATTCTGGGTGGATACAGTGCAACAATCGGAATTGCAGAATGTTTCTGGTGGATCTGAAGCCCTGCAGGGAACAATATTTACAGCTCTGTCATCAGTGAATGAAACGTCATCCCGTGGAATCGAAGAATCTACATCAACCCTCTTCTGGGGGAATGTTGAACCACGACCACTTTGAGCACTTTCAGACGTTCTAAACATGTTTTCTTGGGAGATTTGAAGTTGATGAAGGGTTTCTAACTCGAGCTTGGACCTAAAATGAGAAAGACAACTTTAGACAATAGACAATAGGTGCAGGAGTAGGCCATTCGGCCCTTCGAGCCAGCACTGCCATTCAATGTGATCATGGCTGATCATTCTCAATCAGTACCCCGTTCCTGCCTTCTCCCCATACCCCCTGACTCCGCTATCTTTAAGAGCTGTACCTAGCTCTCTAGTTGATTGTAGTTGATTGTATGGATAAGGAGAAATAAAAATCCTTCTTGATATTTAATTGACTCCAACAAAGTCTCTGTGTGCACGTGCATGCGTGCGTGTACATGTGCATGCATGTGTGTACGCAGGTGTGCATGTGTGTGGGTGTGCTCACATGTGCATGTGCGCATGCATATGTGTTGATGTGCTTGTGTGTGTGCATATATCTATATGTTTCTGTCTCTCCAATTGCAGTCTAGATAAACGGAACTGTGATGGAGTATCAAACTAAGATCCAATTGCTGGGGGCTAGTTGGATATTTGCTCCCATGATATGGCTTTACTCTTTGTACTGGCCATAACCATAACACCGAAACTTGAAGAACGAAAGGGAAAGAAAAAATGGAAGGAGAAAATGAAAATTAATGTTGGCCTTTGGTCATTTCACCAGTCGAAAGAAGCATTTGTCTAACTAGCTATGGGGAAATGTCTAGCATCAATATTACAGAATGAATTTTCTAACGGCTTGGAGAATGTTGGGTAATTCAGAGGCAGGCAGCAGAGGGTTGTAAACGGCAGTTGACATTTTGCAAAGAATATTTTCTGAAAACATCAGAACACACAAATAAGGTGGAGGTATTGAATGGTCTAGGCACAGATTTTTGAAAATGTCCTGAGGAACAAGAATGAAAATTTTTTGGAAAACTGTATCGTGGGAGGATGGCTAATATTGGTTAGCATAAGTGTCCCTGGTTTTCCTTGGTAGATGTGGGCACATGTGAAATATCCAAACATGCAATTGCTGCTATTTTTTCAGCAGAGCTTTCCTGGAATTGGCAAAACCATGGCTTTTTAAGCAGAAGTTGCATTCAGTTGTTCAATCTTTTCATGAGTTGAAGGTATTGCTAAAAAGCACTAATCAGATAGAAACATAGGAAAAATAGGTGCAGGAGTAGGCCATTTGGCCCTTCGAGCCAGCATCGCCATTCAATATGATCATGGCTGATCATCTAAAATCAGTACCCCGTTCCTGCTTTTTCCCCATATCCCTTGATTCCTTTAGCCCTAAAAGCTAAATCTAACTCACTCTTGAAAACATACAGTGAATTGGCCTCCACTGCCTTCTGTGGCAGAGAATTCCATAGATTCACAACTCACTGGTACTTTGCGCGTTTCCTCTCATTTGCTTCTTCCATATGCTCTTCCCAGGGCACTAAATGATCAGCTGTTTTGTCACTTTGGAGGTGATGATCATGTCTGGCCGGAAAAGTTTAAAGTAGATGTGCAGGACAATCTTTTTATACAGCGTGTGATGAGTGCTGGGAATGTGCTTCCAGTGATGGTGATTGAAGTAGATACAAAAATGGCATTTAAGAGACTTTGGATAGGCACATGGATATGCAGGGAATAGAGGGATGTGGATTATGTGCAGGTAAATAAGAGATGGTCTTGGTATCATGTTAGGCACAGACATTGTGGGCCAAAGGGCCTGTTCTTGTGCAGTACTGTTCCATGGTCTTGCTGGACCCTTTCAAATAGAAACATAGAAAATAGGCGCAGGAGGAGGCCATTTGGCCCTTCGAGCCAGCATGTCTACCCTATCTTCGAGGTCATTTGGCCCTTCGAACCGCCGTTCATTGTGATCATGGCTGATCATCCACAATCAGTAACCTGCCTGCCTTTTCCCCTTAACCCTTGATTCCACTAGCCCCTAGAGCTCTATCTAGCAGCTGTGAGCCTGGAATCACATGGGCTAGATTGGATAAGGACGAAGATTTCATCCCTTAAGATTAGTGAACCAGATGGGTAACCAGACAATGCATATAAGCTTCTTCCCGTATTGATACTTTTAATTAAATTATATTCCCTGGCTACCATGTTGGGATTTCAATAAATTACCACATAATTAAACCTCGTCTCTGGACTGCTGTTCTGGTAATTTATTCACAATGTTGTCATAAGTTCCTTAGTTGGCACTCACAAAAATGCCCCCAATATAACTAATAAATGGTTCTGTATAATTCTTTGAAGTGGTTCTGTCTTTTTCTCTAAAGTCATTTTCAGTTAGTGAGAACTGTGATGCTTACATTTTGTGATTAAGCTTATTTACAGCTATATTAAACATGTTGCATTTAACTTAAAAAAATGTTCTAAACCATTACTTGACTACATAAATTCCTGAGAGTTTTTTAATGGCAGAAGGCCAAATGGTTTCACCAGAAAATCAAGAGGAAGAAAAAATCAGTTCATTGAGTAGCGCAACTTCCAGTGTAATATGCATCCAGATTATAATTGAACTCAAAATGGAAAAGCAAGACATTTTTGCTGTGCTTTTCTCTTAACGATTTGTGCAGATGGAACATCAAAGTCGACTGAATAATATAAATTGAAAGATAATGGTAAAATGCAAGAGGAAATAGGTCAGTGAAGTGAACAGGTAGTTGGCAGACAATGGCAGTACAGAGAAATGAAGGGCAATATATTTTATGGAGTCATGTGAGGAAGAATTTAAATTAAGCACAAATATATTAAAATATCTCAACATAATGGAGATTTGCAGGGGAAATCTTTCATGATTGATCCGAAAAAAGATCAATAAACAGTTCAGTCGAAGATGAAAGGAGTGTAAATCAGCCTTTCATTTTACATTTAAATATTAATTAGTGGACCATGCGGTTTTCAGGGTTCTGCGGCATCAATGTGGTATCTGGATTGCCCAGTGGTTAAGACCTCTCCCTTGCCCTCACTGTTCCCATCCCAATGGAGTTGCTGCAAGACACAAAATGTCTTGCTATTGTTCACATCATCAGAGAAATCAAACAGCACAGAAGCCCAACTTAACACTTTGAAAATACTGGGATTAAAACTGCATAAGCAAAAAGCAACAAAAAAAACACTTGCAAACATATACGAGTTGAAAATCTATAGCACTGTCTCACCAAAGCTGCCTTCACTTACACTCCTACTTACACCTTGGCTCAGTCCGCCTAGGCCTACGCTATCACCCGGTTGCCAAACACTTTAACTCCTCATCCCATTCCCATACTGACATTTATGTCCTGGGTCTCCTCCACTGTCAGAGAGAGGCCAAACACAAATTGGAGGAACAGCACCTCATATTTCGATTAGGTGGCTGACAACCCAGCGGTATGAATATTGATTTCTCTAACTTCAAGTGATCCTTGCTTTCCCTCTCTCCCCGTCCTTCCCCCACCCTAGTTCTCTGACTAGATTCACTGTCCTCCTAATTAACTTTACTGTTTTTATGTCTCGTTATCACCTTTCTCTCTATCAACAATGAACCATTCTACATATCCTTGATTAGCGTCTGCTTTGATCTGTTATTTTCACACCTTACCCTTCCATGTCTCTAGTTTCCCTCTCCCCTGACTCCCAGTCTGAAGAAGGATCTCGACCCGAAATGTCACCCATTCCTTCTGTCCAGAGATGCTGCCTGACCCATTGAATTACTCCAGCATTTTGCGTATATCTTCTTTTAACATACATTTAGATAGGGATATATTTTTCTGTGGCATGCATACGAAGGGGGCTGTTGAGCACTGTTTAAAATTAAGTCGAAAGCAGCACAGAAACTCCTCCTTACTTACAATTAACAAATGTATTACCTTAGCATTTTGATATCTGTGATGTCTGAATCAGAATTGTGTTCTTTTCCTGGAATTAAGAGTTGATATATCTGGAGATTGTTCCTGAATAGTTCTTCAAGTTTGTAAACTTTATGCTCCAAATGATTTTCATTAAATCTGTCAGTCTAAGATAGAAAATAATTACTTGGATAAAATACTGCATGAGATCAATAAGTGTCTAGAATGCAGACATCTTGTTTAAACTTGAATGACAAATGTTTTATCACACTTGTCCTGTGACGTGATTCATTTTAAACTTATAACCTGCCAAATGGACAGTAGACATTCTGTTCCCCAATTTTCTATATTTATTGCTTTTACCAAATACATGTGTCCAACACTCCTCAGAGAGTAAAATTGACATAACAGGACAAATATTTCCTTGAACTAATCAGATTATCTATATACTAAAACTCTTGTTTGTTTATTTGTTTGTGAACTACAGCCAAAGCGGCACACGATAGCGCAACAATTTTAGGCCCACCTTACTCACCGTCGTCCCTTTGGTGCTAATGGAAGAAGTTTCATTGAAATTGGTGTTATATTTTTTAAGTTATTCACATTTTAAAGTTTAAATCCATCTCCTAGGGAGGGAGGGGGGAGGGAGGGAGGGAGGGGGGTGGAGGGATGGGGGAGGGAAGATAAGGGGGGGGGTTGAGGGAGATGGAGTGGGGGGGAGAGGGGGGAGGAGGTGAGGGGGAGGAGAGGGTGCTGCACCAATGCAGGAGAGGTTTAGGCCCAACGGGTCCACTTGGTCTAGTTTTATATAAACTTAATGCTGAGCAATGATTGAAGTTAACCATAAGAAATTTAAACCAATATCAATGGAGGTCTCAAAATCTTACAGTAAATACAAAGCATCGGTCTATTCAAGTTACCTCTTGGTTGTAGTAATAACCAGGGGCTAATTGATAATGTGGCTTTTCTGCGAGAGAGTAGTGAAGACTGTTTGACAGTGCATTCAGTCGGAACAACAATTCATCCATCAAGTTTTCAAATTCATCCAGGTAAAAGTTCTGAGGAAGAAGAAAAATGTGTAAAAATATATTCTGGTGCATTGTTACTTCTACTTTTAGGTTATTTACCTGTAATTCAAGGCTACACACACATATTTTAATTAAAAATCTGCTTCCAAGTTTTCAAATTCTTGCGCAAACTATTTCATTAATATCTTCAAACACCACTTCTTAACAGTGCATCCTTAATTCAAACTAATTTGGTTTATAGTGACCATTTTTCTGCTACGTTACCTTTCCCACCTCCATGGGAGTGGTGGTGGAGGCAGTTGTGATAGTCGTGTTTAAGAGACATTAGATATGCAGGGAGTAGAAGGATATGGATTATATGCATAATTTTCCTACATTTTTCAAAGCCTTTTAAGGTTGATTCTTCTCTCAGCTTCAAAGAGCAGTACTTCAGTCACCTTTTCAAAATTACTGTATCTGCTTGGAGTTTCATGCTGTGATTTGGCTGAGACATACGACTCAGCAGATGGTTGCTAATGGATACAAATCTGCATCCTACCATTATCATATCATCATATATCTACAGCCGGAAACAGGCCTTTTCGGCCCTCCAAGTCCGTGCCGCCCAGTGATCCCCGTACATTAACACTATCCTACACCCACTAGGGACAATTTTTACATTTACCCAGCCAGCCTGCACTGTTTCTCCAAATGATTTAGCCTAATGAACTAAATGTCATGCTGTTGCTCTAAACTATAATATTTTCTTCAATTAAACAACATATTCCAAACTAACTTACCTTAATTCATAAAGGAAACCCAACATTTTTTAATATAACCAATATATTTTTTTTAATGTGCTCTGCATTGTTTCATTGGGAACATGGTTTGAATCCATTTTACAATTAGATTCTTGCTTTAATGTATACAAAAAGGTACACACAAAAAGTTGGAGTAACTCAGCAGATCAGGCAGCAACTCTGGAGAAAAGGAACAGGTGATGTTTCATGTCGAGACCCTTCTTCAGACTGAGTCAGGGGAAAGTGTAATTAGAGATGTGGAAGGTAAATAGAACAAATGAATGAAAGACATGCAAAAAGCAATGATTATCAGGGAAAGGTAGAGCCCACATGGTCTGTGGTTGGCTGTGGGATAGGTGATAACGAGTTATACAGTGGAACAACAGGATGACAGTGTGCCTCGTGCGATGACCAGGGTGGGGGAGGGACAGAGAGAGAGGGGACGCAAGGGGTACTTCAAGTTAGAGAAATCAATATTGATACCACTGCCCAAGTAAGCTGCCCAAGCAAAATCTGAGGTGCTGTGCCTTCAATTTGCAGTTGGCCTCACTCAGACAATGGAGGAGGCCCAGGAAAACAAGGTCAGTATGGGAACCAGGAGAATTTATACAATATGCTTCTCAATCAAATTTTCAATTGATGCTGAACGAAACAGTAACAATCAAAGGATATTAATTTAATCTCATAAACTATAATTTAAAAAATCATTTCTTCGTTTCTCTCATTTCATTGAAAATATTTAACTGATGAGGGTGACGTATTTTCCCATTCTTCATTGTGTTGTTTTCACTGGAGCAAATAAATCACCATTTCCTTTTCCATTACTCAAGGGTGACCTCATGCATGCAAAATAAATTACCAAGAAATTGTTGAAATTCCTATTGAAAACACAGAACTATATGACAATCCAAAACCAATACTAATTCCTGAGAACTGTGCTTAACTGAACATAATATAAATATTTTATAACACAAGGATTACAAGGGAAGCTTTCACATGAATTCGGTTTCTACCAAGAAACAATTGCTGTCCTATTCATGTATCTGCATTTCCTCAATGGGAATGAGAACAAGTTCATAGAGTTGCTCTTCCACCAACGCACTCATTGAAATATGGTAACTCAGTATGATCAGAGACCCAAGATTTATGGCTGCAATTAAACCTCATGATTTGGAGAAGGCCCTTTTCATTGTTCACATTTTAAGAAGGTTGCCAGAATAATACAGCGCTGAAGAAGGGTCTCAACCCGAATCAACACCCAATCCTTCTCTCCAAAGATGCTGCCTGTCCCACTGAATTACTCCAGCTTTTTGTGTCTATCTTTAGTTTAGAGATACAGCAGTGAAACAGGCCCTTTCGGCCCACCGAGTCCCCACCGACCAGCGATCCCCGCACATTAACACTATCCTATACCCACCAGGGACAATTTTTACATTTACCAAGCCAATTAACCTACATACCTGTGTGTCTTTGGAGTGCGGGAGGAAACCGAAGATCCCAGAGAAAACCCATGCAGGTCACAGGGAGAACGTACAAACTCTGTACAGACAGCACCCATAGTTAGGATCGAACCCGGGTCTCCGGCGCTGCAGTTAGCTGTAAGGCAGCAGCTCTACCGCTGCGCCACCGTACTGCACTTTGATGCAGCTCCATTTTGATTTCCCATCAGAAAGGCCTCAGGGGCCTCTGGTACTTTCTTTTACAGAGACCCAAACAATTTCCCCTCAACTCACACTCTCCTCTGCCTGGGAAGCTTGTCCTCATCCTAAACAACTTCTCCTTTCTCTGACTCCTTTCACTTTCGTCAAGTCAAAAGTGTAGCCATGGGCACTAGCATGGGCCCAGCAATGCCTGTCTTTTTATTGGTTAAATTGAACTCTCCACGTTCTAAATGTACACTGGCATTGCCCTCTAACTCTTTGTCTGTTACATCAACAACTGTATTGGGGCTACCTCCTGGAACCATGCATAACTCGTTGATTTATTTAACTTAACCATTAATCCACTCTGCCCTCATATTCACGGATTATCTGACTCCTCCCTCCTATTTAGCCCCTCCCTCCTGATATTTGGGCACTAGGTACAGAGGGGGGAAGGTCGGGAGGGAGGGGTCATCCTGTCGGTTGGCTCCTGGGCCTGGCCAAGATGGCCATTCGCGGATCCAGGCAGCGGGTAGTCGACGGCTACACCGGGGTCGGCGGCCCGGCCTGCCCCTTTTCCGGGCCTACGTCCGTGCCCGCGTGTCCCTGGAGAGGGACCATGCAGTGTCCACAGGAACTTTGGAGGCCTTCCGTGAACGCTGGTCGCCGCGGGAGGTCGAGTGTAATATTGATGAGGATGACATTAATTAAAAATTGTTGACTATTGTTTTGTAAACAGCCACAAACGCAGTTTTTATTGTGTTACTTTTTTGGTATGTTTTTGTTTACTGAATAAAAGTATTTGGATTGAAAAAAACATTTAAAAAAACACCTTTCTGTGCAGAGCACTCCGTTGCTTCTTGGTTCAGTCATCTTTTCCCACCCAACCTACTTCCCCCACATGCACGTTCTCCTGCAACTACAGGAGATGCAACACCTGTCTCAACACTTCCTCTCTCATTTATATCTAGGGAATCTTCCAGACCAGACTAAGATTCACACGCACCTTCTCCAACATTGTCAATTGCATTTATTGCTCATGATGTAGCCTTGTTTATGTTGGTGAGACTACATGTAGAAGAGGCGACCGTTTCGCCAAACACTTGCAATCTGTCTGCCAAGGCCTGCTGGAGCTCCTTGGAAGGAAATTTAAACTTTCCTTCCCATTCCCATACCAACCTTACTGTCCTTGGCCTCCCCCATTGCCAGAGTGAGGCCGCATGCAAACCAGAAGAACGACACCTCATATTTTGCTTGGAAAGCTTACAACCCAAAGGTATGAACATTCAGTTTTTCAATTTCAAATTATGCCCTCTCTACACCCTTCTCCTGCCCACCCCCTAACTGCAGTACGCCCCTGTTTCTCCCACCATGTCAGTCTCCCTGCTCCTTCACCCCCCCCCCCCCCCACACCACCCTCTGTATGCTCATCTCCCATCCCCGGAGTCAAATGTTTACTTTTACCCATTCTTTCATTCCTTTCTGTCCCCTTCCACATGTATTCCTCATTCTGACTCTAAATTTCATTCCTTCTTTCCTTATCTGACACTTTTTCATCTCCTTTCCATCTCTCCCTTTTGTCACTATCTCCACCCATTTGCCACTCAAACCCTGCATCTCCCCTCACCTGCATCCACCTATTGCTTGCCGGGCTTTGCACATCCCACCTCTCTTTTCCAGTTTTCTACCCCCTACTCCATCAGTAGTCCTAACGTTTAGAGCCACCAGTAGGTAATCCTCTCCCTATTTTTGTTACTTCCTCTCACTCCATGGCCCTCCCTAATTTCCGCTTTCTCCATCCCTCTGTTTAGTCACATCTTCAGCCTCGGACTCTGGTGATGATGTTTTATCGGCACGTCATCTCTTTTTGATTATTCCTCTGAAGCATCATATGAAAGGCGCAATATAAATGCATGTTGACTTTACATTTTATCCACCCTCATGTAGGAAGTCGATATGGTGGGAAATAAGTGTTCAAGAAAAAAGCCCTTAATTTAGAGTCCAATTTCATCCCACTGTGTAAGATAATACTGTCTAGCTTTGATTTCCCCGTTTCAAGTTGAAATTAGTTTTTGCTTCTCAAGGCAGCGGCTTTTAAGGAACTTTCCCCTTTTCATAAGTCGTCTGGCACTTGTACCATCCCAAGCTAAAAGGGTCGATGGCCTTCTGCCAACCCTTTTGTCAATGCTACTTTGTTCCGCTTCTATTCTAAAGATATGGGATTACGAGTGATCAGATAAATGCTACCACTGTAGGCTAGAGCAAGCCCGAGCATCAAACCCCAACATCAGAGTGATACCATGAAAATATCTTAATATAATATGCACAGTTATTACATTTCCTCGCGTTGAAACATAATCTGCCTCTATGTGTCTGTTCCTTCCAGTGAAAGTCAAAATCTTCTCCCGAGCATAATCAGCAACTTCAGTGAACGTCACCAAGTGCTTGCTCCGTGATGACTTCTTTGCTTCTTCTGCCATAGAGATAAGAACCCCTATAAACTGAAAGAGAAAAAAAGGATATTAAAATAAATCTCCAGACAAACAATCATCTTCAGACAGCAGACCTCGTGCACTGTTCTTTATGGGTCAGTAGTTTAAAAAGATTGGGCTAACCCAAATTGTGTTGTGAAGGAAATTGACAAGCTCAGGTTTGGAGGTGGCCATGGAAATATTACAATGGAATCTTGACTTGGACTCATTGTTTCTGAGTGGTGGAGAGAGGTGTTCAATCACAATACGGGAACATCCTAGATCTACGTGTCTGGATGAACTTGAAACTGTGTTCACAATGTCTGGGAACAGTGGGAGTGGCTGAGATCAGGAAACCAGAATGAGGTGTTAGGACCAGTGGACAATGTCCCGGGATTTAAGAATGGTTAGGAAGGGAAATCTGAGTCAGGTGACCCTATGATTTTTACAGGCGTTGAAATATCAGGGCTTATTGGGATCATGCAGCATTGAGTAGAACAATGTCTGATGTACTTTGAATGAGGGGAATCCAATGAAACCCAAATTGCCATCTATATACAAAAACTCTTGTTTGTTCGCTTGTTCCTGAACAACAGCCAAAACGGTATACGATAGTGCAACAATTTTATGCCCATCTTACTCACCGTCGTCCCGTGGTCCGATGGAAGAAATTTCATTGAAATCGGTGTAATATTTTTAAAGTTATTCACATTTAAAAGTTTTTAAAAACGCGCATGCGCAGTTGATCTGGTGCTTATGTAGGATGGCCGCCGCATCCGCGCGTGCACAGAACAAACACATCCGCGCCTACGCAGTTGGGGCCCGTTGAGCAGGGCTAGGCCGCCTGTCTCTTGGGGCGGAAGAGCCAGGCCTGTTTCCGTAGGAAGCAGCTGGAGCCTGGGCCTGGACGTGACCAGGTAACCGCGAGCCTGTGGTGGGCCAAGGGGAAAAGTGGCAGCAGCAGCAGCGGTGGTGAGGTCGGGCATTGGGGGAGGGGGAGTGGGAAGGAGCAGGGGGGGGGGAGGGGGAGAGGGGGGGGGAGGGGGAGGGGGAGGAGGGGAGGGTAGAGCAGAGAGGGGAGGAGAGGGTGCTGCACCAATGCAGGAGTGGTTTGGGCCCAACGGGTCCACTTGGTCTAATTGTTTCTAAACGTTTTCAGTGCTTTTCTATGAATAATGCTGGCTGTTCTTGGAGCCTTTTGGTTTCAAAAACATCTCACCCTCTCTCTGCCCCATATCTTATTATAATTTCCTTTTGCAAGATAAAATGAACATGTTCAATTCGTTCAATACAGGGGCACAGGAGATTGCAGTTGGTGAAATCTGCAGCAACAAACAAATTGTTGGTGGAACTCATGGGGCCAGGCAGCATTTGTGGAGGGAAATAGGTAGTCAATATTTCAAATCAAAAACCTTCATCTGGACCAAATGACCCAAGGGGAGATAACCAATGTAAAGAAGAGAAGTGAGGTTCAGGAGCTGGCAAATGACAGGTGGATCCAGGTGTGGATGGGGTGAAGGTCAGATGGAGTCATGTGGGAAAAGGAAGAGTGGAGATAGCAACAGGGACTGGTAGGAGATAAGTGGAGACAACAAAGCACTGTAGGTTGTGCAACCTGACAAGAAAGGAAGAGTGGAACCAAATGAGGGAGGAATGGTGGGCTGAATGGCAGGTATCTTGCATTATTACTTACTGTTGTCTTACTGTCGGATAGGTGGGAAAGGGGAATGAAACTGGGTGATGTGGGGCTAGAAGGAAGGTGCTGAAAAGGAGCACCTGGATAGAATGTTGAGGGAGTCCAGAACCAGGGGCCACAGTCTTAGAATAAAGGGGAAGCCATTTAAAACTGAGGTGAGAAGGAACTTTTTCACTCAGAGAGTTGTGAATTTGTGGAATTCTCTGCCACAGAGGGCAGTGGAGGCCAAATCACTGGATGAATTTAAGAGAGAGTTAGATAGAGCTCTGGGGACTAGTGGAATCAAGGGATATGGGGAGAAGTTGGGCACAGGTTACTGATTGTGGATGATCAGCCATGATCACAATGAATGGAGGTGCTGGATCGAAGGGCCGATTGACCTCCTCCTGCACCTATTTTTCTATGAGAATGAGAGAGAAAAAGGGACAAAGTTTCTCATACAATGAGCTTGAGGTATTGCCTGTTTACCCACACTTTGATGGATTGCTCCTTGTTTGGGAATATGACTACTGTTTGTTAGATAATATAATTGTACCAAATTGTCTTTTTAAATGTAAAAGTACAAACAGACTTTAAAACACAGATTTTTTTTAAATTCAAGAACTGTCAAATAAATTCTCAAAGACGAAAATAACAATGAAATATAGCAAAATACTCACCAATCCAGCCCATAGGACGGTCATAACAAAGGAGAATGCTCCATAATAGACTGCAATGGATAGCCGGTTTAACTTGTATAGCGTTGAAAGTGTTCTCATTTCACTATTCCCCATAAAGTACATTAGCAATGTCTGAAAAGCTCTCACTACAGTACTGAATGAATAGGATTCTGACAGGAATAGCAAATTCCCAAGGCAGGAGTAAGCTATGATGATTATAATCCCACAGAACTGCAAACAGAAAGAAGCACAAAAATAATATGTCAGAGTAGGTTCATGAATGCATTTGCCAAGTTTAGAAAACACATTTTAAATATACGTAAGCTGCAATCCAAATGATCCCACTAAATTTTGTTGCAACCAAATGTTACTATGAATACTGCCCACCAAGGAATTGCTATCACATTAAGTAATGCTGCTGAGTTAATATGAACGAAAGTGAAAACATTGAACAACTGGTTAAATGAATCCCATAAAATGGATATCCTGGCAATATCTGGCAAAGAACATCCTTTGTAATACCTGTTTCCTGTGAACAGGATGCTGTTGCAGTCGGACAGCACTCAATTACAAATCGGGAACAATCTCTTTTGCCAGAATTATGATATCTGAAAACATTTCAAAGGAAACTCGAGAAAAAAAACCAGGAGCTGATACATTAAAAATAATACTGCAACAAAATCCATGCAGCAGTGCTTTGTGCCATGGTAGTGACAAATAAAGAAAAGAAAACAAAAGTAAAAGAAGTATCAACTTTATTTAAATACACTGTGAAATAAAAATAATAGTTTCAAAAACAATGAGTGATGGAAACAAATTTGTATTTTGTTCTTTTAGCGTTTAATATAGCTTCCAACTCCTGCAATTGTCTTTAGCTTTTAAAAAAAGTCTGCAGCATTTGATGATGAAAATGTTCATGTGGCTGAATCATTGGTCACTTGGCAGTGAGTCAGACACTTCTAGTCCTGGCTGCACTCAAGGAAAACCAATATTCCCAACGGAACTTCAGCTAAGTGCGAGAAAACATATTTACAACAACTGCAAATATATAATGCAGGATTTCAACCATCACTATTCGCAGCACAAAAAACATTTACTTTGCAAGATTTGCCTAATTCAGACATTAGTATGAATTTATTTTTTCTGTCACAAACCTTCCACAAATCTCAAAGGCCTCTGCACATGTTTTATTTTCTCAACTGAACAGTGGCAAGGTGGCTCTACATTGTGACCCTCTCCCATGGAACCTTTGTGGTGGCCACACTAAACATCAGTTCATTCCACAGAATGTAGAAGTACACCTCAATATGTGATCATCTGTGATCTTTGATTGTGGAAGATCAGTAGATTTCAAACAAACTAAAGTTCAATTTTCATCAAGTCAATAATTTTCTAAAATATTTATTGTTTATCTTAGTAGCTGTCCTTGGGAACAGCTCATGGACCACAAAGTCATGTTTTATGCACTTAATGGGATGAACCTTAACAGAGCCTTCCTTGGCCTTCCAAGCAAACTCACTTTCCAGTGACACAGTGGTAGAACTGCCTCACAGCGCCAGAGGCCCGGGTTTGATCCTGACCTCAGGTGTTATCTGTGCAGACTTTGTACATTCTCCCTGTGACCGCGTGGGTTTTCTCCTGGTGCTCCGGTTTCCTCGCACATTTTAAAGATGTGCAGGTTTGTAGGTTGATTAGCTGCTGTAAATTGGCCCTCGTGTGTAGAATTCGAAAATTGGATAACATGATTAAAGATCGGTGTGGACTCGGTGGAACAAAGGGCCCGTTTTCACGCTGTATCTCTAAACTAAACTGAACTAATCCAGATGTTTTTATTTGCACCACAGCAGCTGTGAGAATTCAACAGGTCGGCAGAGGAGCGGCAGTTGAAGGAGCGAGTGCAGGGATTGGCTGCAGAAAGGTAAACCTTGATGCGTTTTGTCACTGTTATTTTAGTGTGGGACATTTAAGAACCAGTCTGGGCCAGCCTGCAACACATACCTTCATGGCTGGCAGAGGAGCAGCAGTTCAAGGAGCGAGTGTGGGGATTGGCTGCAAAATCTAAATTAGTTAATTGGTAAGTCAGTTAATTGGTAAATTAGTTAATTGGTAAATTAGTTAATTGGTAAATTAGTTAATTGATCAGCAAATAAAAGTAGGCCTTGTGGAGTGAAATGCCTTGGGAGGTATAGTGTGAGTCTTTGGCGAGGAGGCCACACTTGAATCTGTTCTGCGTGTGTCTGATACTTTAAACTTGTGACATTGCAGTGCAAAAGGAGGCTATCGGCAGCAAAGAAGAGACTTAGGTTTCACTCAACTCCGAGTGTGTCTCATTCGTCATTTGTAATTTTGTCCACTGAAGTAATGGCAGGCAAGTTGTTACAGTGTGTTTTCTGCACGATGTGGGAAGTCAGGGATTCTGCTGGTGCTTCTGAGAACTACATCTGCAGAAACTGTGCCCAGGTGCAGCTCCTGAATGAATGTGCTAGGGAACTGGAGCAGCAGTTGCATGACCTCGGGACCATCCGGGAAAACGAGAGTTTCCTGGACAAGACACAGCAAGGTTGTTACATTGAGGAGACAGGAAGAGTGAAGGTGGGTGACAATGAGGAAGAGATGTAAACATGGAATGTAGGAGTCCCTGGTGGCTGTACCTATTGAAAACAGGTACACCCTCTTGGGCGCTGTTGGAACAGACGACTCAACAAGATTGAGTGGCAGCCAAGGCTGTGACTCAACAGGGAAGAGTGACGTCAGGCAGAGCTGTAGTGGTGGGGAACTCGATAGTCAAAGGTGCGGACAGGAGATTCTGCGGCAGCAGGCGAGACTCCAGGATGGGGCATCTTCAGATGCCTCCATCTTCTGGATTATGCCCAGAAATTCCTGTCGTTGCTATTCCACCATCATTCCTGCTAGGATCCTTTTCCAGTCGACCTTGGCCAGCTCCTCTCTCATGCCTTCATAGTCCCCTTTGTTCAATTGCAACACTGACACATGATTTAACCTTCTCCCTTTCAAATTGCAAATTAAAACTAATCGTATTATGTTCACTACCTCCAAGTGGTTCCTTTACCTTGAGTTCCCTTATTAAATCTGGTTAATTGGGCAACAGTAAATCCAGAATTGCCTTCTCTCAGGTAGGCTCCAGTACAAGCTGCTCTAAGAATCCATCTCGGAGGCACTCTACAAATTCCCTTTCTTGGGGTCCAGAACCAACATGATTTTCCCAGTTTACCTGCATATTGAAATCCCCCATAAGGGCATTACCTTTGTTACATGCCAGTTTTAGCTCCTGCTGCAACTTACACCCTACTATTTGGGGGCCCATAGATTCAATGTGATCGTAGCTAATAATCCAAAATGAGTACCCCATTCTGGCTTTTTCCCCATAATCCCTTGATTCCCTTCGCCCTAAGAGCTAAATCTAACTCTCTTGAAAACATCCAGTGAATTGGCCTCCAATGCCTTCTGTGGCAGAGAATTCCACAGATTCACAACTCTGGGTGAAAAACTTTTTCCTCATCTCAGTCCTAAATGGCCTACCCCTTATTCTTAAACTGTGACCCCTGATTCTGGACTTCCCCCAACATCTGGAACACTTTTCCTGCATCTGCAGTGTCCAATCCTCTAAGAATTTTAATGTTTCTATAAGATCCCCTCTCATCCTTCTAAATTCCAGCGAATACAAGCCCAGTCGACCCATTCTTTCATCGTATGTCAATCTCGCCATCCTGGGAATTAACCTGGTGAACCTACGCTGCACTCCCCCAATAGCAAAAATGTCCTTCCTAAAATTAGGAGACCAAAATTGCACACAATACTCCAGATGTGGTCTCACCAGGGCTCTGTGCAACTGCAGTAGGACCTCCTTGCTCCTAAACACAAAAACCCTCTCGCAATGAAGGCCAACATGCCATTAGCTTTCTTCACTGCCTGCTGTACCTGCATGCTTACTTTCAGTGACTGATATACAAGCATACCCAGGACTCGTTACACTTCCCCTTCTCCTAATCTGATACCATTCAGATAATAATCTGCTGCCTTGTTCTTCCCACCAAAGTGGATGGTATCAGATAATAATCTACCTTCTTGTTCTTACTGCCAAAGTGGATAACCTCACTTTTATCCACATTATACTGCATCTGCCATGCTTCTGCCCACTCACCCAACCTATCCAAGTCACCCTGCAGCCTCATAGCATCCTCATCGCAAGTCACACTGCCACCCAGCTTTGTGTCATCCGCAAATTAGAGATGTTACATTTAATTCCCTTGTCTAAATTGTTAATATATATTGTAAACAACTGGGGTCCCAGCACCGAGCCTTGCAGCACCCCACTAGTCATTGCCTGCCATTCTGAAAAGGACCCGTTAATTTGTACTCTTTGCTTCCAGTCTGCCAACCAACTCTCTAGTTTAAGAAACAGTTAGACAGGTATGGAGGGATATGGATCAAGCCCGGGCAGCTGGAACTAGTGTAGCTGGGACATTGTTGGCTGGTGTGGGCAAGTTAGGCCGAAGGGCCTGTTTCCACACTCTATGACTCTAATGGCATGAGCTGAGACTAAAGCTTTGCATGAAGAGGCAACCAGTGAATGCCCTTATTCCGCATGAAACAAAATTGATGGAATATTCAAAGAGAGAATATACAGGTGGTCAGAGGAAAAGAATCAGGGATGTTCTCAGAACCTCCCTGAGAAAGTGCTCCAGACTCAATAACTCATGGAAACATTGGCCTGTGTCCACTCAAAACAGCGGAGTATTTGGGATGCCATTGAGAACCTTGGGTCTATTCATCAAGAGCATTAGCTCAATTTAAATTGCATAAGGAATTGGCTATCCCACAAAATACCCACCCATCTGCCCTGTCACACCACCTACCTACCTGTGACAGAGTATGAGCACTGTCATACCTACAGTCTATGAGCATTGGTCTGATCAGCCACCTCAGAACCCACAGAGGTGGAGGAGAAGCAATACATCTTTGATTCAGAGGAACTGCTTAAGATGGAAGCCGCAAGGACAGATCTATGGTTTAGAAATAGAAATAGAAAGTAGTAATGAAGCCAGGAGACTCAAAAGAAATCAAGGGAAATAGGGATGGTGACTGGAGGAGAGTTTTGGTTCCATGCAACTTGAATCAAGTTTTGGCAAAATAAGATTGCTACCTACCACTGGTACGACCAGACCGGAATAGGACAGCCGCAGCATTGTTACACAGGGCGCCATAATCTTGTTGACACGTAATAAATGGATGCTTTTTATTAGAAGCAGGAACACAAGCAAACCATGAAGAAAACGTTTCACCTGAGAATAAAATAAACATTTTGGTTTTTATTTAAACCCTGCATCTTTCTCACACATAGCATTGACAACCTAACCAATGTCATTCTTGGGATAGAATGAATGGGAACTGTTGTCAGCTGCAGGACCCAAGCTCTGGGCTGTGCAGTGATGGAGTTGCTGCCTTAAGGCACTGGAGACCTGTGTTCAATCCTGACTATGGGTGTTGTCTGTATAGAGTTTGTACATTCTCCCTGTGACTGACTGTATGGGGTTTCTCCAGGTGCTCTGGTTTCCTCCAACACTTAAAAGACATGCAGGTTTGTAGGTTAATTAGGCTTTGGTAAAATTGTGAATTGTCCCTAGTGAGTGTGGATCCACAGTCATCTACTGTGAGAGTTCAGTGGATAGCTAATTTCAGATTGAGAAGACAAGGTGAAAAAATGTTGGAAAATAGACACGAAAAATGGTGTCAACTAGAATCAGTTTAGGGGACATTTTCCACTAAATGTAAGGAGCATAGTGAATATGGTAAAGTGTAGTCAACTATGTAAGTGTGTAATATTATAGGTGTTACAGAACCATGGTATTAAGTGTGAGGTTAGGAGTGGGGAGCAGATGCAGAGGTGCTCCACAATTGTGTTTTAACTTTCAAAATCTTGCACATTGCTGCAAAAAAAAGTAAAGTTAGCAAAGTGCATCCAAATCAAAGAAGACATTTCATTTTGGCTTCCTTTCCCTTCACATACCCCATTTCCTCCTCCCTGTTCCTCACCTTTATCCATGAAGAAATGAAGCTCATATCCACAAATGTTTTGAAATATCCACTGTGAAGATGGTCAATGATATCCACAGCCAAAACGAAGTAAAACACATAGTACGCATAATAAAAAATACTGATTACGACAAGTCCAACCTGGAGAAGAACAGGACACAAACTGGTGAACAGTGCTCCTCACCTTCAGAAGGAATTTTTAAAAGATTCAAATTTATCCTTTTAAATTTTATTATGCTTCAGTCTAGCTGGATGAAAGAATTCAACCAATAAAACTAGCAAAAACTGATAATCTCCAAAACTATTTCAAAAAGTTAAGGTTATAGAAACGGCATTCAATATCAAATTAGCCAAGTAGTTTTAATAACTATTCACAATTGGACTTGGCTATTATGGTTTAAATTGCAGGTGTATTGAATATTACTTAACTTGTGTAGACAAGCCTTCCTCTAATTTCACTGGATCTTTATCATTTCAGGATATCCCATTAAGATTTATGGTCAATTAAGCACTTTGGAAGCATACACAGGACATAAAACTGGCAGAAATGACTTGTCATGACTTTAGTTTCCTTCCATTCTCCCACCCCCAATCTCAGCTCCCCAAAAATAAACAGTTACTTCTCAGCTTCTTTAAATTTGTTGTGAATATTTCTTGACTTGTTCACCGACAAAGTAAAAACAAAAGACTTTATTTGAATTAAAACACAATAATTAATTGCAATGAGATTCTGACCTCCAGCCAGTTCCATGGCTCTCTCCAGTAACTCAGAACACCTCGCTGAGTCATCCTGCACACCTGGAAATATAGGTGAAGCAGGATAAGGACCAGGAACAAAAGCTGAAAAGCACAATAAAAGTAGAATGTAAAATACCGCTGCACATTTAATTGAATGTACAAAAGGTATTGCAATTAAACCTATGGAACCTAGCTTTAAAATTCTTAAGTACAGCTGATTTATTTTTTGACTCACCTGCATTATAGAAATCAAAGCAGGTTTTGTAAGTGAATAATTTGATGTCTGTTAGTTGCAATAAAATGAAGTTTTAAGCCATTTTACTGCAGCATTTGTACATTATGCCCTGAAGTGAAAGTTGTTAGTTTGTGACCTGCATTTACACCAATACATTAAAGCTCTAACTTGCCCTGCTGGGTGTTCAGTGTGAGATGGCATAGTCATGTATCCTCGGTGATATTTTCAATTTAAACTATCAAACTAATGACATTTTAGAATTCTGGCGGCACAAACACTCGCATCTTGAAATAACATTGTGCAGATGCAAACATGGATATAATTACCCACATCACACAAAATCCTTTAGATAATTGAAACTGTTGTGCATTTATGAGAGTTGTGACATTGTCATGCTGCATAAAGAGCTGATTCTGTTTCTTGAAATGATTTCAATCAAATTTAGATTAACATGTTGGACATTCAACCCAACTCCAAGTTGTCCTCTTTCTACAGTACAGAACAACTAAGTTCATAAATCATAAGGGCAGAATTAGGCAATTTGGCCCATCAAGTCTACTCCACCATTCAACCATGGCGGATCATGATTGGGATCTAATTCTGGTTTAGGTTTTGATTATTGTTGTCATGTGTACTACGGTACAGTAAAAAGCTTTGTTTTGCATGCTATCGAAACAGATCAGATATACTATAAATACAATCAAGTCAAACTCAATTACACAGAGCAAATGAGAAGATACAGAGTGCAGAAAATAGTTCTCAAAATAGTAATACGTCAGTTCCTTAGACAAATTCCAATGTCTATATTAGGGTAGAAGTGAATCGGACAGTACCCTGGCTTATTGAAGGACTGTTCAGTAGCCTGATAAGAGAAGGGAAGAAGCTGTTCCTGAGTCTGGTGGTGCACGCTTCCATACAGTCTGCCGGGTGGGAGCAGGGAGAAGAAGGAATGGGACGAATCTTTGATAATGTTGATTGCTTTTCCTTGAAGTCACAGATGTTAGATTGAATCTAAAGTGTTACAGCCTGGAAAAGATGTCAGCCTACTAATTCCAATACAATGGAGATACAAGGAACTGCAGATGCTGGCTGCTGGTATACATTGTTCCTCTCCTAAACAGGCTGTTTAAATCCATTCTCACCCCTTCCGAATGAGCAGCCCTTCACTCACTCAGTAACAATCCCAATGTTGTTATCAAACCCACTGATGGTGGGTCGTTGTAGTCTGGGTTGAGATGCATTATTTTATCTGTCTCTGATACAGGTTATGCTTGAGATTTAAATGGCTTTTAATTGTATGCTAAAGGAGGCCAAAAAAAACAACTTCAAAAAGTAGACATGGTGTTGTAAAACTGAAAAGGTACATTCCTTGGCCATTAATGAATTCTTTGTTTGTATTTTGTTTGGCTAGTGTTTGCCAGTTTCAAGAAATCTTATTCATTTGTAACCCGTGCACAAATAGGTTATATATTTTTAATTAATTACTTGAAATTCTCACCTCAAAGGCCATGATGAAATAGTCCAGAAGAGAATTTTCCTGGTAGATACTGACTGACTCTATATGAACGATTGGAAGAATACCTCCTGATGGTGGAAGTTCTGCCAACAGAGAGACAATGCTGAAGAGGTTGGTGGGGGGATTGTAGAGGGTGAATTCCACTATCACTGCTCTGGTGCTCTGATCAATCCACTTGGCTTCCTTCAATGTCAATAGAGTTGCATAGGCCTCATTCCTAAATTTTGAAGGTATTTGTAAGAAAAATAGAGTGAGCGTTCATGTATTCTGTATTTTTTGCAGAAGTGTATTCATACATAATTTTAATAAGTTCCCTATAAATTTTGCATTGTCTTTCACATGGAAAACAAATCTTTTTCCAGTCTTTTATAATTAAATTTCCCAAACAACACTCATGTCATTGCAGAATTCACTGTTCCTATTTCTGCAACATTCACAAAAGATAAAACATCATTATTTCTTTTCATGTGGCAACTCAATATTGGATCAATATACTTTTGTAATCTTTACATATTAGAGACCAAAAGACAAACTTCATCTTATTTCAGGTTACATTTTCGTAATGAGCTCCTGATTATTCTATCATTTTGATACCCATGATCAGCCTTTTCACCAACTAATCTCCATGCAATCAGGGACATTGATAGTGAGCAGCGACACTCTTTTTCAAACTTCGCTTCATGAAAAACAATAGCAAAAAGTGATTAACTGTGGAATGCAAAAAAGAGTAATAGCATTCAGTTTCATACAGGAAAAATAAACTGCTCTCCTAATAATGTACTGAGAATGTACTGAAGTGTTGAAACTATATTAAATTCCCAATCACTATGTGAAACACCAAGCTTAAAAAGGTGATGCATTCAAATATCAAAAATAATTAACATGTTCATCAAAATGATATCTCTGCAGATCATTCAAAGAAATTCTGATTATTGCCATTGAATGGCATTAATGCTGTTACCAATGATGATTTCATTTTCATCACTAACATTTTATAATTTCGTGAATGGTTTGAGTTGTTTACATTCTACATTAAAAAAAATGTTAAACAGTAATCTGTCTGAATTTGTCATGAATTTGTGGAATTCTCTGCCTCAGAGGGCAGTGGAGGCCAAATCACTGGATGGATTTAAGAGAGAGTTAGATAGAGCTCTAGGGGCTAGTGGAATCAAGAGATATGGGGAGAAGACAGGCACGGGTTATTGATTGTGGACGATCAGCCATGATCATAATGAATGGCGGTGCTGGCTCGAAGGGCTGAATGGCCTCCTCCTGCACCTAGTTTCTATGTCTATGCTATTTGAACCATCTAAGACACGAGCTCTGAAAGGAAATATGTGTACAGATTGAGTGAAGGCTGAAAAGCACTCAATGAGCTTCAAGCCTCTTAATAAAAAATAAAAATTCAATTGGATGGAGATGGAATGGAGAATGGCCCCACAGACTTACTGACAGATCTCATTTAATGGAGATTAAAATGTTATGGATATGGGTAGAGTTAAATATGGAGTGGGAATTAAAAATTGTTAAGCAGGAAAGAGAACTAAATTGTACAGGAGAATCCAAAGTTTATCCAAATAAATGCATATAAAAATAAATCAGGTAAAAAACTAGGATGTATTATAACAGTCTGTGATAAAATGAATAATACAATGGTACAACGGTCCTCGTTCAGGTGTTTTGTTTAGGTTCATCTAACACACAGTCTACACATTTTATCATCTCATATGATTTAATGAGCAATATAGAGGCTATTCAAAATATTTTGTTATCATTTTTTGAAAGATAACTTTTTAACAAGTAAATTTAAGATTATACTATATTAGGCCCATATTATGAGAGGCATCTGCATCTCTTACCATGTTCTACCAAGGCTAATAATGGTTCCCTTTCCTTTGTAGCAATTAAATTGGCCACATTGACTGAACGTATCACTTCTTGCAGGTTTTGTGGAGTTTGAGTGCTGTGGATGGTGATCCAAAGTGGAATGTGGAGATACACAGTCTCGTACAAGCCCCGACAATATTTCTGGAATCTAGAAGCAGAGATCAGGTCAAACACATTTTTAAGAAGTGAATCAAAGCAGCAGAATGGTACTCAGTCATAGAATGTCAGCAGCTTAGTTGCCAGATGTGCTCGATACTAGCCCTCTCATCTCTAAATCACAGGTTCCCAGCCTTACAACCCTCTCTGGATTTGGACACAAAAATCTGGACTTAAACCCCTGTGAAGGAATCTTTCAGCCTCAACTCCTCCCACAAATGGATGTAAAAGGTCCTTTGGCATTATTTTAATGAACAGCAGGAGACCTATCCCCAGAATCTGGTCAGGAAAAATCCACCAGTTAACATTACTAAGACAGTTTATCTGGTCAGTTTCATTTTGATGTCTCTGGGAGCTTGCTGTATGTGAATTGACTACTATTGCCCTGAGAGAGAAGACACTCTTTAAAACCAGCCTCCCACCTTTGCACCAGGAAGGGCTAGCATATGAACAGCAACCCTACTCACTTGTATGAGATTACTGATCCTGTAAAAAATATCAGGGCAGGTAAGAGAGTTGGTTTATATTATTTTAATGTTCTCATCATTTGTTGTTGTATAAAGTATTTAAATTAATATAGTTAAAGAATTAGTTAAGTCTATATTTTTAATTATTTAAATTTATCTGAACTGTTTTTAAGTGCCTTTGATGGTCAGAGACATTTAAAAAAAAGGCTGAATGTCTCTCATAGCAGCAAAATATCAAAGGACAGGAATCTGAGAACAGGTCTTAAGGATGTTACTTGGCACCTAATCTCCACTGCCTAACAGGATGTTTTTGAAGTACAGAGCATCAACTCGCATAGCCATCCAGAAACAAAAATCGGGGAGGAGGACAGTAAGTGAACTGTGCGGGCAACACTCACTAGCTTATGGAGACACAAGGAACTCCAGATGAAGGAACCTTGAGCATAACACAAAGTGCTGGAGTACCTCTCAAGAACATGGAAGGTGATGTTTTGGGTCAATAAGACATTTGACCGAAGACCATAAGACATAGGAGCGGTATTCAATCATAGCTGATCTATTTTTCATTCTCAACCCCATTCTCCTGCCTTCTCTCCGTAAGCTTTTCAGTCTTTGCTAAACAACAACCTATCAATCTCTGCTTTAAAAATACCCAATGTCTTGGCCTCCACAGCTGTCTGTGGCAATGAATTCCACAGGTTCACCACCCCCTGGCAAAATAAATTCCTCCTCATCTCCATTCTAAAGGTCTGTCTTAGATTCTTCCAATACTGGAAACATCCTTTCCACGTCCACTCTATTCAGTGGAGTTATATTTGCAATTTTACAATCCTCTGGAACCATTCCTGACTCTATTGATTCATGAAAGATCATTAATTAAGCCTTTGCAATCTCTACCGTGGATCAAAAACGTCGGAACCCTTCTTCAGAGTGATTGATGTAAGGGGAAGACAGCTGGAAATTATGTGGGGGGGGGGGTTGTGGGGGCAAGATAAAGCCTGGCAAGTGATGGGTGGATATAATTGAAGGGGATTGATTGGCAGGTGGGTGGACAAAGGGAGAGATGAAAAGGAAACATAAAGGTATCAGATAAGATGAGGGAAATACAAAGCCAGAGGGTGGGATATGGGTAATGGGGTGGGTAGGAGGTGGGAGAAAGATGGGCAAGAGAGGGAGAGAAATAGGTACATACGAGGGTGGGATGGATGGTTGGGAGCACGGGAAAGAGAAAGGGGCAATGCAGGGTGCAGAGCACAGAAAATGGAAGAGTGCAGCACAGGAACAGGCCCTTTGGCCCATGAGGTCTGTGTCAACCTTAATGCCAATCTACCCTGCATAGGTGCCTGCTCATAGTCTTTATCCCTCAATTCCTGCCTATTCCACATATGTCTACAATGCCTCCTGTGTGGCGCGTCGATAGAGGCCCGAAATAAAGGCAAGGAGCCAGGTATTTTGGGGACGTTATGTTTTATTATACCTCGGTTATCAGACGGGTCGAGTCTGCCGGAATGGCTTCGCGCCCAAAACCTTGTCCTTATATACATGGTACCGGACCGCCTCCCTGGACTGGTCCATTCCCGTGCCGAGGGGTCGGTAGTAGTATGGCCCGACCCTTGGGAGCCGCCACAGGACCCCCCCTCCATCACTCCCTCTGGCAGTATGTTCCAGACATCTTCCAGTCTCCGCGTAAAACCACTTGCCTCATAAATCTCCTTTGGAGTTTACTCGTCTCACCTTCAAACTATGCCCTAGAGTATTTGAAATTATAGAAGCTCATAAAATGGACCATTGGAAAGAAAATGGTCTTTCCTTAGGCTCGGGCCACTGCGGACCGTCCGGCGCGGCCTGCAACCACAACAGCCTGACTGCGGGAGAAGACGGCAGGAGAAGGGAAAGACATTGTGGCCTTCCATCACAGTGAGGAGAGGACTGGAGGAGACTCACTGTGATGGATGTTTCTTTGATGGATGTTTCTTTTTTTGTGTGTTTTTGGGGTTGTGTAATTTTAATGCCTATTTAATGCTTTTATTGTTGGACTGTGGGTGACTGAATTTCGTCCAATTTGGATGACAAATAAAGCTATCTTGAATCTCTTGAATCTTGAATCTTGAAAAGCAGACATAATACTTCAGGTCAAAGATAGCTAATTCTGTTTCTCTTTCTCCATGCATTATCAAACCTGCTGAGTGTTTACAGAATTTTCCGAGCAAACAAATATCAGATAATCTTAATATGTTTAGTGAATGGATCATAAACTACTTACATTGCAGGTTGAGCCACTTGTGACTTGGATTTTCCTCAGCGATGGTGCACCAATTAAATAGCACTTCCCATAAAGTGCACCGGCCTATTGTATGTAATTGAAACTGCAATCAGCCACATACTTTGAAGTCATAAACACTTCACAAAGTAAACTTTTTAGATTTATGTAGTTATGACAGAGCATTTGTCCAATGACCACAACATATGGAAAATTAGAGCAACATTAACAATAAGAGAAATCACATTAAAATCCAACACTGTATCCCTTGAGGAAGTGTGAACAGCCAGCAGTCATTGCACCTAGAAACAACGTAACAAAGGAAAGTCAAGTTCAAGTCAAGTTTATTTATAAAAGCACATTTAAAAACAACCCACGTTGACCAAAGTGCTGTACATCAGAGCGGGTACTAAAAACACAATAAGAAACAGACATCACAACACACAGGCACAAAGAAACAGTTCAAAGGGATCAGCACAAAACAAAAATCAGCCCCATCAGAAGGCCTCAAAACGCTAAAGAATAGAAGTATGTTTTGAGCCTGGACTTAAAAGAGCCGATGGAAGGGCAGATCTGATGGGGAGGGGGATGCTGTTCCAGTCTAGGAAGCTGCAACCTCAAAAGCGCAGTCAACCCTGAGCATAAACCTAGACCCGCGGGACAGCCAATAGCCCCAAGTCAGCTGACCTGAGGGACCTGGAGGTAGAGTAAGGGGTTAGAAGGTTTTTGATATGGGGGGGCAAACAATAGACAAACAAGAGAATCTTGAAATCAATTCTGAACCGTACTGGCAGCCAGTGGAGAGAGGCTAGAATAGGGGTAATATGGTCCCCCTTTCGGGTACCTGTAAGGAGCCTTGCTGTGGCATTCTGGACCAATTGCAGGCGGGACAGGGATGACTGACTGATCCCAGTATACAGGGAGTTGAAGTAGTCCAAGCGAGAGGATATAAAGGCATGGATGACTTTCTCCAGATCTTTGAATGGGAGGAACGGCTTGATTTTAGATAAGGTGCGAAGCTGGAAGAAACTGGCTTTTACCACTGAATTTACTTGCTTGTCAAACTTAAAGGCGGAATCAAATATCACACCAAGGTTTTTGACGAGGGTGGATAGGTTACCAGTCAGGGGAGCCAAATAGGATGACTTCAGACTTGCTCTCAATCAGCTGTAGGAAGTTCTGTGCCATCCAACATTTTATGTCCTCAAGGCAGTTCATGAGACTGATTAGATTGGTTTCAGGGGGAGATAAAGCTGTGCGTCATCAGCATAACAGTGGAAGGAAACGCCGTGTTTTGAATGATTTGGCCGAGGGGAAGCATGTACATAGAGAAGAGAATCGGGCCTAGGATGGAACCTTGTGGAACCCCGCAGGAGAGGTGAACTGGGGAAGAGTAAAAGTTGCCTATGTTGATGGAGAAGCTCCTATTTTTGAGGTAGGAAGTGAACCAGTTCAAGGCAGCGCCATCTACACCAACCCCGTACTGGAAAGGACAAAGTCATGCAAAATGAACACATGGACTCATGGAAACAATATCCAGGGATATTCAGGAAGGGCATGGGGTTAGGTTGATCGCATTGAATGGCGGTGCTGGCTCGAAGGGCTGAATGGCCTACTCCTGCACCTATTGTCTATTGTCTATTGTCTATTGTCTAAGAGGAGATTCGTGCAACAGTGAAGGATACTAGTTTGGATGAAGTGAATCTGTCTGGGTAGAGCTAATAAATACCATGGGGCAGTAAATGTTAGTGAAAGTTATATAGCCATCCCTAAACAATGATGATGATGTTGGGGGTAGTTATAAGTAAGATATTAGAGATACATGAAATAAGGATACAACTGTAATCGCGGGTAATTAAGCCTACATGTAGATTGGGCCAGTCAAGGTTCGATCAATACTGTGGAGAAGGAGCTTCTGGAATTATATTGGATGGGCTCTCTGCACCAATATGTTGAGCAACCAACTCAAGCACAGGTCATCCTGATCTGGGTGCTGTGTAATGAGAAATTAGCAATACTGTGTGGCCTGTCTCCAGGAGAGGAGCTGACATAACATGATAAGAATTCTTCTCCATAATGGATAAGAGAAGGATCCTGAACCTAAACAAAAGAGATAGTGATGATATGAAATGAGAGTGGACTATGATAGAGTGGGAAACATAAACTGTGGGGTTGATGGTGGATTGACAATGCAAATATATAAGGGGAGCATGGACGAATCACCCAAGTCTCAGCACATTGGTGTGGCGGTAGAGCTGCTGCATCACAATACCAGAGTCCTGGGTTTGATCCTGAGTACGGGTGAAATCTGTGTGGACTTTGTACGTTTGTACGATTTTGACCGAGTGGGTTTCTACCGGATGCTCCGGTTTCCTCAAACATGCCAAAGACGTGCAGGCTTGTAGGTTAACTGACTTCTTTAAATTGCCCCCCAGTGTGTGGGATGTGAAAGAGGGATAATATGGAACTAGTATGTAGGTGATCAATGGTCTGTATGGACTTGGTGGCCCAAAGGGCTTGTTTCCATGCTGTATCTCTCAAATTGTTCATTCCCATCTGCGACAGAAACAAAACAGGAAGAGGGTTCAGTGATAGATAACAAGGGAATTTAGGGATGTAGATCTAGGGAGAAGACATATTAATCAGCCCATAAAAGGGGACATCTGTGATCATTTTTTGCCTTACTGAAGATTATGTTTAAAATATCAATATTTTTGGTTTACAATTTATTTACAGCAGGAGCATAACCAGATAATTTTTTGTAAGGGCCAATGAATAAATATTTAACAAACACCCATAAAATCACAGTGTTCAATATCATTAATAAATTGTCCGTCCAAACAAAGGAATTTGTTGTATTTATGTCTCTTTCTTGAAAAGAAAATAATAAACATCTAACCGTTCAATGAAATAATTTACAGATGCAGTGTAATAATGTATAGAATCTACTCTGGAAAACATTGGTGATAATGGGTTCACATTTACCTGGTTCTTGGCTGCAGCTTTGTTGTACCATGTGTCCCAGTATAGCCCATCTAACAAGGTAGTAAAGCTCCAATTCCACCAATCGTCAGCTGATTTTATGTTTATGAAAGGATTTTTCACATTCCTAAATATTAGAACAATTTCATGTGTGAAATAAAATGTCAAGTAAAAATAATGTTTCAGAGTTATATTTTCCAATCTATTCTTACTATCTTTGATCAGACTTTGCTGGCTTTACCTTGCACTAAACATTTTCCCTTATCATCTATCTGCACAATGTAAATGGCTTAAATTGTAATCATGTATTGTCGTTCTGCTGACTGGTTAGCATGCAACAAAATGTTTCACTGTACCTGTCACACGTGACAATAAACTGAACTGAAATATCTCCTCCATGAAAACAGTCAATTTTCTAAATCAATTAAGGCAGAGTAATCTGTTAGTGGTTATCATCTCAAAGCCGAGAGACCTACTATCATTCAAAAGCTACAAGTGAGGAGTGTGGTGGAATTTTCTCCACTTGTCCAGATGAGTGCAGGTGCAACAACACTCAAGAAGTTCAACACTGTGCATTTCCCATTTTGGCAGATCATTCATTAATTTAAATATCCATGTTTGGAGTATGGAATATTTACAAGATGCTACATAGAATCTTGCCTTGACTCTATGGGCAGCATTTCCCTTAGCTTGCAAATGTGCACCCCACAGGAGAGCTAGGACAGCACGTGGATGGGAATATCATCAGCTTTTGGTTCCGTTCTAAGATACACAATGGCCTGTCTTGGATAAATCCCTTTGCTCATTCACTTAGATGACACTAGGTCTCTGTAACAAGGTCCTCAGACAATTCTCCTTAGACAATTCTCCTCAGACAATGTGGTCTAATTTAACTAGCAACACAAGCACAACTCACACAGGGAAGTGCTTGGTAAAATTTTTGAATGAGCAAAAATGACCAGAATTAGTTAACACATTTCACTCTGTGCTAGGTACATTTTCAATGATGCATTACTGAAATAAACTGCACTGTAAGACTAACCGGGGGATTATGCTTATGTATTGTGATAGTCTTGCTGATCTAAATACAAACACAGGATATCATTGTGCCTTGATACAAGTGATAATAAAGAAACCATTGAACAATTGTATCATTGATTCAAATGTTTTAAACAAAGTTCAATTAAAATGTTATCAGCATGCATGAGACCTACTGAAACATGTAAAAAAAATTGTTTTAATTAACCTAATTATTTTTTCGTCATCATTTTTGTGTGGACCTTGCCAATATCCAAAGTGCTTCCTATTTTTCCCTCTTGACATCTTGCATTCTAATTTCAATTCAGTCATTCTCCATAAGAGAAATGATGAGATAATATATAAATGCCAATCCTTACTTATCACATCATCCCTGTTTACTTCAGATTTATGGCTCTTCTATGTTTTTATTCATTTGACACAGAAGAATATACTAGTTTGAAGAAATGAAAATGGACCAATCATGATTAGGATACTGTAGCACGTCGATAAAACATCGCAGTAGCTTTGATACTGGACTCATTCCATAGAAAGTCATGCAGCTAAATTTAATACATGTATTAATTTATGAATGAGCATTGGAAAGGATTAGATTGCCATAAAAACAGCAGGTCTGAATATATCCTTTCAAAAGGTCATCAGCCCTGAATGCCAACTCTGTTTCTTTCTTCACTGACGGAGTTCAGTTTAGAGATACAGTATGTAAACAATTTTACTGAACCCAATTAACCCACAAACCTGTACGTTTTTGGAGTGTGGGAGAAAACTGGAGAACACGGAGAAAACCCAAGCAGTCACAGGGAGAATGTATAAACTCCGTACAGACAACACCCGTAGTCAGGATCGAACCCGGGTCTCTAGCACTGCATGGCAGCAACTCTGCCACAACACCACTGTGCCACCCTGTATCTGCCTACTGAGTTTCTGATGTTCTTGCCATTTCTGTTCCATTCAGATTTTAGCACATGTTGTATCTTTATTTTAGTTTAGACAGAAATCCTACTTTCTTTTGGCTTCACTTGCTCTAAAGCACTTGAATGACAGCTGCAAAAGCAAACTGATACAGCATACCTTGTAAACTCCATGCGGATGGCTTGATTGAGGCGATATTCATCTTTGGAAAATTTACCAAATGTTATCAACAGCAGTAGTATCAGCATAACAATGTAAAGCACAAATTCTCTGCAACAGGGAAAATAATGACACGTTAAGAAAGAGTAACGCTGTGAACATACAAGGAAAGCAGAATGATTAGTGAGAAGGAAAAGGAAGAATTCATTATGCACAGCTAAGCAATTAAAAGTTTCATAAATAGGACAATATTTTTTTTAAAAGCAAATGATTAAATACTGTAATGTCTGCTGAATGAGGTTTTCTTTTCTCATACGGTCTTTGGCTTCTTTCAGCTGTGCTGGAGTTGGAGGTCGAGCTAATCGTAAATATCGAGCCCTTTGACGTGCGGCCACAATCTGATCAGCGGAAATATAGAAACAAACATTTATTCAATCGTAAATGGAAATTTCAAGCTGACTTCTTATATTATATTTGCTTTTCCAGTAACAATATCATTTTTCTATTTGCAATTAAGCAAAATGACACACCTGATTAAAAATGAGTAAATTGCACATAAAAGTCATTTTGCACATGACAGATATTTTCCAGGTGACCAAACGGTGACCATCGAGAAATTATCCGGGTCAAACGGTGACCATCGGGAAATTATCCAGGGCTGTTCATGATGCAATGCCCAATGTCTCTGACATCAAACACACATTCAGTGATGATATCCAATGCCCAGCATCCATTTCCACATTTACCGATTGAAATTGAGTGCTACAGATGCAATTTGTACCCCACTTTTATAATTCACGGCAAAACCAGGGGATACTCCCACAATAGATTAACAAGTAAAGTTTTTTATGCAGAGGGTGATGAGTGCCTGGAATGCACTGCCATGGTGGTGATGTAGGCAGATATATTAGTGGCTTTTAAGCAGCTTTTGGGTAGGCAAATGGATATGCAGGGAGTGGAGGGATATGGATTATGTGCAGGCAGATACGAGTTAGTCTTTACATCATGTCTGGCATAGACATTGTGGGCCAAAGGGCCTGTTCCTCTCTTGTACTGTCCTTTGTTCCATGTAAAAGTGAATTAAAGGGCTAGCAATGTTCCATCAATGTGTTTCTCTCTGCAGGTTACCCTTGGTTATTCTGCTCAGCACTTCTCTTATGGTATTGTAGGATGTCCCAAAATAAGCCCATCTTCCTTATGTTTTTCCTCACTTCTGTGGGAGTCTTTCGTGCAGCTGCTTCCTGGCTGCCTTGGAGAGGGTTCTTTTAATTTCTGACTGCCTTGCTATGCTTCATAGCTGCAAAGCAGCTACTGCATTTTCTATAACCAGCTGCTGAGGGTGACCTCTCAGGTAAATTTTCAACACGTGAGTAAGAAGGAAAAACACCCAAATGCCTTTTTAAAAACTGGGGTTTGCCTATCTTATTGCATGTCACCTCAGTGTGCACTAGTACTGCACACAGAGGCTGTATAATGCACCTAAATGGGTGAACTCCAATTTTGAGGCAAGCCCAGAGGAAGACTGAATATGAAAAACATCTGGACTCAAATTTGTTTCACTATTCCTGAATGTGGCCGTCAAGGATCCCTAACTATTTCTAACGATTTCTGAATGGAGATTGACAGATACTTGATCAGTAAGGGTGTAAGGAATTATGGGGAGAAGGCAGGAGAATGGGGTTGAGAGGGGAAAGAAAGATCAGCCATGATTGAAAGGGGGGATAGACTTTTTCTAATACGATTCCAAAACCTGAGGCAATGCAATTTGTAATGATGTAAACTTGGAGCATATTGATGCACTCAAGATGACAATGTGGTGCATATGATGTGCTGTTTGTTTTTTTCTTCAAAACTTAAATATTGAAGTCTCAACAACACCTAACTCTTCTATTTATCTCACCAACCATCTTAGGAAATTGTTTAATTATTATAGAAATTCTTTTGCAGTGGCACAGGAAAATATGAATCTCCCGAGACACAATCTTAAACAGAAATCAAAAATAAAGGATGCAAAACGACTCCAAGAAGAAAGCAGTCAGCTGGACTAACTCTTAAAGTCTGGAGAGGTTTGTTTAAGTCTTGTTATCTTTTAGCTTCTCTCATCATACCAACAATCACGCAAAGTTCTCAATGAATCAGTAAACTGCGGCACCATGGGAGATTAGCAAATTACTGTATTTTCTGTTCTCCTCACATGTGATTGTTTCATGGGAATAGCATCCCTCCAAATGCTTTTTATATGGGAATCATGGAAGTCAATGCTGCTGGCTACTCACCACAATACCAAAGCTTATTCCAATCTTTACCCAAAAATCATTTATCGCCCGTTCCAGCAAAAGCCATCACTGAATGATCAGGAGATACATTTCCAAAATCTTAATGCTATGAAACAGACTAGTATTCATTAAAAAAGACACAAAGCCCTGGAATAACTCAGTGGGTCAGGCAGCATCCCCTGAGAACATGGATAGATGATGTTTTGGATAGATGATGTTTTGGTTCAAATATGGATAGATGATGTTTTGCTTCTTCAGACAGGGTTTGAAGAAGAATCCTCACCTGAAATGTCACCAATCCATGTTCTCCAGTGATGCTGCCTGACATGCTGAGTTACTCCAGGGCTGTGTGCCTTTTTTTTGTAAACCTAAGTTCCTTGTTTTTACAGATTAATATTAATTGTAACAAAGGCAACATATAACGAAATTATGTAAAATATTTTGTGAGTAAAGAGATTTATTTTACCCTGTCAAGATCCATTGGGGCAGAGTATGGATTATAATGGGTATCAATGGGATAGCTCTCAGAATTCCATTGCTTGCAGACATCTGATGAAGCATTTGAATCAATAAAGTTGAAGCAAAAGTCACTGCAATCCTTGTTTTTCAGTGCAACTACAGCTGCTGTACAAAAAATCTGGAAGGGAATTTGAAGGGTGAATTTGAACAGTGTGGGAATTGGACCAAAACCGGTGAATTTCAACGTAAAACTGATTCTAAGATGTGTTTTGGCTTGCCGGATATATGAATGAATAATAAGCACTTTATTGCATTCCTGCCACTAGATGTAGCTAATTACTCATGTACAAATTTCAACTTGGAAATAAATGCTTTCTTTCTGTTAGTATTTTTTCCTGTATATAGATTAAAAATAATGGATAAGGGATAAATCTTTTGTGAGTTATCTTCACGACTGAGAAGACCAAGCCTGCACAGTCTTCTTTGATTTCAAGGTGTACATCGATTCACTTTGTCACGTAATTGACACTGTTTCATTTAAATTAGTGGACAATTCAAGGAATGTGAATCAATATAACTGTTGTTCCACTATTTTACAAAGGCTGCAAGGAAAAGCTTGGGAACTGCAGAATCACAGGCCAAATATCAGTGGTGGGTAATTGGAAGGGATTTTGAAGGATAGGATCTACATGCATTTGGAAAAGCAAGGACCGATTAGGGATAGTGAGCATGGCTTTGCGTGTGGGAAATGGTGCCTCACCAAACTGAAGAGATGAGTATTTTGAAGAGAGTATTTTGAAGAAGAGTAATGAGGGTAGTGCAGTAGATAATGTCTATACAGACTTTAGCGAGGCCTTTGAAAAGTACTGCATGATGGGCTGCTCTGGAAGATGAGATCGCATGGGATTCAGAGCACGATAGCCAATTGAATACAAAATTGCCTTCAATGTAGGAAGCAGTGGGTGGTAGAGGACTATTTTTCAGACTAGAGGCCTGTAACAAGTTGTGTGCCACAGGGATTGGTGCTGCGTCCACTGTTATTATTTCATAGTAACCATTTGGATATGAATCTAGGGTGCATGGTTGATAAGCTTCTGGATGATACTATAATTCGTGTTCTCATGGACAGTGAAGTAGATTATCCAAGATTACAATGGGTTCATGACCAACTGCTCCAATGGACCGAGGAATTGCAGACGGAGTTTAAGTCAGATAAGTGTGATGGTATATAGTTGCATGAAAGTTGCGACACAGGTCGAAAAGGTGATGAAGAAAGCATTGGCACGCTTTCCTTCATCAGTCAGGGTATTGAATAAGGAGTTGGGATGTTGCGTTACAGCTGTAGAAGTCGTTGATATGGCCACACTTGACCATCCTGCTTTCAGGAGTATGTCATTAATCTGGAAAGGGTGCAAAACAGATTTACAAAAATGTTGCCAGTTATGGATGGTCTGAGTTATCAGGAGTGGCTCGGTAGGCTTTTTGTCTTTTCTCCCTGGAGCATATACGACTGAGAGATGACTTGAATGAGGTTTATAAAATTATGAGGGGCATAGATAAGATGAATAGCCACACTCTTTATCCCAGGGTAGAGGAATCTAAAAATAGTGGGCATAGACTTTGTGTGAGAGGAGAAAGATTTAAGAGACCTGACCTGCTCCTTTTTCGTGCAGTGGGTTGTGTATTTATAATAAGTTGCCAGATGAAATGCGAGAGGTGGGTACAGTTATGGCAATAAAAAAGAAACTTGGGCAGGGATGTGGACAGGAAAAGTTTGAAGGGATATTGGCCAGGCACAGGCAAGTGGGACGAGCTGGGTTAGGCAACCTGGTGGGCTGGGATGAGTTGAGCTGAAGGATTTGTTTTCATGCTACATAGTTCCTTGACTCTGTGACTGGTAAATACAGACAAGCTATGAACTAGTTCAATATTTGAAGGGGCTTAATAACCAAATGGCATGTAACCATTTAGTAACCAAATGTATGTGAAAGATATTGAGTGAGTCATAATTAAAAGCAGTGCACTCTCTTCATGTTATAGTGAAATAGATGATTACAGCTAAACTGGAGCCTTTACCTTGGTGACCATTGTTATGCTACCTAATGCTGGGGAACTGATATTAAAAGGATGCAATCATGGCTGATAAAAGAAACCACATAAATGGACTGGCGGCTTACAAGTCTCCATTGAAGACCCTAAGTGAAGCAGATCCCAACTATCTTTAATCGGACTTTACCTTGCACTAAATGTTATACCCTTTATCCTGCATTTGTACACTGTGGGCAGCTTAATTGTAATCATGTATAGTCTTATCACTGACTGGATAGCATGCAACAAAAAGCTTTTCACTCTACCTCGGTACACGTGACCATAATGAACTAAACTAAACAAATGCATTTTAAATCCTGATAACTTACTGCAATGGGCTGGATGACAAAGATGCAGTACAGGAGAGAGAAAAACAACGAATGTAACCACAATATACACTTGGTTGGTCCAAACCTGTAATCAGTAAGAGAGATTGCGTGAATATTTTGTGCTTACAATTTAGAAAAATCAAAATTCTGATTAAAATAAACACGTGGCAATGCAGCAACTGATCCTCCTTACCGCAATCCCAACAGACTTGTTATCAACATAAACACCAAGGTCATCAAAAGGCAGATGACCCATGCCAGATAACTGCACCAAGATGGCAGGAAGTGGCTGGCTCTATTCACCACAGGTTGTTCAAACAAGCTGCTGTGTTCTAGAGAAATTAACAAACAAAAAAGATTTTAAAGAAACATTTCCTTAATTTAGTTTCCCGATTATTAATTTAGGCTCATCATTGAATTTCACAGCGACACATATGTCCCCGTGCCTTGGCAAGGAGTTCCCACCCTCTACTGATGACTCTTTCTCACACCTCCAACACTCCTCTTCCTCTTGGACACCCGCCTTTTATCCTCTCTTGACTTTTTCATTTCTAATTGCCTTGACTTCTTCATTCCCCTCACTCACTCCAAACTCGCCCTCCTCCCCTCTCTGAATGTTCGAAATGAAGGATCAGGACCCAAAATATTGACCGTCCATGTCCCTCCACAGCTGCTAGACACCAGTTTCCCCCAGCAGCTCTTCCTTGTTTTGCTGTGGTATTTCACATGAGTTGTGAAGTCTTATTGATGAGTTCCTCTTCTCCTCTAATCATTTGTGCTAATGTTGGAATTTTCCAATGGGCAGCCAAAAACAAAACAGAGATTGCACGCTGCTCGCAATTAACTAAGAAGAAGAATTCAGGATTGGCTGGGAGAAATGCAATTTGTCTGCAACTCTCTTAAAGGGCCTGTCCCACTTTAGGCGATTTTAAGGCGACTGCCAGCGACTGTCAAAGTCGTAGCTGATCACCGAACTTTTCTTTAACCCGACGACAATGACTACGACAATGCCGACTCAAGTTGAGATTACAGCGTCTTGGGAAACATCGCGAAATTCCCATGCTGTCAATGCTTCTCCGACGTCCTGATTTTCGCTGAAATCACTGACAAGTTGGTAAGTACTTGAGAGTTTTGAACTATAACACCTTGTATGGGTTACTTAAAAAACAAGCTTCACCGTAACAAGGAATAAACTGGATTTACTTCCAGTATTAAAAAAAAATTAAAAAGTGGTTAAATGGATTTTTGTGAAAAGTGTGTGGGCATTCTTTGAAAATGTACGGGAGATGCATATCTGGTTTCTGGGTTGCATATCTGGGTTGGGAGCCCACTTTAAATGTAATGGCTGATGGCCATAAACATCGCGAAAATTCCCACGCTTACCTGACCGTCAAACTGTCGCCTCCAATCTACCTGACAAATGTCCTGACGGTAAATAAATTGGTTAAACACAAGCATTTTATGGTATTTTTAAATGACTTTACTTATTTTAATAATATGTGCTTCTAAATGTATCTTAAGAGAACCTAGCAAACCAGGGGACAGCAGGCGACAGCGCCCGCAATAAGCAACGATACCTGCCGACAAGCCAGCTGTCGCCGAGAAATTTCACTCCGGATGATTTCTCAGCGACACGCTGAGATCCACTACGATTCTTGGAAGACTCCTCACGATCATGCCCGCGACACCCGGCGAACTGTCGACAACAGCCTAGTCGCCGGCAATCGCCTTAAAATCGCCTAAAGTGGGACAGGCCCTTTAAGCTAATACTCTACATGACAGGAATGTATCTGGAGCAGAGGATAATGCAACAGTTTCAAAATAAAACTCGACACATGGAATGCATGTTTGAATAAAGATCAATGCTAATTTAACAAGTGAAAATGAATTACTGCAGTGTGATTATTACAGTCATTTCTAAGCAGTACTATTTTATTGCAATATTATTAGTCTGTGTCTACTTCCTTATGAAATGCTAAATGTTCAATGAAAACCCGTAACTTATTTTCACCTGATGAATAATCTGATCGTAGGTCACTGGAGCTATGTTTGGAGATCTTTGGCGTTGGCTTGACATTTTCCCTTGAACTGCAATCCTCAAATCCACTGGAGCTGCCTTCAGATGAGCAAGGTCCTCCCTTCTTGTTGTTTGCATCACTGTAGTGTTCCGAGTGAATGCTGGAAGCTTGAGAGTCCACCATACCACGCTAATGAAAGGCAAACACCAGGCTACAGTGAATTAATTGAATTATTCTTGTCTTTATTTTCAGATCCCATTTAGCCTCTCCCTTGCCTATGTTTGTAACCTCCATCCTTGTGTATTTTTGATTTTTATTACCTTAACATTTATTTTTATTAATCTATCTGACAGTCATTTCTTCAGCCACCCAGGTCCTAAACTCAGGGTATCCATTCTAAACCTACTCTAACTCTTCCTGACTTAACTTTTGCTTACATTATACTGGCACAATTATCACACATATGTGTGAAGATGCTTCTTATGGAGTCTTGTGGAGGGATGAACTACCGAGGATCCCTCAACAAATACACAAGGATCTGAAATATATATAGTGCAATCTACAATGTACTTAATTAATATATTCCTTAAATGATTGCAATTATTTCTCAGTGTTTTAATTTTTACAAAGTCATTAAAATTATTTTGTTTTTGAATTAATTTTTAATAGGTTTTTACCTGAGGGATATGTAAATGTTTGAATATTAAGCAAATCTAGGGACATGGCAACACCTCATAAAAATAGCGTGAAAGTGAAAGATCGTACTGAATAGCTGAGCAGTCAGCTGAGGCGAATAACCAACACCCGCTTCTATTTCTTATCTTCTTGTGCATTTATGCGGTGTGCCAGATTTGGCAACGAGGACAAGAGTTCTGACGTTAAATGTGAATATAGTAGGTGTGAGGATTGAGGGCATGGCCAGCTTGCTGTGATCAGACATTCTGGCCCACTTGCTTCTTCTGTGGCTTAGTAACAGATTTTGTTTGCAAATGCTTCTGTGAAACAATTTGAGACATTTGACAAAATGAAATTCACTATAATAATACAAATTCAATTATCTTATCTGACTGGGTTCATCTTAATGCAACTTAATTCTCACCTCATATTTTTTCCTCCATGCTTCCTGTGCCCACTGTTGCAGATTCTGCCAGGACAGAAAGGATTCAAATGTGCTGTCTGAGAATAGCAGAGCATCGCGATGAGCTGAAGGTGCATCACAGCAACAGAAGATTATTAAACTGTCCAAAAGCATTTGTTTGATGACATAGTGTTAATCTTTTAATTCATGCATTGTACAGTGTTTCATATCATTCATTTTCAATTCCTTGTTCCCAGGATCTGAGGGCCTGAGTAAAAGAGAGAGGTTGGGCTTGTCCAAAACATGTGGAAGGAACTGCAAATGCTGGTTTAAACCAAAGGTAGAAACAAAAAGCTGGAGTAACTCAGCGGGACAGGCAGCATCTCTGGAGAGAAGGAATGGGTGATGTTTCGGGTCGAGACCCTTCTTCAGTTCACCCATTCCTTCTCTCCAGAGATGCTGCCTGTCCCGCTGAGTTACTCCAGCTATTTGTGTCTATGGACAGGTTCTCCTCTTTCTTTCTTGCGTATGGCGTGCACAACCTAAAGTTGTAGGTCAAGGGTAGACATCCAGGCCAGGGCAGCATCAGTTGCTGGGTGGATAGCCTTGATGCCACCAGGGAAAAGCCTCAGTGAGCAGACATTCACGATGTGTGGGATGGTCTGGTCTGGATATCCGCATTCGCAAGCATATCCAGACCAGACCATCCCACACATCGTGAATGACTGCTTACTGAGGCCTTTCCCTGGTGGCATCAAGGCCATCCTCCCAGACAGGTATGTGGATAGGAAAGGTTTAGAGAGATATGGACCAAAGATGGACAAGTGGGGCTAGTGTAGATGGGACGCTTGCATTGACATGGGTAAGCTGGGCCGAAGGGCCTGATTCCATGCTGTATGACCCAATGACTCTCTGACTCTATAACACATCCCACCTCCCAGGTTTAATATGGATCATATGGATTAGATGCTGGAGTGCAAACATAGGAAACGGTGAAGTGAGTGGTTCAGGTATCCTTTTACTTTCTTCCAACTCTGGACAATGCCAAAAGATTGCATCAAGTTCAGGACAAAATAGGAATCTGGGGATAAATTGCTGTCTGCTGCTTCCCATCTTTATAAAAACAAGTACTTTGAAAGACGTTGGAATAACATGTTTGCATTGTTTGTTTGTTTGTTTTATATGGTGTTTACAGAATACAATGTTTACAGGGTCACGGTTATACTTAGCTTCCTATCCTCAGGATCATTTCAGGCTGCCTCTTCAGATCTCTGCCACATCACATCACATCACATAGCTTGCTACTCACAGCTGCATTATGGAAGTTGCCCAATCACTCTAGACTTAGAAAGAATATCGACCTCATCTGCTTTTTTTCCAGCTCATAGGATCAAGCTGAGTGGGTGCAAAGATTTGCAAAATGGAAGAATACATAGACTGGACTGTGTTGTCCTCCCTGACACGATCTTCCAGGGCTACAGCCCTTCCTCAGGCTCCTTACTTTAATCCCCACAGTTTGTGTGTTAGAATCAACCAGCGCTGTGCCATTTGGTTTGGCAACAGATTGGAGAAATTAGGTGATCAGGCCAAGAAAGGGTAGACGGTCGCAACCTTTTTCCCAGGGTGAAGATATCAAAGATCAAAGGGCATAGCTTTAAAGTGAGGGGGCAAAGTTTAAAAGAGGCCGTTTAGTTTAGTTTAATTCATTATTGTCACGTGTACCAAAGTACAGTGAAAAACTTTTGTTTGTGTGCTATCCATTCAAAGCAAAGACTGTACATGACTATACATGGTGGGTGCCTTGAATGTACTGCCAGTGTGATGGTATAGGCAGATATGAAAGTGTCATTTAAGAGGATTTTAGATAGACACTTGGATATGCAGGGAATGGAGAGATGTGGACCACATGCAGGCAGACACCTGACATCATGTTCAGCACGGACTTTGTGGGCCACGAGGACTGTTACTGTGCTGTACTGTGTTCAATTTGTTATGAAAGGCGAGTTTACATCAGCATACATCTGCTGTACACAGTCTGGAAAAGCCCTGCTGTTTATTCAAAAGGAGCAAAATATGAACATTTTCAAAGATTTTGTGACATCTCGGGTTGATTTGAGGCTATTAAATTATGACTCCAACAAAAAAGATCTTCTCATATATTTTGTTTTCACTTTAGAAAATGTATTTCTATATTGACTATTATATTGAATATGATTCGATTTTACCTTCAATAGAATAAATATTGGATTCTCTTGTAGTCCCGTATTGCTCTTCAACAGAAGTTTCCCTCAGCAGTTTCACCTAAATATAAAGAAACCACATGGAAACCATGCACATATCTCAAGTTTCTATCCATTTGGAATGTTCATCAGCTCATTTCAGAAATACAAGTTACATTCAGCATAGTTTCTGCAACCTTTAATGCTAGTTTTAACTCCAACACTCAATACTCTTACCCATGAACGCAAGCATGCAAACACTCTGGTCGCCACTTATTCTATCGGTTTAATTTATTTCTGGATAGGATAGATTTAGAGGGATATAGGCTAAACGCGGGCAGGTGGAACTAGCGTAGATGGGGCTAGCGTAGATGGGGCATGTTGGTCAGTGTGGACAAGTTGGGCCTAAGGGCCTGTTTCCACGCTGTATGACTATGCTTTGAAAAATGATTAAATGCATAATTTTTTTGTGTCAATTTAAAATTAGGTAGTAGACTTAATATTAGAGTTGCTTATTTTTTGTGACAAACCCAACGCCGGATCTATTAATAAAACTGCACCAGGTTACTACATCAATGAATACATGGGCAAATCCTCCACTTCCTTCAGTCCACTGACCATCTGCCTTACAGCTTCGGCTCTTCCACCATAGCTCTGAATACAGACCTGTGCTGTGCCCCCAGTACTTCAGCACAGCAGAGAGGAGTACAGGAGCTGTCTCAGCACAAGCAGCTGGCTGCAGTCACAGAATGGCTTTGATAGTCTGTGAGGCTCCATCCTCCCATACTCACCAACAAACAATACTGTACATTGAGAGAGGCTCCCGGTAAATTTGAGGGCATGGTGAAACGTAGTGGTCAAGTTAATGAAGTCAACGAGTTCTGCACGGGTGCAAGAGGCAGTGCCGATGCAGTTATTGATATAACATATATAACATATAACAACTACAGCATGGAAACAGGCCTGTCCGGCCCTACCAGTCCACGCCGACCATTCTCCCTGACCTAGTCTCATCTACCTGCACTCAGACCATAACCCTCCAATCCCCTCGTATCCATATACCTATCCAATTTACTCTTAAATAATAAAATCGAGCCAGCCTCCACCACTTCCACCGGAAGCCCATTCCATACAGCCACAACCCTCTGAGTAAAGAAGTTCCCCCTCATGTTACCCCTAAACCTTTGTCCCTCAATTCTGAAGCTATGTCCCCTTGTTGGAATCTTCCCCACTCTCAAAGGGAAAAGCCTACCCACGTCAACTCTGTCCGTCCCTCTCAAAATTTTAAAAACCTCTATCAAGTCCCCCCTCAACCTTCTACGCTCCAAAGAATAAAGACCCAACCTGTTCAACCTCTCTCTGTAGCCTAAGTGCTGAAACCCAGGCAACATTCTAGTAAATCTCCTCTGTACCCTCTCCATTTTGTCGACATCCTTCCTATAATTTGGCGACCAGAACTGCACACCATACTCCAGATTCGGCCTCACCAATGCCCTGTACAATTTCAACATTACATCCCAACTTCTATACTCGATGCTCTGATTTATAAAGGCAAGCATACCAAACGCCTTCTTCACCACCCTATCCACATGAGATTCCACCTTCAGGGAACAATGCACAGTTATTCCCAGATCCCTCTGTTCCACTGCATTCCTCAATTCCCTACCATTTACCCTGTACGTCCTATTTTGATTTGTCCTACCAAAATGCAGCACCTCACACTTATCAGCATTAAACTCCATCTGCCATCTTTCAGCCCACCCTTCCAAAAGGCCCAAGTCTCTCTGCAGACTTTGAAAATCTACCTCACTATCAACTACTCCACCTATCTTAGTATCATCTGCATATTTACTAATCCAATTTGCCACACCATCATCCAGATCATTAATGTAAATGACAAACAACAGTGGACCCAACACAGATCCTTGGGGCACTCCACTAGACACTGGCCTCCAACCTGACATACAATTGTCAACCGTTACCCTCTGGTATCTCCCATTCAGCCATTGTTGAATCCATCTTGCAACCTCACTATTAATACCCAACGATTTAACCTTCTTAATCAACCTTCCATGTGGAACCTTGTCAAATGCCTTACTGAAGTCCATATAGACAACATCCACAGCCTTGCCCTTATCAATTTCCCTGGTAACCTCTTCAAAAAAATTATAGCAGAGAAAGAGTTGGGGGATGGTGCCAGTGTATGCCTGGAACAGGGACTGTAGCCAACAAAATTGCAGGCATAGCTGGGGGCCATGCGAGTGCCCAAGGCAACACCTTTAACTCGGAGAAACATAATGCTGTACAGCACCAATTTTCATCAACATTCAACATGAGCTCCATCACAAAATAATTTTGTAAAAATCTTAATTTTTTTTGAAATTAGAATACTAAAAGACAGTCAGAAACAGTTATGCTGACACCAGTAACTATAAAAATGGAGATATAAAAAACAGCAGATGCTGGTTTACAAAAAAAGATACAAAGTGCTGGAATAACTCAGCAGGTCAGGCAGCACCTCTGGAACACAATGGAGCAGTGAAATGGGGACACAAGGAAATGCAGATGCTGGTTTGACATAAGAAATTGCAGATGCTTTTTCTCTAGAGAAGCTGCCTGACCCACTGAGTTACTCCAGCACTTTGTGTCTTTAAAAAGTGCTCAATACCTCCCGAAGGGAAGGATTTTTTTCATCTGTTTTTTAACGTTTCTATTCTATTTGTGCAAATTTCCCGGCTGAAAGGGGGAGCCTGTAGAGGTTCACACTGTCTTGTCTAGCTCTATGCGGAATCTGCTGATGCTGAGCAGGGAAGTGGCAGCAGGGCAAGTGTTGGTTTAGGCCGTCATCTGCACTGGACATCAGAACTTCCAGAGTTAAAGGAGAGTAGATCCTGCCATTACCACTGGTGTGAATCAGAAGATTAGGCCTACATACAACTGTAGCAGGGGGAAAAAAATTCTAAAACCCTTTCCTTTGATCTATCACAAGGACGATGTTGGTGTAATTTCCAGTGTAGTTTGCCTCAAAATCGAAATGGCTAAACCATCATGTCCTTAATCAGTGAAAGATATAAATTAAGAACCATGTATAATCTCACCTTGCTAAATCTGAATAGCAATGATAGCAATAACACAATTGGCAGAACTGCCACAGTTGAAATCAAGCCAGTAACCAAGGAGGCAGTTGAGACATCAATGAGACCCAGTTCAGCGGTGTACTAGAAATAAAAAGAAATATTAATAATGCAAGAATGATCTGTAAGACAATAAAAGGATTTAGGAAAAGGAATGAGCCTGAAAATATCAGGTAAGGGCAAATAATCTGGCTGATCTATTATCTTATATTAAAAATAATTGCATTATGTTTTTGGATTTGTTTTTAAATACGAAAAAGATGTGAAGATAAAATAGTCGAGTCATGGAGAAAAGACAAAGGTAAAATGGTTGAGGCATTGGTCATAATTATTCAATCTTCATTTTTTCAAGAGTGACACTGGATAGTGTTGATGTTGTACTAATACTGTTCAAGGAGAAGATAGAATGAAAACAGCAGCAGGAGGTGGCCATTCGGCCCTTTGTTTGTCCCACCATACATCACGTTCATGGCTGATCTTTTATCTCACCACTATTTTCCCAGAGTAAACCCATATCCTGTTGGTTCACCCAAAAGAAAATCAAAAAAGCAAGTCTATCCAATATCTCCTCATGTAGTAAACCTAGCATGCCAGGAAACAGTTAGTGACTCTCTGCTGTTCTGTATATATAATTTCTTTCAGGTAAGGAGCACAAAATTATACACAGTATTCCAAGTGCGGACTCACCAAGGTCCTATATAATTGCAGTATGACTTCCTTACACCTTTATTCAATCCCTCTCATAACAAAGGCCAACACACCAATTGCCTTCCTAATCATTGAGTCATAGAGTCATGCAGTTTGGAAACAAACCCCTCAATTCCTCCTCGCCGACCAATTCCTCCTTTCATCCTAACCTCATCTAAGCTAGTTCCAATTGCCCGCATTTGGCCCTTGACTCTCTGTACCTTTCTTATCTATGTAAATGTCCAAATGTCTTTTGAATGTTGTTATTGTACCTGCCTCAACTATGTCCTTTGGTAGCTCATTCCATATACCCAAAAACTGTTCCTCAGGTTCAGATTAAATCTTCCCTCTTTCATTTTAAACCTCTGCCTCTCCCCTGTGAAAAAGATGGTGCACTCACGTAATACGGAAACTTTTCAACCGTACAATCACATCCAGAAATATCAGGACCAAGAACTGTGTTATGCCATTGTTTACATTTAGTGTTAGAAAACAGAACACAGATTATAGTAGTGTACAACATGGAAGCAAGCCCTTCACCCCAGCATGTATGCATCAACCATGATGCTAATCTAACTAATTCCGTCTGCTTGCACTAGATCCATATCCTTCTATTTCCAGCACGTAAACTTTGTGCAGCAGCAATACGACTTCCCAACTTTTATACTCAATGCCTCCGACTGATGAAGCCAGCTGAAGATGAATTCCTGTCTTACGAAGTATCTACTTTTTTGGCTTTATCCGTCATCAGACTAGAAAAGATCAGCATTTAACATTGGATCAAAATCTTCAGAGTCTACTGTTTAGAAATTTGTAAATTGACCAAAAGTACGGTTAGATTACAATTTTCACAACCGACATGGATTAGCTAATAGTACTGCACAACACTTTTCAAAGCAAGATGAATATTGAAGTTATGATTTTTTTTTTACCTCCTCGCTCTTGATGCTGGTCAGCACAGCATTTAGACACATATAACCCAACAAAAGGCAAAGGCAGATACTGAGACGCTGAGTGTGTGTAAAAGAGCTGTAGGATGGGCGACTATATACTGATCCCCAAATGTGGTAGTCTTCCAGATACTCAGTTAATTTGCTATATAGAAGCTGCAGAAAACAAAAATATTTAATCCAATGAAAACATGAAATGTTTCAATAAAACCTGTTTGACCGGAAAGAAACCAATCAGGGTTTGCAACACATAGGAAACAATACTTATCCTAGACCTTTTACTTTCAAATGTCTCAGTATTTTTTAGGGCTATGCCTGTATCTAGTTTATTCTTATCAATAATTCATTTACTATATAACGCATATGAAAGCAAATTGGTGCACAGTACAAAAATGCATCATTTTAAACAGTTACAAAACAAGAAAATTGTCTTGACATTGTAAATGATTTTGCCAAAGGGACAGCAATAGTGTATTGAATCATGGAATTGTCATAGCACAGAGTAAGGTATTTGGCCAATTGAGTCTATGACTGTTCCCTTTATAAGGACCTATTCAGTCCCTTCTCCTGTCTCCTCGTAGTCACATAAATAATTATCCCTCTAGTGCCTATCTGATTCCCATTTGAAAGCTTGATTGATTAAATTTTGACCTCTCCAGCAAGCCATAAGTTCTAGATCATCATCAACCTCCATGAAAAAGGGTTACCCTCATGTCTCCTCTGTATTTGTTGGTCCGCATATCAACTTGTACCCCATGCTCCTTGAAACCATCGATAATGGCAATTTTAATGGCTTTGTGGTAGCAGTTTCAGCTGTGAATCAAGCTTTCTGCCAGAATATTAAATACAACTAGGCGAACATTTGGCTACTTAACGTTATTCACGTTATTCCCTTCATCATGTATCTGCACACTGTGGATGACTCGATTGTAATCATGTATCGTTTTTCTGTTGACTGGTTAGCATGGCACAAAAGCTTTTCACTGTATCTTGGGACGCGTGACAATAAACTAAACTCAACTCAAAACTGATTGGGAACAGTCAGTAGCAAAATACTTTGCCCTGTCTTGCAACTTTTCCAATGGCCAAACAATGTGTCAAAACTCTGGTCACTGTACATGCATTAGGCCAACAATTGCACACTTAATTTGCATGACAGAACACATATTAAAGATGGCATGTATGCTAAGAAAAATAATACGTTACTTTCTTAAAGCCAGGCCCGTGGGTGAGCGAGTTCAGTTCTCGTTCCACTTTTCCATCCCCGTCATCTGCGGCAAGCCAGCATTCAGCAGGAAAGAACCAGCACGTACCATTCAGCAGGTCCTTGACAATCACAGAGGTAACATACCAGCTCGGGGAATGACCCCCATTATTGTGCCAAACATGAACCTTCCAAATTGGACCAAGACTTTCTGGAGCACTAAGAAGAAAAAAAACTTTCATGGAACTTAAAATTGTAGTCAGACATGATTTTTATCTAAGGCTAGACCAAATGGACCTGTTGGGCCCAAACCTCTTCTACATTGGTGCAGCACCCTCTCCTCCTCCCCCCCCCCCACCTCCCCCCTCCCTCCACCCTCCCCCCTTCCCCACTCCATCCCCCTCAACCCCCCTTATCCTCCCTCCTCCCCCTCTGCCTCCCTCCCTCCCTCCCCCTCCCTCCTTAGGAGATAGATTTAAACTTTAAAATGTGAATAACTTTAAGAATATAACACCGATTGCAATGAAACTTCATCCATTAGCACCAAAGGGATGACAATGAGTAAGTTGGGCCTAAAACTATCGCGCTATCATGTACCGTTTTGGCTGTAGTTCAGGAACAAACAAACAAACAAACAAGAGTTTTAGTATATAGATGAGATTAGAGGAAGAATGACAAAACTAGGTCTCTATTTCCACCATAAATAAGGATTTGGGTATTTAAAATTTCAACAAGTTTTATAAAATACAATGAAGCAAAACATAGTTTAACAAGCAGGAAGTTCACAGAATGTATTAGTTGTAGCATATAGATTAATAATCTTAAAACAATCATGAAATGTAGTGTAGACACAAGGAACTGCAGATGTTGGAATCTTGTGTAGAATGCAAAGTGCTGGAGTAACTCAGCGGTTAGAATAATCTCTGAAGGACATGGATAAGTGATGTTTCAGATTGGGATCCTTCATCTGAAGAAGGGTTCTGACCTGAAACATCACTATCTACGTCCTCCGCAGAGATGCTGCCTGACCCGCAGAGTTACTCCAGCACTTTGTATACTATGAAATGCTGCATGCTTCCATGGTAGGATCCATCAGGGAACCATATTTTATTCTTCTTATGCCCAGTCACCTGCTGGCAGGCCAGATAGTGCTACAAATGAAGCAAACTGTGCGAACAATGAACCAAGACACTGTGAAAAATGAAGAAGCCTCATGATGTCACTTGCTGAAGAGGATCTGCTGAAAGAATCTCACAGAAAGATATAACTTTTAGAGAGAGCTGATGACTTTGAAGCTGAGATGATGTTTCTCATCGTGGGCAGATATAAACTTGATAAGCAGGCAAAGTCTCAGAATAAGGGGTTGCAAATTTAGAATGGATATGAGAAAGAATTTCCAGAAGGTCACAAATCTTAGGAATTCTCTATCCTTGGAACTGTGGAGGATGATTTACTGAATATATCCAAGGATGTGACAAACATTTGGGGACTATAGAAAATAAAGTGTTCTGGGATAAGAAGAAAGATTGACCCTGATCGATCGACTGGTGGAGTAGGGCAGGCATTTTGGCCAGCTCTGGCTCCTATCTCTGAGGTTGTTATGACATCAGTCACTGACTACATATGGGAAGCATGATAAGATAGAGATACGAGGAAGATAGCAAAGATAAATTTTATCTTCACAAGCCATGAAAAAGAGAGAGAGGGAAAGAGTGGAGGACATTTAGAAAGCTGCTATACCAAAATATGAAACATTTACTTAAAGTTCCAGGAGAATCAGAAGCAGCTAAAATAACTGTCAGGGGCATCTCAATCCCCAATTTCCTGGATCAGGCAGATGTGGTTTAAGGTAATTATATCTGGAAAACTGTGGTGTTCTTATATCAGTTAAATCATTTAGAAGTTTGCCTGGGTTGATTCATATCTTTTATACCAAAAATAATTAAAAACAAATAAATTTAAAATGTATAAGAAAGAAAGGGAAGTGATTTATGATAGTTAAAATAATTGTCATGGGGAGGATGAATAACAAGGGCATGAGCAATTCAAACAAGCTTTGTGGAGGAATATTTATTTCCATGATATTGAACTCTTTCGGCATCAATAGCAAGGCTCATTTTTGTCAGACTCAAGAAGGGTTCTGAACCGTCTGTCCATTGTCCTCAAGCAGTTTGTTTATTCCTCAGGATACCAGAATCTGCAGTTTCTTGTGTCCTCATTTAAGTATTGATACTTAGGAAATATTACTTCAGTCAACTGACTGCATTGCAGCATCAAAGGAAGAGGAAAGCAATTATTTGTTTAGGTGCTATTCTATTGTTACACTCCATCATGCGAGGCTCAGCTGCTCCCATTGGCCAATGAACTGGAGAATGTGGAGAAATTGCTTTGTAAAATTCCTTGTTTTAAAAGCACGGGAGATAATTTAAAAACATACAGGCACTAAATCAGTAAAGGACCTAAAGTCAATTACTTTAACTCAACTAATTAGACCTCAATAAAATGTTTAGTTTAGATTACTGTAACTGAAGCATATACCTCATTATAAATGTATATCTGGAATTCCTCTCAAACAATTGCTTCTCAGAGTGGTATAACTCTCTAGTTTCAGATACACCATCTTCTCCATAAAGTTTGATGTATACCTGGAAATGGTTAATTACAAGAAATTATTGATAGCAAGTATGACTGTAACTGAAGAGTAACTACAGTATTCTGAAGAACCAAATGCATATCAAATAGATCTTTTAATTCTGATAGGTCACACACATCTGGTGTATGTCAGCATTCATGGGGATAGTGACAAATTTTGATAGTGACAACTGTTTACTTGCTTTAGCCAGACAGCAATATGCATGTGTTCCCACTCCACTGGATAAAAAAGTCAAACTGGCAAAAAGTGATGATAAACACAATTATAACAGCATTATAGACAATAGACAATAGACAATAGGTGCAGGAAGAGGCCATTCGGCCCTTCGAGCCAGCACCGCCATTCAATGTGATCATGGCTGATCATTCTCAATCAGTACCCCGTTCCTGCCTTCTACCCATACCCCCTGACTCCGCTATCCTTAAGAGCTCTATCCAGCATTGTTAGAAAAATACCGATGAGCAAGGCCCTTTGTTCCAAAGTGCATGATAATCCTGTGTAAACCAAACTCTTCAATTCAAACCTTTTCCTTAATTCCTTCAAATATTTCAGAGATTTTGTTTCATAATTTATCAGGATGAGTATTTGAAAGTAATTCTTTTTTTTGTAGAGTGGTACTGTCTATTTTCTCATATCACTTCAATACTGCCATTGTCATTTTATACTGAGAGTGGTGGGTGCCTGGAACGCGCTTCCAAGCGTGGCAGTGGAGGCAGACGCAATGGTGGCATTTAAGAGGATTTTGGGTAGGTACATGGATTGGCAGGGAATGGAGGGATATGAATCACGTGCAGGCAAAGGAGAATAGTTTAACTTCGCACCATGTTCAGCGTTATATCTTGAGGGCCGGTGCTGAATTTTCTATGTTCCACGTTAAGTTAAGTATAAATACAATGATTGTAAGAAGGATGGAAAGTACCTTGGCAGTGGTTCCAGCCTTTGTCCTGAAGCCAGTTTCGACAGTGATCTCATACAGATGCTGGTCAGTGAGAGCGTTGTCTTGTAAAACAATGATTCCAGGTTTTGTCTCAAGGTAAAGGTCCTTACGTTTACACACGATAACCAGTAGAATGTAGAAGGTAAGCGCAAATAGAACTGTGATGCAAGTGACATAGCTTTCAAAGGCACTGCCAAACCAATAATACAATCATTAATCTCAACAAAAAAAAAGATTGAAATATAGACATTAGGGTTATTTTACTGTGTTGCCTGCATTAAGAACATATTTAATGCTCACTAACTTCCTGGGTCCTATTAAAGTATTTATTTATTGCAGGAAATAACGTATTTATTTATTACAGGAGTATCAAATATCAGAATAATTTTAATAAATTAAATAATCTGGGTGTAGGCTTATTTTTAATATCAGATGTGGGTTAATCAATGTCATGATCGGAAAAATAGTCAAGTAAAGGTCAAGAAAAACAACACCGAGAAACTAATAAACTTGCACATTGCTTCCTGAGATTAAAAAGGAACGATAAAGCAGAGTATTAGGGATATGGCAGCAATACTAAATGCATTTTCCATATAATGTACAATCAGTAATCAACATAGTGAATCAATATTTGGAAAATCAGTGCATTCAATATATATAATATTTACAAATGTAGCAATGAATTGCAGTTTACAATTGATATAATCTCAATTGAACAGTTCAATATTATATGATAAAAAAGTTAACAACTGCACCATTGCCAGGATATTCCTAATTTATCAATGGAGGGAACACCAACTTTACTTCAGATTTTCTAAACTGATACCATAATCCCAACGAAAGTCATCTCCAAACTACTGGACCCAAGAGTTAGCACCTCTTCTGCATTTGGATCCTCGACTTCCTGACCCCCAGACCATGATCAGTGAGGATAAGTGGCAAAACCACATTCTCAATAATTCTCCAAATGCAAGGATGCATTTTCAGCTCCTCGCTACACTCCACGAACACTCACATCAATGCAGCCAATTTCTGCTCCAGCTCCATTTACAAGTTTGCAAATGCCACCACTGCAGTGGGCCAGATCTTGAACAATGATGAGATGAACTACAGGAGGAATATGGAGCATTTATAAAATATGTCAAGATGACACCATCTCCCTCAATGTTAGCAAGATGAAGAATCTAATCATTGACTTCATAAAGTGCCCTGGGGAAAACAGCCAACATAATCAAGGGTTATTTTCATTTCAGTTACTCTCTCTTCAACCCTTTCCCACTGTGCAGAAGAGCCAAAAGCTTGAAAGCATGAACCACCAGATTTAGAAACAGCTTCTTCCTCACTGTTATCCAACTACAGATTGGTCCTCCCATAAGCCAGGGTATAGTCCAGATCTTCCAAACTACCTCATTGCACATCTTACACTTTTTCTCCGTAACTGTAATGCTATGATACTATCACACAATATTCCTCACACTGGTATTTTTCCCTTTGCACCACCTGTGTATGATTTGATTGTACTCTTGATTTGACTTCATGGCATGCAAATAAAGCTTTTCACTGTATCCATGACCACAACCCAATAATAAACCAATATAATACTTTAGTATTTGCTTGTAACAATCCAATGTTAATTATAAACATTCTATTCTCTATATATATAGAATTGATTACACCTCTAATCACGCTCCAGAGTGTGTAGATATTGAATCAATACAACCATTCTTCAGTGGTGTAACACGCACCTGATAAATATCAAGATATCAGTAAACTTGACATCTTGGATTTCGACCGGCTGATGTGCAACTGTAAATGTTGTCATGTGGTTGCAACTAATGAAAAAAAAAATAAAGTTAATATATATTTATCAAAAAGATGAAAGAAAAAAGCTTAATAGAGAAATGTAAATACATAAAACATGAACTTTAATTCACATTAATCTGGACCCGTGTGTATAACCATATAACCATATAACAACTACAGCACGGAAACAGGCCCGTTCCGCCCTACCAGTCCACGCCGACCACTCTCCCTGACCTAGTCTCATCTACCTGCTCTCAGACCATAACCCTCCAATCCCCTCCCATCCATATACCTATCCAATTTACTCTTAAATAATAAAATTGAGCCAGCCTCCACGACTTCCACCGGAAGCCCATTCCATACAGCCACCACCCTCTGAGTAAAGAAGTTACCCCTCATGTTACCCCTAAACTTTTGTCCCTCAATTCTGAAGCTATGTCCCCTTGTTGGAATCTTCCCCACTCTCAAAGGGAAAAGCCTACCCACGTCAACTGTCCGTCCCTCTCAAAAATTTAAAAACCTCTATCAAGTCCCCCCTCAACCTTCTACGCTCCAAAGAATAAAGACCCAACCTGTTCAACCTCTCTCTGTAGCTTAAGTGCTGAAATCCAGGCAACATTCTAGTAAATCTCCTCTGTACCCTCTCCATTTTGTCGACATCCTTCCTATAATTTGGCGACCAGAACTGCACACCATACTCCAGATTCGGCCTCACCAATGCCCTGTACAATTTTAACATTACATCCCAACTTCTATACTCGATGCTCTGATTTATAAAGGCAAGCATACCAAACGCCTTCTTCGCCACCCTATCCACATGAGATTCCACCTTCAGGGAACAATGCACAGTTATTCCCAGATCCCTCTGTTCCACTGCATTCCTCAATTCCCTACCATTTACCCTGTACGTCCTATTTTGATTTGTCCTACCAAAATGCAGCACCTCACACTTATCAGCATTAAACTCCATCTGCCATCTTTCAGCCCACCCTTCCAAAAGGCCCAAGTCTCTCTGTAGACTTTGAAACTCTACTTCATTATTAACTACACCACCTATCTTAGTATCATCTGCATATTTACTAATCCAATTTGCCACACCATCATCCAGATCATTAATGTAAATGACAAACAACAGTGGACCCAACACAGATCCTTGGGGTACTCCACTAGACACTGACCTCCAACCTGACATACAATTGTCAACCATTACTCTCTGGTATCTCCCATTCAGCCATTGTTGAATCCATCTTGCAACCTCACTATTAATACCCAACGATTTAACCTTCTTAATCAATCTTCCATGTGGAACCTTGTCAAATGCCTTACTGAAGTCCATATAGACAACATCCACAGCCTTGCCCTTATCAATTTCCCTGGTAACCTCTTCAAAAAATTCAAGAAGATTAGTCAAACATGACCTTCCAGGCACAAATCCATGTTGACTGTTTCTAATCAGGCCTTGTTTATCCAAATAATTATATATATTGTCCCTAAGTATCTTTTCCATTAATTTTCCCACCACAGACGTCAAACTAACAGGTCTATAATTGCTAGGTTTACTTTTAGAACCTTTTTTAAACAATGACGTTTGAAATATTTCCGTCATAGCCCCTGCTATTTCTGCACTAACTTCCCTCAATGTCCTAGGGAATATCCTATCAGGACCTGGAGACTTATCCACTTTTATATTTTTCAAAAGTGTCCGTACCTCCTCTTCTTTAATCCTCATAATTTCCATCACTACTCTACTTGTTTCGCTTACCTCACATAATTCAATATCCTTCTCCTCGGTGAATACCGAAGAAAAGAAATTGTTTAATATCTCCCCCATTTCTTCCAGCTCAGCACATAGCTGTCCACTCTGACTCTCTAATGGACCAATTTTATCCCTCACTATCCTTTTGCTATTGACATATCTGTAGAACCCCTTGGGGTTTACTTTTACATTACTTGCCAAAGCAGCCTCATATCTTTTTTTCGCTTTTCTAATTTCCTTCTTAAGATTCCTTTTACATTCTTTATATTCCTCAAGAACCTCATTTACTCCCTGCCGCTTATATTTATTGTATATCTCCCTCTTTTTCCGATTGTGTATTTTACATGATATGTTGCAGATGAAACAAAACAGCGAGAGCATTTGTGGAACTCATCCAAGATGCCTACTTCCCTTCCTCGTAATTATTATTTTCAGTGAGATTGTAAATTAATCACAATAAAAAGCATTGATTGTATTAAAAACAGTAAGGGTTCATGGCCCAGAATTACTCATATGGTTCCTGATGCAACTTCCTGAGAAAAATTGGACTCAGTGGCACAATACAGAGACAGTGACTTCCAATTATAAACAGCACTGTGTATTGAGTGGATTGAGTATATAACAAATCTTCTCTGGCATCCGTCCATCTGCAGGAGATGATGGTGCGGCTTGGCGTTGTCCTGTTTTGAGAGGGGGATTTTTCATCTGTGGTTACATTTTCTTGTGTGACTGACTAGGCTTATCCATGACAGGCAGATCCTTCCACAGTTTCCACAGGTGAGGTCGTCTCTGGTCATTGTTCTGGGAAGTCCGTGGCTGCTGTCTTTGACCATATTGCGGCGTTGGCGCCTGTGCTCCAGGGTCTTGAACCACATGCTGTCGTGATGTTTCATGCCTGCCTGGAGGTCCTTCCTCCACCTGCCACGGTCCTCAGCAGCCAGTTCCCCGTTGTCAGTGTGGATATTGAAGCTTGTCATATCCCTTTTAATTGTGTCCTTGTAGCAGAGCTTTGGTCTTCCTCTTGGTCTCCGAGCATTGGCAACCTCCCCTAAAGCACGTCTTTGGGGATACGCCCATTGTCCATCCTGTGTATATGTCCAACCCAGGGGAGGCGTTTCTGCTTGAGGATAGCAGGGATGCTAGGCATGTTGGTTAAAGAGAGGACAGATTTGTTGGTGATTTTGTCTTGCCAAGAAACTCCCAGGATGCGGCGAAGACAGCAAAAATGGAAGTTACTCAATTTCCGCTCTTGATGTTGATAGGTCGTCCAAGCTTCACTACTATAAAGTAGCGTGCTCATGATGCAGGCTTTGTAGACAAGTGACCTTGGTTTTCGTTGTGAGTTTCCTGTTCTTCCATGCCTGCTCAGTTAGTCTCCCAAAGGTGGTTGCTTTCCTATGCATGAGTTGATTTCCTCATCCAAAAACAGGCTATCAGTCACCATGGATCCCAAGTAGGAGAATTTATTGATGGATTCCAGTAAAGTGGTGTTTAGGCTGATTTGAAGGGGGAGTGGAAGAGAATGTCCATCATTTCACATTGTCTATGTTGGGTTATTTGAGGGGGCCAGCTGGGGCTGAAGTCAAACAAGTTTGGTCATACGTGATAAGCATGCATAGAATTCCCAAATTATCCCACACTTTGGTAGGAATGTGTCAAAATTCCCAATAAGATGCAGATTGTAATTTACAGGAGCAACAAACAATCTGCTGGAAGAACACAATAGGTTGAGCAGGATCTGTGGAAGGAAATGGGCAGTCGATACTTCAGGACCTTTCATCTGGACATTAAAACAAAATGAAGCAGCCCTATGCAACTAGTAGATTTGTAGAAAGTAGGAGGAATTAATAGAGACATTGATCAAGGTGAGCAGAAGTTCACAGGAGGAGGAGAGCATTAATAGAAGGGAACTGATTGGATCTAAGATCTAGAAAAAGGGTGGATAAGACAGAGTTAGAGTGTGAGAAGGGACAAGAATAGGCAGAAACACTGGGCCTACCTGTGAATCTTGGGTTGGACATAGAAACGGGTAGTATGGGGATTATCATCAGTTGGAGGCTGTGGAGCATAGAACTGAAGTGATGAGATCTCTGATGATATGGGAGTCATGGTCCAGGGGTAGGTATGAGGAAATGTACAAGAGCTGCTGGGTGCAAAGTAAAGGTCAGTCTAGCAAACCACAATGACACTGCCTTTGTCTGCAGGTTTGATGATGAGATTGGGATTGGTGCGGAGTGAGCAGAGGGCTGAATGTTCAGAGGAGTGAGGTTGGAGTAGATGAGGGGAGATGTACTGTGTCGACAGTTGGAACTGAAATGGTCTAGAGTGGGTAAAAAGCCTAAAGGGGTGTCCAAGAGGAAGAGGACTATTGGATACAGAAGAAAGGTCATCATTTGGGGGGTAAGCATACCTTGCCAAAGATATAGGCATGGAAGAAGGACTCAACATCATGTCGTTCCCGAAACTAGTTGAGTTGCTGGTGCAGAGTACAAAGGTGAGTCCTTGAAAGGACTTTGTAGAGGAATTGGAGATAAGAAACTGCAGATGCTAGTCCAGCAGAAAGGCCCCGATCCAAGTATTGACTGTCCTTTTCCCTCCATAGATTCTACTCAACCCGCTGAATACCTCCAGCCGATTGAATGTTGATCCAGATTTCATCATTTGCAGTCTCTTGTGTGTTGTATTTTAAAGGACATATTTTTGCAAAAGGTGAAATAGAATGCGAACACAAGAAAATGCAAATGCTGGAATCTTGAGCAAAACAGAATGCTGGAGAAACTCAGTGGGTCAGGCAGCGTCTAAGGGAATGGACAAACTGAAGAAGGGTCCCGACCTGAGATGTCATCTGCCCATTCCCTCCTCAAATGATATGACAAATTGCGAAGACTAATCTTACCTGCAGTTTATTTTCTGTGAGTCTGATTCCTGCTGGGGTGAACAGCCATCAGATTTCCACTCGTAGATGTCATCCCAGTACAAGCATTGAGTCCACTGGATACTCAAAGTGTAACTCACGTTGTTGGAAAGATAATTATTTTTTGGTTTTCTATTATAATTTGCATCCAAGAGACCAAGATAATATATGCCTGTACCTGGAGTAAACAATAATGGAAAATTGATCACCAAAGTTAAATGATAATAGCAGTCTTTACGTCTTAGTTTTGTTAATCATGTTATTTTAGTCAATTTCAATACACTAATCAACCATGAAATTTGTGCTGGACAGAATCCCATAGTTTCATATCCAACAAATAGCATAGCCAAGCTCAAAATCAAACAGGCAATGTGTGTCTTTGTAAGCACATCAACAATGATACCTTCCAAATTATTCAACAACAATTATCTAGCAAGACCATTAAAGCAAACTTTATAAATCTCATAGAAACCAGTGGACAGGACAAACTGTCTCTTTCTGGATTCCTAAAGTATTGCAAATATAAACTAGGCCTTCTTTATTGCTGTTGTGTCATTTTCCACAAAACCTTACTTTAAGAAGAAAATAGTTTTGTTAACGAGAAGAGTTTAAAACGCAAGAAAACTATTTTACACACCACTTGCATCTAATTTGTATTTCTTAGTACCTGCATCTTTTCAACATGATTTAAATATTAAAAGTGACAAACCCAAAGGCGATGATGTTGGAATAAATAACCGGATTGCATCTCCAGTCCAGTGATGGACTTGTTTTAAGTTATATTTACTTGGAGTTGGCTCTTTATTTGACCTAAAAATAGATAAAATTAAAACGTTACATCAAAACAAAAGTAAAATAGGTAATTTGTAGGAAGGAACTGCAGATGCTGGTTTTAACCAAAGACAAATACAAAAAGCTGGAGTAACTCAGCAGGACAGGCAGCATCTCTGGAGCGAAGGAATGGGTGATGTTTTGGGTCAAAGGGTGCCTGTCCCGCTGAGTCACTCCAGCTTTTTGTGTCTATCTTTAAAATAAGTAATTTGTTCTGTTCTGTCGTTAAAAAAGCTGATGAGAGCAAACCCCACGATCTTCCCTACGACATGGGCAATAGGCATATGGAAATGTGCAGGAAGAAACTGCAGATGCTGATTTATACCAAAGATAGATTCAAAAGGCTGGAGTAACTCAGAGGGCCAGGCAGCATCCCTGGAGAAAAGGAATAGGTGACGTTTAAGGTTGAGACCTTTCTTCAGAATCTCGACCCAAAACGTCATCTTTTCCTTTTCTCCAGGCATATGGGAATGACCTCCAAGCTCCTTTTTAAGGCACATACTAAGCTGGTTTAGGCATAAATATCTGCTTCATTATTGACCAACATTTTGGAATTCCACAACAAAAAAATACTGAAAGCTTCCAGCAGCTCTGCTGCAGCGATTCAGACAGGTTTTTCACCAAACTCCCAAAAGTATGGGGTTGTACAACAAATATTGGCCTTGCCAACAGTGCCCACATCCAAAAACTGTAAACTGTTTCATACCTCACTAGCAGCATGACGGGAAACACCTCCTGGTTAGATCTGATGAAATTCACACTGAGCTGTAGAGCCTGCTGCAGGTTCGCAGGTGTCACTGGAAAGATATGGACATTCATCTGGGTTCGATTGAGGACGTGAACCTTAAACTGTTCCTGCTGAAAATCAAGAATCAAAATAGTTAGCAGACGTACATTCTGAAACATCAGATTGCTTTGAAAGATGGTTGTAAATTGTATTCTTGTTGGTAAACACATCGACATTCAATAAAGGTGAACCCTTTTTTCCCTAAGCTCATTCAGCCTTTTTTCAGTGCAGTTGAGGAATGAGCAGAAGATGCCACCTTCAATCCACCTCCTGGATGAGTTAACTGACCTTGGACGACTGGTAATTGGTTTTGATGTTTTAGGATTAGGACATGAACATGTTTAGAACATGGAGAGTTTGTGGCCCACTGTAAAATAACCACTGAGGCATACCTGTATCCAAAGCCAGACATGGCTAAGGGACTGATACTCAGTTGATTAAACAACAATATTTAAACACGAGAGGTTATTCATGATTATTCACCCCATTCATGCTCCCTGTACTTAGTGAAATAATACACTGGAAGAAGGCAAAACATCTTCACAAGTGATAACATTGGTGAGAACAGTAAGGTCATGAGGTCATAGGTGATAGGGGTAGAATTAGGTCATCGGCCCATCAAGTCTTTTCCGCCATTCAATCGTGGCTGATCTATCTCTCCCTCCTAACCCCATTCTCCTGCCTTCTCCCCATAACCTCTGACACCTGTATTAATCAAAAATCTATCTATCTCCGCCTTAAAAATATCCATTGAGTATGCCATCAATTAAAGTTCCGTGGTCTAATGAGTGAAGGGTTGTGAACATTTTACTATAGAAAACAGATTGGAAAGACTAAAATTTCAGGACAGTAAGTTGATCTTACGAGGAAAGACTGGTTTCATATGAGGAAAGACTGGTTTCATATGAGGAAAGACTGGTTTCATATGAGGAAAGACTGGATAGACTGGGCTTGTACTCGCTGGAATTTAGAAGACTGAGGGGGGATCTTATAGAAACATATAAAATTCTTAAGGGGTTGAAGAGGCTAGATGCGGGAAGATTGTTCCCGATGTTGGGGGAGTCCAGAACCAGGGGTCACAGCTTAAGGATAAGGGGGAAGTCTTTTAGGACCGAGATGAGAAAACATTTCTTTACACAGAGAGTGGTGAGTCTGTGGAATTCTCTGCCACAGAAGGTAGTTGAGGCCAGTTCATTGGCTATATTTAAGAGGGAGTTAGATGTGGCCCTTTTTGCTAAAGGGATCAGGGGGTATGGAGAGAAGGCAGGTACAGGCTACTGAGCTGGATGATCAGCCATGATCATATTGAATGGCGGTGCAGGCTCGAAGGGCCGAATGGCCTACTCCTGCACCTATTTTCTATGTTTCTATGATCCTGCAATCCCTGACAAGTTGCAACATTTAACAACATTTAAGAGACATCTGGACAGATACTTAATTGAGTAAGGCACGGAGATGGATATGGAATTAATGCACATATAGGTTGTAGAGATAGGCATGTTGGTTGGCATAGATGCAATAGGCCAAAGGGCCTGTTTCCATGCTGTCCAACTCTGTGACTCTAATGTAAAATAGCAATTTATTTATTGTACCAGAAGTTACCATGTACTTGCTAAACAACATGGTTATAGTTTTCAGGAGAGGACTAAAGGAACAAAAAAGAATAAAGGGCAATGAAAAAAAGGTTTAAAAAAATGACAAGGTTTAAATATCTAGCTTAGAAATATATAATTGCTCCGTCATTGCTGTTGGGTCCAAATCCTGGAATTCCCTACTCAATAGCACTATGGGGCACCTTCACAAACATAATTGCAATGGGTTACGAAAGAAGCTGACCATAATCTTCTCAAGGGCAGTTAGATCATTGCTGGCAATGCTCAGAGCCCCGAAAATGAATGTTGAAAAGAATTGAGGGTGGCTGCAACTTCTTTCAGGTTCAAATTGAAAAACACTGAAACTTTATACTCGTTAATATCAATAATGTGGATTTCTAACATTACTTGGCCTCAATGAAACTTACAGTCGAGTCTTTCCTTTGAAACTCAATTAGAACTGGTGTACTGAGCCCTTTCACTTCAACTTTTCTTCTGTTAGTGCAATTATACAGTGTGAGGTCAGCAACATCACCATTAATCTACAAGGAGACAAAATAACACCAACTGAACTAAATGGTTAAACAGTTGTAATTGATATCATTTGTTTACACACACATTTAAGAAATGTTATTTGCAGTCAGAGCTATTCACAATTAAATTCTGAGAGAAAAGAGAGAGTTGATATTTTCCTCCCACTGCACCTCTATATATAATTTACGCTAAATATTTATAATTTATGAAAGCTGGAAAGGGTGCATAGAATACTTACGAAGATGTTGCTAGGACCTGAGGCCCTGAGCAGAAGTTGTTGGCCAGTCTAGGGGGTTATCCTTGGACAGTGGAAGGCTGAGGGATGATTTTATAAAGGTGTATAAAATCATTAAAAGGAATAGATAGGGTGAATTCACAGACTCGTTCTCCCAGGGTAAGGTAATCGAACACAGAGAACACATGTTTAAGGTGAGATGGGAAAGATTTAACAGAAATCCGAGGGGCAACTTTTTCAAATGGAGGGTTGTGGGTATATGGAACAAGCTGCCAGAGGAGGTAGTTGAGGCAGGTGCAATGACAGCATTTAAAAGACTTTTGGACAGGTACATGAATAGGAAAAGTTTATGAGCCAGTGGGCCAATTGCAAATAAATGGAACCAAGCTTTGTCAACATTGGTTGACATGAACAAGTTGGCCAAAAGGCCTGTTTCCATGCTATGACTATCTCTTCTCTCATTTCAACCTTTAGACCTGTAACAGCACAGCGATAAGCCAAGATGATTGATCTATCCTTCCTCTATGGTGGAACTCAGAACATTTCAGAGGTTTAACAAGGATTTTGTAAAGCTGCATTTCCTATTCAGAAAAAGCTTAGTTGTTAGTTTAGTTTAGAGATACAGCATGGAAACAGGCCCTTCGGCCACCTAGTCCACACCGACCAGCGATCCCCGTACATTAGCACTATCCTACACACTAGGGACAATTCATCATTTTTACCAAAGCCAATTATCCTACAAACCCTGGCACTGTAAGGCAGCAACTCTACCGCTGTGCCAATGTACTACCCCTTGGATCATGAGTTATTTCCGTCTCATCTCATGTGGCTTCCATGGCTATCCATAATAGTCCTAATTAGCTTCTAACTAATCTTAACCATTTTCAAAATGTAACTGTTACAAAAACCACACTCAGATCAAAGTACCATAGTTCTGTTGCATCAACTCACCTCCATTGGGGACTTTCCCCAAGCATATGGATTCTTTTTGAAGCTGATCAAATGGCTGATGATGCAACTCTTACTTTCACCAGTTCTTGCAGCAATCTCTTTATCCAGAAAGTCAGGAAGGAAAAACTTGGCCGAATGTGTACTTTGCACTGTGTTCAGAAAGCCATGGTTTTGAGAGGTCTGGAGCTCCATTACATTTGTGTTCACATAAAACTGTGATTGATTGCTGATGAGCACATAATGCTGAAACAGATGAATATTACGATTAATTTGTAGATGACACTAAAGTGGGTGGTATCGTAGATAGTGAAGATTGTAATAAAAAATTGCAGCAGCATCTTAATCTGTGGATTAAGGAACATCGGAGCAGATCTCAATCAGCTGGGTTGAGGAATGGTTAGTGGAGTTTAATGTAGATGAGTATAAGAAAATAACTGCAGATGCTGGTACAAATCGATTTATTCACAAAATGCTGGAGTAACTCAGCAGGTCAGGCAGCATCTCGGGAGAGAAGGAATGGGTGACGTTTCGGGTCGAGACCCTTCTTCAGACTGATGTCAGGGGGGGCGGGACAAAGGAAGGATATAGGTGGAGACAGGAAGATAGAGGGAGATCTGGGAAGGAGGAGGGGAAGGGAGGGGGAGTTAAAGTGCTGGGCCACCGGGACAAAACTGATCTCCCGGTGGCCCAGCACTTTAACTCCCCCTCCCATTCCCAGTCTGACCTCTCTGTCATGGGCCTCATCCAGTGCCATAGTGAGGCCCGCCGGAAATTGGAGGAGCAGCACCTCATATTTCGCCTGGGCAGTTTGCAGCCCGGTGGTATGAACGTCGACTTCTCCAACTTCAGATAGCTCCTCTGTCCCTCCCTTCCCCTCCTCCTTCCCAGATCTCCCTCTATCTTCCTGTCTCCACCTATATCCTTCCTTTGTCCCGCCCCCCTGACATCAGTCTGAAGAAGGGTCTCGACCCGAAACGTCACCCATTCCTTCTCTCCCGAGATGCTGCCTGACCTGCTGAGTTACTCCAGCATTTTGTGAATAAATTAATGAAGATGAGTGCAGGGTGTTGCATTTTGGAAAGTCAAACCAGGGCAGTACCTTCACAGTGAATGGCAGGGTCCTGGGGAATAACTTCATAGGTTCATAAGTCATAGGAGCAGAATCAGCCCATTCAGCCCATCGTGTCTACTCTGCCATTCAATTCTGGCTGATCCATCTTTCCCTCTCAAACCCATTCTCCTGCCTTCTCCCAATAACCTTTGACACCATTACTAATCAGGAATCTGTCAATCTCCATTTAAAAAATACCTAGTGGCTCAGCCTCCACAGCCATCTGTGGCAATGAATTCCACAGATTCACCACCTTCTAACTAAAAAAAATCCTATTCATCTCCTTTCTAAAGGTACGTCCTTTTATTCTGAGTCTGTGCCCTCTGGTCCTAGACTCTCCCACTAGCAGAAACATCTTCTCCACATCCACTCTCTCCAGTAAGTTTCAATAAGGTCCCCCCTCATCCTTCTAAATTCCAGCATCTACAGGCCCTGTGCCGTCAAACACTCATCATCCGTTAACCCAATCATTCCCCGGATTATTCCCATAAATTACCCTTGGACCCTCTCCAACGCCAGCACATCCCTCCTCAGATATGGGGCCCAAAACTCATCACAATACTCCAAATGTGGTCTGACCAGGGCCTCAGCATTACATCCCTGTTTTTATATTCTAGTTCTCATGAAATAAATACTACCATTGTACCATTACTACCAATTCAACTTGCAAATTAACCTTTTGGGAATTCTGTATCAGCACTCCCAAATCCCTTTGCACCTTTGAATTCTGAATCCTCTCCCCACTTTACATCTTTATTCCTATTACTCAAGTGCATGAATGTTGTCGAGCAGAGGGATATAGGAGTGTGGGTTCCTGAAAGAGGCATCACAGGTAAATAGAGAAGTCAAGAAAACTTTAGGTACATTGGCCTTCATCAGTCAGGGTACTAAGTATAGAAGTTGGAATGTTATGTTATAGTTATTCAGGATGTTGGTGAGACTGCACTATGTTCATTTTGATCACCCAGCTATAGGAAGGATGTTGTTAACCAAAGGGTGCAGAAAAGATTTATGAGGATGTTGTCAGGACTTGAGGACCCGAGCTATAGGGAGAGGTTGGGCAAGCTAGGACTTTATTCCATGGTGTGTTGTATTCTGAGGAGTGATCTTAGGTGTATAAGATCATGAGGCAAATAGATAGGGTGAGTGCGCAGAATCTACTATCCGGATCAGGGAATCAAGAAACAGGGGACTTGGGTTTAAGGTGAGAGGGGAAAGATTTAATAGGAACCTGAGAGTAGTGAGTACATGTATTGGAAAAGTTGAGAGGGATATGAGCCAAACGTGGGATTAGAGTAGATGGTCGGCATGGGGAAGTTGGGCCGAAGGGCCTGTTTTCATGCTGTATAGCTATGATTCTCAGAGATGGAGATATTCTTTCATTCTGGATTTGCATCAGTTAGTACAGCTTAAAATAAATTTTAAAATTTGCTGGAAAACCAGCAAAATTGACTGCTTTATGTCTGATATGGCTACCCCTAAAATTAGTGAGATAGAATACAGGCATCATATTAGCATCAGGGCTGTTGGGAATCTGTTCCATTAAGAGCCTACTCGGATTAGGGAAAATATCTTTTATCACTGTGAAGCCAGCTTAAACGTGGAACACTGCAGGGGCAAGGAGTCACCTGTCTTGGTCTTTTGACAGATAGTTACATTATGGAGTTAGCAGTTTGGATGTGCAAATGATTTTGGAAGCCAGCTTGAAAAGTTCCGTTCGGTTATACACATCATCACGTTTTTTTGCCTTTGGACTATAAAAATGCCATTTCTATTGTGTAAAGGTATCAAACTTCCATATTTTTAATCTGCGTCCTGCATGTGTACAGGGAACATCAGCATGTAGCTACTGGGCATAAAATGTGACAAAACATAACTCCATTTGAAAATTAATCTTGCTCGCAATGTGCGTGCCAGAACACGTATATCTTAGCCAAGTGATTGAGGACTGTTTGGTAGAATTCTAATGGTCTTCCCTCCACTAATTCTGCTGGTTCCTGACTTCCACTCTGATCGCAACATCCAACATCGTGTTGTCCAATTCTATCCTTCACCCCTGGGCAATGTCCAACATGACACTTCCTCATCCATCACCCATCACCCAGGATTGACCGGAAGCATGGAATCCACAGTTAAGATGCATGGGATCCACGGTGACTTGGTTGTTTGGATTCAGAACTGGCTCAGAGAGGACTGAGGGTTGTGGTGGAAGGGTGCTACTCTAGCTGGGTGTCTGTGATTAGTAGAGTTCCTCAAGGATCTGAGCTGGGACTTCTGTTGTTTGTGACATATATGGGCTGGTTAGTAAGCTTGAGATGTGGACACTGAGGAAGGCTGTCAAAGGATACAATGGGCTATAAATCAGCTTCATAAAAAGGTGGAAAAATGGCAGATTGAGTTCAATCAGAACAAGTAGGCGGTGTTTTACTTTGGTGGTTCAATGTAAGTATACAGTTAACAGCAAGAGACTAACAGCATTGATGTGCAGAGCGATTTTGGGGTCCATGTCTACAACTTCCTGAAAGTAGCAACACGTAGATAAGAAGGATAAAGAAGGTATATGGAATGATTGGCTTCATTGGGCAGGGCATTGAGCACAAGAGTCAGAAAGTAATATTGTGGCTTTATAAAACTTTGCTTGGACTGCATTTGGAGCATTATGTGCAATTTTGATCGCCGCATTACAGCAAAGATGTGGAGGCTTCGGAGAGCGCGCAGAAGATGGTTACCAGCATGCTGCCTAGATTAGAGGATATTAACTGAAATAAGAGCCTGGAGAAACTTGGATTGTTTTCTTTGGAGTGTTAGAGGTTCAGGTTGGAATTTATAAAATTAGAAGGGTCCTAGATAGGGTACAGTCAGAACCTTTTACCCAGGGAAAAATGTCAAATATGAGAGGGCATTGCTTTAAGATCAGAGGAGGAAAGTATGAAAAAAGATGTGTAGGGCAAGTTGTTTTACACTAAGAGTGATGGATGTCTGGAATGCACTGCTAAGGGTGATCGTGGAAGCAGACACAATAATGGTATTTAAGAAACATTTAGACAGGCAGAGAATGGAGGGATGTGGATCATGTGCAGGTAGAGATTAGTTTAGTGTGACATCATGTTCAGCACAGACAGCTTGGGCTGAAGGGCCTGTTTCTGTGCTGTACTGTTCCATGTTATATTCTATGTTAGGAGGGATATGGACCTGCTGCAGGCAAGTGGGATGAGCTAGGTTTGGCAATTTGGACTGCATGGATGAGTTGGGCCGAAGGTCTGTTTCCGTGCTGCATAACTCCATGACTGTAATAAATGTAAACATGGATTAAACCTGACACTATAGAATAATTGCCTCAGTGGGAATCATTAAATAAATTCAATGGTACTTTATTGTCACATGTACCTAGGTATAGTGAAATTCATTTTTGCATACAGTCCAGTAAAAATCTTACCATACATAGCCACAACCATACCAAGTACAAGAGTGAAGGAATAGTAGATTACACTGTGACAGTGCATAAGGTTTGTATGTAATATATGAGACAACATAAGTGCAAATATTTACTTTGAGGGTTCAATCCATATTCCATTATCATTGTATGATTACATAAATTGAATATTCAGATGCTTACTTTGAAGGAGCACATGAAAGTATTTGTTCTTAGTAACTCTTGATATCCCTGATTATAAAATTGAACTTTGTAGAACTATAGAGAATATGCCACATAAGAAGACGATTTGTATTTTCTTACCAATAATAGCTCAGTTGTCACTTTGAGACCGTCGAGAAACAGGTTCTTTGAATTTACTGTTCTGTTATCAGACACTTCCATCACATCAGCAACCAGATGAACCATTTTCTTCACTAATTCGGCATGCAGTCTGAAATCCCCAGATTCATTAAAAAGTTTAACCATCTCCTTAACTGTTCTTGTTACAGTCAGAGCACTTTCTGAAGTAACCTATCATAAGTCAAAAGGAATTGGTTTTTTTAACTGAAAAATTAACAATTTCCACATCATATCTGACAGGGCTTTAAGGTAATATATCATGCCTTGCACACAAGTCAACGTTTTTATTTGGTGATAAATAATTTCTGACTATTCTAATGAATAATTGACGATGGGAAAAAGTGTTTTTAAAAAATCGATATGGCATTTCAATCTAGAAATTAATCAATGTCTGGATAGCCAATTGTTATTGTAATTCAATTCTCCCAAAACATCACTGCAGAAAAATAACAAGCAGTAAACAATTTGAGTCTTAGAGTCATAGATTCAGAGAGTCAGGCAGCATGGAAACAACTTCGGCCCAACTTGCCAATGTCATCCAAAATGTCCCATCTACACTAGTTCCACTTGCCCACGTTTTGCCCAGAACCCTCTTAACCTTTCCTATCCATGTGCCTGTCCAAACATCTTTTAAGTGTTGGTCGAGTAACTGCCTCAACTACCTCCTCTGGCAGCATGTTCCATATTCCCACCATCCTCTGTGGGAAAAGGTTCTAATAACTCCCTTTGGTTGCTAATAACTCTTTCCCCTCTCAACTTCAATCTATGTCCTCTGGTTCTTGATTCCCCTACCCTGGCTAAAAGACTGTGCATTCCCTCTATCTATTCCTCTCATGATCTTACACACCTCTATAAGATTACCCCTCATCCACTTGCCCTCCATGGAATATGGTCCCAGCCTGCCCAATTGCCCAGTGGTCAGGCTCTTAATTCTTCTTGATCAATATTCTACTTTTTTTTAATGAGATGCAAGTTTCTTTACCTCATTGGTCACATTAATAAGGTCTTGCAAGGCAGAGACAGTTCCCATCAGCTCCCTCTGTAACAAACAATGATAATCAAGTTCACACAAAAGGTCATCATAGAAAACCGAAAACTCAACTGTTGTGGTGGGCCGAGCCACTTCGGTATCGAACCGTCGTTTGTCAGGCTCAAACTCCCATGTGGACCGGGAGTGATCTGGGCCGACCAATCACGCGGTTAGGGGTGTGGCCGTCGTGTGCCAGGAGAACAAAGGACATGGCAGTTGGGATTTGAACTTGGGCACGCGCGGGTGAGCGACGGGGGCTGTATTCGGTCAATGATTAAATAACGCGTGGACCTCCACACTGTTATCCTTAGCTACAATAGCTGTCCACTTAGTTTTTACAGAAAAGGATAATTAGCAAGGCATGAATAAACTATCAACTGTTTTTTGCCAATTTTATAAATCTTTTTCTAACTGTTTCACTTGTCATAAGAACATAAGAAATGTAATTGGGAGTCAGTGATGAAGACCAACGTGGCAAAAGCCTTCTTCACCAACCTATCCGCCTGTGACTTCAGGTCCTTAACTATGCTGACTGCTGTCCTGATGCAGCATGAAGTGTTGATGGAGTCAGTAAGGGGGTGCGGGTGGAGGTGGAGATTGAGGGGTGGGAAGGCTGCTTTGTGGAATGTATTGAGCTGCATTCACAACTTCCCACAATTTCTTGCTGTCTTTCAATGTAGTTCGCAATGTTGACTAAATTATCAGTATGTGTGAAAAATGTTTCAAAGAAGTGGCAATAGCAGAAGTGATACAGTTAAGGCTTAATATCATTCCAGAAAACACATGCCTATGTGAACCATACCTGATTAGATGTAGGTAGGTTGCAGAGAGCAGTGATTAAAGCATTTCTGGTTTGTTTCTGTAAATCTTGCCTGGCACTCCCCTTTTTATAAAGTCGATGGAGCACCCTGGTCAATAACAGAATGTTATTTTTGGTTTCTTTTTGATTACCTAACAAAATTAGAGTTGAAAGATTCTGAAGCGCCTGGATGTACCTGAATATGAGAAGAAAAGATTAGCATTACTTCGGGAGTTCCTCATGAAGTACAGAAAACTCAGTTTATTTCTTCAATGGGTAAATATCCTGGAATTAATTAAAAGTACTTGCTCAATGCACTATTCGCTTGATAAATGTATAGATATAAATACATGGACGTTATTTTGGAATAAAATGTTTTGCATAATATTTTTTGCATAACTTTCTAAAGTGACATTTCAGTCAATTATGCTTTTGAAGGTATATTAATTTATTTGCTATAAGTTCATAAAGTTAAAAAATAAAATATATTTCAGAGGTTGGAAGTATGATTCAAACTTCAGAATAGACTGATTTACTTACAGTTCTTCATTTGTTTTAATAGTTGGTAAAACAATTGGTGTAACTGAACACAGTTTCGTTTTAGATCCGAGTAGATCAGTGATCACAGTGTTGATTTTCACTATAATCATAAAAAAAGTGAAGAGACATCAAATGTAAAGCCTTACTGTTGGCGCAATCCATAAAGTAGTGATTCATTTAAGTATTTTGTAATTATTGGTAGATTATTACGTATTAAATCTTGTTCAAATATTAACCTCTTAAATAGCCATAATGAAAGTACAATGTGAAAAACTGGACAACAAATCCAAATATTGCAAGTTAGAATTGAGAATACAGATGAAGGGATTGTGCATATTGCGTCACATTTTCTGGCAATATAAAGATAGGTGGAAAATAATTTGTGAAAAAGCCACAGTGAGTCTGCAAATGGACATGGATAGGTTAAATAAATGGGCAAAAGGATGGAAGAGGAAACTTTGAGAAATGTGAATTATTTTTTCAAATTTTGAAACAATAGAAAATTAAGTTCAAATTGTGTAAGACTAATCAAAGGTGATATTCAGAGAGATCTTGGTGTCCTTGTACAAGAAACACAGAGAATTAGTATACTGAAGGCAAATAGAACATTGGCATTAAATGCAAAGAGGTTGGAGTAGAAAGATAGGGAACAATTTTGGCAACTGTTCAGATCTATGGCGAGTCCACAATGGGAATGCTGTGCTCAGTTTTGATATTTAAATAAGGAGATTTATATTTGTATTTGTTTGCTTTGGAGTTGTCATTAAGAAGGTTCACTAGATTAATTCCTGGATTGTTTCTGAGGAAAGATTAAGAAGATCAGGCCCATGGAATTCTGAAGGGGCTTGGTAAGGTAGATGTGGCAAGGATATTTCTCCTGGTGGTGAGACCCAGCAACTAGGAGGCAAGGTATCGTGATGAAAGATTAGCCTTTTAACACCAAGATGGGGAGGATTTTATTTTTGTCTCTCAGAGGGTTGTCAATCTTTGGAATTTTCTCTCCTTATGAGCAGTGGAGGCTGAATCATTGTATGTATTCAAGGCCAAGATTGATGGATGACTGGACTACAAGGGAATCAAGAACAAGAAAATGGTTGAGGCCAATAATAAGATGAACCAATATCTGATTGAATGGTAGAGAGGGCAAGAGCACTGCTCCTACTCCTTGATCCTACGTTTTTATGTTGAGCTAGAGAGTCTTTTACACTGCTTGTCCCTTTCAGAATTGATTGGGGCAGAGACTGTGAATGGCAGGAAAACCAAGAGACTTGGTGCAGCATGAAACAATGAAAAGCTCATGGAAGACAATATGGAAACCTGAGAAATTTATTGAGATCTCATATTCTTGACAAAATCTCAGATCCATGTCCCAATGGAGAAAGAATCTATAATTTTTTATCACTCTTATTTTTTTTATTGGATTTGCTCATTTCTCCCAAAAGAAAAGTGTATAAAATAACAATGCCGTCAATCAAATTGGGAAAGATTACATTTGGCTGGCATCATTCTTCCCTCCTGTAGTTGCTGCACAACAAATCCAGTATTGGCACCCCATCTTCCCCAAGGCCAGGCTAGAAATTCACATAATCCTGTCCACTGTCAGGCTGCAAATCTCAACATATGCAACATGCTTCTTAACCAATGAGTTTGCATTCATGCCCTCATCACTGTCGATTTCCCCAATGGTCTCTTTCCCTAGCTTTGGACTGCACTCTTGTCCAAACTTCATTATCCTGCATTAAATTAACCATTACAATTGAATGGTTGTTTCATGGCCTGATTCAGCACTTCCAAGAAGGCGGCATCTATCATTAAAAACCATGCCCTCTTTTCACAGCTATCATTGGACAGGACATACAGACGCCTGAAGTCCCACACCACCATGTTTAGGAATAGCTATTTTCCTACAACTGTCTGGGTTTTGAACTGGCCCAGCCAACCCGAATCCTACCTCAGCAAAGACACTATGGACCACCTCTTGTACCAATCTGGGTCTGTTTTCTAATGGTGTTTTGAACTAAAGCCTTGTTTTTGCATAGTCCTTTTCTTTTTACTGTCTGTATACTTTATGTTTAATTTATGTTTTGTATAGACATAGACATAGAAAATAGGTGCAGGAGGAGGCCATTCGGCCCTTCGAGCCAACACCGTCATTCATTGTGAATATGGCTGATCCTCCACAATCATAACACGTGCCTGCCTTCTCCCCTTGATTCCACTAGCCCCTAGAGCTCTATCTAACTCTTTCTTAAATCCATCCAGTGATTTGGCTTCCACTGCCCTCTGTGGCAGTGAATTCCACAAATTCACAACTCTCTGTGTTCTCCATATGTCGGTGATGCAAGATTTTCATTGTACCAGTACCCCAATGTATTTCTGCATATAACAACAAACTCAACTTGATTTTTCTGACCTGACTTGAACCCTCTTCAGCCTTGTGTTTGTGACTCCTCTCAATTTTTCTAATCCCAATATCCTTTACAAGCCCCAATCCATCTCTTTCTTTACGATGTCAGCATTTTCTTGCCCCAACTCCATGTAAGAATCTCACTGAACACATCTTCAGCAGAATCCTAAAATCTTCCCTTTGAACATGCTTTTAATCGCCACCCCTAACACTAACTCACAGACCTTGTACCCATTGTCTACTTCCATATGGTCCTTCATACATTATCTGTGCTAAGCATTCGATGTTTTGTAATTGTAGGCCTTTGTTTTAGATGGAACTCACACTTATATCCATCAGTTGGTTCTCCAGCGGGTAAGTGAAAATAGTATTCATGATCCCTTCCATCATACAGAACAGTTTCAGCTGCATTACCAATACTGTAGCTATACTCATAATGCAGATCCTTGAATAAGAAAAGAAATTGCAGAGTTAAATATTACACTGATTTTATGACTAAATCACAAACCATTAAAGGAGTTGTTGATATATCAATATGATTAATTTAATAGATTATTTTGCAAGGTAAAGAATTAACTAGTTTCCTCCAAATGTAATTTTAGATCATCTTTGAGATAAAATGTCTCTGCATTACTTATTTCAAGGTTACTTTATCTTAAAGTCGAAAAAATATAGCTACATGAGGCAAGGGTACAGGACAAATGACTTACAATTTCATATTTCCCCCCTAAACAGGAATTAAGTTGGGATGACACAAAGATGGTATACAGTGATACTGTACTTGAGTTTGACTTGATTATATTTATGGATAACATTATCTCATTTGATTGGATACCATGCAAAACAAAACATTTCATTGTACCTCAGTACACATGACAATAAACCTAAACCTAAACCAATTTGTTCAAAGCTTGAGCAACAGCAGTCCATATTCTGACACACAGCACACATATAAAGGAAATGCTTTTCAAGACAATAAATACTACTTTTTGAACACTACAAACTCACCTTCCTCCCTGATGTACAGAATATACTGTAATGTGTCTGAATCTCTAATCCTTTGCTGGGTCGCACTTCACACGTCAATCCCCGAGGAGCTTCGTTGGTGAAAAGAAAATGTTGCGCTTTTCCTATTTCTCTCTGGCCTCTAACTAGTTGGTGTGTGGAGATGAGAAAACAAATTATTACAAACTCAATAGACATATCTAATGTAAACAGAAACAAAATGTACTTTAAAATGTTGAGAATTTCTATTGTTTCCTTTTTATTTAAAAATCTTCTAAAAGTCTTACTTACCAATAACTTCTAGCATGTAAACTTTCTTACTTTGCAGGCCAAAAGGTTTAAATGTTAGTGTTTGTGATTTTGTACCTGTGGAAAAAGGCAAGAGAAGTTACAAAACCAGCCGCTAGAAAGAGACACTGGATATGTCTGTGGTCTGACATGAGAAGTTAAAAATCAAAACCCTGCTGCTGTCATTGAAATATATAATTAACATAAATCCAAAACGATAGCTGGAATTAAGTTGGGATGACACAATGTCTAGAATTCCACAAGAGAATTGTGCTGGGGACAGCACCAGCTCCCTAACCAATAGAACAAACATCACAGGTAGAGAATGGGATTTCTATGAGAACGATGTTTCATGCCCAATGCCTCTGTGAGGTATGGAAGGAGAATGCAGTGGTTTACACAAGTGAAATAAGCCAGAACAGAAGTCCACACTGGGGTCTCTGGAAAGATCAAGGGCTTGGCATCAACCAATTATTGGTGAGCTTGGCATGAAAGCTACTGTGAATACAGCCACTTTCTCTATTTCAGAAGAGAAAGAGCAGCTTGCCTAGAGTATGTCTTCTGCTCTTTTAAGTACTGATTTTACATCTTAATTATGCACTAGATGCAGGGAAGTGCAAAAATTCACGACTTTTTGAGTAAAATAAGGCCTATTTTATTTTCTGTTTTCAAAAAGGGTAGTCACCTGTGGTGGTGAATGTTTCAAACTTCTCGTCATTAATTTGCACTTTAGTCCATTCGATCATGGGAGTGGGTCTGGATTCAAGTGGAGGCGGAATGTCTGGGAGCACATCGTCACCACCTCCCGTTTCCGATCCAAAATTGGATCCTTCATTTCCACCGGCACCTGTATCAATGCTATTCCCACTGGATCCACCTCCTGTGAATCAGCATTGGTTCACAGCAATTTAGAAAGATTAAAAGTAAACATTCAGATGCAATATTTTGTTCCAAAATAAATGTTTAGTAAGGCTTTCTCTTATGCTAAATATTGTACATTACAATTACTGCTAATGACATCTTCAGGGAAATAAAAGCCAATGTTCTTTTGTGATCCGGAGTGAGGGGGTATGGGGATAGAATGAGGGGATAGCGGAGTGAGGGGGTATGGGGAGAAGGCAGGAACGGGGTACTGATTGAGAGTGATCAGCCATGATCGCATTGAATGGCGGTGCTGGCTTGAAGGGCTGAATGGCCTACTCCTGCACCTATTGTCTATTGTACAATATTGTCTATCCCACCCGCCAACAATACGAAATCCCTCTGACATTACAGACTCTTTCTTGGTAAATGTGATAAATGTCAATCCAAGTAGAAAAAGAAAGTTAAGAGTCTAGAATCAAGAGTGGTTAATTGTCATGTGTATTGACAACAAAACAATACAATTCTTACTTGCAGCAGCAGAACAGTCCTGTAAAGCACAGTACTCATACATAACATAACATAAACAAAAAAACATCATCATTTAAAAGTCCCAATATTAGTGCGAAAAGCCAGAATTCTATAGTCCAACCAAAACAGTTCACAGTTCATTGCTTAGTTTGTGTTTTGTCACGTTCAAGAGTCTGATAGTTGTTGGGAAAAAGCTGTTCTTAAACCTGGAGGTCACAATTTTCAGATTCTTATACCTTCTTCCCAATGATAGGAGGGAAATTAATGCATAGTCATGTCATAAAATAAATTACTTAGACAATGATTTCTGTTTTGGAACACCCACAAACATGGATGCATGATAACTGTTCTCGTCGACCCTAAGCTTCCATCACCAACGAATTACTTTGCTGATACCATTTCAAACTCATGTGGCATTATTCATTTATCGGTATACAGCCAGGACGGAAATATCCATTGGAAGGGAAAAAAATAAGATTCTCTCAAAGAATCTGCAGTTTTGATCATTCATCCATGTAGCTAAAGTACAGCAAGAGACAGAAGAGAGGAACTTTAAGAGATAAAGCATTTCACACATCTAAAACTAATATACTAATTTAATTACAACCCTGTACCTTGAAATCCTGGTCTCCCGCCAGATCCGGAAGTTCCTTCTACTGTATTATAATGTGTGTCATATTCTGCATCAAAATGAAATGACACATAATACATTCAATAGACAATAGAGAGCAAAAGTAGAACAAGTATTGAATTACATAGTCTAGACTGAAAGGATTAGGAGCTGTTTTCCAATACAAATGCAGATTATCAGATCAGGTAGAAAATTTATTACAGACCAGTAATAATTATTTTTGGGTGCTTAAATACAAATCTGTACATTAATTGTATCATGCTAAGATCACACACTTATTCAAATATATCTGTGCATAACAATATCTATTACTTCTAATCAGCACATTGTATCCTTAAGACTGTTGAGACCCTGAAATAAAAACGTTGTTTCCCGTAGATGAATTTCCCGTAGAGATTCATCTTCTTGTTAATTTGCATAGTGAAGCTTCACAGGCATTGCCAGCATTTATTTCCCACATCAAATGGCCATTGAGAAAATAATTATGCTATCTACCTGAACCACTGTGGACTTCATAGTGAAAATATTCCCATAGAACAGTCTTGGTAGGTTCCAGAATTTAAACCCAGATATGCTGAAGGAAGATCAATATACCCTTGTCAGAATTATATGTGTGACTTGCAACATTATATGTGTGACTAGGCCATTTGGCCCTTCGAGCCAGCACCGCCATTCAATATGATCATGGCTGATCATCCAAAATCAGTACCCTGTTCCTGCTTTTTCCCCATATCCCTTAATTCAGTTAGCCCCAAGAGCTAAATCTAACTCTCTCTTGAAAACATCCTGTGAATTGGCCGACACTGCCTTCTGTGGCAGAGAATTCCACAGATTCACAACTCCCTGGGTTGAAAAGTTTTTCCTCATCTCATTCCTAAATGGCCTTCCCCTTATTCATAATATCCATGCTGATCAATGGCAGTGCATTACACAGATAGCACACATGACGGTCTTGGTGCTCAGGTGAATTGATGTTTAGTCTTGTGGACAGCATCCCAATTAGGTGAGCTGCTCAGTTACAGTTGGTGTGAGGTTTAGGCGTGAAGAATGTTACATCACAGCCGTAACAATTGCCTCAGATAGTCAAAGGCTTTGGGAATTCAAGAGATGAGTAACTTGTCCCAAGAAATCCAGTTTCTAACTAATTCTTGCAGTGACAGCATTTATGTGGTAGGGATTTTTTAGTTTACAGGTCACAGTAATTCCATGAGTTGATAGTAAGCCAATTGCAATAATCGTGCTTTAGAAATCAAGGATTGATGGTTGAGCAAAAAACAAAATGATGGAGGAACTTCACGGGTCAGGCAGCATCTGTCTGATGCTGAGAGAGAATGGGCAGACTCTGAGTCTGAAGAACGGTAGTGATCCAAAATGTTGCCTGTCCATTTCCCTCCACAGATGCTGCCTGATTTTCTTTAGCGCTTTGTTTCTTACTCAAGGTTACCTAATCTGCAGTCCCTTGTATCTCCAAGGATTAATAGTTTCCTGCCGCAAGAGACTCATCTCTCAAATTGCCAATTATTCACAAAATGCTGGAGTAACTCAGCAGGTCAGGCAGCATCTCAGGAGAGAAGGAATGGGTGACATTTCGGGTCGAGACCCTGCATCAGACTGAAGAAGGGTCTCGACCCGAAATGTCACCCATTCCTTCTCTCCTGAGATGCTGCCTGACCTGCTGAGTTACTCCAGCATTTTGTGAATAAATACCTTTGATTTGTACCAGCATCTGCAGTTATTTTCTTACACTCTCAAATTACCAAACTCTTTCCACTGTCTAAGAAACACACACGTGGGGCTGTGATGTAATACTCTTTCCGCATCTATTTGTTATTTGTGCAAATCAAGAAACTGAAATGTTGTACACGATGGATGAAAATAAGGAGGGTTGGATAAAGTAAAACATAAATAGGTGGTATATACCATTCTTGAGCAAAAACAGATAGTGGAAGCAGACAAATAACGTTTTCAGTGTGGAAACAGAGTTAACTACAGACTGAACAAAAATATGCTGAGATACTTTCTGCAGAACTCTTTACCTGTTGCATCAGTGGTGTTCTCTGTTGCGTTGGAAGAACCTTCTCCAAATACACTTCCACTAATAGTTATATTGGTGTTGTTGTTGATGGTTGCTGAGGAAGGTGAGAAAAGAAAAGATAAGTATGCACATTAGTTTTCAATTGCAATCATCTTAGTCTTACTTAATTTTTTGAATGGAAAAGGCAGATAAAAGACTCACAAAATGCTGGAGTAACTCAGCAGGCCGGGCAGCATCTCGGGAGAGAAGGAATGGGTGACGTTTCGGGTCGAGACCCTTCTTCAGACTGAAGAAGGGTCTCGACCCGAAACGTCACCCATTCCTTCTCTCCCGAGATGCTGCCCGACCTGCTGAGTTACTCCAGCATTTCGTGAATAAATCAATTTGTACCAGCATCTGCAGTTATTTTCTTATACTAGATAAAAGACTCAGGTCCACTGTACAGTTGGGGAAATCAGAAGGAAAGAATGCAGACTCAGGAAACTGCAGATTCTGAAATCTTGAATAAAAATAACTCAGCGGGTCAGGTAGCCTAGGTCAGGTAGGTCAGGTCAGGTAGACAAAATTTCAGGCGGTTCCAACCCAAAACACAATCTGTCCATTTCCCACCACAGAGGACAGCATGGCTTTCAAGCATAATGTTACATAAAATCATAAGTGATAGGAGCAGAATTAGGCCATTCGGCCCATCAAGTCTACAACGCCATTCAATCATGGCTGATCTATCTCTCCCTCCTAACCCCATTCTCTGCCTTCCACCCATAACCTCTGACACCTGTACGAATCACGAAGTTTCACCTTGTGTTCTGCCCAGAATAGGACAAATAGGATTAACTGGATTCATACATTCAGGGGATGGAAATGTCATTACAAAAACCATTTATTGTCCATCCATTCTTACACTTGTAAAGATGGTTGTGAACCATCTTATTGAAGCATTGCTGTCTACAAAGTGAAGAAGTTTCCGCAGTGCTATTAGCAGTAGTAACAGAATTTCGATCCCGAGTCACTAAAATAATAGATAAACTTCCAAGTCAGAATGTCATGTCATGGGAGAGGAATTTTGACATGACAATATTTCTGTAAACCAGCTTCTCTTATCCTTCAAGGGGATTAGAGAAAGCAGCTGTGGAATGTGTTGCCAAAAAAGATGAGCAGAGTTGCAGTAGTGGAGGTGGACAGGACACATGGCAGAGAGAGTAAATGTCTAAGGTGCTGAAACTCAGGCGCTGAATGACCTTTCAGCAGATGAAAGATCTCAAACTGAAATTTTTCTCCACTGAAATACATGGATAGGGTCGGTTTAGAGAGATATGTGCCAAATGCAGGCAGGTGTGACTAATGTAGATGGGGCATGTTGGTCAGCATGGGCAAGTTGGGCCAAAGGGCCTGTTTCCATGCTGTATGACTCTGATGTATTTCTAGATTCTTAATGTTGCTTTCCAGCCTATTTCTTTGATTTTGCTTTTTGATGAGTGTTAAAAGAGAGGGTGAAAAAAGGAGGAATTAAAATAGGAGCACGTGCTTGCAATATTCATCTTTTTATCAGCAAGCTTAGAAATGCCATTATCATGTCAGGCAAATTGAGTGGGTTTATCAGTCAATTGGCCCCAGTGAGTGTCGATGAGTGTAGAATCTAGAAACAACTGATGGGAATATGGTGAAAATAAAGTGGGATTAATGTAAGTGGGTGGTTGATTGTGGTGTGCATTTACTGGACCATGGAGCCTGTTCCTATGCTGCATGACTCTGGGACTATGAAATATGGAGCACATAATAATTATAAGTCTTTGACCGTTGGAAAATAATAATAGATCAATAGTTTAGGAAAAAGCTATTTGAGCAGTCTTTTAAAAACAGCGATTGTGATCGTTTTTTCAGGCAGTCCTCTGTTTTTCAGGCAGTCACGACAGTTTTGTGGGTTTTGAGGTAGGTGATGAGGCCAATATGGGGCTTGCAGATATTGCCACAGATGGGGCACTGGTGCACTCCCTGCCAGTTTTACTATGAGATTATTACATTCCAGTGTACACAAACACTGGTTCCGAATTGAGTATCAGGTAGGTGTATAATGTCAGTAGGTGGAATAAGAAGTGTACAGGGTATCTGGAACAACTGGCAATCCTGGAAATGGTGTCGGGCTGCTCGATCCTCCTCCGGAAAAGGATCCTAAAGAACTCACAATAACACAGAAATTATGAAAAAAAATCCTGAAAAATTAGATTGTATTCTAGTTATTGTTCAGAATTCACTGAATTGTTATAGTAAAATTGTACAATTTTCAAAAACAGGGTACATGTTGACACGGAGAAAAGGACTATCTGACTTTACATTGCTTTTCCACCTGTGTAAACACAGAATGAGAAAATGTCTGATTGAGGATTGGAAAGCAGAAATAGCATTGCAAACTAAACTCAACACATCATTAGATCTGAGACTCAGGCCCAAATATTTCTTCCTTTGGCCAACAGTTCCATCCAGAAAGCAATACTTATCATTGAATCTTGATAATCTTGGGATTCCCATGTGAATGTGCACGGCCTGAATGTGCTGGTTGAGTTCCATTCCTTCTCTACCAGAGATTATGCCTATCCTGCTGAGTTACTCACCACTAATTTCCATCCTGCTCTTTAACATACTTGGACCATCTCCGACATCTCCCTACCGTTTCTGGATCTCATCATCTCCATCACAGGAGACAGACTAGTGACCAACATCTACTACAAACCCACTGACTCCCACAGCTATCTTGACTACACTTCTTCCCACCCTGTCTCCTGCAAAAAGTCTTATCTCCTACTCCCAATTCCTCTGTCTACGCCGCATCTGTGCCCAGGATGAGGTGTTTCACACTAGGGCATCAGAGATGTCCTCATTCTTTAGGAAATGGGGCTTCCCCTCTTCCATTATAGATGAGGCTTTCACTAGGGCATCAGAGATGTCCTCATTCTTTAGGAAATGAGGACATCTAGGCTCTCACTAGGGCCTTCTCTATATCCCGCAGCTCCGCTCTTGCTCCCCCTCCCCCCATTCGTAACAAGGATAAAGTCCCCCTTGTCCTCACATTCCTCCCCATCAGCTAGCGTATACAACAAATTATCCTCCAACATTTCCGTCACCTCCAACGGGATCCCACTACTGGCCACATCTTCCCATCTCCTCCCCCTTCTGCGTTCCGCAGAGACCATTCCCTTCGTAACTCCCTGTCCACTCATCCCTTCCTACCCAAACCATCACCTCCCCAGGCACTTTCCCCTGCAACCGCAGAAGATGCAACACCTGTCATTTTACCTCCTCCCCTCGACTCCATCCTCGGACCCAAACAGTCTTTCCAGGTGAGACAGAGGTTCACCTGCACCTCCTCCAACCTCATCTATTGTATCCGCTGTTCCAAATTGCAACTTCTCTACATCGGCAAGACCGAACGCAGGCTCAGCGATCGTTTCGCTCAACACCTTCGCTCAGTCCGCCTTAACCAACCGATCTCCCGGTGGCTCAGCACTTCAACTCTCCCTCCCACTCCCAGTCTGACCTTTCTGTCATGGGCCACCTCCAGTGTCATAGTGAGGCCCACTGCAAATTGGAGGAACAGCACCTCATATTTCACTTGGGCAGCTTACACCCCAGCGGTATGAACATTGACTTCTCTAACTTTAGATAGCTCCTCCGTCCCTCTCTTCCCCTCCCCCTTCCCAGTTCTCCCACTGTCTTCCTCTCCAACTATATCCTTTCTTTGTCCCGCCCCCCCTGACATCAGTCTGAAGAAGGGTCTCGACCCGAAACGTCACCCATTCCTTCTCTCCAGAGATGCTGCCTGACCCGCTAAGCTACTCCAGCATTTTGTGATAACAGCATTTTGCATCTACCTTCAATTTTAACCAGCAGCTGCAGTTCTTTCCTGCACCAACAATTTACCAGTTTTTTTGTAATTTCCAACAAATCTGCTCTTAGATGCCGTGCCAGATTAGTAATTCTCATGTTCAGAGACAGACTGGGAGATTATACTGAAGTTGTGCCTGACAGTTGCAAAACATCCTCCTCTTTACTCCTCTTTACCTCCTCTTTCAATGATTCCACTCTCTGAGATCTCAAGTTGTGATCCACCTCTTTCCATGCGAGAACCATTCAAATTGTGAGAAGTAGACACAGGCAATGATGTGGTCTTCAATTTCTCATAAACTGTGGAGAAGCTCTCACTTCTAGCAGCATTCAGAGTTCCATTGACATCTGAAACAAAATACAATGTTACAAATTTACAATCATTTCAACACCTAAGGGAATAAAGAGTTCTGGTATCAACACACTGAGCTTTAACTATATGTGGTCGGATGCAAGCCTGGGCGATGTCATATGAAGGCCCATGCAGCACGTCCCCCCTCTCCACGTCGCTGATCGATCCAAAGGAACAGCAGAGCCGTTACAGTTTGGCACCAGGACCGTCGCAGGAGCTGCCAGAACGAGGTTGTAGACAACGACGAACTGCCTTAGGGACTCCTACTCTGGATTTTCTTTTCTGCCATTCTGATCGTAACCCTTCCATGAACTCCACAATCTCATGCCCCAACATTTTTTTCCCGATCAACTAATCATTTTCTCCCACCTCTCCCAATCTGCAATCTGACACAGCTCTCTAACATTTTCAATGAAATGATATTATGGTGTCATATCATATCATATATCTACAGCCGGAAACAGGCCTTTTCGGCCCTCCAAGTCCGTGCCGCCCAGTGATCCCCGTACATTAACACTATCCTACACCCACGAGGGACAATTTTTACATTTACCCAGCCAATTAACCTACATACCTGTACGTCTTTGGAGTGTGGGAGGAAACCGAAGATCTCGGAGAAAACCCACGCAGGTCACGGGGAGAACGTACAAACTCCTTACAGTGCAGCACCCGTAGTCAGGATCGAACCTGTGTCTCCGGCGCTGCATTCGCTGTAAAGCAGCAACTCTACCGCTGCGCTACCGTGTCAGGCCTTTATTTGGGTTTGCACTTGAAAGGCTTGTTTTGGCATTTTACAGTGCCTTTATTCGCTTCTTCTGTATTGTATATTGGAGACGCAGGGAGTCACACAAAAACTGATGTACCTCCTCCAGCACTCAATGGGGCAGCACAGTGGAGCAGCTGCTAGAGTCGCTGCCTCACAGTGCCAGAGACCCGGGTTTGATCCTGACCTCAGATGCTGTCTGTGTGGAGTTTGCACTTTTGCCCTGTGGCTGTCTGGATTTTCTCCGGGTGCTCCGGTTTTAAAATACATCCCAAAGACGCGCGGGTTGGTATTTCAATTTGCCTCTGTATATATTTATATATATGTTGATATGTTGATATTTTAATTTGCCCTTTGTGTGTAGGGAGTGGATGAGAAAGTGAGATAACATTGAACTAATGTGAACTAGGATATTGGTCAGTGTGGACTCAGTGGGCCACAGGGCCTGCCTCTATGCTATATCTCTAATTTAAACTAATCTGAACCAAAATAAACACAAGGGCTTCCCAGGTTAAAAATGATTTGACTTGATGCAAATGGTCTTACATGTTTTTAAAGCTTTTTTTTCCACAGAGAAATCAGTTTGTCAACTGATGACTTGTGACCTCTCCACCAACAAAGAGATCTAAAGGAAGCGGTACCTCAAGGAGGGGGCTAATATTGCCAAACTCTCAACTTGACAGTTCTCATAAATGTAACTCAAACACAGCCTGTAAATATGTTATGTTGCCCTTTACAGGATCCTTCTCAACAGCTTCAACATAACAGGGACAATATTGTATTCCTAACCTTTCAATAGCATCATATATTCTGACCCAGCAAGTTGCAGTTAGTCCAATCAAGTTTGCATCATACATTCACAACCCGTCCTGAGAAAATGTTCAAAGACAAATACAACTAACACAATAACATATATCTTTGTGCTAATAAAAAGATGAAGACTTGAAAATTGCAGGAGAATTTTTGGATGTTGCAAGCTTTACCTGAAGCGTTGATGAGTGATGTACCTATTGAGTGAGCAGCTCGAGGAGTTCTTCTCTGAGGTCTTCCTGCTGATAACTGCTCTTCAGGAACTGGAAAAGGGAATGGACCCTTTAAAGTAGTCATTCTTCCTATTCTGTTTGTTGCATTGGTTAGGGAGGTATGAATTGGAGTAACAGGGAAAGTTGAAATTGTAGCGGTGCTGGTAACATTACCAGAATTATTTTGACCATATGGACCAATCCAAGTACCATAAGTGCCTTTGATTCTGTGACTGGCCGTGGATTGAATGCTGGAGTGAATAGTTGCTGTCACTGACGTTAGTGTGCTGGTTGTCACTTCAAGTGCAGGGGTATCGTTAACCACGATGGGGCCATGCAAATTTGACTGCAAGCTGTCCACCACCAGTCTGCAGAAGGGAACTATAAAACAAACACAATATATTTAAATGTTTTTGCCTGACATGAGGGAAAGATCAAAGGATTAATCTTAAATTATTGAATTGTTTTTTTTTTGGAAAAATCATGATTAGTTTATCTTCACTTTTATCTAGAATGTCAGCATTACATTTGCTGATATACTTAGCAATAAAAACCAAATCACCTTTCATCGACTGATGTCATCACATGTCATTGACTGAATTGCTGTTCACTTGATTACAGAAATATTCGTTATTTTTTTTTAGAATTCTAGTGTTTTAAAGATAGTGGAATGTTCTGGAACATTTTAAGTGACTGACCTTCAAAAAGTTCTGTCTCTGTTGAATTCACCAGGAATAACTTCCAAGAATATGAGAGGTTCACTGTTTCTGAGCACTCCTCACACACAGCTTTGAGAGAAAATGCATCATTCCAATTGACTGAATTATCCACACAGTCAACACAAAAGAGTTTTACCAGCCTGTAAAAAGTATCATGGGTTACAAAGATCACAGATATTAGTCAGCAGTAAAATATAATTTAAATAAGATAACAGAGAAATCTCTCATCTACTTACAGCGGTCTCAAATTGACCATAGCTTATTTAAGACACATTTTCCTTATATCCAGTTCTGCATCTTTATTTGTTCAATGATTGTACATGGTGCTGAGTCAGCATTCACTGCTATTAGAAGCATAGAAAACAGGTGCAGGAGGAGGCCATTTGGCCCTTCGAGCCAGCACCGCCATTCATTGTGATCATAGCTGATCATCCACATTCAGTAACCCTTCTCCCCATATGGGCCTTCTCCCCATATCCCTTGATTCCGCTGGCCCCTAGAGCTCTATCTAACTCTCTTTTAAATTCATCAAGTGAATTGGCCTCTACTGCATTCTGTGGCAGAAAATTCCACAAAATCACAACTCTGGGTGAAAAAGTTTTAAATGGCCTCCCCTTTATTCTTAGACAGTGGCCCCTGGTTCTGGACTCCCCCGACATTGGGAACATTTTTTCTGCATCTAGCTTGTCCAGTCCTTTTATAATTTTATATGTTTCTATAAGACCAGCCTGTAAAAAGTATCGTGAATTCTCTGAATTTCCTTGAACTGCCTGGCTTCCCAGGCCATTTCAGCGGGCATTTAAGAGTCAACACATCGTGTATCGGCATCACATTGAACAGAAAATGTCATACCCCACAGTCAGTCAGATGTTTGTGACAATCTGATGGTTTCAAATTCTCTATTAATTAATCAATTTTTTAAGTTCAGATTTATTTTAATTCCTTCATTTTAAATTTCCCATCGTCATGGTGGACTTGAATTTACACCTGGATCATAGGCAATGTTAGTTCAGTAATTTAAACTGTTAAATTTTATTTAAGTGTTTTCAAATAAATTGGATTGTAAGGATTAAGAGCATCTTGATACTGAATAGCAGGTTGCAAAATGAAGAACCAGAATTTAGATTCTAATTCAATCATTTTAACGGATCAATTGGTTAGAGGAGTATACATGTTGAGCCACAGGAGATGGGTCAGATGTTAAATTAATAGTTCTGATCTGTATTTACTAAGAAGTTAGTCATGGAATCAAAGGAATTGAGGGAATTGAGTGGTGATAGTCAGCACAGATTTGTGTATTGTCAATCACATCTCAGAACTTGACAGTTTTTTTGAAGAGGTCACCAAGGGGATTGACAAAGGTGGTTGAGGTCTATATGGACTTTAGCAAGACTTTCAACAGGATCACATATGGTAGGCTAGTCCAGAAGGTTAGATCACATGGGTGAGCCAGGATGCAGGATTCAAAATTGTCTTGTAGGAAGGAGTCACAGGGTGATAGTGGAGAGTTGTTTCCCTGAATGTAGGTTGCTGCTATCTCCTGCAAGGATCTCCATTGAGGCTTCTGCAATCTCCTTGCTGTAGTTTCATAACTAGCAAAATCACATTTTACATTGAGACGGATCCTGGTATTTCTTCTGGTTGCTTTTGCACAATTCGTTATATTTTGGAAAATGAACTTTAGCACAGGGAGGCAAACAGAACGCTCAGTTATTTTTAATCTTAACAGAGATTACTTATGCTTTTAAGTCAATCATTAATTGATCGCTAAGTTGAAGGTCAGAAATGCACATGTTATAAATCACTAACGTGTGGTAAAAATTATAAATTCATCCTGGTGTGTAGGATAGTGTTAGTGTACGGGGTGATCGGAGGTGGAAGGGCCTGTTTCTGCGCTCTATCTCTAAAGTCTAAAGTAAAATATTATGCAACCTTTTCTTTTGTGTTGGGACCACACTCTGCAGCCTGCTAGTCAGTAATGACCGTCTCCCACTGGGCTCCCACGGATTTTCTTGGTGCTTTGTTGCAAATCACTACATAGCGAGTGGGTGAGACGTAACCTCCAAAATCTTAGATACATTTCCATATGAATAAGGTGCTTTGGCAGGCATTCTCCCAACAATAATTGGGACACTATATTTGAGTACTTGCCTTAAATGATCTTCTTTCTTAACTGTTATAAACAGAAGGGCTTCTGAAGAATTTCTGCTATCACTGCTAACTGTTAACTTGAAAAGAAACTGGTCAATGTCAGCTTTTAAGGTCGACAGTGCGACCTTGATAATACTGGAAGTAGTGTCCAAAGTTTTGTTCAGATTATGCCTGAAACAAGGGATATCCAAGCTACTCACTGTTTCACAAGACCAGAAAAACCTGTGAAGAATTGACAAAGGTAAAATAAATTTAAAGTATACAACAGAATAAATTACAATTTAAAAATTAACATTTACAAACCATTAAGTTACCTGATAAAAAAAGAATTGCGTGAGAAATTCATTTTTAATTGCCTGTGTTAAAGCATGGCAAGGGCATTGACTGCTGCTTGTACTCAGCTGCGAACATTCAGTTCCAGTAACTTTACTGGAAATTCATGTCTGAGATACAAGTATGACTAACTGTTAAGACACTCTCAACTTCAAACGCTAATGAAGAAAAACAAATTTCTCCTGTTATGTTTAATTGATTTCTGGATATTTTCAATGGGGAAGAAGAAATAAGAAGGTAAATGTGCAATTTCAAAGTGAGTGCTGGAAGGGAGAGACTCACATCACCTGGGTAATAAAGCGAATTGGATGGGCTTTCCAGAGATTAAAATGGCACTGATTCCTCAACAAGAAGCTAAATGGATACATACATACTCTCCAATCTCTGAGTCCCTCATTCCCCTTTTATTCCCCCCAGTCCCTTCCACCTAAATCCCTCCCTCTGGTTTTACATTTCCCTCATTTGACACCTTTGTCACCTTTGCACTTCTAGTCTTTGTCACCGACTCCACCTATTGGCCATAATTTATAGGCACAAAATGCTGGAGTAACTCAGCGGGACAGGCAGCATCTCTAGAGAGATGGGTGGCATTTTAGGTTGAAACCGTTCTTCACACCGAGTCAGGGGAGAGGGAGTCTGGAGATATCGAAGGGTAAGGTGTGAAAACGACAGATCAAAGCAGATGAAGCTAAGGAACTGTAGAATGGTTCATTGTTAGGTGAGGTGACAAAGCAGAATACAAGCAGTAATATTTATTCAGGACAGTAGAACTAGTCTGAGAACTAAGTTGGGGAAGGGATGGAAAGGGAAAGCAAGGGTTACTTGAAGCTAGAGAAATCAATATTCATACCATTGGGTTATAAGTTGCCCAAGTGAAATACACCTATCATTTGTCAGTCATTGTCCCTCCCCCAACTCCCTTTTCCAACTTTCTCCCCACTATTACAATCAGTTTGGAAAAGTTTAAGATCCTGACCTAAAACATCATCTGTCCATTTCGACCACTGATGTTGTCTTACCTGCTGAGTTCCTCCAGCACCTTGTGTTTTACTCAAGGAGCGAAATTGAGCAATGGGTAAAGTTTGATCGATAAATGGAGAGGGGAAGACTAGGCCGGTACACAAGATTCACTTTCTGTGACATTGGAGGATGCATGCATCCTTTCTTTGCCACATAGTGTAAAGCTGCTTCTTCCATACAGAAAGAGTTTGTCTGTTAACTTTTAACTAAACACTGATGCAATATATGTATTGAGCAGTTAATCAAGTGCTACAAATTTTAAAAGGGACACACATACAATAATATTTCAACACAAGGAAATGCAGATGCTGGTTTACAAAAAAAAAGCACAGATGCAGGGGTAATTCAGCATGTCAGGCAGCATCTCTGGAGAACATGGACAGGTGACGTTTCTGGTCGGGACCCTTCTTCAGACCGATTGCAGTTGAGGGGAAGAAAGCTGGAAGAGAGGTGGGGTGGGACAAAGCCTGGCAAGTGATAGGTGGATAAAGGTGAGGGAGAGTTTGATTGGCAGTTGGTTGGACAAATGTCAAAGATGAAAAGACAAAGGTTGGTGAGATAAGGAGAGAAGAGCTGTAAAATGTGATGCTAGAGGAAGGAATATAGGTGGAAAGGAATGACGGGAAGGAAGGGGAAAGGGAGAAATGTCTGTGCATTCAGATTGTGCACAGAGACATGGGGGGGATCAGTATATGAGATGCTGCTCCTCAAATTTGCATGTGGCCTTGCTCTGGCAAGGGAGGAGGCCAAGGACAGAAAGGTTAGGATGGGGATGGGAAGGGAGTTAAGATGGTTATCAATGAGGAGAACTAACAGGTCTTGGTGGACTGAGCACAAAGGTTCAGCAAAACATTCGCCTAGTCTGTGAACGGTCTCACCGATGTAAAGGAGGCCACATTGCACCAGTTGAGACAGAGGTTCTTTCTTTAAAAGTGGCCTTTAAATCATCTTTATCCTCTTTGAATGTGCAATAAATGCCACTCAACAATGCCGATTTCATGTCCTTGTTGTGGGATTGTACGTCTTTCCTGTTCCCTTGGGCTGACTCTTACATTCCTTTCTATACTAATAGTTTGTTTTCCATGGAGATTTGCACCGCCATACATTTGCTCAACCCAGTTGCAGCAATAGCACGCGTACATTTTGAATAGCCATTCGGAGGCCATTTAGATCCCATAACATCTCTCATAGAGTCATATAAGTCATAGAGTGATACAGTGTAGAAACAGGCCCTTCGGCCCAACTTGCCCACACCGATCAACATGTCCCAGCTACACTCTCACAAAACCTCTCGTCTTTCTCATCCAGAGATCCGCAGTCTTCCTTGCATTGCATTGATTCTGATGCAATGCCTACATCACTTGACCATGAACAAAACTCGGTAACTAATAGCATCTTATATGGGCTGAACCAAACATACAATTTTTAAACTTTATTTAAAATTGCGTTAAGCTTAAAATTTCATATGCTGCCCATCACCAAAACCAATTCCTTCAATCACCTCAACATCATTCCACCTCGACTGCGTGATCGTTAGCTGAATATTTTCTTCACAAATCCTATTTATTTTCCATACTGAGATCTTTTTGTGTTAAATGGATTTTGTAAGTGCAGCCTTTTGCTGTTTTTTTCCGTTCGACTGGTTTTCATGCCCTGCTCCAATTATGACTCACCTTAGGTCTGAAGTGCCTGGGTAATCTGGATCATATGATTCTGATCCATTCAAACTGATGATGGATTGATGCTTGTTACTTACGAAGAGGTGTGTGCCACCTGAAATCACACTCACTGGCGGAGTAGCAAGGACCGCAACACTTACAGTGTAATTATTGTAAACCACACTGCCAACAATTTGGACCTGCATTTGGGAAGTAATTTTAAGAGCATTTGTGAGCTGTAAATTGCACAATAAAGTCTACTCATCTGCAAAATTGATAAGATTTTGGAGTCTTTTTATTCCATTACCATTTAATCTTATTTCTTACTGGTAACATAAATGATAAATAGAGCAATAAATGTTTGAGAAATTATTGGAAATTAGAGAAAAAAATACCCCACATTACTACTAGTTTGTAGTCAAATCATAATTTCAGTAAATATCAAGAAAACTAAATTCAAATTCCCTTTTATTATTTTTATTTCTGAAGTCAACTCAGAATCAATATCTTTAATGTGTAGGACTGAAAGAATACTATGCTGTCTGAATCCTCATCTTTCAATGAGATATTAAACCACGCCTGAAGTGCTGCACACCTAAATCATCTACTTTTGAAGGAAGGTAAAGCAGCTCCCATTTTACATGTAGCAGAATTACACAAATGAGAAAGTAGTAATGCCTGGTTACAGATGTGTGCTTCACTATCAATCTGAAATCATGATCTTCCTGGATTTTCTCCACCAATTATTCCAAACATTTCAATAATATTGTTATTGTTCTCCATACCAAGTAACATACTATTTTCCTCTTACAAACAAATATTTTGAAACAGCTGCTATTAAATTAGAAGTTTTGTCATGATAGCACAATCATATTATGTTTTCAAACATTTCTTACCCTGGCAATTGCAAGGTAGATTCCATAATTCAATAGATATCCTGGAATAATTATAAGTTGCTTATTAACATCAACCTGGGCCAGTGTGACCAGTGAACCATCTTGATCAAAGAAGGACCAACTGTATTGTATACCTCTTGAGATATTACAGACAAACTCACTCTCAAATGTAACCCCAAGGTTGAAGGACTGGTATCTTCTAACCTGCAAGAAAGTTGATGCTTTTACCATAACATTTCAGAAAATTAATAGGTTCATGACAATTTACTTAAGTTATTAAATGTGATGTGAACCACATAGAGGTCATAGATGATGTTAGCCACATAGAGGTCATAGATACTTTCCTCAACTAACCTACTACATAATGAGCAGATAATCTCATTCTTAAAATATTCCAATGTAGAAAACTGTTGAGCTATTTACAGCTAATAGTAGAAAGCTTATTACTCCAGGTCTACTGACGTGAATGAGTTATCTCTTTGTGGATGGATGTTCAACAGATAGTCAATTGATACTGGCTGGGGTATGTACACCACCTCACTTCCTGAAATCAATAACTAGCTCCTTCGTCTTTCTAATATTGTGGGGGAGATTGCTGTCTTGATGCCATGTTACTCTCTCTCTCTCCTTTCTGTATTGCATCTTGTCATTGTTTGTGATCCAGCCTACTAGAGTGGTGTCAACTGCAAACTGGTAAAAGTAGTTAGAACAGAATCTGGCTGCATAGTTGTCAGTGTACAGGGGAGTAAAGGGCTGAGAATGCATCCTTACGGAGCACCGCCGTTGCTCATTTAACCAAAGGTTAAATTCCCCATTCTCCCATGTAGTTCATTCTTCTTTTTCATGACTACTTCTTTGTTTTACCTCATTACTGCATTCTATCGTGATTGTACATATAAAAACACAGAAACTATGACTAGGACCAGGGCATTTGACCCTTTGAACCTATTCTGCCATTCAAAATTATTGTGATTTATCTTAATCTTAATCCCTAATCTTAGACTGTGACCTCTAGTCCTGAATGCTCTGACCGCGAGGAAGGTCCTTATTTCATCAAATTCAACTACCTCCTCTGGTAGCTCATTCCATATACCCCCACCCTCTGTGTGAAGAAGTTGGCCCTTAGATTCCTTTTAAATCTTTCCCCTCTTACCTTAAACCTAAATCATTTGGTTCTTTATTCCCCTACTCTGCGTAAAAGACTCAATTTATCTCCTCGACCTATTCCCCTCATGCTCTTATAAGATCACCCCTCATCCACCTGTGCTCCAATGAATAAAGTCCCAGCCTGCTGGAATTTTGTAGGATTCCATGACATTTGCTGCTCAGTTTTCTGAACTCCCTCCAGAGCAACAACACCCTTCCTCAGATAAGAATCCTAAGACTGTACACAGCATTCAAGGTCATGTCTCACTGAGCCCTGTACAATTGTCTAATTATGCCATGTAATGGGAAAGTAACAGATGGATTATATAGGAGTAACGGGTTTTAATTCTGATCTCCTCAAGAGGATATCATAGCGCACTGTACCTCTATTTTAGATGGGCCATAGGTTTTCACTGGAGGAGGCTGGCAATTCTCAGAAATAACAAAGAGTTGGCCAGAGAGTACAGCTGAGCTCACATTGTTGAAGATGACGACTTCAACTGTAAATTCTCCTTCACTGTAAACAAAAACAGTCACAATAGATACATTAATTTCAACCACAGAGCATCCATTTCTGCAATGAAGCTTGCACATGGCAGATTACTTGACAAGGCAGCTTTTCAGCATATGATGTAATTACTAGATTATTCTGTATTAGAGAGAAACAAAAATCAGAATTTTATATATTAGACTCCTTGATTTGATTTCTACTTATACATGAGGAACAATGTTAATAAAACACATTGTATGACTTTCTCCGGGACCACAGCTGAAACTCAGCAGTGTTGGGCTTCTAAATGTTGTGTCGGAAAATAACTGCAGATGCTGGTACAAATCGATAATATCACAAAATGCTGGAGTAACTCAGCAGGTCAGGCAGCATCTCAGGAGAGAGGGAATGGGTGATGTTTTGGGTCAAGACCCTTCTTCAGACTGATGTCAGGGGCGGGACAAAGAAAGGATATAGGTGGAGACAGGAAGACAGTGGGAGAACTGGGAAGGGGGAGGGGAAGAGAGGGACAGAGGAACTATCTGAAGTTGGAGAAGTCAATGTTCATACCACTGGGCTGTAAGCTGCCCAAGCGAAATATGAGGTGCTGTTCCTCCAATTTCCGGTTGACCTCACTATGGCACTGGAGGAGGCCCTTTACAGAAAGGTCAGACTGGGAGTGGGAGGGGGAGTTGAAGTGCTCAGCCACCAGGGGATTAGATTGGTTAAGGTGGGATGAGCGAAGGTGTTGAGCGAAACGATCGCCGAGCCTGCGTTTGGTCTCGCCAATGTAGAGAAGTTGACATCTAGAGCAGCGGATACAATAGATGAGGTTGGAGGAGGTGCAGGTGAACCTCTGTCTCACCTGGAAAGACTGTTTGGAATAACTAAATGTTATTCAGTTTACAACATTTTCATAACTGTGAGGAGATCAGCAGCCAAGGACATTGAAATGACAGAAACTACAATGACATCTATGAAATTTAACAGATTATTTTTCACCAAAACACAAGGAGCAGAGGTTGGTTACACTTGAATATTGTGATTCCGTCTCAGTCCCCAACAGCACCTGGTCATGGAGCTTCAAAGGTAGTGGAATTGTCTACTGTACCTGATTTGTGTAGGGATTAATCTGTTTCTCTGTGCCAAGTCCCTGAATCGTGTGTTTTAAGCCACTGTCATTAAAATAGAATATTTCCTGATGCCGTACATGCCAGACCTCAGCAAAGAGAGCAGTCATTGCTGCTCTGCAATAATGTCGTCCTAATTTCAAGAGAGAGTTAGATTTAGCTCTTAGGGCTAAAGGAATCAAGGGATATGGGGATATGGGGAAAATGCAGGAACGGGGTACTGATTTTAGATGTTCAGCAATGATCATATTGAATGGCGGTGCTGGCTTGAAGGGCCGAATGGCCTACTCCTGCACCTATTTTGTTTTCTATGTTTCTTATTAAGAGCTTCTTCATACATCAGCTAAATAAGCATATTGATGGTGAGCTAGATGGGAAGTCATAACCAATGCAAATTGGATATGTGCATGATGTCCACTCATGCAGTATCAACACGAATAACCAGCTGGAGATTGAGTGCAAGAACATTATCGCAACCTTTAACAATCTGAGTCAAAGTCAGTCAATTGTCCAATTGATATAGCTCTGTAAAATACATTCTACAGTTAAGAAATAGGATTATAAATTTGAAAATCACAAGAAGTTACAAAAGCATGAGAGGAATAGATCGGGTGGATGCACAGTCTCCTGCCCAGAGTGGAGAACCAAAGCGCATAGGTTTTAAGGTGAAGGAGGAAACATTTTACAGGAATCTGAGGGGTAACTTTTTCCCGCAAAGTGTGGTGGGTGTATGGAACGAGCTGCCGGAGGAAGTAATTGAGGCCGGGACTATCGCAACTTTTATGAAGCAATTAGACAGGCACATACTGTAGATATGACAGGGTTAGAGGGATATGGGGAAAATGCAGGCGAGTGAAGATGGGACATATTGGTGGGTGTGGGCAAGTTTGGGCGAATGGTCTGTTTCCACTGTATGACCCTAGCTTTAAGTAATTGTCTTCAATGGTAAAAAGTAAAACTTGAACAAAATACATTTTGACTTATATTTATCAACATTGTGCATTAATGTTTATGTTAAGAACATGAGTGCACGTTAGGTTTTTGGCCTAATCTCAAAATCTGCCTACCTGTCATAACGGTGATACTCCCTCCTGCTCCCAGTTCTCACAGTACCATCACCAAAATTCCACAAGTACGAGAGATTGGTCCCGTAGTTAATGCGTACTTCCCCAGCAAAACTGGAGTTTAAGAGAACTGAGGTAAGATCTTGATTGTTTATTCTAAGTCTGTTTGGTTCAACTGCCTGCTGCAGTTCTATCGGATAGATGTTTGACGTGAATGAACTAATCTGGTTCGATGCATTCACTATCACGTTGTACCTGCAAAGCAAAAACATCTTCAGTTACATTTAACAAAAAGCACTCAATACATCTTCTTGGTGAACATCTTTTTTTTTTTTTTGTGATAATATGATTTTATTCGTATAAATTGGTTATAATGCAGCATCCAGAAAGTTAGAGGTTTTAGGCTAACAGGTTTATGGATTGACAGTTTCTTGAGCTTAGCCCAAAACTGCAGCATTTTGTCACCTTGGCTACCAATTCCACCCCTTTGTTTTGTCTTCATCTGGTCCAAGGCCCTTCTCCCCCGATTGCCCAGTTTGGCCGGGCGGCCCGCTCTATGAAGAGTCCTGGTGGTTCCAAAGTTCTTCCATTTAAGAATGACAGAGGCCACTGTGCTCTTCGGTCTTCGGGACCTGCAATGCTGCAGAAATCGTTTTATACCCTTCCCCAGATCTGTGTCTTGACACAATCCTGTCTCGGAGGTCTACAGACAATTCCTCCGTCTTCATGGCTTGGTTTTTGCTCTGACATGCACTGTCAACTGTGGGACCTTATATAGACAGGTGTGTGCCTTTCCAAATCATGTCCAATCAATTTAATTTACACTGGTGGACTCCAATCAAGTTGTAGAAACATTGCAAGGATAATCAATGGAAACAGGATGAACCTAGGCTCAATTTTGACTGTCATAGCAAAGGGTCTGAATACTTATGTAAATGTGATATTTCAGTTATTTATTTTCAATTACTTTGCAAAAATTTCTAAATACCTGTTTTCGCTACTTCATTCTGGGGTGTTGTGTGTAGATTGATGATTAAAAAATGAATTTAATCTATTTAAAAATGTGGCTGGAAAGTAACAAAATGTGGAAAAAGTTAATGGGTCTGAATACTTTCTGAATGCACTGTGTGTGTGTGTGTGTGTGTGTGTGTGTGTGTGTGTGTGTGTGTGTGTGTGTGTGTGTGTGTGTGTGTGTGTGTGTGTGTGTGTGCGTGTGCGCGTGCACGTGTGTATAAGATATTGAAAACAATGGAATATTTTGGCTAACCACAGAACTCACAGAAAGATATATGATGGAAAATGAATTACGATGGTTCTTTCAACTTAAAACAGAAGCTTGAGAAGGGATGTGATGAGTGCTTAAGAACAAAACAGAACCATTTTCCAGCTATTTTGATAAACAGGGTTCGGTTTCTCAGTAAATCAAAAAAATACATCAAGTTTTTAATGCTTGTTTACCTCCCTGTGCCTTAAATTTTATAAAGTAAAATTTAAGAGTCTGGTTGAAGGCTGCAAAAAGATCAACTCGTGAAAACTCACTGAGACACAAGGAACTGCAAATGTTAGAATCTTGAGCAAAACACAAAGTGCTGGAGTGACTCAGCAGGTCAGCCAGCATTTGCACCCTGATGTTGCCTGACCCGCTGAGTTCGTCCAGCACTTTTATGGTTTGGGTTAGTGGAAACTTACAATGTAATTAATTAATTCTCAAGTATTTTGTCAGGTTTTGTAGACAGGCTTGGCTTCCCACATGGTTTCTTACACTAGTGCAAAAATATTTGGAATATTTTTCCACAGACATAATATGCAGGAGTAATTTTCCAGTCTTCCGCAAAGTTTTGAACTATCAAACTGCTGCCCACAGAGCAGGTCTATCAGAGTTTGAGGTTTTTGTTTCCATCTCAGCTGAGGCCAGAACACAATTTGCAATATTACCTAAATACCTAAAATTCATAGGTGCGGGTGAACAATTAAATGCCAGTAGTTTGGTACATACTTCCCTGGTGTTGAATATATCGTAGTTACGCTGCGTGATGTAGTCTTCACTGGTAGCTTGTCTCCAAAGTACCAGACGAATTGCAGTGGCTCATCCTCTGCAGTTATAGCTGTGAACACGATGTCAGAATACGTGGCATATATTGTCTTGTTTGTAAAGACAGAAACAGCTGTAAAACAAATTAAAGTTCAATCGTTAATTAATCTGTAATCCTACAATAACATCTATCTAGCATTAATTGAACAATTGAATTTGAGGAAAATATTCATTAATATTAAATGGGTAATCAATTTGACCCAACTTCTGCACATGTCCTGCAGCTGCACTAAGGTTTTTGAGCAAGTGCGATTGAATTAAAACACATCATGTCTGAAGAAGGGTCTTGTCCCGAAACGTCACCCATTGATTCTCTCCAGAGATGTTACCTGTCCCACTGAGTTACTCAACTGTGTATATCTTCGGTTTAAACCAGCATCTGCAGTTCCTTCCTACACATCATGTGTATGTAGCTATCCTTAGTCCCCACAGTTCATCAAAATATCTTATTTGAATAGGCAGAATTTTTGATAGTATCTCATTAACTATAAATTCTAATTGCCTCTTTCTTTCAATAACTACTTTCTGAACATAACTGATATCGATAAGCTTTGAAGTGGATTATTTGTTGTTAGCAAAAGATAAAAGGCCAGTCAGCATTTGTGGGGATGGTGCAGACTGCAAGCTGATTTGGTGCTTGGGAATGGCTGTATGTACTGAGGCAAGATCAGGAAAAGAAAAGTAGATGGGTTTGGCGGAATAAAATTAGCAGCTTGTTAAGGGAAATTTGGGGACTGGGGGCTCAGTCAGAGTGTTCAAAGGATTAAGAAATTGGGAGGGAGACAGGGCCTGGATTAGTTAGGGGATTGGATTGGTGGTAGGTGGGGGTTTGACAGATAAAAGGTGAATAAGGGGATTTATCCCAGTTACTGGATATGCTCATTGCTAGGAATGCAAGCATATATTATCCATCCCCACTTCTGGCTTGAGATGCCAGTTAGAATCAATCATACACTGTAATTGTTTGAGAAGTGCACAAAGACATTATTTGATATGAATTGGATTTGCAAGATCACTTCATACCAGGATGTGGCTGGTGTGATTTCCAGACCTATGCTTTAAAATGTTCATTTGTAATTCTAAGTTTTCCTTCCTGGCAATCAACACCAACACAAACAAGTCAAATTCTGACACAGGGTCTTGACCCAAAAGGTCGACAGTTTCTTCCCCCCTCCCACAGATGCTACTCAACCTGTTGAATTCCTCTGCAATTTGTTTTTTGTTGCTTTGAAGAAACTCTCTCAAAAAAACATTGTGCATTACTCATTATTCATTCTCAGAAATGAATCCCCAACAGCAATATGTTGATTTTTGAAGACGGGTCATGACCTGAAACGTTGACTATCCATGTCCTCCAGAGATGCTGACTGACCTGTTGAGTTACTCCAGTACTGTGTTTTACTGTTGATTTCTTTGCTAACTTTGTCTTTTATCTACCTGTAAGTGAAATTATCAATATAGAGCCAAAATACAACTGAAAACGTTGTTCAAAGAGCCCAAATTGCACAAGGCTCTTCCAATCACTCAGATAAAAACGATTACCATCCTATCAACTTGGAATCCAATTGTCCACAATCAGGACATGAGGAACCACACACATTAATCAGACCTATTCACTCACAGCCAACCCAACAATTGCTAACATCCCTAAATTAATGTTATTCAATTCACATTTGCGACAACTGAGATATTTCATACGTTGCATTCTGTAAAGTACAGCCACAATGACGTAGGTCAAGTCCGCTCCCACTTTATTCCATGCATTTACTGTGACATTGTAGATTCCAGCCGACAAAAACTTGTGTTTAATTACAGGACCTGAAACATAAAGGAGGTCCAAACATGAATCACAATAAAAAAAAGTAACAGTGGAATGTTAAAAAATAGTACTTCAATATTTTGCATCCTCTTTACACAAAGGTCTTCTTGTTTTACCAACACCTCAATAGCAACAAACAAATGCCTTTTAAAGACATAAGTCATGCTCCTTCCCTTCAAACTACAAATCATCTTATGCACCACACCATAAAACATTCTTACCTTCATCTACATACGAAGTCTGATCACCCATATTCCAACTGTATGTCACAGCAGTTCCTCTAGTCAGCTTTGCACTGAAAAGAATGATTTCGTTTTTATGAATCACACTGGAATTCATGTTAAGCACCAAGCCTTCAGGAACCATTTGTACAAAATATGCACCAAGTTCATTGGTAGCATTGTAGAACTCGTTAAAGGCCGACACTGTGATGTGGAACACGCCCTCTGTCAAATCAAAGTTCAAATGTAGATTATAACACTCAAACAGCAATAAGTATGCATTTATCAATATACAAATGAACAGGAAATATCATTAAAAGCAAAAAACGCTTTTGCAAATCCAACTTTTCTTATCTGGCAGGGAACATTTTCAAAGAGTTTGCCTCAGGTCCAAACATTCTTGCCTCTCCAACTTCTCTGAAGTCCTCAAGTTTATTATTGCCTCATAACTCTATGCCCACCATTCTTGCCAATCAGTGATTAAACCACACAAATAAAAAAGTCCTTAATAAAGTAAAAAAGCATATCATACGAGTAAGGCATTAAAATCTATCCCGCTTCAACCTTCTGCATCTTTCTACAGACTTTGACAAAGTTGGCCATGCTGCCTTCCTGCAGCCCGATCCTCCACTGTCCTCTGGATTAGTCTACATTAATTTCCTTCAATTCTTGCCCGAATACCTTTACCCAAAAAAACAATCTGCAATAGCTTCTGTTGCTGGTCCCATAGTTACCTCTGAATCTTCCACCAATGTGACCATAGCCTAGCTCCTATTTCTCAGTTTTGTGCCACTATTTGATTAATCGTCCAAATCCACGTCAGATTCGATACATGTTGTTGATATCACAAAATTCTAATTTGTCATCATCTCCCACAATTCCCTGCAATGCCTCTCACTTGTCACAGTGCTGCACCAGCATCTGATATTGGATGAACCAAACTGCCCCCCAGTTAAAAGATCAGAGTCCAAAGCCACTTTCTTCACCCCTCGATACAAGTTCTGAATCCATCCTTTTCCTTGGCATCTGCCATAGGCTGAATTATAATGTTCCCACATTGATGCTACATCTGACCCCCAATATATTCTTCCAATCCAATGTCTTCACTCATTGTAAGGAAACTGACTATCCAGGATATAAAAGAGCTAATGTGATATCTGCAGGCTTTATTTTCCATTCCATACCTCGTGACCTGGCAGATCTGAGAAAAATTCAGGATTGAACATCTTTGTGCCAAAGGGCTGCAGTCTGGCTAAGTATTGACCAAGCCTGTGGGAGTACACTTTCAGATACTGTATCATGGGCTTAATCACCCAGGGAAAAGGTTAGAAATAAAATGGTGGAAGAGAAATGATGGGTGTTTAAAAGCAATGCACACCCACCTCTGGTAAATCTGTGACGTCCATTTGCAAATGTACCATCAAAGCTACTCTGTCTTCCACTGACAGTAAGTAGTGGTGAACCATCTCCAAAGTCAAATGAAAACTTCACATCTTCAGCAAAGGTATGAACACTGAAGCCCAGGATTTGAGTGGTATAGGTGCCATCTGGCTGCAGCAGAAGCTTGGCGCTATTACTACTGAAGGGGAATGAAGCTTGTAAACCCACAATTGGGGTTCGTACTTTTATCAGACCTGGAAGCAATCGGCTGAAAGGAGTGCTGTACAGTGGACTGGAAACTATTACTTTTACATAGTAGTTGCCTCCGGCAAGTGCCTGGTAATTAATCGTGCTGATAAGATTGCCCCTGTAAGAAGAAACCAAGAATTAGTACAAGAACCAGCTGTAATCATTTGTTATGCCTAGGAAACATTAATGGATACTATAAAACATTATTCCATATTTCATTTAGTATTTTATGGTTTTTGCTTGTTCCTTATAAAAACGATAATAATTGCACAGGAGTTAAGCTGGTGAATATTTAATTTAAATTATCTGAAGGCTATAACTCAAATCATATTAGTCTCCACCCATTTTCAGTGACTTGGACAAGGTGCAAAAAGGTTCTTTTTTGATTATCTTAATTTCTCACAGCCCATTGCACAGCACTATTAAATGAATCTCCTGGAAACTTTCTTCACCTGCACGAATGTCTCCCTGGACTATGGGTACTTCCAAAATAAAATCCAGTTCACAGCACTATTTAGCATTTTCACTTATTAGGGAATGAAGAAAGGGAAACACTCTCAATGGGAAATAGGCAGATTGTTCAACAGCACCTGTATTAAAACGATCTGAACTGTGCGGAAAAATACAATTGCAGACACCTCGGGTTTTATGTATGCGTGATTTATGTGCTTTTTGATTTATGCGCTGTTTTTCAAACCCTTAAGCCCTGTGTAAAACGTGAGGTGCCTGTACTTAGAACTAGAAAAGTTCAGACTAAGCAGGAAGAACCATAGGTTGTTCAGCAAACACATCAAAGTGAAATTGTGATGTAAGAGACAGCAGATACAAGAATCTTGAGAAAAACACAAAGTGCTGGAGTAACTTAGCAATTCATGGAGCATCTGTGGAGGGAATGGAAAAGCAATGTTTCAGGTCAGGACCCTTCTTCAGACTAATTGGCGAAACAATATAAGAAAGTGATCATTTTTAAACTGCTGGCTATAAAATGGGACCTTTTCCTCAGTTGACCAAGGACAATGCTGACACATTTAATGTGGTGGTGAATTTTATCATCGCAGCTGCCTTAGCTGAGAAGTTGCTCCCAAGACATGAGTAGTGTCCACATTATCAGAGGGCAGTGTGATGCAGCAGAGGCAGATGGGTAGAGGACTTGGCTTTGCTGATGTTATGCAAGACCCATCCTTTTGTCTGGTTCAGTGAATTAGTTGGCGATGTGTTCGAGCTTGGCCCATGAGTGTCCACAAATGTAAGAGTCATCGGTACTCTGCAGCTTCATTGCTGAGGCTTGGGTGACCCTGTTTATGCAGTCACCATAAAGTAAACCATTCCCCATTAGATCTGAAGATTTGTTTCATTCCCTGGGGCAGAAGCAGTATAATGTAGATAAATGTGAGGTTATCCACTTTGGCGGATAGAACAAGGAGGCAGATTATTATCTCAATGTTGTCAGATTAGGAAAAAGGGAAATGCAACGAGATCTGGGTGTCCTTGTACACCAGTCACTGAAAGTAAACATGCAGAAACAACAGGCAGTGAAGAAAGCTAATGGCATGTTGGCCTTCATAACGAGAGGATTTGAGTAAAGGACTAAAGAGATCCTTCTGCAGTTGTACGGGGCCCTGGTGAGACCACATCTGGAGTATTGTGTGCAGTTTTGGTTTCCTAATTTGAGGAAGGACATCCTTGCTATTGAGGCAGTGCAGCATAGGTTCACGAGGTCAATCACCGGGATAGCGGGACTGTCATATGAGGAAAGATTGGAAAGACTGGGCTTGTATTGACTGGAATTTAGAAGGATGAGAGGGGGTCTTATAGAAACATATAACATTATAAAAGGACTGGACAAGCTAGATGCAGGAAAAATGTACCCAATGTTGGGGGAGTCCAGAACCAGGGCCACAGTCTAAGAATAAAGGGGAGGCTATTTAAAACTGAGATGAGAAAAAGCTTTTTCACCCAATTGTGAATTTATGGAATTCTCTGCCACAGAAGGCAGTAGTGGTCAATTCACTGGATAAATTTAAAAGAGAGTTAGATAGAGCTCTAGGGGCTAGCGGAATCAAGGGATATAGGGAGAAGGCAGGCACGGGTTACTGATTGTGGATGATCAGCCATGATCACAATGAATAGCGGTGCTGACTCGAAGGGCCAAATGGCCTCCTCCTGCACCTATTTTCTATGTTTCTATGAAGCTTGTTAGCCATTGGAAGCTATGGCATTGCTGGTGAAAGCAGCCTGATTTCCTACTGGTTTTCACTTGGTTAAAGAAAGAGGTAGATTGCAACTGTGAACTTAATGTAGTTTCAGTCAAGCATGTGATAATACGAGACAGGATTCATTAGAAAATTGTGAGATTGTCGCCGGGGAAGAGGTTTACTTGTGAGGAAGCAGGAAATACATGTGGTTGAGGGGAGTTTTTCATCCAAGTGTATAAGACCTAGAGGTTCAACAGTGTGAACCAGATTAACCAGTTCTCCTTGTCAGGGGCCAATAACTGGAGGGTGTCAAAGTAGAGGAGAATTGAGAGAATTGCACCTAAAACTAAAAGCACACATCTGGAATTCAATGCCTGAAAGATAGGCTGAGGCAGAAATCCCATCATCAGAGCTATAAAATACCTGGCAGAGTTTTTGATGTACCACAACAACAAAAGATAAACTTAGAGAACTGGAAAGCCAGATTAATATAATATAAGAAAATAACTGCAGATGCTGGTACAAATCGAAGGTATTTATTCACAAAATGCTGGAGTAACTCAGCAGGTCAGGCAGCATCTCAGCAGAGAAGGAATGGGCGACGTTTCGAGTCGAGACCCTTCTTCAGACTGATGTCAGGGGGGCGGGACAAAGGAAGGATATAGGTGGAGACAGGAAGATAGAGGGAGATCTGGGAAGGGGGAGGGGAAGAGAGGGACAGAGGAACAGAGACAGAGACAGATTCCTCTGTCCCTCTCTTCCCCTCCCCTTCCCAGATCTCCCTCTATCTTCCTGTCTCCACCTATATCCTTCCTTTGTCCCGCCCCCCCTGACATCAGTCTGAAGAAGCGTCTTGACCCGAAATGTCGCCCATTCCTTCTCTCCTGAGATGCTGCCTGACCTGCTGAGTTACTCCAGCATTTTGAGATTAATATAATAAATATTTTTTTATTGCCATGGACATAGTGGGGCAAATGAGCACCTTCTATGCTTTTATGACACAGGGGCCTATAATAATTGGAAACAGTATATAGTTTGCACACTCATAAAGATGAACAAATTAGATAAGGTAATAACAAACACAAACTACCTGCAAAGAAATTCTAGGTAATAACAATCAATGTACATTTCGAAGGCAAAGATTCTGTTTGATGGGTCTTCAGCGCGGAACGCCTCTTGCAATCATAAACAGCTTGTTATGTGCAAAATACTTTTTGCCTATCACCTTAAATCTGCACCCTCTGGTTTCCAATCCTCTGCTCCTTATATCGAGTAGTTGATGAGAAATATTGTAGTTTAAAAATATTTACAAAGATCTCATTACATTTGCATATTGAAGACGTCACACTTCAAGCATATGACAAAACAAAACAATGGTTGACGAGAAAAATCCATTGTTATTCTCTGACAATAATCGATTATGATCATCCAAAATAATTAATGCATTGACATTGCAGTTCAAATATAAATGCAGGTACATCATTATATAAAACAATATATACTTACTCTTGCGTAAAAGTAAAAGGGTTGGAGTGAGGTACTGAAATGATCCACTGGAAGGTAACCTCAGTGCCCGTTTGTACTAATGCTGTCACATTAATGTAGTCTTTAAACTTGATCACTCTAGGTGAATTCAGAATCAACAGAAGACCTGTAATGGGCTCCTCAACAACAGCAACAGCTGCTGCTACAATAGTACTAATATTATTGGATACTGTGGCATTCAAAAGGTATTGACCAACGGCTTTGTACATATGTTGAAAAACAAAATTTGAGCAATGATATGGGGTCTCCAAGCAACTGGTTTGGGAATTAAGTTGCTGTGATTCAAGAAGGTTATTTGTTCTGTCGCCATAATCTATTGAAATTATGTAGTCCTGTTTGGGCTTTATTTTAAGCATGATGTTACTGGCCTTGTTCAGGGCCACACGAAGCACAGTAACAACGACGCTCATGATTGGATATTGAGCCACTGTGGTCATGCTGGATCTGGCATGACTCACTTCATTCTGGGCCGCAACCTCCACGGTTATTAAACCAGTTGAGTTTATCGCCATAATTAACTGGAAGAAAAGAGTTAAAACGTTGGTTAAAATATTAAATGTACATTATAATTGTGGATATTCCATCAAAAATGTTTAACAAACGTTTTCCCAAAATAAAGAACAAACCATTTTTTTTGTTTGCCGGTGGATATAAATCCAAAACACAATGCAATCCCAAATAATGAGATGGCAATTGCAGTGGTTTTAATGATGGAATTGTGATGCAAGGTTAACCTGTGCAGTTTAATGGAAGTGCAGAAATGACAAGCAGTGGAGGCTATTCAGCTCTTTGGTCATGCACCACCATTTAGCATTATCAAATCTGACCATCCATTCGTGATCTCTTTAATATTAAGAAAAAAAATACTTCTTTCTACAAAATGTTTGCCTCCGTGGCCTTCAATTGTAGACAATTCCACAGATTCACCATCCTCTTGAGAAATTTCTTCTGATTTCAGTTCTAAATTGTACGTAAAATATCCTGCAGCTGTGATCCCCAATTCAGATTCTCTAGCCATTGGACATCCTCTCTGTATCAAGGTACGTAGAAATTCCAGATAGGATATCACCAAGGACAGCACTCCTGCAGTAAGACATTCTTGCTCTGGTAACTAAACCCTCTTACAAATGAAAAACAATATTTAATTTGCTTTCCTAACTGCTTGCTGTACCTTGCATGCTTCCTTTCAATGCCTGATGTACAAGGACATCCAGGTCTCATTACAACTTCCCTTTTCTTGATCTGTTACCATTTAGATAATAATTGTTCTTTATGTTTTGTTGAACTAAAGTGGATAACATTTTTTATCCTTATTAAATTACATCTGTCATGTATCTGCTCAATCTCTCAATTTGCTCAGTTCACACTGGAACCTCCTTGCATTCACCTGACAGCTAACATTCCCCTTCCACTTTGTGCTATGTGCAAACCTGGAGATATTCAATTTTGTTCCGTTGCCTGAATCACCGAAGTATAATGTAAATATATGGGGACCAAACAATAAGCATAAGTAATAGGAGCAGAAGTAGGCCATTCAGCCCACCAAGTCTACTCCGTCATTCAATTATGGTTGATTTATCTCTCCCTCCTAACCCTATTCTCCTGCCTTCTCCCCATAACTATAGACAATAGGTGCAGAAGTAGGCCATTCGGCCCTTTGCACCAGCACCGCCAGTCACTGTGATCATGGCTGATCGTCCACAATCAGTATCCCGTTCCTGCCTTCTCCCTGTATCCCTTGACTCCACTATATTTAAGGGCTCTGACACCCATACTAACCTCTGACACCCATACTAATCAAGAATCTATCTATCTCTGCCTTAAATATATCCACTGACTTGGCCTCCACAGCCATCTGTGGCAAAGAATTCCACAGATTCACCACCCTCTGACTAAAGAAATTTCTCTTCTTCCTAAAAGAACGTCCTTTACTTTTGAGTCGCTGACCTCTAGTCCTAGACTCTCCCACTAACGGAAACAACCTCTCCACATCCACTCTATCCAAGCCTTTCACTATTCTGTACGTTTCAATGAAGATCACCCTCCCCCCATTCTTCTAAACTCCAGTGAGTACAGTGCAGTCCAACGCTCATCATATGTTAACCTATTCATTCCTGGGATAATTCTTGTAAACCTCCTCTGGACGTTCTCCAGAGCCAACACATCCTTCCTCTGATATGGTTCCCCAAAATTGCTCACAATACTCCAAATGGGGTCTGACCAGCATCTTTTCGAGCCTCAGCATTACATCCCTATTTTTGTAAAAAAAGCCCTCTCGAAATAAATGCTTTCTTTGTGTTTGCTTTCTTTACTACCAATTCGACTTGCAGATTAACTATTTGGCAATCCAACACCAGCACTCCCAAATCTCTTTGCACCTCTAATTTCAGGATTCTTCCCCCATTTAGAAAATACTTTTCACCTTTATTCCTACTATAAAATGCATGACTCCACACTTTGCCACACAATATTCCATCTGCCACTTCTCTACCCACCCTCCCAACCTATCCAAGTCCTTCTGCAGAGTCCCTGCTTTCTCTACACTACCTGTCCCTCCACCTATTATCGTATCATTCGCAAACGTGGCCACAAAACCTTCAATCCCCTCATCCAGATCATAAATATACAACGTGAAGAGGAGCGGCCCCAGCACCGAGCCCTGTGGAACTCTGCTAGTCACTGGAAGCCAACCATACAAAGTCCTTTCATTGCAACTCTTTGCCTTGATCCCTTTAACAGCCTGCTAGTCTCCGCATGTCGACCAGTATGCCTAAGATAGACATAGGCATACTGACAGGCCTAAAATAGGTGGTAATCCTATCATTACCCAATTTTTAGTCCAGGTTAGTGTATTACTCCTAATCTGGTGCTTTAATTTTGCACTCCAGTGTGGGACTCTATCAAAAGTCTTCTGAAACCCCAAATACACCACATCTATTGGCTCTTTTATCTACTTGATTATTTATAAATCTCACAAAAAAGTCATTAGCGTTAAGAAAAATGTCCACATCATTCTTAAATACTTTATCTCCATAGCTTTCTTTGGTATAGAATTCCACAGGTTCACCATCTCCTGGGTGGGATATTTCTCTTGATCACAGTTATGAAGATTTCTCTTTCATAAACCCAGTGTTTTTGACCAAGCATTCTCTTACAGCATTTTTAAATGTGCCTGGTTGCATTGTACCCATGCAACATATAACGATCACTGATGATTAGTTACATTTGGTGATTGATTATTGCAGAACTGAACTATGCGATGGTTACATCGATTAAGTTGGAATCAAATACTTTGATGATCCAAAGTCAAAATAACTGCTGAGCCTATAGCCATATTTAATATTTTGGGACCTTCAACAAAAACAGATTCCTTCAACCAGGTAGGGAAAACATTTTTAAAATTCAGATTATTCATAGCATCCCTTTACATTATGCTCACATTATGAATGGAAATTGTTTACATCCTGAATTTTTTTCTTCTTTGTAATGATGAAGAGAGTTATGCACTAATGTTGACATATTCTTCTTTCATTATTCACACAAAACCTTTACACTAAAAACTAGTACTAATAAATACTGTAATTAAAAAAATTAAGGGCTGATCTACGTCAAAATACAAACTGTGCTTAATTTAGTTATTAACACTCAGCAGAGATGAACAAGTCAGACTGAGGAGAGTGAGGTGCTAAATTTAAACGCTGCATTCATTAATCTGCATTGCTATTTGTTACAACAGTCACGATCTCTCCATTAGGTGCTCCATCAGTAAATGCTCAATCCTGCCACTTTACTGATGCAGGATCAATGGCAGAATTCTTACATTTAACCTAATTCTAGCACTCCAGTATTCCTACAGCTTCCAATGACATTCCTGATCTCAGGCAGACTGCTAGTTAGTCCATTTCAAGTCTTCCTGGCATCTCTGACCTGGTCCAAAGCGGCAGCTGTGTCAATGAAAGTCAACTGAACACCTTAAAAGTTTCTGCACCTCATTGCAAATATTAACCTAGTTCAAAGACATCTGCCTCAATTGGCAAGGTTAGGAACTCAATGAACTGGAAATCAATCTTACACCTTGATCATTCATAGTACCATGTCAGCATTTCATAAGTACACTCCATACTCCAGTTCCATCATACCTGGTTTGGACCTACGACAGTATGATTCATTTTGCCATCTGAGTAAAGCCATAGAAAGATATAGTTTGATCCACTTGTAAGTTTTGCAGTCCATTTTGCAACAGAAGGCTGAAGTGGGCTATTGAAATAAAAAGATGGAGGGAGATTTATAGAAGACAGATTGAAACAAGCAAGGCCAGTTGGAACTATCTACATCAATTTAAATGGAGTGCAGGAAAATAACTGCAGATGCTGGTACAAATCGAAGGTATCACAAAATGCTGGAGTAACTCAAGCAGCATCTAGGAGAGAAGGAATGGGTCGAGACCCTTCTTCAGACTGAATTTAAATGGAGGATCATTTCTCTCCACTTGAACGAACAGGTGACGTTTCTTTCATGGCAGTATAAAATGTCAGTAAGATTGGATGCTAAAATAACCTAGAATGGTTTGAATGCATGACAGTATTTCAGGAGAAGAATTCTAACAAGTAATGTAGAGTACATATATAAAGCATGAAAATTTGGCCCCAGCTCCATGGAATAGATCTATGTATATTTTATTAATTTATGGAATATAAGAGTATTATAAGGCCAGCATTATGAATAAATGTGAGGTTATTCATTTTGGTGGTAAGAATAGGAAGGCAGATTATTATCTGAATGGTGTCAAGTTAGGAAAAGGGGACGTACAAAGCGATCTGGGTGTCCTAGTGCATCAGTCACTGAAAGGAAGCATGCAGGTACAGCAGGCAGTGAAGAAAGCCAATGGAATGTTGGCCTTCATAACAAGAGGAGTTGAGTATAGGAGCAAAGAGGTCCTACTGCAGTTGTACAGGGTCCTAGTGAGACCGCACTTGGAGTACTGTGTGCAGTTTTGGTCCAAATTTGAGGAAGGATATTCTTGCTATTGAGGGCGTGCAGCGTAGGTTCACTAGGTTAATTCCCGGAATGGCAGGACTGTCGTATGTTGAAAGACTGGAGCGACTAGGCTTGTATACACTGGAATTTAGAAGGATGAGAGGGGATCTTATTGAAACATATAAGATTATTAAGGGATTGGACACGTTAGAGGCAGGAAACATGTTCCCAATGTTGGGTGAGTCTAGAACCAGAGGCCACAGTTTAAGAATAAGGGGTAGACCATTTAGAACGGAGATGAGGAAAAAAAAATTCAGTCAGGGAGTTGTAAATCTGAGGAATTCTCTGCTTCAGAAGGCAGTGGAGGCCAATTCTCTGAATGCTTTCAAGAGAGAGCTAGATAGAGCTCTTAAGGATAGCGGAGTCGGGGGTATGGGGAGAAGGCAGGAACGGGGTACTGATTGAGAATGATCAGCCATGATCACTTTGAATGGTGGTGCTGGCTCGAAGGGCTGAATGGCCTACTCCTGCACCTATTGTCTATTGTCTATTGATAGCAATTGTTAATTGCCCAGTTGAAAGTGTGATATGCTGCTTTCTTGAATTACTACAGTTTTTCTGGTGGGTGCCGCACACTCACAGTACTGGTGGGCATGAAGGTCTAAAATTTAGATTTAGCACTGGTGAAAGAATGGTGATATATTTCCAACGCTGGGTCTAAATCCTGGAACATCATCCCATGAAACGAGGCAGTCCATGCCTCAATGGATCAATACTCAAACAGCATTGCTGCTCTCAGGCATGGATAGATATGTAATGAGTAATATTCAGGGAACACAAGAGCACAGTAATGTAGTAACTTTCATTGCTGCATTCAGTAACACTACCGTCCCTGGGTTCCCTAACATCAACATAATTGGGCTCATCATTGACCAAAATCTTAGCTAGATCAGCCATGTACACTGTGTTTTAAAACCCACAATGATTTTCTATCATCTGTGTGGAGTGTAAAGGATGACCTTCTACTTGTCTGGTTTTGGCATGTGTTTTCTGTGGCACACATTCTACTTGCCATTTCATAGTCCATGGTTGATTGTTGGCCTTGGTCATGCTGCCTCAAGGAGTGAACTGCTTTATTTTCTGTCTTTTCTCCCAGCAACATCCCATGTAACAAAGGAGATGTACCAACTGCCCATTCATTTCCTCCTGCACCACAACCTAGGTCCAAACTATCGTTCTATATGTCACAAACATTTTCACATAATTCCTTAAACAAGGGAATATGGGGGGGGGGGGGGGGGGGGTACATCACTTTTATGAGCACCTCCTTTCTAGGTGTAATCTTGTCATTCTTATCTCTACTCCCACTTTGACTAGAATAACTGGAACTGAGGTGTAACAGAATCTGACCTTTTATTTTTTAAGTGTTTTACTCCAATCTAGCAAGGGCTCGTTATCAGATCAAAGATACTATGATGATTTCAGCCATTAACAGCTGATATGTTTTCATCTGATATCGTTACCAAGAGCACCCTTTCCATCATAAATTGAGATTATCTGGTGCAACACCACAATTAAACTGATCTGAAGGGTCTCGACCCAAAACATCACCCATTCCTTCTCTCCAGAGATGCTGCCTGTCCTGTTGAGTTACTCCAGCATTTTGTGAATACCACAATTAAACAGATATACTTTGCAGATTTTAATTATTTGAGATGGGATAAGCCAAACACAAGTCCATAGAAGCACAGGTGCAAGGTTTTATAAATGCCATTTTATATTTACCATGGGAGTAATTCATAGATGTAGTTCTCAGTAATGTAGGTTATTCTAAGTGCTGATATGAGTTTACCTTGTAGATAGGCTCAGGGATTTTGGACCAGTAAGACGGAGGTCTCCAATAACATCCTGAGTTACAATGGTTGAAGACAGCGTAGCAACATTCTTACTGAAGAAGGCAACAACACTGTATATTCCAGCAAATGAGTAAGTGTGATTGATGCTGAAACTATAAAATATTTTTGTCAGCAACATCAGAGCAAGTAAATTGAGAAAGTTAATAATGACAGAATTTCCAGAACAATTTGTATGTGACCTTAATATTATGGCTAGTTATGTCATGTATTATTCTTTAAAAATCCTTTTAACAATCAGATATGAAAAATGGTCACTCCTTCAGAAGCATGTCGAATGTACAATTCTACACTGTGCAATTTGTAAGAAGTAAGTGAACGCACCAATGATTACATTTACAAAATAGTACATTTTTACAACAAAATAACAGATTTACTGTTGAAAACATTTTTTTAAATTCTCTTGCACTACATATCAGCATATAACCACTTTACCTTGTGTTATATACAATTCCCTTTTGCGTGCAAGTAACCCCATTGACTAAAGATAGCTTTGACTGTCATATGAGGAAAGATTGAAAAGAATAGGCTTGTATTCACTGGAGTTTAGAAGGATTAGAGGGGATCTTATAGAAACATATAAAATTATAAAAGGACTGGACAAGCTAGATGCAGGAAAAATGTTCCCAATGTTGGGCGAGTCCAGAACCAGGGGCCACAGTCTTAGAATAAAGGGGAGGCCATTTAAAACTGTGAGAAGAAACTTTTTCACCCAGAGAGTTGTGAATTTGTGGAATTCTCTGTCACAGAGGGCAGTGGAAGCCAAATCACTGGATGGATTTAAGAGTGAGTTAGATAGAGCTCTAGGGGCTAGTGGAATCAAGGGATATGGGGAGAAGGCAGGCACAGGTTATTGACTGGGGACGATCAGCCATGATCACAATGAATGGCGGTGCTGGCTCGAAAGGTCGAATGGCCTCCTCCTGCACCTATTTTCTATGTTTCTATGTTTCTATGTTAAACCTTATTCTGTGACAGCCATTTGCATAATTTTCAATGGTGATGAATCGCTAACAATCAAAAGTGGAAACCCTTGAATATTTTTTGACAAACATTAAGCGTAAAATACAGTTTATCTAAACAAACAGCTACTGCCAAAATACGTAAATATTTCCAGTATTTGATAAAGACCTGAGAAAATAGATGTTAACACAAATGGCACTTAAGAGATGTGATTAAGCAATCAAAGAAGGCTTCTCAAGAGTGTTGAAAGAAAAACTAGAGATAAAGGTGGAGAGATTGCTGCCAGTTGCCCAAGCCTCTGACATTCATGGGATTATTAAGGGACAGTTGGAAATAGAAGTGTTGCACAAAGCTATGGGGTGATGTTGTGCAAAAGTGATTCATGAACAGTGAGAGTGCCATAAGGATTTAGCATTGCAATGAGATTTGATGCCTATTGGCAAGGCCAGAATTTTCAGCTGCCTAGAATTTGAAAAATCAAAGAGGTTGATCAATTTTAGGCTTATAATGAAGATGAAAGATGCATCTAGTTTCATGAACAGTTAGCCTAGGATTTCTAGTCTCAAGAGCCATGCAAAGTTGTTTTTGAAGGAACGTTTATGAACATGTTCGGAGCCACATCAATGTAACTAAGAATCTCGAAAACTATAATTGCCCTGAAGTAATCATCCTAGGTTTAGTCTTTTCAAATTAAATTTATTTTATACCAAAGCAAACCATAGGTTGAAAAACAAGACACTCGTTATCTGTTAACAAATTGAAACCAAACAGATAATATTCAACCATGATAAAACGGAAGCTATATTGTACAGCTACACCTGCAGCATATACTCAGCTATTCCTGGATGAATCTGTATCCATCACTTATTATTTTCTTGTCTGCATTCTTCCTATTGCTCAATGTTTTTCTTCTGTTTCTTATTAAATGTGAAAATGGTACTTCTGTACCTACTACAATTGGAAGTTGAAATGTTTGTCGTATTCCCATCACCAAACTGGATTACAGCTTCATCCACGTCGAGCGAAATATTCTGTGAGAAGAGAGTTTAAGTTATTTAAGGAAATATAATGGGAACGTCAAGACAATGACTGATATGATTGATTGATGTATGATTGAGGCAAAATTCAGCTGAAGATTCAAAAACGTAACCAAATTGAAAATATCTACCATGCATCCATTATCAGAATGGGAGGCAGAAGAAAGAAAAGTAGAGGAACAGGGGCAAGTTTGAAAAAACCCCAGAATGCAGCAGATGAATTGAAAGGGGTAAGTGACAATGTCTAAGGAAAAGAAAAAGAAGGAAAGGTTGGGGAATGAGGAGATAATGAGGTGGAGAAACAGGAGTGAATGGGAAGGATAGATATAGAAACAAATGGTAGGTGGTGAAGGAAGAAAATAGGAGCATGAAGAGACAGAAATAGTTTCTGATCACAAATCTCTTTCAGCTTTGGTTTAGATTCACTTTCTTCGTGAGAAGGGCTTAATTTTCAAAGATAAAATACCATTTTTTTTCTCTTCCTTTTTTGGATCTGCCCCTCTCAGCAGACAGACCAGCCAAAAGCATCCATTGCAAGCCCACACTTCCTCCCACCCTGCCTGTCCCATTGAAGGACTCCTAGTTTCTCCATCTCGACTGCTTTTACTCCAATCATATAACTATTCCTTCTTCCTGAAACATAGTTCTCCCTCAACCATAGTGGACAGAGCCTATATATTTCAACATCTTTCCTCTCCCTCCCTCTCTTGGACAAAGTGAGGAAAGAATTCTCCTGGCCCCCACAGTAAATGCTGGCCTTGCAAGCAATGTTAGATCCAATATCAAGAATCACTCACTCCCATTTTCCTTGAGTCTTTCTGTGCAATCTCAGGAGATGCAACACCTGCCCTATTACCCTCCCCTCCAATCACACACTCTTTCTTGGTAAAATTGTGATTTGCATGTATTCCTTCCAATTTACTAAATTGCCTTAGATAGACACAAAATGCTGGAGTAACTGAGCGGGACAGGCAGCATCTCTGGAGATCCCAAGGTGCTGCCTGTCCCACTCAGTTACTCCAGCATTTTGTGTCTATCTTTGATTTAAACCAGCATCTGCAGTTCCTTCCTACATACTAAATTATCTTCACCAGAGATAAATTATCTCCTCTACTTTGGGAAAAACAATTGTAGAATGGGTGACTTGTATTTCTGGAAACTGCTTTGCCAACTTACAGTACTTGGGGAATTTGTTTCATTTTCCCACAGAGTACAACTATGTCTCATAGAACCATATAGCACTGGAACAAGCCCTTCAGCACACAAGCCCATGCTGAACATGATGCCAAATTAAACTAGTCTCCTCTGTCTGTATATAATCCCAATTCCTCCATTACCTGCATATTCATGTGCCATGTCTCACCACAAGATTGCATTGCACAAGGCCCGCCTTGTAAATTGGGATGTCTGTTTTTTCCCCCATTTTCTTACTGTGAGAACTTAAGGGCTAACCAAATGGGTTTCAGTTATATTTCTTTAGAAATAATGTGAATTTCTTTAACCACCAAAGCTGTTGATGTAACATTGTTTGAAGATATGAGGTTTGTAACCTCAAACTCCAATTGCAATTCTCCTATTTGATTGAGGATAAGTTACAGGGGGCTACAAGATAAAACCTTATGAAATATATTCAAAGTTGACAATCCAATGTGCAGAAAATATAACATTTAGAATATTTCTGATTCTTGGATGGAAAAGATTGTTAAAGTTCTCTTTTGCACATCTTATGCAGTTTTGAAGTAGTGCCCTCAAATGGAAATCCTGCAGCATTTTGAGCAAGGAACAATCAAATTTCCCGTTTCAACGATTTTGCTACTAAACAGAATATTGCTACAATTGTAAAAATGGTACCTTGAATTTAAAAATTACGGCCTGTCCAGCTGCCGTGTTGGCCAAATGAACGAGTCGCGGACCATGAGTCAGTTTGGAAACATTTAGCACAAGCTCACTCGAAGTCTCTGATGCCAGATTGGAAACAGATAGAGCAACCTTCTGAAGGCCAGCTTTTTTACACCTGTACATTATAACCGGACTTCCAGTTGTCACAGTCTGATTGTCAAACAGAGTCCATTTGTATATGTATGCTCTGTTTCTCCACAAGTATTCTGAAAATAGAAAATGTTCTGTCACAACATGCATTTAAACACATTTAAATTTTATATCACTGGATTAATGCTTCCAACAAAATTATTCTTTTTTTTCAATTTGCAATTTCCGATATAAGGCCATTTTGAAAGATGACTAGATTTGCAACAAGGTTAGGTTTTCAGTAGGAAACTGAAATATAAAATCTATTGAACTAAACAATCTTGGAACTGTTGATTGTAATATGTGCTCAGTCGGATAGCTTAAAAAATATGTTATTTTGCAATTCAAATAACATTTGGAAGGAGAGTTCGGAAAATGGGTCAATTTCTGGATTGGCAATCAGTAATTTGTGGGGCACCACAGTGATCAGTGCTGGAGCCTCAGCTATGTACAATGTGAGTTGGATGAAATGAAAATGAATGAGTTGGATGAAAGGACCAAATGTCCTGAAGGAAAATCTGCTGATCTTACAAAGATTGATGGATAAGTACGTTTTGAGGAGAATGCAAAGAACTTGCAGCAGCAAATACAGTGGGTGAGATTAAATGAATAGGCAAGAGGTTGGCAGTTGGGGTATAAAGTGGGAAATGTGTGGTACTCCACTTTGGAAGGAAGAAAAAAAATATTTTTGAATGAAAAATGAGACGCCAAAATGTTGCAGTGCCGAAAGATCCACAAGTCTGGGAGTATTAAAAAAACCCAAAGGACTGGCATTGGCAAATTGATCATTACAGTTAATTCAATTAGTTTCATTATATTTGGATTCTGGTTATGGGTGTAACAGCGAGAAATAGTTATGCGTGAACTCACTGTCAATAAGCAGGGCTAGGACCTGTGTCAAAAAGCAGGTCCAATGTAAAGCAATACCGTTGATCATTCAGGTAACAAATATTGTTAGTCACGACTTATATATCTTGACAACTGATTAAACCATTCCAAGTTTATGTAAATTTTAGGATGGGAAGTGTTATAGATATAGGTAACAATTGTAATCTTCACTTAATACTGAACAACATTCATTTTTAATATTTTATTAAGACTCACCATTAACCTTTGCAATAAGAATGATATCTTCTTCTACAATAGGTTGTTGTTGTATTTCTATAGAGACAATGTGAATTTCTTTTACGACCAATGTTGTTAATGTAACACTGTTTGAAGAGATTAGGTTTGTGACTTGAATCAACAACTGTAATTCCCCAATTTGATTGAAGGTAAATGGCAAATCCAGTGAACTCTCTGCCACATAACTGTTCGTGTTAAACACAGTGGAATCATTTACAAATATTTCAAGAGTTGGATGTGTACCAGAGGTCACACAAATAGAGATAATTACTGTTTGGTTGACTGTAATTATGTTGGGAACACTAGTTGTTATATCTCCCACAACATCTTGCACTGTAAACTGGATGGCATTTCCAGTTGTTTCACTTAACTTGTTTCTTGCTGATACACCGGCCAAGTAAACTCCTGGCTCTGAGTAGGAATACATCACAAGAGGTGTATGTGTATGTACATGTGTAGAGTTTGAAGTAAAAGTCCACGTGTATGTAATGTTGGTTCCTCGGACTACATGAGCATGAAGAATGATTGTGGAACCCGTTGGTAAGTATCTGGGACTAGGGCTGGACACTGAGAGGCCTTCAACTGCATCCTGGACTTCAATAGTAGTACTAAACGAAGCATTGCTGATCGGATTAGAAGCTGTCACGTTTAACATGTAGATTCCTGGTGCATCAAATGAGTGCTGGAGAAGCCATTCAGCGGTCCTTCTTCTACTTACTGTACTGTTATCTTTCTGAATAGTCCAAACACAATGTGAACCTATCTTACTGACTATACTTATAACCCGAAAAGTAAGATTTGTTCTTGAAGGCAATACTCTATCCCATAGAAATAAATCAATTTTGGTTATGGGATCATAAACGTGTATGAGCTCTGCTAGTGCTGCATTAACAACATCCAGACCATTATACAGGCCAATAGAAATGTTGTAAGCACCAACAAATCTGTATGTATGGAAGATCTGAATGCGCAAAGTGCAATTCTGAAAGCCATAGTCTTCCATTAGTTGCAGATGAGACCGCCTTTCAAATGCTGGTGAATGGTCACTCAGTGTGTGGCGATGAGTCGTTCCTGTTTCAAATGTAATGTCAAAGACTAATAATTGGCGAATTGTAGTAAATAGTTCCAATTCTAATGTTAGGTTTTCACCAACCGCAACATAGTAACCCCTTCTTGGCTGAAATGTTAGGCTTGAGAGTGATTCCTTAACAACAGCCTGGAGGAACAAAATGATAAATTAACATTAGGGCATGACAAAAACAAAACAGAAAAGTTGTTGGAAATATTCAACAAAACAGGCAGCACCTGAGGAAAGAGCAACCTTACATGAGACTTTATTTCAGATTTTCAGTATCAATAATATTTTGCTTTTGATCTAAAAAATGGTTAATATCATTATAATTGAGAAAAGTTTATCTATTATTACATTTTATCCAAGTGATAATGCAGATTAGGTCTGGCAGCATTAGGAGTCAAACAATCTTATTGATTGACTATTGTTGAAGTGTCTGAATTATTGCTAAATTATGGATTTGGAGCCCAAGACCCATCAATACTATTAAGGGTCATGCCATTAATTGTATATTTTCCCCTTACAATTGACCTCCCAAAGTGCAGCATCTCACACTTCCTTGGATTAAACTCTATCTGTCATTTCTCTAACCATTTCTGTAGCTGATCTATATCCTGCTGTATAATTTGATAGCCTTCCTCACAGTCTGCACTCCCAGAAATCTTATTGCCATCTGCAAACTTACCAACCAACCGGTCTTCGTTTATATCCAAGTCATTTATATCAGAAAACAGCAGAAGTCCCAGCATAGATCTCCGCAGAACTCTACTGCCCACTCACCTCCTGCCTGAATATTGTCTTCCACCACAACCCTCTCTGTCTTCTATCAGTAAGCCAGTTCTGAATCCATATGACCATGTTGCAGTTAATTCTGTGCATTTAAACTTCTAGATCAGCTTTCACGGGAGATTTTATCAAATGCAAGACTTTTGGATAGTTACATGGATAGGAAACATTTAGAGAGATACTAGACGGGTATGCATCCGTTGGGTCCAAATCTCTCCTGCGGGCATTCCTGCAGGAGCGGCAACCCCCGTTGGGTGCAAAGCTTTCCTGCGGGCCTGGTAACCCTCCCCAAACTGATCCAAAACTCTCCTGCGGTCCTGGCAACCCTCCATGCAAACCACTCCTGCGAGCACGGCAGCCCTCCCCCAACTGACGATCCATGCCGGCCGGGGAGTGTCCCCTGGGGCCGTGGGCAGGCGAGGGGGAGCCACTCACGCCAACCCTGGGTGACCATCGTGTCGGCCAGAGCAAGCTGTGGACCCATGGGGTGAAAACCTCTCCTGCCGCGGCAGCTCGGCGGCGAACGGCGACAATGGCCATCTTGTTTGACCCTCTACCGCTGAGCTGCACCACTGGAGGAAGGTCAGGCGTGGGGCACGCCGGGACGGGCGCCAGTCCTCCCGGCAGAGGGAGGGGTGGGTTAGAGCATTTATTAAAGTGGGAGCCCAGGGATCCCAAGGATCAGTTCTTGGCCCTCACTTGGGGAAGGGTATGAAAGTTTGCTGTTGATATGAAAATCGGTTGATGATATGAAAATGGGTTGAAGGGCATGTTGTGTTGAGGACATCGTGATTCTTCAAAGAAATATAGAAAGATTGAGTGATTGGGTGAAAACCTGGCAGATGGATTTTAATTTGGGAAAATGTACAGTTATGCATTTCCACGAAAGGGATCAAAAGCAATTTATTATGAAGTGAAGAGAGATTGCAAAGAAGTGAAATTTAGAGAGGTCTGGGCGTTCTAGTTAATGAATCATAAAATGTTAGCAGGCTGGTCCAACAAGTTGTTAAGAAAACAAACAATACATTAGCCTTTACTGCGAAGGGCTTGGAGTTTAAGAATATAGAGATTCACCAGACTAGATAATAATCTAGAGAGGCTAGATGGGGCAGCACAGTAGTGTATCGATAGAGCTGCTGTCTTACAGCACCAGAGACCCAGGTTCAATCCTGACTACAGGTGCTACCTTTACAGAACTTGTACATTCTGCCTGTGACCATGTGGAGTTTTTCCGGGTGTTCCAAAGACGTACAGGTTTATAGGTTAATTGGCTTCAGTTAAAATTGTAAATTGTCCCTAGTGTGTAAGATAGTGTTAGTGTACAGGGTGATCGCTGGTTGGCGCGGACTCGGAGGGCCGAAGGGCCTGTTTCCGTGCTGTTTCTCTAAAATCTAAAAGGCTAGATAATTTGGTCAGTGTTCCTTGGAGTAACCTTGTTGAAATATATAAGATCGTAAGATGACGTGACAGATGTTAAGATGTTTCATGAGTGGGAGTATCAGAAACAAGGGGACAGAGCTACAAAATAAAGGACCCGTCATTTATAACTGAGGTTTCTTGAAATTTCTTCTCTCATGAGCGCAGTGAATCTCTGGAATTCACTGCTATTGAATGTAGTGGAGCCCAGATCATGAGATATATTTAAGGTTAAGTTAGACAAATTATTGAAAGATTGAGGAATTGATGATTCTGGGGAACTGGCAAAGAAGAGGAATTAAGGGCAGCATTGATCAGTTATGATCATATTGAAAGGCAGGCCAGGCGAGGGATCTGGTGGTCTACTCTTGTTACTATTTTATTTGCGTTATCAAGGGTTTAATTATCAGGAGAAATTACATAAACTATGTGTTCCTTAAAATATAAAAGTTAAGGGTCATTTTGTTCAAGGATTTAAAGATATGAAAGGGATTGAATAACTGGAGAGAAGGTTTTGCAATAGGTGCAACAGCTTGGGATGAGGGGATATTTATGCCAACCCATGAGAGGAAACTTCATGCTTAATAGGGTAATGGGTGGTAAAATAGTACAACTATTTCCCTTTCAAAAACTTGGTGACAGCTAAATTAATATTTCAAGGATGAAATCTTAAGCAAAACACAAATTGTTGGAGATATTTAGCAGGTCAGGCAGCATCTGTGGAAGGAATGGATAGGAGACATTTTGGGTCAGGACGTTCAGACTGATTGTAGTAAGTGTGGAGGGGGTGGGGGGAAGAAAGCTGGAAAAGAGAGGTGTTAGCAGGACAATGAGAGAAAAATACCCTCTCCAATGAAGGCATCTCCAATGAAGAGGGTATTTTTCTCTCATTGTCCCGCTAACACATCTCTTTTCCAGCTTTCTCCCACCTGACTCGCCAGCTTTTCCAGCTTTCTCTGTCCATCTGACCCGCCAGTTTTAGTTCTGTTCTGCAACACCAGCCGGGACTCTACCATTTACTGTGTAAATCCTGCCCTGGTTTGAAACATTAAAGTGCAACACCACACATTTGTGAGAGAAAAATTATATTTTGCATTCCTTGGCCCATCTTCCCAACTGATCTAGATCCAATCTCGATCCAATTTGAAATCCTCTCTCATTGACCACTAATCCTATATCCCAATTTGTTTGTTATTTATAGATCAGTGATGACCTGTTTTTACCCCAGTTTGATATTACTCAAAATGGTTTCTCCAAAATGCAATTTAAATGTTAAAGTAAAATCCCCAACTGCACTGTCTGTTACATTTCATGCTTCAAGTCAACATCTCTAAGAATTCACATAATGATTAATATATTTTCTGGAATCTATTAACAAACTGAACTTATAAAACAACTATTAAATAGGGATTACAATGTAAATTATCAGAGAATCAAGACAAAAGTCGTGGCTTTCTGGAATGCTTACCACATAAATTGTTTTCTGGATCCAGTCATATATGTTTGACACATTCACAGTCACTTGATGGATTCCTTCATGCTGAAATGTGTGACTCTGTGTCCAAAAATGCATGTACATTATTACCCAACAATCAGATACGGTTTTGAAATCATTACCATTAACCAAGCGAAAGGTGCTATTATGAGATTTTCTAGCTTGCAGTTTAACTTGATATATTTTATTAGCTTACCACTGTGAGAGGCCAAAGATTAACAGACCTTAACACTGATAGTTTGAACTGATCTGACATAAGACTGAACATTCCGTCCTGGTGCACTGAGGGAGAAACACATGCAGCATCAGCACAACAATCTTTTCTAACACCAAATCACTTGTATTTATTTTTTAAAAACCTTTCTTTCATGCCGCTTGTGCAGTTTACCATGTCAGCTATTTCAATTTTTTGGGGGGAAAAAAGTGACCTAAATTTATTTCACACATCCCTGACTGGCTGGGCTTCAGAAGACAGTATAACCTTTTATGCATTCCCATTTTATCTACAATGACTCCACTTAAACATGCACAAGGCCAAAAACAGAGACCAGAGATAAAGCAGTGTTCACTTATCTCGATTGAGGCATCATTTAAAGCCACCTTTACTTTTATCTCTGGACCCGGAGCAAAACTTGTTTCATATGACTTCATAGAACCAGCAATGGCCTGTTGAGCATTTTTATTTGCTTAAGATGGGATTCAATGGTGTCCCCTGATTTGCCCTTCTCTTTAGTAAAATAAGATAAAATAATCACGCAGGATTGGAATGAAGTGTCTGAAACAGTAGTAGAGCCAAATTGAATTTAACTTACAAAAATAATTGGTGTATACTTGAAAATAAAATAAATCACAACACTATGAGCAAAAAAGAAGGAAGTAGAGTCACAGTTGGGTTTTCTCTGTGAGCTCCGATTTTGTCCAATGACGTGCAGTTTTGTAGGTTAATTGTAAGCTGTCCATAGTGTGTAGGATGTGAAACTGGGATAGTATAGATCTAGTGTACGGGTGATCGATGGTCGGTGTGGACTGAGTGAGCCGAAGGGCCCGTTTCCACGCTGTATCTCGAAACTACACTGTTGCAATGGACCACTTACTTTGTAAATACCACCCCAACTTTATAAATCAAGCTGAAGGATTCCATTTATGCTTTTGTATTTCAAAAGATAAAATTGGTCTTTCTATTTTGGTTATCACATTGCAAATTTGAAATCGGTAGCTTTAATGAGACTTACATTGACTTAAATGATTGCTTGCATTATGTTGCAACATTATTCAGTGTGGTGCTCACATGAAGCATTGACTAAACTGTAACTCGCCAAACTATAACTAAACTAAAACTATAAAGTCTATCTGGCCAGCATTAGTTAATATCAAGCTGCATACACTACCATAAATTACAATCTTTCACTGTTTCCAAAACAGAAATGCCTTGACTTTGCGATGGCACATTTCTGAGATTGAGGCTCAGTACCACGTTAAAGTGAGCCAGGGCATTCAACACAAAATGAGGCTCAAACACAAACTATGGCTACACTCACAGACTGTTCTGGAAATATTTTCGTGTCACGGCTCATTTTCGAGTTTGCCATCAAACATCAGAGCAAATTACTCATCCTTTATAGAATGCACATGATTTTCACTTCATCGCTTTTCATTGGAGATCCGTGACTAAATGCTACAATTGATCACCATGCCAATCATGGCCTCTGAACCAGAAATCTCAATAACATTTGGTGTGTTACTTTCTTCAGATGAATAAACTAAAATTGTGAGAATTCAAAGGCGGCAAATATTTGCCAGTGCGTCTGCGGCCCTCTTTCATTCTGTAAAATGCAGCAGATTCGCACAGATGAGAAGCAATATCTGCAATGGGTACACAAGGAATTGCAGATGCTGGAATCTTGAACAAAATACAAAGATCTGGATAACTCAGCAGGTCAGGTAACATTTGTTGAAGGAATAAATTGGCATTTTGTCAGGTCTACAGTAGAGTCCTAACCGGAAACATCGCCTATCCATCCCTCCACAGATGCTGCCTGATCCGCTGAGTTACTCCAGCACTTTGTGTTTTGCCTGCAATGGGTAAGCTGCCAATTTTAAATATCTTGGTTGAGATTTAGATGGTGTACGAAGAATCTTATTTGACCCATCATAATGACAATGAAATGGTACCCCCAAAGAAATTACAATTCAGACAAAGCAGTTCATTCATTAACCTGAAAGGGAATACAATGCTGCTGCCTTGTTTTTGCCACCAAAGTGGATAGCCTCACATTTATCCACATTATACTGCATCTGCCATGCATCTTCCCATTCACCCAACCTATCCAAGTCACCCTGCAGCCTCATAGCATCTTAATCGCATCTCACACTCCCACCCAGCTTTGTGTCATCCGCAAACTTGGAGATGTCACATTTCATTCCCTCATCTGAATGGTGTCAAGTTAGGAGGAGGGGGAGTTCAACGAGATCTGGGTGTCCTAATGCATCAGCCAATGAAAGGAAGCATGCAGGTACAGCAGGCAATGAAGAAAGCCAATGGAATGTTGGCCTTCATAACAAGAGGAGTTGAGTATAGGAGCAAAGAGGTCCTTCTACAGTTGTACCGGGCCCTGGTGAGACCGCACCTGGAGTACTGTGTGCAGTTTTGGTCTCCAAATTTGAGGAAGGATATTCTTGCTATGGAGGGCGTGCAGCGTAGGTTCACTAGGTTAATTCCCGGAATGGCGGGACTGTCGTATGTTGAAAGGCTGGAGCGATTGGGCTTGTATACACTGGAATTTAGAAGGATGAGGGGGGATCTTATTGAAACATATAAGATAATTAGGGGATTGGACACATTAGAGGCAGGAAACATGTTCCCAATGTTGGGGGAGTCCAGAACAAGGGGCCACAGTTTAAGAATAAGGGGTAGGCCATTTAGAACGGAGATGAGGAAGAACTTTTTCAGTCAGAGTGGTGAAGGTGTGGAATTCTCTGCCTCAGAAGGCAGTGGAGGCCAGTTCGTTGGATGCTTTCAAGAGAGAGCTGGATAGAGCTCTTGAGGATAGTGGAGTGAGGGGGTATGGGGAGAAGGCAGGAACGGGGTACTGATTTAGGGTGATCAGCCATGATCGCATTGAATGGCGGTGCTGGCTCAAGGGGCTGAATGGCCTACTCCTGCACCTATTGTCTATTGTCTATTGTCTCATCTAAATCGTTAAAATATATTGTAAATAACTGCGGTCCCAGCACCAAGTCTTGCGGCACCCTACTAGTCACTGCCTGCCATTCTGAAAAGGACCCGTGAATTCCTACTCTTTGTTTCCTGTCTGCCAACCAGTTCTCTATCCATGTCAATCCATACGCCCAATACTATGTGCTCTCATTTTGCACACTAATGTCTTGTGTGGGACCTTGTCAAAAGCTTTTGGAAAGTCCAGATACACCACATTCACCGGCTCTCCCTTATCCATTCTACTTGTTACATCCTCAAAACATTCCACAAGATTAGTCAAGCATGATTCCCCCTTCATAATTCCATGCTGACTTTGACTGATCCTGTCACTGCTTTCTAAATGTGCTGCTTTTCTAAATGCGCTATCATTAATAATCAGCTCAAGCAACTTCCCCACTACCGGTGTAAGGCTAACTGGTCCATAATTCCCCGTTTTCTCTCTCCCTCCTTTCTTAAAAAGTGGAGTTACATTGGCTACCCTCCAGTCCACAGGAACAGATCCAGAGTCGAGAGAACATTGGAGAATGATCACAAAGGCATCCACGATTTCTAGGGCCAACTCCTTGAGTACTCTGGGATGCAGACCATCAGGCCCTGGAGATTTATCTGCCTTCAGTCCCAACAGTTTACCTAACACCATTTCCTGATTCCCTTCAGTTCCTCCCTCCCACTAGATTGTCGGTCCCCAAGTATTTCTGGGAGATTGTTTGTGTCTTCCTTAGTGATAGAAAACTGGAGACTACGAGTAAACAGAAGAAAATGGTAAAAATGCTAACAACCAACTTCCACATAAGTCTTGGGAAAGGAAGCAACAGACAATAGGAAGAAAAAGTGAACTCCTTTCTCATGTGAACTAATGTCAACAACTATATGAGCTCACTGTTAGAAAAAAAAACCCTGAGCACTTAATCAAACTGAAGGTCATGGGGCAAACTCAACCCACTGCGCATGATATGTTAATCACAAGTAAGAATATATAGAGACACCAAGTGAAAAGACCAAAGAAAACATTCCCGAAAAGCATGGAGAATGATAGTTCTAGATATAGAATACTATAGATATAAGGGCCATACATCTTTAGAAAATGAAGTTAAAATATTCATTTGCAGGGAATGAATTTATACATTGCAAGAATAAAAAGCTGAGTGATGAAGCCTGGAGTTCACCATGACACCTTATACAAAAAAGATGTCCCCTGACAATCTGAAAGAAGATAGGTATCTGAAAGAAAAATCTTAAGACTTCCTTGTTCAAAACCTTATTCCATATAATCCTATGAGGTAGCTGGGCTGCGACAGCTGCCTCACATTAAAAAGAAAACATATACAAGCAACTTCCACTCCTCAATATGAAGTTCTTGATTTGTGACCTCATGGACAACTCCAGTGGTGACAGTCCAGGAACTCAATTACTTTGCCATTATCATGGTTGCTCTGAGTGAAACACCATAGGCCAAGGAAATAAAGCAATGTCCTGCATCTTCAGAGGAAAATGGAAGACAAGGTTTCAGGTCGAAACCTTTCTTCATATCGTAATACCATAATACCATAAGACATAGGAGCAGAATTAGGCCATTTGGCCAATTGAGTTCCCGGGTTATGATAACGAGCACCATTCAGGTAAGAGTCTTGACCCGAAACGTCACCCATTCCTTCTCTCCAGAGATGCTGCCAGTCCCACTAAGTTACTCCAGATTTTTGTGTCTACCATTCAGGTAGAAGTTGAAGTTAAAATATTAATTTCTGGAAATGGATTTATATATTGCAAGAATAAAAAGCAAACTGAATTTGTATTGGAAAATGTACTACTTTTCACACACTGCATCACCAACTGGTGCACCATATTCTGCATAAAGAGAACATCTTGTATCATTAATCAGAGCACAGGCCTTGAGATTAGAAAAACAAACAAGGTTCTTGAGCCAGAGATCTCAGTCAGGAAGTTTAATTAACAAACAGTACTCTGAAAAACAAACAAGACAGAACGGTGCTAAGATTTTTTTCTTCCTGGTGCATAGTGTGTTCTTAACAACAGTATTACATTTTTCCGGAAGAATATGTTAATCCGTCTATCAAATGGAAACATTGCCTGCGTCCCTGAACTACTTGATTTAAGCAGCTCAATGGACAATGATTGGTTTGCACGCTACAAAAGCTTTTCACTATATCTTGGTATACGTGACAATAAACGAAACTCAATGCAGCCCAAAAATGGTTCCATTCAATCAGGGACTCACACAAACTGATAACCCCAATCAACAGGAACCACATAGATTGAGCAGAAGGATTGAGCAGAAGGCCACCATGATGAACAGCAGTGTGCAAATATAAGCTTTTCTACCAGAAAACTCTGAGAATGTAGATGAGAACAGCCAGGAGATGCCATAATGAACACATGGCTTTATTGGACTGAAAATATCATTATGTTTCAAGGGAAATTAAACAGAAGTACAAGAATCTGAAGCCTGAGGGGTCAACCAGAAAACTCATAACCTAAATAACAAATGTAGGTGGAAAGAGTGCAGGAAATTCAGCAATGAACCAATAACTGTGATCATGAGTGGATTATTCGCCCAATCCCAAGTAGCGTAACATCTTTCCTCATAGCTGACACCCAAGAACAAAAGTGAACATTTCAAGGACAGAGAGGGAGTAAGCATCTGCCAGAATGAGCACTTTGAAATTTACTCAACCATAACGTGAGCGTGTTGTTCATTCCCTGCTACAATAAACCATCCTTGACAATTTCAGCGCTACTCCAGTCTTGACATTTATATTTCAGTTTCACCAAGCTTTCACTGGAGTGGAATTAATCAACAGGATAGAAAAAGAACAGTACAGTTGGTAAAGCTTCTGCCTCATAGCGCCAGAGACATGGGTTCAATCCTGACCTCGGGTTCTGCCTGTGTGAAGTTTGCACGTTTTCCCTGTGAGTACATGAGTTTCTTCTGGGTGCTGTGGTTTCCTCCCACATCCCAAAGCTGTGCAGGTTTGTAGATTAATTGGCCTTTGTGAATTGCCCCTGATGTAATAGGGAGTGGATGCAAAAGTGGGGTAACATGGACCTGGTGTGAACGGTTGATCGATAGTTGGTGTGGAGTCAGTGGGCTGAACGGCCTGTTTCTATGCTGCATCTATCCATCTATCAATCAATCAAATTCTTTCATTTCCCATTCCAAAAACAAGACTGCCCCAAGTTCCATCATTGTGGGTCACAGATGACAATCATGATCTTTGGTGAGGACCTGAAATGTATGGATCTCTCAGAAGTTGCTTCTCAATGAAATCAGTCATTGAAGATGAAGTCTATCATTGTCTCCAATGTGCCTATATGTACTTTTCAGTCATTTGTGGAAAAAATGCTTGAAGATTAAGTCCTCAGACTCAACACCCAGCTCAAAGTCTACCGAGCTATAATAATCCCTGACCTCTTGAAGATGAGGACAACCCACAGTGGGCACTCAAAGCACTGGAGAAATAACACAAACTTTGTTTCTGCAAAGTTCTTGAAATCTATTGGTTAGATTTATGAAGCAATGACAGCGTCCTCTCCAGAACCTGGCCACAATCTACATGCCCCATTCGTTGGGGCATGCTAACAACATGATCATAAGTTGTTGGATCAGAATTAGGCCATTCAGCCCATCAAGCCTACTCAGCCATTCAATCATGGCTGATCTATCTCTCCCTCTCAACCCCATTCTCCTGTCTTCTCCCCATAACTCCTGACACCCCGAACAATCAGGAATATGTCAATCTCCACTTTAGCATCACATGACTGATGCTGGAACTTGCAAACAAGCACTCAACCATAAGTTCTATCAAGACAGGAGATTTTGAGGAGAACATTGAAAACACTTCAAGGACATTCTCAAATAATGCCAACGTGCGATGTATACATGAGGCAGAGACTTCCTAAATGCACATTGCAAAATTCTGAGATTGATATAGCAATACATTGACTCAAATATTTCTCACATTCCTATTTATTATGGTCTTAATTTACCACAAGAATATTTCAGTTCACAACCATGATCAGTATGCTATTGTCCATATGAAGCAACTTACCACCGTATCCAAAAGACAATCCATTTGTTGAAATTCACTGCAGTTTTGCAGGTTGTTTGAAGAATGGGTGCTGTTGTCGTCGCTGAAGTACCAGTAAAAGTTCAAATCAATCCCCATCGCCACAAAGGCCTCAAAGCAATAGGCAACTCCTAGGAAAACCTTCTCAAGTGGATCCATTTCATCAACGTCAAATGGAATGCAGGATGGAATCTGCTCCGTCATTTGTACGAGCTTCACCTCAAGTGCAGTGGGTGCAGGATCCAGAACCACAACGCTGATGTTTTTCTCTTCCCGAGAGATTTGATTGTCTGCAAGTACAGCTGAGGAATTAAAAGCAAAAAATTACTACTATTTTCTATTATCACAGCTATTCAACTATTTTCACAAGTGGCATGCTTTGGTCAAGGCACCAAATCAAAAAAACTTGCTGACTGAGTGCTGATTGTCCAATACAGTACCCTGTTGACATGATGCTGTTTGCATTTTTCTTTTCCAAATAAAATGAACTTAGCCAGAATGTTATTGATCATAATTGCTTTGTAATTCAAAATATGTGGAAGGGTTTCACAGGAATGTGATGTCAAGGTCGTAGTGTTGTTTCCAAGTCAATAATACATGGAAATGTCACCACCTCAAATGGGAATGAAATGCCAAACAATATTTTCTTTGTTAATTGCTCAATAAGACATCAGTATCGATGGTAATAAACTGCTCTGGGAAAGATTACAGAATAGCAGGTGTAACATTTTTTCTGAAATGTTTAACTGGAGTATGATTAAAATCAAGTTTATGTTTCTGATTCAGAGCCGATTACACCAGACTAATTTGGAACAAAACTCTTTACCAAAGGGTGAACATGTACGTTAAAATATGGTGTAGGTTTCTAAGGTATTTCAAATCAAATTACTGCTCTCGTTTTGGCAAATGCTCATGAAGAAAAATTGGGAAAACTTCAATTAATAAAGAATCAGAAGTTGTTCTTAGAGTCATTATAATGGAGTCCTGAATCACAGACACAAGCCCTTTGGCCCATCTTATCCATGCCGACCAAGTTGCCCCATCCACAGTCGCATTTGACTGTGCCTGGCTTATTTCCCTCCAAGTCTTTTCTATCTATGTACCTGTCCAAATATCTTTTGAATGTTATTATTCTACCCACGTTAACTACCTCCTTTGACAGCTTGTTCCATACACCCACCACCCTCTGAGTGAAAAGGTTGCCCCTCAGGTTCCTATTAAATCTTTCCCATCTCACCTTAAACCGATGCTCTCTAGTTCTTATTTTCCCTGCCCTGGGAAAAAAAACTATACCTATCTATTCCCCTCATGATTTTGTGCATGATTACCCTCAGTCTCCAACAATCCAAGGAATAAAATCATAGCCTGCCCAATCTCCCCCTATAGCACTGGCCCTCAAGACCTGGCAATATCCTCTGCATTCCTTGGCATCTTTTCTATCAATTCCTGACTGATGAAGGCCAATGTGCCAAATGCCTTCTTCACTACCCTATTTACCCATAATGGCACTTTCAGGGAACTATGTACTATGTACATGTACTCCTGGATCTCTCTTCCCTATAACACTCCCCAGGGCCCTATCCTTCACTATGCATGGTTGAGCCTCCAAAAATGCAATACCTCATGCTTAACTGAATTAAACTGTATAATGTCATTCCTCGGTCCACTTGCCCAGCTCATCAAGATCCTGTTGTAATCCTTGATAACCATACTTTATACATTCTGATCCAAATTGTTGATGTAAATTACATTATTCCAAATCAACCCCATACTTTCCAAATGTATGTATATCTTATCCCTCATAATCTTATCACTGATCCCAAAGTGCTCACTCTCTATCAGTTCAGTCATTTCCCCTGGCTAATTCCCTATGAATAGTCAAGCTTTGCCCTATCCCTTGCATGGGGCCTCTACATTTTGCCTGAGGAAATATTCCTGAACACACTTGACAAATTCTACTCCTGCTAAAACCTTGGCACCATGACACTGCACATCTATATTGGGAATGTTAAAATCTTTGACTCTGACAGACCTATTAGTCTGCAATCCCCCAGCAAGTGTGTTCCTCTAATTCCCATTGACTATTTGGGAGGCTACGATATAATATCCACAAGGTAATCATCGTCTTTTTATTTCGCAGCTCCAATACATGACCTCACTCGAAGAACCTACAGTAATGTCACCTTGGACTACTGCCATAATGTTCTCTTTAATCAAGAATGCAACCCCCTCCTCTTTTACCACTACCTTTACCACAGCTGTAGCAGCAATATCCTGGAACATTAAACTGCCAGTTCTGTTCCTTCTTTAGCCAGGTTTCTGTAATGGCTATAACCTCCCAGTTGCACATTCCAATCGACACTCTACCCTCTCCACTTGAAATTGCTCTCATTGACTTCTGTACCAACTTCTGTACCAACTTCCAGCATCCCACCTGCCTCACTCCTGCTATGGACCCATACCCCGGCCAATCTAGTTAAAACCTTCCCTAGTCAGACTTGCAAATCTGCTCTCCAGGGTATTGGTGTCCCTCCAGTTCAAGTGCAACCTGTCCCACTTGTGCAGGGCACCTCTGCTCCTAAAGAGATCCCAATGGTCATGATGTACATCATCCCTTTTTGTACCAACGTAATTTATGTCAATGTGCATAATCTCATCTGGCTTATCCCCCTCCCCATTGACAATGCTCTGCATCCACTCAGAGATATCCTGGACCATGGCACCAGATTGGAAACACACCATCCTAGTATCCTGTTTGCGGCCACGGGATCTCCTGTGTGTCCCTCTAATTAATGAGTCTCCTATCACTATCGCTCTGTCTGCCTTCACACTTCCAGGCTGTGGCTCAGAGCCAGGCCACTGACCTGGCCACTACTGCTGCTCCCTCCTGTGAACAATCAACCTCCCCAACATGATTTTGAGAGGAATGGCCATGGTGGATTCTTGCACTCTCGGCTCACTCTCTCCCACTTTCCTGGTGTTCATCCATCCACTTTCTGCCTGAACCTTATTTATGACCACCTCTCAGTAACAACTATCTATGACACCACCATGTCTCAGATGATCCTGAGGTTATAGAGTCTGTGACAGCATCCCCTCCCTTGGATGCCGCTCTGATCCCCATCACTAGCTGACAGGCCAGGAGAGGCCAATCCCCAGCATCACTGGTAACAGTTGGGTCCAACTAGCTGACATTGGGTTGGCCAGCTGAAGCTCGTCAGCCTCCTCCTTATAAAACCCAGGCGCCCCAGCCAGAGGGGAGAGGGTTTCGAGAAGCAGAGAAAAAAGTGGGGGCTGCCTTCCTGGTAGCTGTGTTCCCCTGTTGCAGGTTTGATGAAGACTGAGCCACTGGGAAAAACCCGAGATCACCAGCACCACTGTGTGGTCAAGACTGGACTGCTGGGAAGAAGCCCTAGACAGCCACACCTCAACTGAGGCTAAGACTCAGTGGCTGGGGCAAGCGGTCAACAAAGGACTGTGCTCACACACAGAGGCAAAGACTGAGTCACCAGGATAACCCAGAGACTGCCAGCACTTCCTCTCAAGGCAAGGATAAACTGCAGGAAGAAGCCTGTGATTGCCACACCTCCTTTGAGACCAGAACTGAACTGCTGTGACAAACCCGAGATCGCCATTGCCATCTCACATGTGTTCACAATGAGGGACAGCACCCCCATGAGGTTCGGAAATTTCTTGTCTTTGTAAATAAAACATGTTATGAGTTCACCCTACTGCAAGTGTCACTGCCAAACCCGGCATCATCTCCGACGCCACAGGTCATGGAGATGGACAGCACAGAAATAGGCCCATCAGCCTACCTTGTCCATGCTGACCAAGTTGGAATACCAGGCTAGTCCCATTTGCTTGCATTTGGCCTTTAGCCTCTAAACCTGTCCAATCCATAAACCTGTCCAATGTCTATTAAAAATCTTAGTTGTACCCACTTCGGTAGCTTTCTCTGGCAGTTCATGCCTTTATAGAATATACTGTGAATGATCAGCCATGATCACATTGAATGGCGGTGCTGGCTCGAAGGGCCGAAGGGCCGAATGGCCTCCTCCTGCATCTATTGTCTATTGTCTATACTCTAAAAAGTTACCCCAGGTCCCTACTCTCCCCTCCCACCTTAAGCCTATGCCATCTAATTTTAGAGTGCTGTATCCAGGGGGGAAAAGACAGTGTGTGTTCACTCTACCCATGCCTCTTATAATCTTGTACACCTCAAGAAGTTCATCCCTCAGTCTCCTACGCTCCAAAGAAAAAAGTCCCAACTTATCCAGCCTCTCCCTGTAAGCTCAGGTAACATCCTGGTGAATCTCTTCTGCACCTTTTCCAATTTCGTGAGGTTCTTTCAATAGCTGGGTGTCCAGAGCTGTCTCACCAAGTGCCCTCAAAGAGTTCCCTCATGCAGTCATGCAGTCAATCATGAGCTGTGGTTGGGCACTCTTCCGACAGGTGTAGTCATCAGGAACACTGGAAGTTTCCCGGACCTCCCACATCCTGCAGGAGGAGCATATCTTGAGACTTGAATCCATTAAATCTCCTTTCAAAATTACTTGCTCAATGATTCAAAAAGGCTTCTGTTTACAAATCATGGCACTACTTTTATGCACATAGACTGCTTATGGTTTAGATATGAATGGGTGTCTTACCTATCTGCAGTTTGCTTGGCCTAAAATACTACTGTGAGAATTTTTAATGCAAATTCCTATAACTTTTAATACACGTATTGTGATGGTTCAAAGAGAAAATCCTTCATGATAATTGTCATGACAATAATGGAATGCCAGAAAATCTTTCCTGAATGGCATCACCCATACCTGGAGAATTATTTTAAATACTGCCATGAAGGCAGGTACACCATTATAATATTTGATTAAAATGCTACAGATTCAACAGATTTAATTCTCAATACTCTCGAAAGATTTTACAAGTAAAATTGGAACAAACATCATAAACATGAAGAATGTTCAAAATCTGAAAAGCTATAGTGATTTAGGAACTGTTTATCAATAACTCATCATAATTGAACTTACTTATTAAATATTTTCCAGGCTCAGTATAGATCCAAACAGGAGAGTAAGAAAAAAATCCATTGGAGATTACAGTAACATTCTGGCTGCTGTAATTTACACGATCCCAATGAACTTTCACCAATGCATAAGATAGGTCAGCTGCAATGAGAGTTCCTGCACCTGAAATAAAGGTATTATTTGTTTATGACCATTTGGCTACTAGAGGCAGGCACATAACTTCGCAAATATAGAATATTCACCAATTTACCAGTTTACAATATCTAAAATATTTATATCATTACCCTTATTTTGTTTTCCTCAGAGTAAGTGTAAGATTCGCTGGAATAGAAAGGAAATCATAAGAGAGGGAAGTTAAGGAAAGGTTCCATTACTTGGGCTTAATAACCTGAGAAACTGCCAAAAGAGCAGAGAAGCAAAATGAAGCAATGGATAAACTCAACGGGAAAATTGAAAGGGATCACACACATCATGAAGTGAATTTGCTGGTGAAATCAATAAGGTGCTAGATCTGATGCATTTGTGTCTTTATATGAGATGCAGTCTTCTGGGAAAGAAAAGAAAAAATAACTTTTAATCTTTAATTTTACCAATCTCCATTAATTAATTCATCTTCATTAGTTTTCTAAAGTGTTTTTTATGAGGGGTGGTTGGGGGAAGGTTGGTGATGGATGAGGTGCAGGTAGATAGTATAAGAAAATAACAGCATCTGCAGGTAGATAGTAGCACATATGGCTAAATACATGATTTTCGTAACTTACGAATAACGGATTCCTATTTCCGCATTTCTCCTCTCCAGGAGGATATTTCCCTTCAATAAAATTCCAGCTCGTATAGGCTTGCCCATTCTTTGGGACAAAATCCTGGAGATTTACCCAAGTGGTGGTGCTGAGGATGGTTATGTCTTGCTTGCTGATCCTGACAGTCATAGAGAGTGGATAGCACATTGAGTGCAAAAGGTGCTGGGTTTTACGGAGTGGCCATTGTGAGTGTGGCCTAAGTACAGTGAATTTTGTTTGCACACAGTTCAGTGCCAATCCTACGATATATCGGGCATAAAATTACTAAGTACAATAGTGTAAGATAGTAGACCACACTGACTCAGTACACAAGAGTCACTACGTTCCTGGTGCCAAATTCACCGTTCAAGTTCAAGGTTTAAAAAAAATCCTGCCAATACTCAACGGTCTCATTTGAATGACCTACAAACCTGGGTAGGATCCAGATTGGGCCAATTACCTCCACATTTAATATTTGTGCAAACATTTCTATACATTGACATTTGAAGAATACTGCTTCTTACTGATTGCACTTTCTGCAGGACCAGCCAGATACCCACAGACTTCCAGCATGAATGGTTCCTTTGTTTGTACTTGATCTGCAATGAGTGTGAGACTGAGGTTCCTTATGTAAGGCCCAGCTGCTTGATACACAGCCATTTTACCTTTTCCGTCTCCATATGACAAGCAAACAAAGCCATTACACCTGTTGACAAAAGAAGAAATGCACAGCGATAAACAGTGGAATCAAATATAATTCTCGCGAAGGCAATGGTGAAAGCAGTTCATGTTCGAAGATTTAAAGTAGTCCAAATTACAAAATATGAGAATAAGAAATATTTATTTATTCTCAACGTAGAAGATCCCATGTGATATGTTTAGTAAACTTTGGCTTAACTTAAAATAGCCTGTGGGCCACAGTACAAAATTGCTCAGACCTCAAACACAGATTGTTGATTGGGAAAAGTGAAATAAAAATCTGTTGGGTCCAAATGGAGTTTGCTGCCAGAACATAATTTTTCACCTCAAGAGACACTGATTTTTTTTTTTAACTTGACCACTTATCCCATTGCAGAAACAGGATGCGGGGAACCTCGAGTACAAACTGAAATATTCAATAGATCAGTCAGGATTTGCTAATAACATTTGAGAAGTTTTATAGACAATAGACATTAGGTGCAGGAGTAGGCCATTCGGCCCTTCGAGCCAGCACCGCCATTCAATGTGATCATGGCTGATCATCCACAATCAGTACCCCGTTCCTGCCTTCTCCCCATACCCCCTGACTCCGCTATCTTTAAGAGCCCTATCTAGTTCTCTCTTGAAAGCATCCAGAGAATTGGCCTCCACGGCCTTCTGAGGCAGAGAATTCCACAGATTTACAACTCTCTGACTGAAAACGTTTTTTCTCATCTCCGTTCTAAATGGCCTACCCCTTATTCTTAAACTGTGGCCCCTGTTTCTGGACTCCCCCAACATTGGGAACATGTTTCCTGCCTCTAACATGTCCAATCCCTTAATAATCCTATATGTTTCAATATGATTCCCTCTCATCCTTCTAAATTCCAGTGTATATAAGCGTAGTCGCTCCAGTCTTTCAACATACGACAGTCCCCCATTCCGGGAATTAAACTAGTGAACCTACGCTGCACTCCCTCAATAGCAAGAATGTTCCTCCTCAAAGTTGGAGACCAAAACTGCACACAGTACTCCAGGTGTGGTCTCACTAGGGCCATGTACAACTGCAGAAGGACCTCTTTGCTCCGATACTCAACTCCTCTTGTCATAAAGGCCAACATGCCATTAGCTTTCTTCACTGCCTGCTGTACCTACATGCTAACTTTAAGTAACTGATGAACAAGGACACCCAGATCTCTTTGTACTTCCCCATTTCCTAACTTGGCATCATTCAGATAATAATCTGCCTTCCTGTTCTTACCACCAAAGTGGATAACCTCACATTTATCCACATTAAACTGCATCTGCCATGCATCTGCTCACTCACACAACCTGTCCAAGTCATCCTGCATCTCATAGCATCTTCCTCACAGTTCACACTGCCACCCAGCTTTGTGTCATTCGCAAATTTGCTAATGTTACTTTTAATCCCTTCATCTAAGTCATTAATGTATATTGTAAATAGCTGCGGTCCCAGCACCGAGCCTTGCGGTACCCCACTAGTCACTGCCTGCCATTCTGAAAGGGAACCGTTAATCCCTACTCTTTCTTTCCTGTCAGCCAACCAATTTTCTATCCATGTCAGCACCCTACCGCCAATACCATGTGCTTTAATCTTGCCCACTAATCTCCTATGTGGGACCTTATCAAAGGCTTTCTGAAAGTCCAGGTATACTACATCCACTGGTTCTCCCTTGTCCATTTTCCTAGTTACATCCTCAAAAAATTCCAGAAGATTAGATTTCCCCTTCGTAAAGCCATGCTGACTCGGAACGATCCTGTTACTGCTATCCAAATGTTCCGCATTGATAAAAGAAGACACTATAAACATAACCAATAACTCTCCACACCCACAATGCAGCCTCTCCTGCACAGCTTCTCCAGCATTTAGGAAATATTATAGAATGGAAGCAAGTTTTTTTTTCTCACAATTGATTAAATCGATTTCAGACAGATCTCAAAAACCATGAGATTGTAATATTCCTAAGGAATGCACTGATTAAATCATTACCTTGATTTATTTGTCTATTGGTCCTTACATTGATTAAATATGTTAATAACCTTTAGTACATGAATCACTCATCCTGCACAATTTTTTTCACTGTTAGAAAAATAGATTTTTTTCAATGACCACAATTCCACTGAAGATTTTGAATGAAGAATTTTGTTCCTATTTATAATTCTACTAAATAGACAAGGCCTCATAACTTCCATTAAAAACTGTTCTGTCTGTTCTACACAGGATTATAAGCTGTTGTCTCCGCAAATGTGCATGGGTTTGGGATGGCCACACAAACATGGAAACACATGGAAATCCTTAACTTCTACATTGAAGTTGCTGCCAATTGTGCTCCAACACTGAATTCCTTGAGCAATAGTAACCCAATAGTTCTGATGTAAAATCTGCCCATTTAACCTGTTCTTGGTTAGGCTTGACTTTGGTTCAGTCACTTTCATTATTGCAATGGAGACCAACAGCTCAAAGGAAGTGAAGCAAGTACCAAGTATAATTTGGAGATTTTTGAAAAAGATTTAACTCCTCAAATATCATAATTATCTCTTTAAAAGAGATTAAAATATTTTTCATGGTGCGGTCATGATCTGTACATGAACAATACCAATGACATTGGTGATGTAAAACATCGCATGATAGGAGTAACAACCTCAGGAGGTAATATTTAATTAACCATCTCACCTGCTTATGCATCCTGTGCTGAAGGAGAAATTATCTCTGCTGGTGAGGTTGTCATTTCTAGATGAGCTGCTGTTCAGCAAATTATCATTGCTGTGAGCAGAATGGTAGTTACTTAATGTCCAGAATGCTTTGGATTTATTGATGCAGAAACAGTCAGTCTCACTTAAGAGCACAGTTATATCAAAGCTGCAAGTAAAATAATTTAAAAAGAATTATATAAAAACTACCGCAGAACCAGTTTTTCTCATAGAAATTGTAAGTAGCTTACTGCTACTATAATTTAGAAATGTAATTTTCAGTATCCAGCAGTGTTAGCTCTACATTGAAGCAGAATTAATTAAATTTGTTGAATCACCTTTCATTTAGATTAATTTAATAGGTCATAATACACAAAGGTTTTGTGGTTTACCAACTTAAGGAATGAATGCATCTGGGTAAATAATCATGGAGAAACATTTGAATAAAGAAGTTTTTTTTAAAGGCAGCTTTTATCAGAAATTTGTGGAGGGAATATTTCTAAATATTCCATTCTTCTAATCTGGTCAGATTTATGAAAGAATGAAATAAGTTCTTCTAATTGCATATTTCTTTGCAAGCAGAGAAAATCCTCCAAAAATGAAAAATGCCATGCTTTGATTTTAATCACACACTGACTTTATTTTATCTTGCACACAATTGAGAAATATTATTTTTTAATTACACTGAAAAATCAATTCATTGGCTGCACTGCACACATAGAAAATAAATTCTAACTGTTCTATGATTGTTCAGATTGTTCTATGCCCCATGTGATAGATTTGAAAATAAAAATTGATTACAAAAACTATTCAATACTTCCACATAGAGGCTCTAGTGTAAATGATCTGAAACGATTATATGAGCCTCTGTAGGATCGTGACACGCTCACTCACAGAAACTAATCAACACACAGTGATATCAATCAGCATACAATGTGCAATTAATATTCCCACAAGAGTTAAGCATACAAACATTAGTACAGGTGTCTCTCAGTACCCATTCTTGATTAGTACGGGTGTTTCCTGATTAGAACGGGTATCAGAGGTTATGGGGAGAAGGCAGGAGAATGGGGTTAGGAGGGAGAGATAGATCAGCCATGATTGAATGGCAGAGTAGACTTGATGGGCCGAATAGTCTAATTCTGCTCCTATCACTTGTGATTTTACGATATTTAGATTATTCAGAGGTGATCTGGATCTTAAATGCAAGAGCAATTCTGATAAATCGGATTCTTGGCAAGGGTAACTGTTCAGTTTGCCATCATCTATCCATGAAGATTCCAATGAGACGATTTAATCACCAGTCCATTCCACTTCAGTGCCTGACGCAGGTATTGAAAGGGGCCGAAATACTATAAAATCATGTTACGTGTTGAGAGCTGTTGCCTTGGGTCCATTTGGCATGGTGATGATGTAATATCATGAAACCTGCATTAATTATGTAACCAAAATTTGTGATTTTTAGTTTAATTTAGTTTGGAGATACAGCATGCATGCAGCAGCAGATACAGTTTGGAGACACAGTTTGGCCCACTGAATCCACAACGACAATTGATCATCCATTCACAATAGTTCCATGTTCCCCACTTTCTCATCCACTCCCTACATACTGGGAGCAATTTACAGAGGCCAATTAACCTACAAACCCACACATCTTATAGTGTGAAGAAACTGGAGCAACTGGACGAAACCCACGCGGTCACAGTCATTCAGACAGCACCTGATGTCAGGATCGAATCTGGGTCTCTGGTACTGAGTGGCAGCAGCTCTTCCAGCTTCATGCATTTAAGGAAATTTCTCCCTTGAAATCCCGCACAAAATTGGTGTGGATCTTATTTTGTTAAATATTCAAATTACAAGAATTGTCAGGCAATTCATAAAACAAAATTACACATATTAAAAGGTGACATCAAAAGAGAAAATACCAGGATGCACATGAAATTTGTGAAAATCAGAATAAAAATAAATAATATTTTATATGGGTCTTTCACCATCATGAATTTATCTCTTTGTGAAGGCCACAATATGTTGCTGAACTAATCATTTATTGATATTTATTCACCCGATTCTGATATCTGATATTTTGGTTTTGATTTTAGAACACCTGGAGAAAACCTACACGAACACAGGGAGAATGTACAAACTCTGTACAGGCAGTAAGGATCAAACTTAGGTCTTTGGCACTGTAAGGCAACAATTCTACCACTGCGCTACTGTGCTACCCTTAAAACCTCTGCCACATCGACCTTATTATGCATGACCTTGCTATGAGCAACAAGTATCAGGGTAATGAAACATTCTGGGGCCCTGACGATATGATGAAGTTTCAGCTCCATATTAGAGCATTAATATTATGATGTGAAAGATAGACACAAACTTGGGGAGTAACTCAATGGGTCAAGGAACATCTCTGGGGGAAATGGATAAGTGACGTTTCGGGACAGGACCATTATTCATTTTCTTCAGAGCTGCTGAGTTTGTATTTATCCTTGGTATAAATCAATATCTGCACTTCTTTGTTATTAAATTTTATGATGCAGCTTGGCTAAATATTGCCCCATCCAACTGATTTAAATTTCCATTGGCTTCTTGATAAATAACATGATAATTACAGGTAAGTGAGAAAACCCCTAAGTGAGCATTGGACTTGGAAAGAGAAAGGAAGGATGCAGCCTGCATGGATCAATGCTGGGAATTCAAGAGGTTTAAAGGGTTGCTGAAGATACGGTCGATGCCATGCTGATGGAGCGGAGTTCTTCAGGCTGCAATGGTAGCAGAGATGGAAGCAATGGAAACGAAAGGTGCAAAAGTGAGAAGCAGAGGGCAGGAGCCACAACGTCAGGAAATCAAAGCATCAGAAGCAAGAACTGAGGGGCAGCAGAGGGAGCTGCTGCAGCTCTGTGGTATGGTTAGAGGAGCAAAGTGCCTGAGCTGGCACTACTCATTTAAATACAGAGGTTCTTTCCCCAATCCTCTCCTTATTAAATACATTGAACATCTTCATGGTTCTATACATAACACAATTATGTCCTCACGTAGTCCTACAACTGGTGGTACCACACAGGTGGTTCAACAATTGGTTTAGAAATAATTGAATTTTACCAAACATCTTTTTCAGCGTAGCAAATAATGACAGAACAACACCAGTGAAAAAAAAAATTCCAGACCATTATGGGGTACAGCTAACCATCGACAAATGTTCTCAGTCACTGAGATAGCTTTCTGAACATAAACAGCTCCAAAATGGAGTCAATAAATGTAGGAGGGAAATATTAAAGCAAGGCGTGGAGAGGGACATTGGTTCACGGGATGGAGGCGACGGCTGCAACAGGACTTTGTGGCTTGCTGCAGCTGGGACTGTAAAATGCCAAAATGGTGCCTCTTGCATATAGACTCAGTGGGCTGTTCTGTGCATACTGTACGGACTGCCGTGATTGTGCTTATGTGCTGGGATAGTCTTGCTGAACTGTGTACAAAAAATGTTTTTCACAGTACCTGATACACGTGACAATGAAGAAACCATTGAACCATTGAGATAAGTCAAACTCATGGACTGTACAAAGAAATTCTGACGTAAGGCAGCAAAAGGATAGGTCAGATGAAGATCAGTTGCATCATCCAGCCAGTGCTATCCTGGAATGGTGCACCATTGAACAACATCATCCCTATTCTCACACATTGCTACACCATCCACTGCACATATATACATAATATCACAAACAATTTAGCACTTACACCATTTCTGAGACACAAAATGGTAGAGTAACTCAGCGAGTCAGGCAGCAACAATGCAGTACATGGATAGGTAACGTTTCGGGTCAGGGCCCTTCTTCAGACTTCAACTTTCACAGATTAATACACAACACTGTATTTCTTTCACCAGGATACAAGTCAAATTTTCAAGATTTCTTCCAGTGCAATTTACCTGGGGATACAAGTTAACAGGGGTACCCGTGGACAATAATTTACTTATTATTATCAGTAAAGGAAACGTCCAAGCATCAATGATTTCATGCTCTTTGAAAAGTGAACTGGTCACCAATATTTCATATAAGGCCATGCTATCAAAATAATCGGTGGTAAAGTTAATCATTACTTTGAACAACTTACTCAGGATAAAGGTAGAGCCCAGAGTGAGGGCAAAAATGCTATTTTGTTACATACGCCTGGAGCAAAAGGTGAAACCATGCATACATGAATAAACATTGTTTTATATTAAACATAGCCACAGGGATAGCTCATTACTAACAGAAATTAGAGTTGAAAAGAAGAATTTTAAACAGAATAAATATTTTGTTACATAAAACGGGTTTTTTGTGTCATATTCCCAACAGTTCTGTCACGAGCAGCCTGCTATTTGGACCATGTTTCAGGTCGGGTCCCTTCCCTTCCCGACCCGACCCAAAACATCACCTATCCATGTTCTCCAGAGATGCTGCCTGACCCACTGAGTTAATCTAGCACATTGTCTTCTTTTGTAAACCAGCATCTGAAGTTCCTTGTTTCTAAATCTCGAAGAGAACTTTGGTGATGCCACCTTGCAGCTGGACAAATTGTCCATTTCAGCCTCAGGCTGTCTCTACCACCTGTTTTCAAAAGGGGTGCCAATCCTACACTGCATTGTGTTGGTTACATAGGTGTTACGATGTCTTTGCCAAAGCAGTGACTCAAGAGGTAGAGAAAGATCAGGTGGAGATTTAGAAGGTAAATGGTTGCTACAGGCAAAACGTTGATTTAAATTACAAATTGGTTTCACAGCCATTGTCAGAATGAAGCACTAGATGGCCACTGGAAGACTAGGCAAGACAGTCAGACAGACAATGATGATGATGCTGATCAATAAGTTATTGAACTAATAACCATAGGCATACCTATCTAAAGCACTGAGTTGGAGTTCTTTTTGGAGATTATCTTTGTCTGGCATTTATGTGGCATAAACATTACTATATAACCAACCTAAATCTGAATGGATTCAAATATTACTACCTATATGTAGATATTGTTTAATGATCTCAGAATTTGTGAGTGGTCTGAGTATTGCAGTCATTCAGCCAACTTCTGATTTTATGGTGGAACAAAGGTCATTGAAGAACCAACAGTGATGGTGAATGTACCTCCTTCACAGAAACATAGAAAATAGGTGCAGGAGGAGGCCATTTGGCCCTTCGAGCCAGCACCACCATTCATTGTGATCATGGCTGATCATCCACAATCAGTAACCTGTGCCTGCCTTCTCCCCATATCCCTTGATTCCACTAGCCCCCAGAGCTCTATCTAACTCTCTTTTAAATTTATCCAGTGAATTGGCCTCCACTGCCTTCCGTGGCAAGGAATTCCACAAATTCACAATTCTCAGGGTGAAAACGTTTTTCTCACCTCTGTTTTAAATAGCCTCCCCTTTATTCTTAGACTGTGGCCATTGGTTCTGGACTCCCCCAACATTGGAAACATTTTTCCTGCATCTAGCTTGTCCAGTCCTTTAACAATTTTATATGTCTCTATTAGATCCCCTCTCATCCTTCTAAACTCCAGTGAATACAAGCCCAGTCTTTCCAATCTTTCTTCATGTGACAGTCCCGCCATCCCAGGGATTAACCTCGTGAACCTATGCTGCACTGCCTCAGTAGCAAGGATGTCCTTCCTCAAATTAGGAAATTCCTCAAATTAGGAAAATCTTCATTGAAGATATTAATTGTGAATGAAAGATAATGAAAGCATTTCATTAGATTTTAGTGGAAGTTTAAAAAATATCAATGAATTGTTTTTCACAACTCCAGACTTTTACTAGGGAGGCAAGTCAAAAGTCAACCCCCAGATATATTGATGTTATGGTTCAAAAACCTTACTGAGCTCCATCTAATGGTATTGAACAAAGAATCTAAATAATCACATGATAGGTGCATTTCTCTGTGAATTGACCTATACAGTTGGAAGGTGTAAAGGTACAAATCAATGCAATGGACAAAATGAGAGGTTGAATCTATAAAAATAAAGGGTGATGGTGCAATCTGCTGATGTATTTCTGCAGCAGCAAAGTTGTATAAGAACAAGTACCAAGGAAACTGGTTCAAAAATCCTCAGACTTGAGGGCTAAAGTGGAAAGAGATGTTAATAAAAAAAGAGAAAGAGAAAGAGAAATTCTCAAACAAGAAAAATGCTTTAAAGGTTGGGTTAGGATAGAAGACACAGAGCATCTACTCAAAAATTAGAGAAATAAAAAAATTAAACCAAATGATGGATACTATAAAATAAGGTAAAAATAAACAACAAATCAATTACAGGGACTCAGCAGTCTGAGCTAGGAAAAGCCGAAGGGAACACTGTTAATCGTTAGGTAAGAGTGAGGATGGAAATCATTGTAACTAAAGAATCATGCACTTGATAGGCACTTATCCAGATGACAAAAATCTACATGTAAGAAGATGACTGAATTAGTTAATTAAATGAAGTATTGATTTATCAAAGGATTAATAAATTAGGTTGAGCACAGTCCAAGTGGCAAGAAATTTTGCTGACAGAATTCTGGAATCGAGCACAGTTTCAAGAGAGATTAATGGAAGTATACAGTTAGTCAAGGATGACCATAGATAAATTATTGTTTGAATGTGGGTCCTTTTCATTGAGCAGAGCACTCAGATGACGTGTTGAATAAACTCATAAAGTAGTTCACGTTAAATAATAAAGGATGAGGTTATTGAACAACAATTTTGGGTTAGTTGAGCGGTCCAGGATGAATAAACAAGTACTTTCCTGGATACCAAAGTTAAATATTTGGACAGCTATGTGGATAGGAACGTTTTAGAGAGATATGAGCCAAATGTGGGCAGGTCGGACTCGCGTAGGTGGGGAATTTTTGTCCCCATGAGCAAGGTGGGCCAAAATGCCTCTTTCTGTGTTATATGACTCTATGACTTCAAATGTTCAAAAGTTATTCTTTGGGTTTACTGACCAGAGTCATTCCATTTTTTTAAATCAATTACGTTTAAGGCATGAGCCGCAATGGTTTCTATTCAATCGGCCACTGCCCAGAATTAAGACCACATCTTATATATATCCATTAACAAAAATAAGAAGCAAGAAACTCTCGGCCTTAGTCACAGGAAGAAGTCAAGCAGCAATTGGTAGGTTCTTTATCAATTATAATCACAAAGATCATTGCAGTGATAGTGGGGGCATTATTTAAGCGCAGTTGCAAATTCATCTACAATATGAGTGAGGTAATTGGAAAAGTAAATAATTAAGGATGTAAAAGTCAATTAGAAAGAATTAAAAGAGCAGGATTATACTTATGAAGATGAATTTTCAATGATATTTACATCCAACGAAATGCACAATTGGAATATTAAGCGAATACCCAGCAAAACAAAAAGGATGGGCACACGTATGATAGAAAAAGAAACAAAGGAGAAACCCCTGTACGATACTGAGACATTAGCATGAATGAGAAAGATGTATCGGCAGGGAAAGCTGTATGTCCATGGAGGAGAAAGGTGAAAGGGTTGGATGTGGCTCAAGTGGAATATTAATATCAGCTGATCAAATGAAAACTGCATGCATTTCTTAACTCTTTTTCAACAATGTATTAATGCAGAAGGCCCAAATGGTTTTTTGCCTCATTATAATGGCTCTGAACAAATGTGAAATTATGTTTGGTATATTAAAAGCAGAAGGAAGTGGGTTTTTTTTCCATAACCTTCTGCCATTTTTAAGTGACTTCTTCAAATTCTCAATGAGACATGCCCTATCTGTATGGTCATGTGTATGAATGATAGTTTAGTGGCTTAAAACTATTTTTCATACTTATAAAGAAGTGTACTGGGTTGCATGGTGCTTTCCTCAGGTCTAAATTGTTGACACTAGTTTCTGTTTATTGAGTTAGAGTCAGTTATATAGTGCAAAAACAGGCCCTATGGCTTAACTTGTCCATGTTATGCATTTTATGTGCCAGTGTATGTACAGTAATGAGACTGACAAGAAATATGGATCAAAAATAGACACACAAATGGGTGCAATTTCAAAAGCTCACATTGTTTAAAGAAAAAGGTTATGCATTGACTTGAGAGGCGACAGACTCAGGAGTCAAAAGTGTTTATTTGTCACGTGCACTGGATATGAACATGAACATGCTGCAGCTTTAGACATATTAGATGTAACAATAACAATAAATATATAATAAATTATCAGTTATTCTAAGTAAACAATGATCGTGCAAAAACCAAAATACATAAAGCGACCATAGTAAGACAACATCCATAGTGGTTTGGTGTTGAGGCAGGGCTGTGGTTAGGGTTGGGTAGAGTGGACTTGGAGGTAATGGTTCTCAGGCTCCTGTAGCTTCCAGCTGATAGTAGCTGCAAGAAGAAAGTATGGCCAGGGTGGTGTGGATCTTTGGTATGAGCTGCCTTTCTCTCGATCCATCCAATTTCCCTCTACTAACACTCTACAACCCCGCAGGTCCTCACACTTAACAACTTTTCTTTCAACTCCTCCCACTTCCTCCAAGTCAAAGGTGTTGCTATGGGCACCCACATGGGCCCCAGCTATTCCTACCTCTTTGTAGGGTATGTTGAACACCACCACCAATTTCCATCTTGCACTCAAATTCCCTTGGACCATCTCTGACACCTCCCTCCACTTTCTTGATCTCGGTCCCCATCGCAGGTGAGCGATGTCTATTGACTGATGTCTATTACAACCCCACTGCCTCCCACAACTATCTCAACTACACTTCTTCCCACCAGCTTCCTGCAAAGACTCTATCCCCAACTCCCAATTCCTCCATCTTCGCCGCATCTGCACCCAAGATGAGGTGTTCCATACCAGGACATCCGAGATGTCCTCATTCCTTAAGGAACGGGGGTCCCCCTCTCCCATCATGAGGCCTTCACTCCTGTTTCCTCGGTACCTTGCAGCTCCGCCCTTGCCCCCCCCCCCACACTCATCGCAACAGAGACAGAGTCCCCCAAGTCCTTACCTTCCACCCCATCAGCCATTGCATACAACACATAATCCTCCAACATTTTTGCCACCTCCAACAGGATCCCAACACTAGTCACATCTTCCCATCTCCACCCCTTTCCGCTTTTCACAGAGACCGCTCCCTCTACAATTCCCTGGTTAACTCATCCCTTCCCACCCAAACCACCCCCTTCCCAGATACCTTCCCCTGCAACCACAGAAGATGCAACACCTGTCCCTATACTCCTCCCTTGACTCTGTCCAGGGACCTCGACAGTCCATTCAGGTTAGGCAGAGGTTCACTGAACACCTTTGTTCAGTCTGCCTGAACCTACCTGTTCTCCCGGTTGCTAAACACTTTAATTCTCCTTTCAATTCCTACACAGACCTTTCTGCCCTCTGTCTCCTTCATTGACAGAGTGAGGCTAAACGCAAATTGGAGGAATAGCATCTCATATTTCGCTTGGGCAGCTTACAGCCCAGTGGTATGAATATTGATTTCTCTAACTTCACGTAACCCTGGCATTCCCTCTCTCTTTATCCCTCCCCCACCCAAGTCGCATCAGCTTCTCGTTTTCATCCAACAAAAAGCTAACAATGGCCTGTATCATCGTTACTTTTCCGCTTCCCGGCTTCCTGTTGGGCCACAGCTGTGGACTGGGAACGTGGCCGGAGGCCTTTATCGAGGTGCCGTGGTCTCGATGCCTCGTGTATGGCAGCAGAGAAGCCCGGGTCGGAGCCCAGCTAGGGTCTCGCCTCACAGGTCGGAGCCCGGGTCCGAACAGAGCCTGGGTCGGCAGAACGGCCGACGGAGCCCAAGGCTGAGACCCGGGTCGGCGCCATGTAGGCCTCAGTGTAGGACCCGGCAGTGTTAGTGGAGAGGTTGGTGCGGCGGCCGATGATGGCGCTGACTGACGGACGAGGACGGATGTGTGATGTAAGGACGTGCTGTTGAGAAAAGGAACGAAGGAGGACCATCGCATGGGGGACCACCTTGAGGGAAGGGGGTTTGAACAATGGACAATGGGGACTCGGCGTGGGGGAGGGGGATGGGGAGGGCAAGAACAAAGCGGGAACTGGCGTGTGGGGAATTTGTAACTTGTAAGCGCCCTTTATGGGTGATAATTGCATACCTTGGCAAGGCATGCAAGCAAAGAATTTCATTGTGACTTGTCACATGTGACAATAACGTTTTCATTCATTCATTTTTGCACATCTTTCATTCATTCTTTATCTCTCTACATCATCGTTTATATCACTCATTTCCCTTTTTCCTAACTAGTCCAAAGAAGAGTCTCGACGCGAAACATCACCCATTCCTTCCCTCCAGAGGTGCTGCCTGTCCCACTGAGTTACTGCAGCTTTTTGCGTCTACCTTTAGTTCCTACTACAAATGAATAAATTCTCTTCCAAAAGTTGGGTTGAATAGCATGATCACTGTTGGCTGATTTTCTCCATCAGATTATTAATTTGTTTTAGTTAAGTTTACTTTAATTTGGTTTAGAGATACAGCGTGGAAACAGGCCCATCAGCCCACCGAGCCCACACCGACTAGCGATCACCCGTACACTAGTTCTATCCCACACACGAGGGATATTTTACAGAAGCCAATTAACCTGCACGTCCTTGGAAGGTGGGATAAAACCCACAGGGTCACAGGGAGAATGTACAAACTCCATACAGAAAGTATCTGTAGTCAGGATCGAACCTATGTCTATGGCACTATAAGCAGCAACTCTACCATTGTGCCACCAACATACTTTTAAAGTAATTTTTTGAGTTCTTTCTCCAAGGTGCTCTCAAGACACAATCTTCCTGTTAGATACATAGGCTTACATAAGATCTATGTCACAGAAACAGAAATGTCCACATTCTTATACTGTTTGGGATGAAATGTTTTTTAAAAATTCTCACTTGCATTTCTTGATGACTATTATACATTGATGGTCTCTAATTATACTTTCCCGAGAAGTGGACCATTTCTCTCTGTTTCCACATAATCAAATAATATTAGAAATCTCCATTGGGTTATCCCGCAGTCTTCTTTTCTCAAGAGAATAGCAACCTGGTCTGTTCATCCTGACATGTAGACCCTCGTTTTCTACCTGGTAAACTTTCTCTGCACCCTTTACCCAGGGTAGGGGAATCAAGAACCAAAGGACATAGAGTTTATGGTGAGAGGGGCAAGATTTAATAGGAAAAAGAGGGGTGTCTTTTTCACACAGAGGGTGGTGGGTATATGGAATATGCTGCCAGAGGAAGTGTTTGAGGCAGGTAGTATAACAACATTTAAAAAATACTAGGCCAAGTGGACCAGTTGGGCCCAAACCTCTCCTGCATTGGTGCAGCACCCTCTCCTCCCCCCTCCCCCCCCCGCCCCCCTCCACACCTCTCCCCCCTCCACACCCCTCCCCCCTCCCTTCCGTTCCCTCCTCCTTCCACCCCCTCCATTATCCCCCCACTCCATCCCCCTCAACCCCCCTTATCCTCCCCCCCTCCCTCCCTAGGAGATAGATTTAAACTTTAAAATGTAAATCACTTTTTAAATAATACACCGATTTCAATGAAACTTCTTCCATTAGCACCAAAGGGATGACAGTGAGTAAAGTAGGCCTACAATTGTTGATCTATCGTGCACCGTTTTGGCTGTAGTTCAGGAACAAACAAACAAACAAACGAGAGTTTTAGTATATAGATTTGGACAGGTTCATGTAAAGGAAAGCTTTAGCGGGATATGGACCAAATGTGTGAAAATGAGACTAGCGTAGATGGGCATCTGAGTTGGAATGGACAAGCTGGGCTGAAGGGCCTTTTTCCATGTTGTCTGACCTTAACTATGTTTGTGTGTCTGAGATTCAAAACAACATTTGGGTTCTTATAAAAGCTGCAGTCATGAGATAGAGAGAAATATTACAATTTAGGTAGCCACAAAATGCACGGTTTAAACAAAAAATAGGATCATTACAGAGTGACCGAATAAAATATTAATTCATAAAATGAATTACTTATATTGGTCTCAATTATAGTCAAAGAAATCTGACAGGATTTTTTTTCCACTGATCAATAATCAAAGTTTTATTACAAGCATGAAAACAGCCTTTTGCATTTTACTAAAAACACAAATATCATATCAGATTTATCTGGTGTGTTTTTTCTTTCTTTCTCACAAAAATGTAAAGTAACCAACTGCAGAGCTTTGGGAGATCATTCGAGGTGCTTTGTCTATTCAGGTGGGAACGTCATCGCCTCAAACGCAATTTATTGAAGCTGATGTGAAAAAATTAACTTAACTGGACTTTGGGTGTTGCTATTGTAGATGATAGCAATTTTAACAATCCTCGCATTGTTCCCTATCAAAATACGGAAGTAAATTCAAGCTTTCCATCGTGTTTTGACATATGGCTGATTAACAAAGAGACAATGGGCTTCTTGTTTTGTAACAAAACACGATGTAAGCATATCTCCCAACCTCATGCTGTCATTCCAATAATAATCAGAGTTGCTACAGGGAAGTAAGAATTTAAAATGATGTCTATTATTAGAAATAAAGTACTGGGCAAGCTAATGGAGTCAGAAATTCAGATGTCACTGGGACGACAGCCTGCAACCTTGGATCTTTAGAGGAGTGAGTGCATATTGTTAATATATCAAATTTTCATTGATTTTGGGGTGGCGATTGTGGGGGGCCGGGTGTGGGGGTGGGGGGTTGAGGAGGATTAGAAACCACAAAGGTATCGCCCTCTATCTTCCTGTCTCCACCTATATCCTTCCTTTGTCCCGCCCCCCTGACATGTCTGAAGAAGGGTCTCGATCCGAAACGTCGCCCATTCCTTCTCTCCTGAGATGCTGCCTGACCTGCTGAGTTACTCCAGCATTTTGTGAATAAAAACCTTCGATTTGTACCAGCATCTGCAGTTATTTTCTTATACTATCTAACTTGCTGAGCTGTTCCAGCATTTTCTATTTTTATTTCCAATTTCCAGCATCTACAGTTTTTTTTTATTTGGAGAGGAGAATTGTTGGCCAATGAGTAGAAAACAAAAGGTCATGATAAATTGATCAGTTTTGGATTGACAATCAGTAACTAGTAGGGTATCGCAGGAATCATTGCTGATGTCTCAACTATTTACAAGCGACTTTAAAGATTTGGAATTTCCCTCCTTTGATCAATTTCCCTCCTGGGATTCATTTCCCTTCTGGGATAAATATCATATCATATCGGATCAGAAAAAAAGGAAATTAGTGTACTGCAGGCAAATTTGCTTGTGATACAACAATAGGTGTGTTAAAGTGCCATGTGGATGATGCGAAGAGACCGCAAAGGGATTTATGTAAGTGAAGTGAACAAACAAGACTTTGGCCAATGGAATATAATGTAGGAAAATGTGAACATACCCACTTTGGAAGGAGAATGAAAATGTAAATTATTATTAAAATTAATAAAACTTGCAAAATATTGCCAAATGTAGGGATCTAATGCGTGTTCATGTGTTTATCTAAATAACAATCTAGCGAGCCTTCTTTGTATCTTTTTATCACAAACTGATATGCAGTACAACACTTAATTTAAAAAAAAAGTCTTTAGCCTTTATTGCAAAGGATTGGAAAAATTAAATGTAGGGAGGTTTTGACTTAATTTGAACAGGGTACTGATGGGACTGCATTGGAGTGCTGCATGCAGTGTCGTCTCCATGGCTGAAGAATGAGGCACGAGAACATAGAAAATAGGTGCAGGAGGAGGCCATTCGGCCCTTCGAGCCAGCACAGCCATTCATTGTGATCATGGCTGATCGTCCACAATCAATAACCCGTACCTGCCTTCTCCCAATACCCCTAGAGCTCTATCTAACTCTCTCTTAAATCCATCCAGTGATTTGGCTTCCACTGCCCTCTGTGGCAGAGAATTCCACAAATTCACAACTCTTTGGGTGAAAAGGTTTTTTCTCACCTCAGTTTTAAATGGCCTCCCCTCTATTCTAAGACTGTGGCCCCTGGTTCTGGACTCGCCCAACATTGGGAACATTTTTCCTGCATCTAGCTTGTCCAGTCTCCAGAGAAAGAAGGTTCACTAGATTGATCTAGGATGAAGATGTTGACACTCGAAGAAAGCTTGAGAAGGCTCATCCTATATTCATTGTAGTTTAGAAGAATGAGAGGTAATTCTATTGTAACACATAGGATTCATAAGGGGATTGACAGGTTGGATGCTGGTTGGATGTTTTCCAAAGGAGGTTATCTAGGAAGCATGGTTTTGGAATAACAGGTCACAAATTTAAGATGGAGATTAAGATTTTTTTTTCTTTCAGTGGGTGTGATCAATCATTGGAATTCTCTACCCGAGATTTCTGGAGAATATTCAGAGTATACTGCAGAAGGGTGATAATTCTAATTTTCCCAGTGTTATCCACATCCTGAAAACAAATACACAATCTCTCTCTCCAGACAAAAGAGGGCAACACCCCCATGGGTGTCTGGGTTTATGGGAAAAAGGCAGGAGAATCAGGCTGAGAGGCAAAGATAGATCAGCCATGATTGAACAGCAGATTAGACTTGATGGACCGAATGGCCTAATTCAGCTCCTATGACCTTGAAGATGTGCTCATTCTTTATGCCTCCATTGGTTTGGTGCTTGGACATTTCATTGTCACTAGCCTTCACCCAAAGCATTGAAACACAGCAGAGAGTTCCTTTGGAGTCACAGGATACAGTGAAAAGGGCAGTGATTTTGTTTCTCCAGGTGCCTGTCAGATGCCCCAGCTTATCAGGCAAAAGGATAAAACTCTACAATAAAGTGCATGAGTTTCCAAGGTAACAGTGAAACTTAATGAAATGCTGAAACAGAACTCTGACGATAAAATCTGATAAACACCCATACAACGTGGGAACTGCGCCAGTCTTTAATGTTCTTTGTGTCCCTTACTCAACAGATGTCTTTTATTTAGAACCACTATATGTATTTTGTTTCAGCAATAACATCTACAATTACAGGACAAATAACTCGTTCACAATGCCTTTATTGATAGGTTGGAATGTTTAATAAAAATTATAAACAACTTTGGAATTTTTTCATTTTGTTCACAACCTCCAACTTAATTAAAATTCATTTTTGAAACCATACAAAACAAGTGAAAGGAAGAAGTCATTCAGGAATTAACCTATTGCTGTCACAAAATTCTGATTTTCTTGGTAAAGTCTTCAGGTGATTTGCCACCCATGATCATAGCTACAGTATTTCTTCAGAGGTGATATCCAAGCATAAAGAATTGGAATGACAGGGCTAAGGCTTGCAGTTCCAGGTTTTTGGATTATGACACGTTTTGGAGAAAGGGACAAAGGTGATCTATGATGCTAGGGCACTGGATGTTGCCAACGTGCATTTTAGTAAGGCATCTGATAGTCCCCCATGGAACAGATCAAGAAGATTAAGATGCACCAGATTAACAGTGACTTGGTTGTATGAATTCAGAACTGACCTACTGATAGAAGAAGGTTGTGATGGAAGGACAATATTCAGTGTGGAGGTCTGTGACCAGTTGAGTTTTGCACGGATCTGTGCTGGGACCTCTGTTGCTTGTAATATGTATAACTGACATGGATGTAAATGTAGATGGCTTGGTTGCTATGTTTGCAGATGACACTAAGAGTGCCGGGGTCACAGACTGTGAGGAAGGCTGTCAAAGTATAAAATGGGATAGAGATCAGCTACAGAAATGGGCGACGAAATGGCAGATGGAGTTTAATCCGAGCAAGTGTGATGAGTTGCACTTTGGGAGGTTGAATATATGGGCAAAATATATAATTAATAGCATGACCCGTAACAGCATTGATGTATAGAGGGATCTTGGCATCCAAGTCAATAGCTCCCTGAAAGTTGATAGAGTGATAAAGGCATATAATGTATGCTTGCCATCAATGGGCGGCATGGTGGCGCAGCGGTAGAGTTGCTGCCTTACAGCGCCAGAGACCCGGGTTTTGTCCATAGGGAGTTTGTCTCCATAGTAGCCTCGACATAGGGTGCAAGTTGAATCAGGAGCTAAAATTGGCATGTCGCAAATGTAATGCTACGGTGGTCATGGGAGGTTTCAACATGCAGGTAGACTGGGAAAATCAGGTTGGTAATGGACCCCAGGAAAGATAGTTTGTGGAGTGCCTCCGAGATGGATTCTTAGAACAGCTTGTACTGGAGCCTACCAGGGAGAAGGCAATTCTGGATTTAGTGTTATGTAATGAACCTGACCTGATAAAGGGACGAGGTAAAAGAGCCATTAGGAGGCAGTGACCACAATATGATAGGTTTTACTCTACAAATTGAGAGGGAGAAGGGAAAATCGGAGGTGTCAGTATTACAGTATAGCAAAGGGGATTACAGAGGCATGAGGCAGGAGCTGGCCAAAATTGACTGGAAGGAGGCCCAAGGAGGGAAGACTGTGGAACAGCAATGGCAGGTATTCCTGGGAATAATGCAGAAGTTGCAGGATCAATTTATCCCAAAGAGGAGGAAAGATTCTAAGGCGAGTAAGAGGCACCCGTGGCTGACAAGGGAAGTCAAGGACAGCATAAAAATAAAAGGGAAGAAGTATAACATAGCAAAGAAGAGTGGGAAGCCAGAGGATTGGGACTCTTTTAAAGAGCAACAGAAGATAACTAAAAAGGCAATACGGGGAGAAAAGATGAGGTACGAGGGTAAACTAGCCAATAATATAAAGGAGGATAGTAAAAGCTTTTTTAGGTATGTGAAGATGAAAAAAATAGTCAAGGCAAATGTGGGTCCCTTGAAGACAGTAGCAGGGGAATTTATTATGGGGAACAAGGAAATGGCAGACGAGTTGAACCGGTACTTTGGATCTGTCTTCACTAAGGAGGATACAAACAATCTCCCAGATATTCTAGTGGCCAGAGATCCTACGGTGACAGAGGAACTGGAGGAAATCCACATTAGGCAGGAAAAAGTTTTGGGTAGACTGATGGGACTCAAGGCTCATAAATCACCAGGGCCTGATGGTCTGCATCCCAGGGTGCTTAAGGAGGTGGCTCTAGAAATTGTGGACGCATTAGTGATTATTTTCCAATGTTCTATAGATTCCGGGTCAGTTCCTGTGGATTGGAGGGTAGCTAATGTTATCCCACTTTTCAAGAAAGGAGGGAGAGAGAAAACGGGAAATTATAGACCAGTTAGTCTGACATCAGTGGTGGGGAAGATGCTGGAGTCAATTATAAAAGACGAAATTGCGGAGCATTTGGATCGCAGTAACAGGATCGTTCCGAGTCAGCATGGATTTACGAAGGAGAAATCGTGCTTGACTAATCTACTGGAATTTTTTGAGGAACTAGGAAAATTGACAGGGGAGAGCCGGTGGATGTGGTGTACCTCGACTTTCAGAAAGGCTTCGACAAGGTCCCACATAGGAGATTGGTGGGCAAAATTAGAGCACATGGTATTGGAGGTAGGGTACTGACATGGATAGAAAGTTGGTTGACAGACAGAAAGCAAAGAGTGGGGATAAATGGGTCCCTTTCAGAATGGCAGGCAGTGACTAGTGGGGTACCGCAAGGCTCAGTGTTGGGACCGCAGCTATTTACAATATACATCAATGACTTGGATGAAGGGATTAAAAGTACCATTAGCCGATGATACAAAGCTAGGTGGCAGTGTGAACTGTGAGGAAGATGCTATGAGGTTGCAGGGTGACTTGGACAGGTTGTGTGAGTGGGCGGATGCATGGCAGATGCAGTTTAATGTAGATAAGTGTGAGGTTATCCACTTTGGTGGTAAGAATAGGAAGGCAGATTATTATCTGAATGGTGTCAAGTTAGGAAAAGGGAACGTACAACGTGATCTGGGTGTCTTAGTGCATCAGTCACTGAAAGGAAGCATGCAGGTACAGCAGGCAGTGAAGAAAGCCAATGGAATGTTGGCCTTCATAACAAGAGGAGTTGAGTATAGGAGCAAAGAGGTCCTTCTGCAGTTGTACAGGGCCCTAGTGAGACCGCACCTGGAGTACTGTGTGCAGTTTTGGTCTCCAAATTTGAGGAAGGATATTCTTGCTATTGAGGGCGTGCAGCGTAGGTTTACTAGGTTAATTCCCGAAATGGCGGGACTGTCATATGTTGAAAGACTGGAGCGACTAGGTTTGTATACACTGGAATTTAGAAGGATGAGAGGGGATCTTATCGAAACGTATAAAGTTATTAAGGGGTTGGACACGTTAGAGGCAGGAAACATGTTCCCAATGTTGGGGGAGTCCAGAACCGGGGGCCACAGTTTAAGAATAAGGGGTAGGCCATTTAGAACAGAGATGAGGAAAAACTTTTTTAGTCAGAGAGTTGTGAATCTGTGGAATTCTCTGCCTCAGAGGGCAGTAGAGGCTAATTCTCCATTCAAGAGAGAGCTAGATAGAGCTCTTAAGGATAGCGGAGTCAGGGGGTATGGGGAGAAGGCAGGAACGGGGTACTGATTGAGAATGATCAGCCATGATCACATTGAATGGCGGTGCTGGCTCGAAGGGTCGAATGGCCTTCTCCTGCATCTATTTTCTATTGTTTATTGTCTATTGTCTGTACGGAGTTTGCACGTTCTCCCTGTGATCTGTGTGGGTTTTCTCTGGGATCTCCGGTTTCCTCCCACACTCCAAAGACATACAAGTTTGTAGGTTGATTGGCTTGGTATTGTCCCTAGTGTGTGTAGGATAGTGTTAGTGTGCGGGGATCACTGGTTGGCATGGACTCGGTGGGCCAAAGGGCCTATTTCTATGCTGCATCTCTAACCTAAACTAAACTAAACTAAACTAATCTGGTTGGGGCATTCAGTATAAGAATCAGGAAGTCATGATTCAGCTTCATAAGACCTTGGTTGGGCCACATTTGGTGTGTGGCATGCAATTCTGATCATCCCATTACAGGAAGGATGTTGTTGCTTCGGAAAGAGCTTAGGAGATTTACGAGACTGATGCCTGGATTCGGGGGTATTAGTTACAGGGACGGGGTGGACAGACTTGTATTGTTTGAGGGGAGACCTGATAGGTATATAAAATTATGAGAAGCTTAGATAATGTATACAGTCAGAATTTTTCTCCCCAGGATTAAAATATCAAATACCAGACGGCATACCATTAAGATGAGAGGGGCAAAGTTTAAAGGAGATGTTAGGGTGTTTTTTTCACACAGAGGGTGATATGTGCCTGGAATGCACTGCTAAGGGTGATGGTGGAGGTGATACGACAGTGGCATTTAAGAGACCTTTGGATAGGCACATGGATATGCAGGGAATTGAGGTGTGCGAATTGCGCACAGGCAGATAGGAGTTGGTCTTGGTACCATGCTCAGCACAGATATTGTGGGCCGAAGTGCCTGATCCCGTGCTGTACCATTCTATGTTTTATTTAAAAGCACCAAGATTCCAAAAGCCTGGTGGGCAGAATGAAACATTTCCAACTCAGACCTCCCAAGGCAAGAACAGAAGTGATGTGGAAAGGAAAACGTTGCACCAGCCACAGCAGTCAGGAGCTTAAGAAATTCACTCATGCTGCACAAGTTTCTTTTTCCTTTCTTTTCTTTCCAAATAGCCTTTTCCAATTTTTATCCTTTGAATTTTTGATTTTCTTTTAGAAACATAAAAAATAGGTGCAGTAAGCCATTCGGCCCATCGAGCCTGCACCGCCATTCAATATGATCATGGCTGATCATTCAACTCAGTATCCCGTACCTGCCTTCTCTCCATAACCCCTGATCCCTTTAACCACAAGGGCCACATCTAACTCCCTCTTAAATATAGCCAATGAACTGGCCTCAACTACCTTCTGTGGCAGAGAATTCCACAGATTCACCACTCTCTGTGTGAAAAAAAACTTTCTCATCTCGGTCCTAAAAGACTTCCCCCTTATCCTTAAACTGTGACCCCTTGTTCTGGACTTCCCCAACATCGGGAACAATCTTCCTGCATCTAGCCTGTAAAACCCCTTAAGAATTTTGTAAGTTTCTATAAGATCCCCCCTCAATCTTCTAAATTCCAGCGAGTACAAGCCGAGTCTATCCAGTCTTTCTTCATATGAAAGTCCTGCCATCCCAGGAATCAATCTGGTGAACCTTCTCTGTACTCCCTCTATGGCAAGAATGTCTTTCCTCAGATTACGAGACCAAAACTGTACGCAATACTCCAGGTGTGGTCTCACCAATGCCCTGTACAACTGCAGCAGAACCTCCCTGCTCCTATACTCAAATCCCCTCGCTATGAATGCCAACATACGATTCACTTTCTTCACTGCCTGCTGCACCTGCATGCCTACTTTCAATGACTGGTGCACCACGACACCCAGGTCTCGCTGCATCTCCCCTTCTCCTAATCGGCCACCATTCAGATAATAGTCTGCTTTCCTGTTCTTGCCACCAAAGTGGATAACCTCACATTTATCCACATTATACTGCATCTGCCATGCATTTGCCCACTCACCTAACCTATCCAAGTCATGTTGCAGCCTCCTAGCATCCTCCTCACAGCTAACACTGCCCCCCAGCTTCGTGTCATCCGCAACTATATGCAACTATTTGCAACTATATCTACTGAAATATCAAACAGTGCAATCCAAATCCAATCCACGTTGGCTTCATGGCAAATGCATGGCATCAGTAGAACAATCTCTTTCTCAAATTTGGCCAGATGCTGAAATTAATTTTCATTCCACATCTGTTTCATACTGACAGCCAGCCATGATCTTAAGCAGTTATTCCACAAAAGACCCCATCTCCGTACAAACTAGAGTCAAACAAGAATCCATCATCATCCGGACACTTTATTCAACATCTGTCGATGCAATGCTGCTCCTCACCAATAAGTTTCCTGCTGGTGTGCAGCAGGCCAACAAACTGGAAAACTGTTTGATCTACTTCTTCTCCATTTCAGAACTAAGGTCACCCCAACTGCCATTGTGAAACTGCAATACTCAGATGATATTTACATGTGTGCGCACTGAAAATATGAGCCCCAAGTCATCACCATTGGACCATACAAGGGAATGGACTTAACAGTCACCATTGTTGAACAAAAGAGACCCATCAACCTTCTCTTGGTGCACAACAATGATCTCCAACAATGAAAGTCCAGAACAGGAAAAGGTTTCAAATCTGCTTGCAGTGATTTCTGCCTTTTTGTGCACTTCTAAAACATTGACTAACACATCCCACAGTTGAAAACATGGGAAGGCTACCACCGATAGCTCCAAATACACCACAAAGGATAAGAAACAAAGCAAGTCTTCTGCAAGGACAACAGCCCATTCACCGACATCCTAATTGTACTCAATAAATCTATCATGCAAACCACATTGCTCATCTGACAGCAGACTCCAAAAGCATTCTAAACAAGGCTCCCTTGCATAGATTGTCAGAACTTTATTTGCACAGGGTGGAAAATCACTGACCAGAGGGCATAACTTTAAGGTGAGAGAGGCAAAGTTTAAACGAGATGTGAAGGGCCCATTTTTTTTACATGCGGGTGGTAGGTGCCTGGAACACACTGCCAAAGGTAGTGGTGGATGCAGATACAATAGCGATGTTTAAGAGCATCAACCATCTAACAACCCAGGCTATTGAATGCTACGAACTCCAACTAAACTCCAAACTACGAACTGCGTTGATTGCACTAGGGACTTTGAACTTTTTTTTTTTTTTTGCATTATCTTTTTCTTATTTATTGAACATTTTTTATGTTTGATTATGATATAATCTATTGAGTACTTTGTTTATAAACTTGTTGTGGTGCTGCAAGTAAGAATTTAATTGTTCTATTTTGATACATATAACAATAAAACACTCTTGACTCTTGAGGTTTATAGATATTCACATGGATATGCCAGGAATAGATGGAAAATTATCATGTGTAGGCAGAGGAGATTAGTTTATCTTGGCAACATGTTTGCACAGACATTGTGGGCTGAAGGACCTGTTCCTGTGCTATACTGTTCTATGTTTAAAGATGAACAAATTGACAAAAGATTCAAGGAAAATTGCAAAGCCTGCTTGAGTAAGTCTAAGCAAGGGAGAGCTGAGAACCAAGAATGTTTAATTGTCAACAGAACAATTAGATTCTTACTTTCTGCAGCTTAACTGACAAATAAATATATAAAATCAATAATACCATAAATTATTAACTGTAATACTATGGAATGGAATATTTTATTGTCATATGTGACAAGGCACAGTGAAATTTGTTGCTTGTATACACAAGACTTCGCGGCCATCCGGGAGGCATCGAGACCGTGCCACCTCGATAAAGGTCCCCGGCCTCATTCTCAGTCCACAGCCCGGCAGGAAGCCATCTGCCGCGTGATCCAGGCTTCTGTACGAGGTAACAATGATTATGCAAAACCAAAGTCCACAGTGCAACCAAAGACACAGTCCATAGAAAATCTTAGCTGCTGAGGTTAGTGTTGTGTGGTGTTCACTGAGCCTGATAGTTCCTGGGAAAAAGCAATTCTTCACCCTAATCATCACGGTTTTTAAGCTCCTGTACCTTCTTTCCGGTGGTAGTAATGAATATGAGTGTAGCCAGGGTGGTGTGGGTCTTTGATTAATTTGTTTTTGAGGCAGCGCCTTCCTCGAGATCCCTTTATGTTATGTCAGCACCTGTGATGAATCAGCCAATATCTACCATTCTCTATAATTTCCTTCATTCTTGAGCATTTGTGTTACCAAACTAGGTCATGATGCAACCTGTCAGTATGCTCTCTATCATATAACTGGAAGTTCAAAGTATTCATTGACATACCACATCACATCAATTTTATAAGGAAGGTGAGGAATTGATGATATTTCTTTGGGATAACATCAATGTGCTGGGCCCAAGACAGATCTTCAGAAAATTGCATGGCCAGGAACTTGAAGCTGTTGACCTCCTCTGCTGCTGTTCTTATCATTTAGTTGAAATCTCTGGCCCAGCATATTCAAAATGGAGAATGAACATCTAAGATGGCATTGAGACCCTCGAGTTCATTTGGCGAGAGCAAGTGGAAGCTTCGCATAAAAAGGTGGAAGGAGTGCACTAGCCCCAAAGTTACCCACGCATTTATTCTGTAATGCATCTCCTGCCCCACCTGCGTAGAATCTCTGGGTGCCAGATTACACTGGGTAGAATGCACAAAACTAAATGGCAGCAAGTCACCCCAATCCCAAGGCACCGTCTGAGAAGAATGCTAAATGTAAGGTTTCCAAAGTAAAGATTACTTCACTTTACTTTCAACTTTAGTTAAATGTGTTGTATTTCTAATTTCACTTCATCAAAACTTAAAGAAAATCCAACGTTTATTTGAATGAAATGCTTACCCCTAAAGTTGTATTAATGGTGTTTCAGTCAACTTCCGTAAAGTAATTGAAACGGCGTTTTATATATCAACAAAACAAAGTAGCAGTAATTACTTTAAATAATGGATTGCTGCTTTTGCCAACAAATTTCAATCAGAAGCTAACTGGTTCTTCAGCTCAAACCAGCTTTTTTTTGTCCCACACACGAGGTTGAGTGTTTTTCAACTGGCAGAGTAAACAGTAAGATTGATTTCTTTAGAAAAACACTGGTAGAACTCAGCGGGTTAGGCAGCATCTGTGGAGGGGATGGACAGCCAATTTCTTGGGTTGGGATACTTCTTCAGACTGATTGTAACAGGAGGGAGATAGTTGGAAAAGAGAGGTGGGGCAGGTGGATTTATTTTGTTGTAGTGTGTCCAAATGATGAGACAACCATACGACAGAACGTTCTAATTGCAACTATGAGCAACTATAAAGCTCTAGGTGGCAAAGAGAAAGGATGATTAAATTACAATTGCAGAAACATAACAGTTCCAAGAAGTTTTTTTATAAATTGAGTTGTTTTGTTTGTCCATCCTGATTCAAGTAAGCTTAAGAAATCTGATGATACGAGATGAAGCCAAACCAATCAAAATGGTTTCCCCGAGTTATTTTGTGTGCACGGACATGTTGCTCCAGTTCCTTAGATAGCCACAGTTCAAATGTAACAAAATATGACCCAGTCTTAATTCTGAAAATTATAATTGGTGCTTTATAAATGTAAGCATTCATATCCCAGGAGCATTCAGCAATTCACAGTTACAGTACATGCATTATTACAATTACATAGGAAGGCAATTTGCAAAGACACTAAATGAAATGAGACCATCAGGAGCAGAGCGGAGGGTTTGGCTGAAAGTACAAATGAAGAACCCAATAAAGATAAAATAGATTTTTAAAATGCAGGTTGTTACATAGAGAATAGGATGTATGGGGTTGTGAATAACACACTTATGGAGACAAATGATCGGTTAGAGGTACAATGACAAAGAATTGGAGTTAATGAATCAATTTCAAATTGGCAGATTGTTAACAGTTTGAGGGATGACACAGGGATCAGGATTCAGCCCTTGGTTGTTCACGAGGAACATCAATGACTTTAATAAAAAGGTGGTGCCGAACAATGGCTGCCTCTGCCAACGGTCTGTCTAGTCTTTTTCTTCTTTATTGTTTTTGGTCTGTTGTTAAAAGTATGTTTTAGTGTACCATTAGTTTTTGTATTATGTGGGGGTGGGGGAAACTTTTAAAATCTTTTTCCTCGACGGAGATGCAACTTTTTTTCATATCACATCTCCGTCCGCACTGCGGCCTAATATCATGGAGCTGGCGGCCTCTTGCTGGGGATTGACCTCGGGAGCTCCAACCGCAGGAGCCTGCGGACAACATCGTGGAGCCTGCGGTCCCTGGTTAGGGACCGACTTCGGGAGTTCGAAGCCGCAAGAGCTTTGATCGCTGGCTGCGGGAGCTTTGATCGCCCCGACAGCAGATGGTTCGTGTGCCCTGACCAAGGGAGAAAAGGAGGAAAAAAGATAAGACTTTATTGCCTTCCATGACAGTGGGGAATGTGGTGGAGCCGCTGTGGTGGATGTTTATGTTAATTTTTATGTAGTTGTGTGTCTTGTTGCTTTTTTTTGGTATGACTGTATGGCAAAATCAAATTCTTTGTATGTTGCTAATAAATTAATCACGATTACGATTACGATTAGTTGATAATACGAAACTAGGTGGGAGAGTAAGGTGTGATGAAGATCTGGGTAGCCTTGCTATTACTGCCCCTGGCTTTGGTCAGTGTTTGTCTTTGTATCAGATGTAGGAGATACTGGCCTTGCAGCCAACGTAAGTTCACTCAATTGATTCTGGTCAGGGAAGTCATCCAATGGAAAACAATAGTGGAAACTTAGAAGCATGATAAGAAAATATTTCATTACACAGAGAATATAAACCTTAAAAATTATTTTATCTCAATAGAGGTGTGAATACCAAATCAATACAAATATATTCAAGTACCAGTGGTAAATCTTTGAACACAAAGAGGATGAGGAAATGGCCTGAATGGGTGCAAAATAATTACAATGTTTGAGGAGTAGGATCAGGCATGATATTGAAGCAGGGGGCACTATTGCTTTTTCTTTTTTAAAGTTAGAGATGTTTGAAGGTGAAGGAGTAGAAAACGAGCAAAATAGCTTTGGAAATAGATTTGCTGAATGTGAAAGTCAGACAGCTGTAAATTCTGCAATCAGAAGTGGTGGAGACATTGGGGAAAGAAGACATACAGTAGAATCAGAAGGTAAGGGGACATGCAAAGGGCCAAAAGAAAGATCATGGAGAAAGGGAACACAAAAGTTTAAACAGAATGATTGTATTGGGGGCCCAAAGCCCGTGGAGGTTGTCATCAACAGTGGTGAAGAAAGCAGGAATGGAATAGGATTTGATGTAGGCCAGGCAGATTCAGATAAATTGTAAGGAACCTCAGAAACTTGTTTCATAAAAGTTGGCCAATTCAAACTTAAAGGTGTCTGATCTGGTGATGAAAGTTTCCAAAGGGTGCCCTCAATGCAGACCGAAATAAAAATGTAGGCTAAACTACACACGGATGAATACATGGTGCTTGGATTACTTTGAAAATCAAACAGAATTACCAGATGTGTTGATATGGTTATATATGTATCTACAGTCAGAGAAGGGAATCAAGTCAAATGTTCAGATTTTAATAGAAATATGGTCTTTGACTCGTGAGTCTCCTACCTCAAGTAATGACTGTCAGATAAAAATCAGGGCACTTGATGATCATTATAAAATGGAGGCTGGGAGATATTAGATAAATACGAGTGCTGTTTGTATTTGCTTGAAAGTTGAATCTTTTCATGTGGAATTGCTACCAATGGATAGCAGGTAGAGATTAAATGGAAGGAACATTAAAAGGGAATTGTGGAATATTCCCAAAGATACTTTGTGGTGGTGGGATGAAAAACCGCAAGGATACTGATCGAGGCACAAAAAATACAAGATGTGGGCCAGAGAATATGACCAGTAGTCAATTAAGATGGTACGGTTGTGGAGGAAAATTGAGGAATAATACACCACATACCGAGGAACTCTGATGCTCATGGAGTTTTGGAAGCTGGGTGGAAGCAAAATAATGAAAGAGTTTCACGAGGTGGCAAGAATAAAAATTAACGGATAGTTGGGGATGATACAGATTTCAAAGATGGAGTTTTCTAGTAGAAAAATCAGAATAGCAGTTGAGAATGTAGAAGAACAGTGGGCGAAGGGTGAACATCTTTGAGTCATTAGCGCCTGTTGATAAGATTTAGGGTTCAAGGAACAAGATATGAGCTCCAAAGAAAAATGTCTGAATGTGAACCAGTGGAGGAACAAGAAGAAATGGTGACTGAGCTCAGGAAAGAGCCGAATGTTAGGCCCATTGCAGGAAAGATGCCGAAGCAATCCTTTCAAGATGGGAAAAATGAAAAAGAGGAATTATAATATAATTAAATAAATGTTTTACTCCAGAGATTGAAAATGTTTTAATCCAGAGCTCGGAAAGGAATGAGTGAACTCTAAATATAATTAACCAGAACACCCTCCAACTGCTTACTTAATGGTTATAAATAAATACAGCACATTAATATAGTCAAGCTATAATATTGTTTGTTAACAACATTATCAGTAAGCATTGTCAATAACTACAAGCAAATCCCCAGCCTTCCCTACAAACATAATTATAGCAAGCTAACTAAAAATAACATGCAACTTTTCTGGTTTTATTATATTACCAAGACAACCTTTAACTTTCCAACCCTGCTTGGGATCTACAACTAAAAGCAGATTTGATTTCTCTACTAATGCCATGAGAAAAATAATGATAAAAGCTCCAGTGCAGAATATGACACGGTATACGAGATGTGTTGGTGAATTGCATCCAAAATTGGCTGTGTGATCGGAAGCAGATGGTAATGGCAGATGGGCATTTCTCTGACTGGAAATTTGTAACTAGTGATGTACTGCAGATGCTCAGTGCAAAGAGCTCAGCAACGGTGCTGGGATCTTTGTTGCCTCTAATATTGTGGGCACAGCCCAGGCCATCATGCAAACCAACTTCCCTTCCATTGACACCTCTCGTTGCCCAGGCAAGGTCACCAGCATAATCAAGGATGAGTCGCACCCCGGACACTCCCTCCTCTCACCTCGGGCAAAAGATACAGAAGTATGAAAACACATACCTCCAGATTCAGGGACAGTTTCCTCCCAACTGTTATCAGGTAACTGAACCGTATACCAATAACTAGACAGCAGTCCTGAGCTACTACCATTGGAGACCCTCGGACTGTCTTTGATCGGAATTTACTGGACTTTATCTTGCACTAAATGTTATTCACGTTCTTCCCTTTATCATATATCTGTGCACTGTGGATGGTTCGATTCTATTCATATATTGTCTTTCCACTGAATGGTTAGCACACAACAAAAGCTTTTCACTGCACCGCGGTACACGTGACAATAAACTAAACTAAGCTAAATGAGGTTTGAAATGACAGGAGAGAAATATAAAAGGAGATCTGATGGGTTGTTTATTTTAACACAGATTGTGGTGGATATTTGAAATAGGCTGCCCGGGAAGGTGGTGATGGCAGATGCTATTAGGATGGCACAGTAACACAGCGATAGAGTTGCTGCCTTACAGTGGCAGAGACTCAGGTTCAATCCTGACTATGGATGCTGTCTGTACAGAGTTTGTACGTTCTCCCTGTAACCACATAAGTTTTCTCCGGGTGCTCAGATTTCCTCCCACACTCTAAAGACATACAGGTTTGAAGATTAATTATAAGTTTTCCCTGTAAATTGTAAAGTGTGTAACATGGTGCTAGTGTATAGGTGATCGCTGGTCGGTGTGAAGTCGGTATGCCGAAAGGCCTGTTTCCATGCTGCATCTCTAATGTCTAAACATTTAGACGGCGTTTGGTCAGCTACTTGAAGAGGAAAGGAGTGGTGGGATAAGGACCTGAGGCAAGCAATTGGATTGGCTTAGTAGGCATCATAGTCAGCATGGATGAAGTAGGCTCCAAGGGCCTATTTCTGTGCTGTATGTTTCTATGATTCGGAGGGAACACAGGCTTCCTGCTGACCATTTCCCACAACTTTGCATGAAGAGTTCTCCTCATTCAGATTCTCATAGCATAAAGGGATGTTCTTAAAAATCCACATGAAAAAAGATTTAGTGTGATTCAGGTTTCACTAAAAAATGACACAGGTGGCATTGGTGCTTCAGTGCCAAAATATTCCAGCAAGTCTAAACATGACACAGACATACAATGATTGGAATTAACTGAGCTTGCAGCTGTGAGATGAGTCAAAGAACTTCCTGAAAATCAATATTTTGTTTCCAATTCAGGTAAATTTGCAGCAAAAAAGAGACTGCAACAAACTGAAAAAAATTAAACTCCAGGATATTCAATTTAGGAAGACAAAACTGGCAGTAGTCTCAGCAACGCATAAGATTGAAATCAATGATTACATTAAAACAGACCCTGATTTTTTTAATTATTTGTTGTTTGATGTACTCTTTACATTTCTCTATTTTAATCTGCCTGCTCTTATCTCAGCTTTAACTTAATTTCAAGCTTAAAACCGATTCGACAGTCATAATAACAATTTGAACAGTTGTCTAAAATAACGTGGCGATCTATGTCTCCTCTTGAAATTCAAACAGTCTTTAAAAATTAAGCGGAAGTAATATGAAAGAATTAATACTCAATAAAGAACAAAATGCTGACCAAAATGGTTCCGGTAGATTATAAATTTTAAAAAATTCAAGCACACCATCAGGGATTTCTCAGGTGAACTCCTATAAAAATCACAATACATGAGATTTAATTATTTAATTATATGCAATGGATTAATCACGATCTTCCAATCAACCTTTACTTTTTTTTAAATTTGAATTTTCTGTGTGCTAAATAGTGTAGCTGTAGCACTATATCTTGCGCTGTTTATTTACCCTTTTGCATCACTTATTTTTGAAAGTTTTACCCTGTATCTTGGTATACGTAACAATAATAAACCAAACAATATTTAACATTTGGCTATACTTAGGGTATATGAATACAATGAATACAGTAAAACAGTGGTACTAGACTGGTAGATTTTTTCTGACTACAAGATATTTCATGAATACTTGAACAAACTTAGAATTCTTTTTTTTTTAAGAGGATAGTATATAATAGCATTTCAGTGAACCTGTTAAGTTTAAAGTCGTATGGGAAACAAAATAGCACAGAGTTTAAAGGGTGAGTAATAAGTGGGGACAAAGCAAGTAGGAAGGGAACAAGAGAACTAGGGCCTCAGTGAGGAGGAAGAGAATGAAGGAACCAGGGATTCAGTTAGTGGGAAGAGAGTGTTGGAGTGGGGACTTCAGTGAGGATGAAAACCAGGGCTCAAAAGAGTGGACACTGTAAACATCGCCTCGTGATTTGGATGACAAACAATCAGGATTTTTGAATGGTCAGGCAGCTGGGTATTGAAGTTTTAAGATATGACCTTTCACTAAGGAACAAGTGATTAATTTGACCATATGACACATTTTCTCTTTCAACCATCTGTCTGAAAAGTAATTAGTGTTGCTCTAGATGACACATTCTGGCCCCATTATGGACTAATCTTGTCACGGAAGGAAATGGACAATGTCAACCCAAAAATACGACTAGATCTTTTAGTAAACCTTATTGAAAGAAATCTGGATTTTTAGTGTATCTATTGAGATTATTTGCACTAGAATTGATGGGAGCTGTGTTCCAATGACACTGCCGCCTGGAGGATTCAGGCAAAATAACTGAAGCTAATATCCTTTTTATTGGCACAGGATCATCATAAAAGTTGTATGAAAGTAGCCTTACCTTTCCTGAAGACAATACTTTGCACATATAGCAGGTTCAATCAATTTTGATGTCTGAAACATTAGTTTTGAAGGCGCCAAATTTGTATAATTATAGCATCCACGATACCAGCTGGTCACTGCAACAAATTGATCAAAGTGATCAGATCACTGTATGATGTGCAAATATACAGTAGAAATCGTATGTCTTCCATAACATCATTTTGTTTGTGATTTCCCCCCTTCAGACTGCCTTACCTTCATGTCAATGTTATCAGGAGCAGAAATATGTAAATTATTCTCAAAACCAATGAGTGACCTCCAACTATTTTCTATAAGTCACATTTATGTAACTAAACTGTAATAGTGCTTTAGATAAACAAAACATTAAACCTTAGAACCCATTCAAAATTACACATAACATATATACACAATCTTGAATTGTGTGCCAAAATAATATATTCCAAATATTGTAAATTTTTAAAAAATAATTAAAATAATGAGATATTAGGTTAGTGTTTCGGAATGAGGACATTTATTAGATTTTTTCTCTGTATATTCTAACAGAATTGTGTCTATTTTGGTTCTACTGATGATCTTTTTGTGCTGATTTTGATCAGTTTTTCGTTTGTCCCTTTTTATGGAAAGTATGTAAAATCTATCATCTGGTTAGTTATAGTTTTGTATTCTTCTTGGTAATTTGGCTATTTGAATCCTAAAACCAGCAACCACTTGGCCAATCTCAGCACATTTATTAATTAAACATCTTCACAACACCAGTGTTCCAAGTCTTTTTGACTCTGGATGTTGAGCAGGAACTAAAGGGCAGCATCAATGTGGTGGCCCGAAGGTCCTGTTTCTGTGCTGTCCAACTCAAACTCTATAAATGATGTTTGAATCCATCCAGAATCTAAAATTAATTTCAATAAATTAAAAAGACCTAGGACATTTGGTATCTAAATTAAAGTACAAAAGAGAATTAATATAACAGAAGAAAATTATAAAGGACTTTTCTAATTTGTTTTTAATCAAAAAATAAATATCATGGATAGAAATTTCCACTATGTTGAGCAATTTTTCATATATTTTCCTGAATCAACCAAAACAATGCACTGGATTAAGAATATTTTGCACATTTGTAATTGGTCATAATTGCACATTCTTGCTAGTTCAAACCATTTGCAGACCATCAAGGAAGCTCTTCAAATTGAAAAAGTGTGGAGTATTCAGCTGATCAGATAGCAACAAGGAAAGGGAAACAGAGATAACACCAGTTAGGCAGTAGGTAGTTAAAATGTAATATATTCATGGTATGCTAAAGGCCCTGTTTCTGTGCTGTATTATGAACGCCAGCACATCCTTCCTCAGATATGGGCCCACAACTGCTCACAATACTCCAAATCTGTGTTTTTACACTCTAGTCCTCTTGAAATAAATGCTAACATTGCATTTGCTTTCCTTACTACTGATGCAACTTGCAAATTATTTTTCTGGGAATCCTGCACCAGCACTACCAAGTCCCTTTGCACCTCCAATTTCTGAATCTTCTCCCCATTTAGGAAATAGTCTACATCTTTATTACTACTACCAAAATGCATGACTCCACACATTGATGCACTGTATTTCATCTGCCACTTCTTAGCTCACTCCCCCTAAACTGTCCAGGTCCTTCTGCAGTCTTTGATTTCTCTACACTACCTGCCTCTCCACCTATCTTTGCATCATCAGCAAACTTGGCCACGAAGCTTTCAATTCACTCATCCAAATCAATGATATACAACATGAGGAGTAGCGGCCCCAGCACTGCTTGTCACTGGCAGCCAACCAGAAAAATCCCCGTTATTCCCACTCTTTGCCTTCTGCCATTCAGCCAACCTTCTATCCATGCTAGTATCTTTCCTCTAATATCATGGGTTCCCATCCTCTTTAGCAGCTTCAGATGTGGCATCTTATCAAAGGCCTTGTAAAAATCCAGGTAAACAACATCCATTGACTCTCCTCTGTCTATCCTGTTACTTACATCCTCAAAGAATTCCAAAAGATTGGAACGGAGATGAGGAAGAACTTTTTCAGTCAGAGAGTGGTGAAGGTGTGGAATTCTCTGCCTCAGAAGGCAGTGCAGGCCAGTTCGTTGGATGCTTTCAAGAGAGAGCTGGATAGAGCTCTTAAGGATAGTGGAGTGAGGGGGTATGGGGAGAAGGCAGGAACGGGGTACTGATTGAGAGTGATCAGCCATGATCGCATTGAATGGCGGTGCTGGCTCGAAGGGCTGAATGGCCTACTCCTGCACCTATTGTCTATTGTCTATTTGTCAATCTCCACGTAAATAGGTTTCTCCTCATGTCACAGTTGATTCTTTTATCATTCACCTTAAACGACTCCTAAAGTTTTCATCTTTCTACCCACGGAAACCATTTGTCCTTAATTAATTATTTTAGTTTCTATAATATTGATCATTACTATCAAGACTTCTCTCAAATGTCTTCCCTTTCAGAAAAATGCATCATCAATGACTGCCCTAGTGAAAAATTCCAACTGATGTAAATGAAGACCGCACAAAAACAAGTCACACCATCTTGCCAATATGCAATTCTTTCTTACGTAAAGACCCAGCTGCATGTGATTGATTATGCCAAGTAACATTTCAAACACTGTGTAAAATGTTAATTTCTGAATGGGAAATATTCATGAAACCAGTCCAGTGACTATTCCGCAGCGACACTGAATCACCTTCATGTTCCTCCTGAACTGCAATTGTCAAAATTGGACACAAAACTCCAGGTAAAGCTGAACCAAGTAGTTCAACAAAACCTTCTTGTTCTGCTGGCCAAAATTCAATGTTTTAAAAAAACACATATTCTCAACGCAACTGGTAGAGCTGCTGCCAGTCTGACAACTACACTTGTGGAAATTGTGTCCAGGTGCAGCTCCTGAAGCACCATGTTAGGGAACTGGAGCAGCAGCTAGATGATCTCAGGATCATCTGGGAAAACGAGAGCTTCCTGGAAAGGACCTACAAAGACATTATTACACCAAGGATACAAGAAGAGCGAAGGTGGGTGACGATGAGGAAGGGAAATAAGCGTGGAGGGCAGGAGACCCCGGTGGCTGTACCTGTTGAAAACAGGGACACCCTCTTGGAAGCTATTGGGACGAATGATACTTCCAGTCCGAGCGGCGGACAGGTCTTTCAATCAAATTGTGGTACTGTGGCTCACCCGGAGAAACCAACGTCAGGTAACGCCGTAGTGGTAGGTGACTCAATAGTGAGACAGGAGATTCTGTGGCAACAAGCGAGACTCAAGGATGGTGTGTTGCCTCCCAGGTGCCAGGGTCCAAGACGCCTCGGACCGATTGCTGGACAGCCTCAAGGGGGAAGGGGAGCAGCCGGAAGTGGTTGCGCATGACGGCCCAAATGACGTTGGGAAGAAGAGGAAGGAGGTTCTGCAACGTGAGTTTAGAGATTTAGGAAGACGGCTAAAAAGCAGGACCCCTAAGGTGATTACCTCTGGTTTGCTTCCAGTACCTCGTGCTGGTGAGGGCAGGAACAGGGAAATAGGGGATCTGAATGTGTGGCTGAGGAACTGGTGCAAGGGGCAGGGATTTAGATTTATAGACCACTGGGATCTCTTCTGAGGTAGGGGTGACCTGTACAAAAGGGACGGGTTGCACCTTAACTGGAGGGGGACCAAAACATTCTGGCAGGCAGGTGTGCTAGTGCTACACGGGTGGATTTAAACTAAATAGCGGGGGGGGGAAGGGGTCGACAAATTGGAAGTATGAGGAAGTTAAAGGGAAAGAGAGTACAGGAAAAGTTATGAAAGACACCCGAATTAATGGGATGGAAAGTTCTAGAAGGGATAAGAGAGTAAGGTCAGGTGAAATAGGAACCGGAGTGCGAGGGGAGCTGAATACTGAATTAAAAGTGTTATATATGAATGCGCGAAGTATAAGAAATAAAGTGGCTGAGTTTGGGACTCAGTTACAGATTGGTAGGTATGAAGTTGTGGAAATTACAGAGATAGGGCTGCAAGATGATTGGAGTTGGGAACTGAATATTCAGGGTTATACATCCTATCGAAAAGACAGACAGGTGGGCAGAGGGGGTGGGGTAGCTCTGTTGGTAAAAAAAAGGCGGAACAAGGAAATGGCAGACAAGTTGAGTACTTTGGTTCTGTCTTCTGTCTTCACTAAGGAGGACACAAGCTCCCAGATGTACTAGGGGACCGAGGATCTAGGGTGATGGAGGAATTGAAGGATGGGTTTACGAAGGCGAAATCTTGCTTGACTAATCTTCTGGAATTTTTTTGAGGATGTAACAAGTAAAATGGATAAGGGAGAGCCAGTGGATGTAGTGTATCTGGACTTTCAGAAAGCCTTTGATAAGGTCCCACGCAGGAGATTAGTGGGCAAAATTAGAGCACATGGTATTGGGGGTAGGGTATTGACATGGATAGAAAATTGTTTGGCAGACAGGAAACAAAGAGTAGGAATTAACGGGTCCCTTTCAGAAAGGTAGTAACTAGTGGGGTGCCGCAAGGTCCGCAGCTATTTACAATATATATTAACGATTTAGATGAAGGAATTAAAAGTAACATTAGCAAAATTGCAGATGACACAAACCTGGGTTGCAGTGCGGACTGTGAAGAGGATGCTATGAAGATGCAGGGTGACTTGGATAGGTTGGGTGAGTGGGCAGATGCACGGCAAATGCTGTATATTATGGATACATGTGGGGTTATCCACTTTGGTGGCAAGAACAAGGCAGATTATTATCTGAACGAGGTCAGATTAGGAAAAGGGGAAGTGCAACAAGATCTGGATGTCCTTGTAAATTAGTAACTGAAAGTAAACATGCAGGTACAGCAGGCAGAGAAGAAATCTAAAGCATGTTGGCCTTCATAACGATAGGATTTGAGTATAGGAGCAAAGAGGTCCTTCTGCAGTTGGACAGGACACCGGTGAGACCACACCTGGAGTATTGGGTGCAGTTTTGGTCTCCTAATTTGAGGAAGGACATCCTTGCTATTGAGGAAGTGCAGCGTAGTTTCACGAGGTTAATCCCCGGGATGGCGGGACTGTCATATGATGAAAGAATGGAATGACTGGGCTTGTATTCATTGGAATTTAGAAGGATGAGAGGGGATCCTATAGAAACATGTAAAATTATTAAGAGATTGGACACACAAGATGCAGGAAACATGTTCCCAATGTTGGGGGAGTCCAGAACCAGGGGCCACAGTTTAAGAATAAGGGGTAGGCCATTTAGAACTGAGATGAGGAAAAACCTTTACACCCAGAGAGTTGTGCATTTGTGGAATTCTCTGCCTCAGAAGGCAATGGTGGCCAATTCACTGGATGCATTCAAAAGAGAGTTAGATAGACTTCTCGGGGCTAGCGGAATCACAGGATATGGGGAGAAGGCAGGAATGGGGTACTGATTGTGGATGATCAACCATGAACACATTGAATGGTGGTGCTGGCTCGAAGGGCCTACTCCTACACCTATTTTCTATGTATCTATGCCTCACAGCGCCAGAGACCTGGGTTCGATCCTGACCTCGGATGTCTTCTTTGTGGAGATTGCACCTTCTCCCTATGACAGTGTGGGTTTCCTTCCACGTCTCAAAAACATGCGGGTTTATAGGTTCATTGGCCTCTGTAAATTGTTGCCAGTGTGTTGGGAGTGGATGAGAAAGTGAGATAACAGAATTGGTGTGAACAAGTGATCAATCAGCATGGACTCAGTTGGCCAAAGGGTCTGTTTCCATGCTGTATTTATAAATAAACTAAACTAAATTTAACCTGTCCTGACATTTTCAGAACTCCTGGGCCTCACCTAGTCTTGTTTGTTTCTATTAAATTGCCTCTTATTTTTCCCAATTTCAATAAAGCCAACCCACTGAATCACCTTAACTCCAGGAATCAATCCAATGATTGCTCTCTTTATAATCCTCAATACAGGTATAACTCTCCTCGAACAAGGAAACCAAAATGTTTGCTGTGCACCAGGTATGGTCACTGTCTAATGTTATTTTAAGACGTGTTGGGCAAATAGGATGCTTCTGGAACTGTCTCTCCACTCAGTGTCAATTTTACAGTTTGTAATCTGTGTTCTCTGCCAGATAGAGATATTCGAGGAAAGTCAATAACGTGTAGGAAATCTATCAGCCACCATTAGTCTTCTAAGCAATTACATTGTTACTTGGCTATTTCAGTGCTCTTTTGTTTCACCTTCCACCCTATTCTCCATCAGTCCATTACTTCCTCTCCTTCATTTGTCTCCTTATATAGTAACAAATGAATTTAAAAGTTCTCAGAATTCATATTTCTGGTCAATGATCTTTTATGACACAGAATATAAAACAGAATTCTAATTATTATATATTCTTCTACATGAAAAATGAAATTTGTTTCTGTGTTGGTAATGAATCTGAGTTGGCACAATGTTGAGAATTAAAGCATTCAGCTCAAAGCAATATACTAACTTGGAATAAACAGTTTCAGAAAGTATTCCTCATTCAGTAAACAACTGCTGTTGCATCTTAACATAAGAAAGAGCCAAGTGTGGACAGGATGCTGTGATTTCTTCACACCTTCTCTGCATTTACATCAGTAGGAAGTGTATCACTGAGAGCAACATTAACAAAGCACTTTTGGCGAGTCATTCGGCATTCCTGTAGCTACCTCCCAAAACATTTCACATTCCTTTACTAACGCGGATAATAAATATACCGAATTCCAAAGGTTTCACGTTCTATTGAAACCTAAAATGTGGTTCAACGGAACAAACACTGATCAGCTTCTGTAACCTGACATTCAGTGAGACCCAAAGGAAATGAGCATCTTCCAGGCGCCCCTGGAGGCCCGTCACCTGCTGAGAGGATGCAAGTGTGTGTGTGTGTGGATCTGGCCCGTTCATTTACCCTGATCAGTTCCGTCGTGTTTTATGGCCTTTAAAAATACCGACTGGTACTCGTACGCTAAAAATGATATCAGTTGGAAGTGCATCGTCCGAAACAGAGCAAAACTGCAGTACTTCGACATGGGGATTATTTCAATCTGGGGCTTGGTCAACACTGCGGGCTCTGGGACACTTAACAGCAGTGGCAATGTGCACAGAAAATCATTTACTCAGTGACAAACTCAATACTGTAAATGCGGCCAAGATGGAATTCGTCTTTTTTTTAAAAAATTCCGTGCCGTTTTACACCGATTTGCCAACAATTTGTAATACTCTTTTGAGAAGAACAATGACAAGTTAGGGGAAATTACGGAACTACCGCAGTTCCCCTGCTTCGAGATAGTTTGCATTTCTCATATTAACTTTGGATCGAACAGAACTATACAATGACAGAATAAGCAGCAATCCCTGCGATCACATCTTAAAAAGCAATACATTCTGGCTCTTGTTATCTTTTTCATCAATCGTAGAATTATTTTGCACTTCGACAACCCCTTCGGTCCGGCTTCTCTATGCTGACTAAAGTTGGTTGACAGAGCTTCCCAATTCCCTGCGGTTGGCCCATATCCCTGATTATTCTTTTAAAACGAAGACCTTGCTACGATATGTGTTAGATATTTGTAAGTTGCATCGAGAATCAAACGAAACCAGGAGAAAATCGAAATAAAGTGATGTTCTGGAAAATTATAAAAAATGCAGGAGCTTCATATGTGATTTTTTTTTAAAGTTGGAAATGTTATAAATATTCAGCAGGTCAGGCACCATTTGTGCAAAGAGAAACAGAGTTAACATTCCAGGTCGAAGACCTGACGAAGAGTCTGTTTCTCTTGCACAGATGATGCCCCAATTAACAGAGTGTTGCAAGCAAGTTATGTCCTCCAATTGTATACTTCAAAACCTTGCTCCACACTGGTTTGCGACGGAAGTATTTAATGTTGAAAAGCCAAAAACTTCCCGCATCTACCTAAAACCGCTCATCATTCAATGTGTTCTAATAACACACGGGGATCCTTATCAATGGAGTTAAATTAATTGCTGCAGTGACTTGTTTTAGATTCGCTTTGCTCCAAGCGGGTTGTTACAGCCAGCCAGCCAGCTCCTCGCACTGTCATATCGTCGGGCTTTTCAATCGATTCACAGTTTGCGGATACCTTAAAATGTGATCAGCGCCAAACATCGAGCAACAGGTTTCATTTCAAATGCCTCCGAAGGCACAAAATGACGCGATGTTCTCACAAACTTCCACTCAGAAAGTTGGAGGTCTCGGACTTACCGTTGTTAGCACCGGCGCCGGACGACCTGAGCCTCCCCATAGACATGGCAAGGAGCGTACAAAGAGCAAGCAGCCAGCATTCCATCCTCTCTCTGAGAGTTCACATCCTCCGCTTCTGCTTCTGCTTCACCCGATGCCCAGGAACATCCCCGCACCTGTTACTCATCGACGTCAGAGTGGGAGGTTCACCCCACTCGGCAGGATTCCTCCGGGTCAAAAAACCCTCCACTCTCAGTGAGCACAACGTGAAAACTGCCACCCAACGCCAACCACCCTTTCCATTCGCCTTTCATGATAAAATAAAACTTTTACGGCCATCATTCCATAAAATTCAAATCCATCGATGTTTATCCAATTCGGATATCTGGTCGCTATGTCCAAAATTGAACATATTCATGAAGGCAATCACTGAACCAGTGAACAAGTGCGGTTAACATTTTATTTCCGTCATGAGTTTCACTTTGCTGTTATGGGTAATGATTTCGAGAGAAGTACTCGCAAGTTCTAGCACCTTTTCAGTATTCGACCATCCTTAATACTTGTATTCAGACGGAGCCAGTTCACATAATGCCTTCGACAAGTTTAATGTTGCCCTCGGCCCTAGTGCAAGCTGCAAATAATGTGAAAGTAACAGGAGACAATGGAAATATATTCTCTCCTATATTGCTACGGGAAAACTTACCTCTTTTTTCAAATACAATATTACCATTAGGAAAATGATGCAATCACAGTAACTTTGGAGCAAAATTAGCAGATGGGGTGGAGATTCCTACTTGTCCATTTCAATTCAACTTTATAAATTGATATATTGTGGACTCATTTGAGAAGCAGATCGCTTATGATTTATCTGCCAGTTTTTGAACTGGTTGAACAACATTTTTCAGAGGAAGCAAATATATTTTTTATTATCACGCAATTGTGTTAGTTTGTGTAAGAAGGAACTGCAGATGCTGGTTTAAACCGAAGATAGACACAAAAAGCTGGAGTAACAGCGGGACAGGCAGCATCTCTGGAGAGAAGGAATGGGTGACCTTTCGGGTCGAGACCTTTCTTCAAAGTTTAATACCTACAAAGCATTTCCTCAGGGAGGTAGTTCTTGGCTTCATTCCAGTATGTTTTTCCCCCTTTCATCAACTAGATGGCCCTTATCAAAAGCCCTTTTCTTTCTGCTAATCTATGCTGTCTGAAAGATAACCTGCTAGTGGATTTCTTAGGATGGATTGATAGATATAACATTAGATGAAATTGGTGTTATCTTTCTTGAATAATATGCTGAATGATGATTTTGTTTCTGTTACATTGACAAGCACATGCTGTTTTTTGACGTTACTCTGCAGGTTCAACTGGACCATAAGTCATAGGAGCAGAATTAGGCCATTCCACGCATCGTCTACACCAGCGGTCTCCAAACAATGGCCCGCGGGCCACATCTGGCCCACCACGAGATTTTATCCGGCGTGCGGCAAGCTCTTAGGCGGCGGGAAATGGAGACAGAAGCTGCCGGCGAAGGTGCACCGGAGAGCGGATCGCCACCAACCCAGAGCCGGGACAAAGCGAGGGATTGCAGCGCCCCCTCGCAAACACCAAACTCAAGGAAACTTCCCTCCTTGCCGCCGCCGCTCAACCTGGGGAGAGAGAGGGGGGGGGGAGAAGAGAGTCGGGGGGGAGAGAGTCGGGGTGGAGGGAGCAGCGGGTGAGAGCGGGAGCGTGGGGAGGGCGAGGGTGTCAGCGTGTGCTGCTCCCACCCTCTCTCCCTCCCTCCCTCTCTCTCTCCCAGAGTCAGCGAGATCTGCGCCGCTGCTCCACTCTCTCTCCGGTCCCGCCTCCCTGTAAGGGGTTTCTGCGCCGAGCTTTCGCCCGACCTAAGGTCCCCGTGCCTTGCTCTGATCCCTTGACCAGGCCGCGCACACTGGTTCCCCGTGAGTGGTTCGACCCACTCACCCCCTACGGTTCTAGACACTGGACTTAGATGCAGGAGCGTTGATAGTGCAGAAAAATTCAACCATACCAGATTTGAAGACCAGGGTTTAAATGGAAAAGGCTTTTATTGAACGCTTGGGACTATTGTCCATGAATACTTAGACACAGTTCCAAACGACATATGCATCACTACACGAATACTTAGACACAGTTCTATTACACAGTTCTATAAGACATATCTATAAGACACATACCGAATTACATGAATACTTTTGACTATGAATCATAAAACGCACAGTTCTACAAGACATATACATGAATACCTTTTACTCTGAATTCTAAAACGCACAGCTCTACAAGACATATACACGACTGTAAGATGGGGAACGTACGACACATCGCAAAATTGACCAACACACATTCCTTTACACACCCACCTTTATTCAAACCACCCTCTACACTAAAGTATGTCCAGGATATGCAGGATCGGGGTACATGCTCACCATGGGGGCTATTACTGGGGTTACTGGCTGTTCGTGCTGCTTCTCCGCTGTTTTCCGTGAGGGTCGTGCTTGTCCCCTGAGTTTCTTCCTTCCGTTTCTTGCGTTCCTTGCAGGTTTTCTTGCAGTATTTCTTCTCGAGTTGCGTGCCGGTTCCTCTCTCTTGCACTTCGCTTCTTCTTGCCTGTCTTTTCTTCCTCCTGCATCCGTTTGACTTGCCTGTCTTTTCTTCCTCCTGCATCCGTTTGACTTGAGTTTAAAACCCAAAAGTCGTGGCCAGTTATACTATTCTGACCCGTCCTATCTTCCGCCAGATCTTGGGTTCTCTTTGTTTAAAAGATATGTATTGAGTTTTCCCTTTGATCTGCTCTTATGTCCGGGGGTACCGGGGATGGCCAGACTGTGTTAATTGGTATTTCGTTGCGAGGTGATGGGTTTAACTGGTTTCCCATCACCTACCAGGTAGTGTTCTATGGGCTATTGTGCCCCCTTAACGAGATTAACTGTGTAGGTCGGCTTGGGGCATTGTGAGTATGCTGATGTCAGCGCCCCAGTGTCTGGACTTCGACCTGGTTTCGCAGGTTTCTGCATGGCCAATACCCATCCATTGTTCTGGCCGTGGCTTTGCAGAAACCTAGAGACTGGGCTGTAAGGTTTTTGCTCTTGTGGCTGGTCACGAGGTCCTGCGGCCATTTTAGGACCCACAGATTGTGACATCCCTTGGTAAACTGACCGCAGCCTTTCTCCGCTATCAGCCCCAGTCTCCCGTTTAAAATGTTCAAACTGCAGCTCTTTGGTTTGGTGTTGCTTTCAGAATGAGGGAAAACTTCTCAAATCTTACACCCTCAAACGCAGCGAAATACGAACAAACACGTGAAACTTCCCTCCTCGCCGCCGCCACCCACCCTGGGGATGCGGGGCTTCTGAACAACAACTACACTTGTGTTCGTTCTTATTTTGCTGCGTTAGAGGGAGACGGGGTCGGGGAAGAGAGTGAAGCAGCGGCGCAAATCTCGCTGACTCTGGGAGAGAGGGAGAGGGGAAAGAGAGGGAGGGAGAGAGGGAGGGAAGCAGCCCCCGCAAGTGGCGGCGCTCCTTCACCGGACCCTCTGACACCCTCCCCCTCCCCGCACTCCCGCTCTCACCCGCTGCTCCCTCTACCCAGACTCTCTTCTCCCCCCCCCACTCTCTCCCCTCCCCCACCCCCACTCTCTCCCCTCCCCCACCCCCACTCTCTCCTCCCCTCTCTCTCTCTCCCTACTCTCTCTCCCCTCTCTCTCCCCCAGTGGTGGTCACTGTATTTTTTCTGTTTTATAAATAATTGTAGACCTGCGGTATATATATATTCCAGAATTTCAAGCTCTTTCTAAAAATTGAATATTATTTATTTATTGCCATATAAACCTAATCTAACCTAACCTAGTTTAACCTTTCCCAATCTAATCGAACGTAACCTAGTCTAAACTTTTTTGAGTTCATTAAATTTATAAAACTCACACTTCTTTATTTTTTCCTACGGCCCGCAAAAATGTGCCAAATATATAATGTGGCCCTCATGCTGAAAAGTTTGGAGGCCCCTGGTCTACACCATTCATTTACGGTTAATCTGTCTTTTCCTCTCAATCCCATTCTCCTGCCTTCTCCCTGTAACCTTTGAAACCTATACGAACCAAGAACCTATGAATCTCCGCTTTAAAAAATGCCCAATGACGTGGCTTCTACAGCCGTCTGTGGCAATCAATTCCACAAATTCAGCACCCTCTGGCTAAATAAATTCTTCCTCATCTCCTTTCTAATGGTACATCCTCTGGTCCTAGACTCTCCCACTAGAAGAAACATTCTCTCTGAGTCTCAATGAGATCCCCTTCTCATCCTTCTAATCTCCAGCGAGTACAGGCACAGAGCCCTAAATGCTCATAGAAACATAGACATAGAAAATAGGTGCAGAAGGAGGCCATTTGGCCCTCCGAGCAAGCACCGCCATTCATTGTGATCATGGCTGATCGTTCACAATCAATAACCCGTGCCTGCCTTCTCCCCATATCCCTTGATTCCACTAGCCCCTAGAGCTCTACCTAACTCCCTCTTAACTCCATCCAGTGATTTGGCTTCCACTGCCCTCTGTGGCAGAAAATTCCACAAATTCACAACTCTCTGGGTGAAAAAGTTCCTTCTCACCTCAGTTTTAAATGGCCTCCCCTTTATTCTAAGACTGTGGCCCCTGGTTCTGGACTTGCCCAAAATTGGGAACATCTAGCTTGTCCAGTCCTTTTATAATTTTATGTTTCTATAAGATCCCCTCTCATCCTTCTAAACTCCAGTGAATACAAGCCTAGTCTTTTCAATCTTTCCTCATATGACAGTCTTGCCAACCCAGGGATCAATCTCGTGAACCTACACTGCACTGCCTCAATTATAATGATGTCCTTCCTCAAATTAGGAGACCAAAACTGTACACAATACTCCAGATGCGGTCTTACCAGGGCCCTAAACAACTGCAGAAGGACCTCTTTACTCCTATACTGAAATCCTCTTGTTATGAAGGCCAACATGCCATTAGCTTGTCACCTACAATGGGACCCCACCACTGGCCATATCTTCCCATCCCCTCCCCTCTCTGCGTTCCGCAGAGACCGTTCCCTCTGTAACTCCCTGGTCCACTCGTCCCTTCCTACCCAAACCACCCCAACCCCTGGCACTTTCCCCTGCAACCGCACGAGATGCAACACCTGTCCCTTTACCTCCCCCCTCAACTCCATCCAAGGACCCAAACAGTCTTTCCAGGTGAGACAAAGGTTCACCTGCACCTCCTCCAACCTCATCTATTGCATCCGCTGCTCTAGATGCCAACTTATTTACATCGGCGAAACCAAGCGCAGGCTCGCCGATCGCTTCGCTGAACACCTGCGCTCGGTCCGCATTAACAAAACTGATCTCCCGGTGGCCGAGCACTTTAACTCCCCTTCCCATTCCCAGTCTGACCTTTCTGTCATGGGCCTCCTCCAGTGCCATAGTGAGGCCCACCGGAAATTGGAGGAACAGCACCTCATATTTCGCCTGGGCAGTTTGCAGCCCGGTGTATGAACGTCGACTTCTCCAACTTTAGATAGCTCCTCTGTCCCTCCCTTCCCCTCCTCCTTCCCAGATCTCCCTCTATCTTCCTGTCTCCACCTATATCCTTCCTTTGTCCCGCCCCCCTGACATCAGTCTGAAGAAGGGTCTCTACCCGAAACGTCACCCATTCCTTCTCTCCCGAGATGCTGCCTGACCTGCTGAGTTACTCCAGCATTTTGTGAATAAATCGATTTGTACCAGCATCTGCAGTTATTTTCTTATATTATATATATATATATATATATATATATATATATATATATGCCATTAGCTTTCTTCACTGCCTGCTGTACCTGCACGCCAACTTTCAGTGACTGGTGTACAAGGACACCCAGGTCTCGCTGCGCCATTCCCTTACCTAACCTAACACCATTGAGATAATAATCTGCCTCCTTGTTTTTGCTGCCAAAGTGGATAACCTCACATTTATCTATATTATACTGCATCTGCCATAATAATAATAATAATAATACATTTTATTTATATAGCGCTTTTCATATACTCAAAGACGCTTTACAGAGATTTTGAGAACATAGGGAAATGAATAAATAGATAAATAAGTAAATAAATAAATGAACAGAGAAAGGAGACAGAAGGTGAGGTGACCTTCAGTGGTTGAAGGCAGTACTGAACAGGTGAGACTTCAGCGATGTTTTGAATGTGGTGAGTGTGGGGGAGTCTCTAACGGTTTGGGGTAGTGAGTTCCATAGGGTGGGAGCAGCGATGGAGAAAGCCCTGTCCCCCCAGGATCTGAGTTTAGTCCGGATGTGGGGGGATAGGAGATTGGCAGCGGCAGAGCGGAGGGTGCAGGTGGGAGTGTGCCTGTGGAGGAGGTCGGTCAGGTAGGATGGGGCCAGGTTATGGAGGGCTTTGTAGGTTATGAGGAGGATTTTGTACTGGATTCTCTGGGGGATGGGGAGCCAGTGGAGTTTATAAAGGACGGGGGTGATATGGTCACGGATCGAGGTGTGTGTGAGTAGACGGGCAGCGGAGTTTTGAATGTATTGAAGTTTATTGATGATTTTTGAGGGTGCGCCATAGAGGAGGCTGTTGCAGTAGTCCAGACGGGAGGTGATGAAGGCGTGGATGAGGGTTTCTGCAGCTGTGGAGGAGAGGGATGGACGGAGACGGGCAATGTTTTTGAGGTGGAAGAAGGCTGTCTTTGTGATGTGTTTGATGTGTTTGTCGAAGGAGAGGGTTTGATCAAGGATGATTCCAAGATTCCGGATGTGAGGTGAGGTGGATACTGGGAGACCATCAATGTTGAGGATGAAGTTTTGGGTGGATTTGGTAAGCATTTTTGGACCAATGATGATGATTTCAGATTTGTTGCAATTGAGTTTGAGGAAGTTTGATTGAAGCCAAGATTTTATTTCAGTAATGCAGTTTGTCAGTGTAGAGTGTGTGGTGGAGGAGATTGACTTGGTGGAGATGAGGAGCTGGATATCATCGGCGAAGCAGTGGAAGTTGAGACCATGACGGCGGATTAATTGACCAAGGGGGAACAGGTAGAGGATGAAGAGGAGGGGGCCAAAGGACTGAGCCTTGGGGGACACCTTGGGGGAGGGGAGCGGTGGGGGATTTACAGTTGTTAATGGAGATGAACTGGTGTCTGTCAGAGAGGTAAGATTTGAACCAGGATAGGGCTGTGCCGGTGATGTTAAGGGAGGTTTCAAGTCGGGTGAGGAGAATGGAGTGATTTATGGTGTCAAAGGCGGCGCTGAGGTCAAGTAGGATGAGGATGTTGAGGTTATGCCACGCATCTGCCCACTCACTCAACCTGTCCAGGTCACCCTGCAACCTCCTAACATCCTCTTCACAGTTTACACTGCCACCCAGCTTTGTATCATCCGCAAACGTGCCAGTGTTGTTTCTAATTCCCTCTTCCAAATCATTAATATATATGGTAAACAGTTGCAGCCCCAACATGGAGCCTTTCGGCACTCCACTCGCCACTGCCTGCCATTCTGAAAAGGACCCGTTTACTCATACTCTTTGCTTCCTGTCTGCCAACCAGTTTTCTATCCATGTCAATATCCTACCCCCAATACCATGTGCCCTAATTTTAGTCACCAATCTCCCGTGCGGGACCTTATCAAATGCTCTCTGAAAGTCTAGATACACTACATCCACTGGCTTCCCTTCATCCATTTTACTTGTCACATCCTCAAAAAATTACAGAAGATTAGTCAAGCATGATTTCCCTTTCATAAATCCATGCTGACTCGGACTTATCCTTTGCTATCCAAATGCACCGTTATTACCTCTTTAATAATTGACTCCAGCATCTTTCCCACCACCAAAGTCAGGCTAACTGGTCTATAATTCCCCATTTTCTCTCTCACTTTCTTGAAAAGTGGGATAACATTAGCTATCCTCCAATCCACAGGATCTGATCCTGAATCTATTGAGCATTGGAAAATGATCACCAATGCATCCACTATTTCTAGAGCCACCTCCCTGAGGACCCTGGGATGCAGACCATCAGGCCCAGGGGATTTATTATCCTTCAGTCCCATTAGTCTACCCAATACTATTTCTCACCTAATGAAAATCTCTTTCAGTTCCTCTACCCCCCTAGATTCTCTGTCCTCTAGTATATCTGGGAGATTGTTTGTGTCTTCCTTAGTGAAGACAGATCTGAAGTACCTGTTCAACTCTTCTGCCATTTCCTTGTTACTCATAATAATTTCACCCGTGTCCGCCTCTGGAACCACTCCTGATTTAGTAATTCTTGAAAGATCTCCACTAATGCCTCCACAATCTCTAAAGCTACCTCTTTCAGAACCTTCCAGGTGACGTATCCACCTTCAGACCTTTCACCTTCCCAAGCAACTTCTTAATAATAGCAACTCCACAACTTCTGACTCCTGACTCTCTTGAATTTCTGGCATGTTGCTGGTGTCTTCCACTGTGGCAGTCAGTGACAGAGTGGCAGTCAGTGTTACTGTCGAAGAAGTACTGAAGGTACTGTCGTGTATGAAGGTAGACAAATCTCCAGGGCCTGATCAGATATATCCGAGGACATTGCGGGAAACTAGAGAGGAAATTGCGGGAGCCCTGGTTGAAATTTACGAGTTGTCCTTCAGTACAGGAGAGGTGCCGGAAGACTGGAGGGTGGCAATTGTGCCTCTTTTCAAGGGCTTCAGGGAAAATGCTGGGAACTATAGGCCGGTGAGCTGAACATCTGTAGTTGGTAAGTTACTAGAGAGTATTCTGAGGGATAGGTTATACAGGCATTTGGATGGGCAAGGGCTGATTAGAGATAGTCAGTATGGTTTTGTACGTGGGAGGTCATGTCTCACAAATCTGATTGATTTTTTTGAAGACGTGACCAAAAAGGTCGATGAGGTTCAGAGCTGTAGATGTTGTGTACGTGGACTTTAGTAAGGCATTCAACAAGATTCTGCATAGTAGGCTGCTCTGGAAGGTTAGATTGCATGGGATCCAAGGAGAGATGGCTGAATGAGAAGCAAATTGGCTCAATGGAAGGAAGCAGAGGGCGATGGTAGAAGGTTGCTTCTCAGACTGGAGGCCCATGACTAGTGGTGTGCCTCAGGGTTCGGTGCTGGGCCTGTTACTGTTTGTCATCTACATCAATGATTTGGATGAGAACATACAGGGCAAGATGAGCAAGTTTGCTGATGATACAAAAGTGAGTGGTTTTGCAGATTGCAGCAGGATCTGGATCGATTGGCCAGGTGGGCAGAGGAATGGTTGATGGAATTTAATACAGAGAAGTGTGAGGTATTGCAATTTAGGTCGAACAAGGGCAGGACCCACACAGTAAATTGTAGGCCTCTGGGTAGTAGACAGAGGGATCTAGGAGTACAGGTGCATGGTTTCTTGAAGGTCGGGTCGCAGGTAGATAAGCTGGTCAAAAAAGGTTTTGGCACTTTGGCCTTCATCAGTCAGAGTATTGAGTGTAGAAGTTGGGAGGTCATGCTGCAGTTGTATAAGACGTTGGTGAGACCGCATTTAGAATATTGTGTTCAGTTCTGGGCACCATGTTACAGGAAAGATACTGTCAAGCTTGAAAGGGTTCAGAAAAAATATACAAGGATGTTGCCAGGACTAGAGGGTGTGAGCTATAGGGAGAGATTGAGTAGGCTGGGTCTATTCCATGGAGCACAGGAGGATGAGGGGTGATCTTATAGAGGTGTATAAAATCATGTGAGGAATAGATTGGGTAGATGCACAGAGTCTTGCCCAGAGTAGGGGAATCGAGGACCAGAGGACATAGCTTCAAGGTGAAGGGGAAAAGATTGAATAGAAATCCGAGGAGTAACTTTATTACACAACGGGTGGTGGATGTATGGAACAAGCTGTCAGAGGAGGTAGTTGAGGCTGGGACTATCCCATTGCTTAAAAAACATTTGGACAGGTGCATGGATAGGACAGGTTTGGAGGAATATGGACCAAGTGCAGGCAAGTGGGACTAGTGTAGGTTGGACATTGTTGGGCAAGTTGGGCCGAAGGGCCTGTTTCCACACTGTATCATTCTATCACTTCCAAGATCCCATGCCATTGTCTGTCCCGCTGAGTTATTCCAGCATTTTGTGTCTATCTTCAGTGTAAACTAGCACCTGCAATTCCTTCCTACACACCTGTCTCTTGGAACATGGCTACCAACATTCCTGGATTTGTCAGGTGATATTGGTCAGTCAGATATCAATTGAATGTTATTGATATTCAGAAAAGCTTTCAAGAATTTGCTCATAGCCCTCTAAAGAAGTGCAACGTTGGACTACAACCACTGAAGGTAGAGAGAGAATATTCACAATGTGTATTCAGGACTTTGAGGCAATGTGCCAAAGTACACAGAAGCCCTGCACGTGTAGAGAAAGAACAAGTTCACAGACTGCCCACCTGCCTCATTTTTTTAAATATCAAAGTGTTTTAAAGACTGCTTGTGGGTCACAATCATTCCTTTACATTGCATGGCAGGGCTAACTGATGCAGTACCCATCATCACTTCTTGCAGTGCCATCTACTGGTAGAACACTATCAGAATCCACAAACCATTTGCTGGATAAAAGCACAAACATATTATGAATAAAAAATTGTCTCCTGGATAGTAATAAATCTGTGCCAATATGAATCAGCATCAAGTTCCAATTTAAAAAACGGCTTTCAAACCACGTGCCACACTTTTGATTCCACTTTCTGACCTCAATTATCAGTCTTTACCTATTTACTGTGCTTAAACATACAATTTGAAATAAAATGAAGTCAACAAATTTACTCAAGATGTCTCAGTGGATGGCTAATGAACAACCTCAAAATGGAAAGACTTACTTCTTTGGAATCTATTCGGTTAAGATAATTATATGTTCATCAAGAATTCTTTCAAAACAATTGAATGTAACTTGTCATCAGAAACTTTTTTTGTAATGTCTACATTTTCATTCTCTGAAAACTACTGGTGATTGATGAAGATAATTAATGAATTGAATCTTTGAGATAAATCAGAAGTTGATTGTTCAAAACTAAAAAAACAATGCAGATGCTGGAAATCTGAAAAAGTAGATACACTATGAAAAATTCAACAGGTCAGGCAGCACCCCTGGAATGAGAAACATTCAGATTAACATTCAGGTAGACTATCCTTCTTCAGAACTGGGAAAGTGAGAAAAGAATCAAGTTTTAATTTGTAAAGTGTGGGGAAGGATGATTAGGACAAAGGGATTAGTCATACAACATAGAAACAGGCCCTTCAGCCCAATTTATCCACAACATGCCTGCATCTAGTTCATATATCCAAACTTTCCTTACCCATGTCCTTATCTGAATGTCTTTTAAATACTATTAATTTAAACTACGTTATCACTTTCTCTGGCTGCTCGTTCGATTATGCATCTGTGTAAAGGTTGCCCTCGGCTCCCTTTAAAATCTATCCCCTCTCACCATAAACCTATTCCTTCACTTTTAGACTCGTTCGTGAAGTTGGTACATATTGCAGCAACTGTACACTGGTTGTGGAAACAGTTAATGTTTAGAGCGGTTGAATAGATACCAATCAAGCAGGCCGCTTTTCATCGATGATTTCCAGCTTCCCGAGTGTGTTGAACTTACACTCACCTAGGCAAATGGAGCATGTTCCATCAAGCTCCTGCCCTGTTGATGATGGAATGGTCTTAAGGTGTCAGGATGCAAGTTATTCACCCCAGGATAACCAATTTCATCATATCATATCATATCATATATCTACAGCCGGAAACAGGCCTTTTCGGCCCTCCAAGTCCGTGCCGCCCAGTGATCCCCGTACATTAACACTATCCTACACCCACTAGGGACAATTTTTACATTTACCCAGCCAATTAACCTACATACCTGTACGTCTTTGGAGTGTGGGAGGAAACCGAAGATCTCGGAGAAAACCCACGCAGGTCACGGGGAGAACGTACAAACTCCTTACAGTGCAGCACCCGTAGTCAGGATCGAACCTGTGTCTCCGGCGCTGCATTCGTTGTAAAGCAGCAACTCTACCGCTGTAGCATATCATGCATTCATGGTATTATGTGTATGGTCCACTACGTTCCTGATCGAAAGTGACTCCTTGGATATTGGTGATGGGAGACTTGGTGAGGGTAATTCCAATGACTATCAAACATGGGTATTTCAAAACAGTAATTGTCTGGCACATTTGACACAAAATGTTATTTGTCTCTTATTGTTAGCCTGTGCTTTAATGTTGTTCAGGTCCTGCTGCAGGAAGGCATGTTTCATTTGCTCAATAGCGGTGGATGGAATTGAACAGAATGCAATAATTGGTGGACATTCCCACTTCCAATCTTATGGTGGAAGGAAAGTCACTGATAGTTCGGCCGAAAACACCGTCCTAAGGCATTTCTCCCATGCTATCCTGGGATGTATGAGAAAAGAATATCTGGAGAATTATTTCCTCTACTTTGCTATTCAGCAGCAAGCAGAGGAGACAAACAAAGTATGAAAGGCAAATTTTGCATCACTTTTATTGCTGGAAGATAAGGAACAGAAAATATAAAACAACGTGTACATGAAAACAAAGAAGATGCAGAAAATTGGAGGCGCCAAAATACCACTGCAGAAATACTAGCACACAAATTTGAAACATAAAGTGAACCAGAAAACATATCTCAGCAACCAACAATTCACAAGGGGATCCAAAGTTAAAGATTGGAAAAGGCACAATACGGCAGACACATTCACTTCGTTATCCAGGAACGGAAAGGGAGCATTCTAGTCTTCCACAATTCATTAGCAAGAAGAAAACAGTCCTTTAAAACTTATTCTTTCACTTTGAAACAAGATTCTAACAGGATGATATATAGACAACTTAAATAAAGGTAGGTTCAACTTAAGCTGTTTTTGTACATCTATAGCCATTTTTCTATAGCCATTGTTCATGAATCTGAAACTTAATCAGGGTTTGTTTTTATCTTGCAATAACCTTTCCAAGATTTAAAGTGTAAAAGGTTTATATAAAAATTCAGATGTTAGCACCAATTCTCAACTAGAGGGTTCATCTTCTTAAAAGGTTGCTCACGGTTTTCAAGCTAGGATGATGATTCCACGGGAGTCCACAAGACAGTTCAATGTTGAAAGGAATCTTCTCATACAAGAGCTGGTATAAAGTACTGAAGGGAGACATCCTCGTGTAGCAGAACAAAATGTATAACTTTTTTATTCACTATATCTGCAAAACAAAATCAGAGTTTTGTTAAAATGGAACCAATAAATCATAAATCATTAAATCTTAAATCATTAAGGTTACATTTGTTATTAAAGGCATATCAGTTATAACACTCGGTACAAATTCTTGTCCGAGTAATGTGGCAGGCAAACAATTAGTTGTGGCTTCTGTATTCGTTCCTTTCTACATCCGATACGCAAGTCATTGAAATAGAGAACAAAATCATTACAAATGGAACATATGGGACAAAACTGATAATGTGTATCAAAAAATATGAGGACAAAGAAGAATTCTGTTGTTTGAAATAAGAGTAAACTAGGAAAACAAGCTTCCAAAGGAGGGGAAAAATGGGTGTTAAATAAATAGAAGCAACTATTGGTGATAATGTTTACTCCAATGTGCTACTTGTATAAATTTTTCATAATCTATCAATTCAGTAAAACAAAAACAAAAACAATCTTGAATTTTTAAATTCCATTATTTTACTGCTGCTGGATCATTTTTTCCCCAAAAATGCATGATTTATGCCTTATCAGCAATATTGTGCACTCTTTAATCCTGTGTGTAACTGGCTCTTTTATTAACTTGAGGAAAGAATTGATCTGGTACAGCATTGCAGGAGATGCCATTTTAATTGATACGCGAACAGGAAATCAGGCAATTATAAGTATACAGTGTTGTTGTGGCAATTGCTCTATTTAATATCTTTACATTTTTTCCACATGCTCACTGCATCCCAGGATCAACAATGTGTACAGAAAGGGGAATGAAGAATGCCTAATCTGAAAGCCAAATAATGCGATTCATTATTTTATTTAATGAATTCAGAGAAACCTTTACTTAAGAGTGTTAAGAATGCGGAATTTCTAGCACAAGGGGAGGATGGGTCGCAAAGTTCAGGATTAAGATATTATGTATTGAAGATTCGAATAGTGCACATTCTTAGTCAAAATAGATTAAGATGAAAAATAAATGTTTACTCACTACATATAGCCTTGCTTGGATTGACCTGCTGCCCAGCAAGAAATTGTAGAAGCCTCTTTATGTCGACCCTTGCTTTCGCCATATTTGTTGGATCTCTTCTTTGAAAAGAATCAGATTGGGTTCCATCTTCAACTGTTTGAAATAATATTTGGGTTTATATTTAACATGTTACCTTTTTGCAAAATGTGAACTTTAAAAATAAATTTGTTATGTGAAGTAAAACAACCAAGCAACATATTTATCAATTTGAAATTGTTCATTTGAAGAATAGCATCATTTTTTAAAATATTATGAACATTTACAGAATTCAATGTCTATCATAGTTCAAACTGTATAAATGGCAGTAAGAAGATGTCAACAACATTTATCATTTCTCAACATCCTCAATTTTGCAAGCAGAATTTAGAGATGGAAAATCTCACAAATAGCAGGGACTGCCTGTTTTCTTGAAGAGATTACAAACGTCAAAACAGAACTGGTAGAGTGCCAGAGACCCAGTTCGTTCCTGACCTTGGGTGCTAACGTCAAGTTTGCACATTTTCCATGCAACTGCGTGGGTTTCCTCCAGGTGCTCAAGTTTCCTCACACATTCCAAAGACGTGCAGGTTTATAGATTAATTGGCCTCTGTAAATTGCCCTTTGTGTAGGGAGTGAATGAGAAGGTGGGGATAACATAGAACTAGTGTGAAAGGGTGATCAATGGCCGCATGAACTCGGTGGGCCGAAGGATCCGTTTCCATGCTGTACCTCTAAATATAACTAAACCTAGCACTATCTCAGAGAAATAATATATTTTCGACTGGAACCAGATGAAAAATTCAGAAAACAATATTTAAATACCAAAATAGTACCAAGCAGTACCAAAGTGAACAGTCCGTTTAGGTGGAAAATCAATTCAGTTGCACAAAACGTTCATTAAGAATGACTTCTGCTTTTCAATTGGTGTCTTCAGCCAATTCTAGACCAAGCATACATGAATGTCTATTGCTTTCCCCTCATTAGCCAGGTAGAAGAGCAATGGGTGGCAAAAGAAATGATGCTAATCAAAGCTTTTGAAATTTACTTTAGTTTTTAGTTTAGTGATAGAGCGTGGAAACAGGCCGTTTGTCCAACTGAAGCCATGCCGACCAACAATCACCCATACACTAGTTCGATCCTAGGCACTAGAGACAAATTACTAGGGACCAATTAACCTACAAATCTGCACGTCTTTGAAATGTACGAGGAAACTGGAGCCCCAGGAGAAAGCCCATGCGGTTACAGGGCGAATGTGCAAATTCTGTACAATATAGTGAGTCATTCAACAATTTGACAAACTATACTAAATTTACGTCAACATTTTGTTTTACTTCCACAATGTGCACATTTTGTTTTTATTCAATTGCTTACCCCACGGAGGATTCCCAAGTTCTTTAAAATGCGTTGTGACAGACACCAAATCAGTGTCTATTTTCAAATTCATTTCCCCATTCTGATTGGCTTCAATTACCTAAATTGCAAGAGGAAAAAAAAATTTACGCCCTTCACTAGGGTTCTTTCTGGCTGTAATGGTCCGGTCACACACACTTATCCACACTCTGAGTTCACTGCCTTATCTGTCAGGTCTCTAGCAATTACATTGCTTAATTCAACTTAATTCAACTTAATTCAACCATCGTTCCTTGCTTCCTGCCATGCTCCTGCCTATCCCGTCTACTAAACATTGTTATTGACTTCGGTACTGATTTCTAGCCTTCCAATTGCCTCATTAGCTACCAATCCAGTTTAGAACTAGAGGACACAGGTTTAAGGAGAGAGAGGAGAAATTGAAAGATCTGAGATTACAGAAGGTGGCGAATATTTGGTACGCACTGTCAGATGAGGTAATGGAGACAGATACAATTACAATTTTTAATAGGCACTTGGGTAGGAAAGGAATAGAGGTACAGGAGCCTAATTCTGACAAATGGGATTAGCGTAGATAAGCATCATGATCGGCATGGACTAGATGGGCCGTAAGGGCCTGTGTCTGTGCTATATCTCCCTATGACTCAATATTTGCAGCATAGAATGTGGTTATTCAGAGCATGTTCATACCGACTTTCTACATGCCCTACTCACTAACCTCTCCCCCCTCCCCACCCCACACACTCTTTCTGCACATCCTTACAATTATTTTTGTCCAGACACATATATATCCAGTTCCCTGTTCAGCAAGTCATATATTCCAGCTTCCAACCTTCTGCACAGCGTAAAAAAAAAGTTTTATCCCTTTCGCTCTTAATTCTCGCATCATTTTCTACCCGCGACCTCTTGTCGTTGTCCCTTCCAGCCATCCATATCAACTCTATGCACATCCCTTATTATTTCATTGTAGCTTCTTATAGGACAACAGAATAGTTCAATGATCCTTTAATACCAGCATTGTCTTCTGGAAATGTCTTAGCTGTTAAGGTGGCATTATACTTCATAAAACAGAAATGCAATGGAACAGTTAATTCATAGAATATAGAACACTCACAATATGGTTAGAAAGGTTCTTCATTCTTTCCACAACACTCTTCATGATCTTCAATACTGGGAGATAAATACTGACCTGTAAAATCAATGATAAGTGGATGTAACACATGGATGTAACACAGGTACCACCAGGGGGGCACCGCACGATGGCTGCCTCGCCTATAGTCAGCTGTCCTTTTCGAACTTTTTTTGTTATTTTTGATAGGTTTTAAAAGTTTGTGTAAATGTTCTCTGGTTTGGTTTATGTGGGGGGTGGGGGAAACATTTTTTCATTCTCTTACCTTGCCGGAGATGCGATTGTTTTCTGGATCGTATCTCCGGTTGCTCTGTGGCCTAACATTGTGGAGTTGGTGCCCTTGCCTGGGACTGACTTTGATCCCTCGCAGGGCCGTGGAGTTAACATCTGAGCGTGCGATTCCTTGCTTGGATCGCTCCAACGTGGCCTGCGGACTTTGACATCAAGGAGCTCGCAGTCTCGGGTTGAGACCGGTGAAATCTGCCATTCAATGTCTTGTGATCATGTACAACCAAAATCCCTAGGCTTTTTTGAAAGACCAAACTGTTTCCATTTGGGCAAAATCAGTTTTCTTGAACCAAAATCTATCACTTCTCATTTCCTGACATTTGACTTATTTTTGCCATTTCTTGGTACAGCAGTATATTTTATTAATTCTGCAGTAACTTTCTTTTAAAATTGTAAGAATAATGACAATAGCAAAACACAAAATAAAATATGAAAATCAAAGAATATTGCAAAAGAAGATCACTGATGTTTTTGTTCATAAATATAATGTAATTATACTCTGACAATAATTACACTCATGTGTGTGGAAGAGTTGAAAGGTTTCATGACAATTGATCATACAGCCAATATCAAAAACATCAGAGTACATAGTAAAATTAACCAAGTGGAACACCTACATTTCTTGTACAGGTTGGGATTACCTGTCTTGACCTGAAATACAATCTGTCTATTTCCCTCCAAGACGCTGCAGTACTTCGGTTTTTGTTCAAGATTCCAGCATCTGCAGACTTCTCAAAGTATTCCTACTTTGAAGAAGTTCAAACTAAACTAAACACTAAACTAAAAAGTTCTCATCCTCCCTCCACAGGAGTTCTGTGAGATCCTCTCACACTGCATCCCCTCAACGATTCCTAGTGCTCTCCAGCTCTTAGACCATGTTCTCACCTACTACAGCCAAGTGTTCTTCCGCAGTACTTGCCTTCCACATGGCTTCCAGCACCGTTTCTGGGTCTCTCAGTTCAGGCTCATCCAGGATCTCAAGTACCTAGACATCATCCAACACTTCTTGCAACAGCTTTCCTTCTGTGCCTCACACTTTACACTCTCTGCCATGTGCTAGTACCTTTTGGCACTTTCTTTTCTCAATTGAATTTGCAGCTTTAGGACTTGCTCTCCCAAAGGACCTCTCCCCTACTTCATCATCCACCAGTCCCATGCCTTCAACCGTCGCCTCTTCTCCAAATCTGACACCAAGGACCACAAGCTCTCCCACCTCCAGGCTGAGGACCCCACTGCCACTGGTTCCTACTGCTGTCCTAGCCACCTCTAGGACAGGATCCCTGACACCATCCCTGCTGGATCAAGCAGGCTCCCGACATTGAAAGCAGCTGCTTCCCTGGCAACCTACAGGCTGGGGCTCCCAAAGCCAATGAGACCTGCTGCCTTTCACCTGACTATGCCATTTTCCCCATGCCTACACCACCTCTCTCCTCTGAAGACCCAGCTGTGTCTTCACCAGTCCCCCTGAAATCCCCCTCTCCAACGAGTTCCGCACCCACCGTGATGTCGAGCTCCGCTTCTGTCACCTCCACCTCCGTGCCTATTTCTTTCCCCTGCCCCCACTGATGACCCTTTCTCACATCTCCAACCTTCCTCCACCTCCTCCTGGAGTCCCCATCGGCCTTCTATCCATTCGTCACCATTTGATTTCCAGGTGTCACTTCTCCACTCCCCTCACCCAATCCAATCTTTCCCCCTTCGAACATGTAGCTCTCTGCTCATTCACTACTAATCCCAATACTGTCATCAAATCTGCAGACAAGGGCGGTGCCATTATAGTCAGGCAGACTAACCTTGACCTTGCTGAGATCAGGCTTTCAGACATCTCCGCATACCTACCCCTTGACAATGACCTCACAGACGAACACCAGGCCACCATCCCCAGACCGTTACTGATCACTTCACGTCTGGCAATCTCCTCCTCATCGTCTCCATATAGTTCCCCAATCCCACACTGCCCATTTTTTAAAATTTTTTTTTTAGTTTAGAGATACAGCACGGAAACAGACCCTTCAGCCCACCGGGTCCATGCCGACCAGCGATCCCCACATATTAACACTATCCTACACACACTAGGGACAAGTTTTACATTTACCAAGCCAATTAACCTACATACCTGTATTTGAAGTGTGGGAGGAAACCAAAGATCTCAGAGAAAACTCACGCAGGTCACGGGGAGAACGTACAAACTCCGTACAGAGAGCACCCATAGTCGGGATCGAACCCGGTTTCCAGCGCTACAAGCGCTGTAAGGCAGCAACTCTACCACGCTTTGCCACCTTGCCACCCCTGAATTTTTCTTTCCTAAAATCTAAAAACAGGACTGCCCTAACAGGCCCATTGTTTCTGCCTGCTCCTGCCCCACCAAAGTCAGCTCTGAAACGTTGTTTAACATTACTCTTTACAGAAGCTGCCTGGCCCGCTGAGTACCTCCAGCACTTTGCAGATGCTGAAATACTGAGCAAAGAACAATTGCTTGTGTCTCCATTTCCATTCCTTCACTGTTGCTGGATCCAAATTCTGGGACTCTCCACCCAACAGCATTATGAGAGTATCACAAAAGAGCAACTGCAGGCATTCAAGGTGGTGGCTGACCATCACCAACTCTCAACTGCAATTGAGGAACATCATTAAGGTTGTCCCTGCCAAAATGTTCACATTTCAAAAAAAGGAATAAATTTAAATAAATTTAAAAGAAATTAGTTTAAAGAAATGACTGCTATGTCACAAGGAACTTGAAACGAAACCAAATTAAAATCCAAACGCGAGAAACGGCTTTTCGCAGTGCTGCCAGTATTATTTATTATTTAGATGAAACGATTTAAGAATAAATATATTTATTGGAAATGAAAAATAAAGAAAGTGAAATACACCTCGTTACTTACATCAAAATCGGGAACACTGGGTTCTTCAAAATCATTCCACAGCTTTCTGGGGATAATGCTAACAGGAATGTCATGTGTAACAATCCGAGTGTGGCTCGAGAGCGATGGCTGCATGAACAGGAAACAAGTTATGTCGAACATTTCCAACAAATAATAGAACTAACATTTACGCACAATTGTGAAATTGCCAATAGTTTGTGTGCAGAATTCTACAAATGAAAATGTCACTTTTCCATTACATTTGGCCTCCCAAAATGCAACACTTACACTCCATCTGCTATTTCTCCACCCATACCTGTAACTGATGTAAACCTTGTAAACTTTGACAACCTTCCTCACTGTGTGCAACTCCACCAACTTTGATGGCATCTGCAAACTTACTAAACATAATACCTACAATTATGTCCAAGTCACCTCACAAACAGGAGGCTGGAGTATGACCTTATAGAAGTTCATAAAATCATGAGGGGCCTAGAAAAGGTGAACAGCTTGTCCCTTCCCCAGGTTCGAGGAGTCCAAAACTAGCAGGCAGGTGAGGAGGATAAAAAATTAAAAGGGACCCCAGAGCAACATTTTCACACTAAAGGTGGCTTGCAAATGAAATGAGCTACCAGGGAAGTAGTAGAGGCAAGTACAATTACAACTCCTAAAAGACACTTGGACAGGAATGTGGATAGAAAATGTTTGGAGGGTTACGGTCGAAGCAAAGGCAAGTGGAATTAGCTAGGTTAGGCATCTTGGTTGGCATGGACTAGTGGAGCCATTTCTGTGCTGTATAGTTCTATGGCTCCATGACTTCTGCATTTTTTATTAGGTTACACAATAACCTCACTGCTCAGTTTGATGGCTCAGCTGATGAAAGCCGTATAGTGTCTGCTTTCTTCACCAACCTCAGTGATAGTTGGACTTTTACACAGGTCCATTGTTCCATTGTTCCTCAATACTCACTAGATCCCCAGCACTCATTCTAGTATTAGTTCTTATTCTTATTTGTTCTCTCAGAGCGCATCACCTCACAATGAGCGATATCAAGTCACATGCAACCATCTCAAAAAACTAAGATTTATTAAAGAACGAAAGATTTATTAAAGAACTAAACTGCAAATTTCATAAGGATACATCTTCCTGATTGACGGGTGTAAAAATGTTTATGGTCACAGTTTAGAAACCTTTAGAAATAAAAGATACATCATATCATCAGATGAGTACTGCGGGCATTACAAAACTTCAAAGATCTTACCAGTTCTACAGCAATGGTAATACATGGACAGTGCTTCATGGTCAGTTTTATTTTCACAGCTTTAGCATTCTGGGATGTTTTCAAGGACCTCGAGAAATTTTCAGGTGTTAGTTCCAGATAAATTTCATTATACTCTGCTGAAACTCCTTCAATTTGGAACTCATCAAAAAAATTACCCTGCGTATTTGAAGAAAATGCACATGTTAAATTGCTAAGACGTGCGGCACTCACCAATTTCTAGCAGAAATGGCCAATTCTGACAGAGGAAAAAATATGAATTTTCAGTCACATTAGGGAACTGGTGGTGTCTCACGAGGATCTTTGTTGGAGCAGCAATTTGCAATGATTTAGGTGAAGAAAAGCTACGTAAGCAAATTTGTCAAGAACATGAAGAGAGACAGTATCATTTAGTTTAGTTTAAAGATGCGGTGTAGAAACAGGCTCTTTGGCCCATCGAGTCCACACCGATCATCGACAAATAATCACCGTAAAATGTTATCCGATTTTCGCATCCGACACACTAGGGGCAATTCACAGGTTAATTGACCTACAATGTGGGAGGAAACTGAAGGCCATGAATACCCATGTGATCACAGGGAGAACGTACAAACTCTGCACCGACGGCCCCGTCATCAGGTATGAACCCGGGACTCTGGCGTTGTGAGGCAGCAGCTCTACCGCTGTGCCATCCTTATTTGCAATGCAGATAAGTTTTAAGTTTCAAAGTGATTTTTTAAAAAAAAATCATTAATTCATGTGATGTCACTAGAAACATAAACATTCATTAAACTGATGTGTTCCCCCACTACTTCATAACGTAATTCTCCACCTGTACATTATGGTCCAGGCTAGAGCACCTGATGTCCAGCTCTCATTCTGAACTGATGAGCTTGATGCATTTGCATCCTACACCTCAGCTTTTCACCAGGTGGCACAAACTTAGTCATAGAGTCATACAGCGTGGAAGCTGGCCCTTTGGCCCAAATTGTCCATGCCGACCAAGATGCCTCATCTACACGAACTCCACCTGTCTGTATTTGGCCCATATCCGTCTGAACTTCTCCTATCCATGAAGTTGCACTTCAAACAAAAACTAAGAGGTTCATCATAGGCATTTAAAAACAGTCCAAAAGGCATGCTGCAGCAGAGAAAAAAGCAACCATAGGGTTCCAGGGCAAAACCTCCAGTTTAGATGCTGTTTGGCCCCACACTGGCTTGCAGAAGGATGCAGCTTCCAGTCCTCAGGTTTTAAAAGTTACTTTACAGATAAATATGTAAATGTAAAAGTTTGTAAATAAACATAAAACGTCTCATTTAGGGTACACGAACTGGAATTATATCTGTAACCAAAACTCACAATCAGCAACTTACCTGAAGTAGCTGACACCACATAGCAACGCCTCCACTTGCAACTTTGTCAGACAAGATGAAGAAAAGTTTGTCAGAAGTAAGCCTCAAAATACATGATTTTGTGAGCTTCGAGATTGTGTTCACTATACCTGTGAATATACCAAAATGCAATGATTAAAAAATATGATTTAGTTATGATAATCCTCGGTCAATTTCACACTGGAAAATAGGAATGTTTCCAAAAGAAAGGGCTGTAAAGTTCAGTCTGATTTCATCCATACCTGATTCTTGTTTCACAAGAAAAATCACCGAGTAATTTTCAGATGCAAGCAAAACTTGTTTTCTCCTTATTCATGCAAACTGACATTACATCAATGAAGTGTAGGAAAAAAAACTGCAGATGCTGGTTTAAATCGAAGCTAGACACAAAATGCTGGAGTAACTCAGCGGATCAGGCAGCATCTTGGGAGAGAAGGAATGGGTGACGTTTCGGGTCGAGACCCTTCTTCCTCAGTCTGAAGAAGGGTCTTGACTCGAAACATCACCCATTCCTTCTCTCCAGAGATGCTGCCTGACCCGCTGAGTTACTCCAACATTTTGTGTCTACCTTATATCAATGAAGAGTCAAGAGAGTCAAGAGTGTTTTATTGTCATATGTCCCAGCTAGAACAATGAAATTCTTACTTGCTGCAGCACAACAGAATATGTATAGTACATTGTAAACAATATAATAAACAAGAGAGAAAAAAGTTGTGGGTATATATACACATACTCACAAGTACATATAAACAAGTACATACACACATATATAGTGGGTATCACAAAATCCTGGAGTAACTCAGCAGGTCAGGCAGCTACTTGGATAGAAGGAATGGGTGACGTTTCGGGTCAAGACCCTTCTTCAGACTGATGAGGATCACAGAGGGGGAGCAGCGAGAGAGCATGTTGCTAAACTCTCGTCGAAGAGAGGAGAACTTCTTCAAATTAGACATACCTTGAGGAGAAATCGCAGTGGAGCGGCAAGTTGTGTGGGAAAATAAATGCAGACGCTGGTACAAGTCTGAAGAAGGGTCTCGACCCGAAAGGTCACCCATTCCTTCTCTCCAAGATGCTGCCTGACCTGCTGAGTTACTCCAGCATTTAGTGATACCTTCGATTTGTACCAGCATCTGCAGTTATTTTCCTACACATATATATATATATATATATATATATACTGATGAGCCAAAACATTATGACTACCTGCTTAATATGCTGTTGGTCCTCCATGTGCCCCCAAAACAGCACCGACCCACCGGGGCATAGACTCTACAAGACCCCTGAAGGTGCCCTATGGTATCTAGCACCAAATCATTAGCAGCAGATCCTTCAAGTCCTGTAAGTTGCGAGGTGGAGCCGCCGTGGATCGGACTTGTCGATCCAGCACATCCCACAGATGCTCAATCGGATTGAGATCCGGAGAATTTGGAGGCCAGGGCAACATCGTGAACAATTCATCATGTTCCTCAAACCATTGCCGAACAATGTGTTTATTGTGGCAGGGTGCATTATCCTGCTGAAAGAGGCCACTGCCACCAGGGAATACCATTGCCATGAAGGGGTGTCGCCAGTTTGTGGTTTGTCCCTCCTCGGACCACTGTAGGTACTCACCACAGCTGACCGGGAGCACCCCACAAGCCTTGCCGTTTCAGAGATGCTCTGACCCAGTCATCAGGCCATAACAATTTGGCCCTTGTCAAAGTTGCTCACGTCTTTACTCCTGCCCATTTCTCCTGCATCCAACACATCAACTTCAAGAACTGACTGTTCACTTGCAGCCTAATATATCCCACTCCTTGACAGGTGCCATTGTAGCAAGATAATCAGTTATTCACTTCACCTGTCAGTGGTCATAATGTTTTGGCTCATCAGTGTGTGTATATATGTATATATATACACATACACATCTACACATATTTTGGCAATTAATGCAAATACTGTTTGCAGAGCCCATTCAATTATTATGCTTCCTCAAATCATGATTTAGGGTTGTGTTTATCACGAGTGCCTGGAGACAAAATTTTGAAATGGTACCAACAAAAAACAGGTTCAGTAATAAAAGTGATTTGGGGATGCTTAAGACCTATTTTGTCAGCTAAAGAATAAAACGGAGAAAAATCTGTCCTACCAGCTTTCTCCCCTCTACTTCATCCGTCTGAAGGAGGGTCTCGACCCAAAATATTTGTCTATTTGCTTCCAACAGGTGCTGCCCAACTTCCTCCAACAATTTGCTTTTAGCTAAAGGATAAATATTACCCAAGATACTTGGGAGAACTCCCCTGCCGAACCTCAACATATATTCCTTTGAGAGAGCAGCGATAAGAGAACGCCTCAGTCCTACACTGAAGTTGTTAATCTTTGGGTGGACATTGGATCTAATTCAGAAAATGATCCTCAAACTGGTTTCAGGCTCAGACAGTAGCAAAGGCAAATGGTGGTCAGGGAAGTAATAAAAGTTCCTGGAGCGACAGCCAGTACATAACCATCAAAATAAGGTTCAAATATAGAGCTGTGGGAAGAATAGACACAGATATGGGGTACAATAAGTTCTGGGGCTTTGTTGAGAAAATTGAATAACTGGGCAGCACAATAGTCCAGCTGGGCACTGCCTCACAGTGCCAGAGACTCGGGTTGGTTCTTGACCTCATCAAGATCAAGTCTTGCTCTGTGGAGTTTGTATGTTCTCCCTGTGAAAGCATCAGGTCTTGGCCATCTGTTTCCTCCCACATTGCAGACATGCAGGTTAATTGGCCAATGTATATTAGCTCTAATGTAAAGGGAGTGGATGTGAAAATGGGACAACTTAGAACTAATGTGTAAGAAGGAAATGCAGATGCTGGTTTAAACCGAAGATAGACACAAAAAGCTAGAGCAACTCAGCGGGACAGGCAGCATCTCCGGAGAGAAGGAATGGGTGATGCTATGGGTCGAGACCCTTCAGACTAATGTGAACTGGTGATCAACTGCAGATATTTTCTTACACAAATGGTTGGTGTAGACTCGTTGGGCCTAAAGGTTTGTTTCCATGTTGTATATTTCAATTCAATCAATTCAACTTCGGCAGTTCTTTGCAAGAAAAGAAGCACTTATGAACTTCCAAATACTCAACATCTCTAGTCGCTCAACAATTTCAAACAAGGCAGTAGGAGTGGGAAACGATGGGGTTTACTGGAGTAGAGAGGGGCAGGATGCAAAAGGTGATTGAATATTTAAGGAATTTGTGGCCAGTAAAAGGTTGAAGATGGGATTCAAAGGCGGGTCAATCCGAGACAGCACCATGACTTGGATGTAACGGACACTGCCTCGACAGAGTACAGAGTTTGCAACGGGTGAAGCCAAAGTGAGGGTAATCTCGAGAAACAGGGACCTGCGGATGCTGCTTTGTACAGAGTGCTGGAGTAACTCAGCAGGTCATGCAGCATCTCTGGAGAACATGAATAGGTGACATTTCGAGTCAGGACTCTTTTTTTAGACTCCTTGATCGCCTGTCACTGTTCTCTGGAGACGCTGCCCGACCCGCTGAGTTACTGCAGCACCTTGTGTGTCTCTGACGGCATCTCGTTGCACTGGGAAGTAAACAGTGAGTGAGCGGGCACCAGGGGTTCCCTGGTCCGACAGCAGGAGAAGGCGCCTTGTCCACGCACACCGGGAGCCTCCGCACGCACAGACACGCCGTGGCGGCGGCAGCAGCGGGCGACCAGCCGGCGGCGCCACTTACGGGTGAAATGGTTCAAACAAGCAACGTCCACGATCTTTGCTCGAAACTTCATCGCTGCGGCTCCCTCTTCCGGCCGCGCCGCGCCGCGCCGCCTGTCGTCACTTCCTCCCGCACCGAGGGCGCGATGTGCTGCCATGGCGACCGCTGCCGGCGGCCGGCCTGGAGTCGGCGCAGATCGGGGCTGCCAGGGTGGGGGAACGCTGCCCAGAGAGAGTGCTGCAGCCACTCAGTGGGCCCACTGTGCACCACCCCCGGACAGCGCCCATTCCATTCCTCCCACTGTCACCTTGCACAATCCCCCTTCCTCGTACTCTCATCTCCCATCACCCATCACTGAGTCCCCTTTTCCCCTCCACCTTCACAAATTTATCTCTTCCTCTGACTTTATATTTTCCTCTCAGCGGTATTTATTCACAAAATGCTGGAGTAACTCAGCAGGTCAGGCAGCATCTCAGGAGAGAGGGAATGGGTGACGTTTCGGGTCGAGACCCTTCTTCAGACTCTTCTCTGTATGTGACACCATTTTGTCTCGTTTTCATCTCTCATCTGGCAATCAACCCTCGAACCCACCCCACACCTCACCCGCAGCGCACCCCACATATCTGCTGTATCCAAACATCTTCAGACTGAGAGTCAGGGGAAAGGGAATCAGGTGATATAGATGGTGATGTAGAGAGATATAGAACAAATAAGTGAAGGATATGCAAAGAAGTAAAGTTGACAAAGGAAACAGCCCATCGTTAGCTGTTTGCTAGGTGAGAACGAGAGGCCGGTGCGACTTGGGTGGGGGAGGGATGGAGAGAGAGGGAATGCAGGGGTTAATTGGAGTTAGAGAAATCAATATTCATACCACTGGGTTGTAAGCTGCATAATGATCAATCTGATTGCATGATCCAAGCCGGGACACTGAATGCTTGTCCCGTGATCATCTGCTGACATGCATGGTGATGACACAGCATCAGATTCACAATAGAGAATTATTGACCCCAAGATTAGTGGCAATGCAAAATTGACAACAAATATTTAGATAGGTCTTACACAGTTGAATATTATTCAGTTCGGTTGGCATTGGGAAAGAGATATCCTTGGAAGCTTGTACATAGCACAGTACAGCACAGGAATGGGCATCCACCATCCCCCTACACTCCCGGCAGTGTGTTCCAGCCCCACCACTCTGCGCCAAAAACTACTTATGCAGTAATTCAATGGTTGCATTCACTGAGGAAAACCAGAACAAAGAAAAAATAATGAATTTCTCATAAACCTCTGGAGTTTAATATTACGAAATTGGTGGCAAAACAAAACTAACTGTGAGATGTTGAACTTACTGTAATTGGGCAAAGAGGAAATTCCTGTGGCACATTTTCCTGATTCTTTTATCAGTAACTCTAAGAAGAATGACCTGAGACCCATTGCAACCCAGGTGACAGTGTTTGCAGTCAAATCCAATGACTTCTGAACCTTGCATCACAGGATTGCACGAATGTTGCACTGGAACTCACACTGGAATTTAGAAGGATGAGAGGGGATCTTATAGAAACATATAAAATTCTTAAAGGATTGGACAGGCTAGATGCAGGAAAAATGTTCCCGATGTTGGGGGAGTCCAGAACCAGAGGTCACAGTTTAAGAATAAGAGGTAGGCCATTTAGGACTGAGATGAGGCAAAACTTTTTCACCCAGAGAGTTGTGAACCTGTGGAATTCTCTGCCACAGAAGGCAGTGGGGGCCAATTCACTGGGTGTTTTCAAGAGGGAGTTAGATTTAGCTCTTAGAGCTATAGGAATCAAGGGATATGAGGAAAAAGCAGAAACGTGGCACTGATTTTAGATGATCAGCCATGATCATATTGAATGGCGGTGCTGGCTCGAAGGGCCAAATGGCTTATTTTTCTATGTTTCTATGTTTGCAGTCACCTGACATGGATGCACATGGCCAATTGGGGCACTGGAAAAGGATACGAGGCACAAAATATAAAAGACAGCTGATTGTAAGTGTGATGCTGGTATCGATTTAAAGATTATGTGATTGCTGGCTCCAGAGAAGATTGGAGAAGTGAATATTATTGAAAGCAAGGTCAAGGGTTGAGGGAACTCAAGGGTTTGAGTACAAGAACTATAGCAAGCAGATTGAGCTGACATCAATGGGCACGACTCTGAAAGGATTAAATATTTCTCTGGTAAGTTTACAAACTGTGTAATTTTATGAACTTAATTTTATGATATATTTTCTAAAGTAGGAGAGTTGATCTGGTAAGTAGAAGAAGGACATATTAATCTTGAGCAACATTTTGTGGTTGAAGGTGAAATTAACCACACAAGTTGAGAAGGAACACAACCGAAGGAACTAATGGCTGTATATTTGGGGTTTATGTTTTAGTTTCAGAGATGCAGCATGGAAGCAAGCCCTTCAGCCCACCGAGTCTATGCTGTCTATCGATCACTCCTTCATACAAGTTCGATGTCATCCCACTTTCTTTTCCACTCCCTTCACACTAGGGGCGATCTACAGTAGCCAATTAAACCTACAGTCCCACATGTCTAGGATGTGGGTAGAAACCGGAGCACCTGCAGTCACAGGGAGAAAGTGTAAACTTCATACAGCCAGCACCCGATCTCAGGATCGAACCCTGGTTTCTGACACTGTGAAGCAGCAGTTCTACTAGCTGTGTCACTGTGATGCTCAGTAAGATGCTGTTTGCAAGTAATCATGGAAACCTGGGAGTCTGTTATTAGGGTTAAATGACTGTTAAATGTAAATGTCTAATGTTTAAGTTGGGAAGTAGATGTGATAACTGAGAGTCTTGAAGCAAAAGAGAATATTAAGTGAGACAGAATCAGATAAATATTGTGTTTAATCAGGGAACATTACTCAGTAGAAAAGTGTTGCGCTCCAAATGCAAATTGTTGGGTAAAAGCCTTGGAGCAAAGTTGATTTCCAACAACTTTTTTTTCACCAAGTTTCAATTGCTATTGAAAATCACCAGAGTTTTCATAGAAACCAGACCAAGTGGACCCGTTGGGCCCAAACCTTTCCTGCATTGGTGCAGCACCCTCTCCTCCCCCTCCCCTCCCCTCCCCCCTCCTTGTACATAATTTACCAAAGATGATTGTGCAATTACAATAATTAGAAACCTAACAGAATATTATTGTTTATTGCTAAAGAAATTGCTTGCAAAAGTAAACAATGAACGGCTAGAAGAACTCCGGAACTCTGGAAGAAACATTAACAATCCTTTTGCCTCCACGCCTTTTCTCAAGCCACATCAATGAAGGCAAAGGGATGGTTGAGATTTTGGATCAAGACCCTTCATCATTCTGGAGACCTGGATGAAGGATCTCGATGCAAAAAGTCAACCGTTCCTCTGCTTCCACAGATGCTGCTTGACCTGCCAAGTTTTCCTGGCAGTTTATTTTTTTGTTCCAAATTGGAATGCCTACATTCTCTTATGTCTGAATCAAAAGTAAGTTATAGTTCACTCGTACAGGTTTGCAGGTAAATTGGTTTGGTAAATGTAAAAATTGTCCCTAGTTTGTGTAGGATAGTGTTAATATGTGGGGATCGCTGGTCGGCGCGGACCCGGTGGGCTGAAGAAAAACGGTTTCTGCGCTGTATCTCTAAACTAAAACTAAACTATTCTTACTTCACGGTATAAATGTATTGGAAGCAGTTCAGAGAAGGTTTACGCAAATATTAGCTGGAATGGATGGGCTATCTTGTGAGGATAGATTGGGTAAGCAAGGTATCTGCTGGAGCACAGAAAAGTGAGAAGCATTTCAAAATAAGAGGTCAACCAATTAAGACAGAGATGAGGCTTTATTTACGCTCCTAGTGTTGCGAGTATTGTAAACTCTATTCAGAGGACTGTCGAAGTAGAGCCTTATAAGTATATTTAAATATTATGTTTATACAAAACAGATCATTGAATTATCATCACATTGTATACTCGCTGTACAAAAATTATCTACCTGATTTCCTATAGCAATAATTACATTTGCAATATTTCATTGATTGTATGTGCTTTTTCGTATCCTGAATTTGTGAAACTTGCTGCGAATGGAAGTATTAATTTTCTGAAGTGTGATCAACCAGTGACCTGTTTACATATACTTTTGCTACACGATGTCACATAAAGAATGAAAAAAATGTTGCATGTTCACAACTATTTTGTGACAATAAATACCAACTTAAAACAATGGTGTGTTACATGAGATATGTGTTGGCTTTGCTTGTGTGATATTTGTATCACCATAAAATATCTATCATTCTTCTTTTGTGAAAGAAAACCCAAAAAGCAGAAAATGTTGGAAACTCACAGATTGACAGTGATTGATAAGGTCAGGGCAGTGGATGCTGTCTACATGGACTTTAGTAAGGCATTTAATAAGTTTCCTCTGGGTAGGCTAATTCAGAAGATTAAGAGGCATGGGTCCATGGTGATTTTGTATTTTGTATTCAGAAATAGAACCAAAGAAAGTAGAGAGTGGTGGTGGAAGGATGTTATTCTGGCTGCCTGTCTGTGATCAGTGGTGCTCTGCATACTTTGCATAATTATAAGGTGAGAAGGGCAAGTTTAATACGAGCTGGAGCGGCAAGTTTTTCACTTGGCAGTGGGTGTATGGAATGAGCTGCCAGAGAAGGTAGTGGAGGCAATATTATAACAGCATTTAAAAATATTTGGACAGGTACATAAATGGGAAAGTTGTACAGGGATATGGGCCAAACATGGGCAAATGGGACCAGCTTAGATGGGGCAGCTTGGTCAGCATGGATGAGTTGGGTCGAAGGGCTTGTTTCCGCGCTCTATCACCCTGTGAGAGACAAAATGTTTAAAGGCGATGTGTGAGACAAGTTTATTTTCATATAGAGTGGTATGCTGTCAAAGATGGTGGTGGAAGCAGATACAATAGTGGCATTTAAAAGGCTTTTAGATAGGCTCATGGGTCACCTGCAGGCAGAATGGATTTGTTTATTATTCCACCAAGTGGCGCCATCAGCGATGGCAGCCTCGCCAATGGTCTGTCTGTCTTTTCGTCTTTTTTATTATTTTTAAAGTGTTTTAAAAGTATGTGTTAATGTTTTCTGGTTTGTTTTATGTGGGGGAGGGGGTCGAGGGAAACTTTTTTTCAATCTCTTACCTTGCCGGAAATGCGATTGTTTTCCAGATCGTATCTCCGGTCGCTCTGCGGCCTAACATCATGGAGCTGGAGGCCTTGCTCGATGCCGTGGGGCCGTTGACTTACCATCGGAGCCAGTGATCCCTTGCCTGGGATCAACGTTCCAACTGCGGCCTGTGGATTTCAACATCGAGGAGCTCGCAGTCTCGGGTAGAGACCGATGTCGGGAAGCTCCAAAGACGCAGAAGGTTTGAATAGCCCTGACCCGGGATCAGATCGCCAGGCGTGGGGGAGCTGAGAGTCGTCCCCCCCCGTCCCCCCCGATGTAGGAGCTTGATCGCCCCGACACGGAGGGTCCAACCGCCGGCTAGGGGAGCCAAGATCATCCCGGCAATGGATGATTTTGAGGCCCCCCACCGCGGGAGGACAAAGAAGGGAAGAAAATTGAACTTTCTTTCGCCTTCCATCGCAGTGAGGAATGTGGAGGAGTCGCTATGGTGGATGTTTATGTTAAAATGTATTTTTTTGTGTTCTGTTGCTTTTTATTGGTATGACTGTATGGCAAAAACAAATTCCTCGTATGTTGCAAAACATACTTGGCTAATAAAGTATGATTATGATTAATTTGGCATCATGTTTGACACAGACATCGCTGGCCTATACTTGTGCTGCTTTGTTCCTTATTCAACATCAACCAGCATCCCTGGACGAAAAGATGGTTAATTTTTTGGGTCTGGGACCCGCATTATCAAAACTGGGAAAGATAAATACGTTAGTTTTCAACATGAGAGAAAGTGTGGGAGAGATGTGCAGAACAAAAGGAATATCTATGATAGGGTTGGTACAGTGACTTAATGGGAGCAGTTCCAGGCAAATAAAGCTTTTTCGTTTGTGCTGTAAATTTTGACAATTTGGGGAATGCTCAGAAGGCAAGATTAAGTGTCAGGGACCTAAAATGGGTCTGAGGCAAAAGATCAGCCATGATTTGATTTAAGGTGGGATCAGTCCTGAAGAACGGAATGGCCGTCTTCTTTTTCCATTTATTATGTTATGCTTTTAGAAAGACATGGCACAGGCTGGTCATCAAACACGGAAATAAAAATGAATTTAAATAAATATAATTTTATGGTTTACCTGCCCAGTAACAACAAATAACTCTTCAAGTGATGCTTTTACGTATTTGCTAATGATGGTACATGATAGATTGAAGGAGAAAGCCAAAATCAATTAACATGACCCGGCATGCTCTATCTTGAATACGTGACTGAGGAATACTGACGGAAATCATGGATAAAAGACTGTGTAAAAAGGAACTGAAGATGCTGGTTTAAACCAAAGATAGGTCTGAAGAAGGGTCTCAACCATTCCTCCTCTCCAGAGATGCTGCCTGTCCCGCTTTTGGATCAATTTGATAAAATTGCAAACTGAGCAGAAAGCTACTTAGATCCTCAGACCTAAAAGCTACCATCTGGGAGCAATATCCTCTGCCAGTTATTGATGATGTAGCTCTGATTAAACGAAACCTTTACATAATCCAAAAGCTTGCAATATGTTTTGAATATTTGAATATTGGGAGAGTTTGTAGAAATAATTAAAGATGATGACGAACTCGCAGTTTTATTTCATTGATGTAGCAAATATGCTGTCGTGTTAAATATAGACAAGCTATCTTTGGCAAGTGACAGAGACCGAGGACTCATGGAGCTCTCAGCCTTGGGTCCTGCAACTCCTGTTGGTGTACCCCGTGGTTTGTTATTAAAACGTTCAATACTTAACATCGCGTGCCCTCAACTCCCTCGCTTAAAAAATATCTCGCGATGGCAATTGATTAAAAAAAATAGGTTTCGGGAGTAGTTTGTTCAAAACATGGGAGAAGTATAATTTTGTGATTTTATATCATCCTCCAGTCAAAGCGGCGCCTTCGCTTTAGCCGAATAAAGTTGGGATGAAAAGGAAAAGGATTCAAGTGTGATCGGCAACTGCGATACACGTTTGCAGAACATTTTCGACCTCACAGTCTGCTGCCGTCTGGGTCAGACAAAGCGCTGATTGACAAGCGAGTCCTGGGGAAGGCGGTTAATTTCATACAACGGTCGTGGCAGAGGGAGAAGCGGGCGTTCAAAGATAGAAGAACCTTATTTATTTAATTTCATCGAGGAGCGATACAGAAAACGCAGATTTTTTTTATTTTTAAAGCCAGCAGTGCTAAATTGTTGCTTTGTAAGTGTCAGAACTTGGAGTGGCGAGTTCGTGTCGTTAGTTGCTTATGTTATTATGCTGCGCGCGGGTTGATTTAGCAGACAGTTGCCGAGCGCAGGCTGTCAAATGTTTGACCTTTACTTTCTGTAATTATTAATTGGGTCTATTCTAGTACTATCCATTTTCGGGGCGGTTTTTTTGGAGGGTGTAAAGACTTTGGGGGGAGTTTGTTTATACTTTATTTAAACACCATTTACCGTGACCTAGATCGACGTTGGACCTGGACGAAAGAAAAAAGTGAAGAGTATACGTACGTTAAGAGGAGCTCGGAATGATGGAGATTGCGGCAACTAGTAGTAGACCACCGAATGGGTATGTTAACGTGTCCTAAACTTCACTGTATAACACCTGACTTTACTGAAAAACACACTCTGGTGGTCAGTTAAATAAACAATACATCTGCGCACTTAAACGCTAATGGAGACGGGGTGGGTAGGGGGCGGAATGGATGCAGCGAGCAGCGGGTTGAAGTGGGAAGGGCCTTGGTCGCCCACTTGGATCTCGCCCACTTGTACTGCGTTTTGTCCGTCTCCCTGGAAACGGCGGGCACCTGAAACCGGCGGAATGTTTCCCCAACCGGGAGACTGACACCTGTTGGCAGCACACGGTGCAAGAAAGGTTGCCCGAGGATGTTGCCGTGCTTCATGCTTGGAGATCTTCGTGTTATTTCTGGATTTTTCCGCAAGGCCTTTAGGAGCGATAAAATATGGCCCTTTTGTTTGACTGACTCAAAAATGTGGTCTTTTATTTACAACGTACCAGAAATTTTCACTGAAGTGAACAGGATATACTTTAAAATCTTACCTAGCTAGGATATCTACTTTTATCTTGTGAATATCTTAAATCTTACTTTTTGTTATTTTTAATTCATCCTTTATTATCTAAACATCAACACACAACAACACAGGAAGCCGTTGTGCAATGAGAGTCATACTTTTATTAAGAGGGAGTTTACTAGGCACTCTAAATATAGATTATAATTCTGTTGCTTTTATATGTTTTGAGTGTTTCTATATTTCATCATTCACAGCATTCATAAAATGCAACCCAGCTTGATTTTTTCCATTCTGCCTAAAGTGATTTGTTGTTTAGCTTTCTTATTTGAGCAATAAGTTACTTTGAATAATTTTAGTGTTGTAAATATACATTCAAGGCTCAAAAGTAAATGATCACATCAGTCATGTAAACTGCTTGTTTTTGAGGGCAAAGGCAATTTCTCATTATGAGTCACTTTTATAATCCATCTTCAAAAAACGGTTATGTCCTTGTGCATTTGTTACAACATAGACTTTTATAACACTTTTCAATGGTGGCTGTGAGTGGTGGTGGTTTAAATATTGCCGGTGTAAATCAGTCCTTCCTTTGTCATCTAGTGCTGGAGCTTCTTGAATGTCCTTGGAGTTGCATTCATCCACACGACAGTTGGGTATTCCATCACATTGTTTACTTGCGTCGCACAGTCAGTTGAGGTCAAGAGATGGATCATTGCCTGCAAGATAGGTAGCCTTTTAAGTACTCTCCATTGTATGGTCATAATTATGCGGCTGCTCCATTTAAGTATCTGGTCAATGGTGCGGAGGGAGGGATAATCGGAAGGTTGCCTCTCATGTAACATATGGTCAGTGCAGTTTCTTATCAGGCCAGATTTTGCTGCCCAAGTTCCCAAATGCTTGTACAAACCTGGTCTAGTTACAGAGGTATACCTTGCTGTCCTGAAACATCAAGATTTGGCTTTGACAGCTGCTGAAGTTTTTTAAATACATTTTGAACTGTTGATGTTCAAGGTGGAGAGCAGTCATGAAACTTTAAAAGTCAAGTGTGTTTCTTTATCATATGTACAAAACGGAACAATAAAATTATTACTTGCAGCAGCATAATAGGTTTGTAAACACAGTACTCAATAGATATACAAAAAAAAAGAAAAAAAAAGTTGTTCAATAAATAATAAAACCCCAACATTAGTGCAAATCAAAATAAAAGCCCAAAGTCACCAGTGCAACCAAGAAGTAAATAGTTTAGTTGGTGTTTGTAATGTTGAATTACCTGATGTTGATGAGAAAAAGCTGTTCCAGAACATGCAGATCACTCTTGCCATCAGGAAGAAGTTGTATGTCTTCAGGCTCCTATACCTTCTCCCTGATGGCAAAGGTGAAGTGAGTGCATGGCCACAGTGGTGTGAATGTTTGAGGTCCCTTCGATGGTGGGGAGGTCAGTGCCCGTCATGGACCAGGCTGTGTCCACCACTTTTTGTAATATCCTTCATTCCTGAGTGTTCAAGTTGCTGAATCAAGTCATGATGCAACCAGTCAATATACACTCTACCTGTAGAAGTTCAAGAGTGTATGCAACAACATACTGAATCTTCTTAGAAAGTAGAGGCATTGATAGGCTTTCTGTAAGTACAGCATTGTAGCAGAACATTGAAATCCAGAACAATAAATAGTTGCATAAGACCTTTAAATATTTAAAGCTCTAAAATAAAACACTTTCACTCTGTTATGTTGGTATAGGAAATATAAAAAGAGAATGATATAAATAGTCACCAGATCAGGTGTTTTTTATTGAGAGAGAAAATTGCAGCTAACTTTACATGTCATCTGATCACTCAGTTTCTGTGTTTATGCATTGAAACCTTGCGTTTCGTCTTTGACTGTTTCCACATTTATGCTACTCTTTACAAAAAAAAATTAAAACCTGCACATATCGGAAAAACACCCGGTAAAATTTCGAGTTCTCTCTGAAACAATCAGCTAATACTTGCACCACCTGAAATACACTATTTTGATTATGTCTGTGCCTTATAATAACACTAAATTCTCAAACCAGATTGTACAGATTGCTATTGAGGGAGTGCAGCGTGGGTTTACCAGGTTAATTCCCGGGATGGCGGGGACTGACATATGATGAAAGAATGTGTCGACTGAGCTTGCATTCACTGGAATTTAGAAGGGAGATAAAATTCTTAAGGAATTGGACTGGCTAGATGCAAGAAAAATGGTCTCGATGTTGGGGGAGTCCAGAACCAGGGGTCACAATTTAAGAATAAGAATAATTGAGGACTGAGATGCGGAAATCTTTTTCACCCAGAGAGTTATGAATCTGTGGAATTCTCTGCCACAGAAGGCAGTGGATTCCAATTCACTGGATGTTTTCAAGAGAGAGTTAGATTTAGCTCTTAGGGCTAAAGGAATCAAGGGATTTGGGGAAAAGGTAGGAAAAGGGTACTGATTTTAGATGATCAGCCATGATCATATTGAATAGTGGTGCTGGCTCGAAGTACCGAATGGCCTACTCCTGCACCTATTTTCTATGTTTCTATCACATATGACCATATGACTTATTGTAGTGTCAATCCTTTATGCACGTTCTGTGACACGGTCTACTTTTTGTATTATATTCAAATCACATGCCTTTTTGTTGATGGGAACAAAGCATCCAAACATATTAAGCATCTCTTTTACTTCTCTATTCATTTAGGTGTTCAATTGTTTCAATTTTCCACATAATTTAAATTCTATGTGTTTAGTTTTTAAGAAATGTTCAGTGTTCAGTTTAATATTGCCCTATAATCCTTTTTAATGCAACATGTTATAGAACGCAAAAGGGAAATGAAAAAGTGATGACTTTTTGTTATCAGTTGTATTTTAGTCATGACAAGTGCAAGGATCAGTTTGAAGAAGCGTGCCGACCCAAAATGTCATCTATCCATTCCCTCTGCAGATGCTGTCTGATCCACTGAGTTACTCAAGCACTTTGTATTTTGTTTAAGATTGGAGCATCTGCAGTTTTTTGTGTCTCCATGTGAAAGAATCTGTTGGCTTTCGATCTTTCAAATTGTGTATTGTTTTTTCTTTATTATATTTCATGCTACTTTATGCTCTTACATTGTCAATATTGCAATGTATTTTCTGAGTAGGCCTTTTTAAGTAAAAGACCAGATGTGTCAGGTGCATCTCAATTAAAAGCACCTTGGCCTCTGTATGTGAAGACTGTGGGTGCAGATGTCCAAGATAATGTGGCATGAGATACTGACAACAATATGTGCTGTCGGAGGTGCTGTTTTATATGAGCGTTTACACTCTGGGACTGACTATCTGACCCATCAGATTATCTGGTCGTCATCTCATTGCCGTTTGTGGGAATTTTAAGTAGGGTTAGGATTAAAACTGATAAAAGTGTTCGCCCAGTGGAATATGGCAGTGTTACACACAATGGTTGGTTGAAAGACAGAAAGCAAAGAGTGGGGATAAATGGGTCCCTTTCATAATGGCAGGCAGTAACTAGTGGGGTACCGCAAGGTTCGGTGCTGGGACCGCAGCTATTTACAATATACATTAATGACTTGGATGAAGGGATTAAAAGTACCATTAGCAAATTTGCAGATGATACAAAGCTGGGTGGTAGTGTGAACTGTGAGGAAAATGCTATGAGGTTACAGGATGACTTGGACAGGTTGTGTGAGTGGGCGGATGCATGGCAGATGCAGTTTAATGTGGATAAGTGTGAGGTTATCTACTTTGGTTCCGCAAGTTAGGAACAGGGGACGTACAACGAGATCTGGGTGTCCTAGTGCATCAGTCACTGAAAGGAAGCATGCAGGTACAGCAGGCAGTGAAGAAAGCCACTGGAGTGTTGGCCTTCATAACAAGAGGAGTTGAGTATAGGAGCAAAGAGGTCCTTCTGCAGTTGTACAGGGCCCTAGTGAGACGGCACCTGGAGTACTGTGTGCAGTTTTGGTCTCCAAATTTGAGGAAGGATATTCTTGCTATTGAGGGCGTGCAGCGTAGGTTTACTAGGTTAATTCCCGGAATGGCGGGACTGTCATATGTTGAAAGACTGGAGCAACTAGGCTTGTATACACTGGAATTTAGAAGGATGAGAGGAGATCTTATTGAAACGTATAAGATTATTAAGGGGTTGGACACGTTAGAGGCAGGAAACATGTTCCCAATGTTGGGGGAGTCCAGAACAAGGGGCCACAGTTTAAGAATAAGGGGTAGGCCATTTAGAACTGATATGAGGAAAAACTTTTTCAGTCAGAGAGTGGTGAATCTGTGGAATTCTCTGCCTCAGAAGGCCAATTCTCTGAATGCATTCAAGAGAGAGCTGGATAGAGCTCTTAAGGATAGCGGAGTCAGGGGGTATGGGGAGAAGGCAGGAACGGGGTACTGATTGAGAATGACCAGCCATGATCACATTGAATGGCGGTGCTGGCTCGAAGGGCCGAATGGCTTCCTCCTGCACCTATTGTCTATTGTCTAGTGCTGTATTGATATTGTCAACATTCCAAGCTCTTGTGGATTGCACTTTATCCTCTTGTAAAAGTAAAGCCCCATGATGTTTTGAAGAATCTATGCATTAACTTTTACCACGTTACCTTTTAGTTTTTCGGAGATGTTGAGGATTTTAAAGAAAAGCTGCAATGTTAATCTGAAATTGACAACATTTTCAATTATGTGTTTTAAACCCTAATTATGAGCAGGATAAGTTGCATTTGAAAAATTGCTCTGGATTTTCAATGATTTATGAAATTCTTGTGAATTTTTTTTGATGGAGCGTGATGTAGAGTAACATGAATTGTCAGACGTGCTGCAGCATAATTTAAAAATTTATATCACTGGTAAATGCAGCTAATAATCTGGATGCATATATTGGTTACATTAACTTGTTATAACAGCACAGGATTGTCATGTTGACTTCATGGAATTAATTATTCACCAAGGTAATAGTTAAATTTTAATCAATGTTCTTCTTCCGCTCTGGGTAGGATAATCCAGTTTTATCGCCTGTGTGGCCTAACAGGCATTTGTTCATGCAAGGTAGGTTTTAAAAGTAGAAATATGTAAGTGAAGGTCGCTGCCAGTGAGTAAATAGTATGAAGTTGAGGGCTATCCTTAAAATGCCTGCTTAGGGATGGGGCCAGGGCAAAGATGAAGGCTAGCAGCTGAGTCAACTCCTTAGTTACATCCAAGGATCAATTTACAATGATCTTTGGATCTCCTTTAGTGCAGTATAATTACAATGTGAATGCAAGTATGAGGATCATTCTTGTGACACTTCTGTGCCACCTTTATCTTTTTATAGATGTTTCTGCATTTTGAACCTGACTTCTGTAATTAACAGCAAAGGTTTCCCTGGTAGACAATTATATTCATAACAAAATTTAATATGATTATACCACAGAAGCAGGAATTTATTTGGTGTCAAGAACAAATGTTGTTCGGGAACAATTTTGTACGGAAACTAGTTTGTGTGCACCTCAATAATTTTTGTGGTTTTGCAATAAATAAATACTGTGGGTTTAATCTTTGCACTTGGCTAAGGTTACATTTTTGCCACTGTACAAAGGGCACATTGTTAATCCTAGCAGTGCATTGGAAACCAAGAAGTCAAGCATTTAATACTAACTGAATCAGTTGTATTGATTTTGCTGCTTTCCTAGGTTAAGAGCTTAACATGGTTCCTTAATGTGATATTTATCAGGAGGCTGAAGATCCATCCTTTTAAGTATGCAGAACAAATAAAAATGTTGAAAGTAAAGTACTGTTGTTGGCATTCATCTGGTCAGATAACATCTGTGAAGAGTGGAAACGTGAGAAGTTTGAAAGGTAAATGTGATAAGACCACTGCAGTTGTACAGTGTGCAATTTTGAATTCATCCTTAGAAATAACACTGAAGGCACAGGAAAAATACAGCACACATTTACTCAAATGTTTATGAGGTGAAACCTGATGTACTGTAAAAGAGAGATGTTAAGAGGAACTAAAATAGAGTAAGTCGTAAAAGACTCTTATTGACTGTTAATTTAAAAATAAAATTGCTATACTCTTGAACCTTGCACCCACATTGTGTACAGGAAAATGGGGTAACATCTCTCTTGCAATACATTCAGCTCTGGATCACCTTGACATAAGAACACCTGTGTCAGGATGCTGATCATTGATTACAGCTCAAACTTCAATACCATAATACTGATTAAACTCATCCTGAAACACCCAGACCTTGGTTTCATGGCTTCCATCTGCAGCTGGCTTCTGGATTTCTTAACGGGAAGACGTAATTCAGTTAGAATTGATAAACATTTCCTCCACCCTAACCCTCAAACAACCTCCTCAGAGTTGTTTGCTCAGTTCCCTGCTCTACTCCCTGTACACCCAAGACTGTGGCCAGGTACAGCAACAACTCAATCTTTAAGTTTGTCATTTATATCACTGCTTTCGGCCATTTCAACAACAATACAGAGATGGAGTACAGGAAAAAGATTGGGCACCTTGTATCAAAACAAAAAACTAGTCCTTAACATCAGCAAGACCAAAGAATTGGTTATTAACTTATGGAAGCAAAGGGGTGAATACAGCTCTGTCTTCATCAATGAAACTCCTGTAGAAATGGTCATCATCTTCAAGTTCCAAGCAACAGTATCATTAGCAATTTACTCTGGTCCTTTAACACTAATGCAGTGATCAAGAAAGCGGAGCAGATGTCGACTTTTTGATCAGGGAGGTCATAACTATAATGTTCGGAGAGGACATTCTTGGAGAACGTCCTGCGAGACTATATGGATCAAACATAGAAATAACAAAAGAATGATTACTTTCATGGGACTATTATGGGCATGAACTAGAGGAGCAAATATATAGGGAGATCATAGATAATTATAAAAATAATATGGTAATATTAGTGGAAGATTTTATTGACTGCATCTCCAATAATATAGGGTTTTCTCCCAAATCCTTTCCATTTATATGCCTGTCCAAGTATTTAGTTTAGTTTATAGATACAGCACGGAAACAGGCCCTACAGCCCATCGAGTCCGTGCCGACCAGCGATCACCCCGTATATAGTTCTATCCTGCACACGAGGGACAATTTACAGTCTTGCTACCAAAGCCAATTAACCTGTAAACCTGTACATCCTTGGAGTGTGGGACGAAACTGGAGCAGCTGGAGGAAAACCACGCGGTCACAGGGAGAGTGTACAGACAGCACCCGTAGTCCGGATCGAACCTGGGTCTCTGGTGCTGTAAGGCAGCAACTCTACTGCTGTGCAACTGTGCCATCTTTTCACTTTTTTAAATGTAATTACAGTGCGTTCAGAAAGTATTCAGACCTTCACTTTTTCCACATTTTGCTACGTTACAGCCTTATTTTAAAATGGATTAAATTCATTTTTTATCATCAATCTACACCCAATACCCCATATTAAAAAAGCAAAAACAGGTGTTTAGAAACCTGTAGGCATACTTAAACAACAGCAGGGCGCGTGGCCGTTGAGAAGGGAGAGCATTTTATTGAGCAGGGCGGATGGGCACCAACAACCAAGGCCGTCCATGCGAACGATCTTGGCCGCCCATTGAAACTCAGTGAGGCCGTGTTGGCATCCATTATAAACAATAATGGATCATTGGGTCACCAATGTTTATTTACATCTGCTCAACTCCAAGCCACGAGGCAGACTAAGGGAAGATCTCCGCCCCTTCCAGAAACCCCTTAGCTTAGGGCCATCCCCCCTACCTGTCCATCTAGTGCCGAGAGGTTCGACCCAGGGAGTGGCCTAATCCCCAGAGACCGCCACACCCTTTACTCAGTATTTTGTTGAGACACCTTTGGCAGCGATTACAGCCTCAAGTCTTCTTGGGTATGATGCTACAAGCTTGGCACATCTGTATTTGGGTAATTACTCCCATTCTTCTCTGCAGATCCTCCCAAGCTCTAATAGGTTGGATGAGGAGTGTCGATGCACAGCTATTTTCAGGTCCCTCCAGAGATGTTCGATCGGGTTCAAGTCCGGGCTCTGGCTGGGCCACTCAAGGACATTCACAGTCTTGTCACAAAGCCACTCCTGCGTTGTCTTGGCTGTGTGCTTAGGGTCGTTGTCTTGTTGGAAGGTGAACCTCCGCCCCAGTCTGAGGTCCAGAACGCTCTGGAGCAGGTTTTCATCAAGGATCTCTCTGTACTTTGCTCCATTCATCTTTCCCTCGACCCTGACTAGTCTCCTAGATCCTGCTGCTGAAAAGCATCCCCACAGCATGATGTTGCCACCACCATGCTTCACCTTAGGTATGGTATTGGCCAGGTGATGAGCGTTGCCGCTTGGCATTCAAGGCAAAGAGTTCAATCTTGGTTTCATCAGACCAGAGAATCTTGTTTCTCATGGTCTGGGAGTCCTTTAGGTGCCTTTTGGCAAACTCCAAGCAGGCTATCATGTGCCTTTTACTGAGGAGTGGCTTCCATCTGGCCACTCTACCATAAAGGCATGATTGGTGGAGTGCTGCAGATATAGTTGCCCATCTGGAAGGTTCTCCCATCTTCACAGAGGAACTCTGGAGCTCTGTCAGAGTGACCATCGGGTTCTTGGTCACCTACCTGACCAATGCCCTTCTCCCCCGATTATTCAGTTTGGCCGGGTGGCCAGCTCTATGAAGAGTCCTGGTGGTTCCAAAGTTCTTCCATTTAAGAATGACGGAGGCCTGTGTCCTCTTCAAGACCTGCAATGTTGCAGAAATTGTTTTATACCCTTCCCCAGATCTGTGTCTCGACACAATGCTGTCTCAGAGGTCAACAGACAATTCCTTCATCTTCATGGCTTGGTTTTTGCTCTGACATGCACTGTCAACTGTGGGACCTCATGTAGACGGGTGTATGCCTTTCCAAATCATGTCCATTCAATTTAATTTTACCACTGGTGAACTCCAATCAAATAGTAGAAACATCTCAAGGATAATCAATGGAAACAGGATGAACATAAGCTCAATTTTGAGTGTCATCGCGAAGGGTCTGAATACTTATTTAAATGTGATATTCCAGTTATTTCTTTTCAATTATTTTGCAAAAATTTCTAAACACCTGTTTTCACTTTTTTATTATGGCGTATTATGTGTAGATTGATGATTAAAAAAATGAATTTAATCCATTTTAAAATAAGGGTGTAATGTAGCAAAATGTGGAAAAAATGAAGGGTCTGAACACTTTCTGAATGCACTGTATATCCACATTTACTACTTCCTCTGACAACTTAGTTCTCTGTGTGGAAAAAAGATGCCTCTCATGTTTCTTTAAAATATTTCCTTTCTCACCTTAGTATTAACTGTATTGTTTCAAAGTTTTACATCAATATTTTTTACTAGAATGAGTGGGAAAAACCTGGTTGCCATCGCTCCATTTCATCATTCAGTCACTCTTGCTGTATTTCACATAAACAATGGGAACTGATGTGATTTTTAAGTTGTATTCATTTTTTGTGTGTTCCACACCAGATCGATGTGCTTATGTTTGGTGTTGATTACAAAATGGCTATTTCTGTGAGCTGGCAGTGTTTCTAACAATTACCGAAAATATCTAAGTGTTATAATATTAAGGATAAAGAAAGAAAATTGGAAAAATACATTTTAAACAAAGCAATGCTTTATAGTGTCTCCTCCAGAAGATGGAAATGTATATGATGTAGACTTATGGAAAAATTATTGGGTGGGAGGGATTTTAGCAAAGTCAAATGTGGGTCCCTTGAAGGCAGACACGGGTGAAATTATTATGGGTAACAAGGAAATGGGAGAAGAGTTGAACAGGTACTTCGGATCTGTCTTCACTAAGGAAGACACAACCAATCTCCCAGATGTACTGGAGGACAGAGGATCTAGGGGGGTAGAGGAACTGAAAGAAATTTTCATTAGGCGAGAAATAGTATTGGGTAGACTAATGGGACTGAAGGATGATAAATCCCCTGGGCCTGATTGTCTGCATCCCAAGGTCCCCAGGGATGTGGCTCTAGAAATAGTGGATGCATTGGTGATCATTTTCCAATGTTCAATAGATTCAGGATCTGTTCCTGTGGATTGGAGGATAGCTAATGTTATCCCACTTTTCAAGAAAGGAGCGAGAGAGAAAACGGGAAATTACAGACCAGTTAGCCTGACTTTGGTGGTGGGAAAGATGCTGTAGTCAATTATTAAAGAGGTAATAACGGTGCATTTGGATAGCAGTAAAAGGATAAGTCCAAGTCAGCATGGATTTATGAAAGGGAAATCATGCTTGACTAATCTTCTGGAATTTTTTGAGGATGTGACAAGTAAAATGGATGAAGGGGAGCCAGTGGACGTAGTGTATCTAGATTTTCAGAAAGCCTTTGATAAGGTCCCGCACGGGAGATTGGTGACTAAAATTAGAGCACATGGTGTTGGGGGTAGGGTGTTGACATGGATAGAAAATTGGTTGACAGACAGGAAGCAAAGAGGAGGAGTAAACGGGCCTTTTCAGAATGGCAGGCAGTGGCGAGTGGAGTGTCGCAAGGCTCGGTGTTGGGGCCGCAACTGTTTACCATATATATTAATGATTTGGAAGAGGGAATTAGAAGCAACACTAGCAAGTTTGCGGATGACACAAAGCTGGGTGGCAGTGTAAACTGTGAAGAGAATGTTAGGAGGTTGCAGGGTGACCTGGACAGGTTGAGTGAGTGGGCAGATGCGTGGCAGATGCAGTATAATATAGATAAATGTGAGGTTATCCACTTTGGCGGCAGAAACAAGGATGCCGATTATTATCTCAATGGAGTTAGGTTAGGTAAGGAGGAGGTGCAGCAAGACCTGGGTGTCCTTGTACACCAGTCACTGAAAGTTGGCGTGCAGGTACAGCAGGCAGTGAAGAAAGCTAATGGAATGTTGGCGTTCATAAGAAGAGGATTTCAGTTTAGGAGTAAAGAGGTTCTTCTGCAGTTGTATAGGACCCTGGTAAGACCACATCTGGAGTATTGTGTACAGTTTTGGTCTCCTAATTTGAGGAAGGACATCCTTGTAATTGTGGCAGTGCAGCGTAGGTTCACGAGATTGATCCCTGGGATGGTGGGACTGACATATGAGGAAAGATTGAAAAGACTAGGCTTGTATTCACTGAAGTTTAGAAGGATGAGTAGGGATCTTGTAGAAACATATAAAATTATAAAGGACTACACAAGCTAGATGCAGGAAAAATGTTCCCAATGTTGGGCGAGTCCAGAACCAGGGGCAACAGTCTTAGAATAAAGGGGAGGCCATTTAAAACTGAGGTGAGAAAAATCTTTTTCACCCATTGAGTTGTGAATTTATGGAATTCTCTGGCACAGAGGGCAGTGGAAGCCAAATCACTGGATGGATTTAAGAGAGAGTTAGATACAGCTCTAGGGGCTAGTGGAATCAAGGGATATGGGGAGAAGGCAGGCACGAGTTATTGATTTGGGACGATCAGCCATGATCACTTTGAATGGCGGTGCTGGCTCGTAGGGCCGAATGGCCTCCTCCTGCACCTATTTTATATGTTTCTATTTTATAAGAGTGCAAGTTAATCAAGATAATTTGATGATATAAACCAGGAATGGAAAATTGGCATGATCATTTGCTTACACTCTGGAATAAAAATGTCCTGATGTATTTCATGTTTTGTAAGTCTTGCTGTTACTGTACATAATAGTTTTGGGTTTTCATAATTATATTTAACTATTAAGGGGATAAATTTGGACAGGATTTTTGATTGCATTGTGTGACTTTGGTGGACGATCTATGGAGATAGTGCTCTGTTTCTGTTGGATTTTTCAAATTCAAATTCAAATACTCAAATTGTAGAAAACATTGATGAGATCTTTGGATGTTGTTAATTGATGAGCCTTATGACTGGCACTGTGACTTAGTCAGTGCCGAGTTTACTTTATCGAAGGAGTCATTTGTTTCTCAGTTGCAAATGTAGTTTTCTGTTTCTTTAGTTGATTTTCTGTTTGAGATGTTTGCAGCAGCTATCATTTACTGTAATTCATTGTTTGCTATTTATGAGGTTCAGATTTGCATATTGCTTTGTTCCCCATGCTTCAATTGTCTCTCTCATAGATAGAGAAATCAACAATAGATGGTTTTGTATATCAGTATTTCTTTTAAAAGAAACAGCTAAAATTTGTGGTCAAAATTGAGTGCAAATAATGAAATAAGAATGTTTGTTTCTAACATTGGTGTGTTTGCTCATTAAAATCTCTAAATTCTGTTAGTATCTGATGAGAGAAGCATCCCACAAAACGCAAGGGAAGTGAATTGGGAAGTCATAAGCTTGACTTCCATATAGTGTACAGTATTGAACTATATACAAAAAGAGTTGTCTAATTTGGAGAAGTAAAATTATTAACAGAGGTCTTGTATCCACAAGATCGGAGCACAAGAGGGTAGAAATTATTCTCCAGCTAAATGAAGCTCGAGTAAAACCATACCTGAAGTACATTGAACTAATTTTGGGCACCACGCCCTAGAAAATATATTGACCTTGCAAGTAGTTTTGCATGGTTTTACCATGATGTTACATCTAAATTCCAAAGGAATAAATTAATGTTGTTTTTCTGGAATTCAAAAGGTTACAAGTGATTAGATTGAAGGTTTACAAAATGCTGGAGTAACTCAGCAGGTCAGGCAGCATCTCAGGAGAGAAGGAATGGGTGATGTTTCGGGTCAAGACCCTTCTTCAGACTGATGTCGGGGGTGGGACAAAGGAAGGATATAGGTGGAGACAGGAAGATAGAGGGAGAACTGGGAAGGGGAGGGGAAGAGAGGGACGGAGGAACTATCTAAAGTTGGAGAAGTCAATGTTCATACCGCTGGGCTGCAGGCTGCCCAAGCGAAATATGAGGTGCTGTTCCTCCAATTTCCGGTGGGCCTCACTATGGCACTGGAGGAGGCCCATGACAGAAAGGTCAGACTGGGAGTGGGAGGGGGAGTTGAAGTGCTCAGCCACCGGGAGATCAGGTTGGTTAAGGCGGATTGAGTGAAGGTGTTGAGCGAAATGATCACCGAGCCTGAGTTTGGTTTCACCGATGAAAAGAAGTTGACATCTAGAGCAGCGGATGCAATAGATGAGGTTGGAGGAGGTGCAGGTGAACCTCTGTCTCACCTGGAAAGACTGTTTGGGTCCTTGGATGTTGAGGGGGGAGGTAAAGGGACAGGTGTTGCATCTCCTGCGGTTGCAGGGAACAGTGCCCGGAGATAATAATAATAATGCATTACATTTATATTGCGCTTTTCAAACACTCAAAGACGCTTTACAGGGATTACTAGAACATAGAGAAGTGAATAAATAGATAAATAAGTAAACGAACAGAAAAAGGAGACAGAAGGTGAGGTGACGGTCAGTGGTTGAAGGCAGTGCTGAACAGGTGAGACTTCAGTGATGTTTGAATGTGGTGAGTGAGGAGGAGTCTCTGACGGTTTGGGGTAGTGAGTTCCATAGGGTGGGAGCAGCGATGGAGAAAGCCCTGTCCCCCCAGGATCTGAATTTGGTCCGGATGGGGGGGGGGACAGGAGATTGGCAGCAGCAGAGCGGAGGGTGCAGGTGGGAGTGTGCCTGTGGAGGAGGTCAGTCAGGTAGGATGGGGCCAGGTTATGGAGGGCTTTGTAGGTCATGAGGAGGATTTTGTACTGGATTCTCTGGGGGATGGGGAGCCAGTGGAGTTTGTAATGGACGGGGGTGATATGGTCACGGATCGGGGAGTGGGTGAGTAGACGGGCAGCGGAGATTTGAATGTATTGAAGTTTACTGATGATTTTTGAGGGTGAGATGGGGTGAGGGTGAGATGGGGTGGTTTGGGTAGGAAGGGACGAGTGGACCAGGGAGTTACGGAGGGAGCGGTCTCTGCGGAATGCAGAAAGGGGAGGGGATGGGAAGATGTGGCCAGTGGTGGGGACCATTGTAGGTGACGGAAATGTTGGCGGATGATTTGTTGGATACGCTGGCTGGTGGGGTGGAAGGTGAGAACGAGGGGGATTCTGTCCTTGTTTGGATACACTGGCTTTCTCACAGTCTTTCCAGGTGAGACAGAGGTTCACCTGCACCTCCTCCAACCTCATCTATTGCATCCGCTGCTCTAGATGTCAACTTCTTTACATCGGCGAAACCAAACACAGGCTCGGCGATCGTTTCGCTCAACACTTTCGCTCAGTCCGCTTTAACCAACCTGATCTCCCGGTGACTGAGCACTTCAACTCCCCCTCCCATTCCCAGTCTGACCTTTCTATCATGGGCCTCCTCCAGTGCCATAGTGAGGCCCACCGGAAATTGGAGGAACAGCATCTCATATTTCGCTTGGGCAGCTTGCAGCCCAGCGGTATGAACACTGACTTCTCCAACTTTAGATAATTCCTCTGTCTCTGTCTTCCCCTCCCCTTCCTAGTTCTCCCTCTATCTTCCTGTCTCCACCTATATCCTTCCTTTGTCCCGCCCCCCTGACATTAGTCTGAAGAAGGGTCTCGACCCGAAACGTCACCCATTCCTTCTCTCCTGAGATGCTGCCTGACCTGCTGAGTTACTCCAGCATTTTGTGAAGAAATACCTTCGATTTGAACCAGCATCTGCAGTTATTTTCTTACAGATTGAAGGTTTCAAGATATTAACGGGGATTGGCAGACTAGGTGGAGAGGAAACATTTCCAGTGACTGGGAAGTTTAGAATGAAAGGGCATAGCTCATTATTTTTTTAAGATCATGCATTTCAAGAATGAAATTTTGCAAAATGAATCGCTGTTTGTAGAGGGTTATACGAATCAGGGACTCTGTTCCACTAAATGACTTGTTTCGCCAGTTTTCTTTTAAATCTCAATGTTTTAGTTTTGGGGAAACAGCATTGAAACAAGCCCTTCAGCCCACTGAGTCCACGCTGACTATTGATTACCTGTTTACAGTAGTTCTACATTATTCCACTTTCTCATCCACTCCCTACACACGGGGGGACATTTAAAGGCCAATTTACCTGCAAACCCGCACATCTTTGGGATGTGAAAGGAAACCGGAGCATCCTGAGGAAACCCACGTAGTCACCCTAGAACGTGTAAATTCCACATGGACAGCACCCGGGGTCAGGATTGAACCCAGGTCTCTGGTGCTGTGATGCAGCAGCTCTAGCAGTTGTGCCGCTGTGTTGTTTTCTTTTGTTAAGCAGTGATATTAAGGGTTATAAAACAAAAACAATATATGGTGTTGGACAACAGTTCCGCATTGAATGGAAGGAGAAATTCAAAACATTGAAGGCATACCTGTGTTATAATATTCTAACTTATTTTTTTGGTAATTTTCTCAAATATGGTCCAGTATCTTTAAAATTGTGTTTGTGTCTACCACTGCATAAACTTGCATTGACCTACCTTAAATTGTGCAAAAGAAAAATATTACAGATGCTGGAAATTCAAAATGAAAATGGAAAATGGAATACTCAGCTGGTCAATCAGTATTAATAGTGAGGAAAATAGTTGACATTTCCTAATGACCTTTTAATTCCCATTTATGAAGGCATTCAAGAACCTGATTGTGACCTGTTTCCCGCTATGTTCTTTGCATTTAATGAGTTTCAGAATTTTGTTATGGTGACAAGGAATAAAGGATGATATAGTTCGATGCAGGATGCTGTATGGCATGGATAGAACCTACGATTACGTAGCTGCTTCCCTTGTTCTGGATAGTAGGGCTTGTGCATTTGGGAAGTGCAATTGAAGAAATTATAATTAGTTGCTTTGGTGTTCTCCATTTTGCAAAACCTGTAATCTGCAGACTCAGTGCATAAGTGATGGATGGTCGTCAAGTCGGTTGGTTTGTTCTGAATGGTGTAGGGCTGAACGTGTTTCTGCAACTGCACTCCAGGATAATGGAGAGTATTCTGCTGCCACATTTTGAAGTTGCACCTTATAAATGGTAGAGTGATATACGAAGCAAGTCTCTAATCATAAGGTCCCCAGACTTTGAACTAATTTGGTCACCAGTCCAAATGAGGCTGATCATGTTAAAGTTGAGCCCATAGTAATGTATCAGGATATTGGATTGGTCATGGTTGTGGTGACAGCCTGGACTGTCAGAGGGAGATGATCGAATTCTCTCAGGGTCGATGATTGATTTTCACTTTTATGCCATGATTATAATGTGGAATCCATAACAGTGTGGAATCCATAACTGTGCACAGTGCTCTAACTGTGATCGGGGAAATGTTTTTTTATCGAGTTGTAACATAATTTCTCTGATATTGTATTCCGTCTGATATTGTATTCCGTCCTCTAGCTAATGAAGGCAGGTACAATGTATGCCACTTCTTCAACCTGTGCTACTTTCTTCAACCTGTGTGCCTTGTGCACCAAGGTTCCTCTGTTTCACATACTCCCCATTCATTATGTATGTCCTGTGTTTAGTACATCCTCCAGTCCTCCAAAAGTGCTACATCTTGCACATATCAGGACTGAATTCCATCTGCTATTGGTCTGCCCATTTTTCCAACCAATCAATATCATCCTGTGGCCCATGACCATCCTTTTCATTGTTGACAACACAACCAATTCTCGTATCATTGGCAGGCATACTAAGGCAATGCATCATACATTCATGTTCATATTAATAATGCAAGCAATGAGGTACTGCTCGGGAAATATGAGGAGGATGGATCGACATGAACAACTGCAGTAGTAAAAATGTCTGGATCACTGCCCAAGATATTTGCAAATTAGCACAGAGTCAAACATGCCAAAGAACTGAATGTGTTACTCAAAATAGAATGTGCTAGTATTTGATTTTTGGAATCATGGGGGCCTGGCATTGGTACAAAGAAAGCTACTTCTTTGAATGGACTTCATTTGGACTTTCATTTCAGAGGTCCTGCAACACTGGTTATGTACTAGTTGTGGCCAAGTTTGATTTTATCCTCTGAACAAATCCATTTTGCAAAGATAGTTTTGCGGACTAATTCATGGAATGCATTTGAAACAGTTTGATGTAATCTGATGTAATTTTTATGAATCTGAGCTGGGAATAGAAAATGTCGACCAGAGTTAAGTTGGTAAAGAGTGATCACAATATGAAAGAATTTCACATTTAGTTTAAAACTGATGGATGCAAGTCCAAAACTAGATTCTAAAATATAAATAAAGGCACTCCAAAACATTAAACTCAGCATTTGTAATATTCTATGGACTGGGTTTTTCTTGTATTATTGATAATTATATTTTTACCTGTGTGTTACTGTGTTACAGGCCTACTAAGCTGCAGTAAGTAAGAAATTTATTGTTCAATTGCGGGTAAAATGACAAATAAACACTCTTGACTCTTAACTCTCTCTTGAGCTATGCTTAACCACGCAGTGTAGGAAAGAACTGCAGATGCTGGTTTAAATTGAAGGTAGACACAAAATGCTGGAGTAACTCAGCGGGACAGGCAGCATCTCTGGAGAGAAGGAATGGATGATGCTTTGGGTCGAGACCCTTGTGTCAGGGGAGTGGGCGGGACAGATACAGCATATAATCCTCCAACATTTTTGCCACCTCCAACGGGATCCCACTACTGGCCACATCTTCCCATCTCCACCCCTTTCTGCTTTCCGCAGAGATCATTCCCTCCACAATTCCCTGGTCAACTTGTCCCTTCCCACCCAAACCACCCCCTCCCCAGGGAGAGGCTACACCTGTCCCTTTACCTCCCCCCTCGACTCCATCCAAGGACCCCGACAGTCTTTTCAGGTGAGGCAGAGGTCCATTTGCACCTCCTAACTCCCCCTCCCATTCCCAATCTGATCCTTCTGTCCTGGGCCTCCTCCATTGTCAAGAGTTATGCCCAGCGCAAATTAGAGGAACAGCACCACATATTTTGCTTGGGTAGTTTACACCCCAGCAGTATGAACATTCACTTCTCTAACTTCAAATAGCCCTTGCTTTCCCTCTCTCTCCATCCCCTCCCCCTTCCCAGTTCTCCCACCAGTCTTACTGTCTCCGACTACATTCTATCTCTCTCCCGCCCACTCCCCTGACATCAGTCTGAAGAAGGGTCTCGACCCAAAACGTCACCCATTCCTTCTCTCCAGAGATGCTGCCTGTCCCCCTTAACCACGCAGTCATGGGTCTAAAGAGAATAGAGTTGGAGTCCAAGCATGCCGCCTTGAGGTGCACCTGCGCTGATGGTGAGTGAGGAGGAGATGTTACTGATCTACTCTGATTGGGGTCTTCCAATAAGGAAGTTAAGGATCCAGATAAACAACCTAGTTGTTATATTTTCTACCCTGAGAAAAATACTGTGAGCGTTTATTTTATCCATGCTCCTCATGATCTTATATACCTCAATAAGCTCACCGCTCAGCCTAATGCTCTAAAGAAAAAGGTCACATCTTTCCCATAACTGGTTAACCAGAACGTCACACAGTCCTCCAAATTTGGTCTCACCAACAACTGTGCACTAACAGGTATGTATTAAAAAAGATACTGACAAAACATTGAAGGATAGTTTTATTTTTTGTTATTTGAACTTAACTAGGATCAAGAGTTGATCCAAATGGCTCCTTGAGTCTGCTCTAGCATTCAATCAGATGGCTGATCTGATTTTAGGTGGATTTCCACTTTCTTGCTTATTCCTCAAGATCCTCGACTGACAGGTCCAAAATATCCATCCTACTCAGCCTCCATGACCCATGTGTTAGAGAATCTCAAAAATTTACAAGTATAGTTAAAGGGAAATTACTGAAGTAGACAGGTTATTCTGGAGGTAAAAAGGGACACAAAGTGCTGAAGTAACTCGGCAGGTCAGGAGAACATGGATATGGATGTTTTGGGTCGCAACCCTTCTTCAAACTGATTGTGGGGGGGGGGGCGGCTAAGAAAGCAAGAAGAGAGGAGGGGCAGGGCAAAGCCTGGCAGGTAACAGGTGAAGGAAGTTTTTGATAGGCAGGAAGGTGTTTGGAGTTACCGAAAATTGGGGAATTCAATGTTCACACCTTTGAGTTGTAAGCTACCCAAGCAGAATATGAGGTACTATTCCTCCAATTTGCGTGTGATCTCACTCTGGCAATGGAAGAAGCCCAGGCCAGAAAAGTCAAAATGGGAAGAGGAATTAAAGTGGTTAGCAACCAGGAGATCCAATATGCCTTGGTGGACCGAGCGCAAGTGTTCAGCGAAATAGTCTTGCCGATGTACAGGAGGCCACATCAAGAACTTCAGGAGGAGAACTCTGGATACAGTTAATGAGGTTGGAGGAGGTGCCTGAGAACCTCGGTCTCACCTGGAAGGATTGCTGATGTCCCCAAATGGAAGTGAGGGAAAAGGCATAGCGAGGTGCAACATCGCCTGCGGGTGCAGGTGAAGTACCTGGGGAGGAAGTGGTTTGGGTGGGAAGGGATGAATGAACTAAGAAGTTCCAGAGGGAATTGTCTCAGCGGAAAGGAGTGAGGATGGGAAGGTGTGACTGGTGGTGGGATCACGTTGGAGGTGATGGAAATGTTGGAGGATGATGTGTTGGATGTGGAGGCTTGTGAGGTGAAAGGCGAGGACCAGGGGAACTCTATTCTTGTTCAGTCTGGGGGGAGTGTGACCAGAAGTACAGAACACAGAGATGATGCGGGTGAAGGAACCATCTCTGACAGCCGGGGAGAAACCACTTCACGAACGAAAGAGGACATCTAAAATTTCCTAAAATGGAAAGCAACTTGGGAGATGATGCAGCAGGAACAGAAAAATTGAGAGTGGAAGGTAGCATCTTTGCAAGAAGTAGGGTGGGATAAGTGTAGTCCAGATAACTGTTGGGGTTGGTTAGTTTGTAGTAGATGTTACTGAACAGTCTGTCCCCTATGATGGAGACAGAGATCAAGAAAGGGGAGAGAGGTGTCAGAGATGGTCCAAGTGAATGTGTGGACAGGGTGGAAGTTAGTGGTAAAGTTAATGAAATCAAAGAGTTCTGCTTTCTACCCCCAGCCCACCACAATCAGGTTGGAGAAGTGTCCCCAACCAAAACTTCACCTATCCATCTTCTCCAGAGATACTGTCTGACCTGCTGAGTTACTCTCGCACTTTGTGTCTTTTTTTTGTAAACCAGCATCTGTAATACCTTGTTTCCACAAGTGATTCTGAAACTCAGCCTCCTGGTTTGAGGTTCCTCCATTTGGGGAATGCCAACTGGAAGATGATCTTACAGATTAAATATATTTTCAGGTGAGATAAATTTTTCAAGCAGGCTATATAAGTCTACTCATAATTGCACAAGTGTAACGTTAAGGGGATGTAAGAAGACTTCTGAGAGTTAAAGATTCGGTGCAGAGGTAGATAGATTTTTTTAGATTTAGAGATACAGCGCAGAAACAGGCCCTTAGGCCAACCGGGTCCGTGCTGCCCAGTGATCCCCGCACACACTAACACTATCCTACACCCACTAGGGACAATTTTTACATTTGCCCAGCCAATTAACCTACATACCTGTACGTCTTTGGAGTGTGGGAGGAAACCGAATATCTCTGAGAAAACCCACGCAGGTCACGGGGAGAACATACAAACTCCGTACAGACAGCGCCCGTAGTCAGGATCGAACCTGAATCTCCGGCGCTGCATTCGCTGTAAGGCAGCAACTCTACCGCTGCACCACCGTGCCCTGTTGCTTTACAGGTTCAGTATCCCAGATTTGAAGCTGACTTTGTACTATCGTTGTGCAGTTTGCACATTCTTCCTGTGACCATATGTTCTGTCAGATGGTTTGATATCGTTCCACGCCCCAAGTAGCTTTTGGTTATTTGGCTGCTGTCAGTCACTCATTTTATGTAAGTGGTGAATTAATGGACACATGAGAAATAATTTGTTGTAAGAAAATAAGGAGAGGGGGTTTGCAATTTATCAGATTGCTCTGCTGGGAGCCAATGTGGACCTTGAAGTCCAGATGAAGACAAAGACGTACGGGTATGTAGGTATGTAGGTTAATTTGACTGGGTAAATGTAAAAAATTGTCCCTAGTGTGTGTAGGATAGTGTTAATGTGCAGGGATCGCTGGGCGGCGCGGACTTGGTGGGCCGAAAAGGCCTGTTTCCGCGCTGTATATATATGATATGATATGATATAAGATGAAGAAATAGAATGTTCTTTGACCAAAGGTGGTGGCAGTAGTGTCCATTGATGTTTTTAAGGCAGAGTAAAGAGGATAATTGATTAGCACGGGGGTGAAAGGTTTCCAGGAATTAATGAGATGTGGAGTCGAGGTTACAGTTGGCTCAGCTTTGATCACTGATCCCAAGCAAAAATTACCTTTGATGCAAAAAGCCAGTTTTCTGGAGTGGGCCGGAAGTGGCTGCGCTGCCATGCGGCTGCGGCTCGCCGGCAGTCTGTTTGTCTTTCTTTTTTTTTTTGTCTATGTGTTAGTGTTAGATGTGTGTAGTAGTCTATTTTTAGCTGTGTGGGGGGGGTGGGGGAAACCTTTTTTAAAAAAAAATCTCTTCCTCTACGGAGATGCGACCTTTTTCCGAGTCGTATCTCCATCGCGCTGCGGCCTAACACCGTGGAGTGGGCAGCCTCCAGCTGGGATAGATCCTGAGGGCTCTAGTCGCAGGGCCAGGACTTACCATCTCGGAGCCGGCCGATTTTCGGAGGCTGCAGCTTTACCTCCGGAGGCTCGGCCACGGGCCCTGTGGACTGCAACATCGGGAGCTCGCAGGTCCCTGGCTGGCGACCGGCTCCAGCCATAGCGGCTTCGACCACCCCAAGTCGGAGGGCTTGATCGACCCGCTTGCAGGACCATAGCCCCGCGCGGCTCGGCCGCGGGACCTTCCATCGCCCGGCGCGGTTCGGCCGCGGGACTTTTCCCGGCGCGGCTCGGCCGCAGGACTTTTCATCGCCCGGCGCGGCTGCCTGGCGCAGCTCGGCCGCGGGACTTTTCATCGCGCGGCTCGGCCGCGGGACCTTTCATCACCTGGCGCGGCTCGGCCGTGGGACTTTTCATCGCCCGGCGCAGCTCGGCCAGGGGACTTTTCATCGCGCGGCTCGGCCGCGGGACCTTCCATCTCCTTGCGGGGGCTCCGCGAGTCGAGAGCTTCGGTCGCCTCGAGGCAGAAGTTGAACTGTCTGTGGGAGAAGCATGGGGGAAGAGAGAAGATTTTTCTTGCCTTCCATCACAGTGAGGGGGTGCCTGGAGGAGTCACTGTGATGGATGTCTGTGTTAAACTTGCAATTGTGTGTCTTGTGTTTTTTACTCTGTACTGTTATGGCTGCGTGGCAAATGATTTTCGTACAAATTCATTTTGAATGACAATAAAGGCAATCTAATCTAATCTAATATATCTGCTCAGAACACGCATCTTGCCATGTGTTCCAAAGGCAGCTCAGCAAAGTTCATTCTATAATTTTGTTTTAAATATCAAATTGCATCCCATGAATGCATCAATAATATTAGCTACCGTACCAAACAATGATTTAATTCTAATTAATCCAATATTGTAAGCCTTGGGTGGGTGTTTCAAAGTATACCTTGATGTCTCTGAGGGACTGCAATGAATTAATGTTAACTTTAGAAAATAGTTGAGGTATTGAACTTGGCATGCTCAAAGAGGGAAACTGATGGTTTTTTAAAATTTCTCCAAAATTTTCCTTTCACTTCTCGTATGCTGAAGGAGTGATTTATGCTGAAGTGAAGTTCCTTATACACTGGAGCTCTAATGTTATTCTTGACTGATTAGGACGGTGATCATAAGAACGGTAAAACTATAAAGAACTGCAGTGGATGAAAATCTAAAGTAAAAAGTAGCTGTAAATAGCAGGTCAGGCTTCATCCATGGGAAGAGAACAGTCAACTTTTCATGTCAAAGATCATTTATCAGAACTGGGAAGGTGACAAAAGAAGCTTGTTAAGCTGCATGGAGGGTGGGATGGTAGTGGGGGGAATGTCTCTTACTAAACAAAATCAGGGTGACCATGGAAATGAATGAATGGGAGCAGTTAGAGGGTGAGAGCATATTCAAAGAAAAGTCAGTGTTGTAAAATACAGAGCAGGAAGTCGAGTCTGGCTAGCCTGTCCTCCACTCCGAGATGGAGAGAATAGCAATTAAGCTGTATTTGGGAAAGTATCATAAATGGATGACCGATAAAGGTGGAGAAAGTTATAAAGTGCCCAGATGGAAGATGAGGTGTTGTTCCTCAAGCTTGTGTTTGGTCTTTTTGTGACAGGGCAGGAGGCCAGAGGTAAGAGGGTAATGGAGAATTTAAGTTGTGGGCAACAGGAAGCTCCGGATTGGTCTGTGGACTGAGCATCAGCAGGATGTCTGAGTATTGGGAACAAACAGAGAGAAAACCTGAACTAACTTGTCTGTCTGCATGATCTTTATATTTTTGTTTCCATTTTCTATGAATGGTCCATAGTTCGTCCTTTCTGCAGAGTGGCTGACAGGCATGCCAGCTGATTGCCAACTCGCAAAACTCTCTCTGACCTGAACTATGTTTTCTAGTAGAAACTTGCTTGGTAAGTTGACTCTGAACTGTTCCATGATATTCAGCATATCTAGAGGCCTTAGAAATTGTCAATGGTAAAGTCTCTCATAATTCCTAGTTTAGTTTAGTTTAGGTTAGAGATACAGCATGGAAACAGGCCCTTCAGCCCACTGAGTCCATGCCGACAACGACCACCCGTATACTAGTTCTATCCTTGACTCGAAGGACAATTTACAGACGCCAATGAACTTACAAACCTGTACATCTTTGGAGCGTGGGAGGAATCCAGAGTATCCAGAGAAAACCCAAGTGGTCACAGGGGGAACGTACGAACTACGTATAGACAGCACCCATTGTCAGAATTGAACCCGGGTCTCTGGTGCTGTGAGGCAGCAACTCTACCGCTGCGCCACTGTGCCACCCTATGATGGCTAATTAAGTGGTTCATCTTTGTTTACTGGCTGTAAAATAATTTAAACGTTTGTAAAAGTTTCTTACGTTCACAAAGTTAAAATACTGTTCAATGTCTTAAAAGTTGTAATAAATCTCTGAAAAATTAAAACACAGAATGAAAATGCTGTGAACCAATTAAATTTTGACTTAAATTGAAAAAATATAAGTTATCTTACTCTTCTCCCTTGCAGCTGTTTAATTACTGAACAATGGTCCAATTTCTCAAGCTGCAGAACAGTAAGTGCAGTTTCCTGGTGAAGTCCAATATCAAAGTGCAGTCTGGAATTATCTGTGAGGTAGTCCAGGAGTTTCACAATTACGTGGGAGTTTAATTACAGAGGTAAATTGCTGTAGTTCCACATGGAAGATTTGGTCAAAAGGACACAAGGGCTGGAGTAACTCAGTAGATCAAACAGCATCTGGAGAACATCGATTGGTGACATTGTGGATTGAGATCGTTCTTCAGATTGATTATAATGGGGGGGGGGGGGGGGCGAGGAAGCTGGAAAAGGGGAGAGCCAGGACATAGATGATAGGTGAACATGGACAAGGGGGGTGTTTGACAGGCAGATGGTTGGAACAAAGGTCAGAGATAAAAGCAGAAGGTGTGAGACAGGATTGAAGAGTTGCGGATTGTGAAACCAGAGGGAGGAATGTAGCAGGAGGAGGTGGGGTGGAGGGGAGAAATAGGTGGGAGTCCAGGTTGGGCAATGGGGATGGAAGAGGGGGGAGGGAAGTGGGGGAGGAAGGGTGGGTATTTGGAGGTAAGGACTTTTTGTCCTGGGCCGACTCCATTACCAGAGTGAGGCTACACATAAACTGGAGGAACAACACCTCATATTCCGCTTGGGTAGTTAACAACCCAACTGTAGGAGAATTGAATTCTCAAATTCCATCACCTGGGCTCCCAATTACTCTTCAATCCTGTCTCACACCTTCTGCTTTTATCTATATAACATATAACATATAACATATAACATATAACAACTACAGCATGGAAACAGGCCTGTCCGGCCCTACCAGTCCACGCCGACCATTCTCCTTGACCTAGTCTCATCTACCTGCACTCAGACAATAACCCTCTAATCCCCTCCTATCCATATACCTATCCAATTTACTCTTAAATAATAAAATCGAGCCAGCCTCCACCACTTCCACCGGAAGCCCATTCCATACAGCCACCACCCTCTGAGTAAAGAAGTTCCCCCTCATGTTACCCCTAAACCTTTGTCCCTCAATTCTGAAGCTATGTCCCCTTGTTGGAATCTTCCCCACTCTCAAAGGGAAAAGCCTACCCACGTCAACTCTGTCTGTCCCTCTCAAAATTTTAAAAACCTCTATCAAGTCCCCCCTCAACCTTCTACGCTCCAAAGACTAAAGACCCAACCTGTTCAACCTCTCTCTGTAGCCTAAGTGCTGAAACCCAGGCAACATTCTAGTAAATCTCCTCTGTACCCTCTCCATTTTGTCGACATCCTTCCTATAATTTGGCGACCAGAACTGCACACCATACTCCAGATTCGGCCTCACCAATGCCCTGTACAATTTTAACATTACATCCCAACTTCTATACTCGATGCTCTGATTTATAAAGGCAAGCATACCAAACGCCTTCTTCACCACCCTATCCACATGAGATTCCACCTTCAGGGAACAATGCACAGTTATTCCCAGATCCCTCTGTTCCACTGCATTCCTCAATTCCCTACCATTTACCCTGTACGTCCTATTTTGATTTGTCCTACCAAAATGCAGCACCTCACACTTATCAGCATTAAACTCCATCTGCCATCTTTCAGCCCACCCTTCCAAAAGGCCCAAGTCTCTCTGTAGACTTTGAAAATCTACCTCACTATCAACTACTCCACCTATCTTAGTATCATCTGCATATTTACTAATCCAATTTGCCACACCATCATCCAGATCATTAATGTAAATGACAAACAACAGTGGACCCAACACAGATCCTTGGGGTACTCCACTAGACACTGGCCTCCAACCTGACATACAATTGTCAACCGTTACCCTCTGGTATCTCCCATTCAGCCATTGTTGAATCCATCTTGCAACCTCACTATTAATACCCAACGATTTAATCTTCTTAATCAACCTTCCATGTGGAACCTTGTCAAATGCCTTACTGAAGTCCATATAGACAACATCCACAGCCTTACCCTTATCAATTTCCCTGGTAACCTCTTCAAAAAAATTCAAGAAGATTAGTCAAACATGACCTTCCAGGCACAAATCCATGTTGACTGTTTCTAATCAGGCCTTGATTATCCAAATAATTATATATATTGTCCCTAAGTATCTTTTCCATTAATTTTCCCACCACAGACGTCAAACTAATAGGTCTATAATTGCTAGGTTTACTTTTAGAACCTTTTTTAAACAAGGGCACAACATGCGCAACGCGCCAATCTTCCGGCACCATCCCCGTTTCTAATGACGTTTGAAATATTTCCGTCATAGCCCCTGCTATTTCTGCACTAACTTCCCTCAATGTCCTAGGGAATATCCTATCAGGACCTGGAGACTTATCCACTTTTATATTTTTCAAAAGTGTCCGTACCTCCTCTTCTTTAATCCTCCTAATTTCCATCACTACTCTACTTGTTTCGCTTACCTCACATAATTCAATATCCTTCTCCTCGGTAAATACCGAAGAAAAGAAATTGTTTAATATCTCCCCCATTTCTTCCGGCTCAGCACATAGCTGACCACTCTGACTCTCTAATGGACCAATTTTATCCCTCACTATCCTTTTGCTATTGACATATCTGTAGAACCCCTTGGGGTTTACTTTTACATTACTTGCCAAAGCAGCCTCATATCTTTTTTTCGCTTTTCTAATTTCCTTCTTAAGATTCCTTTTACATTCTTTATATTCCTCAAGAACCTCATTTACCCCCTGCTGCTTATATTTATTGTATATCTCCCTCTTTTTCCGAACCAAGTGTCCAATTTCCCTGGAAAACCACGGCTCTTTCAAATTATTATTCTTTCCTTTCCACCGAACAGGGACATAAAGACTCTGTACTCTCAAAATTTCACCTTTAAATATCCTCCATTTCTCTATTATATCCTTTTCATAAAACAAAAATTTCCATTTCACTCCTTTTAAATCCTTTCTCATCTCCTCAAAATTAGCCTTTCTCCAATCCAAAATCTCAACCCTTGGTCCAGATTTGACCTTCTCCATAATGATATTAAAACTAATGGCATTGTGATCACTAGACCCAAAGTGCTCCTCAACACATACCTCCGTCACCTGACCCATCTCATTTCCTAACAGGAGGTCCAACACTGCCCCTTCTCTGGTAGGTACCTCTACGTATTGCTGCAAAAAACTATCCTGCACACATTTTACAAACTCCAAACCATCCAGCCCTTTAACAGAATGCGATTCCCAGTCTATATACGGAAAATTGAAATCACCCACAATCACCACTCTGTGCTTACTACTAATATCTGCTATCTCCTTACATATTTGCTCTTCCAATTCTCGTTCCCTATTTGGCGGTCTATAATACACCCCTATAAGTGTTGCTAAACCTTTCTCATTTCTGAGTTCCACCCAAACAGCCTCCCTAATCGAGCCTTCTAGTCTGTCCTGCCAAAGCACTGCTGTGATATCCTCCCTGACAAGCAATGCAACACCCCCACCTCTTGCCCCTCCGATTCTATCACATCTGAAACAATGAAATCCTGGAATATTTAATTGCCAATCGCAACCCTCCTGCAACCATGTTTCACTGATCGCCACAACATCATACTTCCAGATGTCAATCCAGGCTCTAAGCTCATCCACCTTTCTTACAATGCTCCTAGCATTAAAATATACACATTTAAGGGACCCATCATTTCTTATTCTCAGTTTATTTCTTTTCCCTTCTTTCTCTCCTACATATTGGGTCTGAGTGTTTCCCTTTTCTGCCTCCTGCCTCACACACTGCCTGTTAGCTATCTGTGTTTGAGTCTCTGGTGTTTGTTCCAACCATCTGCTAATCAAAACCCTCCCTCACCTGTGTCCACCTATTACGTGCCACTCTTTGTCCTGCCTCTCTCCTTTTCCAGCTTTCTTCTCCACTCCTACAATTGGTCTGAAGAAGGTTCTCAACCCAAAATGTTACCTATCCATGTTCTCCAGAAATACTGCCTGACCTGCTGAGTAACTCCAGTACCTTGTCTCCTTTTGTGTATTAACCAACATCTGCAGTTCTTTGTTTCTACTGGAAGACAGTCAATTGCTTTATAATAATACAAATTGCATTAGATCCCATTTCTGGAACATATCCATTTGCATGATAAACCATGGGAGCAGTGCAGACAGGAAAGAAAGAAGAGACAAACGGAACTTGCTGTTGATTAAGCTTGATATCTTTAGGCTTTTGCACCATAACATGAGGAATTTGGATAGTTAAAGCAGCCAGGAGGGTTTCACAGGGAATTTCGATCCTTGTCATCTCACATTAAATATCCCACAGAGAGTCTGAACTAAATTTTCAAAGACAAATCAAGTAGTCATGGATAGATACAAAATGTTGGAGTCACTCAGTGGGATAGGCAGCATCCCTGGATAGAAGGAATAGGTGACGTTTCGGGTCAAGACCCTTCTTCAGACCATCTCGACCCGAAACGTCACCCATTCCTTCAATGTGCTTATTTTAAAGAAAAGGGAATGCAATACTAATAAGGAAATTAATAATAATTAATGCACATAATGCACATAATAATTGAGTTTGAACCACTTTTTTGAACTGGTTTGCAATTTTACATTGGCGAAGGGAGGCATTTAACTGGAAAGGGTGAGTAATAGCATGTAAAAATAAATGGCAGAAAGTTGACTAATGGAGTATAATCTGTGGAAAGAGTGATGTTCATTTTGGAATGAAGATCAGGAAAAGAGTGCATAATTTAAATAGAGAAATGGTCCCATCTTCAAGAAAAGCAATAAGAATAAGCCAGAAAACCACAAGCTGGTGAGTCTATGTAAATAGTGTGGAAACTATAATAAAAAATACTGAGGGATGAGATTCATAAAGACTTGGAAAGTCAAGAACTGTTTAGACGGAATCAGCATTGTTTTATCTAGGGGGAGATTCTGCCCCTCAAATCTGAATTGAGTTTTTGGGGAGGTTACCAGGAATGTTGATGAAGTTGAGATGGTAGATGGTGGTATACATGGACTTTAGCAAGTCACGCAACGTAGGCTGGTCAGGAAAGTTGAGGTATTGGGATCGAAGGTGTTTTGGCAAATTGGATCAAAAATTAGAATGTTGGCTGTTTTTTTCAGTAATAGTCACACAGCACAGAAACAGGTCCTCCGGGCCAACTTCTCCATGCTGACCAGTTATGTCTGGCTACACAGTTATGGGTATGGGGGGGATGGAGCAGGGGACTGAAGAATACAGTCTGAAATCTCACTGATGGTCACTGAGGGGTATGTGTAGTTGCCAATTCTTATTGATTAAGATCTGCCTATGAGGAAGTTGAAGAACCAGTTGCAAAATGATGAGCGGTGAACCCAGCTCTACAAGTTTGATGAGTTTGGAAGTGCTTGTGGTATTGAACACTTTGTTGTCAATGAACAGCAGCCTGATGGACATGTTCCTGTTGTCCAAGTGGTCCAGTGAAGAATGGAGAGACAGCAAGATTGCATCTGCTGTTGATCTGTTATGGCGGAAGGGGAATTGAAGTGGGTCATAACCAACCTTGAAGTGGGTCATTGGGGCATCTTTCTTTGCTCGTCTTGGACACCAATGTTATGGATGTTCTTCTAAAATAGGGGGTGACTTTGGACTATAGTCATGAGAGGTTGAAGATATCCGCAAAAAGTCCAACCTGTAGTTCCACGCAGGTTTTAAGAATATGGTATTTCATCAGGTGCTTTCCAAAGATTCACACTCATAAAGGATCTTCTGATGTCAGCCTTGGAGACTGAGAGCAGTGTCATTCAAGAATGTAGGGCTCCTGGAGTTACATTGTTGTTCTCCATTTCTCGGTGAGCATTGAACTCGTCCAGGAGTGATGTTTGCTGTCACTTCAGCTACTCAGTTGCACCTTGCAGGAAGCAATGGCGTGCACGTCTTAACACAATTGCCAAGCATCCATAGAGCGTTCAGTTTAGACTGAAAAAATCTCTCATTAGTTCCGAGGAACGAGTGAGAATACATCTAGGTTACTCCAAACAATTCTTAATTAACGAAAGATATGATTTAATTAGAGGTGATTCAAAGCAGGTTCACTGGGATGCTTGTAGGAATAAAGGAATTATCCCATGAGGTAAGCTTAAAGATTGAAGTTCTTGAAGATGAGAAGAATGTGAGATAGATACATAGAAAAATAGGTGCAGGAGTAGGCCATTCGGCCCTTCGAGCCAGCACCACCATTCAATATGATCATGGCTGATCATCTAAAATCAGTACCCCATTCCTGCTTTTTCCCCATATCCCTTGATTCCTTTAGCCCTGAGAGCTAAATCTAACTCTCTCTTGAAAGCATCCAATGAATTGGCCTGCACTGCCTTCTGTGGCAGAGAATTACACCGATTCACAACTGTCTGGGTGAAAATGGTTTTACTCATCTCAGTCCTAAATGGCCTACCCCTTATTCGTAAACTGTGACCTCTGGTTCTGGACTCCTCCAACATTGGGAACATTTTTCCTGCATCTAGCCTGTCCAATCCTTTAAGAATCGTTTATGTTTCTATAAGATCCCCTCTCATCCTTCTAAATTCCAGTGAATACAAGCCGAGTCGACGCATTCTTTCATCATATGTCAGTTCTGTCATCCCGGGAATTAATCTGGCGAACCTACGCTGCACTCCCTCAATAGCAATAATGTCTTTCCTCAAATTAGGAGACCACAATTGCACACAATACTCCAGGTCCGGTCTCACCAGGGCCCTGTACAACTACAGTCAGATCTCCTTGCTCCTAAACTCAAATCTTCCCGCAATGAAAGCCAACATGCCAGTAGCTTTCTTCACTGCTGCTGTACTTGCATGCTTACTATTAGTGATTGATGTACAAGCACACCTAGGTCTCGTTGCACATCCCCTTTTCCTAATCCTACACCATTCAGATGATAATCTGCCTTCCTGTTCTTGTCACCAAAGTGGATAACCTCACATTATACTGCATCTGCCTGCCCACCCAACCTATCCAAGTCACCCTGCAGCCTCATAGCATCCTCTTCGCAGCTCACACTGCCACCCAGCTTTGTATCATCCGCAAACTTGGAGATGTCACATTTAATTCCCACGTCTAAATCGTTAATATATATTGGAAATAACTGGGGTCCTAGCATTGAGTCTTGCAGCACCCCACTAATCACTGCCTGCCATTCTGCAAAGGACCCGTTAATTCCTACTCTTTGCTTCCTGTCTGCCAACCAGTTCTGTATCCATGTCAATACCCTACCCCCAATATCATGAGCTCGAATTTTGCACACTAATCTCTTGTGTGGGACATTATCGAAGGCTTTTTGAAAGTCCAGATACACCACATCCACTGGCTCTCACTTATTCATTCTACTTGTTACATCCTCAAAAAAATCCAGAAGATTAGTCAAGCATGATTCCTCCTCATAAATCCATGCTGACTTTGACCGATCCTGTCACTGCTTTCTAAATGAGCTGCTATAACATCTTTAACAATCGATTCCAGCATCTTCCCCACGACGATGTTAGGCCATCTGGTCTATATTTCCCCGTTTTCGCTCTCTCCTTTCTTAAAAAGTGGAGTTACATTGGCTACCTTTCTGTCCACAGGAACTGATCCAGAGTCGAGAGAACGTTGGAAAATGATCACCAATGCATCCACGATTTCTTGGGCCAGATTTCTCTGGGATGCAGATGATCAGGCCCTGGGGATTTATCTGCCTTCAGTCCCAACAGTTTACCTAACACCATTTCCTGACTAATGTGGATTCCCTTCAGTTCCTCCCTCCCACTAGATCCTCAGTCCCCTAGTATTTCTGGTAGATTGTTTGTGTCTTCCTTAGTGAAGACAGAACCAAAGTACTTGTTTAATTGTTCTGCTATTTCTTTGTTTCCCATTATAAATTCACCTGTCTTTGATTATAAGGGACTTACATTTGTTTTCACTAATCTTTTCCCTTTTACATATCTAAAAAAGCTTTAAAGTCAGTTTTTATATTCCCCGTAAGCTTTCTTTCATGCTCTTTTTCCCCCCTCTTAATTAACCCCTTTGTCCTCCTCTGTTGTTCTAAATTTCTCCCAGTCCTCCTGTTTGCTGCTTCCTCTGGCCAATTTATATGCCTTTTCCTTGGATTTTACAATATCCTTGATTTCCCTTGTTAGCCACGGTTGAGCCGCCTTCCCCATTTTATATTTTCGCCAGACAGAGATGAATAATTTTTGGAGCTCATCCATGCGGTCTTTAAATCTTTGCCATTGCATCTCCACCGTCAACCCTTTAAGCATAATTTGCCAGTCTATCCTACCCAATTCCTGTCTCATACCTTCAAAGTCTCCTTTCTTTGAGTTCAGGACGCTAGTCTCTGAATTAACCGTGTCACTCTCCATCCTAATGTAGAATTCCACCATATTATGGTCACTGTTGCCCAAGGGGCTCTGCAAGAGATCACTAACTAATCCTTCCGCATTACACAATACCCAGTCTAAGATGGCCTGCCCTCTAGTCGGTTCTTCTACATATTGGTTTAAACAACCATCCTGTATACATTCCAGGTGATGATCTTATTGCAATACTTATAATTCTTAAAGAGCTAGCAAGGGTAATGTGAGGGAGCCCAGAACCAAAGGGGATATTTTCACAAAAAGGCTCATCCAGTTAATATTAAGGTGAGGAAGAATTTCTTCTTTGGAATGACTTGAAATAGAAAGCTGTGAGGACAGCAACCGTGTGTATTTAAGGCTGTGATAGATTATGAGTCACCAAAGGAATCAGGGTTGTGGGGGAAAGGCAGGAATGTGAACTTGAATCAAGATAAACAAACTGCAGGAGGAGTTGCCATTGAGGACAGAGCAAGGTTTATGTAATTTCATCTTCTCTTTGCATTTCCACACTGACCTGGCCTTCTCCACTGCCAGGTAAGGCCCAACGCAAACTAAAAGAACAACCCCTCATATTCCATCTGCTACCCACACTTTTCAACCACCAGATCTCCAACCCCATCTGGTTTCATATGTCCTTCATCTCTCTCCCAATGTCACCTTCGTTTACTTGTCAGATTCTGAACTATTTGTTCCATTTGTGCCCCTACCTATCACCCTCCATCAGCTGTCTTTACCTTCACCCTTCCCTCTTCCCACCTGGCTCCATCTACCCTTTTTTTCTTTGTCTGTTTTTACCTATCTACCACCTGCCTCTGTCTCCCCTGTCCACTCCAACCCCGACCTGGCTCCATCTGCCCAGCATCAGCCTTCTTATCAACTACTGACCCTTGCTTACAACCTCAACCTCTTCCCACTGGCAATCATCCCTCTCTACTCTCAGTCCTGTTACAGGGTCTTGACCAAAACGTTCAACCATTACTATCCGCATTCCACTCTCCCCCGTGTCCCCACAAATACTGCTCAATCCACCGAGTTCATCAGGCAGTTTTGTTTGTTTCGGCTCAGATTACAGCATCTGCAATCTCTCGTGGCTCCAAGCTTTGTATGTGGAGCTGGTTTGAGGGGTTGGATGGCCTACTCCTGTTCAACTCTTATGATCTCATTTACAGATGGGATTATTTCCAAAATAGCATGAACAAGAATGGTTAGGTTTTAACTACCTTTTTGGACATAACAGCTCTATTGTACAGTCTCCTTGCAGCACTACCTTGTCATACAATGCCCTGTTGTAGTAGGCTGTAAATCCATCCAAATATTTTAAGTAACTTACCAGATAAGTAAACTACGATTATACTACAGCAATACTTCTTGGAATCAAAAATGTCTTTGTTCTCTCTGTTTGGGATCATTAGGTTGGTTTGCAACACAGATGACTGCCCTGAAAGCCCACCAACTCAGTAACATAAATTATAAAAGAATGAGTGTGATGTTGAGGATTATTTTATAACTAACTTTTTGACAGCTAAATATTTGGCAGTTGGTGTCTGTTGCAATACATTCCTGCGTAAAAACGAAACATACTTTTCTGTGTTGAGCAACAATGCTAAAATTTGTCAGTTCTTTCAAAGATCATGTTCAATAATTTTTTTTAACTTAATTTCTCTAATTACATTTTTTATTACTTCTAGCCTTGACAAATTGGTTGAGCCAGCTCAATGAACAGGTATAATTCATCTCTTTGGTCACGTTCTCCTGCTAAAGGGCCTTTAATAAGTGGCCTGTCCAACTTAGACGATTTTAAGGTGACTGCCAGCGACTAGGCTGTCGCCGACAGTTTGCCGGGATGTCGCGGGCATGATCGTGAGGAGTTTTCAAAGAATCGTAGTGGATCTCGGCGTGTCGCTGAGAAATCAACCGGATTGAAATTTCTTGGCGAATGCTGGCTTATCGCCAGGTATCGCTGCTTATTGCGGGCGCTGTTGCATGCTGTCCCCAGGTTTGCTAGGCTGTCTTAGATGCATTTAGAAGCATCTCGACCTGACTCAGCATTGTCGTAGGGTAAAAGAAAATTTTGGTGATCTGCTACGACTTTGACAGTCGCCGGCAGTCGCCTTAAAAATCGCCTAAGTGGGACAGGTCCTTAAGTTGTTTGGCAGAGGAATTTCAGAACTTTTAATCAGTGACAACGACAGAATATTATTCAGGTGTGTGGTTTGGAGGGCCTAATGGAGTTAATAATGTCATTCAGAGAGTGTTGTTGGCAGTCTAGACAGTAGAAAGGATGGGTTTTCAGTGTTTAGGCTGAGGATTGCAAGATGACATAAAAAAACCCTGAGGCTTTTATGTGCAGTGCATCAGGTAAATGATGTGATTCCAGATACAATGACAGGTTGGTGGATGTTACAAGAAATACACAGAGATTTGTGAGGGACTATGCAACACTTCTGGAATATGGTTGAATTTACAGTCATCCCGTCAAATGCAGTGATTCTACCATACTCAATGAATTGTGTTGCATAGAACATGGAGATCCATTGGGGAGTTACCCAATGGAGAATGCTCAATCCGCTAGCACCAGTCCACAAAGTCCCTGGTCAGTTCTCTGTACGCCCTGTCATCGTCGTTTGTGATGATGCCAACGATGGCAGAGTCGTCAGAGAACTTCTGTAGATAGCAGTTTGCTGAGCTGTGTCTGAAGTCCGCAGTGTACAGGGTGAACAGGAAAGGACTGATCCCAACAGGAAAGCACTGTTCCCTGCGGAACCCCAGTGCTGCAGACCACCATATCCGAAACATAGTCCTTGGTCCTCACACACTGTGGTTGGTTGGTGAGGTAATCCAGGATGTGAGGTGGTGATCCACTCCTATGCACTCCAGCTTGCCCCCCAGAAGCCCAGGCTGGATGGTATTGAACGCACTGGAGAAATCAAAGAACATAATTCTCCCAGTGCTACCAGGCTTCTCCAGGTGCGAAAGAGCTCTGTGTCGTAGATAGATGATGGCGTCCTCCACCCCGATGCGAGTCTGGTAGGCGAACTGCAGCGGATCCATTGATGGTCTCACCAGGGGGCGGAGATGGACGAGGACCAGTCGCTCCAGTGTCTTCATCAGGTGCGATGTCAGGGCGTGCAGCTTGGTGCATTTGTTCTCTGTTGTTGGTCAGATGTTTCGCTATCAATGGCCTCTTGTGCCTAATGTCAGAGACTTCTTGTGCCTAATGTCAGTGATTTCTACAGAACTGCTGGCCAGAGGAACGTTTTGGCTTCTATAATACTTAATTGAAAAAGCAGTGCATTTCAAAGTCCATCGGAATATGATGGTTCACTGAAGGACGTGACAAGAAGTTGCATTCTGCTTAAGAACCTCAGAAGTACTAAGGGACAGAGGGACCTTGTTGACAATGTCCAACGCAGCAGTACATATGTACTGATTATAGGCCAACCAAATATAACGGCCACAACCAGGACACTGTCTGTGTACAATTCTGATTGCCATACTTCAGGAAGGATATGATTTAAGATCTTACTAAAATATGGTGTAGAATCATGGAGTCATGCAGCACAGAAGCAGGCGTTTGGCCCAACTTGTTGATACCGACCAAGATGCCCCATCTTCATGAGCCCCACCTGCTGCGTTTGGCCCATATCCCTCTAAACCTCTCCTATCCATTTTCCTGTCCAAATATCTTTCAAATGTTGTTTTCGTACCTAGGTGATACCTAGGCTGGGCAAGGCAGCCAATCTCGACTTCATCGGGAGTTCCATGGCCAATTTGTCAATTTGGCCGCGAGAGGTTGCTAGGGGTTCCGCGAGAAGCCCTGGAAGTTTCCCTGAAAATGTGGCACCTAGGCTGGGCAAGGCAGCCAATCTCAACCTCATCGGGACTTCCATGGCCGATCGGTGGGTTGCAGCCTGTGGCCGGGGCTCTGGAACTCCAGCCCAGCTGGAGCCAGCACATGTATCCCCATAGCCGATTTCCTTGGCTGGCTTTGCAGGCCGGTATCTCGCCCCCCCCCCCCCCCCCCCAGCAGCCTAGGTGGACTGTTACGGTACCGTTGTACCCCTCTCGGAGGCCGTGACCTCCTTTGGTCAGGTAAAATGGATAAACTATTTTTTGATTTTCTGGAACCAAGAGTGCCAGAAAATCAGTGGTGGAACTGTAATGAGTAAATATTAAATTGAAGTGCAAGATTATATAACTATATTAATTAATTAAGACGTGGTTAAAATATAAAACACAGCAGAAAAGCCAATTGCCACCTTTTTGGGCTGATTATCAATTTATGTGCGAATTTACTTCAAGTATTTCAATGTGTACTTCAATAAGCAAGATTACATTATACTCTAAATTACTGCAATTTGTGGTCATATGTGGGTTTGTTTTCCCAAGGACTAGAACCAATGTAGAGCAGAAATGCACATCCTTGCTATCAGATGTAAATGCATTTTTGAGTCATTTTTGTGTTTAATTTCATATTCGTGATTTTATTATACACGTACAGCATATTCTTGAAAAATTCTTGGGTATGATAATAAAGTCTTCAACCTGTTATATCATTTAAAAGTATAATAATCATTGGGAATATATTTAACGATGTCTATACGGCGCCAGTGTGAAACGGTCTTTCGTGGTCAGTGGACAGGAGCTGTACGTGACAAATTTTTATGTAGGGTTTCCCTGAGACATTAAAATTATTTCAAGGGTTCCGCAAGGGTAAAAAGGTTGAGAAACTGCTCTATGTGGAAAAAGTTGCCCCTTGGGTTCCTATTAAATCTTTCCCCCCTCACCTTAAACCTTTGTCCTCTGGTTTTTGATTCTGTTACTCTAGGTAAAAGACTGCATTCACCCTATCTATTTACCTCATGATTTGTACACCTCCATAAGATCACCCCCTCAGCCTCCTACTTTCCTAGGAATAAAGTCCTATCCTGCCCAATCTCTCCCTTTAGCTCAGGCCCTCCAGTCCTGCAACATCCTTGTAAATCTTCTCTGCACACTGTCCAGCTTAACAGCATCCTTCCTATGGCAGGGTGACCAAAACTGAATACAATACTCCAAATGTAACATCAACAGCATCTTGTACAACTTTAATATAACGTCCTAACTTCTATACTCATTACCCTGACTTAAGGCCAATGCAAAAATAGACCTCTTTACTGCCCTATGTACCTGTGATGCTACTCTCAAGTAAATATATACCAGTTCTCCTCGATCCCTTTACAGCACTCGCCAGGACCTTACCGTTCACTGTGTAGGTCCTGCACAATTTTTGATTTGACTTCTCAATGCAACACCTCGCACTTGTCTGCATTAAACTTTGGGCTAGTTGGACTGAAGGACCAGATTCCCTGCTCTACATGATGTACAACAGGAACCAACAGTAACTGTTATTATTTATTGTAACGTGAACTGTCTTACATAATATTTATAATAATTAATAATATAAATATCACGGATCCGTTAGTTTAAATGTAGTTGAAACCTCTGGTTATTAGATTATTCATAAGTTGTATCTCAAGTTTTGCCGTTGCTTTGGATACAAGTTAGTATTTCCCACTGTGTCAGCCCTTTTCCCTTGCCAAAGAATCTTCTCTTTGGAAATCAGAAACCACAGTAGAGTTGAATATGGGAGGCAGAGAGCTATAGTTAGTTACTTAAAATATTCTTTTGATCCTTGCATGTTCTTGAAATAGCAGTAATATGAGCATGTGTTGAGTTATAGTAAAAGTAAATTGAGTGTAGATTTTTTCTGTTATTGCTTTCCACTCTCACCCTACCATCAGCAACTTTGTATGCTTACATTTAATTTGCTTATATGTACAACACCTTTTAATAGAGTCATATAGCGTGAAAACAGGCCTTTTGGCCAAACTTGCCCACGCCGACCAACATGCCCCAATTACACTAGTCCTACCTGCCTGTGTTTGGCCCATATCCCTCTAAACCTCATTTTCGCTCTCATTGTCTTGATGATTATCTTAATAAGATGCAGCCAATTGCACCTCAAACTCTGTAAATATCGGGTGCGTAAAATAATCAGTTGGGAATTTTAATGGTGGAAGTAATACACTCAAAAATTCCGATACTGCAAGGCTCCAAATTTTCCAATGGACATCAAGAAGTCTGGAAATTAGCTAAGTTTTGCTCTTCTCTCAGGAAAATCTTCCTGAATTACATTATCACTATTTTTGTGCGGTTTAATATAGCAACTGATTTTGATTATGATACTCTTTTTAACACTGACTTAGTCCTGACTAAATACTGACTTCATTTTGCTAACTTTTGGCGACATCTTTGTATATTTCTGCTATGAATAATGATTGACAGATAAACCAGTTTCAGTTGAAAATAATTGTCCCAGGTTTTGTCAAAACTCGTATTTTCAACCTATTTTGAAGTACGTTTCTTATGGAGCCGTCAACTTTTAAAAGAAAATCAGTATCTCATGTAGTAAATACAGAAGGGCTGAAGACAGATATCAAGTCAAGATGCTTTTGGAAGGATATTCTGTTGAAGTGTTACAGGTTAAGGCTTTTCATCAGAACATACTTTTAAATACATGCTTTAACATCAAGGAGCTCGCAGTCTCAGGTTGAGACCGAGGTCGGGAAGCTCCAAGCTGCATAAAGTTCGACAAGCCCCGATCCGGGGTAGATTGCCCGGCGCGGGGGAGCTGAGATTCCTCCCTGAAGCAGGAGCTTGATCGCCCCGATGAGGAAGGCCCGATCGCCGGCTATGGGAGTAAGATCGTCCCGTCACGGAAGGTTACAGGCCCACGACCGCTGGAGGACAAAGAAGGGAGCGATTGAACTTTTTTTCGCCTTCCTTCACGGTGAGGAATGCGGAGGAGTCACTGTGATGGATGTTCATGTTAAGATGTATTTTGTGTGTTCTGTTGCTTATATTGCTAATAAAGTTTGATTATGATGATGATTATAATACTCTTTTTAACACTGACTTAGTCCTGACTAAATACTGACTTCATTCTCAGTCAGTGGAAAAGTATTACAAATTGTGGGGCAAAACATCAAGCAGACTAACTTATAAGCACTTGCAGCTTCCAAGTTATCCCCAGTCTGAGCCATGATGTTTACTTTGGCCCCTTTCCAAGATGGACAGCAGCATGAAGCAGCTGGGCAAACTCAGCAGAGAGAGGGAGATGCAAAATATCATATTTCTATCTCAAAAGTAAATCCCAGTTATTGGTATTCCTTGTAAATAAGGATGTTTGTTGATGCTGAACATAATTTTCATTTGTTACAATTTCTTGAAAAAGTCATTCCCACGGGTAAGATAATGGTTATCAAAATGTAATTGACCCTAAGGGGAGGAATTCTTAAGCAACGAAGTACAGGAAAATAGAAGCAGGAGTAGGCTACCTGATCCTTCAAGCCTGCTACAACATTCAATATGATTGTTGCTGAGTTACTGTTTCAAGATCACATTCCTGGTCTCTCTGCATGCCTTTTGTGCTTTGAAATCTGTGTACAACCTCAAATATATTTAGCAGCTTTGTCTCCACAGCCTTCTGTGGTGGTGAATTTCATAAGAAGAGGAATTGTGTTCCCTCATTCAAGCCTCCTGTCTTGTCACTGTGTTCTAGATCTTTCTGTGTCCACCTGTCAAACCATGTCAGAGCTTTGGATGTTTATTTTGTGCATTTAATTAGTACAATGTGTGCATCCAATATCTGATTGTTCCAGTCTTGCTGCAACACAAGTCTATTTCTGCATTCCTCACATAAACCAGCTTGGCGAGCAATCACTAAAGATGCCCGAGGATGATTAGTGACAATTATCCTTATAGAATGTATAAGCTGCTTTTGCCTTGGTATTTAACTTATTCAATTTATAAAAGTTGATTTGATTTATATCTGCTTTAATGCATTATGCTGCAGGGTTCAGAGAATTAACTACCAAAGTGGTTAACATGGGAAATAGGTTGAAATAAGGAACTGCTGATGCTGGTTTACAAAAAAAGACACAGTAACTCAGCAGGTCAGGCAGGATCTCTGGAGAACATGGGCAGGTGATGCTTCAGGTCAGGACCTTTCTTCAGACTGAGAAGAAACGAAGAGAAGAGAAGTCTTGAGGCCCAACATTTTGCATCTTCTTTCCAGGTCATTGATTACTGCTGTTATAAAACTTCAACTGGTGTTGGCTTTCAAGGCATTACTATATTTTCAGCTGGGTCTTGACTTTTCAGTGCAAAGACAGTAAATAATGTAGTATGAATAGTTTGACAGAGTTGCTAGTGAGTCTGTTGACATTTATCTCCATTTTCTCTGCAGTGAGCAGTGCATCACTTAGATGATCAAGTGGAGCTAATGTCTACTGCATAATATGGCTGGTTATCAACTGGCCATGGATTTCATTGGTGATATGCTCACGACAATCTCAAAGTTGTTTAGTTTTAAGGAGTTGTGTTGTGGCCTTAGTTATTGTCCCCCTCCCGACATGCTGGATTAAAGTTCCTCAAGTGAATTTCCATGCTATAAGATATCTTGACTCCTGGAGAGGCTGTCTCTGATGATTGAGATGCTCCTTTTTCCTGTCCAATTTATGATGATGAGATGCAGCTTTGTAGACCAATGTTGGGGTGCATCATATAAAGGACAGGTGTGAGATCTATGGAGAGTCCTTTACTTCTCCAAAGTGCAAGACTGTCCTTGGAGAGTACTGATTGGTCTACCCATAGGAATCTCTTCGACACTGTCCATTAAGCTCCCAGTGATCCTGCGCTCTTGACAAGGATTGGGAGCTGACAGAGGAATGGGGAGCCAAGTAAAAGGTAACTCAATTGCCAATCCAACTCTGTTCAACATCTTCGTATAGCTAATACCCTCTAACCCAGAAAGCATTCTGGTAAACCTACATTCTCTCCAATATCTCCACATCCTTCCTGTAATGGGGCAGGAAAGATGTGGAGCTTTTCAGTCTGAAGATGGACCCTGATCTGGAACATTACCTCTCCATGTTCTCCAGAGATGCTGCCTGACTTGCTATGTCACTCCAGCACTTTGTCTTCTTTTGTAAACCAGAATCTGCAGTTCCTTGTTTCTACAAAACTAAAATCCGCCTTTCTAAGGAGGATTTTCTTTCTTATTTTACTTCTAAATTATCTGTATTTCAACTTTTTTGATCCGGAAGTTATTGTTAAATAAGCTTTTTAAAAGAACAGAAGTACAGGCCCTCCCTGGATTATAAACCTTGACTTATGGACATGCCATTCATATGAAAAAGCTCCCATAAATAATAGTAAGTTCTAATGAGAATCAGTCTTGGGGGAAAAAATGAAACCTGTATTACACGTAACTTCCCGGTGGTAATCATACACCATTATTTCTTAAGAATGCAGGCTGCCAGTTTCACCCTGGGAGGCAGTAAAGGGAGTTACTCTGGAAATTGACAAGCAATTGTTTCTATTAATACTTTTGCAATGATACTTGAAACAATGTGGCTGCCACTGATATTTCAACCCAGTTGAAATCTGCCATTGAGTGTGGGACACCCTCTTTCTATGCCATTGTGATTCGGCAGGGAAGACAAAATAAATGTTTATGTTAATTGCCCCCCATCAGAACCATTCATTACAATACCGTGGAGGTGTTGGTTTATTATTTGCCATGTGTACCAAGATACAATCAAAAATGTTGTTTATGTGTTATCTACTCAATTCATACTATATATGTATACAATCAAGCCATCAAATAAACAAAGATAAAATTACCAGAGTGCAGAATATAGTGTTACAGTGTCACAGTTACAGGGAATGTATAGGTTAAAAAAAAGTACATGGTTCGCAATGAGGTAGGTTGGGAGATCTGGATTACACCATAGCTTCTGGGAAGACCATTCAATAGCCTAATAACAGTGGAAAGAAGCTGTTCCTGAATCTGATGATACATGCTTTCAAGACATTGTTTATTTTGCCTAGTGGGAGAGGGAAGAGGGAATTACCAAGATGAAATGGTCCTTGATTATATGGCTGCATTTCCTAGTCTTTTCAAATTAATGCAGACTGCCTAATTTGCCAGTTGTGCCCAAAGTCGGAACTCTTATGCAGTCAAGCTGGATTAAATTCATTAACAGGCCACAATCATTTAGGTGGTGGTTTTTGGAAAATATAATGTGCAACATGGAAGAAAGGAAAATGCTGTATTTTATTTAATTGAATTTGTGGTTATTTTATTGAAGTTCCTGGGCAACTAGCTACAGCAGTATCCACCCACATAACAGCTAAATTTGAGCATACCATCACTCTTTTATTTACTGAAGCTGGAAGAGCTGAGGGAAATTATGCTGGGGCCAGTTGGCTCTGGCCTACTTTTGGATTCATTCATGTACAAGGCTCCAAGCCAAACAAAATAAACCAACAGCAACAAGTGTGCTCCGTAACTACTGTGCTGAACTCTGCAGCGGTCATTGACTGTTGGAACTCCCAAAAGAGCCACAATAAATGTTAATACAGAAGCAGAAAATGCTGGAAGAGCTCAGCAGCTCAGGTAGTACCTATGGCAAATGGAGTACAGTAACATTTCGGGTCAAATACCATTCATCAGTGCTTTGTATGCTGGATGAATTTACTCAGCCTCGTTTACTTCCAGTAACATTTGATGGCACTTAATCAGTATGATTTAAAATAAAAAACAGACCACATTTGTAGTTTTGGCAGAATCTGCATAGACAGATTCTCCTTTTGGAAAAAGTAACATTAATGGTTGAAAGGAATGCAAAATCCAATTGCATCACATATGATTTCTATATGTAAAGGAATTAAATAGCAGCCTAAAATTGAGAAATTGGTGCTCATTGCAACCTTTACTTAATGGTAGTGTGCACGTACTATAAACTTTCGTTTGAGGCATACAGGTACTGTCATTTGACAAGCAATGAATAATTGATACTTTCATTCTGTAATTGATTCCCTTCAATGCAGTTAACACATGGTGCAGACTGTGCACAAAACAACAGTTTAAACAGGCCTATTCCTGATCTATTTATTGGAGTTAACAATTTCTTGCAAATTTGTCAGGAGATGAATTGGACATGTGCTTGTTGGAGTTGGAACCACAAAATATTGGAGCAGCAGCAATTTTGAAATATTTGAAATGTTTTTGGTGATATCATCAATTCATCACTTGAATAGGTGATGTATTTGTAATGTCAAAGGGCCATCGGCGTTACCAAGAAGAATTGATAACGAGTGTTTCTTCAGAGGAGCCCAAAGGAAGAAGGAATGCAGACATTTCCCAGAGCCACCATTACTTACCTTCATCTGGAGATCATTGTGCCCAGAAGCTAAGGTAGTTCATATTAGTGGTGACCACTTATGGATGTGAATTTGCTGTTGTCCTGAACTCCTTAACATTGAATCATTCCTGGATCATGGATGTATTCAGGGGGAGAAGAATTTGTCTCTTTCTCCTTGAGTTGAAAGCATCAGGTTATAAGGATATCCAGATTGTTCGAGGTTTCCTTTGGGATCAAGCCCGTGGGAACGTACTCGTATTCTTATTTTCTTCATGATTCTGATTTTATTTTGTTTATGTTACTTTCATGCATTACTGTCCTGCACTTGCTATTCCTTGAGAAATACAGCACACTTTTGTCCTCTCTTTTGTTCCACTGTAAATGTTGATGCAAAGTTGTTCAATGTATTATCAATTTTCTTTTTCAGTCATTACTAGTTTTCATTGACTCATTATTCTCCTCTTTCCTATAATATAATTGTACTTTTTTCTTTTTTCTCTTGCTGTTGTAACTTTTGCGATCTTTTTGCCATTTGTTTGTTGTTCCTAGTTACTTCCTAGTTGCCTGAATCCCTGCTTATATTTTGTAATTCAGTGTGTTTTAAAACAAATATTTTCTTATCTAGTACTGCTTTAGACTTAAAAGGCATTATGGATAGGTAATTGGATAGGAAAAACATAGAGGGATATGTACCTAATGCATGTAAGTAGTAGTATTGATCAGTATCATGGTCAGCATGGACGAGATGCATCGTAAGGGCCCATTTCTGCGTTGTACATTTCAGTAATTCTAGGAGATTTGAACATAAATCTAAGTTGATGCATCTGAGTAATACTGTGAGGGTGCTGCATTGTCATTGGAAATTCTTTTGGATGCAGTACTCTTGGAGGAAGGGTTCGGTACTCACCTGTGTGTTGTGGCCAGTGCTTTATTTATAGCCAATAAAGTGCCGGTTTTAGTTTTAGAGATACAGTGCCTTCAGCCCACCGAGTCTACACCGACCAGTGATCCCCATACACTAACACTAGTCTACACACCAGGGACAATTTACAATTTTTACTAAAGTCAATTAACCTACAAACCTGTACGTCTTTGGAGTGTGGGAGGAAACCGGAGCACCCGGAGAAAACCCATGCGGTCACGGGGAGAGCATATAAACTCCGTACAGACAGTACAATTAGTCAGGATTGAACCCAGGTTTCTGGCCCTGCAAGGCAGCAACTCATCGCTGAACGGTTATCATATCAATATGCGTATCATTCCTTGCTTTTGGTGTTTATTGTGGGTCATCATTCTGTGAGTTGCTTAAACTGTTTAAGAGCTTGTTCATCTAATTTAATTAATCACTTTTATTTTTTAAACTTAATAATTTTGTTGTAATGTTAAAAATTCTAAAAATAAATTAAACCAATTTTTTAACCTCGTCGAACCTATGCACCATCACAAAGAAAAAGCTGGTCATGTCCAATGTTTATTCCTAATTCGGACATTAAAAGAATAGAACCCTAAGCCATTTCGATATATAGCAAGCTCTCTTAGAAATGTACAACTTGGCAGCAGAATTTCTTTAATTATAATGAGCGACTACAGCCCTTCATTGGTAGTACAGAGCTTTAACTAGTGAGATTGGGGAATGATGACATCAACGCCATTCAATAGATGGAAATCCTCACTACTGTTTTAGTTTTTTGAAAGTTTAGTTTTGTTTATTACTGTCACATCATGTGACTCACATGTACCGAGTTACAGTGAAAAGCATTTTGTTGCCTGCTATGCAGTCAAAGAAAATAAGTGATTACATTCAAGCCGCCCACAGTGTACAGGTAAAGGGTGTAACATTTAGTGCAAGATAAAGCCTGTTAAAGATAGTTCAAAGGTCTCTAATGAGGTAGAAAGGTCAGGACTACACTCTAGCTGGTGGGAGGCGGTTCAGTTGCCTGAAAACAGCTGGGAAGAAACTGCTCTGAATCTGAAGGTATACATTTTCAAACTTCTGTAGCCACATTAATTATTTTTTTCTACATTTCCCAACAGTTGTTATAACTAACAATATTAATGTCCAGGTTACTTTGGGCATAATGTTTCTTATTGAGTTTGAAGGACTATTGTTCAATCATATAGTGATCACTATTACATGAGTATTTATGCACTATTAGGCTGTTAACTAATTTTTGCTCAAAGTTGTTAAATCTAATATGACGTCCTTTTATTGATTTTGCAATTATATTGTTGCTGAAAACTTTCAGACACAATTGATCTGTTTATCAATATGAATATTAATATTACACCAATCTGACTTTTTTGTGTAATAAAAACAAAATTCCCTTTTCAGGATCAGGGCATTGTTTCTAGTTAAACTGTTGCTATCGTTCTAATGATTGTAATGCCCACAATTTTATTGGGGAGGCAATTCTAAGATTTAAACTCTGTGAAGGAATGAGGATGAAGTTCCAAGCCTGTGTGATGTGCAACTGGGAAGGGACCATGCAGGTGGTGAAATTTCTATGCACCTGAAATATTTGTTTTGGCTTCATGGGTTTGGGAGGTACTGCTGGACTGGCTTAGGAGTGGCGGTACATTTTATGGATGGTACACAATTCAGCTACTATGTGCTGCTGATAGAGAAAATGAATGTTGAGGGTAGTTGATGGGGTTTCAAGAGAGAGTTAGATTTAGCTCTTCGGGCTAAATCTTTGGAAGTAAGAATAGAAAGGCAGATTATTATCTGAATGGTGTCAAGTTAGGAAGAGGGGATGTTCAACGAGATCTGGGTGTCCTAGTGCATCAGTCACTGAAAGGAAGCATGCAGGTACAGCAGGCAGTGAAGAAAGCCAATGGAATGTTGGCCTTCGTAACAAGAGGAGTTGAGTATAGGAGCAAAGAGGTCCTTCCACAGTTGTACCGGGCCCTGGTGAGACCGCCGCTGGACTTAACAGTGCCCGGTGCAGCTCGGCCGCGGGACTTAACATCGCCCGGTGCGGCTCGGCCGCGGGACTTTACATCGCCCGGTGCAGCTCGGCCGCGGGACTTTTCATCGCTGGTGCGGCTCGGCCGCGGGACTTAACATCGCCCGGTACGGCTCGGCCACGGGACTTAGCTGCGCAAGACTTGGTCGCGGGGCCTTTCATCGCCCGGCTCGGCCGCGAGACATTTCAGCGCCCGGTGCGATTCGGCCGCGGGGACTTCCATCCCCTTGCGGGGACTGTGCGGGTCGGTCGGGCACGAGCTGTCTGTCCGTGGGCGTGGGGAAGAGAGTGGAAGTTTTGTTGCCTTCATCACAGTGAGGGGGTGTTTGGAGTCACTGTGATGGACGTTTGTGTTGGGGTTATGTGTCTTGTGTTCTTTTTTTTTTCTATGACAAATAAAGCTCTGTTATCTGTTGATACAAAGCAAGAGCAGCTTGATAGAACCATTGATGATGCCTTTTGTCACTTTGATGATCAGGAGTAGACTAATGGGGCAGTAATTAGCTGGAAGATGTGTAGGAAAGATGTGATCAGTCTGAAGAAGGGTCTCGACCCGAAACGAAAGGAAGCATGCAGGTACAGCAGGCAGTGAAGAAAGCCAATGGAATGTTGGCCTTCATAACAAGAGGAGTTGAGTATAGGAGCAAAGAGGTCCTTCCACAGTTGTACTGGGCCCTGGTGAGACCGCACCTGGAGTACTGTGTGCAGTTTTGGTCTCCAAATTTGAGGAAGGATATTCTTGCTATTGAGGGCGTGCAGCGTAGGTTCACTAGGTTAATTCCCGGAATGGCGGGACTGTCGTATGTTGAAAGGCTGGAGCAATTAGGCTTGTATACACTGGAATTTAGAAGGATGAGGGGGGATCTTATTGAAACATATAAGATAATTAGGGGATTGGACACATTAGAGGCAGGAAACATGTTCCCAATGTTGGGGGAGTCCAGAACAAGGGGCCACAGTTTAAGAATAAGGGGTAGGCCATTTAGAACGGAGATGAGGAAGAACTTTTTCAGTCAGAGAGTGGTGAAGGTGTGGAATTCTCTGCCTCAGAAGGCAGTGGAGGCCAGTTCGTTGGATGCTTTCAAGAGAGAGCTGGATAGAGCTCTTAAGGATAGCGGAGTGAGGGGGTATGGGGAGAAGGCAGGAACGGGGTACTGATTGAGAGTGATCAGCCATGATCGCATTGAATGGCGGTGCTGGCTCGAAGGGCTGAATGGCCTACTCCTTGTAAGATTTGAGAAGTTTTCCCTCATTCTGAAAGCAACACCAAACCAAAGAGCTGCAGTTTGGACATTTTAAATGGGAGACTGGGGCTGATAGCGGAGAAAGGCTGCGGTCAGTTTACCAAGGGATGTCACAATCTGTGGGTCCTAAGATGGCTGCAGGACCTCGTGACCAGCCACAAAAGTAAAAACCTTACAGCCCAGTCTCTAGGTTTCTGCAAAGCCACGGCCAGAACAATGTATGGGTATTGGCCATGCAGAAACCTGCGAAACCAGGTCGAAGTCCAGACACTGGGGCGCTGACATCAGCATACTCACAATGCCCCAAGCCGACCTACACAGTTAATCTCGTTAAGGGGGCACAATAGCCCATAGAAAACTACCTGGTAGGTGATGGGAAACCAGTTAAACCCATCACCTCGCAACGAAATACCAATTAACACCATCTGGCCATCCCCGGTACCCCCAGACATAAGCGCAGATCAGAGAGAAAACTCATACATATCTTTTAAACAAAGAGATCCCAAGATCTGGCGGGAGATAGGACGGGCCAGAATAGTATAACTGGCCATGACTTTGGGGTTTTAAACTGATGCAAGGCAGAAGTCAAACGGATGCAGGAAGAAGAAAAGACAGGCAAGAAGAAGCGAAGTGCAAGAGAGAGGAACCGGAACGCAACTCGAGAAGAAATACTGCAAGAAAACCTGCAAGGAACGCAAGAAACGGAAGGAAGAAACTCAGGGGACAAGCACGACCCTCACGGAAAGCAGCGGAGAAGCAGCACGAACAGCCAGTAACCCCAGTAATAGCCCCATGGTGAGCATGTACCCCAATCCTGCATATCCTGGACATAGTTTAGTGTAGAGGGGAGGGTGGTTTGAATATACGTGGGTGTGTAAAGGAACATGTGTTGGTCAATTTTGCGATGTGTCGTACGTTCCCCATCTTACAGTCGTGTCATTGTCTTGTAGAACTGTGCGTTTTAGAATTCAGAGTAAAAGGTATTCATGTAATATGTCTTATAGAACTGTGCGTTTTATGATTCTTAGTCAAAAGTATTCATGTAATTCGGTATGTGTCTTATAGATATGTCTTATAGAACTGTATAAGTATTCATGGACAATAGTCCCAAGCGCTCAATAAAAGCCTTTTCCATTTAAACCCTGGTCTTCAAATCTGGTCTGGTTGAGGTTTTTTTCTGCACTATCAACGCTCCTGCATCTAAGTCCAGTGTCTATAACCGTAGGGGGTGAGTGGGTCGAACCACTCACGGGGAACTAGTGTGCGCGGCCTGGTCAAGGGATCAGAGCAAGGCACGGGGACCTTAGGTCGGGCGAAAGCTCGGCGCAGAAACCCCTTACATCCTGCACCTATTGTCTATTGTCTATTGTCTATTGAATCAATGGACATGGTGAAAAAGCAGGAACGAGGTACTGATTTTAAATGATTAGCCATGATCATATTGAATGGCGGTGCTGGCTTGAAGGGACGAATGGCCTACTACACCTATTTTTCTATGTTTCTAGGTTACTATCAAGCAGTTCTTTGACCCTGACAGTGTTGAGCATTTTCACTGCTGCCAGAGTTGTACTCGTCCAAGCATATGGAATGTTATCCATCACAATCCTGACTTACATTGTTTTAGATGGAGGAAAAGCTTAGCTGTACTGGGAATTAGATACTTGCTGCAGGATATGCAGCAACTCTGCTCTGATCTGTGCTTGTTGCTGTGATCTTTATGTTACTGGTTGAGTTTGATGACTAGATGGTGGGAGAGTCGGTAACAATAATGTCATTGGATGTCAAGGGTAATGTGGTTAAACGCTCTTTTGTTGAGGATGCTGTTTGCAGGCATCTTTTAGCGTAAATGTCGCATCACCTACCAGCCCATGCCTGAATTTTGTCATGATCCTGCTATGTCTGAGTGTAGATTTCTTCATGCGCTGAGGAGAGTTTGCAAATCAAATTGAACATTATGAATTCATCAGCAAACATCCCTCGCCCTTCCTTTCCCTCTTCCCACTATCGACCTTGTAAAGGACTGTCAATGTAAAAGCTGCTAAAGATGGTTGAGGAAAAAATGCAAACCTGAAGAACTACACTGGTGTTCTCAGCTTTGACCTCCAACATGTTTCTTTGTGCTGCTCAAGACTCCATTTGGTGAGGTATTTTCCCATTTTAGTGTCATAGAACCGTACAGCTTCGAAACAGACCGTTCAGCCCAACTCTTCTATACCAACCAAGAACCCCCATCTAATTTGCTCACATTTGACTGTTTAGCACATATCTCTCTAAAACCTTTCCCATCTGGGCGGCACGGTGGCACAGCATTACAGTTGCTGCCTTACAGCGCCAGAGACTGGTTCGATCCTGACTACGGGTGCTGTCTGTACGGAGTTTATACCCGTGGTCACATGGGTTTTCTCTGAGATCTTTGGTTTCCACCCACACTCCAAAGATGTACAGGTTTGTAGGTAAATTGGCTTGGCATAAATGTAAATAGTTCCTAGTGTGTGCAGGATAGCGTTAATGTGCGGGGATCGCTGGACGGTGTGGACTCGGTGGGCCAAAGGGCCTGTTTCTGCGCTGTATCTCTAAAAACGAAAGCATCTAATTATCCAAATGTCTTGGGTATTGTTATACCTGCCTTCGCTATTTTCTCTAGCATCTTGTTCCATATACCCACTACCCTCTGTGAAAAAGTTGCCTCATGTACTCTAGTTCTTAATTCCCCTACCCTGGGAAAAAAATTCTGTGCATTCACCATATTGCCACAGCCCCCAGTGCTCCAAGGAATAAAGTCCTCGCCTGTCCAACCTCTTCCTATAGCTCAGGCCCTTGCGTTTTGGCAACGTCCACGGAAATCTTCTCTGCACTCTTTCAAGCATTATAGCGGGGTAACCACAAACTGGACACAATAATCCAAGTGCAGCCTCACTTGTAGTTCTAACTTTATTTATTTCCCTGATTTATGAAAACCAGCATGTCCAAAGCTGGGTGGCAGTGTGAACTGTGAGGAGGATGCTATGAGGAAACCAGCATGTCATAAGCCCTCTTCACCACCTGTGAGATCACTTTCAGCAATTTATGTACTTTTACTCCTCGATCCCTCTGCTCTGCAACATTCCCCAGGGCCCTGCTGTTCACTGTGTAGGACATTCACTTGTTTGATTTCCCAAAATCCAATACCTCTGTTATCTATATTAACTGCATTTGCCATTTTTCTGCCCACTTGCTCAGCTGGTCAAGATCCTGCTGTAATTCTGATTAACCACCTTCACGGTGTACAATATTTTAATGGTATTTGTAAACTTACAAATTATGCCCTGTATATTCCCATCCAAATCATTGAAACAGAGCAATGGGCCCAGCACTGATCCCTGAGGCATATGACTAGTCACAAGCCTCCAGTGTATTTTGATATTTTACCTGGGTTTACTCTCTGTGAATGCTGCTTTAATGTCAAGACAACTCTCATCTCACCAGGAATTCAGGTCTATAATTGCATAATCTCTATGTTTCTAACAATTCACGGTGGAGGCCAATATACAGCTTTGGTAAGAGTCTTGTCATTTTCATTTATACCTGAAAAGTTTGCACTGCCTGCTCATCTCTTTTTGTCTCACAGAGTCATAATCATTCAGTGTAGAAACAGGCACTTTGGCCCAACTTGTCCATGCTGACCAAGATGCCCCATCTATACTGGTCCCTCCTGCCTGCATTTAGCCCATATCCCTCTAAACCTTTCCTAACCATGTACCTGTCCAAGTGTCTCCTAAATGATGTAATAACACCTGCCCCAACTTCTTCCTCTGACACTCGTTCCATATACCCCCACCCTCTGTGTGGAAAAGTATCCCTCGGGTTTGTATTAAATCTTTTCCCTCTCACCTGAAACCTTTGTCCTTTGCTTCTTGATTTCACCTACTCTGGGTAAAAGACTGCTCATTCACCCTATCTACTCCCCTCGTGATTGAACTAAGACATAACAAAAATATTCATTCATAGGATAATTATATTACATTTTATGCCAAAGCCCATCCCACCATTTACACATTCATATTCCTTATGATCATCTATTTGGATGTTTCTATTGGGATCTATTGGGAAGTTTCTATTAAACTGAAAATTAACAAATACCACTCCTTTGCTGAAAAAGGAAAGGAGAATGCAGGCTAATTAGCTTAAAATCTGTCATGGGAAAATGTTAGAAGCTATTGTTAAAAATGGTGTTGGGGAGCATTTAGAAAAATCAAGCAATGTGAACATGATTTTGTGAAAAATATAACCAACATGTGCTGCAAATAAGAATATATGTCTTTCACTTTCCAGAAAGCATTTGCAAAGGTAACGCATCAAAGGTTATTGCGGTAAATAAAAGCTCACGGTAAAGGAGGTAATTTTAGCATGAATTGAAGATTGGTTGGTTGATAGGCAATGGAGTTGGCAAAAATAGATCTTCATCTGGTTGGCAAGATGTAATGTGTAATGCTGGGGCGTCAATGTTTTGCAATTTACTGGGGTGAAGGGACAGAAGGTATGGTTGCTGAATTAGGGCTCACTGTTTTAACATGATGTCATCCATTTAACACAAAGATTAATTTTTTTTGTCATGAGTCTTCCTCAAAGGACAGTGGAAACAGAATAAAGGTTGTTAAGGTAGGATTTGATAGTTTCTTGGTAATCAAGGGAATGAAAGGTTACTGCAGGTAGATTAGACGAGAGTAGATTAGAGTTGAAATTACAGTCAGATAACAGTCAGAACAGGATCGTTCTGAGTCAGCATGGATTTACGAAGAGGAAATCATGCTTGACTAATCTTCTGGAATTTTTTGAGGATGTAACTAGGAAAATGGACAAGGGAGAGCCATTGGATGTAGTGTACCTGTACTTTCAGAAAGCCTTTGATAAAGTCCCACATAGAAGATTAGTGGGCAAAATCAGAGCACATGGTATTGGATAGAAAATTGGTTGGCAGACAGGAAACAAAGAGTAGGGATTAACGAATCCCTTTCAGAATGGCAGGCAGTGACTAGTGGGGTAACGCAAGGCTTGGTGCTGGGACCGCAGCTATTTACAATATACATTAATGACTTAGATGAAGGGATTAAAAGTACCATTAGCAAATTTGCAGATGACACAAAGCTGGGTGGCAGTGTGAACTGTGAGGAGGATGCTATGTGGATGCAGGGTGACTTGGACAGATTGTGAGAGTGGGCAGATGCATGGCAGATGACGTTTAATGTGGATAAATATGAGGTTATCCACTTTGGTGGTAAGAACAGGAAGGCAGATTATTATCTGAATTGTGTTAAGTTAGGAAAAGGGGAGGTACAAAGAGATCTGAGTGTCCTTGTTCATCAGTCACTGAAAGTAAGCATGCAGGTACAAGAGCGCTAAGGGCGCTGTCTGTACGGAGTTTGTACGTTCTCCCCGTGACCTGCGTGGGTTTTGTCCGAGATCTTCGGTTTCCTCCCACACTCCAAAGACGTGCAGGTTTGTAGGTTAATTGACTGGGTAAATGTAATAATTGTCCCTAGTGGGTGTAGGATAGTGTTAGTGTGCGGGGATCGCTGGGCGGCGCGGACTCGGTGGGCCGAAGGGCCTGTTTCCGCGCTGTATCTCTAAATCTAAAAATCTAAAGAGGCAGTTAAGAAAGCTAATGGCATGTTGGCCTTCATGACAGTCCCCCTTAACCACGCAGTCATGGGTCTAAAGAGAATAGAGTTGGAGTCCAAGCATGCCGCCTTGAGGTGCACCTGCGCTGATGGTGAGTGAGGAGGAGATGTTACTGATCTACTCTGATTGGGGTCTTCCAATAAGGAAGTTAAGGATCCAGATAAACAACCTAGTTGTTATATTTTCTACCCTGAGAAAAATACTGTGAGCGTTTATTTTATCCATGCTCCTCATGATCTTATATACCTCAATAAGCTCACCGCTCAGCCTAATGCTCTAAAGAAAAAGGTCACATCTTTCCCATAACTGGTTAACCAGAACGTCACACAGTCCTCCAAATTTGGTCTCACCAACAACTGTGCACTAACAGGTATGTATTAAAAAAGATACTGACAAAACATTGAAGGATAGTTTTATTTTTTGTTATTTGAACTTAACTAGGATCAAGAGTTGATCCAAATGGCTCCTTGAGTCTGCTCTAGCATTCAATCAGATGGCTGATCTGATTTTAGGTGGATTTCCACTTTCTTGCTTATTCCTCAAGATCCTCGACTGACAGGTCCAAAATATCCATCCTACTCAGCCTCCATGACCCATGTGTTAGAGAATCTCAAAAATTTACAAGTATAGTTAAAGGGAAATTACTGAAGTAGACAGGTTATTCTGGAGGTAAAAAGGGACACAAAGTGCTGAAGTAACTCGGCAGGTCAGGAGAACATGGATATGGATGTTTTGGGTCGCAACCCTTCTTCAAACTGATTGTGGGGGGGGGGCGGCTAAGAAAGCAAGAAGAGAGGAGGGGCAGGGCAAAGCCTGGCAGGTAACAGGTGAAGGAAGTTTTTGATAGGCAGGAAGGTGTTTGGAGTTACCGAAAATTGGGGAATTCAATGTTCACACCTTTGAGTTGTAAGCTACCCAAGCAGAATATGAGGTACTATTCCTCCAATTTGCGTGTGATCTCACTCTGGCAATGGAAGAAGCCCAGGCCAGAAAAGTCAAAATGGGAAGAGGAATTAAAGTGGTTAGCAACCAGGAGATCCAATATGCCTTGGTGGACCGAGCGCAAGTGTTCAGCGAAATAGTCTTGCCGATGTACAGGAGGCCACATCAAGAACTTCAGGAGGAGAACTCTGGATACAGTTAATGAGGTTGGAGGAGGTGCCTGAGAACCTCGGTCTCACCTGGAAGGATTGCTGATGTCCCCAAATGGAAGTGAGGGAAAAGGCATAGCGAGGTGCAACATCGCCTGCGGGTGCAGGTGAAGTACCTGGGGAGGAAGTGGTTTGGGTGGGAAGGGATGAATGAACTAAGAAGTTCCAGAGGGAATTGTCTCAGCGGAAAGGAGTGAGGATGGGAAGGTGTGACTGGTGGTGGGATCACGTTGGAGGTGATGGAAATGTTGGAGGATGATGTGTTGGATGTGGAGGCTTGTGAGGTGAAAGGCGAGGACCAGGGGAACTCTATTCTTGTTCAGTCTGGGGGGAGTGTGACCAGAAGTACAGAACACAGAGATGATGCGGGTGAAGGAACCATCTCTGACAGCCGGGGAGAAACCACTTCACGAACGAAAGAGGACATCTAAAATTTCCTAAAATGGAAAGCAACTTGGGAGATGATGCAGCAGGAACAGAAAAATTGAGAGTGGAAGGTAGCATCTTTGCAAGAAGTAGGGTGGGATAAGTGTAGTCCAGATAACTGTTGGGGTTGGTTAGTTTGTAGTAGATGTTACTGAACAGTCTGTCCCCTATGATGGAGACAGAGATCAAGAAAGGGGAGAGAGGTGTCAGAGATGGTCCAAGTGAATGTGTGGACAGGGTGGAAGTTAGTGGTAAAGTTAATGAAATCAAAGAGTTCTGCTTTCTACCCCCAGCCCACCACAATCAGGTTGGAGAAGTGTCCCCAACCAAAACTTCACCTATCCATCTTCTCCAGAGATACTGTCTGACCTGCTGAGTTACTCTCGCACTTTGTGTCTTTTTTTTGTAAACCAGCATCTGTAATACCTTGTTTCCACAAGTGATTCTGAAACTCAGCCTCCTGGTTTGAGGTTCCTCCATTTGGGGAATGCCAACTGGAAGATGATCTTACAGATTAAATATATTTTCAGGTGAGATAAATTTTTCAAGCAGGCTATATAAGTCTACTCATAATTGCACAAGTGTAACGTTAAGGGGATGTAAGAAGACTTCTGAGAGTTAAAGATTCGGTGCAGAGGTAGATAGATTTTTTTAGATTTAGAGATACAGCGCAGAAACAGGCCCTTAGGCCAACCGGGTCCGTGCTGCCCAGTGATCCCCGCACACACTAACACTATCCTACACCCACTAGGGACAATTTTTACATTTGCCCAGCCAATTAACCTACATACCTGTACGTCTTTGGAGTGTGGGAGGAAACCGAAGATCTCTGAGAAAACCCACGCAGGTCACGGGGAGAACATACAAACTCCGTACAGACAGCGCCCGTAGTCAGGATCGAACCTGAATCTCCGGCGCTGCATTCGCTGTAAGGCAGCAACTCTACCGCTGCGCCACCGTGCCCTGTTGCTTTACAGGTTCAGTATCCCAGATTTGAAGCTGACTTTGTACTATCGTTGTGCAGTTTGCACATTCTTCCTGTGACCATATGTTCTGTCAGATGGTTTGATATCGTTCCACGCCCCAAGTAGCTTTTGGTTATTTGGCTGCTGTCAGTCACTCATTTTATGTAAGTGGTGAATTAATGGACACATGAGAAATAATTTGTTGTAAGAAAATAAGGAGAGGGGGTTTGCAATTTATCAGATTGCTCTGCTGGGAGCCAATGTGGACCTTGAAGTCCAGATGAAGACAAAGACGTACGGGTATGTAGGTATGTAGGTTAATTTGACTGGGTAAATGTAAAAAATTGTCCCTAGTGTGTGTAGGATAGTGTTAATGTGCAGGGATCGCTGGGCGGCGCGGACTTGGTGGGCCGAAAAGGCCTGTTTCCGCGCTGTATATATATGATATGATATGAAGACGAGTTGAGCATAGAAACAAAGAGGTTCTTCTGCAGATGTACAGGGCCCTAGTGAGACCACACTTGAAGTACTGTGTGCAGTTTTGGTCTCCAAATTTGAGGAAAGACATTCTTGCTCTTGAGGGAGTGCAGCGTAGGTTCACTGGGTTAATTCACGGAATGGCGGGACTGTTGTATGTTGAAAGACTGGAGCGACTGGGCTTGTATACACTGGAATTTAGAAGGATGAGAGGGGATCTTATTGAAACATATAAGATTATTAAGGGATTGCACACGCTAGAGGCAGGAAACATGGTCCCAATGTTGGGGGAGTCCAGAACCAGGGGCCACAGTTTAAGAATAAGGGGTAGGCCATTTAGAACGGATATGTGGAAAAACCTTTTCAGTCAGAGAGTTGTAAATCTATGGAATTCTCTGCCTCAGAAGGCAGTGGAGGCCAATTCTCTGGATGCTTTCAAGAGAGAGTTAGATAGAGCTCTTAATGATAGCGGAGTCAGGGCAGGAACGGGGTACTGATTATGGATGATCAGCCATGATCTCATTGAATGGTGGTGCTGGCTTGAAGGGCCGAATGGCCTACTCCTGCACCTATTGTCTATTGTCTATAAATTTGTGATTTTTATTAAATGGTGTTATTAAACTGCTAAGCACAGGCTTTAGCAGTTCAGTAGCCTGCTTACTTTCATGTATATTTATGATTCTGCACCCAGCTGGGGATGGATATACATTCCCCTTTGACTCTAGGATTACTATGGAATTTTCTCTGACTAAAAATAGGAAGTAATATTTTGCAGTTGCTGCCAGGGTATCATAAATAAGAATCTGCTTGCACGGGATCCTGTTATTGCTGATAGTTTCTTTGAGAATGGAAAATGTCCCCTTTTTTCCAGCAGATGTCAGAATTGTTTGAAAATGAACTGATTGTGTTTAAGTAAAGAAAATGACTCATTGGGAGAGAGAAGCAGAAAGTTAATCCTTTAAGGTGTAGACTAATCATTAGAAATGGAAAATATTACAGACAGTGGCGTGTTAAAGGTAAAATCTGGATTCTTAAGAGAGAGAAAACAAGTTATTCTGTGCTAGACTGTGTACAATAATAGAACTAACGATTTCTGCAGGAAGCAGCACCAATGCAGTCATTGATGTAATGGAGAAAGAGTTGGGCAGGAGAGCAAGAGTAGATTTAGGATAAAGACAGTTCCATGTGGCCAACATATAGACAGGCTGTGGACAAGGCCACTGCGAATGGGAAGTGTATTGAAGTGATATGCAACTGGAAGTTCAAGATGACTGTTGTAGACTGAGCACAGATGCTCTGCTAAACAGGCGTCTAATCACCGCTTGGTCTCGTCATGGTAGAAGAGATCACAATGTGAGCACTGAATGCAACAGATGAGTTTGGAAGTGGTGTACGTGAACCCCTGCCTTACCGGAAAGGGCAGTTTAGATCCCTGAGTAGTGTTGAGAGAGGTGGTGAAGGAACAAGAGTTGCTGGGGAAAGTGTCTGGGGATGAGAGAAACTGGGTGAATGGACTATGGTGAGAGATTGGTCCCTGTGGAAAGCAGGAAGATGGAGGTGAGGGGGAAGATGTGACTTGCAGCGGGATTCAATTGGAGCTGGCAGAAATGGCGAAGAATGTCATGCTGGATGCAGAGGTTCATAGGATGAAAGATAGGACTTTTATATTTGGGACACCGTGGGACAAGAGCTGACATGGAGAAATGGAAGGTATGAATGAAGGCTCCATTAACTTTGGCTGAGGGGAAACCATGTTTCCGGAGGCAGGAGGACATTTTATAAGTCACAGAGTGGAAAGCCTCATCATGAGAACGGATGCAACAGAGATGGAGCAAGGTATGCCACTGTGCCACTCTGGGGGCACAGTGGTGCAGCAGTAGAGTTGCTGCCTTCTAGCACCAGAGAACTGGTTTGATCCTGACCACAGCTGCTGCGTATATGGAGTTTGCATGTTCTCCCCGTGACCACGTGGGTTTTCTCTGGATGCTGTGGTTTCCTCCCACATTCCAAAGATGTGCAGGTTTCTAGGTTAATTCGACTCTGTAAAATTGCCCATCGAGTGAGGTGTACAGGTGGTCATTGGTCGGAGTGAACTCATTTGGCCAAAGGGCCTGTTTCCTCGCTGTATCTCCAAAAGGAACTCTGTAGGAGCCTCTTCAGGAAGTAGCACCAGTTCAGTCATTGTTGTTGAACAGTCAAAGAGGTGGGAAAGAGAGCAGAGAAAGAGTTGAGGAGAGGGAGCTCCAGGACTGTTCCACGAGTCCAACAAATAGCCAGGCACAGCTGGGTCCCATGTATGAATTTAAATACGTCCATGGTAAACAAGTTATTTATATTTCTCGTTAACACTGTTATTTTAAAATGTTCCTGCTGAACATTTGATATAACACTTTGTACACGTTATCACATTTTCTTGAACAAGTATTTTTGTAATTTCACATTTGTGGGTTGTTGCCTTTTTTAACCATTTAAACGGATGTGCAGTAAGTCACTGTCCAAATGCATTACAAGGATCTCGCTGATAGAAATACATTACACAGTATCTGTGATTGTTTTCAGTTTTCTTTAATAAAGCTCAGCTCATTTAATATTGATGCTTTATGAGGCAACAATTAAAATTTCATTTTACCTTTGTTCAGATATTTTGACAAGAGGTAGAAATGCTTTATAAAAAAATAAAGCACAGGAAAAAATATAATTTTGCATCTTTGCACTTTTGTAAAAATTTAAATTAAATTAATGAAAATTAAAAATTAAAATTAAAAACTAAAAGTTTTCCATGGGGGAAATTTTCCTTTGTGAGGGTTAAATGTGTCATGAGTATTTCCTGCTGTTTGTACTTGCCTTGATGCATTTAGTTCCAATGATTTCTGTGGAACAATATGAATACAACTGACAGATGATGATTGCGTGTGTATTTAATGATTGCAACCAAAGACTAATTTCTTACTTCATTGTTTCTGGATGCGAAGAGTGGAAGCAATTTGGAAACCAGTGACATCAGTTCAATCTGTTGTTAATTTTGAATTTGAAATTGATTATTTTGTTAACCACAGAGTTTAGGCTATGATTTACTGAGTTACATTAGTCATGATCTTGTTAAATGGCAAAGAGGCTTGAGGAGATCATAGACCTCTACTGTTGTTTTTATAAATTCCAATGCAAGTTGTAAATGAATACTGAAAACATTTGAAATGTTTGCTAACAATGGTGATATTTTTATTATCAGCAAATCTGAATGTAATTTAACATGGGTCTGTATTATGTTCTTGTATACATTATCACATTTTCTGACCTGTTGTATTACTCCAGCATCTTGTTATTTTTGTAAATCAGCATCTGCTGTTCCTTGAGTCTACCTATGTTATTATTGGATAAGGTTTCCACAAGATTTGCACAAACAGTCTGATTGTGGTGTGGTGGTAGGGGTGGTAGGGGTTGGGGGGCTGGAAGCACGAAAAATCATCCATTTCAGCAACCCACAAACAAGTTAATGCCCTTTTCAAATTCTCACAAATAACCTTTCTTTTATAGATAATAATTCCAATAACATCTGTCACATGAAATGATATCAATTCATCCTGGACAAATTCCTTATCCTCACCCAGAATTTTCCCAATGTACATTCGGATCTACCTTCTCAATCATTCAGGGTTTTTTTGCACAATATTTCCATTATTTTTATTTTAAGGCATATTCTTTCTTGTACAGCAACTAATCCCAACATTGTCATTTAATTGGGTGACAAAAGGGTGGTGATGTTATCTGAACTGAGGCTGAAATTGATATTTTCTTCTGCTGCACCAGAAAATTAGACCATTATTTCAATCACTGACATCATAATCTTAAAGTATCTTACCAAGAAATGAACAATCACATTTGTTAATAGTTACAATAGTTGCACAGCTGCTGACTCTCTGAACTTTTTCTTTCATGAAGACATGTTGTCTGCTGGACTTGGCAGGCACTCTCGAACTGTGGCTGCTGAAGTGATTATCATGTTCAACTTATGCTTCTGGATCATTTACGGTTTCTCAATCAGCAGCACGTAGATGTATCGCACAAGTTAAGGCTGCCTTGTTTGCAAGAAACATACATGAATTATCCTCTCAGTAGTTAACACCAGACAGAATGAGTGGAAATTTGGATTTGTGGCTATGTCTACGTTCTTACAGCTGCAAATTATTAATAGTTCTACTGAACTTGGTCAAGTCATCCTACAGTAGTCTGGATTATACACAAATCAGAAAGAATATCCATTAACGTGGCGCTGGTAGATGACAGGCAACCACAATTAGACACTTTACTGACTGTGTGTAAAATAACCTTCATTCTGTCATGATTACTTGATGCAGCAGTGGTCTATCCTCTATTAAATTCCTTAAATAGAATTAGGGATTAGATGTCAGCTGACCAATGTGTGATCCTGCAAGGATTCAATTGGACATTCATGTGGCATAATGATTTTTAAGGCAATCCATGGAAAACAGGATTATTAACCACATAAAGATGGTGAGGGTATGGTCATTAAAACAAGGAACTACAGCTGCTGGTTTACAAAAAAAGTCATCATGTGTAGGAGTAACTCAACGGGTCAGACCGCACCTCCAGATAACATAGATCGATGACGATTTGGGTTGTGACCCTTCTTCGCACTCATTCATTCAGGTTCATGGTTGGCTTCAGATTTACTGGTGTTGATTGTTTTGGTTAGGAATAATTTGAGGGCTGCAGAAAGGACATCTATAGAACCTCCGTGGCGTGCTGTTTGATGTGCTTCAGATGGTATTGTGAAGATTTTAATTTGGAAGGAAAGTGGTTTGATGAGGAGCTTGGGGCAATGTTGTAAAGAGGCAGTGCTCTGGTTGTTATTCAAAATCTTTTTGTTTTGAATCACGCTATGTGACTTTATTCCTCTGGGCAGGTATCTCTGTTTAATGCCTCCTCTGCAAAAATTCTAACAGTGTAGGCTAAAGTGTCCTCTTAACTGTTCACTATACCTGTAGTTCAGTTAAGGTCTTTGGCAATCTCACCATCTATTACTGAATTCTACGCAGGGAGGGAAGCAAGAAGAATAAGTATTTCCAAAATGTAAATAAGCCAGGATTTAAATCATCGCTTCACTGCTTCTCAATAGGACTGCATATCAGACTGTAGGTTGGTTACATAATCACCAACCGATATAGAATTCTGATCTGAGCACTCTTGTTCCAACATGAATGCCATGATTACATAATAACTAGCAATTGCATAAGTGGTAACTTATAACATTTAATACAATTGTTCTGCAACTACCTCTATTCTAATTCCGAGACGTCCCAATTAATTCTCAACGACTATGCTCATTTATTTGTCATCTTTGAAATTGACACTTGCTATTTGTTCTACATACTGGTATCCTTCGCTTTCTTGCTTTCTACGTGGATTTTTTGTTGACAAGGGCTAGATGGCAGTTCACTTTGCAGTATTTGGTCAATCTTGTATTGATTCTTCATCTGATCTCAGGAATTGTTCTGCCATAAAGTATTTAACGGACATATCTGTGGTTCTGCATGTGGTGTTGATTGTACGAATATTAATTTTTCATCCTCTGTTAATGGAGATGTTAAATCACTTTAGCAAAGGTGCTTCATGTAAAATATTAAAGAGAGAGGTTTGGAACATGGTACATAATTGTGACATGGGATATCTCAGAATTACTGGTTCTGTCACTTATAGGTTGCTGCAGACCTGATGCCTTCGTTTGCTTCACCTCTAGGTTCTTGACTGCGCAAGGTATACTTCAAGAATCTATTTTCTCCACAACATTGATTCCACAGTGAAGAATGTTTTGGATTATTAATCGTTCATCTGTAACTGAATTGCCACAGTTTTATCATTGACCCAGTACATTGTTCTAAATACATTAACGGTTACATTAAGAGTCATAGAGCTATACAGCATGGGAATAGGCCTTTGGCCCAACTCGTCCAGGCCAACCAAAATGCCCATCCAAGCTGGACCTATTTGCATACCAATGGTTCATATCTCTCGCAACTTTTCCTATTCATAGAAACATAGAAACATAGAAAATAGGTGCAGGAGTAGGCCATTCGGCCCTTCGAGCCTGCACCGCCATTCAATATGATCATGGCTGATCATTCAGCTCAGTAGCCTGTACCTGCCTTCTCTCCATAACCCCTGATCCCTTTAGCAAAAAGGGCCACATCTAACTCCCTCTTAAATATAGCCAATGAACTGGCCTCAACTACCTTCTGTGGCAGAGAATTCCACAGACTCACCACTCTCTGTGTGAAGAAATGTTTTCTCATCTCGGTCCTAAAAGACTTCCCCCTTATCCTTAAGCTGTGACCCCTGGTTCTGGACTCCCCCAACATCGGGAACAATTTTCCCGCATCTAGCCTCTCCAACCCCTTAAGAATTTTATATGTTTCTATAAGATCCCCCCTCAGTCTTCTAAATTCCAGCGAGTACAAGCCCAGTCTATCTAGTCTTTCCTCATATGTAAGTCCCGCCATCCCAGGGATCAATCTGGTGAACCTTCTCTGTACTCCCTCTAAGGCAAGAACTGTCCAAATGTCTTTTACGATGTTGCTATTATACCTGCCTCAACCACTTTCTCTAGTGGTTTCTAGGTACCACCATCTGTATGAAGAGGCTGACCTTGCATTCCTTTTAATCTTTCCCCTCTATCTATGCCTTCCAAATTTAAGCTCTTCTACCTTGTGAAAAGGATTGTGGCCATTCATCTTATCTATGTCCCTCGTGATTTTATACACCTCTATCTCAGTATTTCAGTATAAATGACAATAATATTAATCATAAACAACATAATATAGATGACGAACAACAGTGGATTCAGCACCGATCCATGTGACACACCATTGTTCATCAGTCGGAAAAACAACCCTTCACTACTACCTTCTCGCTCCTACCACCAAACCAAATTTGAATCTAAAATTGTACAGGTCACTCTGGATCTCAAGAGATTTAACCTTGTAGACCAGCCTACTATGCGGACCTCATCAAAAGCCTTCTACATTCCATGCAGACATTGTGTAAGGCCCTCATGAATTATCTTGGCCAGTTTTTCAAAAACTTATAACATATTCATGAAACACTATTTCCCTGCAACCTCTCCCAATCAACCATTGCATGTTTCCGTCTAATGCCATCAAAATTAGCTTTACCCCAATTTAGGTTGTTAGGATTTATTCTTGTCACAGAGCTTTGTTTTGTGTGCTCTCCATTCAGATCAGATAATACTATACATAAATACAATCAAGTCAAACTCAAGTACAATATGTAGAGCAAAGGGGAAGATACATTACATTTCTGAATTGCTTAATGTATGTCGGATACTGACATTTCCATAGATTGTTTTACTGCTTTATTACAAAGTCAAGATCGTAAATCTGTACATAGAGGTTATTAAACACTACAGATTTGAGTCTGTTCACATAGTATGCCGTTTACAAACTTGTTTTAGGGAAGATTTCTTAGAAGCACAATATGAATTACTTTCCTCTGGTAGCAGTGCATTAAGCATGAATTAAGTTCAGAGTATAAGATGTGTAAATCTGTTCTCAGCTTTTAAAGCACATGCTGCTAAATTGATTTGTTTCAAGTGCGGTTTCTAGTGTTTTCTAACAGGAGTAGAGGAACAGTTTAAAGTACACATGCTGCTGTTGCTTATTGAAAGGTCCACATTGCTGTAAGGCAAACCAACTCTCCCAGCATATTTCTCAACATTGTACTACTCATTATGGAGCTTGTTCCCTTCTTTACTTCACTTTCAGGGAATAGCTGTCATCAAGTATTAATGATGTTCAATTTCTGCATTATATTGACTTTAAGCCAGCCTAGCAAATTATCAATGCCTTCACGGGTTTTGAAAAATTCCAAAATACATAACAAGTCAAGGAAGGTGTGAAATGTGGTGATTAACAAATAACTTGTATTTATGTCATTAGTTTTAAAAACTGGGTATGTTAGGAAGTGCTGTTCATAAGTTCTAGGTGCAGAATTAGGCCATTCGGCCCATCAAGTTTACTCTGCCATTCAATCATGGCTGATCTATATTTAGCTCTTAACCCCATTCTCCTGTCTTCTCCCCATAACCCTTGACACCCTGTAAGCAATTAAATTCGCATTTGAATTTCAATCAGCAAATTATTTATTGTTTAAGTATTGATTAGTGCTTTTTCTTAGTGTTGATGCTTAACAATAACCTTGTTTTTTCTTTGAACGGACTCGTGGGTTACTTTTAAAATTATAAGGGAGAAAGATACATTATAAGTCTAACATCTTGCCTGAAATCTAGGCCAAGATAAAGTATGATGATGAGTGATTTGGGTGCAAGGGCATGTATCCCATGCTCGGCTAAGACATCGTGGGCCGAAGGACTTGTTCCCGTGCTGTTTTATTCTATGTTCTACGTACATAGTTTCCTAAAAATGGGAATACAGATAGATAGGGTGGTGAGGAAGGTGTATGATATGCTTGCCTTCATGAGCCGAGGCACTGATTATAAGAGTTGAAACAGCAGAATACTAGTGTTAAAAAAAAAACCTCTGAGGTTAGACCTCAGTATTATATGTAATTCTGGACCACATACTATAGCAAAATTAAGATGGAGGGTGTAGGGTTTGTATGTTATGTTTGGTGGTGGTGGTGGTGGTGTGGGGGGGGGAGGGAACGGGAACTGTAAAATTCTCTCTCCCGAACGGAGACGCGACCTTTGTTTCTGTGTCGTGTCTCCGTTCCCGTTGCGGCCTACCACCGGCCATGCACCTGGGACCACCTGGGGCTCTGGTTCGCAGAGCCCGCGGCCCGGACTCACCACCTGCGGCGCTGGCTGCCTGCGGATGCTGCGGGAGCAGCTGCGATTCGTCTCCGGAGGCTCCGGCGCGGGCCGCGTGGATGTCGGAAGCCCGCAGGCCCCTGGGTGGGGGCCGACATCGGGAGCTCCGGCAGCGGCAGAGGCAGCGTGTTCGCCCGCCCCGAATCGCGGGGCTTGGGTCGGCCCGCCGCGGACCTTTCACCGTCCGGCGCGGCCTGAAATAGGCCGTGGACCTTTCACCGTCCAGCGGGGGCTTCAATATAGGGAGCCCCGACCGCCCCGACGTGGCAACTCCAACAGCCTGACCGCGGGAGGAGACGGCAGGGAAGAGAAAAAATACATTTTGGCCTTCCATCACAGTGAGGAGGGACTGGAGGAGACTCACTGTGATGGATGTTTCTTTTTGTTTGGTGTTAGTTGTGATTGTATGTGTTATTGCATTTTTATTGATTATTCTTATTGGTCTTATTGTTCAACTGCGGGTAATGTTTCATTTCACTACACATTTATGTGTATGTGACAAATAAACGACTATTGACTATTGACAAGGTAGGGCTTTATCAAAGAGATCTGTGTGGTTTGTTTGTTGGGATATCTTGTTTGACCAATTTGTTTGATTTTTTCACAAAGGTAACAAAATGTATTTATGTAAGCAATGAGGTTGAGGATGTCTGCATGGCATATGACATTTGACTGGGTCCCACATGGAAAGCAGGCTTAAAGGCTGGAGCTCATGGAATCCTAGATAGATGGGCTTTGATTTGTTCTTTTCATATCTTTCATTCAATTGTTCTTTGTACTTTTTCATACCTCCAGTTTCCCTCTCCCCTGACTCGCAGTCTGAAGAAGGGATGCGACCTGAAACGTCACCTATTCCTTTTCTCCAGAGATGCTGCCTGACCCGCTGAGTTACTCCAGCATTTTGTGTCTATCTTAGATGGGTACTTGATGGATTACATGGACAGATTGGGCCCAAATACCTTTTAGTACTGCATGACAGCTGAAAATATGGTGAAGTGATTGAATATTGGCTTTTCTCAACAGAAATGAACTACTTAGTACCAGATATCTGGTTTGGAAATTAACTCAAATTAATTTTGAAATTGGTTTTAATCTCTAACTTCTGATATTGTAGCATAAACACACTGTACTTCTCGACAAAGACTCTACTTGTGATAGGGAGGGAATCTGTTATTTAGTTAGAAAATGCCACCACTGTTTGTACCAAGGAAATGCCACAGACCTAAAGCTGATCTAGGTACAGGTCAGTTATAAAATAAATCTTAAAAAAATTAATAAATAACTATAGTAGTTAGCCTGTGTAGGAAGGAACTGCAGATGCTGATTTATGCTGAAGATGGACACAAAATGCTGGAGTAACTCAGTGGGTTTAGCAGCATATCTAGAGAAAAGGAACAGGTGATGTTTCGGCTCAAGACCCTTCTTCAGACTGAATTTGCCGTTGCACGATACTAGATTTTGATTACTTTGTGAAAATGGGCTTTTGACTTTTGGTCTCGCTCCTTTTGAAAGTATAGAATTTTTGGACTGTTTGTAGCTGAAAAAAATTATTCTGTAAAGTTTTACTTACCAACTGATTTCTTTTGGTTTCAAGATAAGAGTCACAAAACGTTTCCCATGAATTGTTTGTGAAAGGCTTGCAATGAATGAGTAGAGACCAGAAGAAACTGTTCACTGCCGGAACTTGGGCAATCATTCGAAGTACTCAGTAGACTTTAGTTTAGAGATACAGCGCGGAAACAGACCCTTTGGCCCACCGGGTCAGCGCCGACCGCATATTAACACACTAGGGACAATTTTTACATTTACCTGCACATCTTTGGATACCTTCTATACTTTTTGTCCCCTCTCCCATTGGGCAAAAGATGTAGAAGTGTGAAAATACACACCTCCAGATTTGGGGACAGTTTCTACCCAGCTGTTCTTGGGCATCTGAACCATCCGACCACAACCAGAGAGCAACCAGTCCTATTATCTACCTCATTGGAGACCCTTGGACTATCTTTGATTGGACTTTACTGGCTTTATCTTGCACGAAACATTATTCATGTTATTCCCTTTATCATGTCTCTGTACACTGTAGATGGCTCGATTGTAATCATGTATTGTCTTTCCGCTGACTGGTTAGCACAAAACAAAAGCTTTTCACTGTATCTCGGTACACGTGACAATAAACTAAACTCAATTAAATTCAACTAAACTCAACAAGTAGTTTGAATCTTTGGGCAGAAGTCACCGCTGTAGCCATATTGTATTTGAAAATGTGACATGTCACAGCCATGTATCATTGTTTTAAAAACTGGAAATTGCTGAAATCAAATTATATTTTCATTGATCTTAAAAAGTGACATTTCAACATTAGCAGTCTGTCATGCTGAAGTGGAACAGCATTTTAAAAAATACATTGACAAAACCTTTTTTAATGTAATGTATTGGTTGTATAAAATTCTACTAAAAGCAAAAGAGTGGTAAAATTGGATGGTAACATTGAAAAATAATTGAAAAATCGAATGGTAAAATTGAAAAATAATTTGAAAAACAGAAGCTTGTAACTTGTGGAGACACGAGCTGCAGATACTGGAATCTTGTGTAGAATAAAAAGTGCAGGAGTAACTCAGCGGGTCAGGCAGTATCTCTGGAGGACATGGAGAGGCAATGTTTTGAGTTGGGGCCCCTCTTCCATCTGAGGAAGAGACCTGATCTGAAATGGTGCCTATCCATGTCTTCCGGAGATGTTGCCGGACCCGCTGAGTTACTCCTGTACTTTGTTTTCTGCTTGTAATGAAACTGCTAAGAACATAAGTTCTGTGTTCTCATACACTGTCTAATTGGGTCCTTTGAGGACAAACAATAGGCAACATACAGTTTCCCACACATACCTCAAATTCGAGTAGAACAATTATTTTATTTGATAATTGTAATCATGGTATGGTAAAGGTGTTTGTTGTTTTACTTTCAGCATTTCAAATTTGCCAATATCACCTAAACTGGTGAGGGGGACAGACCTGGCAGACTTTGACTGAAAGCACAAGAGTAGAAATGAGAGCTTTGCATAGTTAACTTATCCCAACTTATTACATTGCAATCCACTTATCTGCCAGAGGAAATTGATTTATCCAACACTGATGGTGTTTAGGTGGCGTACTATTTGAAATCTCCGCTCAATAAATGGAAAAGAAAATTGGTATTTCGTGTCAGCCATTATTGGAAACAGAAATAACAAAATCCATCCTTGTTTTTTTTGTGTATTTAGTGAAGCTCACTAACTGATTCAAAAGGAGCTAGTTGCCATTTCTCCAGCACTACTCATTCATAAATACAAATAGAACAACTTATTTGTGGAAGGTGTTGAAAATGTACATACAGGTCTCACAAAATGCTGGAGTAACTCAGAAGGTCAGGCAGCATCTTGGAGAGAAGGAATGGGTGACGTTTCGGGTCGAGACGCTTCTTCAGACTGATGTCAGGGGGGGCGGGACAAAGAAAGGATATGGGTGGAGACAGGAAGACAGTGAGAGAACTGGTAAGGGGAGGGGAAGAGAGGGACAGAGGAGCTATCTAAAGTTAGAGAAGTTAATGTTCATACCACTGGGCTGTAAGCTGCCTAAGCGAAATATGAGGTGCTGTTCCTCCAGTTTCCGGTGGGCCTCACCATGACACTGGAGGAGGCCTATGACAGAAATGTCAGACTGGGAGTGGGAGGGGGAGTTGAAGTGCTCAGTCACCAGGTTGGTTAAGGCAGACTGAGCGAAGGTGTTGAGCGAAGCGATCACCGAGCCTGCGTTTGGTCTCGCCGATGTAGAGAGGTTGACATCTGGAACAGCGGATACAATAGATGAGGTTGGAGGAGGTGCAGGTGAACATCTGTCTCACCCGGAAAGACTGTTTGGGTCCTTGGATGGAGTCGAGGGGGGAAGTAAAGGGACAGGTGTTGCATCTCCTGCGGTTGCAGGGGAAAGTGCCTGGGGTGGGGGTGGTTTGGGTAGGAAGGGTGAGTGGACCAGGGAATTACGGAGGGAACGGTCTCTGCGGAACGCAGAAAGGGGAGGAGATGGGAAAATGTGGCCAGTAGTGGGATCCCGTTGGAGGTGACGGAAATGTTGGAGGATGATTTGTTGGATACGTTGGCTGATGGGGTGGAAGGTGAGGACAAGGGGGATTCTGTCCTTGTTACGAATGAGGGGAGTGGGAGCAAGAGCGGAGTTGCGGGGCACGGTAGCGCAGCGGTAGAGTTGCTGCTTTACAGCGAATGCAGCGCCGGAGACTCAGGTTCGATCCTGACTACGGGTGCTGCATTGTAAGGAGTTTGTACGTCCTCCCCGTGACCTGCGTGGGTTTTCTCCGAGATCTTCGGTTTCCTCCCACACTCCAAAGACGTACAGGTATGTAGGTTAATTGACTGGGTAAATGTAAAAAATTGTCCCTAGTGGGTGTAGGATAGTGTTAATGTGCGGGGATCGCTGGGCGGCGCGGACTTGGTGGGCCGAAAAGGCCTGTTTCCGCGCTGTATATATATGATGATATGATATCGAAGAGGCCCTAGTGAGAGCCTCATCTATAATGGAAGAGGGGAAGCCCCATTTCCTAAAGAATGAGGACATCTCTGATGCCCTAGTGTGAAACACCTCATCCTGGGCGCAGATGCGGCGTAGACGGAGGAATTGGGAGTAGGGGATAGGGTGCTGGAGACAGGGTGGGAAGAAGTGTAGTCCAGATAGCTGTGGGAGTCAGTGGGTTTGTACTGGATGTCAGTCACTAGTCTGTCTCCTGTGATGAAGATGGTGAGATCCAGAAACGGTAGGGAGACTTTGGAGATGGTTCAAGTATATTTAAGAGCAGGATGGAAATTAGTGGTGACATGTATGAAGTCAGTGAGTTCTGCATGGGTACAGTCGTCAATGTACAGTCACCAATACAGTCGTCAATGTAGCGTAGGTAGAGTTCGGGGATGGTGCCAGTGTACGTCTGGAACAGGCGATGAAGAGGTGTGGGAAGTAGACGGTAGCGGCCCCGGGGAGGTCGGCGGCAGCAGCGGTGGTAGCCTCAAAAGCAAATGTGCCACACTGGAATGAAGAATAATGACAAGCATTCACAGCTTGGTTCAGACAGAAGTGTTAATTAGATGATCCATTTTTGCTGCTTCCTGAGAATGCCCCCATCACGGAAGCCAGGCAATTTAATTCATTGCACCTGATATTAAATGGCCAGGGAGTGTGGATATGTCAAAATCTATAGGAGCAGACAACATTTCACGTGTAGAACAAAAAAACCCTGCAACTCAGGATTAACTGTGCCTCCAATAGAGATGATCCAATACAATTACAACTCTGGCATTTTTCTGTTCATATAAAATCAGGACAATTACTGCTCAGTAGCAAAATGATGAAAGCTGTTGTCAACATTACTATCAATGAGTACCTTTTCATTGAGAATCTCTTAAATGTTTGGGTTTTACCAGAATCACTCTTCTCCAGGCCTCATCAGAGCCTTGGTTCAAACATGTCTTTTGTGTGACTTTTATACATGATGATCATTGCACTCCGAATTACTTATCACAAAAGATGGTATGATTGCAGCTGGTGGGTTTTGTAATCGGACACCTGATGCTTGCGATGATAAACATATTTCAGCTATAAAATATATATATTGCACAAAGATTTACTATATTCAGAATAATTAACTTTTGTTACATCATTGTGCCCGTTATTTCTCCTCGGTAATAGAATGTATGTTCCCTAAGGCCAAATACTTTGGATAATGTTGGGAGAAGATGGGCAAAACATGGGTCAATTATATGTGGCCAGCACATATAACTGATTTTGGCAAACGAAAATATACGTTGAAATTGTTTGTCTGGAATTTAATTGTTTGCACTATTTTCTGTATTTATATATCTGTTCATTCTTTTTCAGTAGAATGAAGGGTCGTGCTCCACAACCACCACCACCACAGCCAGCTCCTCGCAGAATCGTCACTGCTACTAAGAATTGTAAAGTTTTACAAAGTGAGCAGAATCCTAGAGACATGAAAGAAAATGTATTGCCTGGGACAGTGGATCTATTGGTCATCTTCCCAAATGGTGCAGAAAAATCCATTCAAGTCAATGAAAGGTAAACATTAACTTCTTCAACATGGAAACGATGCTTTGTTATTACAAATTTAGATTATTGTCTACTGTAAGCCGATTAAGTGAAAATCCAAATTACGCATTGCACTTGGACAGTTAGTGGATAAATGTAAGTCATTCCATCATTTAACTTTAATATAGCATGTGTTTCATAAAGCCTTCTTGTCATAAACTACTGGTCAAAGAGATGGTTGTCGCCTTTTAATATTGTGAACTGAGAAATGTGTGAAGGCAATAACATACTTGCAGAGATGCTTGCAAAGATTTTCTGAAGTGAATTTACATTATTGAAAGACTTAAATCTAAATTCATACTTGGTTTTATCAGATTAGTTAGTGCAAATTGTTTGCTTTAATTAAAGATGTATCAAAATGGAAATGTTAGAAATCTGCAGAGGATTACTTAAAAACATTTGAAAGATAAAATGGTGTTTAAAAATTAAAATAGATTTTGATTCAGATTAAATGTTTGTAAGAAACCAGCTTGCTAATTTGGAATTTCTAATGAATCGGTTTAGAAATGAAAAGGTACGAACACTAACATTTATATATTTTTTTACAATCCTGGTGTCTTTCTGTTGTTTGCTTTCATCTCAAACAAACATTATAAGGGAGCATGAAAACTTCATCCAAATAACAAAACCCTAATTGGATTTAGTTTGGGTCATTATGACCGAAACCAAATACATTGCATTGTGTTTTTGTTCTTAAACTCCACTGGCTCCAGCCAAGCATTCAGAGCTACTCAACTGAGATGTGACTTTTTTTAAATTACCACCTAAAACTCTTTTGGTTGTTTAGATCAGTTATTTGTAAAGGATGATACAAATGTTTATTATTCAAGTTACACACCAGATTAGGTAATGGTAGGTGTAGTAAACCTAAATATTTTTCTTGCTGAGTAGTTTCCCAATCTCGTGTACAATGACAATAAAGATATATTGTAGTTTCCTTCATTTTCTACTCTTGTGTATTTAGTGCATTAAGTGATCCAAGTTCATAACAAATAATCGGGCTGGGCTTGGCAAGGAAATGATGGTAGTTTTGCTCATTTCTGCCAACACTTCTCTGCAAAGGTTTGTATGTGTAAAGGTCCGTGGATGCAGTGGTTCAAAATTTCCAAACAGTCGTTTGCCGTTTGTGGTTCACTGATGTTCAGAAACCAATCTTGAATTGCTGCAGTTGCTCTTTGGGAGGAGAATCAGCTAGAATGGGTTAGATCTGCTGACACCCTCCTTTTGAGGGGCTGCAAGGGATTCATGTGTCAGTACTTTAATTTATGTTTGTTTATTGTATGAGCTTAAGTGTTTTATGCTTCATTTTTAAACTTTTAAAAATATTTGACTGCAGTTTTGAATGGTTTTCAGTTTTAAAGGCTTGAAAATCTTTCAGAAACATTCAGTGTTTTAACAACCAGTTAATCCAAACTTGACTTAGCCAATTGTTTATAACAGTTTTATGTCTGGCCTGTACCAAAGCAGCAGCTGGGATGAGCTTTGGGTGGACAACCCTGTCACGGAAGACCTGTCTGACACTTCACAGCAACTTCTTCTCATGGGAGGAAAATCTTTTTTTTTTTGGGTGGAGCTTGTCACAAACCACAAAACATGGGTAATTATTTTTACAACAAGAGGATAAATAGGATATTTACTCCTGAAAAGTTGGTATTCTAGGGTAGAGCTCACATTGGTTCTGTATTGATAATATGATGCTTTCGTGCAGCTGTTGATGCCTATCAACCTATTGTTAAATATAGACACAATATGCTGGAGTAACTCATCTCAGGATAAAAGGAATGGGAGACGATCAGCTGAGTTACTCCAGCATTTTGTGTCTACCGGGTGGCTCCAGCAATAGCTGCCTCGCTAAAAGTCTGTCCGTCCCTTCCTTCTTTTGTTGTGTTTGTTTGTGTTAAATATGTTTTCAGTGTTATTTAACTTGTTTTATGTGGGGGGTGGGGGAAACTTTTTCTAATCTCTTACCTCGACGGAGATGCAATTTTTTTTCTTCTCTGTATCATATCTCCGTCCACACTGCGGCCTAACACCGAGGAGCTAGCGGCCTTTGCTGGAGATCGACGAGAGCTCCACCGCAGCCTGTGGACTTACCATCACGGGCACGCGATCCCTGTCGGGATCGACTTTGATGCTCCACTGCGGGTGCCTGCGGACTTTAACGTCTTGAAGCTCACGGTCTCTCGTCAGAGACCGACTTCAGGAACTCCAAGCCGCAGGAGCTTCGACCGCCCCAACGGGGGAACTTCGATCGCTCCGACAAGGGAGCTTCGACCGCCCTGACGTGGGAGCTTCGATCGGCCCAACGCGGGGCCTTCAACTGGTGGCTGTGGGAGCTTCGATCGCCCCGACTGTGGGTGGTTCAACTGTCCCGACCGCGGGAGAAAAAAGAGGAAGAAGTTTGGACTTTATGCCTTCCATCACAGTGAGGAATGTGGGGAATCCACTGTGGTGGATGCTTATGTTAACTTTTATTTAGTTGTGTCTTAATGCTTTTTTAGTATGGCTGTATGGTAATTTGAATTTCACTATTCCTTAATTGGTACAAGTGACAATAAAGGGTCTCGACCCGAAACGTCACCCATTCCCTCTCTCCTAGATGCTGCCTGACCTGCTGAGTTACTCCAGCATTTTGTGATACCTTCGATAAACTAACCTTGAAACCTTGACCTATCTTCGGTATAAACCAGTATCTGCAGTTCCATCCAAAACACCATCCATTGTCATTATTTTTGCACTGTGTAATCTTTTTAGGCGTTGTATGAAACACAGTAAAAGATATCAGACCGATTAATAACCAACACATTTATTTACTTACTGCAACATGCTCATGCACATTCCTCTCTTAAACCAGAACTATTCAGTGAAATCTGAACTCTGGATAACTTGGCCAGTTTTCATTAGAAAACTGACTCTGGTCACATGGCATTAGTGTGCACAAATTTCAATTTGCGCAATCGGTCGAATCATTCGACTAGAGTAATTGCTAGTACTACTCCTCATTTTTAATCATGTGGTGGCTGGAATCAACTGAATCTCAGACTGCAGATCTCGCAACCTCTTGCCATCAGCAAATTGAGTTAGTCTTGGAGTCATAAAGTCATACAGCGTGGAAACAGGCCCTTCGGCCAACTTGCCCGCACCGACCATCAAGTCCCGTCTACACTATTCCCGCCTGCCTCCATTTAATCCATATCCCTCTTAACCTGGCCTTTCCATGTACCTGTCCAAATGGTGGTTGGTTCCTCACTATGTTCCTGGAAGATGAAACTCCTGGTCTGTATGTCAAAGGGTAGTCTCCTTTCTCAATGTTCTACATTGAGCAAAGATATTTTGACACAGTAGGGTTACTGAGAGATCTCAGACTCTTTTGGAAACTATAGGAAAGAATCGGATCTCTGGCTCACTCAGAAAGGGAAGAGCATGAGCTGATTCTTGATGGTTTGGAAAGGAACATCATGTTTGGCTTTGTTCCCACATTGAAGCATTTAAGTGGGTAAAGAAGGTGACAAGGTTATTTTTATTCAATTTTAAGTATTTTCATTCTTATTGATGTTTGACAGGGAAAACCATGATGTAATTTGTCAGTTGTGTCTTTAATTGGGATTCAGGTGGCTATATGAGTCCATTCCCCATCCCAAAAACAGAAAAAAATGGATGGAGAAATCTCCAAAGTTTACCTTGTTAATCACTTGGGAGGATACAATAAGAAGTATTGCACATCATTATTTATGGTTGCCAATGATCAGTGTAGAGATCATATCTGATTTGAATTTTACTTTCAGTGTGAAGGAGAAAAGAATGGCTCCAAGAATAGTATTTTAAAGTTAAATGAGGGTTATTATAGAGCCATAGTCAGAGAGTTATGCAACACAGAAACAGGTCCTTCAACTCAACTTATCCATGCATGCAAAGTGCCTTCCTAAGTTAGTCCGACTTGTCTGCATTTAGCTTATATCCCTCTAAACCTTTCCTATCCATTAGCCAGTCCAAATGTTTTAGTGGGGTACATGGATAGGCGATGTTTTGGGTTGTGACCCTTCTTCGGACTGATTATGTTAGGGGGGAAATCTGGAAGAGAGGTGGGGGTGGGACACAATTAGGCAAGTGGTATGTGGATACAGGTAGGCAGCGTTTGATTGCTAGATACAGGTGGATACAGGGGGGGTTTTGTTGGTTCCTGTTAATTGCGCTCATTTACAGATCTTTCGTGGAAAACATTTATTTGGCTCTTTTTGACACCAAATTATTTGTTTGGATGATATTTTCTAAAATTTCACAGGGAACTCTGTTTAATCCCAATCTCCCTTGAAATTATTTTGTTTCAGATTTGCAGGTGGTGGGTTATTCCTGTGAATTTAAAAAGTATGTTTTTTAATCAACCCACTTTTAGCTATTTATTTCAAATTTTATTAAGTTGCTATTAAATATATTTTAAAACAAATATTTAAGAAATGAACGACATTCAAAAGCTTGCTTAGTTGAGATGGGTTCTGCAAGAGTTAGTACTATGCAAGTGAGATTGCAAGGAAATAGAGAAGAAAATATTTTTAAAACCACATTTTACATTTTTGGTTGTGCCGACATTTCTCAATGTTTTTTCCATGTGCAGCACATAGACTTCTTTTTTTAAATCATTATTGCACATCAGGTAATACATTAAAGATTTTACCTGTTGCAGACACCTCATGTCTCTGACTTTACTTTCTATTATCAGTTTGTATTACTTGTTTTACATCAACACTTTAATGGAAAAATACTAAATTAATATATCACCATTCTCTTGCTGCAGTATAATTCTTCTGGCCATCTGGTGGCACTGTTGCAAATTGAGAGAAGGTTGTGCGTGCCACAATTCTCCAATCAGCAAAATAATATTAAGAGTTGTGTGGTGAAAAAATTTGCATATGAAAAAGATGATCCACTGTTGTAATTTAATATGAAAGCTACCCGTTTAAAATCTGAAGTTGATTGAATTTGTGATCTACTTCTCCATATTAATTTTTTGGGATTTATTTCCAGCTGAACTTGCGTCATCTCTAACCTGCATTTCCGCTCCCAGCTCATGCCAATATCTAGTGTGCTGTATTACAGCAGACCGTTGTCCTCTAGCGTCAAGTAGTTCTCTAACACTGCTCATTGTTCCTCTCCACACAACCCACTTTCCCATTGCCATAGTTTTTCTGGAAAAATGAGACAACAGATTGAGCAAAAATCAAATTGTTGGAGGAACTTAATGGGTCAGGCTACATCTATGGAGGCAAATAGACAGGCGACGTTCGAGACATGACCCTTCTTCAGACTGACCTACTGAGTTCTTTCATCCGTTTCGCTTTTGCCATAGACTTTCTAGAATGTTCCAGATTATTCCTTCATCTTTCCTAGCCTTGGCCAGCTCTCAGTGCCCTGCTTTGTTATCATGCTTTCTGTGACCGCTTTCTTTAATGTGTAAGAATTGACCATTGGATGGCACTTATTTCCATTATTTCCATTATAAATAACTTCTCTTTAGCATGCTCAATAGCTCAAAACAACAACTCCAAACACCTGTCTTAAATCACATTTGCCCTCATGCCAATGCCCTCATGAATGAGTTAATTGCACTCATTCACAGGAAGGGAAAAGGAAAAGTGAGGAAAATAAGACACAAAGTGCTGGAGTAATTCCGTGGGTCAGGCAACATCTTAGGAGAGCATGGATAGATCACGTTTCGGGTCAAGACTTGATTGTGGGGGCCGGGGGTGGGGAGCTGGAAGAGAGGAGGAGCAGGGCAACGGCTGGCAAGTAATAGGTGGATACAGGTGACGGAGGGGGTTGATAGGCAGATAGTTGGACAAAGGCCGGAAGAATTGAAGAGTTGCAAATTGTGGGGTCAGAGGAAGGAATATAGGTGGAAAGGAAGGGGTAGGTGGAAATAAGGGCAAGTTCAGGTGGGGACTGGGGAGGGGGTAATGGGGGAAGTAATAGACAATAGGTGCAGGAGTAGGCCATTCAGCCCTTCGAGCCAGCACCGCCATTCAATGCGATCATGGCTGATCACTCTCAATCAGTACCCCGTTCCTGCCTTCTCCCCATACCCCCTCACTCCGCTATCCTTAAGAGCTCTATCCAGCTCTAATGGGAGGGTGGGGGGTACATTACCTAAAATGGGAGATTTTAATGTTCCAACCATTGGGTTGTAAGCTGCAGTGGCGTCATCGGTGAATTTATAGATGGCCTTGGAACTGTGCTTATTGATTGAGGTCTGCCGTTGAAGAAGTCAAGGATCCAGTTGCAAAGGGAGGTAAAGATGCCCAGGCCTTAAAACTTGGCGATGAGTTTGGAGGAGATAATAGTGTTGAATGCCAAGCTATAGTTGATGAACAGCAGCCTGATGTGTGCTCCTGTTATCCAAATGGCCCAGAGCAGAGTGGAGATCCTAAGAGATAGCATCTGCTGTTGACTTGCGGCAAAAGGTAAATTGAAGCAGAACAAGGTAATTTCTGTGGCAGCAGTTGAACATTCCCCAAACCAACCTCTTGAAGCACTTCATTACATGGATGTAAGTGCCAACAGATGGTAGGCATTGAACCAGATCACCTGCTGCACGACAGATACCTTTCTTCAGCATGAAAGATAGATTTTGAAATGGTTGGGAACATCAGGCTGCAAAAGCGAGAGGTTGAAGATGGCATTGGATAACATAGAAACATAGAAAATAGGTGCAGGAGTAGGCCATTTGGCCCATCGAGCCAGCACCTCCATTCAATGTGATCATGGTTAATCATCCCCAATCAGTACCTCGTTCCTGCCTTCTCCCCATATCCCTTGATTCCGCTAGTCCTAAGAGCTCTATCTAATTCTCTTTTGAATGCACCCAGTGAATCGGACTCCACTGCCTTCTGAGGCAGAGAATTCCACAAATTCACAACTCTCTGGGTGAAAAAGATTTTCCTCATCTCAGTTCTAAATGGCCTATCCCTTATTCTTAAATTGTGGCCCCTGGTTCTGGACTCCCCCAACATCAGGAACATGTTTCCTTCATCTAACTTGTCCAATCCCTTAATAAATTTATATGTTTCTATAAGATCCCCTCTCATCCTTCTAAATTCGATGAATACAAGCCCAGTCGTTCCATTCTTTCACCATATGACAGTCCCGCCGTTCCGGGAATTAACCTTGTGAACCTACTCTGTACTCCCTCAATAGCAAAAAAGTCCTTCCTCAAATTAGGAGACCAAAACTGCACACAATACTCCAGGTGTGGTCTCACCAGGGCCCTGTACAACTGCAGAAGGACCTCTTTGCTCCTATACTCAACTCCTCTTGTTATGAAGACCAACATTCCATTAGCTTTCTTCACTGCCTGCTGTACCTGCATGCTTCATTTCAGTGACTGATGCACTAGGACACCCAGATCTCGTTGTACATCCCCTTTTCCTAACTTGACACCATTCAGATAATAATCTGCCTTCCTATTCTTACCACCAAAGTGGATAACCTCACACTTATCCACATTAAACTGCATCTGCCATGCATTCGCCCACTCACACAACCTGTCCAAGTCACCCTGCAACCTCCTAGCATCTTCCTCACAGTTCACACTGCCACCCAGCTTTGCGTCATCTGCAAATTTGCTAATGTTACTTTTAATCGCTTCATCCAAGTCATTAATATATATTGTAAATAGCTGCGGTCCCAGCACCGAGCCTTGCGGTACCCCACTAGTCACTGCCTGCCAACCAATTTTCTATCCATGTCAGTACCCTACCTACCCCCAATACCGTGCTCTAATTTTGCCCACTATTCTCCTATGTGGGACCTTGTCGAAGGCTTTCTGAAAGTCAGGGTACACTACATCCACCGGCTCTCCCCCGTCCATTTTCCTAGTTACATCCTCAAAAAATGACCTGCTGATGCCACCCCTAGCTTACACCAGCAACCCTCTGCCTAAAGCCTCAGCTTGTGACTCCACCCCCGACTCATAAGATGCACCAACGAGGCCATCTTCATTCACTGCACAGTCCAGTTGACACAGCTGTTTGTTGCAGCTCATGTTGTAGCCCCTGGCTGTCAGCATTTTCTTCAGGTTGCCACCACTGACATTTTAAGAATAAGGGGTAGGCCATTTAGAACTGAGATGAGGAAAAACTTTTTCAGTCAGAGAGTTGTGAATCTGTGGAATTCTCTGCCTCAGGATGCCAATTCTCTGAATGCGTTCAAGAGAGAGCTGGATAGAGCTCTTAAGGATAGCGGAGTCAGGGGGTATGGGGAGAAGGCAGGAACGGGGTAGTGATTGAGAATGATCAGCCATGATCACATTGAATGGCGGAGCTTACTCGAAGGGCCGAATGGCCTCCTCCTGCACCTATTGTCTATTGACGCACTTGGTCACCATTGCTCCCTCTCCTCTCATCATCTGCCACTTCTTCCTTCACTTTCTCTACTCCGTCATCCCCTGTGACCTCCTCCTCCTTCTCCTGTCGCTCCGTTCACGTGGCAACTCCACCACCACCGCGATAATGGTTCAGAAGGCAAGATCATCAGATGTTTGGTGGACTATCTGAAGAAAATGAAGATATATATGGCACAGAAAATTAAAATGTTTCTCTGCACATTTCAGTGTTTTCATACTTTCAGCCAGGGGATAAGCTCATTTACCTGCTTCAGATATTGAATCAGTTTTGTTAAACCGGTTGAACCTGTTGACTCTGCAAACTGCCTTAAGCTAACTTGCATGAAAAGGTGAATAAATTCTTCCAGAGAATTTGGAGCTGGCCCAGTTTCTGCAAGACAGACTTGAAAATCCAGCATTCTATTTAATTCAAGTATATATCCAGTAGACATGTGATCGAGTGATGAACCATTGAGAGGGTGTGTGTGTGTGCGTGCTCATACAGAAATAACTTTCTGACAGTAATTACACTCCTTTAATCACAGCATGAAGAAAGATAAGTACCTTCAATTTTCACAATCTTTGGCCATATGTAAAAAACGTAATGCCTTTTATTCCAGTTTTGAACAGCCAAACAAACTTCTGCCTAGGAACGCCCCCCCCCCCCCCCCCCCCCCCCCATACCTCCATCCCCTGTTACCTCTGTCCCATGCGCGTTGGTGGCAGAAGTCAGATTTACTTTTAACACAAATAAACTCTTGGAAGGCGGCTGACCCTGATAGAATCCCTGGATGGGTTCTGGAATTGGGCACCAGTCCACTGGCCACAGTTTCTGTCAACATCTTCAACTTGTCCTTGTCTGCTTCAAGGAAACTCGATCATTCCAGTCCCCAAGCAAAATGAAATGACCTGTCTAAATTACTACTGCTCAGTCACTCTAACATTGACCATAATGAAGATTGGTCATGGCCTATGCACTGCAGGAAGGAGATCGAGAACCTCATAACCTGGTGCCAAGACCTCTCCCTCAATGTTAGCAAGACAAAGGATTTTATACTACAATCTTTGCTGATTTGCAATTGTCATTGTATTTTGCTGTATTTATCATTACTGTATGTATATACTGTCTGTGGAGCTTCATATATTACAATAAACTAGCTTGTAATCTAAAAGTTTGAGATTGAGGACAATTAAAATATTTTCCCACTTCATCACAAAGCTACAGGAGTTACATCATCCCATGGAGGGTATATTAACTCCTTTAGGAATTACATTTTACTCTCTCCCCGTGCCCATGTATTGAATGTTCTTAATGCTGTTCTGAAAAAATATTTAGTGTTAAGAGTGACCAAGTGCCAATTTAATTAGATATTTTCTTGGCAGTACACATGATTCATTCATTAATGGGGATAGTAGGGGTGGAATTATCTGAACTACTTGATACTATACATTCAACCAGCCGTCCAAGAAACTACACACTGAAGTGGCAGACTTCTCAGTGATGGAAATGGGGGGTACGCAGGGGGCGGCGTTCCCCTAGTTTTCAATTTCCAGCTCGGGTTTAATGAGTACTGCAGAAAGATTCGAGTCATTTATCACTTTATTCAACTCAGACGAAAACGATTTGTTAACTGCCATTGTTAGCACAGTAGTTAACAGGTAGTAGTTATACAATGTGTCATCAATACATCGATCCACATTCCTCAGTAATTGCAATTGTGTTTTGACCATGTATTAATGACACCGCGTTCCTTTGAATAAAATTCAAGGGAGAATTTCTTAAACTCACTGTCAGGGCTACCAGACCGCGAGCACGGGCTCAGGTAAAGTCGCTGAAACTGAACAGGAGGACTCTGACAATCCGACTTGGGCATTGAGAGACGAGCCGACTTTGAGTTATTTATTCTTTGTAATTAAACCTTTATCTTTAACTACCTTGTTGGAGTAAAACGTGAAATGAACAGGAAAACCGTTGCACGCACCGCGCGCCGACCGTCAACAACAGCCGGCTGCTGGCCGAGGCGCGCACGCGTACATCCCGCCGGCAGTAGCTGCCCGAGGCGCGCACGCATACATCCCGCTGGCGGTGGCTGCCCGGGGCGCGCATGCGCAAGACCCGCCTGCAATTTGCGCCAGCGCACCTGCGCACTTCCCCGAGACACCATCACGCAGGTTCGGGTGGGCTGGGGATTGAAGAATGTCTTTTATGTTTGTTTTCGCTTCACCCAGAGTGAGCGAAGCCTCATTGTTCATGGGGAATAATCATCGGGAAATGCATTATATTGAATTGTGGGTGTGTGTTTTTTTAAACAATACGTACTGTACTTCACTAACAATCATTAACGGCTTGAATGGTCGCTGGCGGACGGCGGGCCTTCCACTGAAGGTGCTGGTACAGGGAGGCACAGGCGGGTTGTGTGCATCACGTCTTGCAATCAGTGGTGAACACTCGGTACATTTAGCATGTGCTGGCATCCCCTTCACTAACCGATAGCACCTGGTTAAAGAAAGCAGCGATGGGTTTGTTTTGTGGGCTAGGCAGGGAGGTGCTGCCGGGTGCTTGCCCCAGACTGAAATTACCTGCAACTTGTTGCAGTAAACCTGTGTTTACGATGCCAATAACTCAACCCGTTAAATCATTGGGGAGCTGCAAGAAACAGATCATCACTTTCTCCCACTATCGCTTAAAAAGACAGTACCAAGTCACAGTGGTGTCGGAAAATAACTGACCCGAAACGTCACCGGTTCCCCACAAAGTTGGATAAAGAGCTTATTGTCTGGCACATCGACGGAGAAAGCGCATGCACAAAGAAGTATCAACTTGCAATCATTCTCTGTAACATGGTGTGCGCTTTGTGTTTGAGGAGTTCGCTATTTGCGCCCTTTGATGGTAAACAAAACTGAAATCTTGCAGGTTCAGCACAGGGATATTGATACAATCAGTCTTTGATTGCTGTCACACACTGTGTTACATATCTATGTTTTTCCTCTATCTGGGGAATATTTGAAGCTGAATAACATTATTCTTAATTTAAGCATCATGTTTGAATCTTATGCAAACTCCTGGCCATACCTATTGCATCAGTTTTGTCGCATAATCTGATGGGGGCTCTGCTACACCTCAGCTGTTGAAGCTATCTCCTGTTATTACTACACTTGATCTTTTTGATACTCTTCGGCCTGTTTTCTTCCACCCGATTCAATATCAAGCCTATTATGCCCATGCGTATTTATAAATAGTCTCCTGCCTCAATCCCGCCCCCTTCCTTCCCAACCTCAGCCTCACGGACATTAGAGTACCCCTAGTTCCTAAAACCCATTTCCATCACTGAGGCTTCTGAATGTGAAAGCTCTTTATTGCTACTTTTAACTAATAAAACTGTATCCATTGTTGTTGATCATAACACTGGCATCCAATTTGCTGACCCGTCCATGACATTTGTTAATCTATTGTCAGCAAAAACTGGAGCGACAGTGGACAGGAGGTACATTGGGGTGCTGAAGGTGTAGAGAACGGCATTTCTTGTGGACCAGGTGTCCATTTGTGATAATTGCTTAGATAATTGGTTGCAGATTGTCTGATATCCTTTCCCACTGATCTCAGATGCTTGAACGGACCTCTGATATGCAAAAGATGAATTCTTGATCTTCTAATCTACCTTATTCCAGCCCTTGGACTTTTTTATTCTGCACTTTCCCTGTAGTTGTAACACTCTATTCTGCAATGTGTTTTGTCTCTCTTGCACCACTGTGATATATAACATAACAGTATAACAGAGCTTTATTTGTCGTTCGGTACCGAAGCACCGAACGAAACTACATAGCAGTCATAGAAAAAAAGAACACAAGACACATAGCCCCAACACAAACGTCCATCACAGTGACTCCAAACACCCCCTCACTGTGATGGAGGCAACAAAACTTCCACTCTCCTCCCCACGCCCACGGACAGACAGCTCGTCCCCGACCGACCCGCACAGTCCCCGCAAGGGGATGGAAACCCCCCCGGCCGAATCGCACCGGGCGCCGAAACGTCCCGCGGCCGAGCCGGGCGATGAAAGGCCCCGCGACCAAGCCCTGCGCAGCTAAGTCCCGTGGTCGAGCCGCACCAGCGATTCAAAGTCCCGCAGCCAAGCCGCACCGGGCGATGCTAAGTCCCGCAGCCGAGCCGCACCGGGCGACGTAAAGTCCCGTGGTCGAGCCGCACCAGCGATGCAAAGTCCCGCAGCCGAGCCGCACCGGGCGATGTAAAGTCCCGTGGTCGAGCCGCACCAGCGATGTAAAGTCCCACAGCCGAGCCGCACCGGGCGATGTAAAGTCCCGCAGCCGAGCCGAACCGGGCGATGTAAAGTCCCGCAGCCGAGCCGCACCAGCGATGAAAAGTCCCGTGGTCGAGCCGCACCAGCGATGCTAAGTCCAGCGGCCAAGCCGCACCGGGCGATGTTAAGTCCCGCGGCCGAGCTGCACCGGGCACTGTTAAGTCCAGCGGACAAGCCGCACCGGGCGATGTAAAGTCCAGCGGCCGAGCCGCACCGGGCGATGCTAGGCCCCGCAGCCGAGCCGCACCCCGCGCCGTGAGGAAGAGAAAAGTTTCCCCCACCCCCTCCGCCACCCCCCACCCCCCACCGCCACCCCCCACCCACACCACCACCCCCACACATACACAACCAAAAGAAATACAAAAACCATCCCAACACCGACACACAACAAAAAAAAAAAAAGGAAAAAAGACGAACAGACTGCTAGCGAGCCGATATGAACTGGATAGCACGCAACTAAGGTTTCTCACTGTGTACACTTGACAATAATAAATCCAATGTTCCAATCGCAATGGAACTCCTCATTCTGCGAATTTATATTAACAGTTTTGTGGACTGCCACTGGCAATAACAAAACCATGAAATATTTAAAAACATGATATTTGCATATGACTAGTTGAATAGTGCTTCTTCATTTAATTTGGATGACTAACATTTTTTGAGCATTTATTCGCAAAATGCTGGAGTAACTCAGCAGGTCAGGCAGCATCTCGGGAGAGAAGGAATGGGTGATGTTTCGGGTTGAGACCCTTCTTCAGACTGATGTCAAGGGGGCGGGACAAAGGAAGGATATAGGTGGAGACAGGAAGATAGAGGGAGATCTGGGAAGGAGGAGGGGAAGAGAGGGACAGAGGAACTATCTAAAGTTGGAGAAGTCGATGTTCATACCACTGGGCTGCAAGCTGCCCAGGCGAAATATGAGGTGCTGTTCCTCCAATTTCCGGTGGGCCTCGCTATGGCACTGGAGGAGGCCCCTTTTTTGAGCAAATTCATTTGAGAATAAGAGGTGTAAATCGTAACTTGGTTTAGAAGCTAATCAGCATGCGAATAGATGTGGGTAGGTGTCAAATATCTGAATGCTTAATAGTTTTCTTGAGTTACCAGTCCATTAGATGATTGTCTGAATTAATTAGATTCTTGCAGCATTACTTCAGAATTAATGTGCTAAGGAAGATTCTGAGTTAGAATTGGTCATTGCATGAAAAATATAACTTTTTAGTTCAATTTAGTTTAGAGATACAGCACGGAAACAGATCCTTTGGCCCACCAAGTCCACGCCGACCAGCAATCACCCTGCGCACTAACATTATCCTACACACGGCCAATTTATAATTTTTACTGAAGCCAAATAACCTACCAACCTGTACGCCTTTTGAGTGGAAGTTAATTATATTTTAAAAAGGCAACATTAATAACATTTATGTTCTGAACTAGTTTAACTATTGTAATCAGTGTTTCTGAGAAGATTCTTTGAGGATAGTTTGTTTTTTAATTATTATTGTCACATGGACCAAAATACATACAGAGAAAGCTTTGTTTCAAAGATTCAGGCATTCATCAAGTGATCTGCCTGGACAGAGAATACACAATAGGTTAAGAACTTAAGAGTGCTGGCTTTCATTCTTACTGGGTCATCTTGCTGGATTTGGACTGCTCGCATATCATGTGTTGTCATTAAATGGTCATTATATTTCCCTAAAACCTGCAAACAGCATTGTGACCTATAATTTGTTTGATAAGTTTGATAGAATCTTTTCTGTATCAATCGTGAATAATGGTATTGTTGACCCCAGACGACCATACCTTTCCAAGTACAGCAGCCATTGGCTGGAACATGGTAATAGTAATCATTACACTTGCCTGCTCGGTAAACAAAACTGTATACCAAACTTTCTGCAGCATGGCCCTTAGAATATGTTTTGTGCGATTCCAAAAGAAACAACTTCACAAAGTATTTGGTTTAAAAAATGGCTCAAAGATGACATCTATTTATATAAGAAAAAACCCCATCATGTGACGCAATTAATTGATTGCTTATTATTGTCCTCAAGAGGTGAAGAAATAAATTTTCTATTGAGCACAAGATAAACGTATTTCTAAATCTTTTAGAAAAATATTGAATAAACCTGTGAAGTTTAGAAATGATTTAAAAATAATAAAAGATCATTGTAAAGGCCACAAGTTATCTTGTTTAAGAGATCTGTGATTCACCCTTGCACAAAATTAACTGATGATGTAGCATCACGAGAAAATAAGTTCATTGTCTGCACTCTTTTTTATTTCCCCAGAGGTTAAAACACTTTAAACATAACTAGCAGGAATGAACGTTGAATTCTCCTATTTTAGGTAACTTATACAAACATCTCCGACCCTCCCCCCCCCTCATAGCGTCTCCCCCCCCCCCCCTTCCTCCTCTGTCCATTAACCAGTTCCACAGTTCGCAACCATGTATTCCTCATGCTCACACCTGTCTCCAGCCAACAGTCGGTCTCAGGGAACCTCCTTGCCTGAGATGTGTACGAAAATAACTGCAGATGCTGGTACAAATCGAAGGTATTTATTCACAAAATGCTGGAGTAACTCAGCAGGTCAGGCTGCATCTCAGGAGAGAAGGAATGGGTGACGTTTCGGGTCGAGACCCTTCTTCAGACTGATGTCAGGGGGGCGGGACAAAGGAAGGATATAGGTGGAGACAGGAAGACAGTGGGAGATCTGGGAAGGGGGAGGGGAAGAGAGGGACAGAGGAACTATCTAAAGTTGGAGGTCAATGTTCATACCACTGGGCTGCAAGCTGCCCAGGCGAAATATGAGGTGCTGTTCCTCCAATTTCCGGTGGGACTCACTATGGCACCGGAGGAGGCCCATGACAGAAAGGTCAGACTGGGAATGGGAGGGGGAGTTGAAGTGCTCAGCCACCGGGAGATCAGATTGGATAATGCGGACTGAGCGCAGGTGTTGAGCGAAGCGATCGCCGAGCCTGCGTTTGGTTTCGCCGATGTAAATAAGTTGACATCTGGAGCAGCGGACGCAATAGATGAGGTTGGAGGAGGTGCAGGTGAACCTCTGTCTCACCTGGAAAGACCTTGCCTGAGATCATCTGTAGCAAGCCCTGATTTTACCTTTTTTTCTTCCTGCCCCCAGTTCCGTTCCCCCCCCCCCCCCCCCCCCCCCACACCAATCAGTCTGAAGAAGGATCTGGCCCGCTGAGTTACTTCAGCTTTTTGTGTCTTTGGTATGAATCAGCATCTGCAGTTCCTTTTTATTATATCATACTCTGTCCATGATGTGAATGGAGGTAGATAGGGAACCGGAGTAGCCTATCATGCGAGTATTTGTCAAGCAAAAAACAAACTGCTGGTGGAACACAGCGGCTTTAAAGGTGGAAAGAAATTGTTTTATAAATTTTGAAAATTGTCAACATTTCAGGCCTGAGTAAAAAGATAGCGGAAAGAAGAGAGAGAGGGAAAAGGTGAGATTGGAGCTGGTAGGTGATAGGTGAACAAAGATGGATTGAGGGATGATGGGCAGACGGAGCCAGGATTGGATGGAAGTGGAGTGGGGAGACAGAGGTAGGTGGGTGATAGATGGAAGCAGAGAAGGGAAAGAGGACAGATAGAGTTAGATGGGGATAGGAGGAGGATGGAGGAAGCAAAAGCTGAAGGGTGATGGATGAGCAGATGTAAATATGCAGAGAAGGGACAAAGTGTGTGGATGGATGAATGGAACAAGGAAGGAGGAGGGGGTCAATGGTGATGGGGACTGGAGGTGGCATGGGAAAGAGAACAACAATGGCAGGATCAGACATGGATTGGAAAGAGAGAGAAGAAAGAGGAGAGAACACAGGAGGTAAGGTTACCTAAAATGGTGAAATTCAATGTTTGTACTATTCAGGCGGAATACGAGGTGCAGTTCTTCAAGTTTGTAATGGGCTTCACCCTGACAGGAGGAGGTTGAGGAATGATAGGATGATATGAAAATGGAAAAGGGAGTTGAAATGGCTTGCAACCAGGGGCTCGGGTTGATCATGGCAGATGGCACTCAGGTGCTCTGCAAAGGCTAAGCCCTCTCAGACCTATTCAGCCAGAAGTTTAGAAAACATGATTCATCTTGGCTTCCTCCTGAGATCACTACCAGCACAGAAATCAATCTTTGGCTCACATAATAATCACGTCTAATATACAGAAATAGATTAGAGCACCCAATACCGCCAAGGCTTCAGGAGCAGACAAGATACAAGTTTAGTACCAATGACCTATACTCCAGAATTAGCTGTGCTGCAAGCCAAGTTATTTTAGAAGAATTACAATACTGTCATCTACCCAACAGTTTGGAAAATTGTCAGATAAAGAATCAGGACATATCCAACCTGGCTTAATATTGCCCAGTCAGTGTGCACTCAACATCAACAAAGTGATTGAATCTGTCATCAGCAGTGCTATAAAGCAACAGCTCTACACAAATAACCTCACCAATGCCCTGTTTGGGTTTCACCACTCCTCATCACTACCTTGGTCCAGTTGTTGTGAGGTGAGAATGATTGCCTATGACATGAGGGCAAGACACGGCCGAGAGTGACATCGGGGTGCCCTGATAAAACTGAGGACAAATGGCAGTCAAAAGTGAACATTCCAAAAGTTGCTGTCATACCTCAGATAAAAGAAAATGGTTGGCTTTGTCAAAGGTTAATCATCCTAGCCCCAAGATATCAATGGAGGAGTTCCTCAATGTAGTGTCCTTGACCCAGCCACCATCAGCTGCTTCGTATGATCAGAAGCGAGGACAGTCACAGATGATTGCAGGATTTTGAATTCCATTTACAACTCTTCAGCAAATAATGCAGTCCATGCCTGAGTGTGCAAGACATAGACATAGGCTGCTAAGTAGCAAGTAACAAAGGGTCTGAAAATCCAAATGCATCACATCCATTGGGTCCTCTTTATCAATTCCACTGATTACATTTTCAAGCAGCACCAGTAGGTTAGTGAAATGTGTTTTTGTTTCCTAAAATCTGTGTTGATTTTGCTAATTTTGTTATTTTCTAAGTGTTCCATTAACACATCCTTGCTCAATCACGTACTGAATGTCAGGCTAACCAATCTGTGCTTCCCCATTTGATTTTCCCTCCTTGCTTAAATAGTAGGGTTACTATTGCCTCTCCTCAATTTGCAGAAGCTTCTCTGTAATTTATAGACTTGGGGACAACCAGGGCATCCATTATTTCCATGGCGACATCTATAGAAATTGTGGGATGCAGATCATAAGGGACTTGGGGATTTATTGGCTTTTAAGTCTCATAATTTCTTCAACAAAATTTGTGTTGGTCATACTTTTCTTCACTTTTTTTTTTGCATTCTTATTTCTTTTGAATTTCTAGAATGTTGTTCGTGTTGCATTTCAGAAGGACAAATCCAAAGTATTTGGTTAACTGTACTGTTGTTTATTGATTCCTCATTATACATTCTGCTGATTTTGACTGCAAGGAGTGCACATTTGTCTTCAATGTTAGTTTTCAATGTATGTACTCATATAATACTCTTGCTTTTAATTTCCTTGCAAATTTACTCAAGTGATCCATTTTTGCTCTCAGTCAATGTCTTGGTCCATTTTACTTAATTCTAAACTGCTCTTAATGCTGCATTCGAAAGTTGCAGTTGCACAGTCAACACTTGGCATGATATTTTAGGGATGGTAATTTTTTTTGATCTGGTAGTAGACTTAGCCTCTTTTGTTAGTCATGGTTAGGCCACTTTTCCTTTTGCAGTTTTGTGCCAGTTGAGAATATTGGGAACATATTTCCTTAGTTTAAATTTCAGACCCTAGATTTGGATTAAACTATTTCACTTTCTATCTTCATTAAGAATTCTATCATACTATGGCATACTTCCCTGAAGAACCATGCACAAGATTATTAACTGATCTCTTTTCCTTTCTGAGCCAATGTCCTTTATCTCTATCGACCTGGCTTCATCCTTAAAGGGCCTGTCCCACTTAGGCGATTTTAAGGCGACTGCCGGCGACTAGGCTGTCGCCGACAGTTCGCCGGGGTGTCACGGGCATGATCGTGGGGAGTCTTCCAAAGATCGTAGTGGAACTTAGTGGATCTCGGCGCGTCACTGAGAAATCAAACGGTTTGAAATTTCTCAGCGACAGCTGGCTTGTCGCCAGGCATCGTGGCTTATTGCGGTCGCTGCCGCATGCTGTCCCCAGGTTTGATAGGTTCTCTTAAGATACATTTAGAAGCACATATTATTAAAATAAGTAAAGTCATTTCAAAATACCATAAAATGCTTGTGTTTAACCAATTTATTTACCGTCAGGACATCTGACAGGTAGATTGGAGGGGACAGTTTGACGGTCAGGTAAGCGTGGGAATTTTCGCGATGTTTTTGGCCTCAGCCATTACATTTAAAGTGGGCTCCAAACCCAGATATTCAACCCAGAAACCAGATATGCATCTCCCTTACATTTGTAAAGAATGCCCACACACTTTTCACAAAAATCCACTGAACCACTTTTAAAATAATTTTTTTTTAATACAGTTATTGGTAAACTGGAAGTAAATCCGGTTTATTCCTTGTTACAGTGAAGCTTGGTTTTTAAGTAACCCGTACAAGGTGTTATAGTTCAAAACTCTCAAGTACTTACCGACTTGTCAGTGATTTCAGCGAAAATTAGGACATAGAAACATTGAAAATAGGTGCAGGAGTAGGCCATTTGGCCCTTCGAGCCTGCACCGCCATTCAATATGATCATGGCTGATCATCCAGCTCAGTAACCTGTACCTGCCTTCTCTTCATACCCCCTGATCCCTTTAGCCACAAGGGCCACATCTAACTCCCTCTTAAATATAGCCAATGAACTGGCCTCAACTACCTTCTGTGGCAGAGAATTCCACAGACTCGCCACTCTCTGTGTGAAGAAATGTTTTCTCATCTCGGTCCTAAAAGACTTCCCCCTTATCCTTAAGCTGTGACCCCTGGTTCTGGACTTCCCCAACATCGGGAACAATCTTCCCGCATCTAGCCTCTCCAACCCCTTAAGAATTTTATATGTTTCAATAAGATCCCCCCTCAGTCTTCTAAATTCCAGTGAGTATAAGCCTAGTCTATCCAGTCTTTCTTCATATGAAAGTCCTGCCATCCCAGGGATCAATCTGGTGAACCTTCTCTGTACTCCCTCTATGGCAAGAATGTATTTTCTCAGATTAGGAGACCAAAACTGTACACAATACTCCAGGTGCGGTCTCACCAAGGCCCTGTACAACTGCAGCAGAACCTCCCTGCTCCTATACTCAAATCCTCTTGCTATGAATGCTAACATACCATTCGCTTTCTTCAATGCCTGCTGCACCTACACGCTTGCTTTCAATGACTGGTGCACCATGACACCCAGGTCACGTTGCATCTCCCCTTTTCCTAATTGGCCACCATTCAGGTAATACTCTGCTTTCCTGTTCTTGCCGCCAAAGTGGATAACCTCACATTTATCCACATTATATTGCATCTGCCATGCATTTGCCCACTCTCCTAATCTATCCAAGTCACTCTGCAGCCTCCTAGCATCCTCCTCGCAGCTAACACTGCCACCCAGCTTCGTGTCATCCGCAAACTTAGAGATATTGCATTCAATTCCCTCGTCCAAATCATTAATATATATTGTAAATAACTGGGGTCCCAGCACTGAGCCTTGCGATACCCCACTAGTCACTGCCTGCCATTCCGAAAAGGACCCGTTTATTCCTACTCTTTGCTTCCTGTCCGCCAACCAATTCTCTATCCACCTCAACACTGAACCCCCAATACCGTGTGCTTTAAGTTTGTACCCCAATCTCCTATGTGGGACCTTGTCGAAGGCCTTCTGAAAGTCCAGATATAACACATCAACTGGTTCTCCCTTATCCACTCTACTAGTTACATCCTCGAAAAATTCTATAAGATTCGTCAGGCATGATTTGCCTTTCATAAATCCATGCTGACTTTGTCCGATGATTTCACCACTTTCCAAATGTGATGCTATCACATCTTTAATAACTGATAACTGACTCTCGCATTTTCCCCACTACCGATGTTAGGCTAACTGGTCTATAATTTCCCGTTTTCTCTCTCCCTCCCTTTTTAAAAAGTGGGGTTACATTAGCTACCCTCCAATCCTCAGGAACTACTCCAGAATCTAAAGAGTTTTGAAAATTTATCACTAATGCATCCACTATTTCTGAGGCTACTTCCTTAAGCACTCTGGGATGCAGCCTATCTGGCCCTGGGGATTTATCGGCCTTTAATCCATTTAATTTACCTAACACCACTTCCCGACTAACCTGGATTACCCTCAGTTCCTCCATCTCATTAGACCCCCGGTCTCCTGCTATTTCCGGCAGATTGTTTATGTCTTCCCTAGTGAAGACAGAACCAAAGTAGTTGTTCAATTGGTCTGCCATCTCCTTGTTCCCTATGATCAATTCACCTGTTTCCGACTGCAAGGGACCTACATTTGTCTTAACTAGTCTTTTTCTCTTCACATATCTATAAAAGCTTTTGCAATCAGCTTTTATGTTCCCTGCCAGTTTTCTCTCATAATCTATTTTCCCTTTCCTAATTAAGCCCTTTGTCCTCCTCTGCTGGACTCTGAATTTCTCCCAGTCCTCTGGTATGATACTTTTTCTGTCTCATTTATAGTCTTCATCTTTTGTTTTAATACTATCCTTGATTTCCCTTGTTAGCCATGGATGCACTACCTTCCCTGATTTATTCTTTTGCCAAACTGGGATGAACAATTGTTGTAGTTCATCCATGCAATCTTTAAATGCCTTCCATTGCATGTCCACCGTCAACCCTTTAAGTATAAATTGCCAGTCTATCTTGGACAATTCACGTCTCATACCCTCAAAGTTACCTTTCTTTAAGTTCAGAACACTTGTTTCTGAATTGACTTTGTCACTCTCCATCCTAATGAAGAACTCCACCATATTATGGTCACTTTTGCCCAAGGGGCCTCGCACAACAAGACTGCTAACTAACCCTTCCTCATTACTCAATACCCAGTCTAGAATGGCCTGCTCTCTCTCTCTCTCTCTCTCGAGACGTCGGAGAAGCATTTACAGCGTGGGAATTTTCACAATGTTTCAGAAGAAGCTGTAATCTCGACCTGACTCGGCATTGTCGTGGTCATTGTCGTCGGGTAAAAGAAAAGTCCAGCGATCTGCTACGACTTTGATAGTCGCCGGCAGTCGCCAAAAAGATCGCCTAAGTGGGACAGGCCCTTTACTAACAATGTCATCCTGCCTACTTTTCCTTTTACCAAGCCTTCCTAAATATTAAATATCCTTCGATATTCTACATAGTTGACATCTGTGGAGTTATTTAAGTTCCTTGGAACCATCATCTCCAGGGACCTTAAATGGGGGGCCACCATCGACTCCATAGTCAAAAAGGCCCAACAGAGGATGTACTTCCTGCGGCAACTGAAGAAACACAATCTGCCACAGGCAATGATGGTCCAATTCTATACTGCTATCATTGAGTCCGTCCTCACCTTCTCCATCATGGTCTGGTATGGCTCAGCCACCAAGCACGACATCCGGAGGCTGCAACGGATCGTTCGCACAGCTGAGAAGGTTGTTGGCTGCAACCTTCCCCCCGTTGACGAACTGTACACTGCAAGGGCCAGGAAGCGAGCGGGCAAGATCATCTCTGACCCCTCTTACCCTGGCCACAAACTCTTCGAAGCACCTCCCTCTGGAAGGCGACTCCGGACTGTCAAAACAGCCACAGCCAGACATAAAAACAACTTTTTATCCACGAGTGATAGTTCTACTCAATAACCAAAGTCTGTAGTCCCTTTTTTGCTCTGGTTTATTTTCACCCACATGTTTAGACCGTAATGTTGTATCCTTATTGTTTTGATGTGTTTATGCTTTATTCTTAATTGTTAACTGTATGTTTGTGTTGTCATTTGTGAGCGGAGCACCAAGGCACATTCCTTGTAAATGCATACTTGGATAATAAACTTATTCATTCATTCGTTCATTCATTCATTCATTCATTCATTCATTCATTCATTCATTCATTCATTCATAGTTTTATATTGAAACTAGACCAAGTGGACCCGTTGGGCCCATTCCTCATAAGGTTTCCATTGTGACCTGGAGAAATCGAATTTTTTCTTTAAAATAAATTGCTTTAAAAAAAAAAAGAAATGAATCGCAATGAAATAAAGATCCTATGTAAAATAAAGCGTTGGGCCCATTCCTCATAGGGTTTCCATTGTGACTTGGGAAAATTGCATTTCTTCTTTAAAATAAATTGCTTCTTTTAAAAAATATATCTATCTCCATCTCAATGAAATAAACATGCCATGTAAAATAAAGAGGCCGAGATGGATCCTGTCTTAGCATGAGAACTGTGAAGTGGGAAGCTCAAAACACTCAACAGTCAATGAGATTGGTCCTCTTGGCCAGTAAGTGCTGTGATTCTCTTTCTTGCAACCAGCTATGTTCATTCTTCCATCTCCTGACCTACCTCTGGCCCTATCGCAGCACTAAACCCCCCCCCCCCCCTCCTGCTGGATGATCTCAGACAAAAGATGAGCTTATCTGTTGGTGAGAAATCGCCACAGAGGGGGAGCAGCGAGAGAGCATGTTGCTAAACTCTCGTCGAAGAGAGGAGGAGAACTTCTTCAAAGTTCTCTGTTGGTGAGGTTATCCAGAATGCAGCAAATGTCAGGAGGTATTGAATCCTCATTGGGAAAAGACATCATGATGCCCCTAGATGGATTTGGACAATGAAATCTTATTTTGAGCATTCTGTTGCCATTTCCTACTGGGCACCTTGTGGCACTCAGACATTCAGTATAATGGTGTACATTCGCACTGGCTGGAATCAGAAAAAAAAGAGCAGGCACAGGTCTTGCTGCCTCCATGGTTCAGACCTCCAGATAGCAAGGAACAGCAATTTCCTGAAAATAAGGTTCAAGTGAACTATCCAAGTATAGCATTGATGCTCATGGTATGCTCAGAGAGAAATGACCCGAGCTGTCAGCATGGAGCCATGACTTCTGAATGGGAAGAGCCACATTGGGGGAAGAGCTCAAACTCTGGGACCCCTTGAGCCTCTCAGATCTATGTGTTTGCTAATCTTAATAGTCTTTGCTGAAGGACAAAGATATGAAGATAGTTCGGTTTTTTTTTGGAGAGACCTTGGTAACCTCGTGCATGCTGAGATATCTGATAACATGGGAAATATGACACAGATCAGCCACCACCACCTGGGGGCTAGGAATTTCAGGGTGACCCTAACCTTGACCTCCATATGAAGAGCAGTCAAGGCATGGGTGTGTAACATGAATTCTGCCCACAAGAAATCAGTTTGTTGTCACCACTAATTTACAAAAAACATTATCTCATTTTACATTGTTGTTTGGAAGGCTGAAGATATTTTAGTTTAGTTTATTGTCATGTGTACAGAGGTACAGTGAAAAGGTTTAGTTGAGTGCTATCCAGTCAGCAGAAAGACAATCCATGATTACAATCGAGCCATTTACAGTGTATAGATACATGATAAGGGAATGGTATGTGTGGCTCGCTGAACAAACACTCGCAGGATAGGATATTCAGACATGAATACTTCTCCACATCTCTTGTGTATGTTTGCCCTGCCTTCGATGCCTGTTTTGCTTGTGCAATACACCCAGTGAGACAAAGAGCAAAGGATATATATGTGGAGAAGTGGCAGTGCACCTCACCCATTGACTCTGCGTGGCCTTACAACAGCTGGCTGCGTCACTAATCAGCCTCTCGTGCTCTACGGCAGACTACAGTGTGAGTTTCACCTGGCGAGTAGCCTTTTGGCTATAATGGTTGGTGTTGAACCTTAGAAAGTTTTGCTTGTTTTTGAATGGTGAACAGATTTTTTAAATCAGAAAATTTTGATCTGATTGGTGAAGTCAAACAGCACAGTCAAGCCCTTGAGCCCAATTTCTCCATGCCAACGAGATGCCCCATCTACATTAGTCCCACCTTCCTGCATTTTACCCATATCCTACTAAACTTTTCCTATCGATGTACCTGTTCAAATGTTATTTCAAAGTTTTTACAGCACCTGCCTCAACCATCTCCTCTTGCAGCTTGTTCCATATAACCACCACCCCCTGTGTGAAATAATTTCCCCTCTGGTTCTGATTAAATGTTTCCCCTCTCATCTTAAATTTGTATTTTCTGGTTCTTGAATCCCCTACTCTGGGTAAAAGACATTCACCCTCTGTTTCCCTCATGATCAGTGTCCTGCGCACCATGGAATGAAGTCCTAGCCTGCTCAGACTTTCCACACAGCTCAGGCCCCCAAGTCCTGGCAACATCCTTGTGAATCTTCTCCAAATTACTCCAAATTGGCCACATTAATGTCTTGTACAAATGAAGCAATACATCCCAATGTTTGTACTCAATACCCTGACTGATTAAGGTCAATGTACCAAAAGTCTGCTTGACCACCCTATTTATCTGTGATGCCACTTTCAAGGAAATATGGACCTGCACTCCTAGATCCCTCTGCTCTACAACACACCACAGGCTCCGCCATTCACTGTGAAGGTCTGCTCTGCTGTGACTTCCCAAAATGCAACACCTTGCATTTATCTGCACTACACTCCATTAACCATTCCTCAGTCCACTTGCCCAACTGATCAAGATCCTGCTGTAATTTCTGAACCATCTTCGTTATCCATGATACGACCCATTTTAGTAAGGGTTTCAGGGGTTATAGGGCAAAGACAGGAGAATGGGGTTGAACAGGAAAGATAGATCAGCCATGGTTGAATGGTGGAGTAGACTTGATGGACCGAATGTCCAAATTCTGTTCCTAGAACTTATGCAAACTTACTAATCATGCCTTCTCCGTTCTCATCTAAATCGTTGATATGAACCACAAACAACAATGGGTCCTGCACCGATCCCTGAGGCACACCACTAGCCACAGGAATTTATGTCACCAACATGCAAAATAAACCCTAAACAATGCATGATACCAAAGTGGCGCAGCTAGTAGAGCTGCTGTCTCACAACGCCAGTGCCAATCGCGGTGCTGTCTGTGTGATGTTTGCACTTTTCCCCGTGACCATGTGGGTTTCATCTGGGTGTTCCAGTTTCCACCCACATCCCAAAGACGTGGAGATTTTCAAGTTAATTGGCCTTTGTAAAGTTGCCCCCAGTGTGTAGGAAGTGGATGAGAAAGTGGGATAACATAGAACTATTGCGAATGGGTAATCGATGCTCGGCATGGACTCGCTGGACTGAAAGGACTGTTTCCATGCTATATCTCTAAACAATACTAAACTTTTATGTTCATAAGTTCTAGGAACAGAATTTGGACATTCGGCCCATCAAGTCTACTCCACCATTCAACCATGGCTGATCTATCTTTCCATTTCAACCCCATTCTCCTGTCTTTGCCCTATAACCCCTGAAACCCTTACTAATCATTGTGCTTGTGTGCATTGTGGCCAGAAGTCTCAGACAAATTTCACAACCGTATAATTGTTACAGAATGACCACATATTTATAATTTAGTCAGAAAAACATTGCAATTCAATCATATCACACTTCAGTGTTACATAGTCTAATTTCTCAGTTTAAATATCTTATCAGTTTATCACCCATGATTCAACTATTGCAAAACTGAATCCTAATGAGGCTTTCAAGAAAAAACATTCTGCAAATAAAAAACTTCAACATAATCAAAAATTCATGAAAAATTTGGTCTCCAGTCTATCTACATCCACTGGATCTTCTGTAGGATTGACCTTTTAAGTCAATCCTTTGAATTAAATCCCTTGAATTAAATTGGAATTTTGCCTTAAGATGGTGCAAAATTCATAAAAAGTTTTGTTAATTGTTTTAACTATCCTACCGAATTACTCTAATGATATGCATTGCTTTTTGAGTGTATTTTCTTTCGTTATTTTTTTCTGTAATCATTTCACAATGAATGAATTATGAAATTGTTTTCCCAGGTTTTGTCACTATTTTCCTGGAATGAATTGAGATGAACCATTTAAAAAAGGTGTTTTTCATTTCGGTTTATTTTATGTGGATTAAATTCACTGAAAAGTGTTTCCTTGCCATGCTTATTAAATCTTGAGTAGGGTTCAGAATTGACATCCCGACAGAACAATTTAACATTTCAGTGACTAATCACGCATTGATTTAGCCTTGTGGACAGGAGTTGTGATTAGTCAATTTTAACTAAAAGCTGAGACTGCAATGAGAATTGAGAGACAACCCTTGGAGTTTGAAAATGACTGAAAGAAGTCAAAAGATGACATGTAACACTGTAAATGACATTCTGCTATGGAATTATAGAATGCAATTATTTTATGGAGTTGTTTTCTGCTTAATTAAGATAATCAGCCCATCGCACATTGTATTCATGTCATTACAAGAATCCAAGTACTGTCAGTTGAACTAAACCACTCTGCTCTGTATGATTTGCTTTGTGGAGGAATAAAGCGGTTTATTATCACACTAAACCTCATCTCTCTTTCTGAATGATTATTAGATTTTACACGAACTAAGAAACTGAGTTTTCTTCACTTTGCCAGTAGAACAAGTCAAATAGAAATCAACTTTTTGTAACTGGCAACAAAATTACCCTGGAAGCTGGATAGTAAAGTTATTAATGAAACATTCTGCCTGACTTCTTTATTAATTATTCAGATGCTTAAAAGACATGTCAATTTGAACATATCTAAAATTAATTTTTAATGGGATTTGTTTTCACTACAGTAAAGCAGTGATGGATCTACTCATTGATTTGTGCAGCCAATATCATTTAAATCCAACCCATCATACTCTTGAACTGCAATCCAGAGAGACACGCAAACCATTAGGCTACAAGCCAAATACTGCTGTTGGGATTTTGGATGTAGACAAAGTGCTCATAAAGCAGAAAGGTATTGAGGATAAGCCAAGAAGACCGCGACCTGTAGTGCCTGAAGTAGGTAACAAATCAAAATGCTTGTTGTAGTAAATTAAAATATAAATTATTTTAAATTGTTTGTGATTTAGAGCACTCAAAACACTGAATTTGTGTTAATTGTGTTCAACTGTGACTGAAAACTTTTTTATTCTTCAAAATATTCACAAAATGTGGTAATATATGATGTGGTAAAAGAGGAAATGTTTGGAATAAGCAACTTGTATACTTTCAAGGGAGAGAGTAGTGTAGGAATGTTGATGGATAAGCAAAGATAGTGTTATTAAAAGCAAGTTATGAAATTTTGTTATTGAATAGATGTTATAAATGTATTGACGCATAATTTTGATTTCTCCTTCATAAGTGAGTGCAGTATTCATGAATTTTTTATACTGACTTGTTGATGGAGGATTCATGGTACAGTGCCAATAACCAATAAAGGTGGCAAAATGAGGGGTCAATAATTTAATATATTTATCTATTTTGGTGTGCCATGTGATGACCACAATATCTAATGCAAACCTATGATTTTTACAGAAAACTGTGAGGCTGATTGTGAATTTCCTCAAGACACAAAAAGTTGTGCTACGTGTCAGTCCACTTGTGCCTTTGCAAGAATTGTTACCAATTATATGCGAAAAGTGTGACTTCAATTTAGAGCATCTTCTCTTGAAAGACTGCATCAAAAGGGAAAAGGTGGATCTTTCAAAATCACTGAATGATTTGGAAACCAGAGAACTGTATGCTCTGGATACCAGCAAAGGTGAGCTTATGCAGAAACACCTTTACTGAATGATTAGTTTACTTTGCTTCAGCCTCTTGCACCCAGATGAGAGATAACTTGAAACGATTACATGATAGATAACATTTTTAGGAAAATTTTGCAGGTTCTGGATAACATGCTGGTTTGTATTTTGGATTGTGACTTACATTTATAAATCTTTATGCAACTGAATGAAAACTGAGTAATAAAATAGAAAATGAAAGAAGTAATGACCTTGTCAGATTTATTTAAATAGAGCAACGAGTGTGGGGTAAATATTGGAATGTATGGGGCTTTTGAACATAAGTTTACTATATGATATGTATAACCAAGTGAGATGAGGACCAATAATTTAGAACGTTAAAAAGTTTAACTTTTGAAAGTTATCATTATACTGTAACTGTAAAGAACAACATTGATTTCTTAAGGTATTTGAGTAAACGAAAGTATTATTTTGTGATATATGGCTTTTGGGAAATGTCCTATGATCGATATTTTTCTGCAACATTGCAGTAAATGGTAAAATATAAATGTACCAATATGTGTGCAATGTTGATATTGTAGCTATCGTGGAGTATTAAAGTCAAGTCATTTCACATTTGTAAAGCAACAACTATGGCAGTGTTCTAACCGACCTGTACCATTGGAGATTTCAGTGTGGCATTTTCTAAAAATCGAAGCAAAAACTATTGCCTAATACCTATTGTCATGCAACAATCATATGACTGAACAAGAGGCAACATTGTTCGGAGCCAACGTTAAGGCAGACAAGTGCCATATCATAGGACTAGACAAGAGGCGTATTGTTATAGAATGGGCTTGGATTCACTGTTATAAACTGACGTACTTGTGGCAAAAGGGTTCTGCATGGCAGAATACTGCAATTCTATTTGTTAATTGACTTTGTGAAGATAAACAGTTACTATTTCCCATGAATAGTTTTACTGCATGTGCAAATTTTTAACCCTGAAGCCAAGCTCAAGGTGAATATTCGCTCTGAATTTATCAATTAAGTTATTGCGGATTAATGTTTTGCAACTCTATTCAAAGTTTCTTCATTACCTTTCCTGGAAGCACATTAGCACCTCAAATTCCTGTGAAATATTGCTCAACTTAATATAGTTTGCAATCTGAACTTGTGTTATGTAATGTCCAATTAATAAACAACCTGTAAGAAATTCCTTGAGGTATTATTCTGGCTCAGTTTTGAACAGAGAACACAGTATTCTGACTTAAAATTATCAAAAGGAAGATATATCTTTTTTTCAATTTCAAGCATTGGGTGGCACAATGGCACAGCATTAGAGTTGCTGCCATACAACGCCAGTGACCCGGGTTCGATCCTGACCACGGAGTTTGTACGTTCCCATTTCAGTTTCAGTTTTTGTTTCAGTTTTCAGTTTTAGTTTATTATCATGTGTACCGAGGCACAGTGAAAAGCTTTTGTTGCCCTGCTAACCATACAGCGGAAAGACAATACATGATTACATTCACGATGTACAGATACATGATAAGGGAATAACGTTTAGTGCAAGGTAAAGCCAGTAAAGTTTGATCAATGACAGTCCAAGGGTAGATTGTAGTTCAGAACTGCTCTCTAGTTGCAATAGGATGGTTCAATTGCCTGATAACAGTTGTGAAGAAACTGTCCCTGAATCTGGAGGAGTGCGATTTCACACCTATACATTTACCCGATGGGAGAGCGGATAAGAGGGAGTGTCCAGCATGTGACTCATCCTTGATTAAGCTGCTGGCCTTGCCAAGGCAGCATGTGGTATAAATGGAGTCAATGGATGGGAGGTTGGTGATGATCTGGGCTGCGTCCACAATTGTGTGATGATCTGGGCCGCGTCCACAATTGGCTGCAATGTTTGAGGTCTTGGATGGAGCTGTTCCTAAATCAAGCTGTGATGCATCCTGATAAAATGCTTTCTACGATGCATCTGTAGAATTTGGTGAAGGTTGTTGGGGACATGCCAAACTTCCTAAGCCTTCCAGAGGTGTGCTTACTTGGTCATTGCTTTAATATGCGTTGTCCAGGAGAAGTTATTAGTGATATTGATTCCTAGGAATTTGAGTTTTCAACCGTCACTACTTCGGCGCCGTCAATGCAAACTGAGGTAGGTGTACTGCTTTACTTCCTGAAGTCAGTTTCTCCTATGTCATGTTGACATTGAGAGAAAGGTTTAGGAAAAAAAATGCAGATGCTGGTTTAAATTGAAGGTAAACACAAAATGCTGGAGTAACTCAGCGGGTCAGGCAGCATCTCTGGAAACATAGAAACATAGAAAATAGGTGCAGGAGGAGGCCATTCGGCCCTTTGAGCCAGCACCACCATTCATTGTAATCATGGCTGATCATCCACAATCAATAATCCGTGCCTGTCTTCTCCCCATATCCATTGATTCCATTAGCTCCTAGAGTCTATCTAACTCTCTCTTAAATCCATCCAGTGATTTAGCCTCCAGTGCCCTCTGCGGCACGGTGGCGCAGCGGTAGAGTTGCTGCCTTACAGCGAATGCAGCGCCGGAGACTCAGGTTCGATCCTGACTACGGGTGCTGCACTGTAAGGAGTTTGTACGTTCTCCCCGTGACCTGCGTGGGTTTTCTCCGAGATCTTCGGTTTCCTCCCACACTCGAAAGACGTACAGGTATGTAGGTTAATTGGCTGGGTAAATGTAAAAATTGTCCCAAGTGGGTGTAGGATAGTGTTAATGTGCGGGGATCGCTGGGCGGCGCGGACTTGGTGGGCCGAAAAAGGCCTGTTTTCGCGCTGTATATATATGATATATGATATGATATAATTCCACAAATTCACAACTCTGGGTGAAAAAGTTCCTTCTCACCTCAGTTTTAAATGGCCTCCCCTTTATTCTAAGATTGTGGCCCCTGGTTCTGTACTCGCCCAACGTTTGGAATATTTTTCCTGTATCTAGCTTGTCCAGTCCTTTTATAATTTTATATGTCTCTATAAGATCCACTCTCATCTTTCTAAACTCCAGTGAATATAAGCCTAGTCTTTTCAATCTTTCCCCATATGACAGTCCCGCCATCCCAGGGATCAATCTCGAGAACCTATGCTGCACTGCCCCAATTACAAGGATGTCCTTCCTCAAATTAGGAGACCAAAACTGTACACAATACTCCAGATGTGGTCTTACCAGGGACCTATACAACTGCAGAAGAACCTCTTTACTCCTATACTGAAATCCTCTCGTTATGAAGGCCAACATGCCATTAGCTTTCTTCACTGGTACCTTACTGTATTCTTCAGACTGAAAAAGGGTCTCGACCCGAAACATCACCCATTCCTTCTCTCCAGAGATGCTGCCTGACCCGCTGAGTTACTCCAGCATTTTGTGTCTACCTTTGAGAGAAAGGTAGTTGTCTCGACACCAGGCACAAGGTTCTCAATCTCCTTTCTGCGACCTCCTTCTCTCTGTGACCTTGTGGGATTTCGGGTTCTCAGGTTTCCTCCCACACTCCAAAGATGTACAGGTTTGTAGGTTAATTGGCTTTGGTAAAAAATTGTAAATTGTCCCTATTGTGTCGGCAAGTGTTTGTGATGGGATAATCGTGGTCTGTGCGGACTCGGTGGGCCGAAGGCCTGTTTCTGTGCTGTGTCTCTAAAGTCTAAAGTATTCTTTTGCATATGGAAAAATAAACGTGTTGTAGGGACATCGGGATTGGCTAGAAGAGTTCGAACCCTCGGATTGGCTAGCGATGTCACGAGGTGCGATAGCGCGGTAGATTGGAGAGTCTAGCGTTGAACTCTGTATAGGTAAGACGTTAGGTAGTTGTCTAGAGTTGAGTGTTGCGAATTGTCACGGAGTTTTAGAACTATGCAATAAACTTCGTCTGCAACATCCACTCGCTGTTGGGCTCACTACATTGGTGACCCCGAACGTGATCCGAAGATCACGAGCACATGTCGCAGGTAGGAGCGAGCAGTGGGCAGCAGAATGTGAGCGGCGTTCACTTACCCCCGTTCTGGGCCCATCAGCCGCACCTGTGGTTCGTGCAGGCAGTGTCCCAGTTCCACCTCAAGAAGGTGGAAGAGGACCAAGAGAAGTTCCACCTGCTGGTAAGCTGCCTGCAGCCCGAGGTGGCCGCGCGAGTGGGAAGGTACCTGACGAACCCTCCCCAAACCGAGAAGTACGAGGGGCTCAAGAGGCTCCTGCTGAGAACTTTTGGCTTTAGCCAGAACCAGCGGGCTCTGAAGCTCCTACATTTACCGGAGCTGGGGGATCGGCTACCGTCGGTTTTGATGACGGAGATGCTAACCTTGATTGGCGACCACCAGCCGTGTATGATGTTCGAAGCGGCATTCCGGGAGAAATTGCCCCGGGACGTCAGGTTAGTGTTGGCGGACGTCTCTTTTGAAGACCCGGTAGCGTTCGCAGAAAAAGCCGACGCGCTCGTCACGGAGGGCTCCACACGAGATGACTCGGTAAATCGGGTTTTGAGGCCTAGCAACAGCCGGCCGCGCGGCCAAGATGGCGGCGCATCGGCCGCCATTTTGCAGTCAGCCCGCCAAGACGGGGCTGCAGCACCCGCCATTTCGCAGCGGGCCCAAGCAACAGAGCCGCACAGGCGCGGCTGGTGTTTTTTTCATAAGCGGTGGGGCAGTAAAGCCCGAAGTTGCAGGGCCCCGTGTTCCTTTCCGGGAAATGCCTCGGCCGATCGAATGTAGAGGCAGTCTCGATCGGCCGCAACCGCCGCCTCCACGCCACAGATCAAGGTACTGGCACTGTCTTTTTGTTCGATACGGGAGCGGTCGTTAGCATCGTGCCCCCCTACGACTACGAAGTTCGAGCAGGTAGGAAGGGTCCGTCCCTCATTGCGGTCAACGGCAGTCCCATCCGCATCTACGGCAAGAGGGCCATGTCCCTGTCCTTCGGGTCCGAGACCTACCGTTGGGATTTCATCGTTGCCGACGTGGACCAGGCAATTCTGGGCGCGGATTTCCTCTGGGCTTTTTCGTTGGTCGCAGACGTCCGCGGGAAGGGCCTACAACCCTCGGCTAGCAGTATGGAGCCTGCTACTCCTCCACCTGCCACCCCACCCTGCCCGTCGATCCATGCCATCACCACAGCTCCCGGTCAGTTCGCTGCGGTCCTCGCCGACTTCCCGCAGCTCCTCGTCCAGCGGTTCGATGCACCTTCCGATAAGCACGGTGTCGTCCATTTCATCCCTACCGAGGGGCCGCCTGTATTCGCCCGGGCGCGGCGCCTACCTCCCGACAAGCTAGCCATAGCTCGGGAGGAGTTCCTCAATTTGGAACGACTGGGGATTGTTCGGCCTTCAGATAGTCCGTGGGCCTCTCCCTTGCATATGGTCTCTAAAGCATCTGGGGGGTGGAGACCATGTGGGGATTACCGGCGTCTTAACGCTGCAACCCGGCCTGACCGCTATCCGATCCCTCACATACAGGACTTCTTAGCCAGCCTTGAGGGCGCTACGGTTTTTTCAAAAATCGATTTGGTGCGGGGATATCATCAGATCCCTGTCCACCCACCGGACATTCCTAAGACGGCTACGATTACTCCATTCGGGTTATTTGAGTGATTGCGGATGCCGTTCGGTCTCAAAAACGCGGCTCAGGCATTCCAGCGTCTTATGGATCATGTGGGTCGCGGATTGTCTTTCGTGTTTATTTACCTCGATGACATTCTGGTTGCCAGTCGTTCGGTCCCAGAGCAGCTGGTCCACCTTCGCACTGTGTTCCAAAGGCTGCAGGACCACGGCCTGATCCTCCACCCGTCCAAATGCCAATTCGGCCTGTCCGTGGTGGATTTCCTGGGTCACCGGGTCACATCGGCCGGTGCCACTTCTTTGCCCGCTAAGGTGGACGCCGTCCGCTCTTTTCCCCGCCCTACCACCATCAAGGGCTTGCAGGAATTCGTGGGCATGGTGAATTTTTATCACCGGTTCGTGCCTGCGGCAGCTCGGATCATGCTCCCCCTTTTTCAATGCCTCGCGGGTAACCCCGCTGAGTTGGTTTGGTCCACAGCGGCAGAGGTGGCTTTCTCCTTGGTTAAACAGGCCCTCGCCGACGCCACCATGCTCGTGCACCCCCGCTCCTCTGCCCCCACGGTCCTGACGGTGGATGCCTCAGACGTGGTGGTGGGTGGGGTCTTAGAGCAGCTGGTCAACGATCACTGGCAGCCCCTGGCATTTTTCAGCCGGCAGCTCACTCGACCTGAGCTGAAATACAGTGCTTTCGACAGGGAGCTCCTGGCCCTCTATTTAGCTGTTCGCCATTTCCGTTATTTTTTGGAGGGCCGCTCTTTTGTCGCCTACACGGATCACAAACCCCTCACGTTTGCTTTTTCGAAGGTTTCTGATCCGTGGTCGGCCCGCCAGCAACGGCACCTCACCCTCATTTCTGAGTTCACCACCGATGTTCGCCACATCGCGGGTAGGCTTAATTCCTCGGTCGCTGCAGTGGGGGGCGAGGTGGATTTCCAGGAGCTAGCGGAGGCTCAGCGCCTGGAAGGAATTGCCTCAGCGTATGCTTCCGCCGCCTTGGGGTTGCGGTTGGCCCAGGTAGCGTGCGGCCCCACAGGTACCACACTTTGGTGCGATGTTTCCCTTCCCCGCCCTCGCCCGGTGGTGCCGACTGCCCTGCGGCGTAAGGTTTTTGAGGCCATTCATGGCCTGGCACACCCGTCCATCCGGGCGACCTCGGCCATGGTGGCCGCCCGTTTTGTCTGGCACGGCCTGCGGAAGCAGGTGGCCGCCTGGGCCCGGGCCTGCGTCCCGTGCCAGACCTCCAAGGTCCACCGCCACGTCCAGCCCCCGTACCAGAATTTCGTGGTTCCCCCCGTCCGTTTTTACCACATCCACGTGGATTTGGTTGGCCCATTGCCCTACTCTAGGGGCTACACTCATCTCCTGACGGTGGTCGACCGCTTTACTCGTTGGCCGGAGGCTCTCATGTTGTCGGACACCTCGGCGGCCTCCTGTGCACGGGCCCTGGCGTTACATTGGGTTGCCCGTTTCGGCGTCCCGTCTATCTTCACTACCGACCGGGGCGCCCAGTTCACCTCGTCCCTCTGGGCCGCGCTTGTGCAGCTGTATGGGTCCCGCTTGCAGCAGACCACAGCCTATTATCCCCAGGCTAACGGGATGGTAGAGCGCTTCCACCGACAGCTGAAGGCGTCCCTCTGTGCCCGCCTGACCGGCCCTGACTGGGCCGACCAGCTGCCTTGGGTCCTTCTCAGTATTCGCACGGCCCCTAAGTCTGATCTGGGTACCTCCTCGGCGGAACTTGTCTACGGTTCGTCCCTGCGGGTGCCGGGTGACATTCTTCCCTTGTCCTACCCCTTGCCGTCGTCCGTCCCGTCAATTTTGGCTTCTCTCCGGGCGCGGGTAGGTTCCCTGGCCCCAGTCCCGGCCTCCTGTCACGGGAGTACAGCAGTGCACGTGCCGGCGGACTAGCAGGACTGTGAGTTCGTTTTCCTCCGGCGGGATTCCCACCGCCCCCCTCTACAGCCAGTCTACCAGGGCCCGTTCCAGGTGCTGAAAAGGGGGACGGTCACCTTCACGTTACAGGTAGGAACCCGTCAGGAGCTCGTCTCTGGGTCCCGGCTCAAACTGGCCCACTTGGACCAGGACCGTCCCGTGCTGGTGGCCCAACCTCCTCGCCGGGGCAGACCTCCGGCCGACCCACCTGTTTCCCCAGCTGCGTCTCGTCCCTCACCTCTCGGGCCTCCGTCGCCCACGGCTGGGTTCACTCAGCCCTTTCCAGCCACGCCCCCATCGCCTATACCTGCAGGTTCCCCCCTCCCTTCCCCTCCAACGGCGCCCCCATCGTCTCCATCGGCGGGGCCCTCCCCGCCTCCTTCGTCGCTGGCGGTACCGGCCTCCCCTCCTCGTACGCGTTCAGGTCAGGCGGTCCGGGCGCCCGTGAGGTATGGCATCGAGGGTTCTGGGGGGGGGGTCATGTAGGGACATAGGGATTGGCTAGAAGAGTTTGAACCCTCGGATTGGCTAGCGATGTCACGAGGTGCGATAGCGCAGTAGATTGGAGAGTCTAGCATTGACGTTTTTCCCCAGGGTGGAAGTGTTAAATACTAGCTTTAAGGTGAGACAGGGTCGGTTGAAAGGAAATATGTGGAGCATGTTTTTATACAGAGGGTTGATGGTGCCTGGAACATGTAACCAGAGGAGGTTGTGGAAGCAGAAACTATGATGATGTTTAAGAGGTAGATGCAGGAAATGGAGGGATATGGATCGTGTGCAGGCAGGAGGGATTTTAATTTGGCATGTTCCTTTGTTGTACTGTTCTCTGTTCTATATTTAATCAGAAGAAAATGTTAAAAGACGTAGAGACCAAATAATGGAAGCTTCCATTTGTGACCTCCACAGTTCACATTAAAGTTCATTTTATTAAAAGAAGGTAGCGTAAGTGGATTCAAATGCTTGTATCCATTCTGTGATTATTAAATTGCTAGATTGTATTAATATCTGTATAAGTAGAAGTCCTACGATCTGGCACGAGCTGGATTTCATTGATGCTGATCATTCAAATAAGCTGCCCATTTGGTCAAAATTTATGAAATGTTGTTTAGTGGAGCATGCCTTTTTTTTAAGTGCAAGATAACCTGTATATTATTCTGACATCATGATTTCACCTCTGAATAATTGGGTTGGTTCTTTGTGGATGTGTGTATTTTAAATTGAGCATAAGACGAATTTGTGAACTAAACAATCAATTGAGATTTATTTTTACAGAATTGAGCCAAAGTGCTCTAGCTATCACTGGCATGAATGAAAAGGAAGACAAAGGATTATTGGGATTTTTGAAAATTGGCAGAAAGAAAACAAAAGTAAGTGCAGTATTTTTTAACTCTGTCATTCTGTGAGTTAGTGAGATCTACTGCGTGTGATATTTTTGAATTTGATCAATCTGCAATATGTTGCTGATTTTGATTTGCAAAGAATTCTTTCTTTTAACTTCTGGACAAATGACGCTGATAAGCAGACAATAACCACAGCATGATGATAATGATTCCAGCCAAGACTGTTTTTCAGTATTGACAATGATGAGTTATCAAAGTCACAGTGCTGGTTATGGTAGTTTACTAATTAGTTTATCTATTTAAATGGAACACCAGCTGCAGCATGAACTCTGTGTGGCCATAGTATTCTCGATCCAACAGGACAAGGTAACCCGAGACTGACTGACTTATCACACTGCTTCATCTCTCTATCTTAAACATTGCTCTTACTTAACTTACCTCATTTGTGACAGAAGATCTGGGGCACTTGCGGATTTATTTCATTAAGCCCTTCTTTCTTTGATCCAATACACAACAGCTGTATTTCTAGACATCTTCAATTTCCATGATCGTCTTCTTTTTCTGCATCTGATCAATCAATTCCTCCTCTTTGGATAATGCTGGATAATCCATTCAGGGTTTTAGGCATTCATTTGCCTGCCTTCAATTTAATCTCTCTATTAAAATCCCACCCTCACTTCAAGCTATTGCTGCATCTCTTTTCTCCCCTGTATCTATAATGTCTTTGAATGCACTATTGTAATCCAATTTCATGCCTCCCACACTCTGCATATTTTCCTAAATGAAGACATCAAGGCTGCCTCAATAAAACTCATCAATAGTGCCTGTCTTAACTGTATTTCTGTCATTAACTGCAACTTCTGACGTTTTAGATTTACTTGTTCAGTTTGACTCCATTGCATTTTCCAATGGAGTCCGTTTCTTCCATCAGATATGTAATTAGAGGTGTGATTCAATCAGCTTTCCTTCTTTTCCTAAAAAAAATGGCATGTGTGCTCCAACTTTAGGCATCTCTTATCTCTCATCTGCATGCAATTAGGATAAAATGTCTGGAAACTTAGGGTTAAAATCAGTGATAACCAGTTTTTCATCTGAGTCAGTTTTAGAAATGGTCAGCCGGTCAAACAGCATTCTGTGGAGTGGGAAATATATTATTGCCTCAGACCAATGATCCTGCTGAATTCTTCCAGCACCTTGTATTATTTCAAATCTCCAGCGTCCATAGCTTTCTGATTTTCTCTGTACCCCAGAGTGGTTAAAGTTTAAGCTTTGCCATATGAAGTATCCCTCTTTTAAGAGAAATTATCCCATCGTCTCCTGATATAAATATGATTATTAATTTCAACAAACTTCTCATCTCCATCTGACCCCAAATGTCTGAGGGTCTGAGCCAGAAATATCACCTCTCCATATTCTCCAGGGATGCTGCCTGACCTGCTGAGTTACTCCAGCATTTTGTGTCTTTCAACTGTCTTGTAATTGTCTTTGGTCTTGAAAGAAATAAACTTACCACCAGTCAGCTACTTATTCACAAAATGCTGGAACCAGTCAGCCACTTTGTTATTTAATCAATCAGCTTAACCATTTATGATTTTAAATATCCTTTAACTTCTCCAAGCCATTTTGAATACAAGTATTCAAGAAGACACACACTAAACAAAGAGATAATAGGAATGATAAAGCTTTGTCAAAGGAACATTTTCAGGAAATCATATCAAAGAGAGGAAGAAAGGCACATAAATTTAGGTTGGAGCCAGCGCTGCCGTCGCAGCTGCGGCTTGCCTGCAGTCCGTCTGTCTTTTGTGTTTTTTGTTGTTTTTGTATGAATTGTAGTTTTAATATGGTGTAGGGTTTGTATGTTATGTTTGGGGGAGGGGGGTGGGAGGGAACGGGAACTGTAAAATTCTCTCTCCCGAACGGAGACGTGACCTTTGTTCTGTGTCATGTCTCCGTTCCCGCTGCGACCTACCACCGGCCATGCACCTGGGACCACCTGAGGCTCTGGTTCGCAGAGCCCACGGCCCGGACTCACCACCTGCGGCGCTGGCTGCCTGCGGATGCTGCGGGAGCGGCTGCGACTCGTCTCCGGAGGCTCCGGCGCGGGCCGCGTGGACGTCGGAAGCCCGCAGGCCCCTGGATGGGGGCCGACATCGGGAGCAGAGGCAGCGTGTTCGCCCGCCCCGAATCGCGGGGCTTGGGTCGGCCCGCCACGGACCTTTCACCATCCGGCCCGGCCTGAAATAGGCCGCGGGATTTTTCACCGCCCAGCGGGGGCTTCAATATCGGGAGCCCCGACCGCCCCGACGTGGCAACTCCAACAGCCTGACCGCGGGACAAGACGGCAGGGAAGAGAAAAGACATTCTGGCCTTCCATCACAGTGAGGAGGGACTGGAGGAGACTCACTGTGATGGATGTTTCTTTTTGTTTGGTGTTAGTTGTGATTGTATGTGTTATTGCATTTTTATTGATTAATCTTATTGGTCTTATTGTTCAACTGCGGGTAATGTTTCATTTCACTACACATTTATGTGTATGTGACAAATAAATGACTATTGACTATTGACTATTGATAAGGATTGTCAGAGATAAAAGTCAGCATAGCTGGTGGCACAGGTATCACTCGTGTTGCACAGCAAAGGTGTGCGCAGTGGAGCAGGTTCTGAGGAAATCTCTTAGTTCAGGAGCCAGGTGCTTAATGCATGGTTGAAGAAAGATGGAGATGGAGGGAAGCTGGGCCATGAAAGGACTTGCGTTTGAGGGTAAGAATCTTATATTTGAGGCATTGGATACCAGATGTTAACCTGTGCTGCAAGGTGAGAGATGGTGAGGAGTTGGACACAAATCTGCTTCAAAAAACTTTGAATAAGATGAAGTAACTTGAAGCAAAGGTTTCCCAATATTTTACTGGAGGAAATTGTTGCATGCAAGAATGGATGCTGGACCTGTATCAGAAAGCAGAGTTGGTTGATGGATTGGAAGAGACAGTTGAGAGATAGAGTTGGATGCATGTCATCAATAATTGATCCTTGTTACTGGATGGACCAAAGAGTCGATTCAGAAGTGTCTTTGGCACAAGGTTTTACCAATGGAACTGTAAGATTAAGCGATTATTTTCTTAAATAAAAGTGGACTTTGTTGACAGTAAGGCCACTGAATATTAATGTTATTGTCTAGCAAACCATTAGGCTGACATTGTTAATTGTTTAATGCTCCTTATCGAGCAATAGCAATGTTCACTTCTGTTTCAGAAAGGTGAACATATGATTTTGGAGAAAAATTATTGTTTAACCGCAGCTGAATGCCTGTCTATCGTAAGTACTAACATGTTCTGTAGCGTGCATACCAGTAATGACATGTTTTGTAGCTTCACCAGGTTGATCCATCATCTGAGGAATGCCTTGTATTGATCCTGGCATGTCTTCCTGAACTGCTCATTGAACCAGGCAGAGGGGAGGGTGGGGGGAAGAGGAACATTGATCTCCTGCTTTGATGGGGATGGTGGAGCGGAGTGGTATTCCAAGCCATGAGGCTGCAAAATGTGATTGAGTGCAATCCTGCTGCTGCTATTGGCCTGTCGAGCCTCATGGATACCCAGTGCTCAGTGGCTAGATCTGTGCCATTTAGCATGGTGGTGATGCCACACAACGCAGTGAAATATATTTTCACTGCGAAGATGTGTTTTCATCTTAAGAAGGACTTGCAGTGGTTACTTCGACTTATTTCCATCATGGGCAGATACACCTGTGACAGGTAGTTTGGTGAGGCTGTGATGAAGCAGGTGTTACATTCTCGTCGGTTCACTCACCACCTGCACAGACCTAATCTAGCAGCAATATCCTTTGGCATTGGCTAGCTTCGTCAGTAATGGTGCTACTGAGCCACTCTTGTTGATGCACATTGATGTCCCACACCCAGAATGCATTCATTGCCTTTGCCACTCTCAGTGCTTCCTCCAGGGTGTTCTACATAGAGTAGTATTGATTCAATATCTGAGGGGGGGGGGGGGGGGGGGGTGGTTAGAGACACTCAGCTCCTATATCGGGGAGGTGGGCTGTGGTAATCAGCAAAAGGTTTCCTTGACTACATTTGATCTGATGCGATTACATTTTGTGAGATCTGGACTTGATGTTGGGGACTCCCAGAGCAGATTTTTCCCTTCCACTCTGATTTGTACCACCCTGCCTCTGCTGGGTCAGACTGGCTGGAGGGACAGACATTTCCAGGGATGGAGATGGTGGTGTCTGGCACATTGACTGGAAGATATGATTTATTATGTCTATGTCAGGCTGTTGCTTGACTAATCGGTGAGTCAGCCCTCCCAATTTTGACACATCCCCGAATATTGGTAAGGAGCACTTTATCGTGTCAACCGGGCAACTTTTACCATTGTCATTACCATCTGTCTGGTGTATCGAGATTCTTAATCGTGATAATGTCACTGCACGATTACTTGCCCACGTAATTACTCAGTAATTGCAGGGACCAGAAATTAAAGTGCTACTTACACTTAACATATGGTTTTGCTTAAATTTGAAAAGTAGAGGACAAAACTGATGATCAAAGTAATTGATCCTCGAGGAGATGAACAAATTCAGCAATTAACAAGGGGCAATGAGATCAGGATGTTAGTGGTAAACTTGGTATTGCATTGCTGGGAGCTGTGGAATCTACCAAGTAGTTTGTTAGTTAGTTTATTATTGTCACGTGTACCGAGGTACAGTGAACAGCCTTGAATCTGGAAGTATGTGTTTTCTTCTGTACCTCTGTACCTCTTGTCTGATGGGAGAGGAGAGAAGAGAAGAGGCGAGACTGATCCTTGATAATGCTGGTGGTCTTGCTGAGGCAGTGCAAAGTGTAGATGGAGTCAATGGAAGGTAGGTTGGTTTGTCTGATGGTCTGGGCTATGTCCATAACTCTGCACATTTTTGCAGTCTTGGATGGATCTATTCCCAAACCAGGCTGTGATGCATCCCAGTATAATGCATTCTACAGCATATCTGTGTTGATGAAGGTTGTTGAGGACATGCTGAACTTCCTAAGCCTTCCAAGGATGTGGAGGCATTGGTGTGCTTTCATGGCCATAGCTTTGATGTGGCAGGTGCTGGGCAAATTGCTGGTGATTTTATTCCTAAGAACTTGAAGATTTTGATAATTTCTACTTTGGCACCATCAATGTATAGTGGGGTGCATGTACTGTTTTGCTTCCTGAGGTCGATCACAATCTCCTTTGTCTTGCTAACATTGAGGGAGAGGTTATTACCTTGGCACCAAGTTACAAGTTTCTCATTCTTCTTTCTGTATTCCATCTTGTCATTATTTGATATCTGGCCCAGTGCAGTGGTATTGTCTGTGAACTTGTGGATTGAGTTGGATTGGTATCTGTGATGCATATCTCTCTGGATTGTACAAGGTCCTTGCAAAGGCTGAGCTGAACATAGTTTTGTTAAGTAATGTGGTATGAAGTAGCATAATTTCTATACCAAGACAAATCTAAGCTAGATATGCAAAAATGATGAACTAACCTGCATTTATTTCAATGACATACATCCAGAAAGGTGTTTTGTAGTGGATCCGCATGCAGCCAAATATGAAGAAAATAGAAGCAAATATTTGGGATCTAGAGTCCTCATATCCCGATTACTTTGTTCCAAGGAAACTCCCAGAAATCTGTGTTTATTTTCACGATACTCTACATCTATAATCCTTTATTTTTCGAAAAATGAGTGCTTCAAAGGGTATATTGTACCCTCTTTTTTTCACCGATGAGTTGAAACTTCCAGTTATAATTTCCTGTTTTGTTGTTTAATCAGAGAAAACATACTTGAAGGTACAGAGGCTCGGGTTTTGTGTAGAATTTTTAAATTGAAACGTCGAGATTTGTAAAAGTTCGTTGCATCAATTGGATTAATAAATTCTTGTTTAATGTCTAAATTTGAGCCACATTAATTTTTCATTTGAACATGTCTTCAGTATAAAAATAAAATTTTGAACATCTTTGGTCAATCCAGTTTTAATTCTGTCCCAGCTCTCTCCAGATGTGTTGTAAATCAAGCTTTTTTATGCATGCAGCACATTTTCTACAAACGTAACTAACACCCTCCCACACCCTGTTGTAGGATGCCTGCATTAAAATAAGCTATAATTAACCAATACAATTTAAATTAAACAACATTTCACATGTCTGTGATGGTTGTTTGGACAACCTATGGTTTAATGGGCACTTATCTGCATTATACTCCATTAACCATTTCTCAACCCACTTACCCAGCTGATCAAGATCCTGCTGTCATTTTTGATGACCAACCTTGATAGTATTGATGAGAAGGCAATGCTTCCATGTGGAAGATCTTGAACAAGCAGTCACTATTTTAAAAGAAAGGCATGAATGGAATTTCAGTATGTCTCCAGTGACTCTTACAAACTTCTACAAATGCACCATAAAAAGCAGACTGTCTGCTTGCATCACAGCTTTTTTAGGAACAGCTCTGCTCAAAGCTGCATGAAATTGCAGAGTTGTGGTTGTAGCCCAGTCCATCACATAGACCAGACTTCCCATCATTGACACCATCTACACTTCACGTTACCATCTACACTTCACGCTGCCTTGGAAAATCAGCCCATCTAATCAAAGACGTCCCACTCAGTCATTTCTTCTTCAACCTGCTTCCATCGGGCGTTCAAGCTTGAAAGTGCAAATGAGAATGTCATTTTTCCATTGTGGGTAGAAAACGACAATTAAAGTCTTGACTCTTGAAAGTATTCAGTAAATGGCACAATTGGTTTACAGAGGGATCCTGGGATGCAAATACATACTTTCCTGAAAGTGGCATCATCAGTGGATCGGTTGGTGAAGGGATGTGGCATGTTTCCTTCAGTCAGGGCATTATCAAAGATGACAAATCATGTTAAAGCTGTACAACATTTCAGTTATGCCAAGTTTAGAATATACATGCAGTTTTGGTCACCACTATCAGGTTAATGAGGAGTCTTTGGAGAGGCGCAAAAGAGATTTACCAGTTTGTCGCCTGCATTGGCTCCAAGGCGAGGTTGGATAAACTTGAATAGTTTTCTCTGGAGAATCAGAGGCTAAGGAGCAAGCTGATAAAGAATATAAAATTATAAGGGGCATGGATAGGCTTGATAGTTTTTTTCCCCCAGGCTATGAATGTCAAATACTAGATGACACAGTTTAAAGTGGGAAGGGTGAAAGTTTAAAGAAAATTTGTGATTCAAGATTTCTACTACACAGAGAGATAGGTGTCTGCAACGTGCTGCTAAAGATGAAGGCGGGGGGAAGACATGGAGTGTGGACAATGGCAGTGTTTAAGAAGCATTTAGATGGACACACAAACAGGCCGAGAATAGAGGGATACAGAGTATGTGAAGGCAGATGAGAATTGTTAGATTGGCATCATGGTGGGCTCAGACATGGTAGGCCATAGGACCTTTTTCTGTACTGTATTCTTTTATGTAATATGAAATCTTTACTGTTTCAGAAAATTAGGAGTAGGAGGACGTCATTTGACCTATTGAGCCAGCTATGTCGTTTAATACAATTATGGCTTATTCTCCTCAATATGATATTCTTGCTTTCTTCCCACAGTCAGTTATCCATTTGCATGCAGAAAATTATTTAGTTCTCATTCCAGTGAAAATCACAATTTCTTGTTAAATTACTTAACATTTCAGTGCTGCTGCCCCCTGTTGTTTGATACATTGACTTGCAAAAGAGACGGATGTATTTTTTAAGTGTGCCACAATATATTTGTAAGATATGGATGCTATTATTGAACTCGTTTCAGCTTCTGGCATGGAAGTGTAAGGCTAGAAATTGTGTTTGAGGGTGTTGTGAAGCTTAGGACTGTTAGATCTAAAGTAATTGCTTCAGATTGTTGAGAAGGTTGTGACAATATAAGATGTGTTTGAGGTTTACAGTACTGATGGTGGAAGATGAACTTTAAAGTTGCACTTTTTAACAACCATGTGCAATTAATTTTCTGCAGCACTCCTTCTGGTCCTTGGGAATTTATTCCTGGGAATGAGCAACACCACTTCCTACTCCCCAATGCCTTTCGAGTGTACATCTTGAGGAACTCATGACCCACTTTGACACTCCAAAGAAAACAATCCGTTTGTCCAACCTCCACTTATAGCTAATACTCTCCAACCCATGCAGCATTCTGATGAACCTTTTCTGCACCCTCACCAGTCTGCACGTCTTTTCTGTAATGCAGTGACCAGAACTGCACACAATACTCACAATACGGCTTACCCAGTTTTGTACAGCTGTAACATGTACACAATAGCCACTGCCGTATACCTCATCAATCATCTTTGCCACCCACTCAAAAATCTTCAGTCTAAAGAAGGGTCTCGACCCGAAACGTCACCCATTCCTTCTCTCCTGGGATGCTGCCTAACCTGCTGAGTTACTCCAGCATTTTGTGTATAAATACCCTCAAAAAACGTAATCGTTAGTGAGACATGACCTCTCCTGCACAAAGCCATGCTGATTGTCTCTAATAAGCTCAAGCTTTTCCAAATGTGTGTCAATCCTGTCCCTAGGATTTCTCGATTATTGATGTAAGGCTCACCAGCCTATAATTTCCTGGTTAGTCTCCATTGCCCTTCTCTAACAAATGGACAACACAGGCTATTCTACAGTCCTCCGGGAACTCGCCTGGAGCTGACAAAGATACAAAGATCTCCTTTGACGCTCAAACAATCTCCGTTCTTGCCTCTCTCAATAATCTGGAATAGATCCTAGCAGGCACTGGGTACTTGTCCATCTTAATGTTCTTCCTTTATATTCTTCTTACTTTACCTTCCTAAGCCTTCCATATGCCTCCTTTTACTTCCTGACTAAATTTACCACTTCTCTCGTCATCTAAGGTTTCAGAATCTTGCCATTCTTGTCTCATCCTCACAGAAATATACTGGTTCTGAATTCCGACCAGCAACTCTTTAAACAACTCTGATATGACAGACATGTGCTTAATCAGTGTTAGCCATTCCTAATCTACCCTTTTCAGTTCTTATTGTAATTAGGGTTCCCATTATTTCACTTTTTCGCTGAACAACATTGTGAAAACTAACGGAGTTATGATAATTGTTCCAAAAATCCTCTTCCATTAAAATTCTGATCACCTTGCCAGGCTCATTCCCAATGCAAAGTTTGGTATGGCAACTTCCTACGTTCCTATACTAATTCAAAAAACCCTCCTGAATTCTCCTATCAAATTCTGCCTTCGTCAATATTGGGGAAATTATAGCCAGCCACCACAACAAATAAGTTGTTTTCACATCTTTTTCCCTACAGATCTGCCTACATATCTGTGCCTTTGTCTCCTGTGGGCTGCTGTATAACCCCATCACAGGGATTGCATTGTACTTATTCCTGAGATCCATCCCTGTTGTCTCATGGAGCAGGTGTAGGTGCAGCTGTGATATCGAACCCTATACCTCTAGTTCCAAACTTCAACACAAATAAAGCTGCTGGAAAAAGAAACCAGTCAATGTTTTAGGTCAGGGACCCTTTCTCAGAACCTCTAGTTCTAGATTCCTCCACAAGGGGAAATATTATTTTTGCATCTACTCTCAATCTTTTGAAAAAATTTGTGATGTTCAATAAGATAAACTTTCATTCTTCCCCCTTAATGTTCTGAAGATCTATTTATTCACATTGAGATTTTCTAAATCTTTACTACACACTGGATTCCAGTATTTTACCAATGAAAGCAATGTCAAGCTACCTCATCCACAATGTTCAGTTTGGTTTAAGAAAGCACTGCTTAAATCCACAAGAAATTACAGAGAATTGTGGACATAGCCCAATCCATCAAGCTGACCAGACTCTACACTGATGACTCCATTGAGACTTCACACTGCCTCATAAAAGCAGCCAACATAATCATGGACCTTTCCGACCCAGATCATTCCCTCTTCTCCCCGCTCCAGATACCAAAACCTGAAAGCGTGTACCACCAGACTTCGGAACAGCTTCTTCCCCTCTGTTATCAGACTTCTGAACAGTCCTTCCATAAACTGGGATACAGTCCCGATTTTCCAACCTGCTCATGGTGATCTTTGGACTTTGGAACTGTTATGCCACAATGCTGAGAAACTATATTCTGCACACTGGTATAATTCCCTTTGCTCTACCTGTTGTACATGTGCAGCACTTAAGTTGTATGCACTTGTGGTATTGTTTGATTTGAGTGGACAAACTCAAACAAAAGCTTTTCACTGTACCTCAGTGCACGCGACACTGATAAACCAACACCAATTCCAATTATTTTTCTTCCCCTATTTTCTCAAATATCTTTTGCTACCTTCCATTCAGGTGATTGGGTTAGATCTATCCAAATATTTTTGCCATCTCTACTGACGATATCTATCATGAATTTAATTTCCAACCTACCATTTGCAGGATAAGAGGATAGTGCAGGAAAATGACATTGAGGTGAAAGATTCGCCATGACCTTGATGAATAGAAGAGCAGACTCAAAGCACCAGATGGTTCATCCTGCTCCTGTTTCTTATTTGTTATGTTTTTTTTAGATGGATAGATACAATTCATCTGAAGCAAGGAGTTTTATTTTGTGATAAAAGGTGAGTGTTGAAGGAATAAATGCCTTTTATGGGATGGGGACCAAGAGACTGTGAAACTAATAACGGTGATGCTAGCAGTGAGAGGGTAGTGAGAGCCTATGAATTGAAGATGCTCTGCCTGGATGTTTTATTAATAGAGGGAGTTGAAAGAACACCAATGAATGCCTTGATTCATCTCCTGCTTGTTTACTGTACGATTTACAAATGTTACTCAATTTTCTCTATCTGTAAATGCCACCTGACTTGCTGAATATTTCCAACGTGTTTTATTTCGGATTTCTGGTAAAAGAGTTGAATCATTTTTGAAAAAGTAATTGAATATATATTATTTTAGTGAGTCACTTACTGTATCTTTCCATTTTAATGGCAGATTTGTTCAACTGCTCCATCCACACCAACTGTTAATGCACGCTCAGCCACTTTGAATCCATCGCTATCTGCAAGCAACATTTCAAGACTATCACAAGTGATGGATGTAAAGAAACGGAGAGCACCACCTCCACCATCGGCTCCGCCAGAACATACAGATGTAAAACATATGGATGACAGTGCACAAGAGGTATTAATACATAGTCATATGGTCCACCAATAGTCACTTAGTACACCATATCTATGGCAACCACAAATAATTATTTATACTACTTACAGTACTTGGCCTGTATTCATTTTTAATATTGTTTTTAAAAAATAATTAATTATTCCCTGGGGTATTCAAGTGCTTGTATAGATGCTGCTTGAATGTTGTGACACAAAGAAAATTACTTATTTATAAAAAATGGTGCTGTTAAATATTAGAGAATCAATATGTTCAGTGAAGCAATGAAATAAATGTTAACAAACAGTATATTATAAAACGATAAAAGCACAAGGTTTCATGGAATTTCTCTTTGAATCAAGAGTTGGTGGTAGGTCTATAATTAAGTTTGTCACATGGTAACTTTGCATTTCCAGCATCTTTTCAGCTGTCTTTATTTGGTATGCAGTTTAAATTAATGGAAAAGAAATTGAAATGCAGGAAAGTGATGATAAAGGAATGAAAGAGGGGATAAGGGATTCATGATCAAATCTGGGACAGAAGCACAACCACAATGGTGGGTAGATTTTAATCTAAAGAGTCTGTGCAGAGCCTAGAAATCTTAATGTTGCATGTGAGTTAGATTTAGCATGATGTGCACTGCACTCTTGGTTTTTCCACACGGTCGTGCATGCAAAAACACATGCAAGAACGCACAAACACAAGAATGCACACATGCAAGAAAACACACACGTAAATACAGACGGACATAGGCACACACAGCCACATATGCACACACAGACACACATACACACACATGAAGCCCTCCATCAACCAAAGGGAGTATAATTTTAAATTTCCAGATTTTAAATGGATAAGATTTTTCTCGATCTATTTTTGAGCTACTAAACCTTTGGGCAAACTTGGCCAAAGTACTTTTGATCTACCTGAGCCACAAAGAAAAACGGAACATTTGTGCACCAAGTTTCTGTGGGTAACCAGCTATTATTTAAACCAGTTAGACAATTATGTCTAAGAGAAAGAAAAAGGTTTAGTGAGATACCACAGAAATATCCAAGATACTCTTGCAGAGGGTGTTTATAGTAACTAATATGACTCGGAATCGCATTTTTGTATGTCTCTGGTTAAATGGGAAAAACCTTTCGTATCAATCTAATTGTCATGGCATCCTCAGACATTGTTTCAATACTTTTGATGGGAAAAAACACTGCACTTTTGGTTTTTAAACTCCTTTCAAATTTGACAAATGTGGTGACTCAAACATGACAGATGGTCTGGGAACTGCAAAGGAGAAGTTTCTAAAGACTGTACATTTATTGTCTCAGATGAATGCCTAATGGCCCCCAAAGCAGTCATTGAGCAATGTATCAAATGTAACTTTAGTGCTAGCTGGAGATTTTAGTCAAATTCTATTGATAATTCCATGAATTCAAAGCCTATTTTAACACATTTTATACATTTGTGAAAATTTTAAATGATTGCAGTTGAAAACCAATATGCAAACACATTTGACGGGTATCTTCGAGAGTTTGCTTCAAATTTACTCGGATTAATAAAGGGGGAAATTCAACATAAAGACTCAGTAGAAATATTTTCAGTGAAACATTTGGGCCCAAGTGTTATATCACTTCATGATCTGATGCAAGCTGTTCCCCTCGATGTTCCTCAGCACTCTTTGAATGCCCAATGATTGCGTGAAAGAGTGATTTAAACACCCAAAAATTATGCAGTACAGCCCTTGAATAAAGGCCTTCTTTCAAAGTGCTCCCAGAGAACCTGTACGATATAAATCTATAGACAGTGTGATGGATATTGAGGCTTACATTTTGCTGTTAAATTTTTTAACTCTCTGTCACCACCTGGTGTGCCATCACATAACCATTGAAGGAGCTCAAATCTTGCTACTCAGTAATTTCGATCCACCAATACAGTACACAGTACAAGATTTCCGATTCAGACAATACTACCACATGTAATTGGGGCTATAATAATGACTGAAAATGTCTTCATCCCTGGGATACCAATTATTCCATTTGATCTACATTTTCAATTCAAGCAGCTTCAGTTCTCTGTTCATCATACTTTTGCTATGAGCAAGATGCAAGGACAATCACTGAAGGTTGTTGGTCTTAATCTCAAAACTCGTGTTTTCCCCATGGTCAGCTGTATGTTGTTTGCTCCAGAGTTGGAGACAAAAACAATCTGTTCAATTTTTACACCATACTCAAAGGGAAGAAATATAATTTATTCTGAAGCACTTCAATGATGAAATAAAGTTAATTTACACAATCCTAAAGAGAGCAACATAAGATGTAATTTTTGTATACATATTTATTTTTAATATTTTTATTGGATTTAACCTTTAGTTAAATTGCATAATTTTTAACACCATGAGTATTATTCATGGTATAGTTACATATTTAAGTCAAACTTTATTTTTTTTACAATAAATGTTCAACGACTCAATTGCATGGAAATAAATGCAGACATTAACATTGCCAGCATAATAACTAGAGCAACACTGGGTCTAGCAGGTCGTTTTGAAGAAAGATGACTGAAGAAAAAAATGACGGATAAAATAAGTCATATTAAAAGGAAAAATTCTGTCCTTTAAAGATGTGGTGTATGTATATTGGTGTAGTGAAAAACACAACATTAACACGGAGTCTTTGAACCTGCTGAACTGGTTTAGGGCAGAAACAGGACAACCACAGATGGTCACGAGGCATCTGTAATAATGAAGAAAATACTGACTAGGATATTCATAGGTGACCAACTTGAGGCTTCAGCTTAAGGTGTATTTGCAAATATTTAGTACAATCGAAATCTCTGCTCTGATAATCCTATTGCTGAATATACCTTTGATGCATTTATCAATGTTCTCACTTAAATAATGGCCAGTAATGTCAGATACTACATGCTCATTTGCAACCATACAGCTGCATTTCACTGTGGGCATTGCATTGGAGAAAGGAAAAGGAAGATGGCAAATTAGTTTTATTTTAAAGAGGGACAAGGTTCATATGTATGGATAAGAGTGCAGTCGGTTTAAATTCCAGAAGGCTAGAAATTCTTCCACAAAGCAAAACATTTCTATGCAGTGTTTCACTGATTTTTTTAGCTGAACACACTATTGTTGGGTCATTTTTCCAGGCACAGTACACAACTGTACACTAAATTCAAGTTCTTACTGAGTATGATATGTCACTGCTTAGAGCCTTGCAGCTGTGTGTAGTGACATCAGAACACAATGGCTATCTTGATGGCAGACAAAATGCTGGAGCAACTCAGCGGGACAGGCAGCATCTTTGGTGAGAAGGAATGAGTGACCTTTTGGATCGAGACCCTTCACACTGTTTCTTGATGTTCCTTGGCCAAAACTTTTGCCTGGAAATCTATTGGTAGTTACTTTAGCTCATAGTATTTGCCTCCACGATTGATGCCATCGTCTTCAACAGATGACTTTCCAAGGCAGCGTACACTGTGATAAAAATGATTATATAGTGAGTTTACTGCATGGCCCACTAATAGTGTAGCATAAAAACATAGGAAAAATAGAAACATAAAATAGGTGCAGGAATAGGCTATTCGGCCCTTCGAGCCAGCACCGCCATTCAATATGATCATTGCTGGTCACCCAAAATCAAGACCCCTTTCCTGCTTTCTCCCCATATCCCTTGATTCCGTCAGCCCTTAAGAGCTACATCTAACCCTTTCTTGAATACATCCAGTGAATTAGCTTCCACTGCCTTCTGTGGCAGAGAATTCCACAGATTCGCAACTCTCTGGGTGAAAATGTTTTTCCTCATCTCAGTCCTAAATAGCCAACCCCTTATTCTTAATTTGTGACCCCTGGTTCTCGACTCCCCCAACGTTGGGAACATTTTTCCTGCATTTAGCCTGTCCAATCTCTTAAAATTTTTATATGTATCTGTAAGATCCCCTCTCATCCTTCTAAATTCCAGTGAATATAAGCCCAGTCGATCAATTCTGAACCCCCAACTGGAGAATTGAGGCTTGTTTCAGCTTGAATTAAGAGGACCAACTTACCCTGACCCACAGTTGTGAGGCACACCCCATTCAAATCCACAGCTGACCACAATCTCCTCCTTGGACTTCAAGGGCTTTTCAATCCTGAGCCCCCCCCACTCCATGATAGAGTATCTGAACACCTGACGCATGAACACTATCCTCTGGTGACATGTCATTACCCTGGTGCCTCTTGCCATACCAATATAACTATATTCTGCATTCAGTATCTTTCCCTTTGCTCTATTACACTTGAGTTTGACTTGATTATATTTATGTCTGGTATATCTGATCCGTTTGGATTGCAAGTGAAACAACGTTTTCTCTGTACCTCAATTCAATAAAGCTAAAACTAAATAATCCCCTGGATTCCTCTACTCTCCCCCCCCCCCCCCCATCCTCCCCACCAAATGAACAAATTGCCTTTTAGTGTGTGTCCCATGCCTGTTATCTGCAAACTATCATACTTTCTTTGCTAGCAGCACATTGATGAAGCTTGTGGGAGAAATTGTTTGGAGTTCAGTTGAAAAGGTTTTTTTTCCACAAAGTGTTGCATTAGACCTCGTACAATAGGATTTAGAGAATTTCCCATAAAATTGACAAGGGACACAGCATTGCAACACTTGAAAACCTTTTTGCATAGAAAGTTTAAACATAGAACAGTACAGCACAGGAATATGCCCTTCAGCTAACAATTCTGTGCCAAGCACGATGCTATATAAACATCTTCTACTTGCACTTGAATAATATCTCTCCATTCCATGCATATCTATGTACTTCCACCACCCGTGCTTGCACCTCCCAGGGACCCACCATACTCTGCAAAAAAAAAACTTGCCCTGGGAGAAAAATACTAACTGTCTACCTATCGATTTCTCTCATAATTCTATATATTTCTATTTGGTGTCTCCAATTCTCCAGAGAAAACAATCCATGTTTTTCCAACCTCTCCTTTAAGCTACTACCTTCTAATCCGGCATTCTTGACAACCTCTTCTGCATTCTCTCCATAGCCTTCATTTGCTGCCTGTAATGGAGTGATCCGAACTGCACACATTACTCCAACTGCACTCTCTCCAAAGCCTCCACTTACTTCTTGTAATGGGGTGACCAGAACTGCACACTCCAAATGCAGCCTAACCAAAGCTGCAACATAGCTTTCTGACTCTTATGCACATTGCCCCGACTGATGAAGACAAGCATACCATTTGCCTTCTTTACTATTTTAGATGTGTTGCCACTTTCAGGGAGCTATGAATTTGTACCCAAAATCTCTCTGTGCATCAATGCTGTTGAAGGTTTTGCCATTAACTGTACTTTTACATCTTACCTCCCAAAGTGCAACACCTCACAATTGTGAGGTTTAAATTCCATCTGATATTGTTCCACGAATGTTGGTAACTGATTTATAATCTGCCTTATTCTTAAACAGCCTTCCTCACTGTTTGCAGCTCCACCATTTTTTATGTCAGCTGCAAACTTACTAACCGACCTACCACTATTTTAGTCTTCCTGACGTTAGATTTTCTAAGCCTTGATACAGTAATATGGCTGCAGTATTACTGTAAGCATGAATAGGCTTTCAGATTTTTGGCATTAATCAGAAAAAATGTTAAACCATTGTTTAAACCTTCCCCTTATGGAAAATATTGTTTTTTCCGGGATGTACGTCAAGAAAAACCTATTTCCTTCCATGGTTGAGGTTTGTTTTCAGTAACTATGTATACAATTGCACTATAGTCAGTGATGCCAACTCTAAAATAAAACTTTTTCATCAGGTTTAGTGAGAGTATGAATTATAGCAGTACTGTTCATGTATTTATTCTGCTTTTTACAGTGAGGAAACAACATGGTAGAAAATTGATAAATATATTGATTGAGTCTTTGCGGTTTGGTACAGCAGGCAGTGAAGAAAGCCTTCATAATGAGAGGAGTTGAGTACCGAAGCAAAGAGGTCCTTCTGCAGTTGAACAGGGCCCTGGTGAGACCACACCTGGAGTATTGTGTGCAGTTTTGGTCTCCTAGTTTGAGGAAGGACATTCTTGAGGGAGTGCAGCGTAGGTTCACAAGGTTAATTCCCGTGATGGCGGGACTGTCATATGATAAAGAATGGAACGGCTGGGCTTGTATTCATTGGAATTTAGAAGGATGAGAGGGGATCTTATCGAAACAAAAAAAATATTAAGAGATTGGACACACTAGATGCAGGAAACATGTTCCCGATGTTGGGGGAGTCAAGAACCAGGGGCACAGTTTAAGAATAAGGGGTAGACCATTTAGAACTGAGATGAGGAAAAACTTTTTCACACAGGGAGTTGTGAATTTGTGGAATTCTCTGCCACAGAAGGCAATGGAGGCCGATTCACTGGATGCATTCAAAAGAAAGTTAGATAAAGCTCTTAGAGCTAGCGGAATCACCATGCTCAGGCCAGGCTCCGGCTCCTGGACACCTCCTCATAGCTACCCCTGGTGTTTATTACCACACAGATGAACACCAGGCCACCATCTCCGACTTCTACTTCCTCCCCGATATCCATAAATAGGACTGTGAGGTTCTTGCACACCCATTATTTCTGCTGCGATTGCAGCACAGAGCTTATCTCCAAATACCTTGAATCTATCGTATCCCCACCCTGTCTAGTCACTTTCAACCTACATCAGACATATATATCATAAGCTCTTCAACTATTCAATAACTTTACATTTCTTAGCCCCTATTGCCTCATCTTTACCATGGACATCCAGTTTAGTTTAATCCCTTTACAACTCCACCCCCACCTGGAATTTCTCAAGGCTCTCCAGTGTTTTCATGAACTGAGACCTAACCAATTTCCCTCTACTCACACGCTCCTCTGCCTGGTGCAAATTGTCCTCACCCTCAACAACTTCTCTTTGGACTCCTCACTTTCTTCAAGTTCAAATTGTAGCCATCAGCACGCACATGGGGCCCTGCAATCCTGCCTTTTTGTCGCTTGCATCAAACAGTCCTTGATCCAGGCGTAGATTGACACTATCCCCCAACCCTCTTTCTGCTACATCGATGACTGCGTCGGGGCTGTCTCCTGCAGTTGTGCAGAACTTCTTGATTTTATTAACTTTACCACGAACTTCTGCCCTACCCTCAAATTCACTTGGACTATCGCTGACACCTCTCTCCCCTTTCTTGATTTCTTGTCTTTATTATGGGGGACAGACTATTGACTAACATCTACTACAAACCCACCGACTCCCACAGTTATCTGAATAATATTTCCTTTCAACCTGCCTCTTGCAAAGACACTATCCCCTACTTTTAATTTCCCAATCTCTGCAGCATCTTCTCGCATTATGAAGCTTTCCATTTTAGGACGTCTGAGATGTCCTCTTTCTTTTGTAAACGTGGTTTGCCCCGTACAGTCTGAGATGAATCTCTCACTCTTTAGATTTTAGAGCTACAGCTCTCCTCATGTCTCATCCATGTCTCTTCTGTGTCCCATACCACTACTCTTGCTCTCCTCCTCCCTGGGGGAACAAGGATAGAGTTCCTCTGGTCCTCACCTTTTACCTCACCAGCCTCCACATCCATTTACCGACATTTCCATCACCTCCAACGTGATTCCACCACCAGTCACATTTTCCCATCCCTATCCCTTTCTTTCTTCTGTAGAGATCATTCCCTCTCCAACTCCTTAGTTCGCTCATTCCTTCCCACTGAAGCCACCCCCTCCTTAGGTAACTTCCCCGGCAATCGCAAGAGACCTGTCCCTATACCTTCACTCTCACATCCAACCAGGAACCCCAACAGTCCTTCCAAATTAGATAACAGTTCACATGCATTACCTCTAACCTAATCTACTGCCTCTGGTGACCTGATGGGGCCTCCTTTACATTGGCGATGTGAAGCATAGACTCAGCCACTGTTTTTTCCAAACATTTGCGTTCAGTCCACCATGGCCTACTGGATCTTCTGGTTGCTAACTATTTTATCTCCTCTTCCCATTCCCATACTGACCTTTCTGTCCTGGACCTCCTCCATTTTCAGAGTGAGGTCACACGCTAACTGGAGGAACAGGAGCTCATATTCCCTTTTCCTTAGATTCCTTTATTTCTTCCGACTTCACAACTTTCAACTAGGCTGGCTCAGAATTTTTGTGTTACTAACCAGAAAATTGGCTAGAGTTCTCACTACTGTTCACTCTACAGTCATCTTTATTGGAAATACATAGAAGCTTCAGGTGAAGGCCTCTATTCCTAGCTACTACTGCAGGTCTAATTGGTGTTCCGTATCCAAGCTCTTATGTAAATAATGATAAGTGAAACAATGCAGCAACAATCAGCCCTGTGAACGATATTCCGACAATGCCTTCAGAATGCGGGAGGCAAATTAGAAACCTTGGCTCAGAAATGAATTATAATTGCATAGCTTTTGTTTTCTAGAGATAATTTATGTGGCATTTTTTTGCTGAAATAAGCATGATAATTTTTCATATTCTAAATGTTACTACATTTGATAGGCATTTTTATTTTAATAATATTTATGAAATTGTTATCCATGCCATGCATAATTTAAATCTGGTAGCCACCTGGAACACTTTTTAATAGAAACATCATATGTTAACCCAGATTTATTTTTAATATGGGTAGCCAAGGTGATTGCATTGCATTCTGTATAACAGAGGAAGTGTATTCCTCAGCTGAAATAAACATCCTTAGTCCATTCTGGTCCAAGTGTTTAATACATGTGAAAATGTTTGGTGTTGCAGCACAACTTCCTCAGTGGAAATGATCATTCATAATGGGATTGAGTACAGGGAGGAAATCTCAGCTATTTTTGACATTTAAATGGCTTGATATTTGCACATAGTTTCCTGTGCAAAGTTGCACTATTTGTTCAGAAAGAACAAATAATGCAGCAAAGATCTGGAAAAGTCCCAGAAAACAAAAGCCAAATGAAACTACACCAGCAATCAAATCAAATTCTTTATTATTGTCTGAAAAACAGGAGCATTGGTTACAACGTGGGCTATAACGGTGTAAAGGTGCTTTGCTTTTGTAATGTATTAATTCTGAGCCGGTTTGGTGTCTTTAGGCTTATAAAACATTCTAGAACGATGGGGATAGAAATTACGGACACCAAAGGATGCTCAAATACATTGACCGCTTCCTAGTTTTGCCAGTTTGAACACTAGCTCTGTGATTGAGAAGATAATTAATAGCCTAAGTTGATCATTTACCCTCTGCCAACAATAATGTCAATACAGGAATGTTGTTTTATCCAAATGGATATATCGTTAGGAACAATTGCTTTGTTTCTGCATGTTCAATACAATGGCTACTTTATTCTTAGGCTGGAAGATGATAATCAATATTTAACTAAGGGTGAAGCAGTTAATCCAGTTTGTGTTGGCAATAATCTTTCAGAGCAATAAAAACATTTTACTGCTTTAAAAAGTAAGAAGGTGAGCAATAAACATTTTAATTATTGGACATCTAAAATAAATTAAGTATAGGCTGGAAACAGTGCAACAGGAAGAAGGGAGGTAAATGTTCTGAGTGCCTGTCTGTCCTTCTCGGAATAGTTTTCAGTTTAGTTTAGAGATACAGCGTGGAAATGTCAAGGCATCAGGATTGATTTGGGGTCTCAGACGCTGTAAGGCAACAACACTACCACTATGGCTGCCCATGAATAACTATATACACAGAATCAGAATATAGGAGAGACTTACATCAAGTAATTAACACAAAGCATTGGAACACATAAAGCCTATAGAAACATAGAAAACACGTGCAGGAGTAGGCCATTTGGCCCTTCGAGCCAGCACTGCCATTCAATATGATCATGGCTGATCATCCAAAATCAGTACCCCATTCCTGATTTTTCCCATATCCCTTGATTCCTTTAGCCCTAAGAGCTATATCTAACTCTCTCTTGAAAACTAGAGAATAAATTGCTATTGAGTGATACAGCATGGAAACAGACTCTTCGGCCCACTTGCCTGCACCGACCAAGTTACCCCATCTACATAAGTCCCACCTGAAAACAAAGGACAAGCCTTACTGAAAGGAAAATAAGATCTGAGTGTTACTTCATAAGCTCAGATTTGTGAGCCAGCACTACAAACATATGATAACATAAGGAGAAAGCAAGGTACTTACGCTGTATAAATAACTGAACCTTTGTTTTGTGTATCCCAAATACTGCATCCATTGTTGGAACTCCAAGTGGAGGAGACACCAAGTCCAAAGGCATCAATTGCCGAAGAAAGAGAGAGAGTTGGAAGATCTAGCAGAAACTATAGCCTGTCCTATAGATCTGTGTACAGAGAGTACTTTATAATTAATGTTAAACTGACACCTCTGTGGTGACCTTTTTATTGTTCCAACGTAAGATCGAATTTAGACAAGATAGACACAAAATGCTGGAGTAACTCAGCGGGACAGGCAGCATCTCGGGAGAGAAGGAATGGGTGACGTTTCGGGTCGAGACTCTTCTTTTGAGTAAAGATCCAATTCCTGAACTTAGAAAATATTAGGACTAATGGGTTTATATTTTCCTCATATTTCTCACCTTTCTTCATTATTTTTGTATTTCCGTTAGTTTGTTTGATATAGATACAAATTAGGAGCAGGAGTAGGGTACTCAGCGACTAGAGCTAGCTCCACCAATCAATAAGATTATGATTGATCATATTGTAACATCATTGCATTGCAAGCTGCAATCTTTTACAAAATAACGGTATGAACATTGAATTATCCAATTTAAGTTAACACCCCACCCCATTTTTTCTCTTCTTCACCCCCCTCACCCCCTCTTTCTTGAACCTGATGCATTCCTATTCTACCGCTTCCCCCCCCCCCCACCCCCCAATCCCCTTCCACCTATATCATGCCCTCACACTGTACATTTCACAACTCTTTTATTCCTCTTCTCTCATCAACACCCTTTTGTGTTTGGTAGAAACAAGGAACTGTAGATGCTGGATTACCAAGGAAGGAGACAAAATGCTAGAGAACTCAGCAGGTCAGGCATCACCCTGGAGAATGTGGATAGGTGACATGTGAGGTTGAGCCCCTTCAATCTGGAAGAAAGTCACAACCTGAAATGTCTCCTATCCATGTTCTCCAGGGATGCTGCCTAAACTGCTGAGTTACTCCAGTATTTTGTGTCTTGCCTTTTGTTTCCCTTTTGCCTCCTTTAGTCCACTTTTGTCATTCTTTTGTCTCCTTTTCATCTCTAGCCTATGTCCACCTTTCTGCCAAGGAAAAAAAAACCTTATCTGTATCTACTTATCACTTGCTTTATCCTGCCCCCATCTTCTTTCCAACTTTCTCTCACTCACTACAATCGGTCTGAAGAAGGGCCCAGAGCTAAAATGTCTAACCATGTCCTCCAGAGATGCTGCCTGACCTGCTGCTCGAGCACTTTGTGTTCTACGCAAGATATTATCCAAATGGTGTCAAGTTAGGAAAAGGGGACGTACACAGAGATCTGGGTGTCCTAGTGCATCAATCACTGAAAGGAAGCATGCAGAAAGCCAATGGAATGTTGGCCTTCATAACAAGAGGAGTTGAGTATAGGAGCAAAGAGGTCCTTCTGCAGTTGTACAGGGCCCAAGTGAGACTGCACCTGGTGTACTGTGTGCAGTTTTGGTCTCCAAATTTGAGGAAGGATATTCTTGCTATTGAGGGCGTGCAGCGTAGGTTTACTAGGTTAATTCCCGGAATGGTGGGACTGCCGTATGTTGAAAGACTGGAGCGACTAGGCTTGTATACACTGGAATTTAGAAGGATGAGAGGGGATCTTATTGAAACATATAAAATTATTAAGGGATTGGACACGTTAGAGGCAGGAAACATGTTCCCAATGTTGGGGGAGTCCAGAAGCAGGGACCACAGTTTAAGAATAAGGGGTAGGCCATTTAGAACAGAGATGAGGAAAAACGTTTTCAGTCAGAGAATTGTAAATCTGTGGAATTCTCTGCCTCAGAAGGCAGTGGAGGCCAATTCTCTGGATGCTTTCAAGAGAGAGCTATATAGAGCTCTTAAGGATAGTGGAGTCAGGGGGTATGGGGAGAAGGCAGGAACGGGGTACTGATTAAGAATAATCAGCCATGATTACATTGAATGGCGGTGCTGGCTCGAAGGGCCGAATGGCCTCCTCCTGCACCTATTGTCTATTGATTCCAGCATCTGCAGTTCCTTGTCACTATAGTAATCTCTCACACCCTTGCTTTTCAAGTATCTGTTTACCTCTGCCTTAAAATCTTTCAAACTCTACTTCCACCATCGTTTCAGGAGGAGAGCTGCACAAAACTCTCAATCCAGTTAGAGAAAATAAATAATTTCATCTCTGATTTAAAAGGGAGAGCCCTCATTTAAAATAAAAACAGCCCTCAGATATATCATCTCCCACATAAGGAAACATACTCTGTGCATGCATTTTAGCAAGACCTCTTCTTTTGCTTCATTCAAGTCCCTTTTCACTGTTCCAAACTCCAGCCTTGATCTATTCAACTTTTACAAGATAATCAGCCTGCTTTCAGAAAATGTAGTAGGATTTTCTGCTTCCAAGGCACTAGTACCCTCCATTAAATAAGGAGACCATGCTTTACACAATACTCTAGATGCAGTCTTATGTAACTGAAGCATTGCCTCATCATCTGTTCTTTCACTCTTTTCTCCTCATCAACCTACTTTTGTTTCTTTTTAGTCTTTAATCCAATTTTGACTTGTCTTAATCCTTAATATCTGCATTTTCCCAGCTATTGTCGAAGTGGCCATTTGTTCTTTTGCCATTTGCTTATCATTTTAGCAATGGACTGCCCGTAGTCTTTTCAAGTGTGGTTCATCACATCACCCATTCTTAAGCCTTAATACTTGATTGTCTTTTGAATATCTTTAGAAGGAGATATGTTAAAGTTCTTTACAAAAGCATGAGAGAGGGGCATTTCATATTTTTTATACATCCTAACAGAATCATTAGCGTTTCTCTTTATTCTGTGGTTAAAATCCAGAACTGTCAGAAATAGGTCATGCAGTAAGCTTATGAAGACTAGAATTGACTTATGCTTTGTAAAAATTCATTTGGGGATGAAAATCCTCCAGGTTCAGAACCACTAATTAACCAAAATGCTGAAAATATAAGGATTAATTTTGTGAAATGTGCTGAAAAGCAGGAACATAAATAATTGAGGCATTCCAGCTGATCTGTTCAATTGAAGTCAGAATTTTAAAGGTTAGTAGGAGAATTACTTGAATAAGATTGTTAAGATCTGAATTCTCCATAAAGGAACCAGTAAGCCATGATAAATGACTTCAAGTACTATTGTTTTGATACACAAGTGTGTGAACGAAAGATGTGTTATTTTGTTAGATTTTGGCTTCCTGCTTATTTGGCAAGAGAATAGTTTGTTCACAAAACAAAAATCATGTGTATTTTTTTGGAATCTAAACCAGGGACCAATTTTACCAATCTTTTTTGAACATATAAAGAGTGCCAACCTAATTGAAGTAACAATCTAGTGAACAAATCCCACTGAACTCTATCCAACATGACGAACATTGAGTTATTGTAAAGTTAGAAAGTTTAGAAAAATATCCGTAAAATAATACCTCAGTCAGCTCCTTTAATATGGTAAATTAACTGTAAATTTTCAAAATTTTGCAAAGTTCTCACGTGCAACAGAATTCAGTTTGTTTCGTAGATTTTGTGTTTTCTCGGTATAATATGGGATATATCTCATTTGAAGGAATGTTCAAATAGACCAGGATCAGCCAGTTATATTAACTGATCGTCATGTGAACTCGTTGCTAAAGTACATAAAATTATAAAGAACCTTTTTCTAGGATGGAAATATTAAAGCACCACTTTAATATGAGAGGAGTAAAATTTAATGGTGTTTTGTGGGGCATGGTTTTTACACATAGGTTCCTGAAATGCAGTGCCAGTGGTGGTGATGGGGGGGAGACACGAGAGTGACATTTAAGAGACTTTTGGATATGCAGGAGATGGAGAGATATGGATTATAGTGCCCTCCATAATGTTTGGGACAAAGACGCATCATTCATTTATTTGCCTCTTGTCCTCCACAATTTGAGATTTGTAATAGAAAAAAATCACATGTGGTTAAAGTGCACATTGTCAGATTTTAATAAAGGCCATTTCTATACATTTTGGTTTCACCATGTGGAAATTACAGCAGTGTTTATACATAGTCCCCCCATTTCAGGACACCATAATGTTTGGGACACAGCAATATCATGTTTAGTATTTTGTTGCATATCCTTTGCATGCAATGACTGCTTGAAGTCTGCGATTCATGGACAACACCAGCTGCTGGGTGTCTTCTCTGGTGATGCTCTGCCAGGCCTGTATTGCAGCCATCTTTAGTTTATGCTTGTTTTGGGGGCTAGTCCTCTTCAGTTTTCTCTTCAGCATATAAAAAGGCATGCTCAATTGGGTTCAGATTGGGTGATTGACTTGGCTACTCAAGAATTGACCATTTTTTAGCTTTGAAAAACTCCTTTGTTGCTTTAGAGGTATGTTTGAGATAATTGTCTTGCTGTAGAATGAACCGCCGGCCAATGAGTTTTGAGTCATTTGTGTGAACTTGAGCAGATAGGATGTGTCAATGCACTTCAGAATTCATTATGCTGCTACCATCAGCAGTTGTATCATAAATGAAGGTAAGTGAGCCAGTACCTTCAGCAGCCATACATGCCTAGGCCATAACACCCCCACCACCGTGTTTCACAGATGTGGTGGTATGCTTTGGATCGTGGGCAGTTCCTTCTGTCCTCCATACTTTTCTCTTGCCACGACTCTGATATAAGATAATCTTTGTCTCATCTGTTCACCAGACCCATTTCCAGAACTGTGGTTGCTCTTTTAAGTACTTATTGACAAACTGTAACCCGGCCATCCTATTTTTTCTGCGGCTAACTATGACCAGACTCGTCACTGCAAAAGTGGACGAGTCTTGCATCTTGCAGTGTAGCAGAAACATCTTGCAGTGTAGCCTCTGTATTTCTGTTCATGAAGTCTTCTGCAGACAGTGGTCATTGACAAATCCACACCTGACTCCTGAAGAGTGTTTCTGATCTATCGTTCAGGTGTTTGGGGATTTTTCTTTATTATAGAGAGAATTCTTCTGTCATCAGCTGTCTTCCTTGGCCTGCCAGTCCCTTTGCGATTAGTAAGCTCACCAGTGCTCCCTTTCTTCTTAATGATGCTCCAAACAGTTGATTTTGGTTAGCCTAAGGTTTGACTGATGTCTCTAACAGTTTTATTCTTGTTTCCCAGTCTCATAATGGCTTCTTTGACTTTCATTGGAACACCTTTGGTCCTCATTTTGATAAACAGCAATAAAAGTTTCAAAAGGTGATGGAAAGACTGGAGGAAAGACTAGATGCTGAGAGCTCTCTTATACCTGCATTAAGGAGGCAATAAAAGACAGCAATTACAAATGCCTGTGGAGCCATGTGTCCCAAACATGATGGTGTCCTGAAATGGGGGGACTATGTATAAACACAGCTGTAATTTCTACATGGTGAAACCAAAATGTATAAAAATACCCTTTAATAAAATTTGACAATGTGCACTTTAACCACATGTGATTTTTTAAAATCTTACAAATCTCAAATTGTGGAGTACAGAGGCAAATAAATAAATGAAGAGTCTTTGTCCCAAACATTATGGAGGGCACTGTATGTGCAGGCAGATAAAGGTTCATCTGGGCATCATGGTCAGCACAGACACTGAGCCGAAGGGTTTGTTCCTGTGCTGTACTGTTCTCGGTTCTAAAATTTCCAACCTCAAAATAAATTTTGGAACTGTAATTAAAATGGTCTATTATGTTATATGTATAACTATTTATTTAAGTCTGGCTGATTCATGTGTCAAAAGATTTGTTAAAATTTAATGAGACTTCTGATTGGAAAGGATTCTACTGCCTCAAGTTCAACTAATTCAAATTTTATCTTTGGAGAAAATAATATTGTTTCTGCCTTGAAGGCCAATAAATTATAGATTAGGTTAAGGCACATGTGCCATGGGATAAACTGGATGTTCTGCTTTTCTCTTTCTTGTGGTGGAGTTACTTGTGACTTTGGGCCAGAATATTCAACTTTTGCCCCTTTCAATGAGCAGTTAAAGCCTCCATTTCCAGTTGGGATGTGTCCGGCCGGGGTGGAGCCTCTTGCTGCTCCCTCAGCCTGCACCCCTCTGACCGCACACTGACCAGTAACTCAGTGTGCCATTGGGAGCAAGGAAACTCCCAGACATCGTGTTAGCAGGCAGCCACCCAGGCTCCACCAAGACGCCTGGAGCATCTGGATGGCTGAATAACAGGAGGCCTCTGGCTGAGTGAGACCCTGAGAAGAAACAGGGTTGCTGGCACAGTCACTCCAGTGGGCGGATGAGTTGGGTTTTCTTCATGATTCCTTTTATATTTATTCACTGGTTAGAACCAGAAAATATAGATGATGCAATTACGAGCACAGAGTCTTGCCCACCAGCTGTGTACTTCAGAAAAGTGCGTGCATTGCCCATGAATTTCCATTTATGAATTCTAATATGTATAGGCAGTAGACAAGACTTCCTGCTGGTGGCATACAATCAGGAAAAAAAAGTCCAATAAGTGCTCAAGTTTCAAAATGAAAATAGAAATAATAGAAGTCGCAGTAGCTTTCAAAAGTAGCACAGCTCGCAATATAAAACAGCCCGCCTAGCCGAGGTGTGCCACTGTTATGGCTAAGACCATGTATGGACCTTACAGGGTTGTCTGACACAATCATGATGAAGTTGCACAAGAGAAGAATTCCAATGAAATAAATGTAGAAAGAAGAATATTAAGAGAAGAACAAACAACAGCAAAATATCCCTCATCTATTTATAGTAGAAACTGAAAACATGTATTTTTAGCTCCAGAAAGGTTAAGATTTCCTGAAGTACATTATATTCATCACTGCAAAAGTGGACGAGTTGTAATACTAGAATAGCATCAACACTGTACAGTTACCATGATAATGTCTCGGACTTTTCTTGTCTTACACCCTGTGCAGTGGAATGGTTTTCTCGCCTGAGTATTTCAGGTGACATGGAGAGCCCAGTCTTTTTGGTTGGAGTTATCTGCAAGTGCTAGTGATGTGAAGATATGTGACAGTACCTCTCTCCATGCGTGATGGCTCACATGGGAGACACCTGTATGATGCAGGATACTTTAAGACAGCCTGTCAAGCTCAGTCAGATGTTTGACAGAGTTATCAAAGTTTGTGGGTGCATGTCGCTGTTTCAACTCTTGGAGCCAGAATTCAGCGAATGGCAGGTTGAACAATCAGGCATTTGAGACGTACATTCAAGTGGTGATTAAATACTGCATTTTTAAAAGAGACGCGACCAGAGAGGTTTGGTTATTGAAGCCTGGACAAAATGTCTTGAGAACTGCTCTAATAAGCCACGCTGATGAAAAATGATTTTAACTGTTAGATTTTTTGTACATTACATCATTTCATTTGGAACAAAATAAATTATGACAACCTATCAAGTTCTCAGGATGTTCTTCACTGTGTAATGTGACCCTTTATGGGTGGTCTGGTTTGTTTTTAATTGAATAGTTGATTAACACTTTCTGGCACAGCTTGCTCATTGTGCGATGTACTGTCGTACCAAGCTTAGATTGCTTTTCTAACCCATTTGACAAATGTTTGATTTAACTTAGGTAGGTCATAGACATTAAAGAAAAACTCTCACTAAAGAGTTCAATTTATCAAGATAATCAATATTTTTCTTATAGGATGGTTTTGGAGCATTGAAATCTTTATTTGGATACTGACTAGAATCTACCAGTTGGTGAATAATAAAGAACTTGTGCATTGCTATATTTTATTATTAGGTTGAGAGCAGGACAAAAATTGGAAGAGTGGAATTCAAACTGGATGAAACACAATGTAAGAACACTTGAAGTTACATATCTTTTATTTGCAGGTTGGTGCTGAATCAGTAAACTCTTGGCAGAAAAAAAGACGTGCTCCAGCCCCACCACCTACCCAAAATAAATTGGAAGGAACAGAATTTGATAGAAGCAATACCATTGGTGAGTGTGAGCAATTTCCTCAGTCACATTTGATTTCTTTGTCCAGATATTGGTATACAGGATGGGAAATATAAGTGTATTTAATGGTTTCTGTAAGAGTATTGAAAGACAAATTGGTGAAATTGTTTTCCTTTCTGAAAGAGCAAGACCAGTTAAATCAGACAATACAATTAAATCAATGACACTCTGTTCTAGTTAGTTTGTTAACCATTAACATGTATAATGGTCCAGTTTTACTACAGTTTCTGAATTTTTAGAATATGTTTTACAAATGCTGTATTATTTTTGTGGGTTTCAAATCACTGATTTGTGGGCACACTGGATTTTGTCAATCTTCAGGGGGCATGAGCACCAGCAAATCTTTAGAAAGACTTAATTATAATGCAGCATGTGACAAACGTTTTTGAAAAACATTGAAATATTTTAAGTATTACCAGTTTGTTCAGTATCAATGAACCAAAATATGGAATTGCTTTTAACTTCAAAACCATATTTTGCTGAAGTTTATTTTTTGTTAATTTTTGGGGTCTGGGCATTGGTAACAGCATTTATGGCCCAAATTGCCCTAAAAAAAGTGGCGGTGAGCCAATGTCTTGAACAGCTGCAGTCCTTGTGGTGAAGGTATCCTGATACTGCTAATGGATGAAATTCCAGGATTTTAACCCAGCAACAAGTACAGAGCTATTAATTTTGATATTTATTCACAAAATGCTGGAGTAACTCAGCAGGTCAGGCAGCATCTCAGGAGAGAAGGAATGGGCGACGTTTCGGGTCGAGACCCTTCTTCAGACTGATGTCAGGGGGGGCGGGACAAAGGAAGGATATAGGTGGAGACAGGAAGACAGTGGGAGATCTGGGAAGGGGGAGGGGAAGAAAGGGACAGAGGAACTATCTAAAGTTGGAGAAGTCAATGTTCATATCACTGGGCTGCAAGCTGCCCAGGCGAAATATGAGGTGCTGTTCCTCCAATTTCCGGTGGGACTCACTATGGCACTGGAGGAGGCCCATGACAGAAAGGTCAGACTGGGAATGGGAGGGGGAGTTGAAGTGCTCAGCCACCGGGAGATCAGATTGGTTGATGCGGACTGAGCGCAGGTGTTGAGCGAAGCGATCGCCGAGCCTGCGTTTGGTTTCGCCGATGTAAATAAGTTGACATCTGGAGCAGCGGATGTAATAGATGAGGTTGGAGGAGGTGCAGGTGAACCTCTGTCTCACCTGGAAATTTTGATATGTTAATTTATTCACAAAATGCTGGAGTAACTCAGCAGGTCAGGCAGCATCTCGGGAGAGAAGGAATGGGTGACGTTTCGGGTCGAGACCCTTCTTCAGACATATGTTAAGACATGTTATGTAGACATGATATGTTAAGTTGTGTTGCACAAACAAAGGCATCTGACTCGAACCACTGCTTTAGGAAAATGTCTACTTATGATACGTTTCCAAGATTGAATTCTCAGTGTACCTTAATTCATCGAATACAATAAAACATTTGCTGCACAATAATGATAGTTCTGTTACTGATTCATAGTTGTAGCGTAAATTTACGATAGGCAACACAAATCCCCCAAACCGTTGCACAATCCTCCAGCTAAACATTTGTCTCCCAATTGATTATCCAGTATGTAAATGCATTCTTTTAAATTGGAAAAACCCGTATGATATAAATATAGTTAATGTTTAAATCACATTGAGAGCTTCACTTATATATATTTGTAATGTTTTATATTTACATTTAAAATGTTGCATTAGTTCACTTGAAGCTTTCAATTATATCCCCCAAACATACTTACCTCCCGACTTCATCCCCGATCTGGATATCAAGTGCCACTAAAGCCTCCAAGAGGCACATCGCCAGTCTCAGGCAAAACACGTAATCCACCCCAATTAATAATTCCTCCTCCCCCAGAATACCCACCTTCTGCAGACAATGAGAATGTGATCCAGCCAGGAATGTCTGATTTCACTCATGTGGTGCCTGATGTTCCTGAACACAGCGAATCGATACCTGAATGTAGGTCCTTCAAAAAGTGCATTTCTCTGTAGAATTATCACTTAAATTATATATTAGCACTGAACGTCTCTCTTATTTTTATCACCCATTTTCAGATTTTGTTCGACAAATTTCAAAATCAGGAATTTATTTTTCCCAAATTACTTTGTTTTATTGACTATTTATTTGATTATACTATCAGCAAATTGATCTGGTAGTTTTTTGGCAACTTTTCGTGCATACATATGACACAGAGGGACTATGCCATGACATATTCATAAGTTTAAGTTTAATTGTGGAATCAAAGATGAGCGATAAGAACATTGCCTTCATCGTGCTTGGAATATGAGCCTTCTGTAGAACACAAGCTAGCAAGGAGAAAGTCTCTTTTCTGATTGCTAAAAGGATTTGGGCTATACGGATACAAAATGCAATAATTTCAAGCACAAATGAAATAAAGCGCAACATTGAAATAACTGCAAGAAGTATTTGTCCCCAGAGTGGTAGTCCAATGTTCTTGAGTCGTAGTACAACTCTGATGTCAGAATCTGATTTTTTAAAATGGAGAAGTATCTGAAGAAAAGTCACATATCATTTGGATTTTACACAATGCGGAGATAATTTTGTTCCCTGGTCCTCTTTTGTGTGAAAATCTGAACTTTTACATTACATAATGAATGATTCGGAAAATGGATTTGTTGGTAAGCATTTTATTTAATCCTAAAAGTTGCAGATTGACGTTTGTGGCGCCTATTCACAATTGGAGGGTGAATTTGTGGAGGCAGATTGGGTGCTAGTGTAGGTGTTTTGGAGCTCCGCTAACACCCTTCATTAAACATATACAGCTGACCAAATGTACAGCTGAAAATACTTCACCTTACAAAGGTTTTTTTTTAATCATCAGACACATAAAGGTTAATTACTCGTTGATTTCTCTTAAGACTTGGAATGATTCTGTAAATTTGTAGTGCTTTCCAAAGCTATTTCAACTTGTAAAGGCTGTGGTGAAGCATGTACAGAACTGTACTGTGTTTGCCCGCAGTCTTGTGAATGCTTGTTAGCATTCTTCTGGAATATCGCAAGACTGCAGCCTGGGCCTGTTCTCAGTGTCCTTGTCTGCCCCTGTAACTTTTATCAAAATGTGCATCAAATAATTGAGGTTACCCAAGTACCCCCTGCAATTGCCCGCAATCATCAGTGCTGAGGAGGTATTTGGCAAGTGTTGTATTCTGAGCTCCCATTACCAGAATTATCAGTTATCCTTTGAAATCTTGTCACGTCAAAGACTTTAAAAACTTTTAAATGTCTCCTAATCAGAAAACTATTCGAATAGATTTAATGCAAATCACAATGTGCTGGAGGAACTCAGCGGCTCAGGCAGTATCTGTGGAGGGAATAGACAGACGATGTTTCATGTCAGGATACTTCTTCAGACTGCTTCAGGGATCAGTTTGCCACCAAAGATGTTGGCTGACCTGCTAAGTTCTTTTATGTTTTGCTCAAGATTCCAGCATCTGCAGTTCCTTGTAACTCCAAATAGATTTAAATATTTTCATAAAAATTAGAAATACATTAGGATGAATGAAAACATTAATGAATGCATTAACCTTTCTCTAAATGAACAGCTACCTTATTCAAACAGGGATACATGGCTGCTGATGCTGGAATCTGGAGTGAAAAAACAAATTAATGGAGCTACTCAGCAGATCGAGCAGCACCTGTTGGTGTGGGATGGGGTCAGCAAGGAATTGTCAAAGTTACAATGAGACCCTGCCTCAGACTCTTTCTAAACCTCTTTGCTCTTATCCCAAATTTACATCCTTTATTTTTATCTATCTCTAATGAAGGGAAAGGTTTCCTGCAGTCTACCCTATCTATACCCTCATAATTTTATTCCTCAATGAGGTGCAATTCATGTCAATGACAACAGGCAATGTCAGATGTGATGTTCATCCAGACCCCACTCTGCCACTAGATTCAGTGGTGGACACAGCAGCAGAGCAGGCACAAATATGTATCTGACCTCCAGCATGTTTCAGACTTTTCACTGCAAATGCAAGGCCATCTGAAATGTATTGAGGGTTGTTCTGCTGACCTAATGGCTATCAGTGAGCACAGTTCAGGAAGGCAGGCAGTACTGCGGGATGATGGTAAAATTGGCCTTGTGGGTGACAGGAAGGAGGGATCTGCATTCCGCAGAAAAGGACTGGTGGTTTGATCATTTGGGCAGAAAAGGAACATTGGAATTGGGTCTTGAAGTGAAAGATAATACATTTGACGTGGGCAAACAAACGTTTGCACAGTAAATGAGGCATGAGAGGAACAGAAGGACCTTGGTTTGCACATCCACAAATGAATGAATGAATGAATAAATTTATTGGCTAAGTATGCAGATACAAGGAATGTGCCTTGGTGCTCCGCTCACAAATGACAACACAAACATACAGTTAACAATTAAGAATAAAGCATAAACACATCAAAACAATAAACACATCAAAACAATAAGGATACACCATTACGGTCTAAACATGTGAGTGAAAATAAACCAGAGCAAAAAAGAGACTACAGACTGGTTATTGAGTAGAACTATCACTCATGGAAAAAAGCTGTTTTTATGTCGGGCTGTGGCTGCTTTGACAGTCCGGAGTCGCCTTCCAGAGGGAAGTGCTTCAAACAGTTTGTGGCCAGGGTGAGAGGGGTCAGAGATGATCGCTTCCTGGCCCTTGCAGTGTCCAGTTCGTCAATGGGGGGAAGGTTGCAGCCAACAACCTTCTCAGCTGTGCGAGCGATCCGTTGCAACCTCTCAATGTCGTGCTTGGTGGCTGAGCCTAACCAGACCATGATGGAGTAGGTGAGGATGGACTCAATGATAGCAGTATAGAATTGGACCATCATTGCCTGTGGCAGATTGTGTTTCCTCAGTTGCCGCAGGAAGTACATCCTCTGATGGGTCTTTTTGACTGTGGAGTCGATGGTGGCCCCCCATTTAAGGTCCCTGGAGATGATGGTTCCAAGGAACTTAAATGACTCCACAGATGTGACTATGGTGTTGTTGATGGTGAGTGGGGGAAGGGGAGGGGGATCTCTTCGAAAGTCTACAATTAGTTCCACTGTCTTGAGAGCATTGAGCTCCAGGTTGTTGCGATGGCACCAGGACGCCAACTGTGTCACTTCCCGTCTGTAGGCAGATTCCTACCCATCCTGGATCTGTCCAATCAGGGTAGTGTCAACGGCAAACTTGAGGAGCTTGACAGAGGAGTCTGTGGAGGTGCAGTCGTTGGTGTAGAGAGAGTAAAGGAGAGGGGAGAGTACGCAGCCTTGCAGTGCTCCTATGCTGAGGGTCTGCGGGTCCGAGATATGCTTTCCCAGCCTCACATGCTGCTTCCTGTCCGTCAGGAAGTTGATGATCCACTGACAGAGGGGTTCAGGCACAGTCAGCTGGGAGAGTTTGTAGTGTAGTAGCTCTGGCACAATGGTGTTAAAAGCAGAGCTAAAGTCCACAAACAGAATCCTGACACAAACACAAACAAATCTCGAAAGACTGCAGGACAGGTAGGTGATTAAAAGGTGGCCTATTCTATACTTAGCTTTATTGGTCAAGGGAAAGAGTAGAGATGCAGGGAAGCCATGGAAATGACTACTTTGTCAAGGCACAGCACTGCATAGTTTTGCTTATCACATCTTAGAAAGGAGTTCACCAAATTCCATAAACAAGTCGAGAAACACCTCCACTTTTCCTTCAGCCCATGGGAGCAAGTAGAATTGATATTGTTGTCTTTGCCAAATATTCATAGACTGTATTCAGATGTTATAAAAACTTCCCTGCCAATGTCCTGCTAGAATTAGCCAGCTGGAGCATTGAATGGCAAAGTTAAAACTTGTTAACAATAATGGACCTGAATCTCACAAAATGCTACAAGAAACGAAGCGACTCTAATGCACTGCCTCAGTGTAATCAACTCTTTTTATGGTCTTGTACTTAAGTATGATTGTGCCCAAGTACAACAGGATTTTTACTGAACTGAATGCAAAAATGGAATTCCACTGAACCTAAATACATGTGACCATTGGACCATTGAAAGGTTTTGCAAACACATGCCTCCTATAGGGTCTATTTTCACCCGCTATCCAAGTAGCTCTGATCCAATGAGAATTGTTTCAGAAACTCTCCCATCATTGCAACAACTTCCACTCGTTTAGTTGTAACACTCTATTGTAGCTGGAAGGGTTCTGCTTACATGTTGTACATTCCTTTAAGAACAGTCTGCAGAGATTGCATCTGCAAAGCTATATACCAGCAGCTGCAAATGCTTGCAAGAGAGCAACAGTGTACCCTGTGCTGAAACCAAAACTATCAGTTTTCTTACAGTTTTACATAAAGCTTGACAATACTGTTCTGCAAAGTATCCAATCACAGACATCATTAGGGTGACCACAAGGTTGTTTTAAAGCATTTTTAATTATAGTATATCCTGTTTTTTAATTATGTTATAAGGATCATTACATTTTTCTTCACCTGAAAATCTTCACTTTTTATTATCTGTGAGAAACACTAATCTATTTATCCCATGTCATAACTGGATGGCTTCACCCTTTCTTACATTGAACTTCTCCATCACAAGTTACTACACTATCTTAATCCGAGAATGTTGCTTTACAATTTTTTGTACCCATCATCCTTCTACGTCATTTAACTTTATTTTTGCCAGCAGATTTGGGCACCATGTTATAGGAAAGATATTGTCAAGCTTGAAAGGGTTCAGAGAAGATTTATGAGGATGTTGCCAGCACTAAAGGGTCTGAGCTGAAGGGGGAGGTTGAGTAGGCTGGGCCTCTGTTCCTTGGAGCGCAGGAGGATGAGGGGTGATCGTATAGAGGTGTATAAAATCATGAGAGGAATAGATCGGGTAGGTGCACAGAGGCTCTTGCCCAGAGTGGGGGAATAGAGGACCAGAGGACATAGGTTCAAGGTGAAGGGGAAAAGTTTTAATAGGAATCTGAGGGGTACCTTTTTCACACAAAGGGTGATGGATGTATGGAACAAGCTGCCAGAGGAGGTGGTTGAGGCCGGGACTATCCCAACGTTTAAGAAACAGTCAGACAGGTACATGGATAAGACAAGTGTGGGGGGGATATGGACCAAACACAGGCAGGTGGGACTAGTGTAGCTGGGACATGTTGACCGGTGTCGGCAAGTTGGGCCGAAGGGCCTGTTTCCACACTGTATGACTCTATGACTCTAAATTTGTATGTCCTTTTAACATAGACATGATAAAACTTGTAAGGCACTGAACCAGCTGTCCATATCCTTATAAAACACCATTAGTTCCACCTTGTCAATTAGATTTCATATTCCTATTTCCCCATGTTTGTTGTGTTATCTCCTATTATACACAGTTTCACTCTTGCTTGCAGTTCCTTGTGTGGAACCATTTAAAAAAACCCTTCTGGATGTCCTCACAATTAAAATCCTTAGTTCCTTATTCACCACAATTTTAATGAACTCAAATATAATCCAACTACATTATTTAGACATTACCTTCTCTACAGATCCTTGCTGGCTTCAATGATTTACTTCAGATTTGTTCAAGTGCTTTGTATCAGGTCTGTAACCTACTTTACTAGAGAATAATTGATGCAGACACAAGAAATGTGGCCAAATGGTTCGCTTCCCAGTACTGACTTTCGTGTTGATAACAAATGTCATCCTTCATCAATCACATGGATTCCCTGTCACCACTCAGGGCATTGTAACATTCCATTACAAGATAGTGGATGAAACAATAAATACAAGATTTTATGAACATTGAAAAATACAGTTCTGGGGAAAACTGACTAAATTAGTCTAAAATGCTTTGTTATTAATAGTCAATAAAGGAGTATATATGATCAAAGATATCAAGCTAAATTATGTCCAGTACAGCAGTCCACAAGGTTAGTTCAAGGTTCCGTACACTATATAAAGTACATTCCTTTTCATGGTTTCATAGAAAAAAGGGCACAAAATAAGGAACTTTTCTCATCTGGCTCATGCAAGCATTTTCTCCTCTTAACCTTGTCTATCAATCCTAATTTTATTTCTCTTCACTTTCTCCATTTATTTTTATATATTTTTTTACGAATGTTCATTCATCTCCTTTAAACTTTTGTTTTATAAAGTCTCTGCCTCCAGACACAAATGATAAGCTATGCTCTCACAACCCTGCATTTGCAGTAACATTCAGTAACAGATCCCGGACCAGCCATATTGAAGTAATGGCCAAGAAAGCACACCAATATCTCTACTTCCTTAGAAGGATTAGGAACTTTGGCATATCCCCAACAACTCTCACCAACGTCTGCAGAAGTACCATAGAAAGCATTTTATCGGGATGCATCACATTGTGGTTTGGGAACAGCTCCATTCAAAACCGCAAGAAATTGCAAAGAATTGTGGACGCATTCAAGACCATCACACACACCAACCTCCCTTCCATTGACTCCATCTACATATCATGCTGTCTCAGCAAGGCCACCAGCATAATCAAGGACGAGTCTCACCTTGAACACTCCCACTTCTCCCCTCTTCCATCAGGCAAGAGGCACAGAAATGTAAAACACATACCTCCAAATTCAGGGACAGTTTCTTCCCAGCTGTTATCAGGCAACTGAACCATCCTATCACCAACTAGAGAGCGGTCCTGACCTACCATCTTCCTCATTGGAGACCCTCAGAAATTACTGGACTTTATCCTGTACAGATATAGGACAAACGGAATAAACATTATTCCCTTCGTCCTTCATCTGAATACTGTGGGCAGCTTGATTGTAATCATGTATAGTTTTACCTGACTGGATAGCATGCCACAAAAAAGCTTTTCAAATGTATCTCAGTACATGTGACAATAAACTAAACAAAATTAAATTAGACTAAACATTTCATTTTAACTATGGACTAGGTTCTTCTATTTGGCCTACGTCATAATCATAGAGTCATACAATATGGGATAGTCCATGCAGCCCACCATGTCTGAGCCCATTTGGTTTATTTCCATCTTCCAGCACTTGCCTTGTATGTGATTGAAGTCATTAACTGGATACTTCTTAAATGCTGTCAGCGTCTCTGCCTTCACCACTCCCTCAAGCCAGGTACTCCAAGTACTCGCCACTCTATGGAAGATAAAGGACCAACTCAGACTCCTTCTGAACCTCTTAGCTCTTATCCCAAACTTATGTCCTTTATTTTTATCTATCTCTAATGTGGGGAAAGGTTTCCTGCAGTCTACCCTATCTATAACCTCATAATTTTATACCTTAGTCATGTCTCCTCTTAACATGTCCTCCAGGGAAAACAACCCGCTCTAGTCTCTCCTCATAATTGAAATGTTCCAGCCCAGACAACATCCTTGTGAATCTCCTTTGGCCCTCTCCAGTGGTACGATATCTTCTGAGTTCAGAAAGTAATATGGAATTAGAAATGTTACCAAATAACATGGCCATTTCATTCATTACATGATAACATGACACGTACACGCATCAAAGTGACTGAACGCACAGCCATGACCTCTGTTGATATACAGTGCACAGCTAATGTCACCCTTGCAATACAATAGCATGCATGTCTTGAATACTCTAGCCCTTCTGACCTGTGTACAATCTGGATGACTTCTGGTTACCTATATTGAAATTCAACTTTCGTTTGCTATTGTTTAGCCCCTTCACCTAATCTATAATGTTATTTTACAATCATCTACTCCATGCCATTTTACCACCTAACTGGACTGTTGTCAGTAAACCTGTGTATTTGGCCTACTCCTTCAATAATAGCATTTATAAGTATGGTGAAAAGATGATCTGAAGAAGGGTCTCGACCAGAAAAGTCACCCATTTAATATAATGTCAGTAAGGCTCCGCAATCTTGTATGGTCCAGGAAAAAAAGACCCAGCCTATCCATTCTCTCTTTATAATTCAAAACTCCATGTGAATCCTTTTTGTTACCTTTTCAAATTTAATAACATCCTTCCTACAGGAGTGTGATCAGAACTCTGCACATTACTCCAAATGTAGCTATACCATTGTCTTGACCAACGGCTATAACGTGACAACCCAACTCCTGTACTCAGTACCCTGATCGATGTCGCACTACACCATTCTGATGCTGAGACAAATCTACCTCCGATGGTAGACGAGTTAAATCTGTCACGGGAGCACTGACTTTAATCACTTGAATAAGAAATCATTTAGATATTTCCAAACAATGTTTTTAATTTCATTATGTGAATTATTTTTACAAGCTTGTAAAACATCTCTGAACATCAGCAGTAATTAAACAGCTGCAATATTTTGACAAACTTTGGGAAGACGTGAGGCTTTGACCCCAGTCAGAGTGTTTCAAGCCTGAGATGAAGCTGCCTGAGGCCTACATACCTCGAAAGCCTTACAATCCCATGCCATAGACATCCTGAATGCAAACTGTCTGCTTATTTGGCCTTCTGTACCCATCCATGCAGATAGTTTAGTTTCTTGATCAATGAACCATGCCCAACATTGATTCTGATCATTGAATCTTAAATTGAATGAAACAAGCTATATTGTGCGGTAGGATTTCTTTGTTAACATGTTTTTTAATGGGCAGGTGTTTGCGTGTAGATATTGAAATTGTGATAGAAACTTGATCATGAGGTCCATGACTATGTTCAAATATCCACCTGACATTTGAGTCATAAAGTCATGGAGCATGAAAACAGGCTAGCTTTGGGAATCATCCATGTCGATCAAGTTTTATAACCGAGCTAGTCCCATTTGCCTGCATTTGGCCTATATTCCTCTCAATCTTTCTTATCCATGTACATGTCTTTTTAAAGTTGCCATTGCATCCATATCCACAGCTTCCTCTGGCAACTCTTTCCATATACACACAACCTCTGCATGATGAAATTACCCCACAGGTCTCTTTTAAATCCTTCCCCTCTCACCCTAAACCTGTGCCCTGTGGTTCTCGATTCTTCTCCCCCGGGAAAAAGAATGTGACTACTCACCTTTTCTGTGCATCTCAAGAATTTGTAAGCTTCTTTCTGGACATGCCTTGGCCTCCTAAGCTCCAGGGCAGGAGACTTGTTATTTGCTGTTTGTTACAACATGGAAGGAAGCAATTTGGTCCATTGTGTCCATGCAGGCTCTCAGCACTACAATCCCATCAGATCGGTTCTCTCTCTTATTTTCCGGCAACTTATCCCCTTTCACATGCCTAACACCCTTTTGATTCCCTTGCCATTTCCCTTCACTACGGAGAGTTCACAGTGGGCAATTTATGTACCTTGGGATTTGGGAGGAAAATTGAACACCTGGAGGACACTGGTAAGGTCAGAGGTAGGTCAAGCATACTCCACAGGGACAGCAGGGGTCGTGATCAAACCCAGGTTGCAGAGCTGCAAGATAGCAATATTAAAAGCTGCGCCATGACATTTACGATCCTGACCATGGGCGCTGCCTGTATGGAGTTTGTACATTCTCCACTTGACTTGAATGGGTTTTCTCCAGTCTCAGTCTGAAGAAGGGTCTTGACCCGAAACGTCACCCATTCCTTCCCTCCAGAGATGCTGCCTGTCCCGCTGAGTTACTCCAGCATTTTGTGTCTACCTTCGATTTAAACCAGCATCTGCAGTTCTTTCCAACACATGGGTTTTCTCTAGGATCTCTGGTTTCCTCCCACACTCCAAAGATGGGTTTGTAGGTTAATTGACTATGGTAAAATTGAAAGTTGTCCTTTGTGTATGTGCAGATTGGTGTTAGTTTGTGGGGATCGCTGATCAATACACATTAGACAAAGGTGCAGGAGTAGGCCATTCGGCCCTTCGAGCCAGCACCACCATTCAATGTGATCATGGCTGATCATTCTCAATCAGTACCCCGTTCCTGCCTTCTCCCCATACCCCTGACTACGCTATCCTTAAGAGCTCTATCTAGTTCTCTCTTGAATGCATTCAGAGACTTGGCCTCCACTGCCTTCTGAGGCAGTGAATTCCACAGATTTACAACTCTCTGACTGAAAAAGGTTTTCCTCATCTCCGTTCTAAATGACCTACCCCTTATTCTTAAACTATGGCCCCTGGTTCTGGACTCCCCGAACATTGGGAACATGTTTCCTGCCTCTAACGTGTCCAACCCCTTAATAATCTTATACGTTTCGATAAGATCCCCTCTCATCCTTCTAAATTCCAATGTATACAAGCCTAGTCACTCCAGTCTTTCAACATACGACAGTCCCGCCATTCCGGGAATTAACCTAGTAAACCTACGCTGCACGCCCTCAATAGCAAGAACATCCTTCCTCAAATTTGGAGACCAAAACTGCACACAGTACTCCAGGTGCGGTCTCACGAGAGCCCTGTACAACTGCAGAAGGACCTCTTTGCTCCTATACTCAACTCCTCTTGTTATGAAGGCCAATGCAGGCTTTCTTCACTGCCTGCTGTACCTGCATGCTTCCTTTTAGTGACTGATGCACTCGGACACCAAGATCTCGTTGTACGTCCCCTTTTCCTAACTTGACACCATTCAGATAATAATCTGCCTTATTTTTACCACCAAAGTGGATAACCTCACACTTATCCTCATTAAACTGCATTTGCCATGCATCCGCCCACTCACACAACCTGTCCAAGTCACCCTGCAACCTCATAGCATCTTCCTCACAGCTCACACTACCTACCACCCAACTTTGTATCATCTGCAAATTTGCTAATGTTACTTTAAATCCCTTCATCCAAGTCATTAATGTATATTATAAATAGCTGCGGTCCCAGCACCGAGCCTTGCGGTACCCCACTAGTCACTGCCTGCCATTCTGAAATGGACCCATTTATCCCCACTCTTTGCTTTCTGTCTGTCAACCAATTTTCTATCCATGTCAGTACCCTACCCCCAATACCATGTGCTCTAATTTTGCCCACTAATCTCCTATGTGGGACCTTGTCGAAGGCTTTCTGAAAGTCGAGGTATACCACATCCACCAGCTCTCCCCTGTCAATTTTCCTAGTTACATCCTCAAAAAATTTCAGTAGATTAGTCAAGCATGATTTCCCCTTCGTAAATCCATGCTGGCTCGGAACGATCCTGTTACTGCTATCCAAATGCTCCGCAATTTTGTCTTTTATAATTGACTCCAGCATTTTCCCCACCACTGATGTCAGACTAACTGGTCTATAATTTCCCGTTTTCTCTCTCCCTCCTTTCTTAAAAAGTGGGATAACATTAGCTACCCTCCAATCCACAGGAACTGATCCTGAATCTATAGAACATTGGAAAATGATCACCAATGCGTCCACAATTTCTAGAGCCACCTCCTTAAGTACTCTGGGATGCAGACCATCAGGCCCTGGGGATTTATCAGCCTTCAGTCCCATCAGTCTACCCAACACCATTTCCTGCCTAATGTGAATCTCCTTCAGTTCCTCTGTCACCCTAGGATCTCTGGCCACTAGAACATCTGGGAGATTGTTTGTATCTTCCTTAGTGAAGACAGATCCAAAGTACCGGTTCAACTCGTCTGCCATTTCCTTTTTCCCCAAAATAAATTCCCCTGCTTCTGACTTCAAGGGACCCACATTTGCCTTGACTATTTTTTTTCTCTTCACATACCTAAAAAAGCTTTTACTATCCTCCTTTATATTATTGGCTAGCTTACCCTCATACCTCATTCTTTCTCCCCGAATTGCCTTTTTAGTTATCTTTTGTTGCTCTTTAAAAGATTCCCAATCCTCTGGCTTCCCACTCTTCTTTGCTATGATATACTTCTTCTCTTTTATTTTTATGCTGCCCTTGTCAGCCACGGTTGCCTCTTACTCCCCTTAGAATCTTTCCTCCTCTTTGGGATAAATTGATCCTGCAACTTCTGCATGTTCCCAGGAATACCTGCCATTGCTGTTCCACCGTCTTCCCTGCTTGGGCCTCCTTCCAGTCAAATCTAGCCAGCTCCTGCCTCATTCCTCTGTAATCCCCTTTGCAATATTGTAATACCGACACTTCCGATTTTCTCTTCTCCCTCTCAATTTGTAGAGTAAAAATTATCATATTGTGATCACTGCATCCTAATGGCTCTTTTACCTTGAGTCCCCCTGATCAGATCTGGTCGGGCGGACTAGGTGTGTTGAGGCCCCTGTTTCTGTGCTGTGTCTCTAAACTAAACTATATACGAATAATAATCATTTAGATAAATAATGAAGGAAGTCTCCCACTTGTAATGTTTGAACTAACCCCTTCAGAAGGAATATATTGAATGAAAAGAATCACTTGCTATGGCCAGCATTTTGCATGGAGCCAAAATTAATGGGGAAACATAGGACTTAAAATTAACCTTTCTGATCTGTAATGAAAGTCACTGACTTAAAATGTTTAATTTTTATTTGTCTTTCCACAGATTCTGCCTGTATGTTCATATTTTTGCTTGAATAATGTATCATAATTTATATTGGAAGAGAAAGCATACAATAACATATTTCAGATTGCTTTAAATTAACATTCTCAGTATGTTTTATTGATTTTATAACCCTTTATTCAGAAAGATTAAGAGGAAAAAAAAGTTTCATCTTTATCAAATATAGTACAGATCCTTCTTAAATTGTAGTCTGTGAAGATGCATGAGTGTAATACTTATCTTAGAACAGAACCGTACAGTGCAGGAACAGACCCTTTGATTCACAATGTCCATGCTGAACATGATGCCAAGTTAAACTAATCTCCTCTGTCTGCACGTCATCCATATCCTTCCATTCTCTGCTTATCCCTGTACGCATGTAAAGGCCTCTTAAATGCCGCAATTGTATCAGCCTCCACTGCCATCCTTGGCAAAACGTTCTAGACACTCGCCACTCTCTGTGTAAAAATAAATATATAACGCCCCGCACATCTCCTTTATACTTTGGCCCTCCCACATTAAAGCTATGCCCTCTTGTCTTTGACATTTCCACCCTGGGAAAAGGTTGTGACTGTCTTACCATATCCATTCCTCCCAGGTCTCCCCTCGGTCTTCGCTGCTCATGAGAAAACAATCCAGGTTTATTTAACCTCTCTGTATAGTTCTAACCCTCTAATCCAGGCTGATCCGCTAAAACTCGTCTGTGCCCTCTCCAAAGCTTCCACGCCTTTTTTTTGTAAAAGGGCGACAGAACTGCACACAATACTCCAAATATGGCCACAATAAAGCTACAACATGGCGTCTTGATTCTGATACTAAATACTCAATCTTGCTTCAAAACTCCTTGTCGTGTTTATAACTGAAAGATTATGGGGATCTGCAATAATTTCTGGTAGAGCTTTGCAAAATTCTAACATTGTAATTGCACAAGCTTTCGGTAAAAGCTTTCGGTAAAAGCTATTTCCTGTAGAAAACCGACGACAGTTTGTAGTTGGTAATACATTACATGTCCATCCATTTCCAACCATCCCTAAAGTCTGGTGCATGATATCTGCTCAGTATCAAAATGAAGTGACACTGGACAAGAAAGACCTGAAATGGAACATTAATGGTACACTTAAAATAGAAAAATTGTTACTCTGAATTTAGACCTTCACTCATTTTCTTTTCCTATCTGAACCATGCTCAATCTCTTCTCAATGTCTAACACTTGCATCTTAAGTCAGTTCCGCCTTACAAATAAAAAACTTAGCTTCCTATCTTCCGCTCACGCATCTCATTTAAAGTGCAGACCAAATTTTAAAATAATTCCTCTATGTCTGGGGTTTTGGTTCTTCTCATTTGGTGAGCTGAGACAGGAGCAGTTGGAAATATTCCTTTCACGCATTTGACTGGCAAATTATTCTCACTATCTTATACTCCCTGGTAGACCAGAACTATTTTAGTATTCTAGCTCTTCTAGTATTCTAGCTATTTGAGTATTCTAGCAATGTTTCAGCAATGAGGAGGAATATTGTATTTTTTCTTGTTAAAATGTGTTTGTGTGTAAACAATTTAAAAAAAGTTTCCATTTCTTTCCCCATCACACTGCCCATCCTTTTTCAAGCACTATATTCTCTGTATGAGAGAGCTGCTGCACATCAAGCCAGTAAAGAGACAATTTGCCTTTACTTGCCTTTGCTTTGGGGGCTTCCAATAATTGAAATGAAAGTAAAGAATGGCTTAAATCTTAATCTTACAATATATTGGAAATGTGTGTGTTTTATGATGGGTTATTTTGGTTCCAACATGGGCCAAGACATTGAATTCAAGAAGCTAATATTTTTAATGAAAATATACACTAATAATCTTTTCCTAATGTATAACGTCTATCAGTCATAGAATTATTTGTTTCATGCATCTGTAAAAACATATTTTATCTTTGTCTTTACTATCCTCTTTTCCAGTCACCTGTTGTGCTCCTGTTCCTATGCGGGTCAATCGTCTCTGACAACCTTTGCTTCTGCTTCTGAACTCTTCCAGCAGTGAACTTTCCTGTCTTCATCTGCATTCATCTGAATTTTTATCATACTTTCCTATTGATGGGCTGATTTTCACCTGCAAAGAGCTTGGGTTGAAAGTTTATATGATAATATAATATTAAGTGTGCTCATTTGCCAATGGTATTATTTACCACCTGTTTGATGAAATACCTCATTCAATGTATATCATTCAATGAAATGGTTGCTCCATCTTTGGGCATTGAATTGCATAAAATCATTTAATACTGCCTTTGAAATCAAAAATAAAGTTCAAACCTATATTCTCTTAATTTAAATTTGTTACTACTAATCGATCATTGTCCTGATGGTTGTAATTATCCAGGGATGATGAGTGATCAGTATAAAGTGACTTTTTACGAACTAGTCAGTGAATTTAAGAGATTAGCCCAAATGAAAGGGATTTCCTGGAATCAAAGGCTAGATTGCCAAGATTCAAAGTATTTAGATGGAGTTTGAACACCCATGCTTTTGTATATGTTGTATCTACTTCTCAACAGTATTTTGTGTTCTGCATACTTTAAATAAACAGTCCATTCAGTGAATTCAATATAAATTCTACTAGATCACATTCCTGGCATGGAGCTTGAGCTGTTTGGAGTGTACACTAGAAATTTGAGCTGGTGCTCAAAAGCATTTTCCAATTACTAATGGACAAACACAACTGAAGGCTCAGCTTGCCTCTTGTGTCCATGATCTCAATGCATTCTAACAGATAAAGCTCTGGACTAGGCATACACATATGTAAAACTTCCTTTGAAATAATTAAGTATTATATTTATTTGTGCTTGGCTAATGTTTTTTTTAATCTATCTTCTATATCTTTTTATATTTATCCGATTAATTGTATTACAAATGATTTTATAAAAGGAAATGGTGTGAAAGTTGAGCATGCCCTGGATTTAATGTCAGTTGTTTCATAAATGGTTTCATATATTTTTACTTTAAAAAAATTGTACGTTTTTTTATTTTATTCCACTCCATTAATCTGGCATGTGAATACATCCTTATATTGGAAATGTGCCCAATGTGATGACATTGTTATAGATGTTGGAGCTATTAACTGTGAGGCTTTGCATGGCTCAAACTGCTCTTCCTTTGTGTGACTATTCACAATGTTGAAACTAATTAGTAACTAATGGGCCTGGGCGATTGCTAATAATCATTCAAATTCCTGGAAGAGACCCAAGTAAAAAGCTTGGTTTGGGCTGGAGGGAAATGCTTGAACCAAAAGTACAATTTAAATTCATGGGTAGTTGGGTATGGAAGATTATCTTTTGTGGCTTAATAATTTTAATGACAATGAAGATGGAAAGAATAAAATCATCATATTTATATATTATACTTTTTTGCACTTATGAAGGCATTACTTGACAGTCATGCAGCTACAAAGCCGAAGGAGCAATAATATATGTTGTAAAGAAACGTTCCCACTCTAAAAAACTTAACGCCTCCATATTCTTGCTATGGAGGGCGTGCAGCGTAGGTTCACTAGGTTAATTCCCGGAATGGCGGGACTGTCGTATGTTGAAAGGCTGGAGCGATTGGGCTTGTATACACTGGAATTTAGAAGGATGAGGGCGGATCTTATTGAAACATATAAGATAATTAGGGGATTGGACACATTAGAGGCAGGAAACATGTTCCCAATGTTGGGGGAGTCCAGAACAAGGGGCCACAGTTTAAGAATAAGGGGTAGGCCATTTAGAACGGAGATGAGGAATAACTTTTTCAGTCAGAGAGTGGTGAAGGTGTGGAATTCTCTGCCTCAGAAGGCAGTGGAGGCCAGTTCGTTGGATGCTTTCAAGAAAAAGCTGGATAGAGCTCTTAAGGATAGCGGAGTGAGGGGGTATGGGGAGAAGGCAGGAACGGGGTACTGATTGAGAGTGATCAGCCATGATCGCATTGAATGGCGGTGCTGGCTCGAAGGGCTGAATGGCCTACTCCTGCACCTATTGTCTATTGTCTAAATGTAATTATCATCACTAACTAGATTTCATTGGGACATTTTAAGAATTGGCAATAAACTAGCCAAACTAAATTTGGATGCAAGAATTCTAAAGACTAATGTCTAAGGTATTGGTGGAACAGATTTAAGGTATTGGTGGAACAGATCTGAGATAACAGGATGCAAAAGTAACAGATGATGGCGTTGTCTGAAGTGGCAGTGGGCATGAGATGAAACAGCTGACTTGCAGAAAGTGCAATTGTTCGGAGCAAAATTTTATTTTGCCTTTGCCTTCCTTTGCATATTAAAATCAATCGAAAAGTTAGCATTGTTTTTATTGATGCCCTTAAGGAGTTACTGAAAAATGTTTTTGCATTATATTTTGTGCATGAGGAGGCAAGTTTCATAAAGGCACCTTATTAACTGATGGCCTATTTATTTTAGAAAGTGGCAAAAGAATTGTGCAGTATTTTGATTATTAGCATTTACTTGTAGATGTAGTTTTATGCTTCCAGCATGTGCCTTAAAAAATAAGAATTTTCAGATTTGAGTGATAAGCAGCCAAATGTGCTACTCCGTTTAAAGTTAATAATTGAATCAGTAATAATCATTCAGAAATAAATCAAAAACACTTAAACAGATGGGAGCAACTTGCCAGCTTGATGGTTATTTGAGCATTATATAATTTAGTGTGGAGTTTCAACTTATTTATTGGGTATCACAGTTTAGCACTGGAGTTTGATTCATATATAGTTTGAGACTACAAGCTTTTCTTATTCTCTTTTTCAACTGAACCAGTATTTTCACCTGGAAAAAATGTTTTTATTACATATTTTGAAAAGGAGAAACCAATTTTCATACTACTGGCAAAAGGAAATTATTTTGGAGTATTAAGTGCAGTCTTGTATACTTTACATTTCTTAGGTGCATTGTGTAAAAGCAATGGAGCATGAAGTATTAAAATATGTGTGAGATTTATATCTAAAACTTAACTTATGCTTCACAGAATTTTAGAGATGATGCTCAAATTTGATACTGAGATAAGGCACATATGGAGAAGTATTCTAACATGTACAATCCTAGTATCAGCTCAAAATAAAGAACGCGAGTAAAGTCAGAAAGTAAAATTCATTCTAATTTTATTGATTCAAGAAACCTCAATATGCTTATTCTACTGACAAAACTCCACAGTATGAAGCACTGAATTTTGACATTAAAAATATTTCAGTGAAGTTGTGTATGTTGACATTGATTTTATTTTAAATCCTCCTTCTAGATATCAGGGAATTTGGTGTTTTTTTAGGACTGGGATTTATACTGTTTATAGTAAAATGCTTGCTTTACCATTGAAGTGCATCTTATGGCATGATGTGTGCTTCAAGGTTTAATGGCCATAAACCTCTTGAGGTCATTTAGAGGTTAATTGCGAAATTGTTAGGTCAATTATTGGTAAGGCACACTTTCAATTTTTTTACACATCTTTTGAAGTGTGACTTTTGAAATCACTTTTTGTGGGTGAGATCTTAATACACGTTGTGAATAATTAACTTTTTTTAATCTTAATATTTTAACTGTGACACATGAGTTTGTTAGAACAATGATCCTGTGAGGATTACCGTGTCAGGGTGTTGTTTGACTAAGTAAAAACAGCAGATTTTCAACACTTGTGAGCCAAACAAAAGGGTTTTAAGAACAGTCAGATGTTTTGTGGTCAACAGTGCTATTCCTTTGACCTTACTGAATTTAAATTCCCATGCTGCTATTCTGGGATTCTGAGTTATTTCTGCAGGTTATTGGTCAAAGTTTTGGGATTATTGGCCCAGTAACTTAACCAATCTCTAATGTTTTTTAAAATGTACAATAAATAGCAAACACAAGACCTTTTGTTAGTTTGTGGAATGGTTGAATGCTCACTTTATTCAATGCAGGTTTTTGACCTATTTTAGTAAATCATAAATAGAGAATCATTTTAATTATATGGTGCAGAAACAGGCCCTTTTGGCCCACCTTGTCCATGCCCACTGTCATACCTATCTATGCAAATCTGAATTAGTTGTGCATCTCTCTATGCCTTTCCCATCTAATTACTTGACAAAGTTCCCTTTAAATGTTTGTAATTGTATCTGCCTCTGCCACCTTCTTTGATATTTTGTTCAAGTCAACCACATCCTATGAGTGCAAAAACCTACCCCTCAGATTTTTTTCTCTCTCTCACCTTAACCCACTCATTCTGGAATTCCATGCTCTGGGAAGAAAGATTCTGACTATCTCCTATATATGTCCCTCATAATTTCATAAACCTCTATAAAATCACAGTATTAGAGTGAAAGGAAACCCAGCCAATCTAATTGTTCCTTATAATTACAACCTTCTATTCCAGGCATCTTTCTGGTGAATTTCTTTTTCTTTCTCTCCATGGTTACCACATCCTTCCTGTAGTGTGGTGACCACAACTGTATACAATACACCATATGCGGTCTAACTAATTGCACAACTCCAATATGACGACCAACTCTGGTTTTCAATGCTCCAGCCCCTGAAGTCAAGCATATCAAATGCTGCTTTCTGATTTTCAAAATATTAGATATCGTAAGGAGCTTTGGGAAACACAAGCTATGTTCACTAGGTAATTACTTCATCCCAAATTCTGAGCTTTTATGGTATTAATAGAATTTTAGATACAAGTGAAATAGTTCACTATTAGTGAGTTAAAAACCAAGGAAATCCTAACTTTTCATTTTATGCTATTCTTACTGCTTTGGATGTATTTAGAGCTAACGAGACCAAGGGGCCATTGGGCCCAAACTTCAATGGCCCATTGGGCCATTTGGACCATTGGGCCCAAACTTCTCGTGCATTGGTGCAGCACCCTCCCCCTCCCCTCCTCCCCCTCCCCTCCCCCTCCTCCCCTCCTCCACTCCCTCACCCCTCCCCCTCCCTTCCCCTCTCCCCTTCCCCTCTCCCCCTTCCCCTCTCCCCCCTTTCCCCCCTCCCCTCGCCCTCTCCTCCCCACCCTACCCCCCTCCCTCCCTCCCTCCCACTCTCCCCATCCCCTTCCACTCCCTCCCTCCCTCCCCACTCCTTCCCTAGGAGATAGATTTAAACTTTAAAATGTGAATAACTTTAAATATATAACACCGATTTCAATAAAACTTCTTCCATTAGCACCAAAGGGACGATGGTGAGTAAGGTGGGGCTAAAATTGTCGTGCTATCGTGTACCGTTCTGGCTGTAGTTAAGGAACAAACAAACAAACAAATGAGAGTTTTAGTATTTCGATGGGAAAAGTATAAAGTTGCTCAAATCTGCAACTGGAGTTTCAACAGGAAAATTTAATATAACAGAAACTGATCTTTAATCTCAGACGTTGTTCATTCTTGGATGAAGAGGTGTGTGTGTACACACGTACCTTGACTAGGGATCAATATCAATAAATCTTGAGTTAAATGCTTTAGTAATTTTGTTATTTTATTATTTGGATGTGCCTTCATGGTAACAACCATTAAAACGCAGCAGTCCATGTGCCCATTAAATCTGCCCTGATGCTAAACTTCACGAGCCATTTGGTACAAAATCCAATTCAATCCCTATATGGAACAGTGTCATTTTCTCTTTATCCTTAATTCAAAATGCTTATTGTACTGCAAAATTGTATAGTAATGTCCCATTTTGAAGGAATGCTTCCTCACCTGCAATCCTTTGCCCTACCCAGTGCTTATGCATAGGTGCAAATTTCAATCTCAATTCAATAGGGTGCACAATTCATACAATAATTAACTAAGTTAATTTGAATCACCATTTTTCGGATCAAACATTGAAAGATTTAAGAGTCGAACTCCAAGACTGGTTTATCTAACATATTCATTTCATTCCACATTGTTATATACTGGCCAAATATGAATGTTGCAAATCTGACCCACAAATTGCATCTTTAAATGCACAATCCTGCATATTCATTTAAATATACATTTTGTCTATATTTTAGAATTCATTAATCAATTGTTTTAATTTGCCCTTTGGTCATCAAACCTGATTGAGCATTTATAATTAGTTTCTGCCTTGTTTTGCTTCTTTAAACTAAAATATTAAGCAATTTTCAATTCTTGGGCATTGTAATTTGTTTTATTCTAGGTTATTTACTTTCTACCAGGTACTTTGTTCATCATTGACATTTGATGTTTTATTATAAAGTATGCTGCTTCATCTTGATTATATCAATTTATTCTAGTGTTGTTGAAGCTCTTCTCCAGACCCTGCAGTTTACTGATCATTTTGTAGAAGATACAATAGATTGTGGAGTTAGGAATTGAAACTCTTGCTGTTTAATTCCCAGCCTCTGACTAATTTATAGTCCATTTAAGTTGGTGGTCACTATTGATCTATCAGGATGTATTGGTGTGGGATTCACCAATGGAAATACCATTTATTATGGGTACTTAAAATCTCTTGTTTATGAGTATGCTGCTCGTCACTATAGCCTGAAAGAGTCCCCAGCGTTGCTACCCATTTTACTTGTCTTTCACTTTCTCCTGAAGCCCTGCAGCTTCTGACCAGGGCCGTGCCTGCTTTATTGCCAGTTTATGAAAGATGTAACTAACCACTGCTAATCAAGCACGATGGCACTGCGGTAGAGTTGCTGCCTTAGAGCGCTTGCAGCTCCGGAGACCCGGGTTCAATCCCGACTAGGGGTGCTGTCCGTATGGAGTTTGTGCGTTCTCCCTGTGACCACTTGGGTTTCTCCAAGATCTTCGGTTTCCTCACGCATTCCAAAGATATACAGGTTTGTAGGTTAATTGGCTTGGTGTATGTGTAAATTGTCTCTAATGTGTATAGGATAGTGTTAATATGCGGGGATCCTGGTGGGCACGGACTCAGTGGGTCGATGGACCTGTTTCCGTGCTGTATCTCTAACAACTAAAAAAAACATTTTAAAATGTCATTTTAAAAGCATGGAATGCACTGCACCCGCAAGGGCATCATTCCACTTGGGTAGCCTACAACCCAACGGTATGAACACTGAATTCTCTAATTTTAGGTAACTTCTTACTAAACCCCCTCCCCCCACAAACCCACCCTTTCTCCCCCACACACCTCGTTTTCTTCCCCCTACCCTCCCTTTCTCCTCACTAGAGTCCCATCTATTTCTCCCCCCCACCCCTCCTATTTTCCCCCCTCTAGCTTCACAATTTGCAACTCGCAACTCTCCAACCTGTCTCACACCGTCTGTTTTTATCTCTGGCCTTTGTTCCAACCATCTGCCTATCAACCCCCACCCCCCGAATCTGAATCCACATTACCTGCCACGCTTTGTCCTGCCTCTCCCCTCTCCTAATTTTCTTCAGCCCTCCTACAATCTGTCTGAACAAGGGTCTCAACTCTAAAACATATCGGTGTTCTCCAGAGATGCTGCCTGACCTGCTGAGTTACTGCAGCACATTGTGTCCTCAAGAGTATCATTGGTTCACGTGCAGCACCTCCATGGTTGTCTTCTGATACTCTTCACAAGAACAAGAAAAATAAATTGGGGCAGATAAGAAACCAGGGAGATTGGTGCATCAGTTATTGACTTCATGTAAAAAACATGTTTCAATAATGTAAAGACATAAGAAACAGAAACAAGTCACCTGGCACTTTGCACCTGTTCTGTATTCAAGAACATTATGACTAATCTTTTATTTCATCACCTCAAGTCTTGTATCCCTTAATTCCCCACACGTTGAACATTCCCCATGCATAAGGAACCTATTAATCTAGCATTTTCTGTTGAAAACAACTTTCCCAGGGAGAGCACATTTATTGTACATTCCGAACAATATAATTAGAAATCTGTGGTCTCCAGATTTCCTTGTGCTTCTCTTGCATTTTCTCAAATGATGATACAACATTTATCCACAATTTGAGGAGATTCTCTGTGAATATCTATATACCTTAGTCCCTTTGGGGCTAATGGAAGAGGTTTCATTGAAATCGGTGTTATATTTTTTAAGTTATTCATATTTTAAAGTTTAAGTCTATCTCCTAGGGAGGGAGGGGGTGGAGGGAGGATAAGGGGGGTTGAGGCGGATGGAGTGGGGGGAAGGGGAGGGGAGGGAGGGAGGGGGGAGGGAGGGAGGGGGGAGGGAGGGAGAGGAGAGGGTGGTGCACCAATGCAGGACAGGTTTGGGCCCAACGGGTCCACTTGGTCTAGTAAGAATATAAAGCGTAAAACAGATAAAGGAAGCATTGCCCTGCTTCGTTGAGGAGGGAGTTGTGGGGGGGGAGGGGGGGTGTAGGGAGAGGGGGGTTGTAGGAAAATTGGGGTGGAGGGAGGTAATTATGGAGGATGGATTAGCTGGGAGATTTTTAAATACTAATTAAAAAGTTGGAATTAGATATTTATGTTTGTTGAGAAATAAGTTGGAAAATAAAGTTATTTTAGAAATAAGTTAGTGGAACTGGTGGTGGATACATCTTCACATGTGTCATTCGCTTTTGTACTCATCACATTTTTTTCCCCTTGAATCTTTAATAAGTAACTTTACTGTGCAATTAACCGGAGACGAGTGAAGAATAGTCTGTCTCATGTCAGTTAAGGGCAATCTCTTCGATTGCATAATCACGTCAAGAGAGTCAAGTGTTTTATTGTCATGTGTCTCAAGCAGAACAACGAAATTCCTGCAGCAGCATAACGGAATATATAAACATAGTACCATAAACAATACACATGCACATGCACACATTAATAGTGCAAAAAGAAAAAAACTATGCCCCCAAGTCTGTGTAGTTCAGACCTTATTTGGAGGTTATAGTGTTTAATAACCTGATGGCTGTAGAGAAGAGGCTGTTCCTGAACCTGGACATTACAGTTTTCAGGATCCTATATCTTCTTCCCGACGGCAGAGAGTGAAATGAGTGTGTGGCTAAGGTGGTGTGAGTCTCCTATGATGGTGGCTGCCTTTACTCCTGTAAATTCCTTCGATGGTGGGGAGGTCAGTGCACGTGATGGAGTGGGAAATGTTCACTACTTTTTGCAGTCTTCGTTGTTCATGAGCGTTCAAGTTGCCGAACCAGGCCGTGATGCAGCCAGTCAATATGATCTCTACTCTACCTACACCTGTAGAAGTTCAAGAGAGTCCTCTCTGACATACTGAATCTTCGCAATCTCAGGTGGAATTGGTACAAAATAGAAGGACACCGGAAGTTGCAATAGCTGTTAATAAGGCAAATTTAAAGAAAAAGTGAATATATAGAAAAGTCCTGAGATGCTGCCTGACCTGCTGAGTTACTCCAGCATTTTGTGAATAAATAGAAAAGAGTAGGTAGTTGATATATCAAATGGATGTTTTTAGGTTCCAAAAGATATATCATAAGTATGTTTGAAAACTAGGCATATCTTGAGGAAATTTAGCCCCTGAACAGAAGTAGATTGGCAGAGAGAAATTAGATTAAAGTAAAATTAGTCAACAACAGAAATAGTGCATTTCAGACGTCATTTTAGTTATCTGTAAATTGAGTAAGGAAAGATACTCCCAAATTGAGATGATTGAAACCTACTTCATTGAAACTTACCGAATAGTGAAAGGCTTGGATAAAGTGAATATAGAGAGGATGTTTCCACTAGTGGGAGAGTCTAGGACCAGAGGCCATAGCTTCAGAATAAAAGGAAGCACCTTTAGAAAGGAGATGAGGAGGAATTTATTTTGTCAGAGGGTGGTGAATATGTGAAATTCATTGCCACAAACAGCTAAGTCAGTGGGTATTTTTAAGGCGGAGATTGATAGATTCTTGATTAGTAAGAGTGTCAGGGGTTATGGGGAGAAGGCAGGAGAATGGGGTTGAGAGGGAAAGATAATGATGGAGTAGACTTGATGGGCTAAACAGCCTAATTCTGCTCGTAGAACTGCTGAACGTATTGAAAAGGGGGTTTTTATAGCAAGGAGGATGGTTAAAGATTTGAGGAAAAACAATGGTAGAATAGCAGAAGGATCATGATGCAATTTTAACATGGAGAAATGTAGTGTAATTCATTTCAGGAGAATAAAAGGCCTGTCCCACTTAGGCGATCTTTTTGGCGTCTGCCGGCGACTGTCAAAGTCGTAGCAGATCGCCGAACTTTTCTTTTACCCGACGACAATGCCGAGTCAGGTTGAGATTACAGCGTCTTCTGAAACATCGCGAAAATTCCCACGCTGTCAATGCTTCTCCGGGTGTCCTTGTTTTCGCTGAAATCACTGACAAGTCGGTAAGTACTTGAGAGTTTTGAACTATAACACCTTGTATGGGTTACTTAAAAAACAAGCTTCACTGTAACAAGGAATAAACTGGATTTACTTCCAGTTTACTAATAGCTGTATTTAAAAAAATAATTTTAAAAGTGGTTCAGTGGATTTTTGTGAATAGTGTGTGGGCATTCTTTGAAAATGTAAGGGAGATGCATATCTGGTTTCTGGGTTGAATATCTGGGTTTGGAGCCCACTTTAAATGTAATGGCTGAGGCCAAAAACATCACGAAAATTCCCACGCTTACCTGACCGTCAAACTGTCGCCTCCAATCTACCTGTCAAATGTCCTGACGGTAAATAAATTGGTTAAACACAAGCATTTTATGGTATTTTGAAATGACTACTTATTTTAATATTATGTGCTTCTAAATGTATCTTAAGAGAATCTATCAAACCTGGGGACAGCATGCGACAGCGACCGCAATAAGCCACGATGCCTGGCGACAAGCCAGCTGTCGCCGAGAGATTTCAAACCGTTTGATTTCTCGGCAACGCGCCGAGATCCACTACTATCCACTACGATCTTTGGAAGACTCCTCACGATCATGCCTGCGACACCCCGGTGAACGTTCGGCGACAGCCTCGTCGCCTTAAAAACGCCTAAGTGGGACAGGCCCTTTACAAGTGTTGAGTTTTTATGTTCAGTGGAAATATTGAAAGTTGCTGATGAAGGGAAATATCTTGGAATGCAGCATAATATCCTGAAAGGGACATGTTTAGAAAAACTAAATAAAAAAGAAAGAGTTTTGAATGATCTAGTGAGGGGCAAGAGAACGAAAGTGAGGAGAGAAGGGCAAGCTGATTTTTTTCTTTCCCAAAGGTTGTTAGAATTTGGAATGCTTTGGCAGGGAATGGTTGAGGCACAGGCTGTTGCTTCTATTGAGACAACCCTGAGAAAATACTTGAAGCTCACAAGGGTAAAGAACAATGTGGCCATTGGAATTACTTTTGAATTATTCTAACAAATAATTATTCTAACAAAAAATGACTCGAAAAAACTATTTGGCCTCCTTTACTTAGACCTCAAATTCTTATTGAGTCTGGTTTTAATAAGTAATTCTTCGTGGAAATATGTGACAATCTAAGAATTCATGAGTTATGGAGCAGAAGAATAGCTGATTCTCCTGCTCTATTTAGTGCTACAACATAAATTCCTCATGGAAGCCTCTGCACATAAAAAAGCACGTAACATAAACCTACGTGAAACCCACATAATATGGTCCAGCCCTAGAATTAATAAATAATATTCGAGACCAAGTAGATTCATCAGTAAATTAGTTTGTGAGAATTTTATTAGGGATAAACCAGAATTTCCTAGTCTTTTATGCTGTTGCTAGTTTTCTCTACCCTTGAGCATTAATCTGAGGCTGCGTTTAGAGTATTGAGTTCAGTTCTGGGCACCATGCTATAGGAAAGATGTTGGAAAGGATGCAGAGGAGATTTAAAAGGTGTTGCCAGGAGTCGAGGGTCTGAGCTATAGGAGAGGTTGAGCAGGCTGGGAGTCTATTCCCTGGAGTGCAGGAGGATGTGGTGATTTTATATAGGTGTATAAAATCATGAGAGGAATAGTTCGGGTAGACGCACAGAGTCTCTTGCCCAGAGTAGGGGAATCGAGAACATAGGTTTAAGATGAAGGGGGAAGGATTTTATATGAATCTAAAGGGTGGTGGGTGCATGGAAGGAGCTGCCGGAGGAGGTAGTTGAGGCTGGGTTTATCGCAATGTTTAAGAAACAATTAGACAGATACGACAGGTTTAGAGGGATATGGGCCAAACGCAAGCAAGTGGTGGGACTAGCGTAGATGGGACATGTTGGTCGGTATGAGTAGGTTGGGTCGAAGAGCCTGTTTCCACACTGTATGACTATCAATACCTGCAACTCAAACAATTGCCCCAACATATCACTTTTTAAGTGTCAAATATGCCATGCCATGGCAAGCTCTTTGGATCCAAGAATTATATATTTTTTTCTTCTCTGTCTAATCAACTGTAGATATGAGATTTAAGTACTATTCAATTGATGTTCGCAGGCAAAAGAGATTTGTGTAAATCAAATGGACGTGTGATAATGAGTTCAAGGTATGCAGGTTCCTGTTAGAGTAAGGGGCAAGGCAGGAAGCAGGCTTGGGAGAAATCAAGGTTCTAGTCAGCAAAAAGAGGAGGTATTAATCAGGTGTTGGCAGCTGGGATCAAATGTATCCCGGGAGGGGTATAGGGAATTCAGACCATACTTAAGAAAATTAGGAGGGCAAAATGGGGGCATGAGATAGCTCTGGCGGATACGCATCGGGAATCTAAAGAGATTTATTAAGTGACTTAAGGGGAAAAGGATAACTAATGAGGTGTAGGGGCCCCTAAGAAACCAATGTGGTCTCCCTGTTTGGAGCCACAGGGCATTGGCAAGGCCATTACTGAATATTTTTCCTCAGTTTTTACCATGGAAAAAGATATGAAGACAAGGGAACTTGGGAAAGTTAATGGTGAAGTCTTGAGGATAGTCTGTATTATGTTGAGGGGTTGCTGAATGTCCTAAAACGTATGAAACTAGGTAAATCTCCTGGGCCTGATGAAGTATATCCAAGGAAACTGTGGTGAGCTGGAGGAGACATTGCAAGAGCTATGGTTGTGATAGATGAAACATCGTTAAACATGGATGAGGTGCCGGAAGGTAGCTAATGTTGTGCTCTATTTGAAAAGGGATGTAAAGAAAAACCTGGGAACTGTATTGGTACTGGAGAGGATTTTAAGGTGTAAGATACACATACATTTGGAAAGAAAAATGCAGCCTAACCAAAGTTTTGTAAAGCTGCAACATGTCTTACTTACTCTTGCACTCAATGCCCCGACCAATGAAGGCATGTACATACCATACGCCTTCTGTACTACTTCATCTACTCATGTTGTTACTTTCAGGGAGCTGTAGGTTTGGACCCCAAGATCACACTCTGCATTAATTCTGTCATTAACTGTATACTTTCCCCTTGGAGTTGACCTCTCAAAGTGCAACATCTCACAAGGGTCCGCATTAAACTCAATTTGCCATTTCTCAGCCTATATCTGTAACTATTAGAAACATAGAAACATAGAAAATAGGTGCAGGAGGAGGCCATTCGGCCCTTCGAGCCAGCACCGCCATTCATTGTGATCATGGCTGATCATCCCCAATCAATACCCCATGCCTGCCTTTTCCCCATATCCCTTGATTCCACTAGCCCCTAGAGCTCTATCTAACTCTCTCTTAAATCCATCTAGTGATTTGGCTTCCACTGCCCTAGGTGGCAGAGAATTCCACAAATTCACAAATCTCTGGGTGAAAAAGCTTTTTTTCACCTCATTTTTAAATGGCCTCCCCTTTGTTCTAAGACTGTGGCCCCTGGTTCTGGACTCGCCCAACATTGGGAACATTTTTCCTGCATCTAGCTTGTCCAGTTCTTTTATAATTTTATATGTTTCTATAAGATCCCCTCTCATTCTTCTAAACTCCAGTGAATACAAGCCTCGTCTTTTCAATCTTTCCTCATATGTCAGTCCCGAGGGATCAATCTCGTGAACCTACGCTGCACTGCCTCAATTACAAGGATGTCCTTCCTCCAATTAGGAGACCAAAACTGTACACAATACTCCAGATGTGGTCTCACCAGGGTCCTACACAACTGCAGAAGAACCTCTTTACTCCTATACTGAAATCCTCTTGTTATGAAGGCCAACATTCCATTAGCTTTCTTACATAGAAACATAGAAACATAGAAAATAGGTGCAGGAGTAGGCCATTCGGCCCTTCGAGCCTGCACCGCCATTCAATATGATCATGGCTGATCATCCAGCTCAGTAGCCTGTACCTGCCTTCTCTCCATACCCCCTGATCCCTTTAGCAAAAAAGGCCACATCTATCTCCCTCTTAAATATAGCCAATGAACTGGCCTCAACTACCTTCTGTGGCAGAGAATTCCACAGACTCACCACTCTCTGTGTGAAGAAATGTTTTCTCATCTCGGTCCTAAAAGATTTCCCCCTTATCCTTAAGCTGTGACCCCTGGTTCTGGACTCCCCCAACATCGGGAACAATCTTCCCGCATCTAGCCTCTCCAACCCCTTAAGAATTTTATATGTTTCTATAAGATCCCCCCTCAGTCTTCTAAATTCCAGCGAGTACAAGCCCAGTCTATCCAGTCTTTCCTCGTATGAAAGTCCCGCCATCCCAGGGATCAATCTGGTGAACCTTCTCTGTACTCCCTCTAAGGCAAGAACGTCTTTCCTCAGGTTAGGAGACCAAAACTGCACACAATACTCCAGGTGCGGCCTCACCAAGGCCCTGTACAACTGCAGCAGAACCTCCCTGCTCCTAAACTCAAATCCTCTTGCTATGAATGCCAACATACCATTCGCTTTCTTCACTGCCTGCTGCACCTGCATGCTTGCTTTCAATGACTGGTGCACCATGACACCCAGGTCACGTTGCATCTCCCCTTCTCCCAATCGGTCACCATTCAGGTAATACTCAGCTTTCCTGTTCTTGCCGCCAAAGTGGATAACCTCACATTTATCCACATTATATTGCATCTGCCATGCATTTGCCCACTCGCCTAATCTATCCAAGTCACTCTGCAGCCTCCTAGCATCCTCGCAGCTAACACTGCCACCCAGCTTCGTGTCATCCGCAAACTTAGAGATGTTGCATTCAATTCCCTCGTCCAAATCATTAATATACACTGTAAATAACTGGGGTCCCAGCACTGAGCCTTGCGGTACTCCACTAGTCACTGCCTGCCATTCCGAAAAGGACCCGTTTATTCCTACTCTTTGCTTCCTGTCCGCCAACCAATTTTCTATCCACCTCAACACTGAACCCTCAATACCGTGTGCTTTAAGTTTGTACACCAATCTCCTATGTGGGACCTTGTCAAAGGCCTTCTGAAAGTCCAGATATAACACATCAACTGGTTCTCCCTTATCCACTCTACTAGTTACATCCTCGAAAAATTCTATAAGATTCGTCAGACATGATTTGCCTTTGGTAAATCCATGCTGACTTTGTCCGATGATTTCACCACTTTCCAAATGTGATGCTATCACATCTTTAATAACTGACTCTAGCATTTCCCCCACTACCGATGTTAGGCTAACTGGCCTATAATTCCCCGTTTTCTCTCTCCCTCCCTTTTTAAAAAGTGGGGTTACATTAGCTACCCTCCAGTCCTCAGGAACTACTCCAGAATCTAAAGAGTTTTGAAAAATTATCACTAATGCATCCACTATTTCTGAGGCTACTTCCTTAAGCACTCTGGTATGCAGCCTATCTGGCCCTGGGGATTATCTGCCTTTAATCCATTTAATTTACCTAACACCACTTCCCGACTAACCTGGATTTCCCTCAGTTCCTCCATCTCATTAGACCCCCGGTCCCCCGCTATTTCCGGCAGACGGTTTATGTCTTCCTTAGTGAAGACAGAACCAAAGTATTTGTTCAATTGGTCTGCCATCTCCTTGTTCCCTATGATCCATTCACCTGTTTCCGACTGCAAGGGACCTACATTTGTCTTAACTAATCTTTTTCTCTTGACATATCTATAAAAGCTTTTGCAGTCAGTTTTTATGTTCCTTGCCAGTTTTCCCTCATAATCTATTTTCCCTTTCCTAATTAAGCCCTTTGTCCTCCTCTGCTGGACTCTGAATTTCTCCCAGTCCTCTGGTATGCTACTTTTTCTGGCTAATCTGTATGCTTCATCTTTTGTTTTAATACTATCCTTGATTTCCCTTGTTAGCCACGGATGCACTACCGTTCCTGGTTTGTTCTTTTGCCAAGCTGGGATGAACACTTGTTGTAGTTCATCCAAGCGACCTTTAAATGCCTTCACTGCCTGCTGTACCTGCACGCCAACTTTCAGTGACTGGTGTACAAGGACACCCAGGTCTCGCTGCACCTCCCCCTTACCTAACCTAACTCCATTGAGATAATAATCTGCCTCCTTGTTTCTGCCACCAAAGTGGATAACCTCACATTTATCTATATTATTCTACATCTGCCACGCATCTGCCCACTCACTCAACCTGTCCAGGTCACCCTGCAACCTCCTAACATCCTCTTCACAGTTTACACTGCCACCCAGCTTTGTTGTGTCATCCGCAAACTTGCTAGTGTTGCTTCTAATTCCCTCTTCCAAATCATTAATATATATCGTAATCTGTAGGAAACAGCAGTTTGGTCTCAAATGAAGCATTGCATCTAATACTGATCACCTAACTTTCAAATGTAAAGGACAGAGAGAAGGTGGGGATAACATTTATTGACATAGTTTCAGGAATGTTGCATAGCAGAAACAAGGGTTATTTTAATTGGGGGAAAGGAGACTTGATACCAGTGAACAGGATCATGAGGAAAGATGATGATTTAAAGGTTGGGGGCATAGATTTAAAATATGGGGGAACCGATGCAAAGGGGAGGTGAGGAATGTAATTTAAAACTCATTGCTGTTTGGAGCAATAGAAACAATTAGTGAGGTTCTAAAAGGATATTGGATAGCTATTTGAGAGGAAACAATCTTCGGAGATAGAGGGAGTATGCTACCGAGAGTCAGCATTTTTTTTGACGGCTGAATGGTATCTTGCGTTTCCGTAACAATTTTTTGAGTCTGTAATTCCATGCACTGTATTTAGGCAACAGACAACTGAATGTGGTGAAATTAGCTCTCATTCATTGTATGCACAGAAACCTTGTAATTCAAGATTGCTGTGTCAGTGTCAATAGGTTTCTTCTAAGTTGAGGAAGGGTCTCTTTAGAGTGACTCTTCCAGCTGCAATCTGGAATGAAATCGATGTGTTTACAAGTTTATTTTATTTTACTTTGAATATCCCAATGATGTAATTGGAAGTCATTCAACCTTTATGTACTTTATAAGTACATAAGTTATAGGAGCAGAATTAGGCCATTCAGCCCATCAAGTCTACTCCACTATTCAATCATGGCTGATCTATCTTTTCCTCTCAACCCCATTCTCCTGTCTTCTCCCCATAAACCGTGACTAATCAAGAATCTATCAATCTCCGCCTTAACAATATCCATTGAATTGGCCTCCACGGCCTTCTGTGCCAAGTTCCACAGATTCACCACTCTCTGACTGAAGAAATGTTTCCTCATCTCCTTTCTAAATGTACGTCCTTTGACTCTGAGGCTAAAGCCTCTGGTCAGAGAATCTTCCATTGGTGGAAACGTCCTCTCCACATCCACTCAATCCAGGCCTTTCACTATTCGGTAAGTTTCAATGAGGTCCCTCTTCATCCTTCTAAACTCCAGCGAATACAGGCCCACCGCTCATCATATGTTAACTCACTCATTCCTGGAGTCATTCTCGTAAAACTCCTCTGGACCCTCTCCAACACCACCAGCACATCCTTCCTCAGATATGGGGCCCAAAATTGCAAACATCACTCCAAATGTGGTCTGACCAGTGCTTAAAAAAAGCCTCAGCATTACATCCCTGTTTTTATATTCTAGTCCCTTTGAACTAAATGCAAGCATTGCATTTGCCTCCCTTACTACCGATTTTTCTTTGTCTTAAAAAAACAGTTTAGATTTTTCGAAAGTATTCTTATCTGGGCATTATTATTCTCATTATTATTCTCATTAGGGTTGCTTATTTTAAAATTGTATTGGTATTTGCTACTAATATAAGACTGATCAAATACTCTATATATTGTAAATGGCTCGATTGTAATCATGTATTTTTTCTCCGCTGACTGGTTAGCACGCAACAAATATTTTTCACTGTACTCATTGCACGTGACAATAAACTAAACTAAACTTTGCAATGAGTAACTGGAATTCAGTGTTAATTATGTATCTTTTAAACATCTGTACAATTAACACGGCTTTTGATGTATTCATGTAATTATCAGGATCAAAGGAGTGAATTATAAGTACTCTTTATTTTTTGGAAAACTTGAAATTTGCACATGGAGCACTCTGTTCTTTGCTCTTCACAGGAACATTGCATTTTCATGTTGGAAGTGTTTCTTGTTATTAATTAGCACAAGTGAATGTTAAATGGTTTCTTCACAATTATTAAATAGAATTCATCTCACTCTAGCATAGGATTCCTCTTGTAGTAAACTCTTTTACATTAATAACAGAAGAAAAAAGTTATTGTAGGTTTTGTGAATTGGATTATTTACCTGCTTTCAATACCATCATTGCAAATTTTTTTATACCCCTCGTTGTTCTTTGTGACTAGATTAATTATTATTTGGTTCTCTAGAGTCGAACTTTGTGGCATTTTCTGTTATTCCTTTGCCACAAAATGATGACCATATTTGTTGGCTTCATTTGCAGTGATTACCCGTTAAGGTGTAAATTGGCTCCAATGCATTAGCTCTCCTCATCTCTTATGTGTACAGAAACCTTGCCTATGTATTCAAAGTTGCTGCATCAGCCTGAATAGATTTCTTCTAAGTTGAGGAAGGGTCTCTTTAGAGCGACGCTTCCAATTGCGATCTGGGATTAAATCGATGAATTTACTGGTTTAATTTCATAAGCGATTACATAAATTTCCAATTAATCTTCTGGCGTTGTGTACAAGGGGAGACTTTGGTCTCGCATGACGGGTGACCAGGTGATACAATACAATACAATGCAATACAATACAATACAATATATCTTTATTGTCATTGTACAGGGGTACAACGAGATTGGGAATGCGCCTCCCATACGATGCAATAAATTAATTAGCTAGTCAGTATTAATTTAAACAACCCAATGAAACAAATTGGAACAGTTTTAAAACAGAATAAAGTGCAAGTAGATCTGTGCCGGTTCACTGTGCGATGTGACCATCCGGCTCAGCAGGACCGGTTCGTAGCAGCTATGGCCCTGGGGATGAAGCTGTTCCTGAGTCTAGAGGTGCAGGCGTAGAAGGCCTTGTATCGTCTGCCCGATGGTAGAAGTTCGAACAGACTGTTGCAGGGGTGTGAAGAGTCTTTGTGGATGCTGGTGGCTTTTCTGAGGCATCGTGTGTTGTAGATGCCCTCCAAGGCTGGTAGCTGTGTTCCGATGGTCCTCTGAGCTCTATGGACTACCCGCTGAAGAGCTTTCCTCTCTGCCTCCTTGCAGCTGAGATACCACACAGGGATGCCATGTGTTAGGATGCTCTCTATGGTGCAGCGGTAGAATGTCGTCAGCAGCTGTTGGGGTAGACCAGACTTTTTCAGTGTTCTTAGGTAGAACAGTCGTTGCTGTGCCTTCTTGACCAGCGCAGCAGTGTTATTGGACCATGTGAGGTCCTCCGAAATGTGAGTGCCCAGAAACTTGAAGCTGGACACTCTCTCCACACTGTCCCCGTTGATAAAGATCGGGGCGTATTCCCCGTTGTGTAACCTACGGAAGTTGATAATCAGCTCCTTGGTCTTGGTGGTATTTAGGGACAGGTTGTTATCAGAGCACCAGTCTGCCAGGTTCTGCACGTCCGCTCTGTATTTTGTTTCATCACCGTTGGTGATCAGCCCGGTCACCGTTGTGATCCAGTGCAGCAGCAAGGAGCTACAATGCAGGCCCACTTCTCAAAGTCAAGGGGTCAACATCTTCTTCAATCTTAGCAACAATGGTCCCAAATAAATTAATTTGATTCCATTCATGACATCTTCTAGATTATTACCATTACTATTAAAATATGTATTAACTACAAACATCCAGCCATAGGCAAGTTTTAACAGAAGTCACATTTTTTTAAAGAAAATGTAACCATAAGCCTTCCTTAATTTTTAATGAAAGTTCCCATTTTGGGCCCCAATAGTTTTTCTTTGGTTGTCAGCTACTTCATATTGTTATCTTAATTTATTTAGACCCACCACATTTAGACAGCACTTAACCATCTCGACTGTGTATTTGCTTTGCATGGTCAATATTAAACTATGGTTGCGTTTGTCCTGAATTGAGAATGCATGAGTTTTCTTTTTGCAGATTAATACCATTTGTCCTCGTAATTCTATGACTGGTCAAGCCTGATGTAAATCCCACATGCGTGACAGGTTATAGAATTAAATATAGTCATTTTTCAAATATGTTTAAGCAAATATTATCATAGCAAAATACATTTTCATTTATGTAACCTAAAAATTGTTAAACCTAAACTGTTTGGACATTTGCATATTGCTGTTTACAAACATTTTTGATGTGTCATTAGCAATTCCTAGGTTCTTGGGTTTCAATTATAAAAAATAAATATTTATGCATGTTTTAATATATCATGGAGAGACCTCCAAATAGCATGAATTACGTGTCTATTATTATTACAGTGTCAGTTTTACATCGTAGAACTTGACAGAGTGTTGTCTTGGCATTATTTTAATATTCAGAGATTACACACTGCATTCTTCTGCAACTGGAAATCGAGTTTCTTTGTCTTGATTCATGAGTCAGCATCTTTCAAATGGCCTCATTTCTATCATTGTGTAAATGAGTCTAAAAATATTAAATATGTATATGAAGACATGACAAGGTATTAAAACAAAGTTCTGGATGTTTAATGATGGCATTCTTTGTTTTTAATGAAATGATTATTAATAGAGTCATAGAGTCTTACACCGTGGAAACAGGTCCTTTGGCCCAATTTGCCCACACTGGCCAAGGTCCCATCCCAAGGTCTCACCTGCATGTATTTGGCCCATATCCCTTTAAACCTGTCCAAACACCTGTCTAAATGTTTTCTTAAATGTTGTGATAGTACCTGCTCAACCACCTCCTCCGGCAGTTCATTCCATGGAGAGAAAAATCTGAAGCATTAACTTATTTCTAAGACACAAAGCTCTCTGTAATTTTAGTGTTAATGAATACATACTGTTGGACATGGCAGATTTTTTATCCTACCTATTACTGTAATTAAATATTTCTCCTTGAACCAGTAATCTCTTTCTGGTTTGCATTTTTCAACATTAGATTGTGAAAAGTATTCTATGAATCATTACATCATTTCATGCTAACTCCTGAGAGAGAATGTTGTAAATGGTGTTTAATATCATTGAGAAATAGATAGTGCTTGGCTTTTTTTAGTTGACAATGGCAAACATGTTTTGGTATTCCCCAATGAAATATAATTGAATAATAAAATAATATGGATCATTTGTTCTTTTTATTCATGTTTTCAGGATCTGGGTGTTGGTGGCAAGGCCAGCATTCATTGTTTACTAGACCAAGTGTACCCGTTGGGCCCAAACCTCTCCTGCATTGGTGCACCACCCTCTCCTCCCCCTCCCCCCTCCCCCCCACTCCCTTCCTCCCTCCCCCCCACTCCCTTCCCCCCTCCCCCGCACTCCCTCCCTCCCCCCACTCCCTTCCCCCCTCCCCCCCACTCCCTTCCCCCACTCCCCCCTCCCTCCCTCCTTCCCCTCCCTCCACCCTCCCTCCTCCCATCCCCCCTTATCCTCCCTCCTCCCCCCTCCCTCCCAAGGAGATAGATTTAAACTTTAAATTGTGAATAACTTAAAAAATATAACACCGATTTCAATGAAACTTCTTCCATTCGCACCAAAGGGACGACGGTGCGTAAGGTGGGCCTAAAATTGTCGCGCTATCGTGTACCATTTTGGCTGTAATTCAGGAACAAACGAACGAGTATTAGCATATAGATTCCTAATTGCACCTAAGAGGATGATGGCGAGCCAACTTCTTGAACCACGAAAATCAGTATGGTGAAGATGCAACAGAAGTGCTCTTCAGTCAGGCTCTCCAGAATTTAGACTCAGTAATGATGAAGGCTTGGCATTTATATTTCCAAGTCAGAATGGTGTGTGTTTTGGAGAGGAATCTGCAGGTGGTGATTTTTGCATATCGCTGTTGGCCTTGTTCTCGTTGAAATGGTAATAGTTTAGGCACCGCTATTGGAGTGACTTGGGGTTCCCAGTATGACTTGCTTTAGCGTCTATATCTATAAAATATAAAATTAATATGCATGAAGAATATTCTTAAGGGAGTCCTGAAGTATATTGTCAATGCATGACCAACAATGGAACCAACTGTGCACAGAAACCAAAACAGACAAGCAGTTTGTTTGAGGTATTGTAGTATCGTAGTTAAGTTTCTGAAGCAGTATCTATAGATCTGCCTGATCAATCCAGAGATAAAAGATCATATTTATGTTGTGGAATTGAATTATATAATTCCAGAATAAACCAACCGTTTCAGTAATGCATAGTGATTAAAAAATACAACCACTTCACTCACATATTTCAGGGAAGAAAATCTGTTTTTCTTATCTAACCTTAGTTATATATGACCCTCAATCCAACAATGTTCTTAATCTTAGCAAGCCACTTAGACCCACCTGCTTCAGGAAGACCACTATCATCCTGGTGCTGAAAAAAAGCAAGATCTCATCCCTTAATGACTACTGTCCAGTAGCATTGACATCCACCATTATGAGGTGCTTTAAGAGTCTGGTTATGGAACACATTAAATCCAGTCTACCAAGCAACCTTGACCCACTGCAGTTTGCCTACTGCCACAACAGGTTCATGGCTGATGCCATCGCCCTGGCTCCCCACTCATCCCTGGAACACCTGGATAAGAGAGAGAACAACATCAGACTTCTATTAAAAGACTATAGCTGTGCTTTTAATACCATTATCCCATCCAAGCTCATTTCCAAGCTTGTGAAATGGTGTCAGCACTCACCTCCGCAACTGGATCCTCGACTTCTTGGCCAACAAACCACAATCAGTTATGATAGGTGACAAATCATCCTCTGTTATAATCCTCAACACTGGTGTCCCGCAAAGATGTGTTCCCAGCCCCCTTCTTTACTCCATATACACCCCAACAGTCCAGCTAAATACAAATCCAACTCAATTTACAAATTCGCAGACGACACAACTGTTGTGGCCGGATATCAAATAACGACGAGATGGAGTACAGGAAGGAGATTGAGAACCTTGTAACCTGGTGCCAAGACAACCACCTTTCCCTCAATGTCAGCAAGACAAAGGAGATTGTGATTCACTTCCAGAAGTGAAGCAGTACACATACCCCAGTATACATTGATGGCGCCGAAGTAAAGATGGATGAAAGCTTCAAGTTCCTAGGAGTAAATATCACCAGCAACTTGTCCTGGGCCTGGCCAAGAAAGAACACCAATGCCTCTACTTCCTTAGAAAGGTTAGGAAGCTCGACAGCTCCCAACAACTTCTGCAGATGCGCCGTAGAAAGCATTTTATTGGGATGCATTACAGCATGTTTTGGGAACAGCTCCACCCAAGACTGCAGGGAATTGTGGATGCAGCCCAGACCAGCAAACCGGCCTCCCTTCCATGCTGCCTCGGCCAGGTCACCAGCATAATTAATGATGAGTCTCACCCCGGACACACCCTCTTCTCCCCCCCCCCTCCCATCAGGCAAGAGATACAGGTGTGAAAAAGCATACCTCCAGATTCAGGGACTGTTTCTTACCAGCTGTTATCAAGCAACTGAACTATCCTATCACCAACTAGTGAGTGGTCCTGACCTACCATCCACCTCATTGGAGACCGTTGGACTAATCTGACTTTACTGGACTTTATCTTGCACTAAACGTTTTCCCTTTAAGGTGCATACATGGAGCATAAAACATTACAGCATGGGAACTGGCCTTTTGGTTGTGCTGAACATGGTGCCAAGTTAAACCAATCTCCACTGCTTCCATGTGATCCATATCTCCCCCATGTGATCCATATCTCCCCCATGTGATCCATATCTCCCCTATGTGATCCACATCTCCCCCATGTGATCCATATCTCCCCCATGTGATCCATATCTCCCCCAAGTAAAAGGTTCAGGGTGTTTACCCTATCTAGGCCTCTCATAATTTTATACTTTTTTATCAGGTCTCCCTTAAACCTCTGATGCTCCAGGGAAAACAAGCTAAGTTTGAAAAACGGATATGTATCACATGCAGGCTGAGATTAGTTTAACTTGGCATCATGTTCAGCACAGATATTGTGGGCTGAAGGGCCTGCATCTGTGCTGTATTGTTCTTTCTCCTGATAGCTTATACCTTCTATTCCAGCCGCATTCTGGTAAACCTGTTCAGCACCCTCTCCAAAGATTGGATGTTTAGGTTGATGGATGATATGCCAATCAAGTGTATTCTTTTGTCGTGGTTAGTGATGACTATCTTAAGTATTCTTGGAAATTTACTCAACCACTTTCAACTTTGGTATGTTACCCAGGAAGCTGCTGGCCGTAATATGCCCAGCGTGGGGCTTGCCTTTGTAGTGATAGTATTATTGTGGTTCGTTCAGTCGAGTTTCATATCATTGCTAACTTTCTGCACCCTGTTTGCAGGGTAATCAGCAATAGTAATGTCTTTGAATGTTAAGAATCTTGTTGAAAATTATCATTGCCTGCACTTGTGGTGAGAATGAAGCTTTCCACTTTATCGGTTTGTACTGTGCACTAGCAAGGACTGCTTCCTTTTCAGATGGAATGAAAGGAATTGACATTGTGCAGTAAACATCCGTCAGTCTTACCATAATTTATTTTGGTAGAAACAAAGAAATGCAGATGGTGGTTAATATACAAAAGGGACATAAAGTGCTGGAATAACTCAGCAAATCGGGCAGCATCTCTGGATAACATAGATAGCTGACATTTTGGGTCGAGACCCCTCTGAAGAGTCTGCAAAAGGGTCTCAACCTGAAATGTTACCTATCAACACTCTCCAGAGTTTATGGCAGACCGGGTGAGTTACTCCAGCACTTTGCGTAGGAAAATAACTGGTTCAAATTGAAGGTAGACACAAAATGCTGGAGTAACTCAGCGGGTCAGGCAGCATCTCAGGAGAGAAGATTTCGGGTCAAGACTCTTCTTCAGACTCCAGCACTGTGTCCGTAACTTCTTTTGGCAAGGCCAGCGTTTATTATCCATCCCTCTGGGAAGATGATGTTGACTGAGTTTCATTAAAAAGACGTTTACAAAAGACAAAGACAATTGTGATTTGGGGTGTTTTCCACATGCTTTGATTTTCTCCCACATCAGAAAGACAAATGGGATGGTAGATTCATTGGCCAATGTAAACTGCCTGTAATATATATCTGAGTATAGAACCTGTGGGTGGGAATGCAGGGAGATTAGATTAAAGGGAAAATTAGTAGGAAAAGGGATCGGTGAAGCAGATTCAATGGACTAAATGTCCTCCTATATCATGAATGGAAATATGGTTAATTCTGGATTTGGGGACTAGTTCTCAATCACCAGATGCTTGGGTGCCAGTCTTGGGCCTTTTTCCTTCAAAGGAGGATCTCCTACATAGTCCACACTGCGTATGTAAATACAGGCATGGGGAACAATTAGATGGAGGAGATAGGCAAGATTGAACAAAATACAGCCTTGTAACATGAGTACTATATTATTTTATTCCTCTATATTATGGCCAATCTGTTTTTCAAATCCCTTGCCTTATTTCAAATAATATCGTTACAAATTCAATTTGATTATGTCAGTTAACCCTAGCATTTGGACAGGTAACAGGGAGAGGAAAGGTTGAAAAGAGATCTGGGTCAAATGTGAGCAAATGGGATTAGCTTAGATGGGGCATCTTTGTCACCAGGGGCAAGTTGAGCCAAAGGACTTGTTTGGGTGTTATATGATTCTAAATCTCGAGGAGATAGTATTTATGGGAGAGTAAATTTCAGTTGTGATCCAATGAAAATATATTTGATTATTTATCTCCTAACTGGCCAAGGGGGAGACACAAGAGGTTCCAACTTTTTCAGTCAGAGAGTTGTAAATCTGTGGAATTCTCTGCCTCAGAAAGCAGTGGAGGCCAGTTCTCTGAATGCATTCAAGAGAGAGCTAGATAGAGCTCTTAAGGATAGCGGAGTCAGGGGGTATGGGGAGAAGGCAGGAACGGGGTACTGATTGAGAATGATCAGCCATGATCACATTGAATGGTGGTGCTGGCTCAATGGGCCGAATGGCCTACTCCTGCACCTATTGTCTATTGTCTAAGCGACTGGCGACATGGAGGACAGTGGGTGAAAGGTGAGGACCACTGAAACTCTATCTCTGTTCTGCCTGGGAAGAGGGTGGGGGTGGGAGTAAGAGTGAATGTCCCAGAAATTGAGGTTCTTTCGCATTTTGTTCATCATTCCCATTTCCGTTTATCCATCATTCACACACTTATCCATTTGGGTTTCTTCTTCTGTGGTCTACCCTCCCTATCTCCATCCCCCATCTGGTTCCATCCACCCATCATCCCTCCTTTAACTGTTTCCCTTAGCACATTTTATCCTTTGTCTCGACAATCTCCCTCCACTCCCCAACAGGCTCCATATGCCCATCTGCTCCCAAATTACCTGGTTAACCCTATCAATGACCAGTCCAAATTCTCACCTGTCCCTTTAGTTTCTTTGCACTATCTTCCCTCCACACTCTCAGTTTTGATGTAGGGTTCCAACCCAAAACATCAATTATCCCTTTGCCTCCACAGATGCTATTAACCCACTGAATTCCTCTAGCCATTCTAAGATTATGTCCTGTTGCTCAAGAAACACTTACCAGACGAAATTGATTCTTTACATTTATCATATCAAATGCCTTAATCATTTAAGCACTTTGATTCGATTATTCTAAACTTTCTAAACTCTAGGGAAAACAATCCATCTTTATGCAATCATATTTAATAATTAAATCCTTCCGAATATGGTAAAATTTGCACTAAATCCATTCCAAGCTTTGAAAAGCCTGATGCACAAAAGCAAAATACTGCATATGTCAGACGTTTAAAATTAAAACAGAAATGCTTCAAAGTACTCAGCAGGTAAATTGTTCTGATTGATGATCTCCCATCAACTCTGAGACAAGTTAAAGATATATCAGGTTTTAAGATGCAAGGAGGAAAGAAACAAAGCAAAGATATGTGATATAGAGGGAAGGAGGTGAAATGAGAGGGGTAAACATGCAAGGCAAACATAATTATTAGCCTAGTTTCCTTAGAATAACTAATAATTCATTGTTGTTCCGTGTCATGTATCTGTCAAACTGCAGCAAGTATCCTGATTCATATCCAGTGACAAAGAAACACACTTCAATCTTCAAACAGCACCTCAAACACTGCCTGTGTAGTCTACAACCCCACATCATAAACATTGTATTCTCTAATCTCAGGTAATCTGCTCCCCTTTTGTCTCTTTCTCCTTATCTACCCAGGTCTTCTCACACACTTTTTTGTTTCAGTTTCCCCCAGCCACCTATCACTCAGTTTCTTTCTCTTCTCCCACCCATTCCCTTTGTCCATCACCCACACATTCTTCCACTGGGTCCCCCCCCCCCCCCACTGTTCCCATCTTTCCAGGCTGCATTCCACAATTGGTTCCATGCTTTACTTTCCTGTCAGGTTCCATCATCCGCAATCCTTTGTTGCCACCACCTGTCACCTCCCAGCTTTTTTTCCTATCGCCCAACCTGACGCTATCTGCTAAATAATCCCTCCTCACTAGGACCCACCTATTGCTTGGTAGATCTTACCCGCCCCTCCCACTTGCAACTTTTCATACTGGCTAAATGCCCTTTCTCAGTCCAGATGAAGGGTATAAACCTGCATCGTCGACTGTCTATTTAGCTCCACAGATGCTGCTCCAGCAGATGGCTTGTTTCTCCAGACTCCGGCATCTGCAGTCTTTTGTGTCACCAGTAAATGGAAATGTTTTATATTGGGAAACAAACGATGAAATTATAAGAACATAAGCATTCATGAAATTTGCTAATTGACCTCTTGAGTTTTCTCTGCCATTCAGATAGATCGTGTCTAATCCACTCTTTTCGACAACACCACTTTCCTGCTCACAACCTTAAAGTTCAAATCTCTACCAGTCTTCCCCTTGAATATATTCATGTGCTCTGCCTTCAGAGCTATTTGGATTAGAGAATTGCCAAACATTACAATCTAGCATCCTACAGCATATTTAAACATGTCCCCTTTAAATTGGAATATAATGAGCAGTAACAGAAGCAAGTAGAAGTCATTCAACTGCTGTGACAACTCCACCATTGAATAAGGACTCTGGCTGATCTTTTGCCTCAGCCAGAGTTTTTATGTAATGCTTAAAACACAAAATGCTGGAGGAACAGCGGGTCACACAACATCTGTGGAGGAAATAGACAGGCGAAGCTTTGGGTCAAGACCCTATCAGTCTTAAAAAGAATCCCAGCCCGAACTGTCGCCAGTCCATTTCCTCCACAGATGTTGTCTGACCCGCTGAGTTCCTCTAGTCACTGTGTTTTGCTCAAGATTCCAATATCTACAGTTCCTTATGTCTCTACTTTACTGCTGTACGTAATGGTGTCATATTAACCCCATGTGCTTTAATTGATTTTTGGATGTTAAACCAATCAATTTTGTTATTCAATATACTCAACAAGACTTCCACAGTTGAGAGCTCAAACTATAAAGAAATGTCTTCACATCTCAGCCTAAGTGCTCAGTTCCTGACCTCAAAATTGTAGACATTGGTCCTAAAGACTCTCATCAGTTACAACATAGAAACATAGAAAATAGGTGCAGGAGTAGGCCATTCAGCCCTTCGAGCCTGCACCGCCATTCAATGTGATCATGGCTGATCATCCAACTCAGTATCCTGTACCTGCCTTCTCTCCATACCCCCTGATCCCTTTAGCCACAAAGGCCACATCTAACTCCCTCTTAAATATAGCCAATGAACTGGCCTCAACTACCTTCTGTGGCAGAGAATTCCACAGATTCACCACTCTCTGTGTGAAAACAAATGTTCTCATCTCGGTCCTAAAAGACTTCCCCCTTATCCTTAAACTGTGACCCCTTGTTCTGGACTTCCCCAACATCGGGAACAATCTTCCTGCATCTAGCCTGTCCAACCCCTTAAGAATTTTGTGAGTTTCTATAAGATCCCCCCTCAATCTTCTAAATTCCAGCGAGTACAAGCCGAGTCTATCCAGTCTTTCTTCATATGAAAGTCCTGCCATCCCAGGAATCAATCTGGTGAACCTTCTCTGTACTCCCTCTATGGCAAGAATGTCTTTCCTCAGATTAGGAGACCAAAACAACACGACCCCTACATCTGCCCTGTTTAAACAAAATGTATGGTTCATTGAGATAGCTCATTCTTCTAAATTCGACAGGGTAGAATATGCGCCCAGTCTGCTTAATTTTCCTTATAGGACTCCAAGAAATCCACATTATGAACTTTTGTTCCATTCTCTCTCTATATTCGATAAATCTTCCTCCGCGTGAAAGATCAATATTGTCCACAGTACAGGTGACCCCCAACCAGTGCAGGAAATTAAGGTACGACCTTCACAAAGACATCAGGAACATCAAGAGGCAAAATCAGACCAGAGCCTCAGACTTAGCACACGTAGACGCGTCAGTTGTGCCAGCTACAAAGTGAAGTTGGATAGAATCGCTTGCAATTTCCCATTCCTCCCCAATGAGGTCAATACATTCTATGCTCATTTTGAACAGAAAGTCCAGGCAATGGCCTCGGGTTCACCTGCACCCATGGTCTTCATGAGAGTGAAACCAGGAAAAGCAAGTGTCCCGGATGGAGTACGTTGACACATCAGACCAGCTGGTAGGAGCCTTTGCAGACATCTTTAACCTCTCCCTATTCCAATCTGAAGTTCCTATATGCTTCAAGAAGACCTTGCATCATCCCGATGCCAAAGAAAAACAAGTTGGCATGTCTTAATCATCACTAGCGCCAGGATGTTTAGGCACTAAAAATCTCTGAAATAGGCAGGCAAATAGGCATAATAAAATTACAAAAAAGGCATTTATTGACCAAAAGAAGGCATAAAAAGGCATGTATTTCCACCACTAAAATATGGTTAAAAATGATAATATAAAGGTATACTACATTAAATGACCAAAGTTGCCTGGTTGTACATAATTACTAGCATTTTTTTCAAATTATCTGGTGTTAAACTATGCCGTCTGTCAGACAGAATATGCTTCAGTTGTGAAAAACTTCTTTCTATCCCAGCTGAGGTCACTGGTGCATACCCGAAACAAGCTACAGACTCTATATTCATGTTGATATCTTGTGCATAACAACTACCTTTGAGAACTTTAGCTATGTTTTGTATTTCTTCACGATCTTTGTTACCGAAACTCACTCTCACATTTTCCTTGTATGTCTTTACCTACATCGCCAGGAACTTTACGAATATCGTCAGTTACTTTATTGAAAACCTGCAAGTTATTCACTAATGTTTTGCCACATTTTTCAAGGGAAGTGATAGCTTGTGGGAAGTTTGCAAAATTGGAAGCAATAAACACAAGATCGTGGTGGAAGGACTTTTTCTGCATGATTTCACTGACAATCCTGACTGCAGCAGATTCTTCTTCTTCAAAACAGTTGACGATTTCCATTATCTTTTCAAAATTTGCAGCATAGTAGAGTACAGCAGAGAGCCATGTGCCCCACCAAGTCAAAACGGGCTGAGGAGGTAATGGAATCTCGGGTGCCATTTCCTTGAACAACTGCACACGTGACTTTGTGAAAGATTTTCTTGACATTGGAAACTAGGCGATCAACATTTGGAAACAAGCTACGTATGTGCTCGGCAATTCTATTGAGTCCGTGAGCTAAGCATGTCAAATGCAACATTTTGGGGAATAAAACTTTTAAGAGCACGAGCAGCTTTTTTCATGTTCGGAGCTGCATCAGTCACAAACAAAAGAACATTCTCGTGTTTTATACCTTCTGGCCAAAGTACAGCAAGTGAAGATGTAAACAACTGAGCAATAGTTGAGCTGTTTGACTTCTTCAATACTTCCGATGTCAACAAATACTCCTTTGATGGTTGACCTGCCTCCAGTGTACCGATGACCACATTGGCAAAATATCTCCCCACAGCATCGGTTGTCTCGTCTATTGAAATCCATATTTTGTTGCATGCAACTTCATCTCTAATTTTCTGCAAAACAATGTCGAAGTTGCTGTCAACATAATTTTTCCGTAATGATGACTCGCTCGGTATATGTTCCTCTGTATTTCTCTTAAAAAACCTCTGAGAGATTTGCTTTCCAATTTTCACAGTGGAATTCCAGAATCAATGAATGCCTTGCACAGATCACTCGAAAACTCAGATTTGCGACTGGAGCCAACAGTAAATGTAGTGAGGAGATAAGCTTGAGTATTTCCCGCCTTCAGTTTCTCTACTGCCGATTTGTGTTTAGCTGTCTGTACATGCTGGGAAACTAAATATTTCTTCTTATGATTCACTGCTTTCTCACGTGCTTTGCAAAACAGCACACAGTTGTCTGTAGAGAATATATAACTCCCGTACTCTCTCACCAAATCGTTCAGTTTTTTACAAGGCGTTGACTTGACCCTAGGCATTTTGACGCTTGCAGCGGTAGATCCTACAGGAGCGGGGATGCAGACCTCTACAGGCAGGCCAAGTACAAGTTGAGAAGAGGAATCAGAGCTGCCAAGGAAAGGTACTCTGAGAAGTTGAGGAGCAAGTTTTCAGCTAATGACCCTTCTTCAGTTTGGAAGGGCTTGCAAAAAATCACCAGCTAGATGAGGAAAACCCCCCACTCCTTGGACAATCATCAGCTGACCAACGACCCGAACGAGTTCTACTGCAGGTTTGATAAACAGAAACTTAACCCTGGTACCCCCTCCCCCCCAACACTTCACACCTACTCACAGCCTAACTTCAGTTTGAAAAGACTGGATCCTTCCCCACCCACCCCTCTCCCATTACCACTTAACACCCACTTACAGCCTGACTGCAAAAGATTGGGGCCTCGTCCACTACCCATGAATGAATGACCGACGTTGGTGCCCCCGGTTTCGCCCCGGTGGTGGAGATTTCCTTGCAAGTTATGAAAAGGGCATTATCTTGCTGAAATCATCAAAAAAGGCATGAAAAGGCACTTATGGCATTTATGTCAAAATCCTGGCTCTAATGATCACCATTCGCAGGCTCTTACATCCACCAACATGAAGTGCTTCAAGTGGCTGATCATGGCACATATTAACTCCAGCCTCCTAAAAACAGCAGGCGTCAAATCTCAATTCATCTGCTTTCATACTTTGTGGAATTACTGGTAGATTTTTTTCAAAATGTAGTGCCTCTAATTTATTATTGCAATTTTATAATCCAATGCTTCAACGGCTATTTTGTGAGCCATTGTATGTTCATCCCATAAAATAAGTAGGAATCTGAATAAAAGGAGTCCCCCACATCTGCCAAAATGAAAAGGGTGTTTAAAAATTAAACACCGTTCTCCCCCTTGTTGAAGAAATGCCTGATGATGCCATGGCCAGAGCAATCATGCTTTGGATTCAAACTTTACCCTAAAGAGGACTAATTAGGAAAGTTGTTCCCCATTCACCAAATATGATTCCTTATTGTAAGAAAATAACTGCAGATGCTGGTACAAATCGAAGGTATTTATTCACAAAATGCTGGAGTAACACAGCAGGTCAGGCAGCAACTCAGGAGAGAAGGAATGGGTGACGTTTCGGGTCGAGACCCTTCTTCAGACTGATGTCAGGGGGGCGGGACAAAGGAAGGATATAGGTGGAGACAGGAAGATAGAGGGAGATGGAGAACTGGGAAGGGGGAGGGGAAGAGAGGGACAGAGGAACTATGTAAAGTTGGAGAAGTCAATGGACAATAGACAATAGGTGCGGGAGGAGGCCATTCGGCCCTTCGAGCCAGCACCGCCATTCAATGTGATCATGGCTGATCATTCTCAATCAGTACCCCGTTCCTGCCTTCTCCCCATACCCCCTGACACCGCTATCCTTAAGAGCTCTATCTAGCTCTCTCTTGAATGCATTCAGAGAATTGGCCTCCACTGCCTTCTGAGGCAGAATTCCACAGATTCACAACTCTCTGACTGAAAAAGTTTTTCCTCATCTCAGTTCTAAATGGCCTACCCCATATTCTTAAACCGTGGCCCCTTGTTCTGGACTCCCCCAACATTGGGGACATGTTTCCTGCCTCTAACGTGTCCAACCCCTTAATAACCTTATACATTTCGATAAGATCTCCGCTCATCCTTCTAAATCTGACAGAAAGGTCGGAGTGGGGGGGGGGGGGGGGGTAAGAGACAGGAAGATAGAGGGAGAACTGGGAGGGGAAGAGAGGGACAGAGGAACTATCTAAAGTTGGAGAAGTCAATGTTCATACCGTTGGGCTGCAAGCTGCCCAAGCGAAATATGAGGTGCTGTTCCTTCAACTCCCCCTCCCACTCCCAGTCTGACCTTTCTGTCATGGGCCTCCTCCAGTGCCATAGTGAGGCCCACCGGAAATTGGAGGAACAGCACCTCATATTTCGCTTGGGCAGCTTGCAGCCCAACGGTATGAACATTGACTTCTCCAACTTTAGATAGTTCCTCTGTCCCTCTCTACCCCTCCCCCTTCCCAGTTCTCCCTCTATCTTCCTGTCTCCACCTATATTCTTCCTTTGTCCCGCCCCCCTGACATCAGTCTGAAGAAGGGTCTCGACCCGAAACGTCACCCATTCCTTCTCTCCTGAGATGCTGCCTGACCTGCTGAGTTACTCCAGCATTTTGTGAATAAATAATGATTCCTTATTCATCATATATAGCCTCTGTAACAATATCAAAGGCATTTCTTTGGTATCTCTCTGAATTTTGTTCTTTCTCTCAGATATATTCATCTAACTCTTTTAAATTGCAGTTGGTCTTCTGCAGTTACTTCATGCACTAATTTTCTGTTTTTCTTTGTAGTTCAGGTAGAACAAAAGTATTTTGGTCAGGTCTACCCAAATATCTAATACTTCAAAATTAGATCTGAAAACAATCTCATTAATATTCAATGAAAAAAAAATAAAGTTGGCCTCTTTCAGATTATGGAGACAGAAAGATAATGGAAAGCCTCTTGTGTGAATTTTAGAAAAGCTGAGTATAGTGCACATCCTTATACTAAAGTTAACCTTACAATATTGTTTTGTGGTTGAAATGAATATGTCTGCATTGGAAAATTTGATGAGATTCTTGGTTATTTCATCCCTTAAATTATGGTTGCCTATTCCAAATCCCTTTTTGAATAACAATTATCATTCTTCAAATGGGAAATCTACAAACTGTTAAATATATTTTTAAGATGGAAAATTTTACTTTTTTCATTATTTGTGATAATTGTTCATGTTTGTCTTGGTCATATTTCAATTAAAATAAATTTAACAATCTATAATAGAAATTTGCTAAGTGTATAATCATAAAATGGTTGACAAAATATAATTAAATTCTCATTGTAGAAGTCAGAATATGCATTTTAGCCTTTGTTATATCAAATTTTATATATCATATTATATCATATTTTTGATATAAGAATTTGTTTTAAATAATGAAAATATTAATATATGTTGTCAGGTCATTCCCTAAGTTAAATGTATGATTTCTCTTTATTTTCCTCACTCAATTTCCGTTAGCAGACCTGGGATCGGAACAAGATGGTGGAGTTGGTGACAATATTATGGAAAAAGAATCTAGAGATGGAGAAGAGACTGGTTCAGTTAAAAGTTGTGATTGTTTTCAGCAAAGTTGCTCAAATTACACTTCAGCATTGGATGATGAAATGTTGAAATCTGATGATGCTGCGACTGTAATCGCCCAGACTGCTATGTTTTCCTCTCCCACTGGCAGCCTCAGGCTGAGAAACAAAACTGATGCAGGTGAAATCCTGGGAGCCTCAGATAAAATATTTGGTACAGTAGAAAACCAAGCATGGAGCAATGGTGTAAGATGCACTAAAGATGAAGGTCATTCTCTTGCAAACAAGACCATCAGGTACAAGTTTACATGTTTTATTGTGGACATGTTGAATAATCCAGACTCAGGATGTTTAAAGTTGTGCCTAATCTTAAAGTATCTGTATTCTAATTTATGAATAAATCTATAACAGCCAAGCTACAATGTAAGCTACTCTTACCTATTGTTTAATAGATTAAGTTCAATTATATATGAAGCTAAGACTTTTTAAACAACTGGATGATGTTGTTGACCAGGTTCAGCATGGCGAATGGTTTCCCATCTAGTTCCTTTTATTTGGCTCAATCTTACAATGTCACTGCCAACAACAGATCAAGACTTTTAGAAGTCTGGTAATTCATGACATATTGAAGTAATTGAAATATCAAGGTGGCACAGTGGCACAGCAGTAGAGTTGCTGCCTTACAGTCCCAGAGACCCAGGTTCGATCCTGACTATGGTGCTGTCTTTATGGAGTTTTTACATTCTCCCTGTGACTGCATGGGGTTTCTCCGGGTGCACCGGTTTCCTCCCACTTTCCAAAGACGTGCAGGTTTGTAGGTTAATTGGCTTCTGTAAATTATCCCGAGGATAGAACTAGCATACGGATGATCGCTGGTCGGTGTGGATTTAGTGGACTAAAGGGCCTGGTTCCACACTACTAAACTAAACTAAACTAAACTAAACGTTTCCATGAAATATGACATTTTCATTAGAATTCAGTTCTGTGCGTATTGTTACTGTGCCTTATTAAATTCATCTTATTCTTCATTTACATCACCTTCATAATTCGTCTACTCTTTTGGTGGAGTAGAACTTAGAACTAAAGAAGTCTATTACAGTCATTTTGATCATCAATATTGACCTAATTTGAAAACTTGGAAAAGAGTGCATTAATGTTAAAGTACTTCATTAAGTACTTTTTGGACAAATTGTATCGCTATAACAGCAACTGTCTGCATTCTTGCAGATGGGATTTTCCTGGATTAATTCTCATAGACTTGTGCATTACTGTATACAGTACCGTATGTACTGTAGTCTGAATAGATCTTTTGAATGATTTCAAGTATTTTGTGTATTAATCTGAAGTCTCTGCAGTGGACTTAAAGATTTCACTTTGTACACATATTACACACTTTTAATGACGAGAGAGCGGAAAATACAATTCTAAAACATTGAGGTTCCTTTAAGGAAAAGATGGTCCTAATACTATTGAGGCATGTTTGTATGTGGAGCAAGAAAGAACAAGCAAACCTTGTTCTTTCCCCCAACTCTTTCTCCGTCCGCTACATCAACAACTTCATCAGGGATGCTTCCTGCATCCATACAGAACTCATTGATTTCATTAGCTTCACTACTAACTTCCACTCTGTTCTCAAATTCACCTGAACTATCTCCAAAACCTCTCTCTCTTTCTTGTTCTCTCTGTCTCCATCACAGGAGATGGAGTATTGACTGACACCTACTACCAACCTACTGACTCCCACAGTTATCTGGACTACACTTCCTCCCACCCTGCATTTTGCAAATATATTATTCCCTACTCTCAATTCCTCCATCTCCACCGTATCTATTCCTAAGTTGAGGCTCTCCATTCAAGGATATCCGAGATGTCCTCATTCTTTAGAGACTTGGTTTCCCCCCCGGTTATCATAGACGGATCCCTCACCTATGTCTCCTCTTTGTCTTGTAGTTCTGTTCTCACTCCCCTCCACCCAGACGCAATAAGGATTGAGTTCCCCTGGTTCTCACTTTTCACCTCACCAGCCTCCACATCCAATACATCATCCTCCGACATTTCCGTCATCTCAAATGTGATCCCACCACAAGTCATATCTTCCCATCTCTACCCTTTTTCACCTTTCACAGAGATTCCTCCCTCTGCAACTCCTTGGTTTACTCATCCGTTCCCATCTAAACCCAAGTACTTTCCCCTGCAACCAGAGGAACAGCACCTTATATTCCGCTTGAGCAGCTTGCAACCCAATAGTATCAAACATTGAATTTGCTAATTTTAGGTACTAACTCACAGCTTCACCTTCCCCTTTTTCCCCCAAGACTACTCCCCCTTCTTTTCCCCCTGCCTCATTCCCTTCCCCTTAACCCTGGCTGATCTCCCCACTTCCTCCACCTGCATCCCTTCCACCAGCTGCACAATTCACAACTTTTCTATCCCTGAGCTTACTCCAGTATTTTGTATCTTCAGCATCTGCATCCTATTGTTATTACAAGCAGATGAGTGAGATGCAGTGGTATATATATGCTTTTGATGAATTGTAAATAACTATGAGAGCCAGCTGATTACAAAAGAATTGGGGGAGTGAAGAGAGGCAGGTGATGTATAAGATAAGATGAGCAATTAACATCATCATGAATCCACAAATTTTCTGCAGGCGAATAAAGAGCAGAAGGTTGGCACATGGACGAATGGGATTGTCAGGGACAGAAATGAGAATTTGAAAAATTGGATGCTTTTAATGTAAGGTCTTGGGGGCTGAAGACCAAGAAATGGGTTGGAAAGGAACATTTTAAACTTAAAAATCTCTCTAGCTTTAAAAATGTGGCTTCAATTTGAATGAGTGTTGTTAGAGATAATGCCCAGGATAATGGTGAGTAACGTGTAAAATTCCCCCCACTGACCCACTCCATCCCCCCTACCCCTCCGCCAGTTGCACCTCCCCTGCCTCCACCCCCCTTCCCCCCTCTCCACCCCTATTCTCCCCCTCCCCCCACCCCCACTCTCCCTGCCCGTACCCCCCACCCCAATCTACCCTCCTCCCCACCCCCACTTTCCCCCACCCCACTCTTCCCTCCTCCCCACTCCACCCTACCCTCCTCCCCAGCCCTACACTCCCCCCCACCCCTACCCCCACTCTCTCCTCCCCACCCTCCCACTCTCTCCTCCCCCACTCTCACTCTCCCACCCCCCTTTTCCCCACCCCTCCTTTCCCCCCACCCCCACTCTCTCCTCTCCTACCCCCACCCCCCCCTCTTCCCCACTCCCACTGTCCCCCTTCGCTCCCACCCACACTCTCTCTTCCCCCCACCACCCCCTCCCCCACCCTCACTGTCCCCTTCCCCATACCCCCCTCCTCCCCATCCCCGCTCTCCCCATCCCCACTCTTCCCTCCTCCCCACCCCAGCCTGCCTTCCTCCCCAGCCCCACTCTCCCCCCCCACCCCAACCCCCACACTCTCCTCCCTCCACCCTCCTCCTCACTCTCTCCTCCCTCACCCCCCCCCCCCCCCTTCCCCACCACCACCCCCCCCCCTTTCCCCCTCACTCACACCGGATGTGGGAGACGGGGGATTGGGGGGAGAGTGGGGAGAGAGGAGAGACTGATCCCGGGTGGCGGTCTTGCTAACGGCGTCCTCGCTAACGGCGTCCATCTTGTTTGGGTGAGTGAGGAGAGAGGCCGTCCGTGCCCTTTGGTAACGTCATACGCACAGCACTTTGAAAAATTTGTTTAGAATTGAAATTTTTAAACTTTAAAATCTCTCTAACTTAAAAAATATGACCAATTTAAATAAAACTTGTTTTAAACAGTCTCCAGGAGAGAGATGATTAAGGTGGCGCTAAAATTCTGGTGCCATGGTTTACCTTTTTGGCTGCAGGTGCACATGTCCACAACCAAATTTCAAAATTTCAGAGACATGTATATATATATACACACACACACACACAAGATCTGAGTTTTAGTAATACATTTATATATATATATTACATATATATATTACATATATATATATATATTACATATATATATATAGATATAGATGAAGATGTTTCCAGGGTAATCGTGAAAGAGGAAATTGTTTCGTTTAGATATACAGCACAGAAACAGGCCTATCTGTCCACCAAGTCCGCGCCGAATAGCGATCCCCATACACTAGCACTATCTTACAAACTGGGGTCAATTTGCAATTTTTACCTAAGCCAATTAACCTACAAACTGGCATGTCTTTGGAATGTGGGAAGAAACTGGAGCACCCGGGGTAAAACCACGCAGTCACAGTCACCGTCACCAACTGTACAAACTCCGTACAGACACCACCTGTAGTCAGGATTGAACAGGGGTCTATGGCGCTGTCAGGCAGCAACTCTACCGCTGTGCCACCCCAGCTGAGATAATAAAAATGTTAAAATTTGATAGCATGGAGGTATTTAAAAAAGTTGATTGACTTAAAGTATATGAGGTAAGATTGATGGGATGCATCTGAGGATTCTAAGGAAAATTCAGGAAAAAATAGTGCCTACATAATTTTTCAGTTTTCTTGGGATACTGAGGTACTTCCAGAAGATGGGAGATTGGCAAATATTACTCCCTTGTTCAAAATATAATCATGATAAGCCCAGTAATAACAGCCAGTCAGTTTCACTTCAGTGGTGGGATAGGTTTTATATTGATCTGAAACAGGATTTATCACCAGTAAGGCAAGCCAGAAAGGATTAGCTAAGGGCAAATCATGTTTAACCAGTTTGACATAATTATTTGATGAGGTAATGGATAAAGTTGAGGCTAATGCAGTCTTGTAATGTACATCAACTTTCAGAATGCTTTTGATCAGGAAATATAATTTTGTACTGTGGCAGTGGAAGACAGGAAAAATTATATATTTCTCCCTGACTCTGTAAATTTGACATTTTATTAGTTAGAATAAAGAATGGGAGCCCTCCATTCATACACTGAACAAAGAGCTGAAACATTCACAATTATCTTCAGCCAGAAACTTTTAATGAATGATCGGTTTCAGTTTCTTGAGATCTCCAACACAAAACAAACACAAAAAAAAGAAACATCCATCACAGTGAGTCCTACACAGGAGATTAGTGGGCAAAATTCGAGCACATGGTAATGGGGGTAGGGTATTGACATGGATAGAGAATTGGTTGGCAGACAGGAAACAAAGAGTAGTATTAGACGGGTCCCTGTCAGAATGGCAGGCAGTGGCGAGTGGAGTGCTGTAAGGCTCGGTCCTGGGGCTGCAACTATTAACAATATATATTAATGATTTAGATGATGGAATTAGAAGTAACACTAGCAAATTTGCAGATGACACAAAGCTGGGTGGCAGTGTGAACTGCGAAGAGGATGCTAGGAGGTTGCAGGGTGACTTGGACTGGTTGAGTGAGTGGGCAGATGCATGGCAGATGCAATATAATGTAGATAAATTTGAGGTTATCCACTTTGGCGGCAAGAACAAGGAGGCAGATTATTTTCTCAATGGTGTCAGATTAGGAAAAAGGGAAGTGCAACAAGACCTGGGTGTCCTTGTACACCAGTCACTGAAAGTAAACATGCAGGTAGAACAGGCAGTGAAGAAAGCTAATGGCATGTTGGCCTTCATAACGAGAGGATTTGAGTATAGGAATAAAGAGATATAGCAAAGGCAATTGAAGATCTGCACTCCAGAATCAACGTACTGCTAATCAGGCAGTTCCAGTACATTTACAAAATTGGCATCTGCCCAACAATGAACGGGTACAAATCCACTCTGGTTAATTACCTCTGAGTCAATCTGTTAATGATCAGTAAAATGATAGAAGCTGTTCTTGACAATAAGTATATGTTCTCCGATAATCTGTTTGCTAAGGCCCAGTCCCTCCAGAACTCATAAAAGCCTTGGTCCAAGCGTGGACCAAAGAGTTGAATTCCAGAGGAAAGAGGAAAGTGACTATGCTGGACATCAAGGCAGCATTTGACAGTGGCGTCAAGGAGCCCTGGTAAATCTGAAGTTATTGGGCATTAAGAGAAAAGTGCTGCAATTGTTCATGTGAAGAAAGATGGTTGTGGTTGTTGAACACGTTATCCCAGTCTGAGGACATCATAGCAAGAGTTTCTCAAGTCAAGTCAAGTCAAGTCAATTTTATTTGTATAGCACATTTAAAAACAACCCACGTTGACCAAAGTGCTGTACATCTGATTAGGTACTAAGGAAGAAAAAAAAAAAGAAACATACAGTAGCACACAAACATAACAGCATATACAAAACAGTTCACAGCGCCTCCTCAATGAGCCTCAAACGCTAGGGAGTAGAAATAGGTTTTGAGCCTGGACTTACAGTATAGCAAAGGGGATTACAGAGGCATGAGGCAGGAGCTGGCCAAAATTGACTGGAAGGAGGCCCTAGCAGGGAAGACGGTAGAACAGCAATGGCAGGTATTCCTGGGAATAATGCAGAGGTTACAGGATCAATTTATCCCAAAGAGGCGGAAAGACTCTAAGGGGAGTAAGAGACACCTGTGGCTGACAAGGGAAGTCAAGGACAGCATAAAAATTAAGGAGAGGAAGTGTAACATAGCAAAGAAGAGTGGGAAGACAGAGGATTGGGACTCTTTTAAAGAGCAACAAAAGTTAACTAAAAAGGCAATACGGGGAGAAAAGATGAGGTACGAGGGTAAACTAGCCAATAATATAAAGGAGGATAGCAAAAGTTTTTTTAGGTACGTGAAGAGGAAAAAATAGTCAAGGCAAATGTGGGTCCCTTGAAGACAGAAGCAGGGGAATTTATTATGGGGAACAAAGAAATGGCAGACGAGTTAAACCGTTACTTTGGATCTGTCTTCACTGAGGAAGATACACACAATCTCCCAAATGTTCTAGGGGCTGGAGAACCTAGGGTGATGGAGGAACTGAAGGAAATCCACATTAGGCAGGAAATGGTTTTGGGTAGACTGATGGGACTGAAGGCTGATAAATCCCCAGGGCCTGATGGTCTGCATCCCAGGGTACTTAAGGAGGTGGCTCTAGAAATAGTGGAAGCATTGGAGATCATTTTTCAATGTTCTATAGATTCAGGATCAGTTCCTGTGGATTGGAGGATAGCAAATGTTATCCCACTTTTTAAGAAAGGAGGGAGAGAGAAAACGGGTAATTATAGACCAGTTAGTCTGACATCAGTGGTGGGGAAGATGCTGGAGTCAATTATAAAAGACGAAATTGCTGAGCATTTGGATAACAGTAACAGGATCATTCCGAGTCAGCATGGATTTACGAAGGGGAAATCATGCTTGACAAATCTACTGGAATTTTTTGAGGATGTAACTAGGAAAATTGACAGGGGAGAGTCAGTGGATGTGGTGTACCTCGACTTTCAGAAAGCCTTCGACAAGGTCCCACATAGGAGATTAGTGGGCAAAATTAGAGCACATGGTATTGGGGGTAGGGTACTGACATGGATAGAAAATTGGTTGACAGACAGAAAGCAAAGAGTGGGGATAAATGGGTCCCTTTCGGAATGGCAGGCAGTGACCAGTGGGGTACCGCAAGGTTCGGTGCTGGGACCCCAGCTATTTACGATATACATTAATGACTTAGACGAAGGGATTAAAAGTACCATTAGCAAATTTGCAGATGATACTAAGCTGGGGGGTAGTGTGAATTGTGAGGAAGATGCAATAAGGCTGCAGGGTGACTTGGACAGGTTGTGTGAATGGGCGGATATATGGCAGATGCAGTTTAATGTAGATAAGTGTGAGGTTATTCACTTTGGAAGTAAGAATAGAAAAGCAGATTATTATCTGAATGGTGTCAAGTTAGGAAGAGGGGATGTTCAACGAGATCTGGGTGTCCTAATGCATCAGTCACTGAAAGGAAGCATGCAGGTACAGCAGGCAGTGAAGAAAGCCAATGGAATGTTGGCCTTCATAACAAGAGGAGTTGAGTATAGGAGCAAAGAGGTCCTTCTACAGTTGTACCGGGCCCTGGTGAGACCGCACCTGGAGTACTGTGTGCAGTTTTGGTCTCCAAATTTGAGGAAGGATATTCTTGCTATTGAGGGCGTGCAGCGTAGGTTCACTAGGTTAATTCCCGGAATGGCGGGACTGTCGTGTGTTGAAAGGCTGGAGCAATTAGGCTTGTATACACTAGAATTTAGAAGGATGAGGGGGGATCTTATTGAAACATATAAGATAATTAGGGGATTGGACACATTAGAGGCAGGAAACATGTTCCCAATGTTGGGGGAGTCCAGAACAAGGGGCCATTTAGAACGGAGATGAGGAAGAACTTTTTCAGTCAGAGAGTGGTGAAGGTGTGGAATTCTCTGCCTCAGAAGGCAGTGGAGGCCAGTTCGTTGGATGCTTTCAAGAGAGAGCTGGATAGAGCTCTTAAGGATAGCGGAGTGAGGGGGTATGGGGAGAAGGCAGGAACGGGGTACTGATTGAGAGTGATCAGCCATGATCGCATTGAATGGCGGTGCTGGCTCGAAAGGCTGAATGGCCTACTCCTGCACCTATTGTCTATTGACTTAAAGGAGTCGATGGAGGGGGCAGTTCTGATGGGGAGAGGGATGCTGTTCCACAGTCTAGGAGCTGCAACCGCAAAAGCGCGGTCACCCCTGAGCTTAAGCCTAGACCGCGGGATAGTGAGTAGCCCCAAGTCGGCCGACCTGAGGGACCTGGAGTTAGAGAGGTGGGTTAGAAGATTTTTGATGTAGGGGGGGAATGTCCATTTAGGCCTTTATATGTGAATAGGAGGAGCTTGAAGTTGATTCTGTACCGTACAGGGAGCCAGTGGAGAGAGGCCAGAATCGGCGTGATGTGGTCCCTTTTACGGGTACCCGTCAGGAGTCTCGCTGCGGCGTTTTGGATCAGTTGCAGGCGAGACAGGGAAGATTGGCTGATCCCAGTGTATAGGGAGTTGCTGTAGTCTAGGTGGGAGGAAATGAAAGCGTGAATGATTTTTTCAGTGTCGTCGAATTGGAGGAAAGGTTTGATTTTAGCTATGGTACGAAGTTGGAAGAAGCTGGCTTTTACCACAGCGTTGACTTGCTTGTCAAATTTTAATGCAGAGTCAAATATCACGCCGAGGTTTTTGACATGCGGTTTGACTACGCAGGATAGGCTTCCAAGACTGCCTGTTATCGATTTGATGGAGTCGGGGGGGCCGAATAGGATGACCTCAGACTTGCTCTCGTTTAATTGGAGGAAATTCTGTGCCATCCAACATTTTATGTCCTCAAGGCAGTGTAAGAGGCTGTTTAAATTTGACTGGTTGTTGGGTTTCAGGGGGAGGTAAAGCTGAGTGTCATCGGCATAGCAGTGGAAAGAAATGCCGTGCCTTTGAATGATTTGGCCAAGGGGGAGCATGTATAGAGAGAAGAGAATGGGGCCTAGGATGGAGCCTTGTGGAACTCCGCAGGAGAGGCTAGCTGGAGAAGAGGAATAACTGCCTATGTTGATGGCGAAACTCCTATCTTTGAGGTAGGAAACGAACCAGCTCAGGGCAGTGCCATCAATGCCAACCGCTTACCGGAGACGGTCAATAAGGATGGTGTGGTCCACTGTATCGAACGCTGCGCTGAGGTCGAGAAGGAGCAGGATTGCACAGTCGCCGGTGTCGATGGCGAGAAGCAGGTCGTTGTGTACCTTCAACAAGGCAGACTCTGTGCTGTGGTGGGCTCTGAAACCTGACTGGAAACTTTCCAGGATGGTGTTTTGGTGTAGGTAGGGCACTAATTGGTTTAGAATTGCCTTTTCAAGGACTTTTGACAGGAATGGCAGTTTGGAAATGGGTCTGTAGTTGCTAGGCAAGGTGGGGTCTAGGTTAGGTTTTTTCAGTAGGGGCTGGACCACCGCGTGCTTGAAACAGGTTGGAACAGTGCCAGTGGCCAGAGAACTGTTGATAATAGAGAGGATGCTGGGACCGGCTATTGCAATGACATCCTTCAGAAGGGCAGTGGGGGCAGGATCAAGGGGGCAGGTTGCAGGTTTCATAGCGGAGACAAGCTTTGCAAGGGAGGATAGAGTGACGGGTTGGAAACAGTCCAATTTAGATGAACAGACTAGTGAGATAGCTAGGTCACGGGTGGGAGGGGAAATGTTCATTCTAATGTTCGCAAGGCTGTGTCCTTGGTCCAACAATCTTCAACAGCCTCGTCAAAGACCTTTCAATCAAGGTCAGAGATCAGGAAGTTCACTGATGATGGCACGTTGTTCAATTCCATTCGCAAGACATCGGAAGATGAAGTAGTCTATGCTGGGATGCAGCAAGGCCTAGATAACACAGATATATTTGTAGTGATTTTGCACATCTTTTATGATGATGATGATGGTGTGGTGGGAGGGAACAGAAAATAACAGCTAGCATGAGGGCCTGGGGCAAGTACTTGTTCACTTTCTGACTGGCAAGTAATTCTGTAAAAACCGTCAGATCTGCAAGTTCCTGTTTTGATTTAGCTTGTAGGTTCTCATTTGCAGAGAACACTTCTCGCAATTGAATGGTTGATAAAATCTGAGGTTCTAACCTCAATACCAAATCTAATATTGCCGATCCTCCACTAAAGAGCACGTTAGCCCATCCTGGGGGTTAAAAGGTGCCCCTCTTTATGCATAGTAAGGGAAATACTTTTAGTCCTGCTTTCACGAGATTTTGACTTTTCAGAGGAGGACTGGCAAAACCAACAAGAATACAATCTATTCTTCGTTTGTTGATAAAGGGCATGTTTGTGTATGGCTGCCTTTGTCACTGTCAGAAAATGCTTCAAAATGCAAGGTGGTTGTCCATTCCTAAACTCGTAAATATTTCACCAATTATTCTGGCTCGAATGCACCTATTGTCTATTGTCTATTCTGCTTTTTACCTATTGCAGTCTAATTTTGATGTGCAGCATTTTAAGTAGCCATGGAATAACAAGGGAAGAAGTTGTGGGCAGATTCGTTTGAGGGCAAAAAATTGATGATGTAGGAGGAGGCCATTTGGCCCTGTCCCAGCTAAGAAAGAGCTACCCAGCTTCATCCACATTTTAGCACTTGATACAGAGCTCTGCAGATCACAGCTCTTCAATGACACACATATCTATTCACATAAAACTGCAAAGTCGATTGTTCTCTGGGTTTTGGTTATATGCAACTGTGTTCAAAAACTTTTAAAAATTGTTATTGTACTTTTACCCAAGCATATCTGGCCATAATAGATAAGCGAGCTTTTCTAAACTGGCACAACAGGTCCAGTTTCAAAACATTTCATGTATCCTATCAAGTTCCCATTGTAGTTATAATCTCAAAAATTAGTATTTGCTGTTGCATATTTTGTTCTAATCAGATATGTAATTCACTGCCTGAGAATTTAGCACCCCGCTCATGGAATATGCTATTATCTTCCAGTGTGGTCCCGGTCGTTCCTTCTGGGACGGGCAGGCCAGTTCCCAGCACAGCATGATGTATTATTGGCCTCTCCCAGCATAGTTGGTTGACTATGCTGTCAGGGTAATTTTGACAACCAGTGACAGCTTATTTACACCGGCTCACTGACTGTTCAAGCTGCCTTCAACATAAAGAAATATTCAAAATCATTTGGGAACTCTTCACAAATATCTCTCTTTCACACTCACTCCTTCCTGATTTCCTGGATCCATTTTAACAAGTAGGAAGGATTTGCAGATGTTGGTTTGAACCGAAGATAGACACCAAGTGCTGGAGTAACTCAGCGGATCAGTGAGCATCTTGAGAATAGGTGACGTTTCTGGTTGGGACCCTTCTTCAGACATGAAGAAGAGTCTGAGTCTGAAGAAGGGTCTCTAAGCGAAACATCACCTATTCCTTTTCTCCTGAGATGCTGCCTGACCCACTGAGTTACTCCAGCGTTTTGTGTCTATCTTCATTTTAGTGTGTTGTGCCAGATTTAATGTGGTGCAGACTCAATAAGCAAATTTCCCAGTCCTGGAGATGAGAACATTGTGGAGGTTTGTTATGTAGCAGAGTGGCGCCGCTGTAAAGCTGTTGCCTTAGGGTCAAACCCAGAGACCTGTCTGTATGGAATTTGTATGTTCTCTCTGTGACCATATGAGTTTTCTCCGGTGCTCCGGTTTCCTCCCACATTCCAAAGATGTACAGATTTATAGGTTAATTGGCTTTGATAAAATCACCCCTAGTGTGTAAGATAGTGTTGGTGTTCGGGCTGATTGCTGGTTGGTACAGACTTGGTGGGCCAAAGGGCCTGTTTCCATGCTGTATCTCTAAAGTTTAAAGTAAAGTCTTCTTGCATCAGTGGACAGTCACTACGAGGAGCTGAAGAATATGTAAACCAGCATCTGCAATTCTTTGATATTACAAATCCTAACTGGGTGCTGGACAGGAAGTTGGATGCACTGGCATTTGTCCACTGTGCTATCTTTAAGGAAGTCTGGAACTTGGTTACTGACATGATGATGCTCGCTGGTGGTTTATTCCAGGATAATAGCTGAAGCCAGGGTGTAATCCAGACCACTGCTTTTTGTTACACACCATGCCAACGGAGAAAATGTGAAATATTGTTTCAAACCACAGGTTATATAATCTACCTCCATTATATGGGGGGGGGGGGGGGGGGGGGGTAGCATTCCCAGAAAACAGACCGTATCGCGATTTTCCCTGAAGCAAAGCCGTGTCAACTGTATATCTGCCAAGTCGAAAATAATTGTGTTGATTTGTTTACTTTCACACAAATTGCGTGAAAGTGAGTTTTATTCCATATCTCAATTTTTTTGTTAGTGATTTGTGAATTCTGTTAGACTGGATTTATTTAATCCGAATGACCATAGCATGGGTATCACTTGCATTGTACAAATTTAAGCAAAGTCAGATTTTAGCGAAATTGTATTGTTGCTGACATCTATTTGTTTTGGAGTAAATAATTACTCCACATGTAAGATGTTAACTTTAAATATAAGGAGAAATTATTGCCAATCATGAGAATTTAAGAGACAATGTTAACTGAACTGATATTTTATTGTTATGATTTATTAAATATTACTACTTTTCTTCAATACGTATACTACACCTACATAAGCTATCTGTTAAAAAGGACATGAGAACATACTGCTCTAGTCATTGGTGCATATTGTTGTAAATGTGCGAGATGTATAAAGTGTACAGAATATATCGGTTCTGTTTGCTGATATATCAGATAAATTAATGCCAAATTGGATTTAAGTAAACAAGGGCATATTTTAAATCCCAGTTAAAGGACTAGGCTCATCTAAAGCTTGGAAATAATAAAGATTTTGAAATTATCAAATCCTGAATTAAAGAAGGTTATTGTAATTGAATAAATATTGTCATATTATTGTGAAGCAATTGTACAGATGATGTAGTTGCATTTAATCCATTGACCCTGTGTAACTTAGATGTGAAACTGCCTCCCATGCTGAATCTAACTGGAAAGAGGAAGGTAAAGTCTCCATTGTAGCCCAGGTGAATCTGTCATTGGCCGAACTGGACGCAGAACTGGCAGGTCAGAATTGCTTCATTCAGTATTTCAGTGCTTTGAAAAAACATTACCGGTAAAAATAGTCTTACATAATTTCATATTTAAGATATTTGGCTTATTTTTTATCATTGCAACTAAAATCCAAACATAATCGATTTTTTCAATAAAAACTGCATCTGGAATAATACTTCCATTTTCAAGATGTATTTTGGTGTACATCAACATGATGGAGCACAGCATTTATGCTATAAGGCTTCAGAGCTCTCTTGGTGTCGTGACTTCTGTTATTCGGCTTCGGAGCACTCCAAGAGTAGTAACTTGGACAAGTGTCACTGATATATGTTGTAAGAGCCAATCCCCTTAAGTTAGGGATTTAATATCAACCACTTGATATCCAAGACTCATTTGATTAGTGCTGGAGGAAACATAAGGAATAGGAATCCATAACCTGAGGAGGTTCATAAATATTTGTAGTTAGAGGGTCATTTTCCGGTCAAGCCAAAGATGTTGACTGAAATTGTTGCTGAGATTTCCTTGTAAATGACATACTGCCCACTGAGGTGACTGAGCATATGCAGTGATGTCAATTGGCAAACACCACTCATTTGATATCACTTACAAGCACCAGAGGGCCAAGAAAGTGCAGAAGCAGGTCACAGCCACAGGGTTGATGTCTGCTTTGGCCTTCCTCCAGGTCGATATCACTTTTTTTCTGACCCCCCCCCCCCCATCAATCCCCCCTAATACAATGTGCTCACACCATCCTCTAATCTCAATTACTGTACCTCCAAATTCACCACTGATTGCTCCAATTTTTCCTCTGATCTCCTCCTCCCATCCCTGGAATAATCTTATGTCCACCTTTCCCCACAGTTCTCTCTGACACATCCACCATTCCCAGCAACCCTCTCCTGTAGTGCTGTTTAGCTCTCGCAACGTTTGATTTTCACTTTGACCTTCACCTCCAAGATCTTCTCCCCAGCTTACTTCCTCCATCATCTCGATTCTCCATGCTATTCCACAACATTTTGAGTACCACTCTTACCTGGCCTGCGGCTGTTCAGTGGAATGCACAGGCCTTTTCTTCCATTCCCAACCCCATAAGGCAGCTGATGTTGTTTGCTCTCAAGTCACTACTTGCCCAACAGTCCAATTGTTATTGTGATGCTCACCAAAGCAACAGTTGCTTCCCTGATTATGCTGCTCAGCCCTTTTGCCTTTAAACAATCAAGACTTCCCTACCCAACTCACCAATACTAAACCTGACCTTGAAGATCCTACACCCTAAACTGAAAGTCTGATGCTATTTCCCATGTGTCTGAGCCACTCTAAGTAATAGAATGTTGCTGTGCAGGAATTTTGCAGAAAACAAGCACAGGTCTGCGGCACGTTGCCAAACTACTGTGCCTTTTGATGCACGAAGCAGCTTGTAGATCTGTCAGTTTTTGCTAAAATATGACAAAGTTCATTTAGTGTGAATTTTACAGCACCCGTTAGGTGATTCTAAATCCCCCTTCCCTTCCTCCCTTCCACCCACCTGTAATGCTCTAGATTAACTGGATTTGTACCAAATCTCTTTCAACAAAATCAGTGAAATTTGAGATGACTAGGCGGTAGAGGGGTGAGTGTTCTTAAAATAATCCATGTAATCTTCTTGTGTGCAACCAAAAGGTTTCATTTAAACATGTAGCGATCTCTAAAAATTATTTGGCAGCAATGCAAGAAGAATTGGCCTCCAAAACGTCTTCTACATTGTCGGAAAGAACAGTTGATGACCAGGAAACTGTGCCAGTGACAATCATTGATGAAGTACCATGGACTTGCCAAGAGAAAGTTGAAGAGGAGGTATTACTGAAAGAAGTTCCAAAACCTTCAAAAGTAGAAGGATTAACTATTACAGACAGGAATGGAGAAACAAACTCGAAAGTTACAACTGGAATTTGCACAATCAATATTTGTGAGCTGTCCCCATCTGATATGTCGTCCAGCACATCCTATCCTTCAAATGTTGTTGACTGCATTGATGTGCCAAGAGAGCCTATTAAAAAAACACACGGACATTTGCAAACAGAGGTTAAAGTTGTTCAAGATGAGATGAAGCCTGGAGAAAGCAAATTAAAAATAACTTTCCCAGCAACTGAACTGGCATGTGATATGCAGATTAGAGGGAATGTTGGGAAAAACATGCTTAGCATTGCACCTGCAAAGATTGACACAGTAGTATTGGAAGAGAGAAACTGCCAATCAAAACATGGGAGGCAAGTTGAGAGGTATTCAGCAGCAACCCATACTCGAGAACACAAACATACATCAGACGGATGGCTAATCACTGCCAACAAAATTACTAATGACTGTGTTCCAAAAGTAGGTATGAGAACATTCACAGTTATTCCACAAAAGCCAACTATAAAACCTCAGCAAAGAGAACACTTGTCACGAGACACATTTGCTATCAAGATTGATGATCAAGGCAATTTAATGCATGCAAAGAGCAATGAAGGAATAAGTAAAGAGACTGCAACAAAGAGTTTAGCCACTGACAAAGAATCACTTGTAAGGAGGGCAAAGGCATTTTGGAATGTGAAAAGTACAGATAAGAATAACCTGCAGTGTGCCAATACAGCTGAAATTGTGACGATAAATAAATCAGAATGCACAGCTGCTAGGTTGCAGCAACAATGGCCAGAAAAACAGTCAACAATTCTATTCCCCACATCCATTGCAGTTACTGCACAGGTTGCAGCTGCAAGTACCAAAAGTAAAACCTATTCGCAATCCATTGAGGAGAAACCATTTATGGCAGATGTGCCGTCGAATGTTAAAATGACAAGCATGCCTGTAAATAGTCAGCCCAAAATAAGAAATAATTTTATCAGGCCCGACAGAAGAAGCTCAAGCCAAGATGTTGCCTCAGCAATTTGCCGTTACACAGGACTACAATCAACAAAAACTGAAACTAGGAATAAATCTATTGGTCAGTCTAGAACTGGATTTGAGAAAAGATCTGATGACACACATAAATTTAGTTCTGCTGAGGAGAAATCTTCTCCCAAATCTTCAAAGATGGGAAGCCAACTGAACATAGAGTTTGCGCATCACTCCAGCTGTAACACAGAAGATGTTACAAAAGTGCTGAATAGATTAAATGTTTTGCCACAAAAAAGCGTTGATACTGATGATGTTCTAAATCAGAACTGCTTAATTAAAAATGCATCAGAACAAACAAATGCTGTTAACAAAATTACTTTAGAGAAACAACCATCCCAGATAATCTTAAAGGAATCAATTTCCACGAATGAGGAATGCACCACTGCAAAGAGCTTGATTCCACAAAGTACCTTCCAATCAGCATTTGTGAAAGGTGTGATCTCCAATTCTCCAAATGATCAAATAGTTGACAGGACCAAAACATTTACATTCACTCCATATTCAACTTCATTTTCAGACTCTGTTAAAACTCATTCTACTGAAGCAAGACAGAGTGACTGCATCTCAGATACCATTTCTGCCTTAAATCTGCCAACATCCTCTGTTGCTAGAACTTTGGTTACTGAAATAGCATCAACTAAGGAATCAGAAAATTCACAGTCCTTTAACTTAAATAGTTTTAATATCAAATCCAATTCCAGCTTGTTTGGCCCTGTCAAGAAATTCAAACCCATCATTCCGAAGCCAATCCCGAAAGACGAGTGCATACACAACACCTTGATGAAAGCTATCCAGTCAGGAGAAAACAAAGAACGACTTAGAAAGGTACAAAACATTTGATTGTTTAGTTTTGATTTTCTAATGATAAATCCAGTTGTTTTAATGTCGTGTCTGATGAATGTTCTCTTTTTGCTAGACTTCTGATAAAATGATGCATGATAACATGAAGAAATCTTCAATTATTGCAATAGAGAATGAACACTCTGCACTCTTGGCATCAATAAGAGCACATAGTGGTATTTCAAAACTGAAAAAGGTAAATATAATGAGCTTGAACAATAGTTTTCTGATTAATTTGGGAAAATATCATGAATGTTTGGTGTGTCTCTGGGTATTGGAAGAGCATTTGGATGCACACATTCTTCCCTCCCTAGATCTGATAGATGAGTATCCTGCAATTTGTTTAGCAATACCCTGTCAAGTGGTTGCTATTCTTCAACTTGCAAATTAGTTAATTTGGAATCAGTGCCCTTGTGTCACTTTTCTGATTCTGTAAACCAAACCTATTTTGGAGCCAGATACAATCGTGGTGTAAAAGAGGCTTTTAGATAGGTGCATGGATATGCAAAGAATGAGGAATATTAATGATGTGCAGGCAGATGAGAATAGTTTATTTTAGTATCATGGTAGGCACAGACTTTGTGGGCCGAAGGGTCTGTTCATGTACTGTCATCATCGGTGGTCACTCGAAACGAGTATGACTCCTCTCCATAGAGGATGCCTGTGCGTGACTTTGTTTATCGTGGGGAGACTGGTGCACAGACAACCACCACACGGTCCTTGACAGATCTGGGTCAGGATCCAGTGGCATGGAGTCCAAGACGACCGGAGACCCGTTTCTGCTGCAGTCTTTATCCGCCTTCCCAGCCGTTGTGACGTTCCACAAAAGTCAGCCATCATCCTCCTCCTGTTCCACCGTTGAGGTCTTGGTTGGATTGCTCTTTGTCAGGGACTTCCCCCTCGACCTTACCGCCTTGGGTGACCCTACCAGGAGCACAGCTCCAGACGGCATCGCTATACTGTACTTTTTTATGTTCTATGTATTCTTTTTTTTGTAGATCCTGTTTAATCAAAGCATACAGGATTTTCTAATAATTATTTGTAGCAGAAAACCTTGTGAATGGGATTTTGTGCAGTTTATTGAGAGAAATTACAATAACGTTATAAGTTATAAAAGGAGGAAACATTTTATCAATTGTTAAAAGAAAATACAGGAGGTGACATAAAGATATTGTCCACAATTGGGTTGCACAAAACAAGGATTATAAAACTTGTAATGATATGAGCTGAAGGATGTAAATTCTCAAGGATAATCTGGAATTTCTGCATCATTCAGAACCATATCAGAGGTCCTTCTCTATTCAGTGAGTGAGTAGACAGACATTCACTGATGAAAGGCAGGAACTTCAGCACTGACCCCTTCCTTGCTACCACATTAACACAAAAGCTCAAATTAAGTGTTTACATTTTGAACTTGACCCCATGAGTTTCAGAGTCAGAAATGAGAATTCTACCACTGAGCTTATTTATATAAAATTTTGTTTATAATGAAAAATGATTGGGAGTGTTCAGAAGGATTTCCTGGTGATTCAGGTCTTAACAGTTAAGCTTCCTTTTGTTATGGTAACAGTTCTATGGGAAAATCAACGGGCAATAAAAACATAAGTTGCTGAGACGGCACAGAAGATTTATCAGTATTTAACAAGAAAAACAGGTTATGTTAATGAGTAAAGACCACAAGACTGAAAAACTGATGGGATTCTTTTTAGAGAACTTAATTTAACTCATTTTTTCTTCGATTCAGGGAGGCGCACAAGGTGAAGAGTGGACAGGTGCTGTTTTTGTAGTGTTGGGCTGGATGGCAATGCTGTTTCATTCGGTACATTCAGTCCAGCCTGCCACTCATATTTTCCTCATTCTGCTCTCGGTCACAATTTTTCACTCTGTAGGACTCAGCAAGTGGTCGGTTTTGTTGCCAGCTCTCCAGTTGCACTGATGGCATTTTGACAGCTCATGGCTATACTGGTAATTTGCTAAACATTCAGGGTATGTTCACAGGTACCTGAATATCAGAAAGCTGATTGCAAACTCCTGTCCTCCTCAGGCTGTGTTAAGACCCTTCTCCACACTGGCCCTTTAACAGCACTGAATCTACCGTGCAGTCTTGGCTCAGACATTTTTAGTTTAGTTTAGAGAAACGGCACAGAGACAGGGCCTTTGTCCCACTGAGTCCATGCTGACTAGGGATCCCCACACATTAACACTATTCAACACACACAAGGGACAATTTACAATTATACTTAGCCAATCAGCATACAAACCTGTACATCTTTGGAGTGTGGGAGGAAACCGGAGCTCCCAGAAAAACCCACACAGGTCACAGGGAGAATGTACCAACTCCATACAGACAGCACCCGTAGTCAGGATCGAACCCGGGACTCTGGCGCTGCAAGACAGCAACCTTACAGCTGCGCCACCATGCCGCCCACATGAGAAGGCATTTAGAGGTGTTCGAGTTGCCTTTGTGGGCTGGTACTGGCTAAGCTAAAGCTGGTAGCTGCTCAGTATGAAGATTAAAAGCTCAGAGGTGCATCCTGGCTGGCACATTAAATTGACCCATTGCTGGAGAATGGCAGCACCTGCTCTGTGTTGACACCCCATTAGCGAGACTGTTGGACCCAGGCTGTTTGCCACGACATGTTACAAGTATGCCAGTCCCAGCAATGACTCAAAATACGTTGGTGCCTTTGAGCTCAATTGAAAAATCGCCAGTAAGTCATTTACTTTTATTTGTTATGAATTACTTTCTGATACTTAAGATGTTTTAATATAATAAATTTTGATATGAAATAATTTTATGAAAAGTATTTATTTGATGTTTTCTTATACTACTCGACATTATAAGCCAGTACTTTCTGAGAAGTTTAAAGAGGTTTGACATGTCAGCGACACTCTCATAAACTTCTACAGATCTACTGTAGAAAGAATCCTGACCGGTTGCATCATAGCCAGTCACAGCATTTCCAACGAACAGGAATGCAAGTGGCTGCAGAGAGTTGTGGGTTCAGCCTGGTCCTCCCCAGCGTTGAAAGCATTCACATCAGGTGCTGCCTCAAGATTATGGCATCTATCATCAAAGATTCCCCACCATCTGGGTAAAGCCCTCTTCTCTTTGATAACATCAGGTCGGAGGTAAAAAAGCCTGAAGTTGCACACTATCAGGTTCAAAAACAGCAGCTTTCCTATATTTATCAGGTTCTTGAACCGACCCGCAGAGCCCCTATCGTACCTTGGAAATGGAACACTACAGTCATGCTACTCAGGATGCAGTCTCAACCCTGCAACAGCTGTAAATAGCCACATTGCTCACTCGAACATGTTTAAAAACCAACCTTCACAATCAGCCATTCCACAATGAATCCCTGGCAATTTGTTGCTGGTGCAGCACCAGATGGAGGTCAGGGATTGTGCAAGGTTCCTGGCACAACTACACACAACATACAGCCCAAGCAGATTTTGCGTTTTAAAGAATATGGGGTTTGCATCTGTGAACACTCACACTGGAAGACCAAGACCGACCGCAGTTACAATTTGACAGTCTGCTGATAGCTAAGTGCCAAACAACTCTCAGTGAGATTGTTGAATGGCTCTGATAATCATTGAGTCGTCCAATCATATTGTGTGTATTGTTATATGCACAAGAACGAAGCGATATGGATGCAATGAAAATCTTACTTAAGCAGCATCACAGTATCACAGGAACATGGATGCAGACAACAAACAGAAAAATAATTCAAAAATAAGTTCCGCAAGACAGTGAAAAGAGAAAAAGACTGTAAAATAAAAAAACAATAGTACAAAACGCAATTAGAAAAATAAACAAGTCCATGTCAGTGTAAGAGGTGGTCTGTAGTGTTCCATTTCCAAGGTACGATAGGGGCTCTGCGGGTCGGTTCAAGAACCTGATAAATATAGGAAAGCTGCTGTTTTTGAACCTGATAGTGTGCAACTTCAGGCTTTTTTACCTCGACCTGATGTTATCAAAGAGAAGAGGGCTTTACCCAGATGGTGGGGAATCTTTGATGATAGATGCCATAATCTTGAGGCAGCACCTGATGTGAATGCTTTCAACGCTGGGGAGGGCTGTGCCCGTGGTGGACCAGACTGAGCCCACCATTCTCTGCAGCCACTTGCATTCCTGTTTGTTGGAAATGCTGTGACTGGCTATGATGCAAACAGTCAGGATACTTTCTACAGTAGATCTGTAGAAGTTTATGAGAGTGTCGCTGACATGTCAAACCTCTTTAAACTTCTCAGAAAGTACTGGCTTATAAAGTCGAGTAGTATAAGAAAACATCAAATAAATACTTTTCACAAAATTATTTCATATCAAAATTTATTATATTAAAACATCTTAAAGTATCAGAAAGTAATTCATAACAAATAAAAGTAAATGACTTACTGGCAATTTTTCAATTAAGGTCAAAGGCACCAATGTATTTTGGATAAAGCCCCTTAGCTCAGGATACCTATGTTCCAAAACTGGATAAACGGGTGAATCCAGTGTTTGAACAGGAGGCCAGATGTGGCAGCATTTGACCACCAGCTTGTCACTGACTTTCATGTTGCAATGCACAGACATGGAATCCAGATAAACTGACATATAAGGTGGACATCACCAGGGATTCCCTATGTAACTTCTGGCAGAGGTTAAGTATGTTTCAGGCATTTTGCTCATTAAGATTGTAAAAGGTAATTAGGCTGATCTTTATCTGTGGCTGGATTTGAATAGGCCCAGATAGAAAAACAGAACATGGAGTAGTCTTGGATCTTCTAATGCCGCTATTAGGGCCTTCTGGCTGTTCCAAAGAAAAAGCATTGCAAATAGGCAAGCAGATTGTTTGTCATGGTAATAACAATTTTGCAACAACAAAAGGTAATTCCTAACTGAAAATAAAAGAAGCATCAAACCACCCAGGTTTGAGAGTGAAAAAACAAAATAATGCAAATAAGAATTCAGTTAATCCAATTCAAAAGATTTCTGAAGAGATCTTTTTGACTCTCCCTCTAATAGCTACTTGCTCCAATAGCTACTTACACCAAGCAGCAAGTGGCTGTGACCGTTCCATGTGTAGTGCTCACACATATATGTGTAGGCAGTGTTAAATTCCTAATCCTAGTGTGGCCTTTTCACCACACAACATTATTTTTCATGCCTAAATTATCCAGGATATCCTTGTGTTAATGCCCTAATTTCTACTGGATCAGAAAATTAGAGTTAAATGCAATGAAAAAACATTGTGGTCATTCATCTATAATATCTTTTGTAGAAATTCTTCTAACGTTTAAATGGAACACTGCGCCATCTTAATTTCAAATTAATTTCTGTGTAACAACAATTACCAAGCTTTTGGTATTGTCTCACTAGTTTACTCGATAATCTTCTATAAACAAAAACACAAGCGATGAGATCATGAAATCAGGGTGGGGTGGTGGAAATTGATAGCAATGTGGGAAGGATAAAATGAGATTAGTATAGGATTATTATGTGCAATTCTGGTCACCACTCCAAGGGAAGAGGCTTTGGAAAGAGTGCATAAGAAGTTCACCAGGATATCAGCTGGATTTGAGAGGTTTGATTGTCTTCACTGGACCGTTGGAGATTGAGGGGATGACCTGACAAAGGTTTATAAAATTATGAAACCCATAAATAGGGTAGATAGAGTATTTTTCCCATGAAGGGAATGTTAAATACTGGAGGGATTAGTTTTAAAGTTAGAGGGGACAAGTTAAAAATAGATCTACAAGACAGGTTTCTGTGGGAGGGTGGTGGGAGCCAGAAATGCGCTGCCAGGGATGGTAGTAAAAGCAGTTACGACATCAACATTTATGAAGCATTTAGACAGACACATAAACAGGGAATGGAGAGATCTGGACCTTATGTAGCAGATGAAGTTAGTTTGGAATGGCATCATGGTTGTGCAGGCATGGTGGGCTGAATGGTCTGTTCTTGTGCTGACCTATTCTGTTTTATGTTCTTATTATTAGGCTGTAATTTGAATAATTATAGTCCATTAGAGATTTGAGTATTTAGATGTCTTTGCTACAGATAAATACATATAACTTAATCGGTACCTGTGACAATAAACAAACCTTGAACCTTGAACTTAATGTATGTATCCATATTTGGTATTCACTAGAAGAATTAACCAACCTATTTTAACCTGAATGATCATTTAGTGTTTAAAAAATGTATCACATGATCATGTAGAGCATGTTATACTTTGGAGCACAATGTAATTTCAAGACTTAAAGTAATGATGAATAGAAAAATTAGTTAGGAGTATGTACATCCTTCACAGTTATCAAACCATTATAAAATTAGAACTGGCATTGCATGAAAACATTGGGAAAGATCAAAGGTTAAATTAAAAAAGAACGAAAAGCAAATACCAGTCAAAACTATGTGGAAAACTTAATTGTGGAACATGACGTTCAAAGGAAATGGGAGGGATGGAAACTGTTGCATGGAGTATAATCTTTCATGGGGATGTACATCCTTTATTCTTCACTATTTTTATTTAAAATGTTGATAAAGCATTGTGTGATGGAATAGCAATTAAGTTGTGAAAACTGAATGCAAAAGAAAATGAAAACAGGAAACGTTAAGCATAAAAATGAAAATGAGAGCAATCTAAGAAAATATAGTTATGCAAGAGATGAAGTAAGTTGAGTATCTTCAATAAAACTCAAAGTTAAAAGAAACCTTAAAAAGTTCAATATTTAAAACCAGAAGTAAAATCAGAGCTGAATAAAAACTTTAAATAAAATTGTGAATCACTTGATATCCTCACCTCTGGGTCTGAATATTGTGTGATCAAAACATATTCCAGGACATGTGGAAATGGTTTGCATTGCTTTTTCTCCTTTAGTTATGTGATAGAATAGTCTTGTTGTCTTGCAAATCTTGTTAGTGACAGGCGCTCATCTATTTTAGCTAAACACTTAATAATTTGGTATCATGCTTACTTTTAATAGACAATAGACAATAGGTGCAGGAGTGGGCCATTCGGCCCTTCGAGCCAGCACCGCCATTCAATGTGATCATGGCTGATCATTCGCTGATCCGTTACTGCAACAATCATCTGCAACAGATCCTGGCTGCCTTCAACAGTGCATACACGAAATGTGGACTAACCATCAACTCCAAGAAGACTCAGGTTATCTACCAATCGTCACCAACTGAGACAAATCGGAAAGAACCGTCAATTCAACTTGGTGAAACAACCCTGGAAAATGTGGATCACTTTCCGTACCTTGAAAGTCACCTCCTCCAATGTCGACCTTGATGACGAGATCCAACATCATCTTAAGTGTGCTGGAACAGTTTTTGGACGTCGTCAAATGAGAGTCTTTCAAAATCGTGACATCCGAACAGACACCAAAATGTTAGTGTACAAAGCAGTGGTGATTCCAACGCTCCTGTATGCATCAGAAACCTGGACAACATACCGACGCCATCTGAAATACTTGAAAAGTTCCATCAATGATGTCTTCGAAACAGCTTAAATATCAGCTGGGAAGACAGAAGAACCAACGTCAGCGTGCTGAATGAAGTAAAAACATCAAGCATCGAAGCCTTCGTCATCAAGAACCAACCAAGATGGAGCGGTCATGTTGCTCGGATGGAAGACAAGTGTCTACCAAAGCAAAGCTTCTACTCCCAGCTTAAAGAAGACAAATGTAAAAGGGGCGGATAAAAGAAGAGATTCAAAGATGCCTTAAAAGCCAGCATGAAGAAATGTGAAATTGACATCGACAATTGGGAAACCAATGCCAAGGACAGGAAACTCTGACACCATCATCCAAAAGGGAACAGCGACCTTAGAAGCCAATAGATGCGCATAATTAGAAGAAAAGAGAAGTAAACGGAAAGAGAGGCAGCAACAACCAAAACCCGATCTGACATCTGGAATTACCTGCCCTGAATGCGGAAGAACTTTCAAAGCCAGGATTGGACTCATAAGCTATCTGAGAGTTCATAAAAACAACGGAACGTAGACCATCATCCTCGACCTCGAGGGATAACCACAATATGTATATCCCTTACAATTGTGTGAGTTATATATGCTATTTATACTCAGCGCCTCGACCAATGAAGGCATGCATATTGTATGCCTTGTTTACTACTCATCTACTTCTATTGCCTATTTCAGGGAGTTATGGACTTGGACCCAATATTGATTCCATTTTTTTTGGTCTCAGTGAAGTGTGTCAATGTTGGAACTCTTCAGGGATATTCTAAACCGGTCTTTGAATCTATTTTCCTGTACACCACATGATCGTTTATCCTCAGTCAGCTCTTCATAGAGTAGCAACTTTGGTATTCTTTCATCAGCCATTCTTCTGACATGTCCTGCCACCTCATATATGGTTCATTCAACGATATAAAACTGGTGGTGAAGTTGGTTTGGAATAGAATCTGGGTATTTGCAATCTTGTCTTGCCACTTGAGATGAAATATTCTGTGCAGATGGGTCATATGGGAGTGGTTAAGCTGTCTGGCATGCCTGCTGTACACTGTCCATGTCTCGCAAGCCAAGAGTATATCCAAATGTCTTTTAAATGCTGTTTTTATACCTGCCTCCACCATTACTGTGCAGAGATTGTGAACCTTGGGAATTCTTAGAGAGATGTGCATAAAAGATTGTTTTATGTTCTAATCAGTGCTCAAACTTTGAGTGGAATGAGCTGTCAAATCTTTTTGTCCATTTGTTGATCGTGACATCTTTTAAAAAAAAAGGTTATTGGGCATTGAAATTATTTCTGCCATATCACCTTCATCATTAAGAAGGTAATTCTTAACTATTAATATAGAATGGACTTTACAAAATATTTAACTGGACCAGCCACACAAATGCATTAGAAGCAAGAACATATCAACCACCATGCATCCCATGACAAGTGACTCCCCTTTCTATTATCTTCAGGTTATAAGCCAATAAATTTGTATGCTTTCTTCAAAGAAAGTGGCTCCAGCTTGGTAACAGGTTTGGAGGGGATAATGATGTTGAATGTCATCATTGGACTCATGTCCCTCTGAATCATTCCTATCTATGAACTTGACCAAATCTCTTTAAAATATTGTAATTGTACTTTACCGCTGCCTCTGGCAGTTCATTCCATATATCCTCTGTGTGGAAAAACTTACTTTCAGGTCCCCTTTCAATCTTTCACCTTAAACCAATGCCCTCTAGTTTTAGATTCCACTTCCCTTCGAAAAAGACTGTGACCATCCACCTTATCTATGCCCGTCATGATTTTATATAATAAGGTCACCCACTGAGCCTTTGTCACTTCAGGGAGACCAGTTCCAGCCTATCCAATCCCTCCTCATAATTCAGGACTACCGGTCCAGCAATATATTTCCTGCATCCTCTCTTGCTCAATCACATCCTTCCTATAGCATGGTAACAGGAACTGCACACAGCAGTCCAGATTTATTTTTTGATATGTAGCATTTCCAAGCATAAGCATTATAATTTGATGGAACAGTACCAAACATGTTTCTGTTAGACTAGCCTGAAAAGAAGGTAGATGTGCCAATGGCATAAAGAATGGAATAATATTTTATTCTAAATACTTTCAGAGTTGGATTTGCTGGGCTTGCATTTGCTGGAGTTTATAAGACTTTATAAGAAAGTACTTGAATGGAACATAATATTTAAAAGGGTCCACACAGGATGGATGTGGACAGGATGCTTCCTCCTGAAAAATGAATCTGGAACCAGAGGTCATCATTTAAAAATCAAAAGTCATGGATTCAGATGGAGACATGGGGCACTTTTTTCCCTTAGCATCATGAACCTTTGGAATTCTGCTTCTATCTCTAGAAAATAAATTTGAGCATATTTAAGGCAGAGATTGATATTTTTTGTTAACAAAAGTGCAACAGGGATACAATGAGTAGATGGGAATGCAGAAATTACGTTACAGACAAAAGAGCCACGATCATGTTAAATGGCACTGGTTACTTTTCTTCTAATCCACATGTAGCATTAATCACAAAGTTTAAACATGAATATCACACATTTGCAGTTTGTTATCAAGACTTACTTTGAAAGTTTATGTTATTGGTATTTTGGTGCAAGGAAGTCATTTATAAATGTACTAGTTTAACCTACATTATTTTCTATTTGTTACTTGGAATGAATTTTCACAATTTTTCACGTGGTTCATATTTTTGGTGAAAACAATGTTTACTATTTTGACAGACAACTTCAACAGCTTGTAAAGAAATACAGGACACAAACAATATTGTATCTTCTGCATCAGCAAGAGAATATTCTCCACCAGAATCACAATACCTTCCCGCTCCACCTCCCCCACCAGCAGAATTTACAAAATCTGAACAGTTTTCAACCAAGTCTGTTGTTAATCAAGAAGATGCACGGACTGCATTAATGAAAGCAATTCAGTCTGAAACTGGTGCAGCACGTCTCAGAAAGGTATGAATTTTTAATCCATGGAAAAGGTCATATCATATCATATCATATCATATATATACAGCCGGAAACAGGCCTTTTCGGCCCTCCAAGTCCGTGCCGCCCAGCGATCCCCGCACATTAACACTATCCTACACCCACTAGGGACAATTTTTACATTTTACCCAGCCAATCTCTTTTCTCCCCTAACTATAATGGTTAACTAGTTACGTTCATCTAGTTTTCAGTAGCCTACATCAGGTCTCTGTATGCTGAGTATGTGAAGCAGGTTGCTTCTAACTTCTCAACATTAGATCATATACAAGAATTAATATGACAAAATAAGGTTCCATAACAAACCTTTGGGGCTGAAAGTCACTAGGCTAACGCAGATAAAATCCCCAATAAGATGGAGGAGAACCAGCTTCGGGACAATAGACAATAGATAATAGGTGCAGGAGTAGGCCATTCGGCCCTTCGAGCCAGCACCGTCATTCAATGTGATCATGGCTGATCATTCTCAATCAGTACCCTGTTTCTGCCTTCTCCCCATACCCCCTGACTCCGTTTTGCTTTGGTCCACTCAATACACAAACAAACACATTCAGGAACTATGTATAGTTTGCTCCTTGACTGGAAGTTACCTATTGTGAGCCTTAAAAGTAGCCTAGTATGGTACATTTGTAGGCTGTGTGTTTGTACAGGCTGCCATAAAGTAGGTCAGAATGCAAGATAAAGTGGCTTATTTATTCTGGTATCTGATAACATCATGGCCAGGGGTTCAGGAAACAGGAATAGGCACCACATCTTATTGCCTAAAACTTATGCATGGCCACTAAAGTTTTGGACGGTGGGCACTGGCATTCATATGACACTTGTTCAGTGCCCTCCATAATGTTTGGGACAAAGACCCATCATTTATTTATTTGGCTCTGTGCTCCACAATTTGAGATTTGTAATAGAAAAAATCACATGTGGTTAAAGAGCACATTGTCATATTTTATGAAAGGGTATTTTTATACATTTTGGTTTCACCATGTAGAAATTACAGCTGTGTATATATATAGTCCCCCCCATTTCAGGGCACCATCATGTTTGGGACACATGGTTTCACAGGTGTTTGTAATTGCTCAGGTGTGTTTAAATGCTCCTTAATGCAGGTATGAGAGCTCTCAGCACCCAGTCTTTCCTCCAGTCTTTCCATCACCTTTGGAAACTTTTATTGCTGTTTATCAACATGAGGACCAAAGTTACGCCAATGAAAGTCAAAGAAGCCAATATGAGACTGAGAAACAAGAATAAAACTGTTAGAGACATCAGCCAAACCTTAGGCTTACCAAAATCAACTGTTTGGAACATCACTAAGAAGAAAGAAAGCACTGGTGAGCTGACTAATCGCAAAGGGACTGGCAGGCCAAGAAAGACCTCCACAGCTGATTGCAGAAGAATTCTCTCTATAATAAAGAACAATCCTGAAACACCTGTCCGACAGATCAGAAACACTCTTCTGGAGTCAGGTGTGGATTTGTCAATGACCACTGCCCACAGAAGACTTCATGAACAGAAATACAGAGGCTACACTGCAAGATGCAAACCACTGGTTAGCTGCAAAAATAGAATGGCCAGGTTACAGTTTGCCAAGAAGTACTTAAAGGAGCAACCACAGTTCGGGAAAAATGGTCTTGTGGACGGATGAAACGAAGATTAACTTATATCAGAGTGATGGTAAGAGAAAAGTATGGAGGAGAGAAGGAACTGCCCAAGATCCAAAGCATACCACCTCATCTGTGAAGCACGGTGGTGGGGGTGTTATGGCCTGGGCATGTATGGCTGCTGAAGGTACTGGCTCACTTATCTTCATGATGAAACAACCACTGATAGTAGCAGCATAATGAATTCTGAAGTGCATAGACACATCCTATCTGCTCACGTTCAAACAAATGACTCACAACTCATTGGCCGGCGGTTCCTTCTACAGCAAGACAATGATCCCAAACATACTTCTAAAGCAACAAAGGAGTTTTTAAAGCTAAAAAATGGTCAATCCTTGAGTAGCCAAGTCAATCACCTGATCTGAACCCATTGAACATGTCTTTTATATGCTGAAGAGAAAACTGAAGGGGACTAGCCCCCAAAACAAGCATAAGCTAAAGATGGCTGCAATACAGGCCTGGCAGAGCATCACCAGAGAAGACACCCAGAAACTGGTGATGTCCATGAATCGCAGATTTCAAGCAGTCATTGCATGCCAATGATATGCAACAAAATACTAAACATGACTACTTTCATTTACAAGACATTGCTGTGACCCAAACTTTATGGTGCCCTGAAATGGGGGGGGGGGGGGGGGGGGGACTATGTATAAACACTGCTGTAATTTCTACATGGTGAAACCAAAATGTATAAAAATGGCCTTTATTAAAATCTGACAATGTGCACTTTAACCACATGTGATTTTTTCTATTGGAAATGTCAAATTGTGGAGTGCAGAACAAATAAATAAATGATGCGTCTTTGTCCCAAACATTATATCTGGAATTTTTGCAGATTGGATTCAGAATCTTGGATAATTTACAAAAATATCTGGGCAAGAGATCTTTGGAGGAATCGCTAGATTACCACAGATCCATGCTCTATCCCCACCCCAAACTATGTGTGTATCCAAACTTGGGCCAACATAAAAGCGCACCCAATCTTGGGCCTTTCAAGTTGCACATCTACTTTGGCAGCATTTGCACAGTTGACATCAGAACTGCACTTGTGCCAATTACAGCCTGTGGCTTGGAAAGCTCACTGCAAAAAAAAGCCCCCTGTTATATTCATGATGAATACTTTCATACCTCCAACCACACCATAAAGTAGATATGGTCAGGCACTGGAAATCAAAAGAACTATTACATTAAATTTTATTATCTTACATTATCTACAGAAGTACTGAATATTTTGCATCTCTCAGTCTATGCACACATTTGTAAGCATTCATGCATTAAATAGGTTGCTGATATCTTGTTTTGAAGAGCTGATAAATACATCCAGTCTCCTTCTGGGCAAAGTACTAAAGGGCCTGTCCCAGTTACGCGATTTTTAATGCGACTGCCGGCGACTGTCAAGGTCGTAGCGGATCGCAGAATTTTTTTTTACCCTACGACAATGTCTGCGACAATGACCATGACAATGCCGAGTCAGGTCGATACAAGTTACTTTTTTTGTGAAACTAGCACCTGGCTAAGAGATTACACCGTCTTCGGAAACATCACGAAATTCCCACGCTTACCTGAGCGTCAAACAGTCGCCTCCAATCCACCTGTCAAATGTCCTGACGGTAAATAAATTGGTTAAACAAAACTATCTTCTGGTATCTTCAAATGCCTTTTCTTAATTTTAGTATTACGTGCTTCTAAATGCATCTGCGACAAGGGTTTTTCAGTGAACCTCCAGCAGAACCAATGCGTTCCCGTGGGAGACTTGGAATCTGGTTTTAACGTGATGTCCGGGACTTTTCCGAAAGACAGCGAGAACCCAACTGCCAATACTGTTGTCCCCACTGCATTTGTACCAGCCTCCCCGGTATCAACATCTTTTACTTATCCAGTCCCGCTGAAAATCCCACGGCCACTCTTCCTCCCACTGTTGGGAGATCTGGTTCCTTGTAACCTGCTGCAGTCAGGTCGAAGAAAATAGACACTAAAAAGCTGGGGTAACTCAGCGGGACAGGCAGCATCTCTGCAGAGAAGGAATGGGTGACGTTTGGGGTCGAGACCCTTTCTTCAGACTGAGAGTCAGGGGAGAGGGGAAACGAGAGATCCTTGGATGTTGGTAAGGAACAAATGAATGAAAGATAAGTTGCTCCAGCTTTATGTGTCTATCTTCGGTTTAAATCAGCATCTTAAGGCAGGGTGAATGTACGAAGATTCCTGACCAGAGACAACTCTCTGCTATCCTAATTACTAATCGTTAAACCACAAAAGAAGCCACTCTGCTGGTGTTTACACTGTCACACCATCACTCGACAATCCCCTGCCGTTACAGTACGGTCGGCAGTTTATTAGGATAGCGGAACAGAATCATTTGACCAAATAGTTATTGACTGAAAGCAAGTTTATGTAGTTAAGCATTCGATAATAATCGCTCTATTGCTTAAAATCGACCAATTACTGGTGTCACTAAACTGCAACTTATTCAATTATAATGGAGGAGAGACAGCATTGTAGTGTCCGCCCCCATTCCGCAGCTGGCTGTTGCAGCTGCACTTCTGTCAACCGTCAAAACGGGTTTTGACAGTTCCTGTCAGACCTTGTCTTCTCCTGATCCCCGGTACCTGTCTCCGGTTGACGTTGGTAGTCGACAATGAAATTCATCCGTCCTCAGTACCAGTGACTACCTAACAAACCTGGAGACAACATGCGACCGAGCCCGCAATAAGCTACGATACTTGGCGACAAGCCAGCTGTCGGCAAAAAAATTCGGACAGGCAACTTTTTCTGTGATGCGCCGAGATCTGCTACGTCTCATTGAAGACTCCTCACGATCATGCCCACGACACCCAGGCGAACATGCGGCGACAGCCTAGTCGGCGGCAGTCGCCTTAAAATCGCCCAACTGGGACAGGCTCTTTAGGCTTTTTAGAATAGTAGTATTTTAACGTATTCATAGGGTGAATGATAGTATGCATGGCTTAGCTGAAGGAGACATATTTGATTTTCATTCATGTCCTCAGTCCTAGGCCATGTCTTGCGATTGAGAATCAGTTGTTGCTACTCCGGTTCCATAGGTTCCAAGGCTAGTATGGAAAATGCAGATTCTTCCACAGTGGGCAGAATTTGTCTGATGGAAGGCGGGTAGGTGGTTTCAGAAATAGTGACTTGCTGCTACTTGTTATGTTGGGGAATTTTTTCCAAAATATGCGCTCAAAATTCTTTGTTCCATCCTGAAAGTTTTTTCTTTACTTTGTAACTACAGAGAGAATTTGCAGCTGTATCGCAGGGAAAATCAAAATTAACCACCTCCTCCTCCAGCAAAAGTTGTTCTTCAAACGGCAGTATAGAAATGATCGTCCCTGGATGACAACTTTGAGAAATGCAGAGGGTTCTTCATGGGGTTTCTTGAATTAAGTAATTATCTCCATCATTTGAATGTCTTTGCCAAGTATTCGTCAAATTTGACTGAATATAGAAATTCATCTCTTATGCTTGATTTATGATATGCAAAGAATGATCCTAACCAATGGATCTACATAATCTCAATGAAGATTAGCATCAAACAATGCTGCATCATAAACCCAACCACTTTTTCTGATATTTGTTGTTGCAAAGTTGCCCATCGCCTCCACTCTGCATGAGTATAAATATGACCAGGGCCAATATAAAATGGCAACTGGAATTCTGAACCAATGCTTATGTTTCATAGACAGGACATGAAAATGCCGCATGCAGAACCAACTGCTCAAAGTCTGAAAAAAAACATTGTGGTTTGCTGCATCTTGCTCATCTCCTGTACAAAGACACCTGGTTGGAGAACCTGCAGCTCACAGCATTCTAGGAGAGGCCAAAGAAATACAGAATACTTTTCTGCAAAACTGTTGGCCAATTCAGGGCAATATCTCTTGAAAGGAATATTTTTACTTTTCTACTCAATATACTATTTTGCTTGTTTCCGATAATAATACATTTGAATCCCCAGGGACTTCCACCCACTCGCATCACTGTCCCTTTTCAAATAGTTCAGATTTTTTCTCTACTTTGAAATTCCATTGAATTATGCAACACCTTTGACAGTAATTTAAAAGAAATGGCAGACTAGTACTTGCTTCCATGAGTTTTGTGACAAATCTAAATATGTTACCATTCCCACGTTTATTTCTATACTTGTGGGCAGAGTTGTGCCATAGTCTTGCTTGGTCAATTTTATTTTAAACAATTTACTCTCAGGAATAGTATGATGTACGGAATCAAAGGATTTGAAGAGATCTGGCAGTATTGAGAAGTGGTCTGAAAATGGATAGCAATCCTTTTAAATTTTGTTTAACTTTCGGAATCAAACTGACAAGGGTACAAAGCTGGAGGGTAAAATCATTTTCTGATTAAAGGTCCTTTCAAGGAGGAACCATGGAGACATTACAAGTTTATTTCAATATTTTTATATTTTCTAACATTTGGTTCAGGTGAATAGTAGATCAAAATTGCTCCTAGAATACCTTCAACAATTCCAATTGATGTTTAATAGAATCACTTGTTTGATAATAGACGAGTATGGTTTACATAGCTGGGCTCTTCTCACCTGGATCCATATATATTATTAACCAATTTACCAAAATGAATTGAGACATATCTAACCTTGAGCTTCTAGCATTAAATAAATATGTTTTCCAAAATGTCTTTCTGGAGTCATCTGATATAAAGGGGTTGATTTTCAACTTTGTTTCAGTTGTGCAAATACAAACTGCACTCATTGACCCAGATATCTGGTCCAGGTATTTTAATTTCTAGGTGGCATTTACATTTGACTTATGGGCTAAGAAAAATAAAATCTGCATTTTCTGGATGTCATTTTCATCATCTTTCAGAGGCCTATTTCAAGTGCATCTCCTTAAACAGATTTCATTCAATTTACTGACAATATTGCTTTTAACTCCTGCAAAGTATAAAATGTATAGGAAGCAGGTCATTAGATTTCCTGAAGAGTCGCTTCAAAGTCTTGTTGAAAGAGGTGAAGGAGAGAAAGGAATTTATTTATTCCACCAGTGGAAGAGAGATTCCTAAATGTAAATTTATCAGCTCAGTAGCAAGAAAGGCGAGGTTGGTTTCACATTTAATTGTAGGATGTGAGTATTGCTGACAGGACAAAGTTTATTACCCAGCCCTATTTACCCTTAAGGTATAAGTGAGCTGTCATCTTGAACCACTCCAGTCTGGTGAAGGTATCGACAAGCACGATGGGTAGGAAGTTGAAGGATTTAAAAAGTGAAAATAAAATAAATCAGAGTGATTTCCAGATAACTGCATAAAGACATTTTTGGCTCGGAGGGGAGCATGCAGGTGGTGGTGTTCCCACATGCTTGCTATTCTTGTCTTTCTGCAAGGCATAGGTCATGGATTTGGGAGATGCTGAGAAATAAGTTTTGTGGTGTCTATGAAGCTTATTAACATGCAGCCACAGTGCTTGTGAGGTGAAGGGATTGAATGTTTAGGATGGAATATGAAATGATAATCAAGTTGACTGTAATATCCTAGATGGTTTGAACATTATGTTGTTGGAGTTGCTTTTTTGTAAAAACAAAAGTGGAGAGTATTCTTTCATATGTCTTAACATACATCCTCTATGGTGGAAAGTCCTTGGTGTCAGGAATGGAGTCACTTGCCACAGATACTCACCTCGTACAGTATTTACCAGGCTGATCCAGGTAAGATCCTGGTCAATGGCAACCATATCTCCATTCAGAGTGTTACCTGGGGTGAGATTTGCTGACTGTAATTTAGTTAATGGTGGTTAGACTTTCTCATGGTCCAAAAGTTAACTTGCGAATTATTAACAGGATATGATGTAGATAAGGGGTGCTTTATTTTTCTGAAAGAAATTCACATGATAAATCAATCAAGGAATATTGTGGAGGAAGGGTCAATAGTGAAGCAACTAAAGATGATTGTCCATAGAATACTCCCCCTAAGAATTCCTACTGCAATACCCTACATCTGAGATGATAAGCCTCTGAGAATTTCAACCATTTTCACTTTGTACTAGATATAATTCCAAACAGTTTCTCTTTGATTCCTTTATACTCCTTGTGCTTGGATGTCACGGGAAGTTACTCACAGCTCACCACTGCAATTTGTCTCTTTTGTCTGAACTAAGTCAGCAACATCGTGAATCATGTGGTACTGCCAAAGCCAACAGTGAGCTGTTGTGAGAAGACTACTTGAGAGCGCTGTTGATGGCCCCTTCCATCACTTTGCTGATGATCAGTGTAACAGCAATAATGCAGATTGGATTGGTTCTACTTTTTGCCGATAAATCAACCCTGGGCATTTTTTGATAATGTCAAGAGATACTCGTGTTACAAACGTGGTGAAACATAATGTTTTGAGGCATAATATAAGAAAATAACTGCAGATGCTGGTACAAATCGATTTATTCACAAAATGCTGGAGTAACTCAGCAGGTCGGGCAGCATTTCGGGAGAGAAGGAATGGGTGACGTTTCGGGTCGAGACCCTTCTTCAGACTGATGTCAGGGGGGCGGGACAAAGGAAGGATATAGGTGGAGACAGGAAGATAGAGGGAGGTCTGGGAAGGAGATGGGGAAGGGAGGGACAGAGGAGCTATCTAAAGTTGAAGGATAGCTCCTCCTATGTTTTTTTTTTTTTTAATTTAAATTTTGAAAAGCATATGTACAAATAGAAATAAAAGACACATTTGTTACAGAGTTCTTACATAGCTTCAATTTTTAAATTTTTAAAGAGAGAAAATAAAAAATAAAGAAGAAAGGAAAAAAACCCAAAAAAACTATAAACTATTGGGAAGAGAGAATAAGAGGATTAAAAAAAAGATATAACTATAAAAATGAAAGGGAGTAGATCCTATGTTTTGAGGCATAGTTGGCTGTGGATATGAATCTTCAGTAACAGTCTGCTCTCATTCCCTTGGTCACGAGTCAAGACTGTTTTGTTATCATATGGCCTGAAATGGAACAATTAAATTCTTACTGGCAGCAGCAGCACATCAGGTTTGTAAACACAGTACTCAATAGTTAATATAATAAACAAAAAAATAGCTGCATATCTTTCTGTATGGAATAAATTGATTCGGTTAAAAACAGGTTTGTGCAATAGTGGATTTTGGCTGCACACATTTGCCTGGTTGAGGACCCTGGCTATGATGAATAGAGCCTCTGATATTTAATTTCAAGATTATTGGTAGTGGTATATAATTCATCTAATGCAAGCTTCATATTTGCATAGGCTGTGATGTAAATTGCTGTCAGGATAACCAAAGTAAAAATTCCTAATGCAGGATCTGCCTGCCATGAGAGACCTTATCAAATGTATGTCCATGTATGCAGTGTACGCTGCTCTATGCTCATCTATCATCTTTGTTTCCTCAAAAAAAACTCAAATCGGGTTTGTAAGAGGTCTATGCTTTTGCAAATAAGAGTAACTGCTGTCCATAAGAACCTTAAATATTTTTCCTATTACTGATATAAGGTTCACTGATCTATAACTTTCTGGATTATCCTGATGTTCTTCTTAAACAAAACAACATTGGTTATCCTCCAATCTTCTGGGAGATTGGAGAACTAATGATAATACAAGATCTTGGCCAATCTGCTACCTTGACTCCCTCAGCATCCTGGGCTAGATCGCAGCAAGCTCGGGGGACATATCCACCTTTATGTTCTTCATGAGATTCAACACCACTTTTTTAGTATGAATGAATGAATTAATTAATGAATAAGTTTATTGACCAAGTATGTACACATACAAGGAATGTGCCTTGGTGCTCCGCTCGCAAGTATCAATATCTTAAACAGCATACCTCTCCCTGATCTCACTATCACCCACCATCTTCTTACTCAATAGAACCTCACCCATTTCCTTCAGCTTCAACATAAATTCTTTCCTTTGTCCTTGACTGGACGTCTCCTCTCTCCTTTTCCTAGCCATCCTCTTGGTTTTCAATGAATGAAAAAATGCCTTGAGATTTTCCTTAAGCTTACTTGCCAAGGACTCTTCATAGGCCTCTGAAACCCCTGTTTAAGTTCTTTCCTGATTCCTTTGTATTCTTCAAAAGCCTTGTCCAATTTCAGTTTCCGAAATGTGTAGGAAAATAACTGCAGATGCTGGTACAAATTGAAGGTATCACAAAATGCTGGAGTAACTCAGCAGGTCAGGCAGCATTTCTGGAGAGAAGGAATGGGTGACGTTTAGGGTCGAGACCCTTCTTCAGACTGATGTGACGTTTCGGGTCGAGACCCTTCTTCAGACTGATGTCTGTCGAAGCATCAGTCTGAAGAAGGGTCTCGACCCGAAACGTCACCCATTCCTTCTCTCCAGAGATGCTGCCAGAGATGCTGAGTTATCCCAGCATTTTGTGATACCTCAGTTTCCGAAATCCTACATATGCCTCCTTTTTTCTTTTTGACTTAACTTACAACTTTTTTAGTAAACCTTTTACTAAATTTGACAATAGTTTATACATGGAAGAATGGTAAAAGGAATATTAACTATTGTAGTCAATCCTAAACATCCTTCATTCTGAGTGTTGAAGTATGTAGCAAAAGGTTAGTTAGACCTGCAATTGTGCATTCCAGACAAAGCAATGCAGATGATTTTCCAGTGACAGCCCAGAAAGAACCAGAAGCAAAAAGCTCAGGGCTATGTTATTTTTTACAGCTATTTCTTTTGATGTGTTCTTCTTCGCAGTGTACATCAAAGAAAGGTGTAATGCTAAAAAAGATAAATGATCTGAATCATATTTACTATTTTTGGGTGGTTTGATGGAGAACCACTGGTCTTCTTATCGAGTCCACATTTCAAGATTAGATATTGTTCAGCCAGAACTGAACACATCTTCATTGTAGGCAGTGAGATTGGCAGCTGTGCATTGGTTTTCCAGTTGAGGGCATTTCAGCAGGTGTTCCATTGTTTGTGGTTCAATGCCACATTCGCAGGTGACATCGTTGGAGTTCTATCCCCACTTGTTTAGAGACACCTTGGCTCGGCCAACACCAGTTTTCAAATCGATTGAGGCATTTCCATCTGGCCTAACTTGCGTCTGCACCAGGAGGGAGTTGCTCATTTGCCACTGGTTATTTCCTGTTTGTTATTTAACTTGATTGTGGTATATTTTATTGAGAGCAGGTATTCATTCTTCTGAACCCTCTGAGCATGTGCCAGTCAGAATATACCTATTCTGCTTAATCTCTCCAATAAGGACAAACTCCAACATCCGTTTAAAAAATTTCACTTATTAAAAAATATTTTGATTTTTCTGTTTCTTCTCCCTTACATTTTTGTACATTATATTCTATCTGGCATGTCCCTGCCCATCCTCTTACTCTGTCTAAATTCTTAACAAGCTTCCAAATATCTTCCTAATAACCCACACTGCTATCCAGTTTCATATAACCAGCACATTTGGATATATCGAACTTAATCCCTTGACCTAAATCTTTGACATAGATTGTGAACAGCTGTTTCTCCACCATTTCCTACTGTATCCCAAACCAAAAAATATTTCTCCCTTTTAAACAATCCTGTACCATGCCAGTGCATGATATCAAATCCCAGGAGCTTCATTTTGTTTCGAACCTCTTCTCTGGCACTATATCAAATCCATTGATTCTCCCAAATCTAGTCTGCCACTTACAACCTCAAAATGGATTTGTCAAAATATAATTTCCTTCATAAATTCATGTTAACTCGGCCCACTCCTATTATTATTTTCAAAGTAATCTCTTACCACTTGCATCATCATAAATTCCACTTTTTTCCCTGCTAAAGATTTCAGGCTAACTGGTGTGTTGTTAGCAGATGTCCCTACGTTATTACTTTCTACGTTTGAATTAGTAAGAATTATTCTGAAAGAAAGGGAATTTTGGAACATGACAATCAATACATGTTGTTTTCATGCCGATCTCTCACAAAACCTTAGATACAGATTATCAGGCCCTAGAGATTTATCACTGTTCAGTCTCATGAAACTTTAGATTTTTTTCTAAAGCTGACTTCAATCATGTCCTCATTCAATCTCTGCCTGGAGCTTCTGACCTTTCACTGTGCTGCTCAACAATATCCCAGTGGCAAGGAGATGCAAAGTTCACATCAGCACCCTGAGCTGTTCAAAGGGTCACATGTGAAAATACAATTATTTAAATCAATTCAAACAGTTTTAAAAATGCTTGTACCGGGTATTTTGATTGTGGTGAACTGCAGTGGCCTTCAGAGTATTCTGGGGTAGGAGCTCAATATCTGTGCGCGAGATCTACTTGTGTCGAGGAAAGAACTGCAGATACTGGTTTAAATCGAATGTAGACAAAATGTCTACATTCACACATTTAAAAAAAAACACATTTTGTATCTACTTGTGTCTGCTCCTTTCCATGGAGGTGGACATCTAAAGCTACTGGTACTTTATATCCAGAACAGATGGGTGCTTGCAGTCAAGCTCAGTGGCCAGCAGTTTTGGAGAGTGGACTGAATCCGGGCCAATGTGGTGCATTACTAATGTGAGCTCTCCTATTAGACTTAAATGAAAATATAAATAGTTTGTTACTGGTAATGTTTCAAGCTTCTTTCTGTTTTAGGTCTCCATTCCCTCAAATACAATACAAATCAATGGAAGAACAAGTTCTGTACAGATGTCAAAATGCTGGACTCCTTACATTTCTTCATGAACAACACTGCAAAATTGTGAAAGTATGATAAAAAATACTTAGATATCACAGAAGAAAAGAAGAAAACAAATGTTTGCACACTCGCCTTTGACAAATCCATTATCTAGTTCTTTGTTGTTTAAGTCACCAAATGCACAGATTTTTTTAAAGTTGAGCTCTTTATCAGAACTAAGGACCAAATTCACCTGTACTAATATATTACTAATTGTGTGCTAAGAAGTCCTTGTAAGTGGCAGGGTATCTTATTTCCGACACAATAAATATTCTGCAGATTCTGAAATGATTTTAAATTGGTAGTTCTCATCATACTTTTGAACATAAGTTTGAACCAACAGTGCCAACAATATGCTCTTTTCTAAATCCTGCAGGTGAAGTGTTGCATTACCCAGTTTCTAATAAAAACAATAAAATACATTTTGTAATTTATGATATATTTGGTATTCTTACCTTGTGCTGACAATAACTTTCATCCTTTGACAAAATTAAAATTATAACTTAGTATGTTAAATTGCCAGTTGGAATATTTATTCTTAACCCCCATCAAGAAAATCAACAATTTAATTGCAAATCTTTCTACAATTTTGAAGCATAACATACCCGCCACGAAATTCACAGACATTTATTTTTCAATTGCTGGCTGAAAACTTGAGAAATACTATTTGTGATTTAACAGTTCCTGAGAAGAAAAAGGTGTAACTTGTATCTGTTTAATGTTCATGTGGCTTATTATTTCCAACCTGTGCCGTAGTTAAAGCTTGGTAAGATTAATGACATGTACATTTACTTAAGTAACAGTACAGTGTAATGTAAATTTCTAATATACTGTAGAAATAAAAAGTTTTAAGTTGGAGCTATACCTAAAGCAGAGATTTAGCACTATATTAACAATATGTATCTGATAAAATAAAATTACCACCAAAGACATTCTTCATCTGGTATATGACACCACCATCAAGCCATTTAAGGTACATTGATATCGTAACACTGAAAGCAGTATGCCCTTAATATATTGAGCAATATCACAAGTAACATATCAAATTTCAAAGCAATCTCTGTGAAGTGTAATTAAGAATTAAGGAACAGTAACACAGCCCTTTGGCCCACAATGTCTGTGCAAAACATGATGCCAAATTAATCTCCTCCACCTGCACGTGATCGTATCCTTCCATTCCCTGCATATCCAAGTGCCTATTTGAAAGCCTGTTAAACATCACTATCATGTCTGCTTCTGTTACCACCCTGACAGTGCCTTTCAGCTACCCACCACTCTGTGTAAAGAAAAAACTTGTCCCACATATCCCCTTTAAACTTTCTCCTTTTGCCCTCTCATTATTAGACATTTCGACCCTCTCACAATTTTATATACTTCTATCACGTCTCCTCAACTTTCAATAGTCCAGACAAAACAATCCAAGTTTGTCCAAACTCTCCTTGCAGCAAATACCCTCAATCCAGACAGCTTTCTCATAAACCTATTCAAACCCTCCACATCCTTTAATGAAAGAGGGGTTTTCTTGATAAACCCCATTCTCAATGATGGCCGTAATGTTCATATGTGTATGAAATATCTGTATTCTCTTATCAATGAGAAATACAAATGAGTGATATTTCTCTGCCTTCATTATGGTTCTTATATCAATGGTTATCCAGTTCAATTCAATTTACTTCACTTCACTGCATCTAGAACAATTAAGTGTATTGAACTGAGCAAACTCTGAGACAATAATATCCCTGTTAAAGCTTTGAAGATCTATCCTCCAGACTTAAGTGTCCTGTAGTAAGCTGTTCCAGTAAATACACAAATCCAATATCACGTTCTTTAGTTTCTTACATATAAGCAGTCTGTTGCTACATGCAACAAAATCAATTAACCGTATTCATTCTTAAGCTGCTAATCTCAATTTAAGTAACATTCACTGCACAAATGCCAGCAACAACATTTACCAATAACCCGTTTCTCCTTGAAATTCAGTGTACAGATTCAAACTCTTTAGTTCGGCACCATTGGAACCTGACCAGTGCCAAACCACAGAAAACCCAGGCCACAGAAATTGCCCATGATTATCATCTTCTGAGCCGTAGTAAGTTAATTATATTCAGATTGGTATAGATCTTAATTAATTTTAGATCTGAGTTTAATTTAATTAATTGGTGTAGTTTTGAACTAAAGATTCAAAACATGCCACTCCACGGGGTGTTGCCAGACCACAGAAAGTTTCAACCTGACATTTATATTCTCAAGGTCAACATTAACCACAAACTTGACTAGCATCATAAACAGTGTGACAAAAGCAAGTCAGAGCTCGGGTATCCTGTTGGAAATAATTTGCATTTGATGGGACTGAAGGCTGATAAATCCCCAGGGCCTGATGGTCTGCATCCCAGGGTACTCAAGGAGGTGGCTCTAGAAATTGTGGATGCATTGGTGATCATTTTCCAATGTTCTATAGATTCAGGATCAGTTCCTGTGGTTTGGAGGGTAGCTAATGTTATCCCACTTTTGAAGAAAGGAGCAAGAGAGAAAACGGGGAATTATAGACCAGTTGGCCTGACACCAGTGGTGGGGGAGATGCTGGAGTCAATTGTTAATAACGGTGCATTTGGATAGCAGTAAAAGGATTGGTCCAAGTCAGCATGGATTTATGAAGGGGAAATCCTGCTTGACTAATCTTCTGGAATTTTTTGAGGATGTGACAAGTAAAATGGATGAAGGAGAGCCAGTGAATGTAGTGTATCTGGACTTTCAGAAAGCCTTTGATAAGGTCCCACACAGGTTATTAGTAGGCAAAATTAGAGCACATGGTATTGGGGGTAGGATATTGACATGGATAGAGAATTGTTTGGCAGAAAGGAAGCAAAGAGTCGGAATAAACGGGTCCTTTTCAGAACACCAGGCAGAGGCTCTGTGCTGGGGCCGCAAATACAATATATATTAATGATTTGGATGATGGAAGTAAAAGTAACACTAGCAAATTTGCAAATGACACAAAGCTGGGTGGCAGTGTGAACTGCGAAGAGGATGTTAGGAGGTTGCAGGGTGACTTGGACAGGTTGAGTGAGTGGGCAGATGCATGGCAGATGCAGTATAACGTAGATAAATGTGAGCTTATCCACTTTGGCGGAAAAAATAAGGAGGCAGATTATTATCTCAATGGTGTCAGATTAGGTAAAAAGGAAGTGCAACGAGACCTGGGTGTCCTTGTACACCAGTCACTGAAAGTAAACATGCAGGTACAGCAGGCAGTGAAGAAAGCTAATGGCATGTTGGCCTTCATAATGAGAGGATTTGAGTATAGGAGTAAAGAGGTCCTGCAGTTGTACAGGGCCCTGGTGAGACTGTATCTGGAGTATTGTGTGCAGTTTTGGTCTCCTAATTTGAGGAAGGACATCCTTCCTATTGTGGCAGTGCAGCGTAGGTTCACGAGGTTAATCCCCGGGATGGCGGGACTGTCATATGAGGAAAGATTGGAAAGACTGGGCTTGTATTCACTGGAATTTAGGATGAGAGGGGATCTTATAGAAACGTATAAAATTATAAAAGGACTGGACAAGCTACATGCAGGAAAAATGTTCCCAATGTTGGGGGAGTCCAGAACCAGGGGCCACAGTCTAAGAATAAAGGGGAGGCCATTTAAAACTGGGGTGAAAAAAAAATAATTCACCCAGAGAGCTGTGAATTTGTGGAATTCTCTGCCACAGAAGGTGGTGGAGGTCAATTCACTGGATGAATTTAAAAGAGAGTTAGATTGAGCTCTAGGGGCTAGTAGAATTAAGGGATATGGGGAGAAGGCAGGCACGGGTTACTGGTTGTAGATGATCAGCCATCACAATGAATGGCGGTGCTGGCTCCAAGGGCCAAATGGCCTCCTCCTGCTCTGATTTTCTATGCATCCTGACTCTCCAGAGAAATTCTACTATCTATAAGACATAAGTTAGGAGAGCACTGGAATACTCTGCACTTGTTTGGATGAGTCCAGTTACACCAGCACTCGAAGTTCAACACAGGGGGAATGCGGTCTGTTTAATGTCCACCCTAAGCTTTCAATCAGTTAACTCACTGGCACAAGCATAGACCATTTACAAAATACACTTTGGCAGCTTGGCAAAGCTCCAACCCCACCCTCCTCCCCCAACCTGTAACTTCAACCCTGTCGTGTGATTAGCACAGGAGGCACTCGGGCACATCACAACCTGCATATTCCCCCCCAAGTCACATACGGTATTATCAAATAAATTGCTGTTCCTTCATTGTTATTGGCTGGAATTTGTTGTGTAACACACTTTGAGATAAAATTTATTAACGTCAGCTCAAATTCATGAGCCAAGGTGATAGCAACTTCCCTTAGTAGGATGATTGTCCTTGACCAGATGTTGCATTTAATAGATTCAGGTAAAATGGGGTGTAAACTTTGCAGTGGTTAGAATCATACACAAGGAAGTAATCTCAACGCTAGAACATTTTTAGAAGATTTCTCACCCCTTAGTGGTTCCATGTTGAAGTAGAAATATAACCTTAGAACATAGGAATAGGCCCCTGGCTGTGTGTGCCAAACATGATAATCCAACTCACACATGGTCAATAATCCTACTTTCTCCTGCCTGTTTATGTGTCTACCTTAATGCCTCTGCTTCCACCACTTAAGTGCAAGGTTGTTGCGTTTTGAGAAGCCAACCCAGTACAGGATTTTCACAATGAATGGTCGGGCCCTGCGGAATGTTATAGAGCAGAGGGATCAGGGAGCACACATACATAGTTACCCAAAAGAGGGGTCATAGGTAGGAAGTGGTAAAGATACATAAGCCTTCAACAGCCAGAGTAAGGAATATGGATGTTGGGACATTATGTTGCAGTTCTACAAGTTGCAGTGAGGCTGCATTCGGAGTATTGTGTTCAATTTTGGTCATCCCGTAATAGGAAAAATGTCATTAAACTGGGAAAAAGTTCAGAGACGATTTATATGTTGCTAAGACTCATGGGTCTGAGGTTTTGGGAGAAATTCAGCAGGCTAGGATTTTACTCTTTGGAGCACACGAGGCTGAGGTTATCGGAGAGAGGTGTACAAACTCATGAGGGAAATAGATAGGGTTAATGCAGGCTTTTACCTTGAGTTGAATCAAAAACCCGAAGACATTGGTTAATGTGAAAGGGGGAAGATTTAATAGAAACCGGAGGGGCAGATTTTTTCACTCAGAGGGTGCAGGGTACATGGAACAAGCTGCCAGAGGAGGTTGTAAAGGCAGGTACAATGACACCATTTAAAAGATACTTGGACAGGCACAAGTATAGAAACGGTTTATAGATCAGACAAGTGCAGGCAAATGGGACTAGATTAAATGGGGCATCTTAATCGGCATGGACAAATTGGGCCAAAGGGTTGTTGAGATGTATGATACCATGATGTTGCCAGGACCATAGGATCTGAGCTTTAGGGAAAGGTTGAGGCTGGGACTAGAGGTGTATAAAATCATGAGAGGAATAGATTGGGTAGATGCCCAGAGTAGGTGAATCGAGGACCAGAGGACAGGTTTAAGGTGAAGGAGATAAAATTTAAAAGGAATCTAAGGGGTATCTTTTTCACCCAAAGGGTGGTGGGTGTATGGAACAAGCTGCCAGAGAAGGTAATTGAAACTGGGACTATCCCAATATTAAAAAAAACAGACAGGTACATGGATTGGACAGGTTTGGAAGGATATGGATCAAATGCAGGCAGGTGGGACTATTGTAGCTGGGACATGTTGACCGGTGTGCACAAGTTGGGCCACAGGGCCTGTTTCCAAGTTGTATCATTCTTTGACTCTATGACTCTCCTGGCAACACTTTCCAGGGACATACTACATACCGGGTTCTCTGCCTCTCATACTTTTATACAATTCTAATTATATCGATCCCTTCAGACACTGGAAACGTATCCATTTGCTGTCCTCAAAGAGACCGAATATCACTTACTCTTTAATATCAATATGCCCTAGAATATCACGTACCAGGATCCAGATCCCACTATTCTCTGTCCTTGGTGAATACACGTAATAACTCACCCACTTCCTCTGGCTCCAGGTATAAATACTCTTCTTTGTCCTTGAGTGGTCTTGCCTTCTCCTTAGTTACCTTCTTATTTTTTAATATATGCATAAAATGCTTTGGGGTTCTCTTTAAGGATATTTCAGCCCTTCTGATTCCCTGTTTTTCCTTCCTGTTTCCTTTATATTCCTCAAGGGCCCTTTCTATTTCAGATTTCTAAATTCTATCTCTGTTTCCTTTTCCTTTTTATTTAAATTTACAACATTTCTCATCATCCAAGATTCCCGGACCTTGCCATCCTTGTCTTTCTTCCTCACAGGAACATGTTAATCCTGAAGTCTGACAATGGGCCTTGACTGAGGGAATCCAACACCTCCCAAATGACATACCATTGTATCTCGGACATGTATGGGCACGACACGGAGACACAAGAGACTGCAGATACTGTAATTTCCAACAAAAAACAAATTGCGGAAGGAACTCAACAGGACAGGTAGCATGTGTGGATGTAAATAGATGATGTTTTGGGTGGGGTTTCAGATTGAACAAGGGTCCTGACCTGAAACATCATCTGTCAAATTTTGTGCACTAATGCTGCTAGAACAGGGGTTCCCAACCTTTTTTGTCCCGTTTACCCCTTTGCAACTATTCGAAAGTAAATTTACCCCCACCCTGTTTTGTTCAGTAATTTGAGTTTTTACTTCTACTGTAGGGACATAGGGATTGGCTGGGAGAGTTCGAACCCTCGGATTGGCTAGCGATGTCACGAGGTGTGCCAGCGCGGGAGGGACAAGCAGTCTAGTATTGAACTCCGTCTGATGAAGACGTTTTGTTGGTTGTCTACAGTTTTGAGTGTTGCGATTGTCACGGAGGTTTGCCCATGCAATAAACTCCATCTGCAACACACATCCGCTTCCAGACTCGCCACATTGGTGACCTCGACGTAATCAACGACCACAAGAACATGTCGCAAGAAGGAGCGAGCAGTGGGCAGCCGAACGCGGTCGGCGTTCACCTGCACCCGTTCTGGGCCCACCAACCGCACCTGTGGTTCGTGCAGGCAGAGGCCCAGTTTCACCTCAGAAAAGTCTCGGAGGACCAAGATAAGTTCTACCACTTGGTAAGCGGCCTACAGCCCGAGGTGGCCGCGCGGGTGGGACGGTACCTGACCAGCCCCCCCCAAACCGAGAAATACGAGGGGCTCAAGAAGCTCCTGCTGAGGACTTTTGGTTTTAGCCAAAACCAGCAGGCTCTGAAGCTCCTGCATTTACCGGAGCTAGGGGATCGGCTACCGTCTGTCCTGATGACCGAAATGTTAACCTTGATTGGCGAGCACCAACCTTGCATGATTTTCGAAGCGGCATTCCGGGAGAAATTGCCCCAGGACGTCAGGATAGTTTTGGCGGACGTCTCCTTCGAAGACCCAGTGGCGTTCGCGGAGAAGGCTGATGCGCTCATAACGGAGGACTCGACGGGAGACGACGCGGTAAATCGGGTTTCAAGGCCTAGGAGCGACCGGCCGCGCGGCCAAGATGGCGGCGCATCGGCCACCATTTTACAAAAAGCCCGCCAAGACGGAGCTGCAGCGCCCGCCATTTTGCAGCGGGCCCACGCAACAGAGCCGCACAGGCGCGACTGGTGTTTTTTCCACAAGCGGTGGGGCGGTGAAGCCCGAAATTGCAGGGCCCCGTGAACCTTTTCGGGAAATGCCTCGGCCGATCGAATATAGAGGCAGTCTCGATCGGCCGCAATCGCCACCTCTACGGCACGGATCGAGGTACCGGCACCGTTTTCCTGGTCGATACGGGAGCTGTCGTTAGCATTGTGCCTCCCTATGGTTGCGAAGTTCGAGCAGGTAGGAAAGGTCTGTCCCTCATTGCGGTTAACGGCAGTCCCATCCGCACCTACGGCAAGAGGGCCATGTCCCTGTCCTTCGGGTCCGAGACCTACCATTGGGATTTCATCGTTGCCGACGTGGGCAAGGCCATCCTGGGCGCAGATTTCCTCTGGGCTTTTTCGTTTGTCGCAGACGTCCGCGGGAAGGGCCTGCAACCCTCGGCTAGCAGCGTGGAGCCTGCTACTCCTCCACCTGCCACCCTACCCTGCCCGTCGATCCGGGCCATCACCACGGCTCCCGATCAGTTCGCTGCGGTCCTCGCCGACTTCCCGGAGCTCCTCATACAACGGTTCGATGCCACTTCCGCTAAGCACGGTGTCGTCCACTTCATCCCTACCGAGGGGCCGCCTGTATTCGCCCGGGCTCGGCGCCTGCCTCCCGACTAGCTGGCCATGGCTCGGGAGGAGTTCCTGAATTTGGAACGGCTGGGGATTGTTCGTCCTTCAGACAGCCCGTGGGCCTCCCCCTTGCATATGGTCTCCAAAGCATCTGGGGGGTGGAGACCATGTGGGGATTACCGGCGTCTTAACGCTGCCACCACGGCTGACCGCTATCCGATCCCTCACATACAGGACTTCTCAGCCAGCCTCGAGGGCGCTACGGTGTTCTCGAAGATCGATTTGGTGCGGGGATATCATCAGATCCCCGTCCACCCACCGGACATTCCCAAGACGGCTACGATTACTCCGTTTGGTTTATTTGAGTGGTTACGCATGCCGTTCGGTCTCAAAAATGCGGCTCAGGCATTCCAACGTCTCATGGATCATGTGGGTCGCGGATTGTCTTTTGTGTTTATTTATCTCGACGACATCCTGGTTGCTAGTCGTTTGGTCCCAGAGCACCTGGTCCACCTTCGCACTGTGTTCCAGAGGCTGCAGGACCACGGCCTGATCCTCCACCCGTCCAAATGCCAGTTCGGCCTGTCCTCGGTGGATTTCCTGGGTCACCGGGTCACACCGGCCGGTGCCACTCCCTTGCCCGCTAAGGTGGACGCCGTCCGCTCTTTTCCCCGCACTACCACCATCAAGGGCTTGCAGGAATTCGTGGGCATGGTGAATTTTTATCACCGGTTCGTGCCTGCGGCAGCTCGGATCATGCGCCCCCTTTTTCAATGCCTCGCGGGTAATCCCGCTGAGTTGGTCTGGTCCACAGCTGCCGAGGCTGCCTTTGATGCAGTCAAGCTGGCCCTCGCCAACGCCACCATGCTCGTGCACCCCCGCTCCTCTGCCCCCACGGCCCTGACGGTGGACGCCTCAGACGTGGCGGTGGGTGGGGTCTTAGAGCAACAGGTCAATGGTCACTGGCAGCCTCTGGCATTTTTCAGCCGGCAGCTTACTCGACCTGAGCTGAACTACAGTGCCTTCGACAGGGAGCTCCTGGCCCTATATTTAGCTGTTTGTCATTTTCGCTATTTTTTGGAGGGCCGCTCTTTTGTTGCCTATACGGATCACAAGCCCCTCACGTTTGCTTTTTCTAAGGTTTCTGATCCGTGGTAGGCCCGCCAGCAACGGCACCTCACCCTCATTTCGGAGTTCACCACGGATGTTCGCCACATCGCGGGTAGGCTTAACGCCGTTGCTGACACCCTGTCCCGGCCGGCCAGTTCCTCTGTTGCTGCGGTGGGGGGCGAGGTGGATTTTCGGGAGCTAGCGGAGGCTCAGCGCCTGGAAGACATTGCCTCAGCGTACGCCTCCACCACCTCAGGGTTGCGGTTGGCCCAGGTGGCGTGCGGCCCCACAGGTACCACACTTTGGTGTGATGTTTCCCTTCCCCGCCCCCGCCCGGTTGTGCCGACCGCCCTGCGGTGTAAGGTTTTTGAGGCCATTCATGGCCTGGCACACCCGTCCATTCGGGCGACCTCGGCTATGGTGGCCGCCCGATTTGTCTGGCACGGCCTGCGGAAGCAGGTGGCCGCCTGGGCCCGCGCCTGTGTCCCGTGCCAGACCTCCAAGGTCCACCGCCACGTCCAGCTCCGTGCCAGAATTTCGTGGTTCCGCCCGTCTGTTTTTTCCACATTCACGTGGATTTGGTTGGTCCATTGCCTTCCTCTAGGGGCGACACTCATCTCCTGACGGTGGTCGACCGTTTTACTCGTTGGCCGGAGGCTTTTCTGTTGTCGGACACCTCGGCGGCCTCCTGTGCACGGGCCCTGGCGTTACATTGGGTTGCCCGTTTCGGCGTCCCGGCCATCATCACTACCGACCGGGGCGCCCAGTTCACCTCGTCCCTGTGGGTCGCGCTTGCGCAGCTGTATGGGTCTCGCTTGCAGCAGACTACCGCCTATCATCCCCAGGCTAACGGGATGGTAGAACGCTTCCACCGACAGCTGAAGGCGTCCCTCTGTGCCCGCCTGACCGGCCCTGACTGGGCTGACCAGCTGCCTTGGGTCCTCCTCGGCATTCGCACGGCCCCTAAGTCCGATCTGGGTACTTCCTCGGCGGAACTCGTCTATGGCTCGCCCCTGCGGGTGCCGGGTGACATTTTTCCTCCATCCTCCGCCCTGCCGTCTTCCTTGCCGTCAGTTTTGGCTTCTCTCCGGGCCCGGGCAGGTTCCCTGGCCCCAGTCCCGGCCTCCTGTCACGGGAGTACCGCAGCGCACGTACCGGCGGACTTGCATGACTGCGAGTTTGTTTTCCTCCGGCGGGATTCCCATCGCCCCCCTCTGCAGCCGGTCTACCAGGGCCCGTTCCAGATGCTGAAAAGAGGGATGGTCACCTTCACTTTGCAAGTGGGCACCCGACAGGAGCTTGTCTCTGTCTCCCGGCTTAAACCTGCCCACTTGGACCAGGACTGTCCCGTTCTGGTGGGTAAACCTCCTCGCCGGGGCTGCCCTCTGGCCGGTCCACATGGTTTTCAAGCTGCGTCTCTTCTCTCACCGCTCGGGCCTCCGCTGCCCCCGGTCGTGTTTCCTCTGCCCCCTCCAGCTGCGCCCCCATCGCCTCCACCTGCAGGGTGCTCCCTGCCTCCGCCTCCAGCTGCGCCCCCATCGCCTTCACCTGCAGGGCCCTCCCCGCCTCCTTCGTCGCCGGGGCTACCGGCCTCCCCTCTCCGTACACGTTCAGGTCGGGCGGTCCGGGTGCCCGTTAGGTATCGTATCGAGGGTTCTGGGGGGGGGGGGGGTCATGTAGGGACATAGGGATTGGCTGGGAGAGTTCGAACCCTCGGATTGGCTAGCGATGGCACGAGGTGTGCCAGCGCGGGAGGGACAAGCAGTCTAGTATTGAACTCTGTCTGATGAAGACGTTTTGTTGGTTGTCTACGGTTTTGAGTGTTGCGATTGTCACGGAGGTTTGCCCATGCAATAAACTCCGTCTGCAACACACATCCGCTTCCAGACTCACCACACCAGGTTGGGAACCCTTGCTCTAGCAGTTTGTTTTTAGCCTATTGTCATAATATTGTGCACAGAACAGTAATTATTAAAAAGTAAATAACATGAAATCTTTGAATCCATCACAAAATTTACATTTCGAAAAAATGAGTTGCATTTTAGAAACCATTAACGACCCCCTAAATCTATGTAAGATCATGATTTTAAATATTTTCTGAGAAACAGATGTTAAAATGCACAGATAGGAGATCTGCAACAGTTTTGCGTGGGGTTTTCGTGTTCACCTTGCAAGGCATGATGCAAGTAGGTGATTTGTGGGTTATTTACAAATTTTGTATGCATTTTGGGTGAAATGCATAAATCACAAATTGCAGACCACATTGGCTCTGCTTGACATTTGACCTCTTCAACCTCCGTTGGCTCTTGGTGAATTGCACTAATAGGGGTCAATCTAAAGTTGCTTCAAGTGCTGTTGTCAGTTGGTTAACTAAGAATTTAAATTCTAAGTAATTTAATTATATTCTAATCAACTTTGTATACATTGTCTTTTCATCCAATCCATGCAAAGAGATTATACAGAGCTTATAATCCATTTCTAATTCTTCTACTAACTCTTAACTGCTTACCAATTTACAGACATGTTAATTGTTACTCTCTGTTTCAGAGTGACTTTCAGAAATTCACATACATTATCTCTTCTGGTTGTTTCTGCTTTCCTCGCTAACTGCTTAAACAAAGCAAATATGGGATTTGTCCAAAAACATTTTCCTTCATGAAATCATGTTGACTTTGCTCAATTATGTTATGATTTTTCACGTGTGCTGTGGATTTTCACTTTATCTTTATACCTGATGTTGGAATAGCTGGTCTGGTTCTCCCTGATTTCTGACACTCTTCTTTAGAGTGTGATATATACATATTCCAAATATATGACTATATTTTTAATATTAATACTAGCACGAGTGTGCCCGTTGGGCCCGTCCTCGTAGGGTTTCCATTGTAACCGGGAGGATGGGAGGGAGGGAAGGGGGAGGTAGGGGGGGAGGGGAGGGTGGAGTGGAGGGGGGAGGGGAGGGGGAAGGGGGGGAGGGGGAAGGGGGGGAGGGGGATGGGGAGGGAGAGGGGAGGGAGGGGGGTGGGGGGGAGGGTCTATTTTACTTTAAAATAAACAGCGTTCTTTGTTGAAAAGGAAATAAACTTATCTATAGAGCATCAGCTTTTTTTAAATAAATAAAATCACATTCCTCATTTTAAATAAATGTCTTTGTTATAAATGAAATCAAACAGCGGGAGAGGCGACGGCGACTACACCTCCCGGCAGTCAGCGCTGCTGGGACGGGAGGGAGGGAGGGATGAGGGAGGGAGGAGAGTGGGGAGGGAGGGGGACCTCCCCTTTTCCCAGTACTCTTCTTTCCCAAACCACCAAGCCCCCTGTTGTCCTCCTCCCCAGTCCCCATTCTCAGACCCCCCCATTCTCTCTCCCCCAGATACACTCTTACTCTACCCCCCCCCCTTTCCCCAGCACACCCCTTTCCCCGTTGGGCCCGTCCTCGTAGGGTTTCCATTGTAACCGTGAGGCGGGGAGGGAGGGAGGGGGGAGGGAGGGAGGTGTGGAGGGAGGGGGAGGGAGGGGGGAGGGGAGGGGGGAGGGGTGGGGGGAAGGGGGGAGGGGTGGGGGGGAGGGGTGGGGGGAAGGGGGGAGGGACGGAGGGTGGAAGGGGGAGGGACGGAGGGTGGAAGGGGGAGGGAGGGGGACCTCCCCTTTTCCCAGTACCCCTCTTTCCCCGTTGGGCACGTCCTCATAGGGTTTCCATTGTAACCGGGAGGGGAGGGAGGGAAGGGGGAGGGAGGGAGGAGGGAGGTGTGGAGGGAGGAGCGGAGGGGGAGGGAGAGAGGGGAGGGGGGAGGGGAGTGGGGGGAGGGGGGGGAAGGGAGAGGGGGGAGGGGGAGGGGAAGGGCGGAGGGAGGGGGACCTCCCCTTTTCCCAGTACCCCTCTTTCACCGTTGGGCCCGTCCTCGTAGGGTTTACATTGTAACCGGGAGGAGGGGAGGGAGGGAGGAGGGAGGGGGGAGGGAGGGGAATAGGGGGGGGAGGGGAGTAGGGGAGGGAGGGGGGAGGGAGGAGGGAGGGAGGGGGGAGGGGGGAGGGAGGGGGGACCTCCCCTTTTCCCAGTACCCCTCTTTCCCCGTTGTGCCCGTCCTCGTAGGGTTTCCATTGTAACCGGGAGGGGAGTGGGGGGGAGGGAAGGGAGGAGGGGGGAGGGGAGGGGGGAAGGGGGGAGGGAGGGGGACCACCCGTTTTCCCAGTACCCCTCTTTCCCCGTTGGGCCCGTCCTCGTAGGGTTTCCATTGTAACCGGGAGGCGGGGAGGGTGGGGGGAGGGAGGGAGGAGGGGAGGGAAGGGGGGGAGGAGGGGTGAAGGGGGGAAGGGGGGAGGTGGAGGGAGGGGGGAAGGGGGAGGGAGGGGGACCTCCCATTTTCCCAGTACCCCTCTTTCCCCGTTGGGCCCGTCCTCGTAGGGTTTCCATTGTAACCGGGAGGCGGGGATGGAGGGGGGAGGGAGGGGGGAAGGGGGGAGGGAGGGGGACCTCCCCTTTTCCCAGTACCCCTCTTTCCCCGTTGGGCCCGTCCCCGAGGGGTGAGGGAGGTGGGGAGGGATGGGGAGGGAGTTGGGGAGGAGGGGGGGAGGGAGTGGGGATGGAGTGGGGAGGAAGGGGTTGAGGGGGGAAGGGGGACCTCCCCTTTCTTTTTTCGAAACACTTGCCCCGGTGGCCCACGAGCATAGGGGCCCCATGTTAAGTGACTTGCAATAAAAAACACAACTTTAAAAAACAATCAGCTGCTTTTCGCAACAATGTTGAACCCATCTCACACAAGCATTGTGACGTCACAAGCTGAAGACCTTGAAAAAAAAAGGTTAAAAATAAAAAGATGTAAATTTGTAAAGAGTAGACACCCAATAGCAGCTGCTTGTCCATTGTGACATCACACGCTGAAGGGGGGGGGAAGGGGGGTCAGCTCGAGCTCATCTCACAGGGGCATTGTGACATCACACGCTGAAGACTAAATCCGCACCGCAGCGCCCCCCTGAAAAGGGGGGGGGCAGCGCTTTAAAACCTCTGTAACTTAAAAAATACGCGACCAAATTAAGTGAAAATATCACGGCCGAGCGAGCGCGAGATTGGCGATTGAGGCGGTGCGAAAACCGTGGCGCTACGGTTCGCCTTTTTTCCGCAATCGATGTTACGTACGGTTCAGGTCATTACCAAAAATTTACACAAGATCTGAGTTTTAATAGTATACTAGCACAAGTGTGCCCGTTGGGCCCGTCCTCGTAGGGTTTCCATTGTAACCGGGAGGGGAGTGGGGGGGAGGGAAGGGGGAGGGAGGGAGGAAGGGAGGGGGAGAGAGGGGGGGAGGGGGAGGGAGGGAGGAGGGGAGGGGAGGGGGGAGGGGAGGGGGGAGGGGGGAGGGGAGGGGGGAGGGAGAGAGGATGGAGGGGGTAGGGAGGGGGGAAAGGGGGAGGGAGGGGGACCTCCCCTTTTCCCAGTACCCCGCTTTCCCCGTTGGGCCCGTCCTCGTAGGGTTTCCATTGTTACCGGGAGGAGGGGAGGGAGGGAAGGGGGAGGGAGGGAGGAGGGAGGTGTGGAGGGAGGAGGGGAGGGGGAGGGGAGGGTTGGAGAGGGGAAGGGGGGGAGGGAGAGGGGAGGGAGGGGGGTAGGGGGGGAGGGAGGGGGAGGGGAGGGGAGAAGGGGGAGGGAGGGGGACCTCCCCTTTTCCCAGTACCCCTCTTTCCCCGTTGGGCCCGTCCTCGTAGGGTTTCCATTGTAACCGGGAGGGGAGTGGGGGGGAGGGAAGGGAGGAGGGAGGGGGGAGGGGAGGGGGAGGGAGTGGGGGAGGGGAGGGGGGGAGGGGGGAGGGAGAGTGGATGGAGGGGTTATGGGGAGGGGGAGGGAGGGAGGGAGGGGGACCACCCGTTTTCCCAGTACCCCTCTTTCCCCGTTGGGCCCGTCCTCGTAGGGTTTCCATTGTAACCGGGAGGCGGGGAGGGAGGGGGGAGGGAGGGAGGAGGGAGGAGGGGAGGGAAGGGGGGAGGGGAGGGGGGAAGGGGAGGGGGGAAGAGGGGGAGGTGGAGGGAGAGGGGAGGGAGGGGGAAGGGAGGAGGGAGGGGGACCTCCCCTTTTCCCAGTACCCCTCTTTCCCCGTTGGGCCCGTCCTCGTAGGGTTTCCATTGTAACCGGGAGGTGGGGAGGGAGGGGGGAGGGATGGAGGAGGGGAGGGGGATGGAGGGGGGGAGGGGAGGGGGGAAGGGGTGGGAGGGGAAGGGGGGGAGGGGGGAAGGGGGGGAGGTGGAGGGAGGGGGAGGGAGGGGGGAGGGAGGGGGGAGGGGGGAGGGAGGGGGACCTCTCCTTTTCCCAGTACCCCTCTTTCCCCGTTGGGCCCGTCCCCGAGGGGTGAGGGAGGTGGGGAGGGATGGGGAGGGAGTTGGGGAGGAGGGGGGGAGGGAGTGGGGATGGAGGTGGGAAGGAGTGGGGAGGAAGGGGTTGAGGGGGGAAGGGGGACCTCCCCTTTCTTTTTTCGTAACACTTGCCCCGGTGGCCCACGAGCATAGGGGCCCCATGCTGATCTGTGTATGTTAAGTGACTTGCAATTAAAAACACAACTTTAAAAAACAACCATTTGCTTTTCGCAACAATGTAGCACAAGCATTGTGACGTCACAAGCTGAAGACCTTGGAAAAAAAAGGTTAAAAATTAAAAAATGTAAATTTGTAAAGAGCAGACACCCAATAGCAGCTGCTTGGCACAGGGGCATTGTGACATCACAATGAAGATTAATCCGCACCGCAGCGCCCCCCTTCTGTCAAAACTTCGATAAATCAGGGGGGGCAGCGCTTTAAAACCTCTGTAACTTAAAAAATATATGACCAAATTAAATGAAAATATCGCGGCCGGTCAGATGGGAGGTTGGTGATCAAGGCGGTGCAAAAACCGTGACGCGACGGTTTACAGTTTTGCCGCAATCAGTGATACATACACAAACCCAGGATACAAACATATTTATAAACAAGAAGTGAGTTTTAATAGTATATAGATATTTAATATTATACTAATATATTATATATTATAATGTATTCCAATTTATATATATTCCAAAGCACAACCTGGGAAAATTTGGAACATTACTATTAGTGCAGCTGCAGAGAAAGTGGATTTAACTTTTAGAACCCAAGAATCTAGAATATCAGCTCCATAAGCTTTCTCAGCTGTTAGTGTCATAAAGAGTCATACAGCAAGGAAACAGGCCCTTCGGCCCAACCTGCCCAGACCTACCAAGAAGCCCCATTTACACTAGTCCCACCTGCTTACACTCAGTCCATATCCCATTAAACCTTAATCCATCTACCTGTCCAAATGTCTTTTAAATATTATTATTGTACATGCCTCAACTGTCTCCACTGGCAGATCGTTCCTTATACCCACCACCCTCTGTATGAAAAAGTTGTCCTTCAGTTTCTTATTAAATCTTGCCCCTCTCATCGTAAACCAATGTTCTCTAGTTATTGATTCCCTTACTCCGGAAAAGGACTGCATTCATTAAGACTCCATGCATACCAATTGGGTGGCGCTAGCAATTGCTGCCTCTCCAACAGCCTGTCCCTTCCTTCTTTTGTTGTTTGTTTGTATGTGCTTAATGTATGTTTTTAGTGTTCTTTAGCCTGTTTTATGTGGGGGGTGGGGGAGTTGGGGGAAACCTTTTCTAATCTCTTACCTCGAAGATGCGATTTTTTTCCGTATCGTATCTCCGTCCTCACTGCGGCCTAACATCGAGGATTTGGCGACCTTTGCTGGAGACCGACTTCGAGAGCTCCACCGCAGGACTTAACATTGTGGAGCTGGCGGTTCCTGTCAGGGGTCGGCTTTGGGGCTCCAACCGCGGGGTGCCTGCGGACTTTAACATCGCGGTGCTCGCGGTCTCTGGTTGGAGACCGGCTTCAAGAACTCCAAGCCGCAGGAGCTTCAACCGCCCTGACATGGGGGCTTCGATCGCCCCGACGCAGGAGCTTCGATCGCCCCGACGCAGGGGCTTCGACTGCCGGCTGCGGGAGCTTCGATCGCCCCGACTGCGGATGGTTCGACTGCCCCGACTGCAAGAGAATAAAAGAGGAAGAGGATTGGACTTTATTGCCTTCCATCACAGTGAGGAATGTGGGGAATCTGCTGTGGTGGATGTTTATTTTGACTTTTATGTAGTTGTTGATGCTTTTTTTTTAGTATGGCTGTATGGTAATTCAAATTTCACTGTACCTTAATTGGTACATGTGACAATAAACTGTCCTTGAAACCAAATGCAATTATCCAATTAATTTCTCCAGTGTCCTTTCCCATGAAGACAGATTTTTCAAAAAATCTTTACAGTTTAAGTTGCTTCTTTTTTATATCATTACATTTATTTTGCATTTGCTTTTAAAAGACCCACATTTATATTTGCAACTCTCTTTTTCACTTGTGGAAACTCATACATTTTTTGCTAGTATATGCTCATACTTGATTTTCTCCCACATTATATTTCTTTGATCATCTTATTCTGGTGTCTCAACAGGTGCAAACTTGAGAGAATCTCCTCTTCTTGGCATCATTATATTGCAACTTCTTTTGATCTAGCAGCAACCTTGATTTTAGATAACACTGACATTTACTTTCTCTGTGGAATGTACATTTGTTTAGCATTATGAAATATTTCTTCAAATGTCATGCATTTGAATGAAATTCGCTGACACAGTCATTCACACATCAGCATCTCAGATTTCCATACTTGCATGGTGAAAGAAGTCTGAGACGTGCTGGAAGTCAGATACTGCTACATTGCTTAGCTCACCATTGATTTCAGAGATATAGTAACATGCTGAAGAGGGGATCTGGATGCACTTTGCACCTGACCCTCAGTTTTACACCAAAGATGGTTGGGATATCAAACTTCAATCCCATTCAGTTGGTTTTAAGTATATTTTAACCCAATTTACTTTTACTAATGTTTTTAATTAGTTGTTAGTTATTTAAATAGTTTTATAATCGTAAGTGATTTTCAAAAAATTTAAGAAATATATTCAAGTGTTTTTTTTAAAAAAATTATCGGAGGATTTTACAGTATGGGGTCTCAGGATTCAACGGCCAAGGTCTTTTAATTGCTCAGAGCCCACTGAGTGGCAGTTGGATGTGGTGAATCAGTTTGCCTTAAATCTGTTACATTCTTAAAATGTAATCTTTCAGTTTATTTTAACTAATTTGACATTCATGGTTAGATAGATGAATAAAGCAATCACTAGAAAGAATGCAACATTTGGCCCATTGAGATTGTGCTAGACCAATGTAATGGCAAACAGTTTATCCCCAGTCCCGTCCCCTTTTTCCATAGCACAGTACTTTCTTTTCCTTAAGTATTTATCCAGATCACTTTTTAACATCATAAATCAACCTCCTCATCTGACAATGTATTTCAGATTGTCCGCAGAAGGGTCTCGACCCGAAATGTCACCCATTCCTTCTCTCCAGAGATGTTGCCTGTCCCGCTGAGTTACTCCAGCATTTTGTGTCTTTCTTCAGATTAGCTACTGCTTGTTAATAAAAAACTATTGGTTTTTCTCAGGTTACTTTTAGCAATCATATTTATTGTATCCTGTGATTTTTAATCCTTCAGCAAATGGTATCACTTTTCCCGTAGCTTTCTATCCTGTCATAATTTCATACACTTCTGTCAGATACCTTCTAAACTTCCTCGTCCAAAGTAAACTATTATCCAAGTTTACTCTAAGGTAAACCTTTCCAGTGTATACAAAAACCTCATCTCTTAAATCATTCCAGTAAATTGTTTCAGCACCATGCCTAAGGTTTGCACATCATATTTAAAATGTGATGTCAAAAACTGAACAGAATACTTGAGTTGCAGCTTATCCAGTGGTCTTACAAAGAATAACAATGACTTCCTTGTTCTTGCATTTTAGTTCCTGTAAAGTATTCTGTAAAGATAAAGTACAAGATCTCAAATCGCAATCTGGTTCTGTGATCAGTGATGTTCACGGGTGCAGTGCTGGGACCTCTCTTGTATGGGAAATATATAAATGACTTGGACGAAAATATAGATCGGTTGGTTACTAAATTTGCAGATGGCACAAATATTGGTGGAATTACTGAAAGTAGGATGTCATTGTACACAGCAGGATATAGATCAATTACAGATATGGGCAGAGAAATGGCCAATGGAATTTAATCCGGGCAAATCTGAGGTGTTGTGCTTTGAGAGATCAAAAAAAAGGGGAAAGTATATAGTTAATGGCAGGACCCTTAACAATATGATGTAGGAAGGGATCTTGGGATCCAAGTCCATAGCTCCCTGAAAGTGGCAACACAAGTAGATAGAGTGGTAAAGAAGGCATATGGTATGCCTGTCTTCATCGATCGGGGCATTGAGTATAAGATTCAGGAAGTCTTATTGCAGCTTTATAAAACTTTTTGATGAGGTTGCATTTGGAGTATTCTATGCAGTTCTGGTCATCCGAACTCTGGAAGGATGTGGAGGCTTTGGAAAGGGTGCTGAAGAGTTTGCCAGCATGATTTGAGAATATTAGCTCTGGACTACCAGAGTTTGAGGGAAGACCTGATAAAAGTAAATAAAATTATGAAAGGCATTGATAGGCTAGGCAGTCACAATCTTTATTCCAGGATGGAGATGTCAAATAATAGAGGACAAGCTTTAAGGTAAGGGGGAAATTTAAAGGAGATGTGCGGGGCAAGTGTTTTGCCGAGTTGTAGGCATCTGAATCATGCTGACGGGGGTGGGAAGGAATCATATATGAGTGATGTTTAAGAGGCTTTTGGATAGGCACATGAATATGCAGGGAATGTAGGGATATGAATCAGGTATAAACAGAATAGACAATAGACAATAGGTGCAGGAGTAGGCCATTCAGCCCTTCGAGCCAGCACCGCCATTCAATGCGATCATGGCTGATCACTCTCAATCAGTACCCCGTTCCTGCCTTCTCCCCTTACCCCCTCACTCCGCTATCCTTAAGAGCTCTATCCAGCTCTCTCTTGAAAGCATCCAACGAACTGGCCTCCACTGCCTTCTGAGGCAGAGAATTCCACACCTTCACCACTCTCTGACTGAAAAAGTTCCTCCTCATCTCCGTTCTAAATGGCCTACCCCTTATTCTTAAACTGTGGCCCCTTGTTCTGGACTCCCCCAACATTGGGAACATGTTTCCTGCCTCTAATGTGTCCAATCCCCTAATTATCTTATATGTTTCAATAAGATCCCCCCTCATCCTTCTAAATTCCAGTGTATACAAGCCCAATCGCTCCAGCCTTTCAACATACGACAGTCCCGCCATTCCGGGAATTAACCTAGTGAACCTACGCTGCACGCCCTCCATAGCAAGAATATCCTTCCTCAAATTTGGAGACCAAAACTGCACACAGTACTCCAGGTGCGGTCTCACCAGGGCCCGGTACAACTGTAGAAGGACCTCTTTGCTCCTATACTCAACTCCTCTTGTTATGAAGGCCAACATTCCATTGGCTTTCTTCACTGCCTGCTGTACCTGCATGCTTCCTTTCATTGACTGATGCACTAGGACACCCAGATCTCGTTGAACTCCCCCTCCTCCTAACTTGACACCATTCAGATAATAATCTGCCTTTCTATTCTTACTTCCAAAGTGAATAACCTCACACTTATCTACATTAAACTGCATCTGCCATGTATCCGCCCACTCACACAACCTGTCCAAGTCACCCTGCAGCCTTATTGCATCTTCCTCACAATTCACACTACCCCCCAGCTTAGTATCATCTGCAAATTTGCTAATGGTACTTTTAATCCCTTCGTCTAAGTCATTAATGTATATTGTAAATAGCTGGGGTCCCAGCACCGAACCTTGCGGTACCCCACTGGTCACTGCCTGCCATTCCGAAAGGGCCCCATTTATCCCCACTCTTTGCTTTCTGTCTGTCAACCAATTTTCTATCCATGTCAGTACCCTACCCCCAATACCATGTGCCCTAAGGAGTAGTTTAATTTGGGATTATGTTCTGCAGTCATTGAGGGCCGATTGCAGTCTGTGTACTTAAGTCAGTCATTAATATACATATAGTAAGGAAACCTGTGGGCCTAATGATGACCTCAAAGGAACATCATCGTACTCCCCACTCGTCCAACTAAGGTCACTTACTGCTGAAGAAACAAGGAATTGCAGATGTTGGCTTACACAAAAGGACACAATGTGCTGGAGTAACTCTGTGGGTCAGAAAGCATCTGTGGGGACATGGATAGCTGACATTCTAAAGAAGGGTCCTGACCTAAATCATCACATATCCATGTTCTCCAGAGATGCTGCCTGACATGCTGAGTTACCCCAGTACTTTTTAGTCTTTCACTGCTACTCTGTCACTTAGCCAATTTTCTATCCCTCCTGTTACTGCCCACCCCAAATTTTATTTAATGGCAATCAATCCTGATAACATTTTATAGACAATAGACAATAGGTTTAGGAGTAGGCCATTCGGCCCTTCCAGACAGCACCATCATTCACTGTGATTATGGCTGATCATCCACAATCAGTACCCCATTCCTGCCTTCTCCCCATAATCCCTGACTCCGCTATCTCTAAGAGCTCTAACCTACTCTCTAGAAGGGTACAGAAGAAGTAAAAAAAATGCAAATTGGTTGGGACCCCAAAGGAAGCATCACTAGAGGATCACAACCAGTAATTTTTGAAGAGAGAGACAGAAACCATGATTTTGTTTTTATTTGTTAGAAAATTGTTAATTGAAAGAATTTTCTTTTGAAATCAACTTGTATCTTTGACATTTGAAACTTGAAAGGGATTGGAGATGCACTGTGCAACAGATTCCAACAAAGGTGAGTGGTGATCACTCACTACAATTGCCAAGCAAAAATACTATTTTTCTGAATCATTTTTAAACATACCTACATTTTGCTATTGAGTTGACTAAGTAGATCATTTAAATCACACAATGCAACAGACAAGCAATCCTAGATATCCTGGTGCTTTTAAAACTCAAAGAGAATACAATTTCAGTTGAATGATCATCTTTGGAAGATAATGTGGAATTGAAGATGGCAATACCACTCTCGAACTCCCCTTTTCTTTTCAAACCAAACTTTAAGGTAGCCTGACTAAAATAAATGAATTCATCTGCACCGTGCACATTTGTGATACCTTAACAATGATTCCTTTGTTACCTTTGGAAGTAGAGAAGATACTGTCACTTCAGTGAAAGTGCAATATGAAACATTAATCTCCAAATATAGTTTCTGTGCAAATACACTTTAATGGTTTAAATCTATCATCTCTAGGATTTGCAATCCTAATGGTTTCTCCTGAATATTCCTTGTGAAACCTGCTAGGATAGACATTCAAAATATACTTAGCTTGGCTTTATATGTATAGGATGTCATGATAATGCAAGCATCTCTGGTTAAGCAGGATTTTTTTGGAACCACAAATAATTTATTTCTATCGTTGTGCAGTCAGTGTGTAATCACAAAATGTGGATTATGTAGGTGTTTGATGGATTCCTTGTGAGCTGAGATAATGTTGCAATGCTGAGGATGAACATTAAAGTTTAGCTTAAAACACCTGTGAGAAACCCTACAAGTGATTCTCCAGAACACAAGATTGAAGTAATCATTATCGGTATTATTGATCACACCACAGGCCTGCTGAAAATGCATATCAGCAATCAAGACAGGCCTGGATGGGTGAATGTTTCCAAAATCATTAGGTGGGACTTGTGCTGTGATTGAATCAGAATCGCCTTTATTGATATCCAAAAAAACAAGTCTTTTGGACGAAATTCCATTACCCACAGTCCAACAATAAGAGCAATAAAAATAAGCAATAACACACACAATCACAAACCAACACAAAACAAAAAAAAAAGAAACATCCATCACAGTGAGTCTCCTCCAGTCACCTCCTCACTGTAATGGAAGGCCAGAATGTCTTTTCTCTTCCCTGCCGTCTTGTCCCGCGGTCAGGCTGTTGAAGTTGCCACATTGGGGCGGTCGGGGCTCCCGACATTGAAACCCCGCCGGGCGGAGAAAATCCCACGGCCTGTTCCAGGCCGCGCCGAACGGTGAAAGGTCCGCAGCGGGCCGACCCAAGCCCCACGATTCGGGGCGGGCAAAGACGCTGCCGCTGCTGGAGCTCCCAAAGCCGGCCCCCACCCAGGGGCCTGCGAGCTTCCGATATCCATGCGGCCCACGACCCGCTGCCGAAGCCTCCGAAAGCGAGTCGCAGCCGCACTCGCAGTGCCACCACAGCCTCCAAAGGCAGCCAGCTCCACAGATGGTAAGTCCGGTCCGTAGGCTCTGCGAACCAGAGCCCCAGGTGGAGGCCGCCAGCTCCAGGTGTTTGGTTGATGGTAGGCCGCAGCGGGAATGGAGACACGACCCAGAAAAAAAGGTCGGGTCTCTGTTCGGAAGAGACAATTTTACAGTCCCCCCCCCCCCACACATAGTACACAACCACAAAAAAACACTACATCACATCTAAACACTACAATTAAGACAAAAAAACAACAAAAAACAAACGGACTGCAGGTGAGCCGCAGCTGCTGCGCAGCACCGCCACATCACCCAAGATGCTTACTGGACATCTCTTGATGATGGCAGCATCCAAGAAGTAACAAGATTTGAGGCATCTGTTACTAAATGGGTGTCCCGACTTCTATAATAGTTCAAAATGTGTCAGGATTGACTCAACACCAGCCCAACCTCACAGCACCTCAATTCCTTAAAAAAAAAAAAAAAATCCTTTATAATTGCCTTTGTGTACGTCCTAGTATTTTCATTTTCTACAGTATATTAAATGTAGTTTGAGTCGAGATAGAGGTGGAATACCCGGATTTCTGACATGCTTATTGAAATGCATGAATAGCTTTCAACATTGGCCATGCTTCCATGTACAGTATAGTGGCTATGTATGAATAAATAGGAAGAGAAAAGTAATCATAACTAAATTGTAATTTAAAATTAGGCTGTATCTATTCTTTTTTTAATGAGTTGACGGTAGTTTTTAACGAGAGAGTGAGATGAGAAGAAAGATTGCTGGATCTTCTGCTATATAGTTCTTTTGCTAACCTCCTTTAAAGATTAAAAATAAAGCTTCACCATAGTCTTGCAATCATTTGAGAAATTTTCAACTTGTCTCTTCCCTTCCCTGACTACATTATCTCCATTTAAGGGAATAGGTAAGAGGCAAGTATCCACTGCAAGACTAACACGCAATTCTTACAGCTACTTTGACTATATTTACAACCCTTCTTCATTTAATTCATGTCAATTCTGCTCTGATAATGTCAGCGTTCTAAATAGAGTGGCTCCCATGTAGCTGTTGTGGTTCACTCTGCCATCTCCACCAGTATTCCTTATACTTTCATGACACATTCCCATACAACTGCTGAAAATGCAACACCTTATTGTTGACTTATCCACGCATTCACATGAGATACAGTTTTGTATGTTGTATTTGTTGCTCATGATATAAGATTCCCTACATTGTAATCTACAATTACCGATTGGGTTCCTGCTTTGTGAAACACTTCTATTCAGTCTGAAAGCATGAACCCAAACAGAGTTATGTACCACTTTAGTTCTCCGTCTCAATCCTACCTTCCTGCCTTCAGCTTTACCCTGTCCTATACTATTCCTATCAAGTTCAATGCAAGCTCAAAACCAGCATTTTACCTTCTGACTGGGCTTATTATAGCTTCTGGTTGCAATGATTTCTGATAATCATTCTGTTTGGCATTTTTATTTGATTTCCAGCATATATTCTATCTTCCTATAGCAATTTCAGATAATTATTTTGTATTTATAATTACTCCTTGTTAATTTTTCGTTGCCTTGCTTGTTTTATTTCCCCCATTTTTAAACCTAAACTGCAACCCTTTCTTGGTAAATCTCTCCTACCTTCAGTTATCACAGACATTCCTATTCATTCTTTCATCTCTAATTTCTCCGCATCAGGTAATTATTTTATCTCTAAGTCTTCCCATTTCCATTGAAAGTTCATTGATCGGAAATATTACCCATGTCTTGCTCGACAGTCTGACCCACTAAGATTTTTCAGCATTTTGCAATGTCTTCTGCAATTGCATAAGAAAATAAAATGTAATTGGCAGAATTACAAACAAATTATTTCCGCATATCGATAACAATGCGTATGGTTGCATTGACTTGCATCATCCAGCTACGTTAGATTTAACCATTAATCATGGTTGAAACTATTCTGGTTCTTTGTTCTGAACTAGATTCTCAGTTGAGCTAATTTGGAGTTATACAGTATATAAATGATGAAATAGGGACATTGGTTAAAGCAAAACTATTCCAAAAACATTCCTGATGTAAGTTAATCCTTATTGGTTTCACTCTAAGAAATTCCTTCAAGTTGTGTAACAACCTTGAAACTCATTATCATCACACTGGTTACTTTAACTTTATTTATTGTAGTAAAAAGAGGCATTAACAATATTTTTGAAATTTTAAAAAATTCAATTATAAAGCTGAAATTATAATGTTATTATGGTTTAAAAAAAACCTCAAACTTTGTTTATATTTTTTTGTACTACCACTTGGAATTCTGCATTTTAAAAAAATAATCAGAATCTGGATCACAAACCATTTCGCTGCACCTCCACAACTGGGGGAAACAAAACTTTTCTTTGAAACCTTCAATAATCCAGTACCTTGGAAACTTTGATAATGCTGGAATAGTAGATTTTCGAAACATTTCAGATGTTATTCCAATTAATATCTAAACACAATTTCATCACACCTTTTTAATGTTACACTGACAGTATAGAATTCCCAGTGAACCTATTAATTTGAAAGGAAGCAGGAAAGATAAATCCTCTGGACCAGGACACCATCTGTAGACCTACCCACATTCCTAACCCATGGTGCTTCAGATCTTAACCCTAGCTCCAACTGCACACCTGGATCATGGTCCACACTCTGATCCCTGCAACCTTCCAGACATCCAGTTCATGCTGGCATCCTGCTTGCACTCTGGAACCACAGCTCAAATTGTAGACGACTGAATGATGCAGCATGATCATCAGGATTTCTGGATGCCAGATTGATGTTTCAGTCTTACCTTTGGTATATTCACTTGGATTTTGCAGCATTCAATAGTTCTGCAATTGAACAGCTAAGGTGATTCAGAATCAAAGGAACTATTGTCACATTTGCACTGGGATTTTATATTAAAAGAATACCATTGATGGCACACAATTATAGAACCATAGAGTTGTACAGCACAGAAACAGGCCCTTAGGCCCATAGTGCCTATGCCAACTTTTTGCTCATCTACATTAATCTCATTAGTCTGCATGAGTTCATATGCTTCTTTGCCTTGCCAATCTGAGTGGCTGCCAAAATGTTGTTTTGTATATGATTCCATCACCTCCTCTGACAGCATGTTGCAGATGTCAACCACGCTGCATAGAAATATAACCCTGATTCCCTTTAAAGCACCTACTTCTTGCCTTAGGACTATGCAGTCTTGCTTTTGATACCCCCAGCATAGGAAAAGGATTTTAATTATCTACCATTGGAGAACATTTTCATTAAAACGCCAATAATCAGACTCCCTCAGGAGTTTCTGAAGTGGCAAATTATCCAAATCATTGAGTGTTACTCATATAATCCAAAAAAAATTCTGAGGACCTACAGTGTAACATTCTGTCGCACCAAAGGCCAAAGACATTAAAGAATCAACCATAACCCATCAGTACAATTAAGGCTACTAAGGAAAAGAGATAGGTCAGGATAATGAGGGGGGGGGGGGGTGAAGGAAAAGATAATCAGCTGCTGGTCAGGTTGGCATCAGGTGGATAGACATTGCATTCTGGTTGGAGGGAGGGAGTTAAGACGATGGGAGAAAGGATTCCTTGGGTAAAACTGGCATGGAGCTAATTTCTTAATTAACAGTATATATAGCAAAAATGGGTTCCGAGACTGTGAAACATGTTCTGAGGCCTATCAGTAACCATCACCAGGCAATCAAGAAAATATTAAGGCACATGTTATATACTGTTACATATAACTCTAGGCATGGAAATTATCGATTATGAATAACATGAATTTTCTGATAAAATCGTATGCATAAAGTCAAATCACCATTGTACTATGTGGTACAATTTCTATGCCTTAATCAAGTCAAGTTTATTGTCATAGGCACAAATGTGATGAGGTCCAGATCCAATGAAACGCTTGCTTGCAGCAGCATAATGTGCACATATAGACAACACACAGAACATAAATTATATATAACAGTGAAAAGAATGATTGTGCAAAACAAGATATTAATGCAAAAACACCATTGGTAACATGTCATTGTAGTGCAAAAGATGGTCTGCATTCTATTGATGAGCTACGGTTGTGCAGGCCAATTCATGAGTCTCAAGAAGGTTCCCGACCTAAAACATCACCTCTCCATGTTCTCCAGAGATGTTACCTAATCCAGCCAGTTACTCCAGCACTTTGCGTCCTTTTGTTAACCAGCATCTGCAGTTCCTTGTTTCAATGGTTCAAGAACCTTGACAGTTGTAGGAAAGTAGCTGTTCCTGAACATTGTTTGGGACTTCAGATTTCTGTACCTCCTGCCCGATGGTAGCAGTAAGAAGAGGGCATGGCCCGAAAGGTGGTTATCCTTGATGATAAGTGTTTCTTTCTTGATACAATGCCTCATGTAGATGCTATCAATATGAGAAGGGCAGTGCCTATGGTGGACCGGGCAGTGCCTATGGTGGACCGGGCTGTGTCCACTACCCTCTGCAGCTTCTTGCAGTCCTGTGCAGTGAAATTGCCAAACCAGGCTAAGAAGCAATCAGCCTGGATACTTCCTATGGTGCATCTGCAGAGGTCTGTGAAAAAGTGTACTTGGTGACATGCCGAACCTCTTTAAACTTTGAAGAAAATAGAGGCACTGGTGCACCTTCTTCACGATTCCATCTTTATGCTGGCCACAGGACAGCTCATCCAAGATGTTAATGCCCTGGAATTTAAAGTTACTAACTCCCTCCACCACCAACCCACCAATGAAAACTGTCACATGGGAAGAAGTCAACGATAAGTTCTTGGTTTTGTTGATATTGAGTGAAAGGCTTTTTATCATTCAACTTGGCATTCTATTTCAATCTTGTACACTGACTCATCACCACCTGTGATTCAGCCAACAACACCAGTTGTAATCAATACCACTGTAAAGTGTCGATCACCAGTATCCCAGTGATACTGGGGATTCTGATTTTTATGAGAATGTTATTAGGCTGGCACAGTGGTGCAGCTGGTAGAGCTGCTGCCTTAGTACCAACGACCCAGGTTTGATCCTAACCTTGTCTTTGTGGAGTTTGCATGTTTTCTCTGTGACCACATGGGTTTCATCAGGGTGCTTCGGTTCCCTCCCACATCCAAAAGACATGTGGGTTTGGAGGTTAATTGGACTGTATATTGCCCCTAGTGTGTAGGAAGTGGATGAGAAAGTGGGTTTACATTGAATTAGTGTTAATGGGTGAGTGATGGTTGCCGTGGACTCAGTGGGCTAAAGAGCCTGTTTCCATGCAGTATCTCCAAGATTAAGGCTAAGACTAGATTTTTTAGATTTAGAGATACAGCGCAGAAACAGGCCTTTCGACCCACCGGGTCCACGCCACCCAGTGATCCCCTCACATTAACACTATCCTACACCCATTAGGGACAATTTTTACATTTGCCCAGCCAATTAACCTACAAACCTGCACGTCTTTGGAGTGTGGGAGGAAACCGAAGATCTCGGAGAAAACTCACGCAGGTCACGGGGAGAACGTACAAACTCCGTACAGTACAGCACCCGTAGTCAGGATCGAACCTGAGTCTCCGGCGCTGCATTCGCTGTAAGGCAGCAACTCTACCGCTGCGCCACTAAGTTTGCCACAATTAAGCATCATGAAAACTAAATCATATAGCTCCTAAAAATGGGAACTAGCATCACAATATGCATTTATTCACTATATTGTAGGTAGAAAAATCAGCCTACTTATTTCTTTGCAATGTTTTATCAATACAATTCATGTAGCTTATCATCTCAGGACATTTCACAGTAGTAAATTGGCAGCACTGATTGAAACCAGTTTTACTTATTAAAGGGAAGGCAGCTTGTGATTGCAATACTTAGTGCAAGGCATTCTTGAAATGTTTACTGTAGATCCATGTCTGGTTTTACTGTTGTGCATCCGATCCATAATCCAGGCCGGGTTTTGTACTGCGTTATCCTGGTGTTAGTTAGGAGACTATCCTGAGGGCTGGAGGCAACGGTAGCCAGCATCTGTACTGCCAATGATCTGCTAATAAAGGACTTATATACACTGGAGTGCCTCTGAATGTACCCACTCACAAACATGGTGTCAGAAGTGGCCGTAATTTAGCTTTTTGAGTCACCACCATTTGTTTCCTCAAGACTTTTGACGTCTCTAACCATGGCTGAATCTTTTCGGAAGCCTGATCTACTTGTCTTCGACGGCAACATTGGTGAACGTTGGCGCACCTTCGAGGAGGATTACGATGTATTCATGGCTGCTGCACACCACGACAAGACTCCCCGCGTACAAGCATCCATTCTCCTCAATCTAGCAGGTTTGGAAGCAAGATTCAAGATAGCTTTATTTGTCATCCAAATTGGACGAAATTCAGTCACCCACAGTCCAACAATAAAAGCATTAAAATAGGCAGATTACACAATAAAGCATTAAAATAGGCAAATTACACAACCCCCAAAAACACACAAAAAAAGAAACATCCATCAAAGAAACATCCATCACAGTGAGTCTCCTCCAGTCCTCTCCTCACTGTGATGGAAGGCCACAATGTCTTTTCCCTTCCCCTGCCGTCGGGCGAAACTGTTTGTTTATGCTGAGGCTGTGCTGGATGCGGGTGGTGCAGTTACCACACCTGCCGAGACGATTCATGACCCTGTGTGCCTCAAGAATAAATTTTGGCAGCTGTGTGATCCAGACTAACCTTATCATGGAACGGCACAAATTCGTTGCATGTGCCCAGAAACCGGGTGAGCCGGTTGAAGCCTATACAAACTCTTTAAAACACGCCGCGTCGAGTTGCAGATTTGGTGACCTCTGTGATGAACTCACTAGAGACAAGCTGGTGTGTGGTATCACTAATGACAAATTGAGAAGGGACCTTCTGTGTGATTGCGATCTGACTCTAGCTGAAGCGATCAGCACTTGTCGGATTTATGAATTGACCGATGTTCATGCAAAAACTTTGAGTGCCGCGCCTCAGCCTGTTTTCCGCATTGACTCGACAGGACCGTATATCAGAAAGGAACGTTGACCGTTCAAAGTGATACAAGCCCAGCCTGGCAGGTCTGGCATAAGATTTGTTAACGATTGCACTAATTGTGGTTACTCTCAGAGAACCAAACGGGAGAACTGCCCGGCTTTTGGACAGATTTGTCATGGTTGCAAATGAATAAATCATTTCTGGAAATGCTGCAGAAGTTCCAATACGATTGAGACAAAACAAGCTGTACATTTGATACACCCGAAGCCTTCACACAACTTATCTGATAGTGATACTGTAAACCTTCAAGAGAGTATGCCTTCAGTGGATGGAGTTCGCCTCAATACACACTCTGTCCGGGACCAGTTAAATAAACACAAAGATCCCATGGTCACATTAAAGATAAACGATGTGCCTGTTGTTGTGAAGATACCCCTGTGCGATTGTTGTTGATGACATTATCGTGGCGGGTAAGAAGTACAGGAGCACGTTGTTAACTTAAGGAAGGTACTCAATCATGCCAGGGAGGTACATTTAAAACTCAACCCCAACAAGTGCAGGTTCCATGTCAACAAGGTGAACTATGTGGGACACCAGTGAGGGCCTCAAGGCTGATCCTGAGAAGACAGCAGCCATCAGTGAGATGGCAGTACCGACTGACGTCACCAGCCTGCAGAGGTTCCTGGGCATGGTGAACTATCTTGGCAAGTTTATTCCTCACTTTAGCGAACTCTCCGCTCCACTGCGACAGCTTCACAAAGACATTGCATGGACGTGGCATGAGCAACAACAGCGAGCTTTTGACACTCAGACACCTGATGTCGTGTCCTCCCACCCTAGCATATTTTGACATCAATCGAGCAGTTACGCTGACCTGCGACGCATCCCAGTACGGCCTCGGCGCTGCGTGCCTGCAGGATGGCCAGCCCATTGCTTATGCCTCAAGGACCATGATGAATGCGGAGACACGCTACGCACAAATCGAGAAGAACTGTTGGCGGTTGTCTTCGCGTGCGAAAAGTTCAATGACTACATTTTCGGCAAGACTGCCATTGTGGAGACTGATCACCAACCACTGATTTCCATACTGAACAAACCACTCCATGCTGTTCCGGTGAGGCTGCAACGGATGCTGCTGCGTCTCCAAAAATACAACATTACATTAATTTACAAACCCGGCAAGGACATGCACCTGGCTGACACCCTGTCCCGTGAGCCCAGGAAGACCTATATGCTGCAGAGGATTGTTTTGACATAATGATGGTCGATCATCTCCCCTCGTCTTATCTGGACATGTTAGTGGCACACACCGCGGAGGACGACACTTTGCAGACGCTCGCGTCCGTCATTCGACACGGTTGGCCGGGCAAGTTGCATATGTTACCACTGTCTGTACAGCCGTACTTTCCCGTTAGAGAAGAGCTGGTTATCGAGAATGGGGTCTTTATGAAAGGCAACAAAGCGGTGATCCCTGCCTCACTACGGCAGCAGTACTTCGACGCAATACATAGGGGCCACCCTGGCGCTGAGGCAACGATTCAGCGAGTGAAAAGTATGTTTTTCTGGCCTGCTATGTCTGACTACGTGCACCAGAGGGGGCAATCATGTGCGGTATGTAACAGATTGGCCCCGCATCAGCAAAGGGAACCGGTTTTGCTGCACCCGCTTCCTGATTTACCCTGGTCCTCTGTGGCCACTGACATTTTTGAGTGGCGTGGAAATCAATATCTGGTCCTGGTGGATTCCTATTCCAGGTGGTTTGAGATCGATTTGCTCCGCACAATTTCCTCAGCGGCGATAATTCAAAAACTGGCAAAACATTTCTCGGTCCATGGGTCTCCTCACACCCTCATGTCAGATAATGCCGGTCAATTTACCAGTCAGTGTTTCAAGGACTTTGCCACGCGCTGGGATTTTAAACACATCACCAGCAGCCCGGAGTATCCAGTCGAACGGGCTAGCCGAGAGGGCTATCCGTAATGCCAAACAGGTCATGGAGAGATCCAAAATTATCAAAACGTATAAGATTATTAAGGGGTCGGACACGTTAGAGGCAGGAAACATGTTCCCAATGTTGGGGGAGTCCAGAACAAGGGGCCACAGTATAAGAATAAGGGGTAGGCCATTTAGAACTGAGATGAGGAAAAACGTTTTCAGTCAGAGAGTTGTGAATCTGTGGAATTCTCTGCCTCAGAAGGCAGTGGAGGCCAATTCTCTGAATGCATTCAAGAGAGAGCTGGATAGAGCTCTTAAGGATAGCGGAGTCAGGGGGTATGGGGAGAAGGCAGGAACGGGGCACTGATTGAGAATGATCAGCCATGATCACATTGAATGGCGGTGCTGGCTCGAAGGGCCGAATGGCCTCCTCCTGCACCTATTGTCTATTGTCAGAAGAGCCGGGTCCGATGTATTCCTGGACCTCCTCAATCTCCGTAACGTTTCACGTGACCCGGTGTTGGGTTCGCCAGCCTACCGTTTAATGTCCAGACAAACTCGTACCACCCTTCCTGTTGCAAGACACCTGCTGCAGCCCCATGCTCACGAGCCCCAATCTGTTCAGGCTCAGCTGCAACATAAACGGCAGATCCAGAAAGCGTATTACAACAGGTTTAGACGTCCGTCTGCAAACCCAGAAGGGTCGTGATCGTCTGGGCGTAGTTAGAGGGACCTGCCAGGAGCCACGGTCCTATCTTGTCCAATCGGAAGGAGGAACCTACCGGTAGAACAGAAAACACCTTCTACCGGTGAATGAGCCGGTGCCATCTCAGCCGCGTCCACATGGCTACACGGAGGTCAGAGATGGCAGGTTACAGACCGATGGAGGACAGGCGTCGGCAAACCGCAAGCTGGTCTTTATACCAACAAAGGAGTCGCTGGTGCCGGTCATGGAATCACCCATAAAATCACCTATAGTCATCCGTGACATCACCGGTGCAGTCTCCTGTGCAAAAGGCTGTTGCGAGACCAGTGCCGTTTGAACTACCACCTATGGTCCTGCCACCTACAATGGCTACGGCTGAGGGCCTGTATCGTACTCGTGCAGGACGGGTCTGTAAGCCCAATCCCAAGTACCAAGACTGTGGCTAGACACTTATTATGGACTCTGATTAATTACAGTCCTTACCGTTCTCTTTCATTTATCTTACTCAATTTGTATCCTCCTCTGCTTAGCGTTTGTCGTAGTTGCTGTTTTCATCCCTTATATTAGGATGTCGGTAGGCTGTAGTTTTTTGGGGCTTATGCTTAAGAAGGGGGATGTAGATCCATGTCTGGTTTTACTGTTGTGCATCCGGTCCATAATCCAGGCCGGGTTTTGTACTGTGTTATCTTGCGTTATCCTGGTGTTAGTTAGGAGACTATCCCGAGGGCTGGAGGTAACGGTAGCCAGCATCTGTACTGCCAATGATCTGCTAATAAAGGACTTGTATACACCGGAGTGCCTCTGAATGTACCCACTCACAAACATTTACAACTTATCACGAGACTCATGGAACTGCACAAGAAGGCATTTAAAAAAAACTATACTAAAGGATTTCAAGCAGAGGGGAGAAATGTTCTATTTTTGTGGAGAATGACGAAGGAGAGAGCCAAGAAAATTAAATCTTAAGCAGCATCACACGTATCACAGAGTGCCTCCAGAAAAGTTCAAGGTCTGGATCAGTCATTCTGAAACGGGGGAGGAATTTACAGTGATTCTGAGTATTTTTTCTGACAAAGTAAACTCATCTTAAGATCATAGTCAAAAGGAATAGTAGAATTAGGCCATTCGGCCCATCAAGTCTACTCTGCCATTCAATCATGGCTGATCTATCTCTCTCCTAACCCCATTCTCCCTCACAGCTGTACTGGTACTGATCAAGAATCTATCTATATCTGATACCGATTAAAGTAATCAATGCATCACATAGAGGGGAGGGAGGGAGGGGAAGGGAAGGGGAGGGAAGGGGGAGGGGGAGGGGGAGGGGGAGGGGGAGGGGGAGGGGGAGGGAGGGGGAGGGGGAGGGGGGGGAAGGAAGGAAGGAGTGAGTGAGTGAGTGGGGGAGGAGAGGGTGCTGCACCAATGCAGGAGTCGTTTGGGTCCAACGGGTCCACTTGGTCTAGTTTGCTTTAAATAGTAGGACTGAGGGTTAACTATTAATGGAACTGTTTTCACAACAGTGTTCCATTTCCTTCTGTACAAAAGGTTTTGGAAGAATTTACAGATAATAACGAGTGGATTATTCTTATTGTCAACCAACAAGAGCTGGACATTTTATCTGTGAGAATGAAACACGTGGTCCATGTGGAAGGAGCAACAACGTTGTGGAACATAAATGACCTGGTTAAAGCATATGAGCAGCAATGGCTCGATTTAAATATTCGAACCCGAGCAGAAACTTTGGTCCAGAATTACACGGGGCGAACTCGAGGGGCTAGGTAAATCTGCGCTCCTCCTAGCTTGCTGACTGTTGAACCGTAGCAATGATGGTCTTCCCGAGTGCGAGCTGGGCGAAAGGACACCTCCGGGTGTTGCCATGTGCAACCGGAAATTTGCAGTGGACAGGCAAAGTACGAAATAAAATAAAGTGCAACCTTTGAGCGGTCAAAACATCAACAAAATAAAAGCGCAGGGCGTGAGATTTGGTGCCATCGCCTCTGCGCGATCCGGGCAGCAAACATCGAAGGAGGTAAGTCAAACAGCTGACGCCTTGGAAACCACATGCACGCATTTTCCCCCAAGTTACACCATTTCACCGCTGGCATTGCACAAGGCGAGAAGGAAATAGCCTTCAGTTTCAGCTCTCGGACGCAAGTGGCTCCGACTTTGCAATTTCCCACGCGTGGCGGAAACAAAAATCCACTCACTCGGTCCCTTCGCCAAATGTGCCAAGTAGTGGTACAGAAGTAAACGTTTGTTTTTTTGTGATGAGAGAATGGACTTTGGAATGATGAAATTAAAGTACTTTGTTCCGCCAGTTGCTCACCGTCGGACTCCACCCTCCCTCCCTCCCTCCCTCCATCACTCTCCCTCCATCGCCCGATGGTCCGTCATTGTGCCCGCGTGGAGGTAACGGCGGCGCTCGAGCCAATGCTCGCGCACGACGACGGTTATTCATTCGGAGCCGCGGGGTAACTTTGCCGCGCGGGCGGGGTCCCTTGTCGAGCTGTGCGAGTTCACGCGCAGAGGAGTTTGCTTTTTCTTTCTCGCGGGCGGGCGGCGAAAGAAGTTGGCTTTGGGTGTGGGCGCGGGCGGTCACGCGCACGCAGAGGCGAGGCGTCGCCATTTCTTTTAAACTGGTTGCGGCGCACGTCAAGGAGGAGTTACCGGGTGAGAGTGAGTGAGTGGCTAGAGGCAGGCGGTCAGTTACCCAGGGCAGTGAACATACACACTCGCACAAAAAAATACAGTCTCAGAACCAGAAGTAAGTGTGCGTTTTGCTTTATCTTTACTTTCTTCCTCCTCGCCACCACCCCCTTCCCCAGCTTACCTTGAGTGGGCGAATATCTGTTAGTTTTCTCGTGTGCTCTTGGGAGGGTGGGAGCAGTTGAAAAGTGTTTTGGTGCATTGTGAAATGTCCGGCTGTTTGTGTGCAGCGTGTAAAGTGGTGGTCAAGGGTGTCTCGCAGTTTCTTTTCTGGAAGTCCTCGGCACGTTGTGCGTTTTCAGTGAAGGGTCATAGCGGCCGGTGCACGTCCACATCGTTTGACGGAGGTAGAGTCTGCGTCCAGTGCAGCCGAAAACCCGAGTTCAGCTTGGTTTAAAGTACCACGAGCGTGCCCCAGGTCTATTATTTTTTTTAAAGTGAGCTTTTTGACTTCAATGTCGCTTGCATTCCAATACACTCCAACGCGGGTGAACCCCGGTATGCGAAAAGGAACAGGAAAAGCTGATCTCGATTTCAGAGTATTATGCTACTTCGTCGAAACTTTTTTTCGTAAACCACTTCTGTGATAACGCTTTTTTATGCGTCACTACTTTATGATATTCGTTCATTGAAGCCTGACTGGGCCGCGAGGATCTGAAATAATACAGGTATCTCTTTAAATACAGTTTACAAACGGTGCGGCCCTGGGATAGACTAGGAGCAGTCTTGTTAACTGTTTTGAAATGTGGAAAAGTAACTGTGCTACTAAGTTGTTACGTGTATGTTTCTCTGGTCACTTTAAATATAATGCTGGACAAGCTTAGTATTTTGAGTTGCGCATAACCGGAGAATGTTACAGCATTTCGCAGCAAACGAAGAGCCAACTCTATCCAAAAAAATGTTAACGTCACTTCCACTTGGATACAGAACTGTGTTCGATATTTGGATTCTTGAACGAAGTCAAATTGCAATTATTTAGAAATATTACTTTAATACAAAATATTGTAACGTGTGGTTATAAAACGACGGCTTAATTACTGAAGGGCGAAATTTTGACATGCTCTGTTTAAAACTTCCTGATGAATGTGGGTATGATTATTACAACATGGATATATTTGTGTAACTTGTCTGGAGAAATATTAAATTGATAAAACAGCACTTTAGCGGTCAATCCTACAAACCCGGGGAAAGTTTGTTTTGTTTTGGGGGTGGGGTATAAGCAAAGTGAAGGTTGCCAATGGCAGATAAGATTGTGGAACGATTGATTCAAGGTACTGAAGCCAAACCGTTTCACATGGGTGATTATGTAAAAAGCGCATATTTATTGATCTTGCCAAGAACGACATTTTTTAAACAAAAGCTTGTGTACACATTTACCTTTGGGAGGCCTTACTGAAATTTTGTCTGGAATTTTATAGATTTGTGGTTTTGTAGTGAATAGTTTTGTTTTACTAATTCGAATAAATAATTGTTGTCAACTGAGTAATTCAACCACTTTAAGTGAGGTGAGCTTTTAAGGCAGTAATCCACACATGTACGCAGGTGTTGAGTAAAGATTTTGAGACTCATTAATCTATTGTTCACTGTTTATCTTTTTTTTGTGATTTACCACCTGGCATTTTTATGCACTAAAATCCACAAATAAATGACTGATTAGTTGAAATTGTTTCATACATTAAAGAAGCGAGTTTTACATTGGAGTGGGTTCAAGTTTCACACCATCTTCCACACAGACTTAACAGAGTGATGCAATAACCCAGAGGCTGAGGGGATAAAAGATGACTGCAGATTGGCCTCTGGAATTTTCACCCTCCATTTTCTCGGAACCTTCTTCCCCCATCTCTTTTCCCTTAGCCCCACTCTGTCAAGTCTGTGGTATTTGCTGTGCCATACTTTCATACTTTAAAATAAGTAATGCACAGGCAACTTCCACTCATGATGGTTTGGACATGACAGCCACAACAGCAATAGTTTTTGAATGTCACTCCACTCTCAGAGCGCAGGAATTTTGGCACTCTGACATTGCTGCTTTGAGCACGACATGATAGGCAGGTGACAGCTAACACAAAGAAAAGACTGAGTACTCTTCTTCTTGATGGGCAAACTGGAAGATGAGTTTGGTGTCAAGAATGAGGTGATGTATCATCTCAGTGGCTTCCCCTGTTGGATTATAACCATTCAATTGAATTTGTTGTGGAATTGGCAAACTGCATCTGAGAGAACATATGCTCCAACTGTGGAAGCCAAGGAGGATTTCTATTCCAATTTTAAACCCTGCTATGCATTCCCTGAGGGAGACAGACTGATCTTATCCCAAGAGTTGAAAGAATGTGATTGGCAAGGTGGAAGAATATAAAGTGAATATAAATTGCCCTCCTGTCAAAATGCTTAGAATGGGGACGTTAAACCAGAATCCTATTTCATTGGAGCTTCATGATAGGTTCCAATAACTGTGGGATAGAGCACTATCTAGACCATGGTTGCCTCCATCTGCCTGCCCACAAAATGATGACGGCAGCTGAAATATCAAGAAAATCAGTGTTGACAGTCTCGGGAATCCCTGCAAACAAAAATATCTTTAAAAGAGAGACAGCCTGATGACTGCTGTTCCAATAGAGCAGCAGAGATGCTACAGTGCCTGGACTGGTCTGAAGTTGACCAATCTAATTTCAGGTGCCATAATGGTCTAATTTCCCATTGACCGAAGGCTTTGTTACATTGGGAACATCATCATGTTACAATGGAAAGGAAAAATCTCTATAGGCCTGAAGACTCAGATCGAACAGCGAGCACATGACCTAAAGAACAGATAATGGATGGAAAACTTACAGCGGGTTCACTAACCTTTTGCTCGGATGCTTCAGAGTTATCACAGTGTCCAAGATACCAAGTGCCTGCCCTGTGTAAAATATATCTATAGAAAAGCAGATAACATCTAAATTCATAAGAAGTCTTCAAATGACTCCATTCCAATGCAAACTATCTTGTCCAGTCTTCCCATGATCCCAGAACATCAAGATGTTGAAAAATTCATAGTTTAACTAAGAATAGAAAAAGCAAGCCTTGGCAGCAGTGGGAATCATTGCTAAAATTCTAAATCTTGGCAGAAATAAATTTTGGCTCTTAAACTCTCAGCCTCCTCTCCCACATCTAGAAAGGAGGAAGGGATTTGAGAGTTGCTTTGATTTTGACCATCTTCAAATGTGGTTGTGGAGCAATAGAAGTTTTCCTCCTCTCTGCCGCAGAAAAAGTCAGTGATCTTCAACTTGCTAGTCTGAAGCTGAACTCGTAACCAGTGTGAATGCAGTTAATCTAGAAAACCAGTGAGCACGATCTTCATTGCACATATCCTTCAACAAAATGCAGGGTGCGGTATCAATCACTATACGTGGCCTTTTTGATCTCTGGGAAAGCCTTTTGGCCTGGTCGTTGAGAGGGACTGGCGGTATCTTTCTCAAATTTGGCCACACTCTAAACTTGATCTCAATTCTTTCCTAGAATTTAATGAAATGCAAGCCATGGTTTTACGAAGTGGGTCCACAGTAGATCTAATCTCAGTGCAAACTGATGTCAATCTTGGTTGCCTAGGTCCAATTATTTTCTTGGGCTTTCTCACCATAATACTATACACAGTTTACAAGAAGCTTCCTACTGGAGTGGAATACACAGGAGAAATGGAAACTGCATATACGCAAGTCCAGAAAGCAAGCTCCAAGTCTGCCACGTGTTCATTGATTAATGCAAGATAATTAGGAAAAAAACCCTGCAGATGCTGGTTTAAATCGAAGGTAGACACTAAATGCTCTGTTGGTAAGGAATGATATTCACTCCCTTGCAAGGGATGACATAGAATCAGGAGATGTAGAATCAGTATGGATAGAAATGAGGAATTGTAAGCATAAAAAGACCCTAATGAGAGTTATCTACAGGCCCCCAAACAGTAGCCTCGACATAGGGTGCAAGTTAAATCAAGAGCTAAAATTGGCATGTCGCAAATATAATGCTACGGTGGTTATGGAAGATTTCAACATGCAGGTAGACTGGGAAAATCAGGTTGGTACTGGACCCCAGGAAAGGGAGTTTGTGGAGTGCCTCCGAGATGGATTCTTAGAACAGCTTGTACTGGAGTCTACCAGGGAGAAGGCAATTCTGGATTTAACGTTGCGTAATGAACCTGATCTGATAAGGGAACTCTAGGTAAAAGAGCCATTAGGAGGCAGTGATCACAATATGATAAGTTCTACTCTACAAATTGAGAGGGAGAAGGGAAAATCGGAAGTGTCAGTATTACAGTATAGAAATGGGGATTACAGAGGCATGAGGCAGGAGCTGGCCAAATTAATAACCTGCTACGAGGTTGCAGGGTGACTTGGACAGGTTGTGTGAGTGGGCGGATGCATGGCAGATGCAGTTTAATGTGGATAAGTGTGAGGTTATCCACTTTGGTGTTAAGAATAGGAAGGCAGAGTATTATCTGAATGGTGTCAAGTTAGGAACAGGGGACGTACAACGAGATCTGGGTATCCTAGTGCATCAGTCACTGAAAGGAAGCATGCAGGTACAGCAGGCAGTGAAGAAATCCAATGGAATGTTGGCCTTCATAACAAGAGGAGTTGAGTATAGGAGCAATGAGGTCCTTCTGCAGTTGTACAGGGCCCCATTGAGACCACACCTGGAGTACTGTGCAGTTTTGGTCTCCAAATTTGAGGAAGGATATTCTTGCTATTGAGGGCGTGCAGCGTAGGTTTACTAGGTTAATTCCCGGAATGGCGGGACTGTCATATGTTGAAAGACTGGAGCGACTAGGCTTGTATACACTGGAATTTAGAAGGATGAGAGGGGATCTTATCGAAACGTATAAGATTATTAAGGGGTTGGACACATTAGAGGCAGGAAACATGTTCCCAATGTTGGGGGAGTCCAGAACCAGGGGCCACAGTTTAAGAACAAGGGGTAGGCTATTTAGAACAGATGAGGAAAAACTTTTTCAGTCAGAGAGTTGTGAATCTGTGGAATTCTCTGCCTCAGAGGGCAGTGGAGGCCAATTCTCTGAATACATTCAAGAGAGAGCTAGATAGAGCTCTTAAGGATAGCGGAGTCAGGGGGTATGGGGAGAAAGCAGGAACGGGGTACTGATTGAGAATGATCAGTCATGATCACATTGAATGGCGGTGCTGGCTCGAAGGGCCGAATGGCCTACTCCTGCACCTATTGTCATTAATGTATATTGTAAATAGCTGCGGTCCCAGCAACGAGCCTTGCGGTGCCCCACTAGTTACTGCCTGCCGTTCTGAAAGGGACCCATTTATCCCCACTCTTTGCTTTCTGTCTGTCAACCAATTTTCTATCCATGTCAGTACCCTACCTCCAATACCATGTGCTCTAATTTTGCCCACTAATCTCCTATGTGGAACCTTGTCAAAGGCTTTCTGAAAGTCAAGGTACACCACATCCGCCGGCTCTCCCCTGTCAATTTTCCTGGTTACATCCTCAAAGAATTCCAGAAGATTAGTCAAGCATGAATTCCCCTTCGTAAATCCATGCTGACTCGGAACAATCCTGTTAGTACTATCCAAATGCTCCGCGATTTCGTCTTTTATAATTGACTCCAGCATCTTCCCCACCACTGATGTCAGACTAACTGGTCTATAATTTCCCGTTTTCTCTCTCCCTCCTTTCTTAAAAAGTGGGACAACATTAGCTACCCTCCAATCCACAGGAACTGATCCTGAATCTATAGAACATTGGAAAATGATCACCAATGCGTCCACAATTTCTAGCACCACCTCCTTAAGTACTCTGGGATGCAGACCATCAGGCCCTGGGGATTTATCAGCCTTCAGTCCCATCAGTCTACCCAACACCATTTCCTGCCTAATGTGGATTTCCTTCAGTTCCACCGTCGCCCTACGATCTCTGCCCACTAGAACATCTGGGAGATTGCTTGTATCTTCCTTAGTAAAGACAGATCCAAAGTACCGGTTCAACTCGTCTGCCATTTCCTTGTATCCCATAATAAATTCCCCCGCTTCTGTCTTCAAGGGACCCACATTTGCCTTGACTATTTTTTCCCTTTTTACATACCTAAAAAAGCTTTTACTATCCTCCTTTATATTATTGGCTAGTTTACCCTCATACCTCATCTTTTCTCCCCGTATTGCCTTCTTAGTCATCTTCTGTTGCTCTTTAAAAGAGTCCCAATCCACTAGCTTCCCATTCTTCTTTGATTTGTTCAACCGAGTTGTTTTGAGCGGGAAGAAACTGCTACCCCTCAGGCGTCGAGCGGGAGGTTGTAGCCAATCAATGGACACCATGTGGGGGTAAACGGCAGCAGCAAATCAGGACTTGCTGGCGACCAATCAGAGCCTGAGCGGGGAGCGTCGGCACTCCTCCCTCATGGGCACCCAGGCCAATCGGGCATCGAGCGTGAGGTCGGAGCTGAACATAAAATGGCAACTCCCCCAACCGCGCACGCGCGGATGCAGCAGCCATCCTTCTGCATTGGTGTAGCAACCTCCCCTCCCCCACTCCTTCCACTGCCACCCCCCCCCCACTCCGTTCCCCCCCCGCCCCCCCCCCACTCCGACCCCTCCGTTCCGTCCCCCCCCCACTCCGTCCGTCCCCCCCACTCCGTCCGTCCCCCCCACTCCGTCCGTCCCTCACTCCGTCCCCCCAAACCCCATTTCCCTCCCCACCCTCAACCCGGGCATCAGTTAGACCCCCACATCCCCCTCCCCTGCAAGAGATTGATATATTGAAAGATATACAATGTAGCATATTATATTCTTACATTAATACATTTAAAGTATTTTTATTAGTACATTGTATTATCCTGTGTGTGTGTGTGTGCGCGGTAGGGTTGCAGTCCGGTATTGTCCAGTCTGCTGTTGCCGGGCGGGAGCTGGGACTACACCTCCCGGTGGGCAGCCCGGCGGCGGGAGTTGTGCACAAGATGGCGGAGCGGGAGGAGAAGGAGAGCGGCCGCCATTTCTGTTGGAGTCGTCGTCGACGCCGTCAGTTGAAGCGGGCGCTGGAGGAAACGTGGGAGGAGGAGGAGGAAAAGCTGTCCGCTGGGGGTTGTAATCCGGTGATGGTCCGGGGCAGTGGGCCCCAGGGCGGGAGCGGGAACTCGACGATGCCGTCAGTCGAAGCGAGGGCAGGAGGAGACGGAGGGGAACGATGAGACGACAGGGACAACGGCAATCTTCCTCCTGCTCAAATTCTCCCCCCGGGGCCAGGTGCGGGCGAGCGAGGGTGGTGAGGATAGGGAGAGGGAGCCACTCACAGAGGCCAGCAGCAGGAGAGCGGCTGTCCTGCCAGCGGCTATCTTCTTTTGGCTTCTCTCTGATGCCGTGCTGCACCACGGGAGGAAGGTCAGGTGTAAGGCATGCCGGGACTGGAGGTGGTCCTCCCTCTGGTCATCCGGGGTTGGAGCACATTTGTAAAGGCAGTTCCCCCCCCCCCCCCCCCCATTGGCTGCGACTCCCTGCCCCTCCCCCCCTTCATTGGCCGGCACTCGTGCAGGTCCCATTGTGATGTCACACGCTGAACATGGCAAGAAATCACTTTTATGAGGGAATTGTAAACTTTAAGGTCTCTGTAACTTCTAAAAGATAAGACCAATTTGAATAAAACTTAAATGAAAGGATCCCCAGGACAAAGGTGAGTAAGGTAGTCCTAAAATTGTAGCGTGATCGTGTGACGGGGGCGCAAAAACATGGTTGATAACTAACAAACATCCTAACATATATAACAAATAACAAACAAGTAACATAACAAACAAACAGTTTTATTGATATAATGTATATTGATAGTGTAAGAAAATAGCTGCAGATGCTAGTACAAATCGAAGGTATTTATTCACAAAATGCTGGAGTAACTAAGCAGGTCAGGCAGCATCTCAGGAGAGAAGGAATGGGTGACGTTTCGGGTCGAGCCCCTTCTTCAGACTGATGTCGGGGGTGGGACAAAGGAAGGACATAGGTGGAGATAGGAAGATAGAGGGAGAACTGGGAAGGGGGAGGGGAAGAGAGGGACAGAGGAACTATCTAAAGTTGGAGAAGTCAATGTTCATACCGCTGGGCTGCAAGGTGCCCAAGCGAAATATGAGGTGCTGTTCCTATATATAATGTATATAGATAGATAGGTATAGATAGATAGATGTCGTTGCTTTAAGTGTTCAGGCCATATTGGTAATCATTTCTCAAAGGAAACTGGAGCAGTAATTTGCCTAAAATACACTTATTCTCATCTGTTGTAGTATTGTCAAGTAATTTGCCAGATTTCTATACATTTGGCTGTATGAGTGGAACATTTAAATATCACTTCATTCCAAAGCTACAATAATGCAGTCTTTGAAAAGCTTGGAAGGAATTGGTGTCAATAAAATGGGTAATAATATTTTATTTTTGTCATTGATATTGTGGACATCCTTCCATACTTTCTGCGAGAACTGTTTTCAATGCTTCCATTTTCCCATGGCATCTGCCTAAGTGGCATTTTACAAAATGGTATACTCTTTGTCTCAACCTGCCTTGTTTTTGAGTATCCAGGACTTGAAACATTTCCGGGGGATAAATTTTACATAATTCAAATGTAGTTGAGCAGCAGATGCTGGAATCCTGAGCAACAGAAAAAATAAACTGCTGGAGGAACCGAGTGTGCCGGGCAGCATCTGTGGTGCAAAATGGACAGGTGAGGTTTGGGGTCAGAACCCCCCCCCCCAGTTGTCGATTGAACCCTCACCCATGTCTCTGTTCCCTGAAATTCGCTGTTGACCTGCCCCCTCTCCCCCAGACAGTACATGGGTAGAGGTTCCTTGGTTCTTGCCTTTCATCCCACTCGCGGCCACACCCAACATATTTCTCAGACACTTTCCCCTGCCACATCAGGAGGTACAATACCTGTCCCTACACCACCTCTTTACCTTCATTGAAGGACTGAAACAGCCCGTCTGGGTGAGTCAGAGGTTTCCATGCATCTCTTCCACCCTCGTCTATTGCATTTAATGCTTTCCACATGGCTTCTTCTGCATCGATGAGGCCTAGCGTAGACTAGGTGACCACTTTGCTGAACACGTGCGCTCGGTCCACCAGAGAGCTGGAGCAACCCAATTGCAAGCCACTTTAATTCTCCTTCCCAAGCGTGTACAAACCTGGTTCTCATAGATGGTCTCCATGGTCAGAATGAGGCCACATAAGAAGAACAGGTTTGTAAGCTTGGCTAGCTTACAACCCAATGGCTTGAACATTGAATTAAGCCTTTGACTATCTCCACCTTTTTGGACCTTGCCTCAACTACCAAATTAACCCTTCATCTGGATACATTTCACTTGCCAGATCTTGCCCCACCCTTTCCCTTCTCTTTATACCAGGTATTTCTCCTCTATTCCCATATTGAAGAAAGGTCACAACCTGAAACGTTTCCTGTCCATACCCCCCCCAGATATTGCTGAATTTCTGTAGCTTTTACTCCTGGACTCAGTTCCATCAAAGCTTTGCCCTTATTTTCAGTTTATCTTTTTTCAATCTATACTTAACTAATCTATAATGATTGATCAAGATCCAATGAGGTCATCAAACTGATATTTAAAAAATCTCTATCTTGAATATACTGAGTCTCCACAGTCCTCTTGGGTGGAGAATTATGATGAGTCTCAACTTTCTGGGTGAAGAAATATGTTGTCATTTCAGTCCGGGTGCATGGCCTGGTTATTTTGAGACTGAGCCCAAATTCTAGACACTTTAGCTGAGGGAAATATCCTTCTAGCCTAGCCATCTAATAATTTTGCATGTTGTAATGAGAACTTCTGTTATTCTTCCTCGGGGGACAATTCGCTCCCACACTCCTTGCCACCATCCCAGAATCAATCTGGCAAACCTATACAGTCTACCCCCAAGTAACCAGCAGGTTCTGTTTTTACAAAGTATTTTATCTGCAAATTGGCAAATACATATAAATTTCTCTCTGGAAACCAAAACCACAAATATTATATTGAATGGCATAAGAAGAGCACAAGATTGACAAGAACGTACTTGCTAAAAGACAAGAAAGAGACAGAGGGAACGAGTGCGCGCACGAGGTTAAAACCTGGATTGATGCATGGAAACTTGTGCCATAGCGGAAATTTGATTGCATGAGTGGAACCTTGGAAACGTGTGATAAGATTACCCTTTAGATTCTTAATAAACGATTCCCCTTTCGCCATAACCCTAATGTCTTCAGGTTCTTAATTCCCCTCCCCTAGATGAAAAAACTGCATCTACCCGATCTATTCCTTCATGATCTTTTACACCTCTAAAACATCACCTCTCAACCCCTGTGCTCCAAAGAATACAGTTCCATCCTTCCCAACCTTTCCCAATAGCTCAGCCCTCGTGTCCTGGCAACACCCTCTTAAATATTCTCTGCATACTTTCCGCTTAACATCTTTCCGACAGCAAGATGACCAAAAGTATAGACCATACTCCAAATGTGGCCTCACCTACTTCTTGTACAACTGTGACACTAACATATTGGCTTGTAACATATTGCCTCAACTTCTATACTCTTTCACCCCATCAGCCATCGCAGGCAACACATGGTCTTCCAACATTTTCGCCACCTCCAACAGGTTCCCACCACTAGCCACATCTTCCCATCACCCCTTTCCGCCTTCCGCAGAGATCTTTCTTTCCGCAACTCCCTGGTTAATTCATCCCTTCCCACCCAAACCACCCCCTCCTCGGGTACCTTCCCTTGCAACTGCAGGAGATGCAACACCTGTCCATGTACCTCTTCCCTGGACTATCCAGGGACACGGACAGTCCTTTCAGGTTAGGGAGAGGTTCACTTGCACCTCCTCTAAACTCATGTCCTGTATCCGTTGTTCAAGGTGTGGACTCTTGTACATTGGCGAGACAAAAACGTAAACTTGGTGATCGTTTTGCTGAATACCTTCACTCAGTCTGTGTGGGCCTACCTGATCTCCTGGTTGCCAAACGCTTTAATTCCCCTTCCCATTCCCACACTGACCTTTCTGTCGTGGGCCGCCTCCATTGTCAGAGTGCGGCCAAACTCAAATTGGAGGAACAGCATCTCATATTTCGCCTGGGCAGCTTGTAACCCAGGGGTATGAATATTGATTTCTCTAACTTCAGGTAACCCTTTCATCCCCTCCCTCTACGTCCTTCCCCACCCAAGTCATTGGACTTGCTTCAAAGTCGTCTTGTTGAGTTTTATTGTCTGCAATTAGTTTTCACCTGGCCCACAGCTGACAGTGGCCTGTTTCTTTTATCATTGTTACTTTTTTGCAATCTTTCACTCATTTGTCCTATATATTGCTGTCTGTATCTCTCCTTTCCCTTTCCCCTGACTCTAAGTCTGAAGAAGTATTTTGACCTGAAAAGTCACCTAATCCTTTTCTCGAAAGATGCTGTCTGACTCGCTGAGTTACTCCAGCTTTTTGTGTCTATTTTCGATACCCTGACATGAAGTCCATTGTACCAAAAGCCTTCTTTACCACCCTAAGTACCTTGCGAATCACTTTCAATAAACTATGTACCTGCATTCCCAGATCCCTCTGCTTCATAACACTTGCCAGAACCTCACTGTGCACTGAAGGTCCTGCCCTGGTTTGACTTCCCAAAATGCAACGTCTCTCATTTATCTGCATTAAACTCCATTATCTATTCCTCGGCTCACTTGCCTAACTGATCAAGGTTCTGCTGTAATTTTTAATAACCATCTTTGCTATCTACGTTACTACCCACTTTAGTGTCATCTGCAAACTTACTAATTCTGCCTTGTACATTCTCATCCAAATCGTTGATATAAACCACAAACAGCCCAGCATCACCAGTCACAGGCCTCCAATCTGAAAAACAACCTTCCACCATTACCCACTGCTTCCTGCATGAAGCCAATTTTTTATTCAGTCTACTAGCTCTCCCTGGATCCCATACAATTTAAACTTCCAGAGCAGCCTATCATGTGGAAACTTATCTAATGCCTTGCTGAAATCTATATAGACAATGTCAACGGGTTTGCCCTGATCAACCTTTTTGGTTACTTCTTCAAAAAACTCCATCAGATACATAAGACATAATCCCCCACGTAAAACCATGCTGATTATCCCTAAACAGCTCCTGTCTATCCAAGTGCATATATATCTTATCCCTTAATCCTCGCCAGTAGTTTGCCTACCACAGATATTAGGCTCACAGTTCTATAGTTCCCAGGCTTTCCCTTGCAACCCATCTGAAACATTAGCCACGCACAAGTCTTCCAGCACTTCACCTGAATCTATTGATTATTTGTATATCTCAGCCAGGGAAATTCTAGCTTCCCACAGTACCCTTGGATATATCTGATCAGGTGCAGGAGATTTGTCTACCTTCATATGCCTGAGGACGTTCAGCACCTCCTAGATGTAATACTGTGTTCTCAAGACACTTTCATTAACTATCCCAAGTTCCCTGGTCTTTGTCTACTCATTGAGGACCTTGCCTATCTCGTGAGGCTCCACACAGACGACCACGTTCGTTTCTGAGGGGCTCTATTCTCTTTGTCACCCTCTTTCCCTTAATGCGCTTTAAAAAAAAATTGGATTTCCCTTAATATCTGCCAGAGTTATCTTTTGTCCCCATTTTTGCCCTCCCGATTTCCATTGCATTCTCCTTAGTTCCCAAAACTCCAGAGATACAGTTTATTCCAGCGGTCTATTCCTGTACTATGTCTCTTTTTTTCTGGACCAGAGCCTCAATTTCTTTCATGCAAGCTTCCTTGTGCTCACTTGCCATGTCATTCACTCTAACAGGAACAGGCATGCTCTGAACTCTTAGCATCACACCTTTAAAGGCATTCCACTTTCCAGACGTTCCTTTACCCGTAAACAACCTACTCCAATCAACTTGAGCAAGTTCCTGTCTCGTACCAATTGTACAGAATGGAAACAGGCACTTCAGCCCAGCTCACTCATGCTGACCAAGATGTTTATCTGAGCTAGTCCCATTTGCCTATATTTAACCAATACCACTCTAAATCTTTTCTAGCCATGTACCTGTACAATGGGCTTTTAAATATAATTGTACCAGCTTCCTCTGGCAGCCTTTTCTATATACCCACCACCCTCTGAGTGAAAAATATGCCCCCTCGGGTTCTTTTTAGATCTTGAGCAAAGTAAAGTAGTGGAGGAACTCAGCAGGTCAGGCAGCATCTGGGGTGGGAATTGACAATTGGCGGTTTGGGTCAAGAACCTTCTTCAGACTGATGGAATAGCGAGAAGAGAGCTGGAAAAGAGGTGTGAATGGGACAGCCCAACAAATTATTGTGGATACAGGTGTGGAGGCTTTGATTGACAGATGGGCCGAATAAGTGACAAAGGTTAGAGGCAAAAAGGAGACAAATGATATCAGATAAGGACAGGGAAAGTGACATGTTAAGCATGTGGGAGGGTGTGGGTAGAAGGGGTTGGGAAAGGTGGGTTATAAAGGAAACGGAGGAATCAGTGATACGAGATGAGTGTACAGAGGGAAAGGAGCAGAGTGACGGGGAGGCATTAGATTGAGAAGTGATAGTGCACTGGACTGGTGGTGCTGGGCACAGGAAAAAGGGAATTGGGGAAGGGTATTACTTGAAAATGGAGAATTAAATGTTCATACTATTCGGCTGTAAGCTAAACAAGCAGAATATGAGGTGCTGTTCCTCATATTCTTTGCTTGTGGGCTCACTCTAGCAGTGAAAGAGGCAAGGACACAAAAGTCAGAATTCAACAGTGTTAGCAACCTGGAGATCCAGCAAGCCTTGGCAGACAGAGTGAAAGTATTCAGCGAAACAGTCACTTGGACATGCTTGGTATTGCCAATGTAAAGGATCCCAGATCAAGAGCACTGAATGCAGTAGACGAGGTTTGAAGAGGTGCACATAAACTTTTTGTTTCACTTGGAAGGCCTGCTGGGTATCCCTGGACGGAAGTGAGCGGTACAGGGGTACATATGGTTGCAGGGGAATGTAACTGAGGAGGGGGTGGCTTGGTTGGAAAGAGATGAGTGAACCGAGGAGTTGCAGAGAGAGGTCATTACAGAGAGCAGAAAGGGGTGGGAACGGGAAGATGTGACTGGTGGTGGAATCATGTTGATGGAGGCAGATATATCGGGGAATGATGCGTTTGTTGCAGAGGCTGTTAGGGTGAAAGGAGCGGATCAGTTCCATCGAGGAGGAAGGAGGGGAAATGCAAGCTGAACTACAGGACACAGACATGGGTGAGGACTCTGTCCAAAGTAGCAGAGAGAATCCACATTTACTGAAAAGAGGACTTCAGTAAGGCATTCGACGAGGTTCCGCATGACAGGCTGCTCTGGAAGGTTAGATCGCATGGGATCCAAGGAGAGATGGCTGAATGGATAGCAAATTGGCCCCATGGAAGGAAGCAGAGGGTGATGGTGGAAGGTTACTTCTCGGACTGAAGGCCAGTGATGTGACTCAGGGTTCGGTGCTGGGCCCGTTACTGTTTGTCATCTACATCAATGATTTGGATAAGAAATACAGGGCAAGATTAGCAAGTTTGCTGATGATACAAAAGTTAGTGGTTTTGCAGATAGTGAAGATGGTTGTGAAAGATTGCAACAGGATCTGGATCGATTGGCCAGGTGGGCAGAGAAATGGTTGATGGAATTTAATACAGAAAAGTGTGAGGTGTGGCATTTTGGGACGTCGAACAAGGGCAGGACCAACACAGTAAATGGTAGACCTCTGGGTGGAGTTGTAGAGCAGAGGGATCTAGGAGTACAGGTGCATGGTTCCTTGAAGGTCGAGTCGCAGGTAGATAAGGTGGTCAAAAAGGCTTTTGGCACTTTGTCCTTCATCGAAGTTAGAATAGTGAGTATAGAAGTAGGGAGGTCATGTGGCAGTGATATAAGACGTTGGTGAGACCGCATTTAGAATATTGTGTTCAGTTCTGGGCACCATGTTATCGGAAAGATATTGTCAAGCTTGAAAGGGTTCAGAAAAGATTTACGAGGATGTGGTCAGGACGAGAAGGTGTGAGATTTAGGGCCCTTGCCAGGCAAGGTTATGACCCCTGACCCGTACTGTTGCCATGCAATGCCTTCTGGAGTACAAGCGGTGTACTGCAGGCAAGCATTACTATGGCTGCCAATACAGCGGGACCGTCTTTGGTCCCAGCAGCCGTTGAATTGTCGCAGTATTTTGCCAGAATTCCGCCAGGAACTCTGAAGCCAAAATCGCCACTAAACTTGCAACACCTCAGTCCCAACCAAAAATCTTTATGAATGGCGCCACATAATTACAGTGCTTAATTATATCAGGCTGCTTAACTTCATGCCAAGAAACTTAGTACAGCTATGGTGAAGATGATATTTAAGTTTAAGATGCTCTTTTGATGACCGATGATAAGCCAGATGCCAGCTGCAAAACTCAGTTCCTTGGGGCTTGTAATAACAAGGAACCGTAGATGCTGGTTTATACCAGAGAAAGGCACGTATGCCAGAATAATTCAGCAGGTCAGGCAGCATCCCTGAAGAACGTGGATAGGCGAGATTTCTGGCCGGAACCCTTCTTCAGACTGATCTGAAGAAGGGTCCCGGCTCAAAACATCACCAGTCCATGTTCATCATATCATCATATCATATACATACAGCCGGAAACAGGCATTTTCGGCCCTCCAAGTCCGTGCCGCCCAGTGATCCCCGTACATTAACACTATCCTACACCCACTAGGGACAATTTTTACATTTACCCAGCCAATTAACCTACATACCTGTACGTCTTTGGAGTGTGGGAGGAAACCGAAGATCTCGGAGGAAACCCACGCAGGTCACGGGGAGAACGTACAAACTCCTTACAGTGCAGCACCCGTAGTCAGGATCGAACCTGAGTCTCCGGCGCTGCATTCTTCTCCTGGGTTGCTGCCTGACCTGCTGAGTTACTCCAGCACTTTGTGTCTTTCTTTAGGGGTTAATGAAAAAGAGCTTAGTTATATTTTACAGTTCCTTTTTCTTGCTTTGGTACACAGAAGACCAATTGCAGTGGCTCTGGTTACATTTCAAAAGATATTTCTGCAAAGCCTTTAAGGTTATGGATACCAGTGGTGGAGGGATATAAATCAGCTCACTTAAATGCTGGAATTGAAAGACAATGGAGACAGGGAGTGTAGCCAGGCTGGATGAAGTTAAGAAGAAAAGGATGGCCAAGGGTTTGGCCTGACAAAATAATATAGCGCAATCACAGAGGGGGAACAGTGAGAGAGAACTCTCATCGGAGAGAGGAGGAGAACTTCAAAGTAGACATACCTTAAGGAGATTTTGCAGTGGAACGGACAAAATGTGTAGGAAAGAAGTGCAGATGCTGGTTTAAATCGAAGGTAGACAAAATGCTGGAGTAACGCAATGGGACACACGTGTTGCATGCGTTACGAGTGTATGCCGGAAGCTGCCTTGTACTCCAGAAGGCTTGAGCATCTCCGTGCGTCACGCCCTTTGACCTTATGACCTACCGTGCAATCCCCCTATAGGGAGAGGTTGAGTAGGCTGGGACTCTATTTCATGGAGTGCAGGAGGATGAGGAGAGATCTTATTGAGGTAGACAAAATCATGAGAGGAATAGATCGGATAGATGCACAGTCTTTTGCCCAGCATTGGGGAATCGAGGACCAGCGGACATAGGTTCAAGGTGAAGGAGAAAAGATTTCATAGGAATCCGAGGGGTAACTTTTTCACACAAATGGTGGTGGATGTATGGAACAAGCTGCCAGAGGAGGTAGTTGAGGCTAGGACTATCCCATCGTTTAAGAAACAGACAGGTACATGGATAATATTTATTCACAAAATGCTGGAGTAACTCAGCAGGTCAGGCAGCATCTCGGGAGAGAAGGAATGGGTGACGTTTCGGGTCGAGACCCTTCTTCAGACTGGTACATGGATAAGACAGGTTTGGAGGGATAGGGACTAAGTGCAGGCAAGTGGGACTAGTGTAGTTGGGATATTATTGGCCGAGTTGGGTGAAGGGCCTGTTTCCACACTGTATCACTCCATGACACTATGACATCTCGTAATCACAAAGTGAAAAACCTTTGGAGCAGATATGGTGGAGACCAAATTTGAGAGTAAGTGAAGGGAGGGTCAGTGGATGCTGTACACCTAGATTTTCAGAAAGCCTTTAAGGTTCCGCATGTGAGGTTGTTAAGAAAGATGAGAGCCCATGGTATCAAAGGAGATGGTGTCATGGACCAGAGGTCATAGCCTCAGAATTAAAGGACGTTCCTTTGGAAGGAGATGAGGATGAATTTTGTTAGTCAGAGGGTGGTGAATCTGTGGAATTCATTGCCACAGAAGGCTGTGGAGGCTAAGTCAATGGATATTTTTAAGGCAGGAATAGATAGTTTCTTAATTAGTATGGGTGTCAGGGGTAAGGGAGAGAAGGCAGGAAAATTGGGTTAGGAGAGAGAGTTAGGTCAGCCATGATTAAATGGCGGAGTGGACTTGATGGGCCAAATGGCCTAATTCTTATATTACTTATGAACATGAACTTTCAAGAGGCTGGGTGAAAGGAAGTATAGTCAGGGTAACTGGATTATAGTTAAGGTCAATACATTGACCATTATCTCCCAACTGCCATTTTTCCCCCAAGTCTCTGTCCTTTCCCCTTCTCTCCTGTGCAATCATCTCGCATCCCTGAGTCCCCCTTTTATTCCGCCCTCTTTCCCCTTCGCCCTGTCCCCTTTCACCCACATTCCCTCTCCTTGTCTGATACCCCTTTGTCTCCATCTGTCTATCCGCACGTCCATCCATCCATCCATCGCAAGGCTTTGTCCCCATGTACACCTCCTTTCCTGCTTTCTTCCCCCTACAGTCAGTCTGAAGAAGAGTCTCAACCCGAAACATTGCCTGACCAGACCCATTGAGTTCCCCATGTTCTTGGTGCCTTGCCTAAGATTCCAGGAACTGCAGTTTCTTCTGTCTCCCTTTTAAATTTAATTTAGTTTATTGTCACATGTACTGAGGTACAGTGAAAAGCTTTTTGTTGCTTGCTAACCAGTTAGCGGAAAGAATATATATGATTATATTTGAGTTGTCCACATGTAGAGGATAAAGGGTATAAGTTTTAGTGCAAGATAAAGTCCAGTAAAGTGATTAAAGATTGTCCAAGAGTCTTCAATGAAGTAGATAGTAGCCTAGGATTCCTCTCTAGTTGTTGGTAGGATGGCTCAGTGAGCTGATAACTGGGAAGAAACTGTCCCTGAATCTGGAGGTATGCGTTTTCTGATGCGTTTACCTCTTGCCAGAAGGGAGCAGTGGAAGTGACCGGAGTGGGACTCGTCCTTGATTATGCTGGTGGCCTTGCCGAGGCAGTGTGAACTGTAGATTGAGTCAATGGAAGCGATGTTTCTCTGTGTAATGGTCTGGGCTGCCTCCATAATTCTCTGCAACGTCTCGCGGTCTTGGATGGAGCTGTTACCAAACGATGCTGTGAACCATCCCGATAAAATGTTTTCTACAGCACATCTGTAGATGCTGGTGAGAGTTTTTGGAAACATGCCAAACTTCCTAAGCCTTCAGTTTCATTTTAGTTTATTGTCACATGTAATAATTTAAAAAGTGTGAAAAGGTAAGGAAGTGGAGGCGTTGATGTGCTTTCTTGCCCATTGCTTTGATGTGGGCTGGTCCTGGAGAAGTTGCTGTTGATATTCACTCCGAGGAACTGGAAGCTTTCAACCATCTCTATATCGGTGCTGTCAATATATACTGGGATTAAAAAGACCTTTAATCTTTGCTCTTTCGCTTTTGATTTCATTACTTTCGGGGGGAAAAGACTATGCTCCTGATGATTTTATATCCCTCCATGACATCAACCCTTCTATACTCCAGGGGAAAAGATCCTAGTTTGGCCAGAATCTCATTATAATGCAAACCCTCCAGACCATTCCTCCAGCTGAGCTACAATAACTGCACAATACTCCCAAGTGTGGTGTAGCCAACAACTTGTACAGTTACAATGTGTAATCCTAACTCCTGTACTCTGTGTCCTGACTAATAAGGACAAATACCCCTTTCAATATCATTTCAACCCATGTCGCCACTTTGAGGGAACTAGGTACCTACATCTCCAAGTGTCTCTGTTCCACAACACTTTCCAGGACTCTGTCACTTACTGTGCAAATCCTGTCCTGATTTACATAGAACAGTACAGCAGAATCTGACTATCGCAGCTGGGGAATTTAAATTCATAAAATTGGAAACTGCATCTGCGATGGTGACCATTTTCTTTTTAATACATATCTGGGAACTGTTGCTTTTGCCTAATTAGCAAATTCACATCAACCATAGCCACAAGGTCCAATCTTAACTGCCGTCTGAAACAGCCTTGCATGTTTCAGAGAATTATGGATGCCAGTGACCCACATATAGTTCATAAGTTATAGGAGCTTTATTAGGCCATTCAGCCCGTCATGTCTACTCTGCCATTCAATCATGGCTGATCATCTTTCTTATTTAACCCCATATTCCTGCTTTCTCTCCTTACTAATCAAGAATCTGTCAATCTTTGCCTTAAAAATACCCAACGACTTGGCATTCCACAGCCAACGGTGGCAATGAATTTCTCCGATTCACTACCCTCTGACGAAAGAAAGTTCTCCTCGTCTCCTTTCTAAAGGTATGTCCTTTTACTCTGAGGCTGTGCCAAGTGGTCCTAGACTCTCCGACTAGTGGAAACATCCTCTCCATATCCACTCTATCCACGCCTTTCACTAGTTTTTTGACAGGCCGTAAACTGAACACACTGCAGGTTTGGTCCTGGGCGAGTGGCACACTGGAATCCCTCTGACTTTGAACATCCTGCAGGAGGGGCATTCCACTATCCTGCCAAAAATAAGACTTTTAAAAAATGGCGGCGCTGCCCTAGAAGCTGTGGCTTACCTTCGGTCCGTTTGTCTTTTGTGTTTTTTGTCTTAATTGTAGTGTTTTGTAGTGTTTAGATGTTATGTCGTTTTTTGTGGTTGTGTACTATGTGGGGGGGGGGGGGGACTGTAAAAATTGTCTCTTTCGAACGTAGACGCGACCTTTGTTTTCTGGGTCGTGTCTCCGTTCCCGCTGCGGCCTACCATCGGCCAAACACCTGGAGCTGGCGGCCTCCACCTGGGCTCTGGTTCGCAGAGTCCACGGACTGGACTTACCATCTGCGGAGCTGGCTGCCTTCGGAGGCTGTGGTGGCGCTGCGAGAGCGGCTGTGACTCGCCTTCGGAGGCTACGAAGGCTTCTTCGGCCGTGGGCCACGTGGACGTCGGAAGCTCGCAGTCCGCTGGGTGGGGATCAACATCGGGAGCTCCGGCAGCGGCAGCATCTTCGCCCGCCCCGAATCGCGGGACTTGGGTCGGCCCGCCGCGGACCTTTCACCGTCCGGCACGGCCTGGAATAGGCCGTGGGATTTTTTTCTGCCTGGTGGGGGCTTCAGTGTCGGGAGCCCCGACCTCCCCGACGTGCTGCGGCAGCGTCTTCGCCCGCTCCGAATCGCGGGGCTTGGGTCGGCCCGCTGCGGACCTTTCACCGTCCAGTGCGGCCTGGAACGTGGCAACTTCAACTGCCTGACCGCGGGAGAAGACGGCAGGGAAAGAGAAAATACATTCTGGCCTTCCATCACAGTGAGAAGGTGACTGGAGGAGACTCACTGTGATGGATGTTTTTTTTGTTGTTTGTTTTGTGTTTGTTTGTGATTGGGTGTTATTGCTTATTTTTATTGCTCTTATTGTTGGACTGTGGGTGACGAAATCTCGTCCAAAAGACTTGTTTTTTGGATGACAATAAAGGTTATTCTGATTCTGATAACACCTGAACTTGGGAAAAATTACAGAGAAACTAATTGTACCTTAACTTGTCATTGCCCGTTGCTCAGGCCTCTTGCTGACGCTTCTTGAGCTGAAGCCTCCATACTGCACTTCACATCAAACACAGCCTCTCCATTAAACCTTCTTCCTTTTATTGCCATTGGGACCCTAACTGAGCCAATCGAATGCCTGTTTTTTAGATGTCACTCCTTTAACTTGGTAAAAGCCTTCTATGACTTGGATACTTTTTTTCTCAACTCTCATGCTGAATTTTCAAAAAGCTTGCTCGGCTCACCAACTCTGCTCGACTTTCGAAGATTAAAATTATCTCCCACAATTCTTTATCTTCGTTTAATTGCAGACCCTCATTGAGCCAATTAAACACCTCATTTTTAAATATCTCTCCTTTCAATTGATAAAAGCCACCTTTGATTTAACTTTACAAAATATAGCACCTCTCACTTGTCCAAGTTAATTTTCATTAATTTTATTAATCTTAATCAATAAAGCATCTCTATCTCCTCTTTTACCTTCACTCTATCTATTTGTAGCACCTGAATCCTAGAAATGAAAGCTGCTGGTCCTGTCTTTCCCTTAGCCAGGTTTCGTAATGGTTATAATGTCCTAGTTACATGTATGTACCTATCAATATTCTGAGTTTCTTTGTCTTGCCTGTCAGGCCTCTAGCATTGTATAAATGCAATTAAATCCAACTGTTTGATCTTTCTCCCTGCTGTGCTCCTGCTTACCCTGTCCACTGAACTTATTCTCATTGACTGTACTGATTATCATCTTCCCATGCTCACTACTGCATTAGATCTTGTCCCCCTGCCTTCCAGAATAGCCCTAGTAAACCTGCCCACCAGGATACTTGTCTTCCTCCAGTCAGGTGCAACCTGTTCCTCTTGTATCGGTCACCTCTGGCCCAGAAAAGATACAAAAATCTGAATTGCTGGCCTCTGCACCAAATCCTCAGCCATGTATTCATTTGTTGTATCTCCTGGGCAGCAACGGCTTTTTAAATCTCCCACGCTGCTGCTCTTCTCACTCGCAATTGAAACTAACCTGGCCTCGTGCTAACGGCTGCTTTTTAAATGTCCCACACTGCTCTTCTACGCTGCTCACTCGCAATATCCCTGTGATGGGAGAAGCCAGGCTTCAACATATTCAATTTACTCTACCTGTTTTTAAAAAAAAATGGCTGACTATCGGATGCATGAGAGGTCACAGAAGCCCTTTGTCGAAAGGTCAAGGTCAAAGTACTGGGGAACTGACCAGCTGAAGTCTCTATTCAAGTTTTGTCAGTACAGCAACAACACCAGCACTTATGTGTGAGTATAGAAATAGTCAAGGGATGTCCGGGTCACAGAAAAGGACTAATCTAATGTAGCTTAAAATAAGAAAATAACTGCAGATGCTGGTACAAATCGAAGGTATTTATTCACAAAATGCTGGAGTAACTCAGCAGGTCAGACAGCATCTCGGGAGAGAAGGAATGGGTGACGTTTCGGTCGAGACCCTTCTTCAGACTGATGTCAGGGGGGAGGGACAAAGGAAGGATATAGGTGGAGACAGCCCAGGCGAAATATGAGGTGCTGTTCCTCCAATTTCTGGTGGGCCTCACTATGGCACTGGAGGAGGCCCATGACAGAAAGGTCAGACTGAGAATGAGAGGGGGAGTTGAAGTGCTCGGCCACCGGGAGATCAGTTTGGTCAATGCGGATCCGAGCGCAGGTGTTGAGCGAAGCGATCGCCAAGCCTGCGCTTGGTTTCGCCAATGTAAATAAGTTGACATCTAGAGCAGCGGATGCAATAGATGAGGTTGGAGGAGGTGCAGGTGAACCTTTGTCTCACCTGGAAAGACTGTTTGGGTCCTTGGATGGAGTTGTGGGGGGAGGTAAAGGGACAGGTGTTGCATCTCGTGCGGTTACAGGGGAAAGTGCCCGGGGATGGGGTGGTTTGGGTAGGAAGGGATGAGTGGACCTAATGTAGCTAATTGGCTGGACTAGTTGGTCTCCTCTCAGTTATTGAGTGACACAAGGTATCTACGGTGATCTTACTTTTCAATCGCCTCTGCATGGATGCCAGGTTTGAATTTCACTTGACTCCAAACCTCAGATTCTTAGTCTAAATATGAACTAAGGAAATAAATTGGAGGGTTCAAGTGAGGGAGGCTATCCTTGACATCAAGGCAGTATTTGACCAAGTGTGGCATAAGGGAGTCCACATAACACTGAAGTTGTTTGTTGGAGTCATACCTTACACACAGGAAAATGGTTGTCCTTTTGAATTGAAGATAGGCAATAAATGCTGCCTTAGCCAAATTCTGACAAATTCTAAATAATGTATAAAAAATGGAAATAAACAAACTTATTTTCTCTGTAAATCGTGACTTTTGATGGAATCAGTACAACCAATCTTCCTATTTATTAATGAAAATGTTGTTAACAATGCTATGGAGTGACAGATGCTCACTGATGTCCTGCTTACCGTTACCTAATTTGAGCTTCACAGGGCCATTCATCTTGATCTCATCATTCCTGATAGTTTGTCAGACATATCAGGCTATTCTGCTTTATAAAAAGCCTATACCAGCTCTCAGAGCAATCCAAACCATCTCCATTCAGTGATGGATGTCAAGTCTGGCAGACTACATAGTGCATCAGAAGATGAACTGCTAACTTTGCTGTAGTATAAGAGACAGGATGCAAATGCAACTAGAAACATCGCCATGCTTGTGCATACATGGAAATCACTTAAATTAGAAAGGGTCTCACAATCGTGTATTTCTGGTTTCCAGCATTGAAAATATTTAATATTTTCTTAAGTGTCAAGCTTGCTGATATCAGAGTAAGGGAGCAAATGTCTCAATTCAGCAAAACAAAGGTTTTCCCATCCATTGTCATGAAAACTCTTCCATATTTGTATTACATTTTATACATTAGCAGAAAATATCATAGATCAGTTTATTTTTCTCATATCAAATCAATTTTCGTGTTTTTCCCAAGTCATGATGCTTCATTAGTACCATTAGCGATGAATGTTATTGATAACATTGCACATATCTCAATTGCGTAGATATTTTAGTCCCTTGGTTTGTTGTATTTGGTTTTGGAAATCATAACAGTTTTCTGTGTTGTAAAACATCCCGACTGAAAGATTGAGGGCATTTTGCATTACCTACAGAGTTAGCAAGAAATAGTTTTGTTGTGATCTATCTTGGATTTGATATTTTAAGATACCATTTGCTCATCTGTCACAACAGACCATGCTGAGATAGGTTTTGTTGGGTTTGTTGAATATCAATGGACCTTTTCATTGATTCTAAAACAGGGTATTTGCATAAAGTGGGTTAACATGTAATCCTTTTTTTGAACAGAGCAAGCACTTATTCCCTTGCAATTACAGCAGAACCATACTACATAATAGGGCTAAAAGATAAAAAATTATATTTTTGGTTGAAATAGATGAACCTATTCTCATAGGTAAGCCTACACAGTACATTAGAATCATAAAATTGGAAAGTTAAAGGAGGACATGGGTAAGACTGATCTTTGCATATGCTGGTGGCCTTGCCGAAGTAGCATGAAGTGTAGATGGAGTCAATGGAAGGGAGGTTGGTTTGCCTCATGTTCTGGGCTACATCCACAAATCTCTGATTTATTGCAATCTGGGATACAACTGTTCTCAAACCAGGTTATGATGCATCCCGATAAAATGCTTTCTATAGCGAATCTCTAGAAGTTGGTGAGAGTTGTTTAGGATAAGCTGAACTTCCTAAGGCTTCCAACGAAGTAGAAGTGTTTTTGTGCTTTCCTGGCTGTTCCAAGACAATTTACTGGTGATATTTATTCCTAGGAACTTGAAGCTTTCAATCATCTCTACAAAGGCACCATCAATCTATACCAGTGTGTGTGTGTGTGTACTGCTTCACTTCCTGAAGTCAATCACAATTTCCTTTGTTTTGGTGACTTTGACAGAGGTTATTGTCCTGGCACCAGTTTACAAGGTTCTCAATCTCCTTTCCTTACTCCATCTCATCATTATTTGATATCTGCCTCATTATGATGGTGTCATTGAAACGTAGAAAATAGGTGCAGGAGGAGGCCATTTGGCCCTTCGAGCCAGCACCGCCATTCATTATGATCATGGCTGATCATCCACAATCAGTAACCTGTGCCTGCCTTCTCCCCATATCCCTTGATTCCACTAGCCCCTAGAGCTCTAACTCTCTAAGATTCATCCAGTGAATTGGCCTCCATAGCCTTCTGTGGCAGAGAATTCCACAAATTCACAACTTTCTGGGTGAAAAAGTTTCTTCTCACCTCAGTTTTAAATGGCCTCCCCTTTATTCATAAAAGAATAAAGGGGAGGCCATTTACGCTGGGTGACACCCCCCCCGTGACGTCACCCAGCCAGCGGTCACGTGCTCCCACTCCACCAATGGCGGACGCCCGGGTCAGGTTGCTATGCAACCTCCATCAGGCGGCGCCCGGGCCGACACTGTCCGGGCCTACTGCAGTCCCCGGGCCTAATATACGGGACAAACCAATTTAGCCCAATATACGGGATGTCCCGGCTAATACAGGACAGTTGGCAACCCTAGTCATGTGGTGAGACCATCATATTGAGATTTGATGGAATGAACTGCCCAAAAATCTCTGAACAGGTTGCCATTGATATAAGCCAAAAACCTGCTTTCAGAACATATTACTATACTACACCGCGATTTGCCTGTTGATTTTTGTTTACTTAAATACTTAAAAGATTCTAATAAATCTTAAGTGCACTGAAGAACCTTGCATTTTCTTTCCCTAATTGGGCCACTGTCTAAAATAGCCATCTATTTTTAGCATGATAGTAAAGTTCTATATTTCAGCGTTGACCTCAGTGGTGAAATAGTCTGTGTCACATACACAGCCAAAGATCAACAATATTTCTTTACAAACATGTTTGTCTGTATTTTAGTTGAACAAACCTTTGGTAAATATACAGTTGAAATTAGAAATAGATGCAACGTTTGGAATATATCATTCAATGGTTATCATAAAGGCACTGATGCTACACATGTTGATCTGGAGGATTTATAAATAAGCATTTCCTGTTCTGCATTTTTGAGGATTCTATTTAAATTGAATGTTTTCAGTAGGAAAGTTTCATACTGAGGTCGCTTTAAGAATAAGTTGCATGGAAGCACGGAAGTAAAAGTGGGGGGGGGGGGGGGTAGGGGAATTCAACTAATAGAATTACTGATGCTGGAAGGAACTGCAGATGCTGGTTTACTTCCCGGGAGTAGCTATTGATCCAACAGGTAGCATTGACTACTACGTGTTGAGGTGAGATAGTCTCCATCAACATTTTCCAACACATGCCATAAGGCTGCACTTGGGAGGCGGTTGGGATAGAAGATTATCTCTTGGTACTAAGCTAGTGCAATGTAGCTGACTTTAAATGTAGCTGACTTTAAAGATAAATTCAGGAGGACACATTCAAGCGACTTTCAGCTGCAAAAGAAATCCATTAACAGAGGCACAAAATTGGGACAATAAGCCACTTTTCATTATCACAATTAGGATAAGTCAAAGATTCCGTGCATATGTAAATGAAGAGTAGAATGTTTCTAAGATCCAGAGGTGAAAAAATGGAGCCAGAAAGGTAAAACACTAATTTAAGCATACATATACAGAACTACATTTGGATATCAGTATAAATTGAAGTTGTCATTCACTAATGTTACATATGGGCCAGGATTGGGGTGATTATCACATAAAAAAACTATTTAAAATGTGTCAATAGACAATAGGTGCAGGAGGAGGCCATTCGGCCCTTCGAGCCAGCACCACCATTCAATATGATCATGGCTGATCATTCTCAATCAGTACCCCGTTCCTGCCTTCTCCCCATACCCCCTGACTCCGCTATCCTTAAGAGCTCTATCTAGCTCTCTCTTGAATGCATTCAGAGAATTAGCCTCCACTGCCTTCTGAGGCAGAGAATTCCACAGATTCACAACTCTGACTGAAAAAGTTTTTCCTCATCTCTGTTCTAAATGGCCTACCCCTTTTTCTTAAACTGTGGCCCCTGGTTCTGGACTCCCCCAACATTGGGAACATGTTTCCTGCCTCTAATGTGTCCAACCCCTTAATAATCTTATACGTTTTGATAAGATCCCCTCTCATCCTTCTAAATTCCAGTGTATACAAGCCTAGTCGCTCCAGTCTTTCAACATATGACAGTCCCGCCATTCCGGGAATTAACCTAGTAAACCTACGCTGCACGCCCTCAATAGCAAGAATATCCTTCCTCAAATTTGGAGACCAGGTGTGGTCTCACTAGGGCCCTGTACTACTGCAGAAGGACCTCTTTGCTCCTATACTCAACTCCTCTTGTTATGAAGGCCAACATTCTATTGGCTTTCTTCACTGCCTGCTGTACCTGCATGCTTCCTTTCAGTGACTGATGCACTAGGACACCCAGATACAATACAATACAATACAATATATCTTTATTGTCATTGTACCCAGGGGTACAACGAGATTGGGAATGCGCCTCCCATACGATGCAATAATTTAAGTAATTTAGACAACAGCAACCCAACGAAACGAAACAATTGTAACAGTTTTAGACAGGGTAAAGTGCAAGTTGATCTATGCGTTGTGGCCATCCGGCTCAGCAGGACCGGTTCATAGCAGCTATGGCCCTGGGGATGAAGCTGTTCCTGAGTCTGGAGGTGCGGGCGTAGAAGGCCTTGTATCGTCTGCCCGATGGAAGGAGTTCGAACAGACTGTTGCAGGGGTGTGAAGAGTCTTTGTGGATGCTGGTGGATTTTCTGAGGCATCGTGTGTTGTAGATGCCCTCCAAGTCTGGTAGCTGTGTTCCGATGGCCCTCTGAGCTCTATGGACTACCCGCTGTAGAGCTTTCCTTTCTGCCTCCGTGCAGCTGAGGTACCACACAGGGATGCCATGCGTTAGGATGCTCTCTATGGTGCAGCGGTAGAAGGTCGTCAGCAGCTGTTGGGGTAGACCAGACTTTTTCAGTGTTCTTAAGTAGAACAGTCTTTGTTGTGCCTTCTTGACCAGCGCAGCAGTGTTATTGGACCATGTTAGGTCCTCCGTAATGTGAGTGCCCAGAAACTTGAAGCTGGGCACTCTCTCCACACTGTCCCCGTTGATAGAGATCGGGGCATATTTCCCGTTATGTGACCTACGGAAGTTGATGATCAGCTCCTTGGTCTTGGTGGTATTTAGGGACAGGTTGTTATCCGAGCACCAGTCCGCCAGGTTCTGCACCTCCGCTCTATAGTTTGTTTCATCCCCGTTGGTGATAAGCCCGATCACCGTTGTGTCGTCTGCAAACTTGACAATGGTGTTGGTGTCGAATGCAGGAACGCAGTCGTGTGTGAAGAGGGAGTAGAGCATGGGGCTCAGAACACAGCCCTGTGGTGTGCCGGTACTCAGGGTGATAGTGGAGGACAGGTGCGGGCCCATTCTCACTGCCTGCGGTCGTTCCAGCAGGAAGTCCAGGATCCAGTCACATAATGACGAGCTGAGGCCTAGCTGGTGGAGTTTGGTGATGAGCTTGGTGGGGATGACCGTGTTGAAGGCAGAGCTATAGTCTATGAATAGCATCCTCACGTACGTGCCCTGTCTCTCTAGGTGAGTCAGGACAGTGTGAAGAGCCAGAGAGATGGCGTCCTCTGTGGATCTATTTGCCCTGTATGCAAATTGATGTGGGTCCAGTGAGTCAGGGATGCTGGATTTGATGTGTGAGAGGACCAGCCTCTGAAAGCACTTCATGACTATCGGCGTTAGGGCAACCGGGCGGTAGTCGTTCAGGTTGGAGATCTTGGCTTTTTTCGGCACCGGAACTATGATAGCCGACTTCAGGCACTTGAGGACCGTAGCCAGAGATAATGACAGGTTAAAGATCCTGGTGAATACCTCAGCCAGCTGTTCAGCACAGTCCTTCAGTACCCTTCCTTGAACTCCATCCGGTCCTGCAGCCTTGCGTGGGTTGACCCTTTGCAGAGCGCGTTGTACCTCCTGTGTGCTCAGTTGCAAGACCTGTCCCACCGCCTCGGCTGGGGTTCTTTCACTCAAGGTGGTTTTGCCAGTTTCAAAGCGGGCAAAGAAGGTGTTAAGCTCGTTGGTCAGTGCCCATATCGCTGTGGGGGCAGGCAGGGCTGCTCTTGTAGCCAGTGATGTCCCTGACACCCTGCCACATGCTTCTGGTGTCCGTGGTGTTGAAGTGGTCTTCCACCCGTTGCCTGTGGGTGTCTTTGGCCCTTTTAATACCTTTGTTCAGGTTTGACCTGGCAACACTGTATGCTGAAGTGTCACCAGATTTAAAGGCATTGTTGCGTGCCCTCAGCAGGTTCTGTACCTCCTTGTTCATCCAGGGTTTCCGGTTTGGGAACATCTTTATCTCCTTGTCCTCCGTTACATTCTCCACACAGCAGTTGATGTAGGAGAGCACAGTGGATGCGTATTCCTCCAAGTCTACCTCTGAACCGTAGGTGGCCTGTTGTGCAAACAGGTCCCAGTCGGTGCGATCAAAGCAGTCCTGGAGTTGTAGGGTGGCATCCTCGGGCCATATTTTGACCGTCTTTATTGTGGGTTTGGTCTTGCGGATGAGGGGTTTGTATGCGGGCAGTAGAAACAGTGAGAGGTGATCGGATTGTCCCAGGGGTGCGCAGGGGAGAGCTCTGTAGGCGTCCTTTACATTGGTGTACACCTTATCCAGTGTGTTTGAGCCCCTGGTAGGGCACTGCACATGCTGTTGGAATTTGTGGAGTGAGGCTCGTAGGTCGACCTGATTGAAGTCCCCTGCAACAATGAAGGCACCGTTGGGGTGGGCATCCTGCTGCTTACTGATGGCCGAGTGTAGCTGTGCTAGTGCTAGGTTAGCATTAGCCTGTGGGGGAATGTATACGGCCATGATGATGACCACCGTAAACTCCCGCGGCAGATAGAATGGCCTACATTTGAGCAGTAAGTACTCCAGGTCTGGGGAGCAGTAGCTCTCTATTGCGGAGTGGTTGGTGCACCAGTCATTGTTAATGTAGATGCAGAGCCCACCGCCCTTGCTCTTACCGGAGTCCTTTGTTCTATCAGCTCGATGTAGTGAGCAGTTTGTTAGCTCCACAGCCCCGTCGGGGACCAGCGCGTTGAGCCACGTCTCCATGAAGATCAGCGCGCAGCAGTCTTTCAAGGATCGCTGGGTGTTGATCCACAGCCTTACCTCATCCAGCTTGTTGGAGAGTGACCGGACATTGGCGAGAAAGATGCTTGGTAAGGATGGTCTTTGTGGGGCCCTTTTCCTAACTTGACACCATTCAGATAATACTCTGCCTTCCTATTCTTACCACCACAGTGGATAACCTCACACTTATCCACATTAAACTGCATCTGCCAAGCATCCGCCCACTCACACAACCTGTCCAAGTCACCCTGCAACCTCATAGCATCTTCCTCACAGTTCACACTGCCACCCAGCTTTGTATCATCTGCAAATTTGCTAATGGTACTTTTAATCCCTTCATCCAAGTCATTGATGTATATTGTAAATAGCTGCGGTCCCAACACCGAGCCTTGCGGTACCCCACTAGTCACTGCCTGCCATTCTGAAAGGGTCCCATTTATCCACACTCTTTGCTTTCTGTCTGTCAACCAATTTTCTATCCATGTCAGTACCCTACCTCCAATACCATGTGCTCTAATTTTGCCCACCAATCTCCTATGTGGGACCTTGTCGAAGGCTTTCTGAAAGTCGAGGTACACCACATCCACTGGCTCTCCCCTGTCAATTTTCCTAGTTACATCCTCAAAAAATTCCAGTAGATTAGTCAAGCATTATTTCCCCTTCATAAATCCATGCTGACTCGGAACGATCCTGTTACTGCTATCCAAATGCTCCGCAATTTCGTCTTTTATAATTGAGTCCAGCATCTTCCCCACCACTGATGTCAGACTAACTGGTCTATAATTTCCCGTTTTCTCTCCCTCCTTTCTTGAAAAGTGGGATAACATTAGCTACCCTCCAATCCACAGGAACTGACCCGGAACTGACCCCTCATGTATAGACTATTGTCTTTGACTGGTTAGCATGCAAACAAAAGTTTTTTACTCTACCTCAGTACATGTGACAATAATAACCTAACTAAACTAAACTAATTCTTCCAATTTCTGGAGCATATTGGGGTGAGTCAATGTTTTTTAGCACTGCCACCATGGCAGTATACCCTTGATAAATAAGGACACCAAAATTGTACATGGTGTTCTTAGATGAGGTCTCTGCACAGTTATAGAAAGACTCTCTTACTCTTGGATCCCATCTTTAGTGCAACAGACCAATATTCCATTTGCTTATTTATTGACACATATGTACATACTAATTTTGTTTCTTGTAGAGATCCACATCCCTCTCAACCTTATTCGAATGTTCATTCATCTCGTATGCTTCAAGCTTCCGTATGTATTCTTACCAAAGTTGACAGCTTGTGTAAAGAATGTCCCGACCCAAAACATCATCTGTTCATTCCCTCCACAGAAACTGCCTAGCCTGCTGAGTTCATCCAGCACTTTAAGTTTGCTCAAGATTCCAGCATCTGCATTGTGTCTCCAGATCAATGCAGACATGACTTTGCTGGTTTCCGCTCTGCACTGCATTACTTGGACAACCGAAATGCATACATCAGGCTGTCCATCAACTATAGTTGGGCGTCTAAAACCATCATCTCTTCTAAACTCGTCATCAGATTCTGGGAACTGGGTCTCTGCTTGTTTCTAGGCAACTGATTTCAATTAGTACAAATTGACAACAGCACCATCTTCACACTGATCATCAGCACTAGGACACCTCAGACGTGTGTGCTGAGTTTTGCCCTCTACTCTCCCTACACCTAAGACTGTAGCAGACACAACTCCAACAGATCATTAAATTTGCTGGTGATTCTAATTTCATTGGACGAATAACAGGTAATGACGAGTCAGAGTACAAGGGGGTGATGGATAATCTTGTTGATCAGTGCCAGAACAACAGTCTTACTCGTAACATTAGCAAAATCAAGAAGCTGATTATTAATTTCAGGAATGGAAAGCCAAAGGTCAATGAACTCATTGTCTTTGGCAAGATGGTGGTAGAGAGAGTCAACAACTTCAAGTTCCGAGGCAGATAAATCTCTGAACATCTGTCTCGGCACATTGATGAAATCACAAAGAAAGCTCAGGTAAACATCTACATCAGAAATTTAAGGAAATTAGTCATGTTGCTGAATATTCAGACTTTTACAAGTGTATAGTGGAGCATGGTCTGCTTTAGTAATTCGAATGCTCAAGAATGAAGGAAGCCGCAAAAAGTGGACGCTGATACGGTCCATCTTTAGTACTGACCTCCATACCATTGAAGTGATCTACAGGAAGCACTAACAGAAGAAACTTAAGAAGAGTTTTGTGAAGATGTGACCAAAAAGGTTAGAAACATAGAAAAATAGATGCAGGAGTAGGCCATTCGGCCCTTCGAGCCAGCAGCGTCATTCAATATGATCACGGCTGATCATTTAAAATCAGTACCCCATTCCTGCTTTTTCCCCATATCCCTTGATTCCTTCTCTGGGTGAAGAAGTTTTTCCTCGTCTCAGTCCTAAATGGCCTACCCCTTATTCTTAAACTGTGACCCCTGGTTCTGAACTCCCCCAACATCAGGAAGATTTCCTGTATCTAGCCTGTCCAATTCTTTCAGAATTTTATATGTTTCTATAAGACCCCCTCTCATCCGTCCAAATTCCAGTGAATACAAGCCGAATCGACCCATTCTTTCATCATATGTCAGTCCTGCCATCCTGGGAATTAACCCGGTTGATGAGATCAGAGCTGTAGACATTGTAAATATGGATTTCAACTGGGCATTTGACAAGGTTCCGCATGGTTGTCTGCTCTGGAAAGTTACATCGCATCCGACCCAAGGAGGGATAACTGAATGGATAGAAAATTGACTTCATGGAAGGAAGCAGAGGGTATGGTGGGAGGTTGTTTTTCAGACTGGAGGCCTGTAACTAGTGGTGCTGGGCTCATTGCTATTTGTCATCTGTGTCAATGATTTGGATAAGAACTTACAAGGCATGATTACCAAGTTTTGCGGATGACACGAAAGTGGGTAGTGTTGTAGGTAGTGAAGATTATTGTCAAAATTGACTGGTTGAGCAGGTGGACTGAGGAATGGTTGATGGAATTTAATACAGAGAAATGTGAGGTGTTTTGGGAAGTCGAACAAGGGCAGAATCTACACAGTGAATGGTAAGGCTCTGGGGAGTGTTGTAGAGCAGAGCGACCGAGGAGTGCAGGTACATAATTCCATGAAAGGCATCACAGGTAAATAGGGTGGTCAAATAGGCTTTTGGCTCATTGGCCTTCATCAGAGTATTGAGTATAGAAGTTGGCTGGTCATGTTATAGTTGTATAAGACATTGGTGAGGCCACATTTAAAGTATTGTGTTCAATAGGTCATGTTATAGGAAAGACATCAAGTTGGAAACAGTGCAGAGAAGATTTACAAGGATGTTGGGTGAGCTTGAGGGTCTGAGTTATAGGGAGTTGAGCAGGCTAGGACTTTATTCATTCAGGCTGGGACTTTCCATCGCCCGGTGGGGGCTTCAAAAAGTTGGGAGCCTCGATCACCTCGTGGCATCACGGGAGAAGAATGAGGAGGAGATAAGACTTTGCCTTCCATCACAGTGAGGGTATGCCTAGAGCAATCACTGTGATGGCTGTTTTGTGTAAAAAATTATATCTGTGTGTCTTGTGCTTTTTAATGTCTACTGCCGGACCCTGACGTGAGAGGACGCTGGCGTTGTGTATTCGCCGCTTTTCCGTCAGGATAGTTTGACTGTTTGTTTCTATGTTAATTGTTTCTGTAAAGCGCTTTGAGCATGCGATAAGGCGCTATATAAAATAAATGAATTATTATTATTATTATTATTGGAGTGCAGGAGTATAGGAGTATGCGGGATGATCTTCGAGGTGTACAAGAAGTGTAAGAAAATAACTGCAGATGCTGGTACAAATCGAAAGTATTTATTCACAAAATGCTGGAGTAACTAGCAGGTCAGGCAGCATCTCAGGAGAGAAGGAATGGGCGACCTTTTGGGGCGAGACCCTTCTTCAGACTGTCATCAGTCATAACATTCATGGGGCATATGGACAGATACATGGATAGGATAGATTTAGAGGGTTATGGGCCATGTGCAGGCAGGTGGGAGTAGTGGAGATAGGGGATATTGGTTCATGTGGGCAAGTTGGGCCAAAGGGCCTGTTTGATTCTATGATGCTGACTGAGCCACTATTTTCATCAAAGTACCACACAGTTAACTTTTCCCTGCTATCATCCGAACGAAAATACTGGAATCTGAGAACCGTGGCCTCCCAGTTTAAAAAAAAAAAAACTTTTTTCCATCAACATCAGGTTCTTGAACTACTCTACTTTAACCACAATCCTGCCTCCAAGCCAAACAACTGTGGATTTTGCACTACTTAAATTGCACTATCATGGTTATTTAACTTAGAATAATTGTTAATTTATTGTATATTTATTTGTTGTTTCATTAAATGTGCCTGTAAAGCAGCAGCAAGTAAGAATTTAATTGTTCCTGTTCGTATCCGGTGCAATGACAAATGGACACTCTTGAACTTTATTTAATAAGAGATTCTCTTATTAAATTGCCATCTAATAAATGTGTGACATTGGAAGTATCACGCATCGCTCGATCAATGCTCGATCAGAGAAAACAGTATATCCTTGCAGAAGAAACATGAAGTTAGCACCTGGGTATGACAAGTAGTTTGGAAGCCAAATGGCATGTTAATTTTCATTATGAGAGGAATGGAGTAGAAAAGTAAGGTTGTCTTGCCACAATTGTTAATCTTTTAGTTGAGATCACATTCAGAGATCTTTATATTGTTTGGATCTTATTCAGGGAAAGGTATGTTGTATTGTTCCGTACCTCTGAGCATTTGTTCCGTACTTCTGAGCGTTTCCTCCAGGTTCTCTGGTTTCCTCGCACATCCTAAAGACAGGAGATTTGTAGGTTAGTTGGCTACTGGTGTGTAGGGAGTGGATGTAGTAAGTTAATGTAGTAGGATAATAGCACTAGTGTTAACGTGCTATCAATGATCTGTGTGGATTCAATGGGCAGAAAGGCCTATGCTTAACCTAAACTGTTCAAAAGCTAATTTCTCAAAGTCAATGATGTATGTTCTCTACAGTAATTCATATTGTACTGGCCCATAAACACTTTGTATAATTTTATTTAATTCAGTAATTGCACACTATTAAATTAATCGTATGTATGCTGTATCCAGTTTCTAATAAATACCATGGAACTTGTATTATTTTTTATTATTAATAATGCCACTATCAGTCATGCTTGAAAGTTGCTTCAAAAAATGTGTGGGAGAATTTGCATTAAGTTGGGTATCCACAAGTATGTCATTTGTTAACTGGGGAGCCCTTGCAATTAGATCTAATGATAGGTAGATGGATCATCTGTCGGCTACCACTAGTAACTTTGTGATATTTTGATCTATGATCCCTGGTCTGATCCTAAAAATGTGCTACAACATTGACAAGAGTAATTGTTACATTTGTAGAGTTGGTAAGAAAATTGAATTAATTGAGATTAATCTAAACTCAGTAGAAGTGTAATACAAAGTATACATAATTCATCGGGAGAAGAGAAATTCGAACTGCACTTGTTCCCAACAGCTGAGAACTATGATGCTAAAATTAACTTACTGGAGAATGAAGCTTAACAGTGCCCCATGAAGATACACACTGAACAGAGTATTCGAGTAGGAACATGGCTTGGGGCTGAATTGAAGTTGGGGAATTGTGAGATTGGATGAAAATGTAGACTTAGAACGTAACATAGAACAGTGCAGCTCAAGAACAGACCATTTGACTTACAATGTCTGAACCACAGAATAGGAATAAATAAATCACTTTCAGATTGGCAATCACTAGCTACTATTGTTCCATGGGGATCAGTTCTGGGCCCTCAATTATTTACATTATATATTAATGATTTGGATGAAAAACCACATGTTAGGGGGAGAACATATAAACTCCGTACAGACAGCACGCATAGTCGGGATCGAACTCGGGTCTCTGGCGCTGTAAGGCAACAACTCTACCACTGCGCCACCATGCTGCCCTGAATTGAATGGGTATGAATTAATTTAATATGTCTGAAATTGATAAAAGGAGAGCAATGTGGGGAAAATATAAAGTAATCAAATTTGAAAAAGCAGATTGTCATTTATGAATAATTGTAGTTCCGTGGTTGGGAAGTGAAGGCAAGTTGAACAGTTTACCATTGAGCCTGTAAATTTGTTTCCACTTCCACAGGATATGCAGTGTTGTAGTGAAAAAGATAGGGAACATAAACCTATTTAAGCATTGATGCAGTCTTGTTTAACACTGGTCTGTACTCAGATTAGATCTGCTGTTGACTATTAGGATGACTGTTTGCAAGCCATTGTAATGGGCACAATGGATGGATCTGAAGTAGACACTAAAGCACACAGCCACAAGATTCATCAGATGCAGCTTTTAAAGAGTGTCGTAATGGAGCACAGGTGTACAGAAGTTGAAAGGATTCAGTGAAAATGTTCTGAAGTTGAATGTTTTCTAAGGTAAAGGCTTGTTCATCAATTGTGAAGCAACTACAATAAACACTTCGTAATTGGAGAATTTGGTGAAAGCACAGATGAATACTACAGATCTTAATAAATAGGTAATACTTGATTTGTTGGCAGTCCTAAAACCATCACATCTCCAGGATTGAATGTGATTTATCTCAGAGTGCTGTAGGAGGCAAGGGAAGAAATTGCTGAGTCTCTGAGATTTTTAATTATTCGCTAGACACAAATGAGATAGCAGATTACTGGAATACTGGTTAGGAAAAATATCTGCAGATGCTGTCGAAGGTAGACACAAAAAAGCTGGAGTAATTCAGCGGGACAGGCAGCATCTCGAGAGAAGGAATGGGTGATGTTTCGCGTCACGACCCTTCAGACTGATGTCAGGGGAGCGGGCGGGACAAAGATAGGATGTAGTCGGAGACAGGAAGACTAGTGGGAGAACTGGGAAGGGGGAGGGGATAGAGGGAAAGCAGGGACTATCTGAAGTTAGAGAAGGCAATGTTCATATCGCTAGGGTGTAAACTACCCAAGCAAAATATGAGGTGCTGTTCCTCCAATTTGCGCTGGGCCTTACTCTGACAATGGAGGAGGCCCAGGACAGAAAGGTCCGATTGGGAGGGGGAGTTGAAGTGCTGAGCCACCGGGAGATCAGGTTGGTTAAGACGCACTGAGCGGAGGTGTTGAAACGATCGCCGAGCTTGTGCTTGGTCTCGCCGATGCAGAGAAGTTTACATCTGGAACAGCGGATACAATAGATTTTTGGAGGAAACATAGAAACAGAGAAAATAGGTGCAGGAGGAGGCCATTCGGCCCTTCGAGCCAGCACCGCCATTCATTGTGATCATGGCTGATCGTCCCCAATCAATTCCCCATGCCTGCCGTCTCCCCATATCCCTTGATTCCACTAGCCCCTAGAGCTCTATCTAACTCTCTCTTCAATCCTTCCAGTGATTCGGCTTCCACTGCCCTCTGTGGCAGAGAATTCCACAAATTCACAACTCTCTGGGTGAAAAAGTTCCTTCTCACTTCAGTTTTAAATGGCCTCCCCTTTATTCTAAGACTGTGGCCCCTGGTTCTGGACTCCCCCAACATTGGGAACATTTTTCCTGCATCTAGCTTGTCCAGTCCTTTTATAATTTTATATGTTTCTATAAGATCCCCTCTCATCCTTCTAAACTCAGTGAATACAAGCCTAGTCTTTTCAATCTTTCCTCATATGTCAGTCCTGCCATCCCAGGGATCAATCTCGTGAACCTACGCTGCACTGTCTCAATTACAAGGATGTCCTTCCTCAAATTAGGAGACCAAAACTGTACACAATACTCCAGATGTGGTCTTACCAGGGCCCTATACAACTGCAGAAGAACCTCTTTACTCCTATATTGAAATCCTCTTGTTATGAAGGCCAACATTCCATTAGCTTTCTTCACTGCCTGCTGTACCTGCACGCCGACTTTCAGTGACTGGTGTACAAGGACACCCAGGTCTTGCTGGACCTCCCCCTTACCTAACCTAACTCCATTGAGGTGCAGGTGAACCCCTGCCTCGCCTGGAAAGACTGTTTGGGTCCTTGGATGGAGTCGAGGGGGGAGGTAAAGGGACAGATACACCTGTTGCATCTCCTGCAATTGCAGGGGAAAGTACCTGTGGAGGGGGTGGTTTGGGTGGGAAGGGACGAGTGGACCAGGGAGTTACGGAGGGAACGGTCTCTGCGGAAAGCAGAAAGGGGTGGAGCTGGGAAGATGTGGCCAGTAGTGAGATCTCGTTGGAGGTGGCGGAAATGTTGGAGGATAGTTTGTTGTATATGACGGCTGATGGGGTGGAATGGGAGGACAAGGGGGACTCTATCCTTGTAACGAATAGGGGGACGGGGAGCAAGAGCGGAGCTATGGGATTTTGAGAAGACCCTAGTGAAAGCCTCATCTATAATGGAAGAGGGGAACCCCTGTTTCCTAAAGAACGAGGAACGCCCTAGTATGGAACACCTCATCCTGGGCGCAGATGTGGCATAGACAGAGGAATTGGGAGTAGGGGATAGAGTTTTTACAGTAAACAGGGTGGGAAGAAGTGTAGTCAAAATAGCTAAGGGAGTCAGTAGGTTTGTAGTAGATGTCGGTCACTAGTCTGTCTCCTGTGATGGAGATGGTGAGATCCAGAAACGGTAGGGAGATGTCAGAGATGGTCCAAGTATATTTAAGAGCAGGATGGAAATTAGTGGTGAAATTAATGAAGTCGTTGAGTTCTGCATGGGTACAAGAGGTGGCATCAATGCAGTCATCAACGTAGCGGAGGTAGAGTTCGGGGATAGGGCCAGTGTACGCCTGGAACAGGAATTGTTTGATGTACCCGACAAAGAGGCAGGCACAGCTAGGGCCCATGCTAGTGCCCATAGCTACGCCTTGGATTTGGAGGAAGTGGGAGGATTCAAAGAAGAAGTTGTTGAGGGTAAGAACGAGCTCTGCTAGGCGGGCGAGATTATGGGTAGATGGAAATTGGTTCTGCAGTCGAGGAAGAAATGGAGGGCTTTAAGACCCTCCTGGTGGGGGATGGAGGTGTAGAGTGACTGGACATCCATCGTAAAGATGAGGGAGTGGGGGCCTGGAAAACGGAAGTTATTGAGGAGATGGAGAGCTTGTGAGGTGTCTTGGACATAGGTAAGGAGGGATTGGACCAGGGGGTTAGGATGGAGTTGAGGTAGGTTGAAATCAATTAGGTGGGACATGAATAGGCAGAAAAAATGGGTCTGCCAGGACAGTTCTATTTGTGGTTTTTGGGGAGAAGGTAAAATCGGCCATGCGGGGCTGGGGAAAGATAAGGTTGGAGGCTTTAGAGGGCAGAGAGCCGTAAGTGATGAGATCAGTCATGGTGATAGAGATTAAGGCCTGGTGCTTGTCTGTGGGGTCATGGTCCAACGATAAGTAGGAGGAGGTGTCCAAGAGTTGTCATCTGGCATCAGTCCGGTAGAGGTCAGCGCGCCAGACTACCACGACACCTCCCTTGTCGGCGGGTTTGATAACTGTTGAGGTTGCTGTAGAGTGAGCGGAGGGCTGTACGTTCAGGAGGGGAGAGGTTAGAGTAAGTCAGGGGAGTAGAAAATTTGAGGCGGTTGATGTCCCGCTGGCAGTTAGAAATGAAAAGGTCTAGTGAAGGTAGATGGCCGGCCGGGGGAGTCCAAGAAGAGGGGATCCGCTGGAGACAGGAGAAGGGATCATCACTGGGTGGTGAGGACTCCTTCCCATGGAAAAAGACCCGGAGCCGGAGGCGACGGAAGAAGAGCTCCACATCGTGGCGGACCCGGAACTCGTTGAGATGGGGCGGAGGGGAACAAAGATGAGGCCTCTGCTGTGGACAGACTGTTCGGTATCAGAAAGGGGGAGGTCAGGGGGGTTGGTGAACACAGCAAGTGTGGGGGTTGGGGTTGGATGAAGGCAGGCGAGCAGATGGAGGCCGAGGCAATGTCTGGTGGGGGGGTGGTTGGTTTTCAGAGAGGAGGGGGGCATGAGGACCATTGTATGGGTGGGGAGTAGCTGGGGCCACCTCCAACTCTACAGTAAACCCCAGCTAAATGCCGCTTAAAAATGATTTGCTGACGGTGTTAATTGACACACGGGTAAAAGTGTCTACTGGAATACTGGTTCTTCTTTCTAAGAAAATCAACAGGGAAAAGCCTGGAAATATATGGAACAAACATGGGCAGATGGGACAAGCATAGATGGAACATCTTGGTTGGTATGGGCAAGTTGAGCTTAAAGGACCTGTTTCTGTGCTCTCTAAGAGATATTGCTTGACTAATATAGACAATAGGTGCAGGAGTAGGCAATTCGGTCCTTCGAGCCAGCACCACCATTCAATGTGATCATTGCTGATCATTCTCAATCAGTACCCCGTTCCTGCCTTCTCCCCATACCCCCTGACTCCGCTATCCTTAAGAGCTCTATCTAGCTCTCTCTTGAATGCATTCAGATAATTGGTGTCCACTGCCTTCTGAGGCAGAGAATACCACAGATTTACAACTCTCTGACTGAAAAGGTTTTTCCTCATCTCCGTTCTAAATGGCCTACCCTTTATTCTTAAACTGTGGCCCCTGGTTCTGGACTCCCCCAACATTGGGAACATGTTTCCTGCCTCTAACGTGTCCAACCCCTTAATATTATGTTTCGATAAGATCCCCTCTCATCCTTCTAAATTCCAGTGTACACAAGCCTAGTCGCTCCAGTCTTTCAACATATGACAGTCCCGCCATTCTGGGAATTAACCTAGTACACCTACGCTGCACGCCCTCAATAACAAGAATATCCTTCCTCAAATTTGGAGACCAAAACCCCACACAGTACTCCAGGTGCGGTCTCACTAGGGCCCTGTACAACTGCAGTAGGACCTCTTTGCTCCTATACTCAACTCCTCTTGTTATGAAGGCCAACATTCCATTGGCTTTCTTCACTGCCTGCTGTACCTGCATGCTTTCTTTCAGTGGCTGATGCACTAGGACACCCAGATCTCGTTGCACATCCCCTTTCCGTAACTTGACACCATTCAGATAATACTCTGCCTTCTTATTCTTACCACCAAAGTGGATAACCTCACACTTATCCACATTAAATTGCATCTGCCATGCATCCGCCGACTCACAAGAAATATGATTGAATATGCTTTGTTTGTGATACATGTGAATGAGTTGGACGTGGGTGACGAACAGTAAATTTGCAGATGACAGAAATTGATGTCATTGTTGATAGTATGGAAATAAATCTTATGTTGCACAGAGATATTGATCTTGTGGTGAAATGGACTGAAACATGGTGGGTGGTGTTGAATCCAGTCAGGTGAGGTCATGTATTTTGGGAGTGCCAATGAGGCTCAGACATACAACATGAATCATAGGCTCAGAGGTGCACAACATGAAAATATTTAACAGTTATGTGTGGGGGTGGTGTTGGGGGGGGGGGGGGGGGGAAGGGGGGTAGGGGGGTAGGGGTAGGTGGGTGCAGTGGTGGACTGTATTCACCCAGAGAGTGGCGAGTACCTGGAAAAGGCTGCCGGAGGGATTGCTGCAAAAATTGTCTGAATAAGCACTTGAATTGTTACGGCATCAAAGGCTGTAGACCAATACTATGCCAAGCCTGGAGTGCAGGCTACATTTGTACTAATTAAAATCAATCAACCAATTTACCAATTTAATTTTTCGTTAACTAACAGTTATATGTAATCGTCCTCTGCTCTTTGAAATGTTATGGAAAAATTAACTTTTATTGGAACAAGTTACTCAGCATTCATTTAACCATTGTGATTATCAGTTTAAATTGTATTCTGAGTATCTCTACAATAAAACAAAGTGCTGGAGTAACTCAGCAAGTCAGGCAGCACCTTCCAACATTCCATCCCTTCATGGAACCCTCTTTGGATCTTTTTTATTTCCAATTACCCTGTCATACGTCATACCAACCCCTTGACCATGACCCCATGGATGAATACCAAGCCAGCATCTCCCAGGTTGCCATGATCCCATCACCTCTGGCTACCTCCCCTCCACATCCTACAGTTCCCCACACCATCTCTTTTTATCTCCTTCCTAAAATCCACCATTAGGACTGCCTTGGCAAATCCATTGTTTCTGCTCCCCCACTGGACTCATCTCCAAATACCTCGATTCTATCATTTCCAGTCACTTCTGACCTGCATTCGAGACACCTCACGTGCTCTTCAATGATTCTGAAGAAGGGTCCCGACCTGAAATGTCATGTTCCATGTACACCAGAGATGTTGCCTGACCCACTGAGTTACTCTTATCACTTAGTTTTCTATGCAGCTGCGGCTCACCGGCAGTCTCTCTGTCTTTTTTTTGTTTTGGTCTTTGTTATCGTTTAAATGTTTCTTTTGATTTATTTTTAACTCTGTATATGTGGGTGGGGGGGGTGGGGGAAACCTCTTTTTTCCAATCTCCTCCTCAACGGAGATGCGACCTTTACCGTGTTGTGTCTCCGTTCGTGCTACGGCCTAACACTGTGGAGTCGGCGGCCTCCAGTTGGGATCGACCTTGAAGACTCCGGTCGCAGGGCCTGGACTTACCATCTCGGAGGCTTCGGCCGTGGGCCCTGCAGACCGCAACATCGGGTGCTCGCAGGTCCCTGGCTGGCGACCGGCTTTCGGGAGCTCCAGCCGTAGCAGCTTCGACCACCCCGAAGCGCGAGGTTTGATTGACCCGCTCGCAGGCCCCTCATCGCCCTGCATGGCCTGGCCGCGGCACTTTCCATCGCCCGGTGGGGGCTCAGGACCTTCATCAGCCTGCTCGGCTCGGCCCTGGGACTTTTCATCGCCCGGTAGGGGCTTCAAAAGTCGGGAGCCTCGATCGCCTTGTGGCACCACGGGAGAAGAATGAGGAGGAGATAAGACTTTTCTTTGCCTTCCATCACAGTGAGGGTGTGCCTGGAGCAATCACTGTGATGGCTGTTTGTGTTAAAAATTGTAATTGTGTGTCTTGTGTTCTTTATTGTCTACTGCCGGACCCTGACGTGAGAGGACGCTGGTGCTATTTGTTCGCCGCTTCTCCGTCAGGATAGTTTGTCTGTTTGTTTTTATGTCTTGACTGTTTTTGTAAAGCGTCTTTGAGCATTTGGAAAAGCGCTATAAAAAATAAATGTTTATTATTATTATTATATTATTATTATTATTATTATTATTATATATTATTATGCAAGAGAAAAGCATGTGCAGTTCCTTAAGTCTCCAGCAGTAAACCCCAGCTAAACGCTGCTTAAAAATGATTTGCTGACAGAGTTAATTGACACTCGGGTAAAAGTTAAAATAAGGCATGCACAAGAGGCCAAAATTGAAGAAAATACATTGTTAGGAGGGTTATCGTGTTAGATAATTGGCAAAGATGGGAATTTGGTGAGTTACATGGAAACATAGAAAATAGGTGCAGGTGGAGGCCATTTAACCCTTCGAGCCAGCACCACCATTCATTGTGATCATGGCTGATCATCCACAATCAGTAACCTGTGCCTGCCTTCTCCCCATATCCCTTAATTCTACTAGTCCCTAGAGCTCTATCTAACTCTCTTAAATCCATCCAGTGATTTGGCCTCCACTGCCCTCTGTGGCAGAGAATACCACAAATTCACAACTCTCTGGGTGAAAAAGTTCCTTCTCACCTCAGTTTTAAATGGCCTCCCCTTTATTCTAAGACTGTGGCCTCTGGTTCTGGACTCCCCCAACATTGGGAACATTTTTCGTGCATCTAGCTTGTTCAGTCCTTTTATAGTTTTATATGTCTCTATAAGATCCCCTCTCATCCTTCTAAACTCCAGTGAATACAGGCTTAGTCTTTTCAATCTTTCCTCGTAGTACAGTTCTGCCATCCCAGGGATCAACTTCGTGAACTTACGCTGCACTGCCTCAATTACAAGGATGTCCTTCCTCAAATTAGGAGACCAAAACTGTACACAATACTCCAGATGTGGTCTTACCAGGGCCCTATACAACTGCAGAAGAACCTCTTTACTCCTCTACTGAAATCCTCTCGTTATGAAGGCCAACATGCCATTAGCTTTCTTCACTGCCTGCTGAACCTGCACGCCAACTTTCAGTGACTGGTGTACAAGGACACCCAGGCCTCGCTGCACTTCCCCCTTACCTAACCTGACACTATTGAGATGATAATCTACCTCCTTTTTTCTGCCGCCAAAGTGGATAATGACACATTTATCTACATTAGATGTGGGCCATGCATCTGCCCACTCACTCAACCTGTCCAGGTCACCCTGCAACCTCCTAACATCCTCTTTGCAGTTCACACTGCCACCCAGCTATGTGTCATCTGCAAACTTGCTAGTGTTACTTCTAATTCCTTCCTCCAAATTATTAATATATATGGTGAATAGTTGCGGTCCCAACACCGAGCCTTGCGGCACTCCACTCGCCACTTCCTGCAATTCTGAAAATGACCCGTTTACTCCTACTCTTTGGTTCCTGTCTGCCAACCAATTCTCTATCCATGTCAAGACTATACCCGCAATACCATGTGCTCTAATTTTGCTCACCAATCTCCTGTGTGGGACCTTATCAAAGGCTTTCTGAAAGTCCAGATACACTACATTCACTGGCTCCCCTTCATCCATTTTACTTGTCACATCATCAGCAGGTCTGGCAGCATCTGTGGAGGAAATAAACAGATGATATTTCAGGTCTAGATCACTTTTCAGACTGATGGGATTGGGGTGAGAAAGTTGGAAAAGAGAGGTGGGGATAAGGCAAAGCCTGGCCATGAGAGGTGGATATGTAGGAATGAACTACAGTTGCTGGTTTAAACTGAAGATAGATGCAAAATGCTGGAGTAACTCAGTGGGTCAGGCAGCCTCTCTGGGGAAAAGGAATAGGCGTATTGGGTCAAGACCTTTTTTGCTACTGAAAAGGAGTAGGTGACGTTTCAGGTTGAAGCCCACCTTTAGACTGAAGAAAGATGACCCGAAACTTCACCCATTCCATTTTTCCAGTGATGCTGTCTGACCTGCTGAGTTACTCCAGCATTTTGTGTCTATCTGGAAGTGATAGGTGGATACAGGTCACGGGATGTGATTGGCAGATGGATAGATTTGGTTACTTTGAACATACTGTGTTCCAAACATACCCTGGCATCATTCCCTTATGCATTCTCCTTGACATTAATGATCGCATTAGGGCTGCATCCATGCAGAACTCGTTAATTTTGTCACCTTTACTAGTAAAAGTGCACTCACTTAGACTATTTCTGACACTTCTCTCCCTTCGCTTGATCTCTCTTTTCCATCATAGAGGGCAGTTTATCCACTAACGTCTACTACAAACCCACAGTTAACGTCTACACCTCCTTCCATCATGCCTTTTCCAGTCCATCCCTTATTAGCAATTTATCTGTCGCTCCAATTCCCAAGATGAGTCTTTCCATCAAAGAGATCCGAGTTGTCAAAGCTGCTGCCCTAGGCTGTTCAGGACCCCACTAACATGACTTAGGAGCAAATTAGGCCATTCATTCCATCGAATATACTCCACCCTTTGATCAAGACTGATCGATTTTTCCCTCTCGTTCCCATTCTCTTGCACCGTCCTTGGAACCTCTGATGCCCTTACTCATCAAGAAAGATCAGGACTGTGCCAGCTTCTTTTAAGTTCTTATCTATGTCTGTCTTGGTAAGATTGGCTTTACGGAGACGTCAGCTACGCTTTAAGAATTCTGCGGCAATTTACATTTTAAAACAAAGATGTTTGGGGAAATTGTGGATGCAAGCTGAATCAATTTCTGAATCTGACAAGGTTTACCTTGGGACAGTGAAAACCTCAGGAAAATAAAACCTCATTCTCCATTTTTTTTTTGAGAGAGTGGAGGTAAGAAGCCAACCACTACATATTTTTCAGTTTTAGCTTCTGTTGTTGTATTCACTGGATTGCATTTAGAGATGTTGACTAAATAGTAAGAGACACTGAAATATTAAATTGGTGGGGTGTTAATTTTGGGGTGTTAACTAAAATGTGGGGAAGGGACACTTTGGAAGTCACATCTGAACTCTATTGATTTCACCAGTTAAACATAGTTTAATTTAGAAATACAGAGCAAAAACAGACACTTCGACACACTGAGTCCGGGCCAACCAGCAACCCCCGCACACTAACACTATCCTACACACACTCGGGACAGTTTATAATTATTCCAAGCCAATTAACCTACAAACCTATACATCTTTGGAGTGTAGGAGAAAACCAGAAATACTGGAGAAAACTCATGCAGGTCACTGGGAGAACATATGAACTCCGTCAGACAAGCATCCCATAGTCAGGATCGAACCTGCGTCTCTGGCGTTGTAAGGCAGCAATTCTATCGCCGTGCCACCCTTGGATCTGTCAATAAATTTCAACTATGTAAAATTTAGATTGACATTAATTTTGCTTTAATGAAACACTTGAGTTTCAGAATCCCCACACACTGACCATTTATTTGGGGATAAGTGTGTTGATGGTAAAAATACGAGTGTGCTGGAAACAGCAAAAGACAAACCATTTCTACAATTACATTAAAAAGTATATTTTTAATACATGAAAATAGGGAAAATCTTGATTAACCCTTAATTAATACAGTTAAAGTTTCTGTGGTTTTCTAATAAGACAACACCCTTTGTGTATCAGAGCATCTGCATGGAGCATTCCCTGCAAAAATAAAAAGTCTCAACCTACAGGGCAGGGGAGGACTAACAAAAACCAACTAAAGTGGAAAGAAAGCACAAGAAAGGAGACAATATAATTTGTGAATTTGTTTGGACAATAGCACATTTGAGGATCATATTGAATTAGTAGGCAGGAGCACATTTGTGAACAGTTTTCAAAAGAACCTTAAGTGAAAACTCTTCTACAAATATTGCGTTGTGTCCTAAGCATAAAGTGTTTCAGATGCCCAAATCATTTGGTATGTAGATGGATTTTGAATACAAGGAAATCATCACCAATTGTCCGTCATGAAAAGCTTTCTGATTTTTTTTCCAAAATCATAGTTCCAGGACATTAAGTGTTTGTCACTAACATTCTCAATATAAATCTCACCTTGACCATTATTACATTTGCTCATCATGCTCCAAAGTGATAAAGCCTGCATGGTTATTGCCAGCAACTTTTCAATTGTCCATAATTAACTAGCTCTGTTTGACTGGGAATATTGAGAGGGGTAGCTTCAGGTTATCTGTTGTGCTTGAGTTTGACTTGTACTTATGTACGGTATATCTGATCTGTTTGGATCAATAAACCTCAACTATATTGCAAAATGAAGCACCAACAATTTTTCTCTTGATCTCCATTTGCAGATAATGTTATCTCTATAAAAAAAACAGTTGGGGTCCTTCAATCCATTTAAACCCCAGATTTTGACCCAAAATAGTGACCTTCCCTTTGCATCCAGAGATGCTGCTCGCTCTACAGAGTTCTTCAAGCAGTTTGTTTTTTGCTCCAGGTTCCAGCATCTACATTCTTGTCTCCTTGTTTCATCTCACGATGGTTGTTTGTTTATAATCATTTATTTTTAAAATCTACAATAAGAAAAGCACAATTCACCAGTGGAATATTGATACACCTCCAGTCTATTCTCATGATTCCTATCTACCCACTCATTCAAGCCACTTGATTGCATTCATTGGTATCTGTTCCTGTAAGCTTAGCTCTTTAAAAGCTAGAACGTGCAATAAGAAGTAGGCAATGCTCACAAAATAGCTTCCTTTAATAAGAGCACGACAACTTGCAAACTACTGTGAGAACAATCTGCTAGCACCCTTTGAACTCGTGTAGCGTCTCTGCCTGTTGCCACTATCTTGGTGCTTTCAAGGATCTTCAAGCTATGCTCTTTGCCTGCATTTGGCATTATTCTTTTTAATATTATTGTAAAATTCACATCAAATTATCATACAATAGTGCATACTCCGGAGTCATAACTAATTCCTGGTGATTTCTTTCATGTTGATGCTGATTCCTAAATTGGACTTTGTATTTTCTGACTCAACACTCAAGCTTTTCTCCTGTGGAGTTCCTTGTGGAATAATTGTCAAAACCAAACAGTATTGAAGTCTATACATGTTAAGTACACTGTATTTTCTAAGAACTCAAATCAAGCATGGTCTGCTACCTATGTGACATTTTCCTGACATTTCATTATTCTTTTTTTCAGGATGCTTACAACTACTGATGTCAAGCTTGCAGGTCTGTAATTCTCTCAGTTGTTCCATCTTTGTAAATTGGCACAATGTTCGTCTCTCCATTTTCTTGTCTCATCCTGAATTCAGAGATTCTTTTAAATTATCAGGATATGATCAATTTCATATTTCCTTAATTATAGCACAAAATGTCATAGAAACTAGGCCTTTATTCATGCAATGAATATACATATTGACATTATTCATAATGTTAACAAAAATAAAACTCATTTTATTAGTTTGGTTGCACTATTTATTTATTAAAGCTAAACTTTCAAATGAAAAGCAAATCAGTGAAATGAGGAATTTTGTTCAGAATTTTAACTGCAAATGAAAATTTAATGCTGAATAAGAGAACTCCGTGAAAAATTAATTAAACTCATTAAATGTGAACTTAGATTTTAGCATGCAAGTAATTGATTAATTGGAAGCTTTTAATTTAAACGGCAACTGTAATCAATAGGCCAATTCTCTATTTAAACAGGCCCCGTACGGTCCTTGAAAGTCCTGGAATTTGAAACTGTTTTTCAAGGCCTTGAAAGTCCTTGGATTTATCAATGGTCCTTGAAAGTCCTTGAAAATTCACTTTTTATGATAAAAGTATTCATTCATGCAGAGTAATGTATCCCGATATCCAGTTGTACGTAATTTTACTCCATGAAGCCAATTTTTTATCCATTCAGCTCTCTCTCCTTGGATACCATGTGTTCTAACCTTCCAGAATACTATGTGGAACTTTGTCAAATGCCATTTTTACTTCTACAGCTCTACCTTCATCAACCATTTTGGTTATATCATCACAAAAACTTGTTCAAAGGGTTTCAAAGGTCTTTTATTGTCACTTGTACCAATTAAGGTAAAGTGATATGCGAATTGTTCGTCTAAATGCCTCTGAATCCTATCCCTTAGAATACTCCCTAGTAACTTTCCAACTACAGATGTTAAGTTCACTGGCTGATAGTTCCCAGCATTTCCCCTGCAGCCCTTCTTGAATAGAGGCACACATTTGCCACCCTCCAGTCTTCTGGTACCTATCCTGTATTTAAAGACGACTTGTCTGAAGAGAGGTCTTGACCTGAAAATGCACCCTTTCATTCTATCCAGAGATGCTGCCTGTTCTGCTGAGTTACTTCAGCATTTTATGTCTATCTACTTATAAGTTTCAACCAGGGCTCTCTCAATTTCCTCCCTAGTTTCCCACAATGTCCTCGGATATATCTGATCAATTGTAGAAACAAGGAACTGCAGATGCTGGTTTACCAAAGGAAGACGCAAAATGCTGGAGAGAACATGGATCGATGACATTTCAGGTCGGGATACCTCTTACGACTCTTGCATTCATTACTTGACATCCTGAAGTCTTTTCACCATTCACAAAGTACAAGTGAGTGTAATGGTATAACCATCTGCTTGCCCGGATGAATGAAGCTCAGCAATGATGAAGATAAAGCACAATGCTTTATCACCACTCCTTCTATTATCCTACACATTCACTCCATTCAACTGAGCAGCATTGCCTAAAATTGGTATAATTCTTGGACGTTACTCATGAAACCTCCAAAAGTACTTCCCAAATGTATGATCTGCACCATCAGGGATAAGTTGAGAGTGCAATGTGTTCACTGGACTGATACCTGGGGTGGCAGGACTGACATGGGAAGAGAAATTTGAGAGATTGGACTTCAGACGAGATCTCAGAAATGTAGACAGTTATGACAGAACAGGCAGACTGGAGACAGGAAGGATATTGCTAATGGTTGGGGATTTCAGGACTAGTAATAACAGTCTAAGGCTAAGTAAGCCATGAGATGAGAATTTCTTCATCCAGAGAGTGGGATTCTCTATCACAAAAAGCATTTAAAGCCAACTCATTAAATATATTTAAGAAGATGACACTAAAGTGGATGGTATAGTAGATAGTGAAGATGGTTGTCAAAGATTACAGCAGGATCTTGATCGGTTGGGCAGGTGGACTGAGGAATGGTTAATGGAATTTAATGCAGAGAAATGTGAGGTGTGGCATTTTGGGAAGTCTAACATGGGCAGAATCTACACCATTTTTGGTAGGGCTCTGGGGAATGATGTGGAACAGAGGGATCTCATAGTGCAGGCGCATAGCTCCTTGAAAATGGCGTCACATGTGGATAGTGTGGTCAAGACAACTTTTGACACATTGGCCTTCATCAGTCAAGAGTATTGAGTAAAGAAGCTAGGAGGTCATGTTACAGTTATATAATACATTGGTGAGGCCACATTTAGAGTATTGTGTTCAGTTTTGGCCACTGTGTTATAGGAAAGATGTTGTCAAGCTTGAAAGGGTTCAGAGAAGATTTGTAAGGATGTTGCCAGGACTCGAGAGCCTGAGCTACAGGGAGATGTTGAACAAGCTTGGGCTTTATTCCTTTGAGCCGAGGAGGATGAGGGGTGATCTTATAGTAGTGTACAAAATCATGAGAGGAATAGATCTGGTAAATGTAGAGAGTCTTTTGCCCAAAGCAGGAGAATCGAAAATGAGAGGACATGGGTGAGGGGGGAGGGGGGGGGGGGGGTGCGGGGGGGAGATTAATGGGAACCTGAAAGATCACTTTTTTACACGAAGGGTGGTGTATGGAATAAACTGCCGGAGGAAGTAATGGCTGCAGGCACTATCACAACATTTAAGAAACATTTGGACAGGTATATGGATAGGATAGATTTAGAGATATATGGGCCAAAACATAGAAACATAGAAACATAGAAAATGGGTGCAGGAGTAGGCCATTCAGCCCTTCGAGCCTGCACCGCCATTCAATATGATCATGGCTGATCATTCAGCCCAGTAGCCTGTACCTGCCTTCTCTCCATACCCCCTGATCCCTCTAGCAAAAAGGGCCACATCTAACTCCCTCTTAAATATAGCCAATGAACTGGCCTCAACTACCTTCTGTGGCAGAGAATTCCACCGACTCACCACTCTCTGTGTGAAGAAATGTAGGTAGATGGGGCATGTTGGTTAGCATGAGTAAGTTGGGCCAAAGGGCCTGTTCCTATGCTGTATGATTATGGAATTAGATATCGTTTTCAGTGCTGAAGAGGTTAAGGTATATGGGGGGCAGAAACAGTGCTGAATTTGGATGAACAGCTTCGATGATAATGAATGGTAGAACAGGCTCAAAGCACATAATATCTCTACACCTGCTCTGAATTTGGTTTCTTTGGGATACAAATACCAGGAATGGATTGTAAACATCTGCTAGCAATTTGTGTTAGTATAATTGGTGGTATTCAAACAAGAGAAACTGACAGTACAGACAAAAGGTGTTACTCCCAAAATGGTCATGGAGCACACAGGATAGAAGACAACAAGGGAAAGTTTATGGTAAATATCCCAGACCCCAACAATTTCTTTCATTGCTTCCCTTAATGTCCTAGGATACTTTTGGTGAGACTCCAGGGATTTATCCATTTTTATGCACCTCAAAATTGCTAGCACCTGTAAAATCGATATATTTCACAGCATCACATTTCTTCCCTGAATTATACGGTTTTAGAGGTACAGCATGGAAACAGGCCCTTCAGCCCACCGCGTCTGTGCTGCCGGCCAGTGATTACCCTGTAAACTAGCACCATCCAACACACCAGAGACGATTTACAATTTACAGAAGAATCAACCCACAAACCTGTAAGTCTTCGGAGTGCGGGAGGAAACCAAAGCACCAGCAGAAAACCCAGACAGTCACAGGAAGAACATACAACCTCCTTATACACAGCACCCGTGGTCAGGATCAAAACCAGGTTTTTGGCACTGAGGCAGCAACGCTACCTCTGTACCGCCAATGAAGAGATTCATTATGTTGCATAATATTTTATCGAACGTCTACAGTTATACTGTAGAGAGCATATTTACTGGTTAAATCACAGCCAGGTTCTGTGAGTGACTCAAATGCCAAGGAACAAAGGAGGCTGCAGAGAGCCGTGGACATTGCCCGGCCCATCATAGATACTGACCTCACTATTGAGGGGTTCGGTAGGAAGGGCTGCCTAAAACTCATACTACCCTTACCTTGCTCTCACTTTGCGACTGCCATTGGGAAGAAGGTATAGGGGTCAAAAAATAATGTTCACCCCAGGAAGCATCAGGCTCTTGAACACTGCACAACTATGGTCTTCTGTAGTTTGTGTTTTTGGTTGCACTACAGATTTCATTTCTGCAGTATTATGGTTACCTAGTGTGAAAACGTACACCTCCAGATTCAGGGACATTTTCTTCCCAGCTTTTATCAGGCAACTGAACCATCCTACCGTGGGCGGCATGGTGACGCAGCGGTACAGTTGCTGTCTTTTAGCACTAGATGGGCGGACTCGGTGGGCCAAAGGGCCTGTTTCCGCACTGTATCTCTAAACCACAAGAGTGCAGTCCTGAACTATTAAGTACCTCATTGGACACCCTGGCACTATCCTTAATCGGACTTTACTGGCTTTATCTTGCTCTAAATGTTATTTGTGTTATTCCCTTTATCATGTAACTGTGCACTGTGGATGGCTCGATTGTAATCATGTATTGTATTTCCGCTGACTGGTTAGCACGCAACAAAAGCTTTTCACTATCTCGGTACACGTGACAATAAACTAAACTCAAACTTTACAAGTTCCTATCGTAATTCCATCAAACTTAGCTGTGCCAAATTTAGGACTTTAACTTGTGGACCAGTCCTATCTTTTTCCATAAGTATTTAAAAACTAATAGAAGTACGTTCACTTGTCCCAAAATGCTCCCCCACTGACATTTTGGTTGTGTGAAATATGATGAGCACAGCAAAATAAGAAATATTAGCAAGTGTCTTTGAAAGTACACTTGTGGGCAAGTTTAAACAAAAGTTATTCCAGACAGTTACGAGAACCAAGGGAAGAAACTGCAGTGGTATTAAAGTATTGAAAAAGACAACTTATCTTTGAATCATTCTTCTGTGTGCTCGTGGACTGAAAAATGGTTAATGTAGTGCTATTGTTTTCACAGGGAGAAAAGAATTGATTAAATAAACTTAGCCCCTAAGGTGTGTGTTATTGGTGTGGGGGTGAGGCCAGAATTATTTGGAAGTGCAGTATAAATGATTATTAGCGGATCAATCATGGACTAGAAAGATCCTCTAACTGAATTTTATAGTAACACTAGAAAAGGATGGACCCATTGGGGCCCAAACCTCTCCTGCATTGGTCAAGCACCCTCCCCTCCCCCACTCCCCACCACCCTCCCCTTCCTCTTCCCCCCCCCTCTGCCCCCTTCCCCTCCCCCCTCACTCACCCACTTCAACCCCCCTCCTCTCCTCACCCACTCCATCCCCCCTCAACTCTTCTCCCCCCCACCCACTCCATCCCTGCTCAACCCCCCTTATCCTCCCTGCCCCCCCCCCCCGGCCGTTTGCACTATCGCAAAGTCGAAATATCGTAAGTTGAAGCATCATAAGTCGGGGAGCATCTGTATTAGATCAAAGGGCTCCAACTGCACAGGCGCAGACCCGTTGGGTTCCTATTGTGACATCAAGCACGGAGGTATTACTGCGCCGGTGCAGCTGACAGGCAAGCATAAAAGGGATTTATTACAGTTTTTTCCCAAGATTTCCCCATATTACTTACCCTCAAGATGTTTAAAATTGGTCCAGAAAGTTTAAGTGAAAGTTGTAAACCTCACCACCCACTGTTTTGTTGTGAATTGGACCATTAAAATATTTAACCTATATTTGAAATGTGTTTACAAGTGTATAGAGCAACTAGGGGAGATAGATTTAAGGTGAAGGGGGAGGGGGGTGGGGGGAGATTTAATAGGAACCAGAGGGGTAGTTTTTTCACAGAGCAGTGAGTGTATGGAACGAGATGCTGGAGCTGGTAGTTGAGGCAGATACTATTGCAATGTTTAAGAAATATTTAGGCAGGTACATGGATAGGACAGGTTTAGAGGGATATGGGCCAATTTAGGCAGGTGGGAGTGGTGTAGATGTTGGTTTGTGTGGGCAAGTTGGGCTGAAGACCTGTTTCCACTCTGTATGACTGTGGATGTCTCCATTCAAATTAAAGGCTGGACCTAAACCTGATGGTAGTGTTAGACTTTGTGGGGGATTATAAGGTGACCGTAAACCAGGTACTTGAAGATAGCATACCAAATACCCTACCAACGGCAGAGGATTTGTTTAGCACCCTCACAGGTGGCCAAGTCTTCACAAAAATGGACTTGACAAATGGCTGCTTGCAGCTGGACTGGAGCGACTAGGTTTGTATACACTGGAATTTAGAAGGATGAGAGGGGATCTTATCGAAACGTATAAGATTATTAAGGGGTTGGACATGTTAGAGGCAGGAAACATGTTCCCAATGTTGGGGGAGTCCTGAACCAGGGGCCACAGTTTAAGAATAAGGGGTAGGCCATTTAGAACAGAGATGAGGAAAAACTTTTTTAGTCAGAGAGTTATGAATCTGTGGAATTCTCTGCCTCAGAGGGCAGTGGAGGCCAATTCTCTGAATACATTCAAGAGAGAGCTAGATAGAGCTCTTAAGGATAGCGGAGTCAGGGGGTATGGGGAGAAAGCAGGAACGGGGTACTGATTGAGAATGATCAGCCATGATCACATTGAATGGCGGTGCTGGCTCGAAGGGCCGAATGGCCTACTCCTGCACCTATTGTCTATTGTCTATAGATGACGAATCTAAATCCAAGCTAACTATTAACACGCATTTGGGATTGTTTCAGTTCAATAGACTTCCATTTGGTATATCATCAGCCCCATGGATTTTTCAAGGGGTAATGACACAAATTCTAGAGAGAATGGAAGGTGTGGTGTGTTACTTGGATGACATCGTCATCTCAGCCCCTGACAGGCAGACACATGATGAAAGGTTGGGAGTGGTACTCGAACGACTTGAAACACACTGTGTAAGAGGGAAGGCACAGAAATGTGAGTTCTTTCAGAACTCGGTAGAGTACCTGGGTCATAAGATAGACAAGGATGGTCTACACCCCACCAAGGGTAAAGTTGATGCGATCAAAAATGCGCTCACTCCCAGAAACATATCTGAGATCCGATCCTTTTTAGGATTAGTGCATTATTATGGGAAGTTTGTGCCAAATCTGTCCACCTGTTTACATCCCTTGAATGAGCTTATGAGAAAAGATGTACCATGGAAGTAGACACGTAAATGTGATCAAGCTTTCAAGTCATGTAAAGCTCAGTTGGCAGAGAGTTCAATGCTTGTTCATTACGATGTCAATAAGCCAATGAAGTTAGCATGTGATGCTTCACCATACGGTATTGTTGCTGTGATCTCTCACGTGTTAGAAAATGGAGAGGAAAGGCCAATAGCATTTGCGTCAATGCCAGTGAGAGAAATTATGCGCAAAATAGAGCGAGTGGCTCTTGCATTGATTTTTGTCATTGGTTCAAGTCATTGAGGTTTCACAAATACTTGTATGGTAGAAGGTTTGTAATCGAGACAGATCACCAGCCGTTGACAGTGATCCTAAATCCCAAAGCACACATACTAACTCTGGCAGCAGCCAGAATGCAAAGATGGGCATTGATATTGTCTGCATACCAGTATGATATTCAGTATCGTAAGGCAGCCGAGCACAGCAATGCTGATGCCATGTCTAGATTACCTTTGGAATCAGAGGTTACCCCAAACAGAGAGGACTTGTTTTACTTCTCTCATGTAGATGAGTTACCTATCACATCAGGGGACATTCGGAAGGCTACTCGAACTGACAGATTTTTGTCAAGTGTGCAGGAATATATTACAAATGGATGGCCAAACAAATTGCCGAATTCAGAGGCAGAACTGAAACCATTCTTTGTACGTAGGAACAAACTCACAGTAGACCAAGGTTGTGTCATGTGGGGAGCGAGAGTTGTAATACCTGAAAAATATGGAGTAAAATTGCTAGAAGATCTCCATGATCAGAAATTGGGAATGTGTCTAGCAAAGAGTCTAGCTAGAAGCTATCTATGGTGGCCTGGTCTAGATAAGGACATAGAAAGAGTGTAGCACATGTCAAGCAGTTGGAAAGAATCCACCCATAGTACCGCTACAGCCATGGAAATGGCCGGTTAGAGTGTGGCGAAGATTACACATTAACTTTGCAGAGTTAGATGGACAACAATTGTTCATTGTGATTGATAGTCACTCCAAGTGGGTTGAGATGTTTTCGAAGGATAAAACGACATCCAGCAAAACGATAGACATTTTGCGAGGGTTGTTTGCGTCCTATGGATTTCCAGAGGAAATTGTGTCTGATAACGGACCGCAATTCTGTTCACAAGAGTTTGCACAATTCATGAAAGGGAATGCTGTAAAACACACTAGAGTAGCTCCATACCATCCCACTTCCAATGGAGCAGCAGAACGCACAGTGCAAATTGTGAAGCGTTGAGTTGAATCAGAAGGTAAAGGTGAAACACCATCATCACAAGTGGGTGAAGTGGTTACCTGGAAGAGTAGTGAGAAAGTGCGGACCACGGACATACTTGGTCAAGATGTTTGGAAGTGGAAAGGTGAGAAAAGTACACATTGACCATGTCATGCCTATGCAAGCACAGGCAGGGTTGAAATCAGACCAATTAAACGAGTCAGATAATTGGGTTCCCACTCAAGTACAGGTACCAGATGAACCTGAAATGGTACAAGAAGGTACACAAGTTAGTGAGAGTTTGAATCAGCCTGAAAATGGAGGTTCAAGTGGGGTTGACAGTCAAACAAAATTGACTGATGGACTGGAATCTATGAATGTAGGTCAAAAGGAAGGCTTGACTCGATTCAAAATGAGTCCAAGTGGTTCTAAACAGTCAGAAACTTTTGGTCAGGGAAGATATCCAGAAAGGAGGAGAAACCCAAATTTGGTTAAATTTGTGAAGTTATTTCCTGAACTGCACATATCATTGTATATGCAACATATATGCATGATGCCCTCATTTTATTCAGGTTATATAAAAGTAAACTATCAGACAAGATTGTAATAATTTCATACTGTTGGTTATATTCAAAACAAAATGTCCACAAGGAAATAATTTTTTTATTAGGGTGGAAGGAGTTGTAATAGTGCCACCTTTGGTTGGAGGATTGTAAATGATTGAATAAACCACAGTACAGCTGTGCAGTATTGTTCTGGTCAGCAGTGAGTTAACGTTGTTCTGTGCCTGAGCTCAAGATATCACATGCAATTAATTACCATTGAGGAGCATCCTCCTAGATTTGTAATAGTGGCTGTTCTTTACCAAAAATCGCATTACAGTAAAATTCCAATAATTTGTCATAAAAAAAACAACTGGAGACCCTCAACTATTCTTCTCTCACCACAAATGCTGCCTGACCCGCTAAGTTCCTCCAGCAGTTTATTTTATTACTTCATATTCAAGCACCTGCTGTCTCTTGTGTCTCCAATTATTCACTATCCAATTGTTCAAAAATCTGCCTCAGCACGTGCTGTCTCATTCGCGCTCTCTAAATCTCACAGGATTCTTTAACAAAAATAATACAACTGTGTACTGTCAAAAAAGTTAATTTAAAGTATTAATATAGTAATATTTAATAGTCTAGGACATCTGCCAATCCAACAGTGCCAAAGGCCCAAGAATGTCAGATTGTTGGAGTTTTACTGTTTATTTGCCCACTGATAATGATGGTTCTTCAGCCAGCTCCATGCTTTTAAATCTATTCTCTCTTTTATTGAAAATTGCATACAGCTCAGGTTTCAGTAAATACTTTTAGTTTAACACATGATTCACTATTACATTTCTGTTAAAATCACCAGATTGTTCCAAATATTGCTGTTGGACGTGGATATCTTTTATGTGCAAAATTCTTACTTGAAGATTGAAATCATCATGGCTTTGGCTGGATGTCCAGACTCCTTTCTACACCATCCTTATTATCAGGTTGGACCATAATTTATTTATATTGTTTCTGAAGTAATTTGTTTTTGCACACTTTTAACTAACTTATCTGTAATAAATTCATGTTAGATTTGATAATTCCTGGAACTGCTCATTGGAGAATATTATTCTTACAATCAGTTTACTTTCCTCTCCCTTTCAGAATTTGTTTAACTTCTCCAAATCTCTAGTGATATATTTATTTTGCCATATTCTATTTTCTTAGTGTTCCATTAGCTTTGTCCACAGCTTGATGTCCCATGGTGTAAATCTCTGTAATTCTCTGCTTAAATCTCTGTAACACTGCATCTTGTTTCTCTGTGGCACGTGTTTAAATATATTTATTTGACCAAGTTTTTTACTTTTGTTATATGCCAGCTTAGCTTTTTGTGTCAAATTTTGTTCAACAGAGATACTGTGAAATATTTTTCTATGATACAATGCTAGAGGCACATCTTTGTTTCTGCTGTTATTGCATAAGTCTAACAGTGATCTTTTGCAGGTATTGCGATTTCAAAATAAATTCTAGAAGTTGTTCCCTAAATTGAGGTTGCTGTGTTCATCATTTATTCCAGTTGCATTAATTGGGCTGACTCCATTGTGGCTGTCTTCTCATACATACATTTTTAAATGAGTGGGTAGTATTCCAATGGAAGATGAATATGGAGATCCAACTGTGGCTCCTCGGGAGCTGAAGAGATGAGACCATTAGTATAGGATATGGAGTTGACACCCTGTCAACTTCAGTGAAGTAGAATTCTTCCTTGAGGTAGTTGCAGGAATTAATAGTATCCAGTACATAAGGCATAGTAAGAACTTAAGTAGGTCATTCTGTCTTTGAGGACTGTTCTGCTCGTCAATGTTTCTAGCCTAATTCCATACACTGTCTTTTCCACTAATTCCTTGATATTTTCTTCATCGAAACCAAGTTCTAATTTAAAGTTAATAATATACTGTCATCTGTGAAACCGTTACAAATATTTATGCAAGTATAAGAACTACACTTCGGTCCTTAAAATCAGGCTCCAATTTTTTTACTTTGTTTGAGTATTTGTCTCTTCAATTAACAGAAATAATTTCTCATATCTATCCTATTTATTTCCTAAGAGAGCTGGATTATGCTCAAAGTCTCACTCCCCTGTAGTCAGCCATTATCTTTTTTTCTAACAGGTATATTTATTTTAAGTTCAGTCTGCTGGACTGATCAAACTAAGTTTCACTGCTAGAAATCTGTTCAGGGTTACAATTGCCCAATCATGGCTAGGCAAAACCTGCTGTGACCGTCTGAGAACTTGCAATTATTTTGAGCTCCAGTTCAACTAGTCCAATACATAGTCAGGCTTGGATTGGATAGCCTCACTCTACTGCAGCCATACTGCAAGCCAGTGTAGTCTCCTAGCAACAATGATGCCCTAGGCAGTAAGTATTGAGGCTCTGCCCTGGATGGTCTTTTTATAGCTTCCTGCTCTCAAAGGTCTGGAGATTTCTTTAAATATCTGAAAATAGATGCATTGAAAACAGTTAAAGTAATTTTAAATTATTTAAGAAACATTTGAAGTACATTTAAACTGTTTGAAATATTAGAAATTCAAAATAAAATTGCATTGTTTTTAAGAAAGTTTTGCAGAATAGCTGCCTTAGGGCCTGGATACCAACCTGAGCCTGCGATGTTTTCATCTATGCAAACAGACTTCATGTTTCTCTAAGGTTCATTCAGTTTTAATAATTTTAATGCCTCAATGTATCTATCGAACTGCATTTCTATCACATCTTAATTATTAATAACACTACTTGTGGAACTGAGCTGGTCAGGAAACATCTGTGGAGGAAGTGGGCAGACAACATTTCTGGGGGTCCCTTCTTGAGACTGATGGAGTGGAGGGAGCTGGCAGAGATGAGGGGAAGGTGTGGGGCAAGAACTAGCAAGTGATGTATGGATTCAGATGAGGATGGATTGAGTGGCAACTGAATCAGTTCATAGTCATACAGCTTGGAAACAGGCCTTTGGCCCAACTTGCCCACTGCGACCAACATGGCCCATCGAAACTAGTCCCACTTGCCTGCATTTGGCCCATGTCCCTCTAAACCTATCCCAACTATTTCCCCTGTCTAAATGTTTCTTAAACGTTGCGATAGTACCTCTCTCAACTACCTCCTCTGGCAGCTCATCCATCGTCCTTTGTGTTTAAAAAAAATGTTACCCCCCAGGTTCATATTAAATCTTTCTTCATCTTAAACCTGTGTCATCTGGTTCTCGATTCACCTTACTCTGAGCACAAGATTCTGTACATTTACCCGATCTATACAGGGTAAATACCTCTATAAGATCACCCCTCATCCTTCTGCGCTCCAAGGAATAGTCCTAACCTGCTCAACCACTCCCTGGAGCCCAGGACCTCAAGTCCTGACAACAGCCTTGTGAATCCTCTCTGCACTCAGATCTTCTTTCCAGCTTGTTAACATTTTTCCTATAACATGGTGACCAAAGCTGAATATAATACTCTCAGACTTTCGTGCCATCTGCAAACTTGCCAATCATGCCTTGCACATTCTCATCCAAATCATTGATATAGATAACAAACAGCATTGGGCCCAGCACGAAACCCTGAGTCACACCCCTGGTCACAGGCCCCCAGTCCGATAAACAACCCCCATCGCCCTCTGCTTTCATCCATGAAGCCAATTTTCTAACCATCTCTCCTTGGATCCCATGGGATCTACCCTTCCAGAGCAGCCCACCATGCGGATGCTTATCGAGTGCCTTGCTGAAATCCAAGTATATAATGTCTGCAGGTAGACGTTTCGGGTCGAGACCCTTCAGACTGAAGAAGGGTCTCGACCCGAAACGTCACCCTTTCCTTCTCTCCAGAGACGCTGCCTGGCCCGCTGAGTTACTCCAGCATTTTGTGTCTACCTTCAATTTAAACCAGCATCTGCAGTTCTTTCCTACATATATAATGTCTGCAACTCTGCCTTCATCAACCTCTGGTCACATTATCAAAAAAATCAATTAGATTCGTTAGACATGACTTCCCATGTACAAAACCATGCAGACTTTCCCTAATCAGCCCTTCTCCATCTAAATGCATATATATCATCCCTTAAAATACTCTCCAGTTACTTTCTGACCACAGATGTTAGGCTTACTGACCTAGTTCCCAGCCTTTGTCCTGCAGCCCTTGAATAGAGGCACAAAATTTGCCACCTTCTAGTCTTCCGGCACCTCGCCCGTATTTAATGATAACTTATTAATCTCAGCCAGGGCACCTGCAATTTCCCCTCTCATTTCCCACTGTGTCCTCGGATATATCTGATCAGACTCGGGATATTTGTCTTAGAAACATAGAAACATAGAAAATAGGTGCAGGAGTAGGCCATTCGGCCCTTCGAGCCTGCACCGCCATTCAATATGATCATGGCTGATCATTCAGCTCAGTAGCCTGTACCTGCCTTCTCTCCATACCCCCTGATCCCTTTAGCAAAAAGGGCCACATCTAACTCCCTCTTAAATATAGCCAATGAACTGGCCTCAACTACCTTCTGTGGCAGAGAATTCCACAGACTCACCACTCTCTGTGTGAAGAAATGTTTTCTCATCTCCGTCCTAAAAGACTTCCCCCTTATCCTTAAGGTGTGACCCCTGGTTCTGGACTCCCCCAACATCGGGAACAATCTTCCCGCATCTAGCCTCTCCAACCCCTTAAGAATTTTATATGTTTCTATAAGATCCCCCCTCAGTCTTCTAAATTCCAGCGAGTACAAGCCCAGTCTATCTAGTCTTTCCCCATATGTAAGTCCCGCCATCCCAGGGATCAATCTGGTGAACCTTCTCTGTACTCCCTCTAAGGCAAGAACGTCTTTCCTCAGGTTAGGAGACCAAAACTGTACACAATACTCCAGGTGCGGTCTCACCAAGACCCTGTACAACTGCAGCAGAACCTCCCTGCTCCTAAACTCAAATCCTCTTGCTATGAATGCCAACATACCATTCGCTTTCTTCACTGCCTGCTGCACCTGCATGCTTGCTTTCAATGACTGGTGCACCATGACACCCAGGTCACGTTGCATCTCCCCTTCTCCCAATCGGTCACCATTCAGGCAATACTCTGCTTTCCTGTTCTTGCCGCCAAAGTGGATAACCTCACATTTATCCACATTATATTGCATCTGCCATGCATTTGTCCACTCGCCTAATCTATCCAAGTCACTCTGCAGCCTCCTAGCATCCTCCTCGCAGCTAACACTGCCACCCAGCTTCGTGTCATCCGCAAACTTAGAGATGTTGCATTCAATTCCCTCGTCAAATCATTAATATAATTAATCAATCATAATACTAATTGTTCTCCGAACACTTCCATTGACTGCCCCAAGTTCCTCGGTCCTCATGTCTTTCTCCACAATAAAAACAGAGGAGAAATAATTATTGGGGACTTACCCACCTCATGTGGCTGAACACAAAGTTGACCACTTAATCAGAGACTTGCCAACATGCCATCAGAAAAGGAAATACAGACACATTGTGATAATACACCAGTTAATTATTTGGAAAGCCCAATGGTTTGGCATCTGACTCAGCAGCTGAAATCTTGATTCATTATTGTGCTCTAGTGAAAGAAAGGAATGAGGAAAATGGACTAGGGTAGCTACCCAAATTGATGTGTTTTAAGAATACCCATGGTTTCTCAGATGTTTGATCCCCTCCCTGTTCATTTGCGAGGGTCCCGGTTCCCTGCTCTTTCTACATTTGGGTGTTGTGAGGAAATGTATTATAGTACTCTGTGACATTTTTAAAAAAGTGTATTAAATATGCAATGATGAAGAATAACGTCTTATTGTCAGAAATTTTGTTAATCTGGCGCCAGTAAAGTCCCAATTTAAGTTTTACTGCAGTGCCAAAAGATTACAGGCTTACAGGGTAATGAATGGGTTCTGTTTTTATATAGATCCATTAATCAATTTTGACAAGAGGTCAGGTGCATAGATGCATTTGTAGGAATGAACACATCTATGTACATTGGATTTTATAATATAGGAGCTCATTTGTATGTATGGAGTCCATACGCTGGCCATTCGTAGCCTGGGGATCACCTGTAGTGAAAGTGCAAATCTGATTTTTGTATATGAAAGGGAGAAAGATGTCATTGAGAGAACTATATAAAATTAGCTCAATATCAAGCCTTACTTAAAGGATTAGATTACAAGAAAAACATCTGGAGGGCAAAATATGCTCACGTTTGACCAAACGTTTTTATTAGTAATTAAAGGTAATGCTAGTCGTATCCTCTCACTAAAGCACAACAGCATGGATTCAAATATATCATTCTTATCCATTCTGCTACAAGGAAAGCTTAGAAGCAAGTGCCCTCTAGTGTACTCATCAGCTGTCATTTTAAAATTAAAATCATTCGTTGCTGCAAGATGAAATTTAGTTACTCGAAATTGCTAACAAGGAGACAGCATTGCAACTCTTCACCTACTTACAAAAGTGTATTGATTAGCTGTGTGGTTGTGGAGCATTTCTATTGGCATATATAAATATGGAAGATTAGGTAATTATTTCAATTGGGGCTCTACTTGCATAATAATTTGGACTATATTTAGCAAGATGGCAAAACATTAAATGCTTATGGGACTTTTTGGCAATCTCTCCATTTAGCTGACAATTACAGTGAAAAAAGAAAACTAGTGACCAAAAACTCCTAAATTTTCTAACCAAAAATGTAAAATGTTTCATTGAGAGAGATAGCTGAGCCATATTTTTTTTTTTCAGAAAGGGGTGAGAGTTATTCATGTGGCCATGCCAATTGCTTCTCTTTGTTTGAAGGTACAAAGTTGCATTTATGTTTTAACTGGATTTATACTGACAGTAACTGTAATTCAAAATGTTGTAATTGCAATTTTAATTGTCTGGAGCACATTTACATTCAGCATTGTTGAGTGACCTAAGATTGTACCGGAGTAATGAAAGATTGCACTGAAATTATTGAAAAAATGTACTGGGATGACGTTAGAATAGTGGAGCAATGACTATTATGGTGATCATTGAAATTTCAATGGATACAATTAATCAGATTGTGAAATTGACACTTTTTGTTTTATTTTACACCTGTATGAAATATGAATAAAATGGTGTTTGAGCAATATCTTTGAAATATTTTGAGTATACTTTTGGGAAAATACATCAGCAAATCGCATGACTAATGAGTTGGCAATGAGTCTGCACATTATAAATGCGAAAATAGGAGTTTATAGACAATAAATGTGAACACAAAGCATGAAAAACTGCCAAATCTTAGTCAAAAATCACGCGGCATGGTGACAATCTCTTCGGCCCAACTTGCCCATGCCGACCAAGATGCCCCATCTACAATAGTCCCAACTGCCGACGTTTGGCTAATATCCCAATAAACCTTTTCTATCCATGACCCGGCCAAATATCTTTTAAACGTTGTTATAGTACCAGCCTCAACTGTCTCTTCTGGCAGCTTGTTCCATCTACCTACCACCCTCTATGTTGAAAAGGTCACCCCTCAAGTTCCTGCTAAATCTACCCCACTCATCTTAGGAATAGGAATACTTTATTGTCACATGTGACTAGGCACAGTGAGATTCTTTGCTTGGATATACAATGTATACAAACAGCAGCCACCTACGGCGCTGACAAAGTTACAAAGCACGCCGGCTCCGCCTTCTGTGTCCCCCCCCCCGACAGTTCCCCCACGCCTGTTCCCCATTGACCTTTGTCTCTTCCCCCCCATTGTCCATTATTCTCCCCCCTCCTCACGACGGTCCCCCCACGCCGGGTCTTCCATTGTTCTTCCCTTCCCGCCTCATGGTAGTCCTCCGTGTTCTAGTCGACCCGAAAGGCATCGCCGCTGCCGCGAGGCTTCACCACCACCAAAACCCCATCGCCACGAGGCCGCCGAGGTCGAACCGCTGTTGACGCCCCAATTCACGCCTCCACGGTGCCGACCCGGCCGCTTTGCCCGATCTGGTGATCCAGGAGGCATCGAGACTGCGGCTCCTCAATAAAGGCCTCTGGCCGCGTTCCCAGTCCAAAGCAGCAGCCCGTTGGGAATCCTTAAACTTGGCTGGTTTTTGACTACCCAACTTTGGGTAAAAGACTCTATGCATTCACCCTATATAAACCCTGTGTGTTCTTACACACCTCCATAAGATTACCCCTCAGTCTCTTGCACTCTTGCACAAGGAATACAGTGCTGGCCTGCACAACCTCCCCTACCTACCAATGGTATCTTCAATACCATTATCCTATCCAAACTCATCTCCAAACTCAAGGAACTTTGAGTCAGCACTCACCTGAGTTAGGATAGGTGACAAATCTTTCCCTACGAAAATTCTCAACACTGGTGCCCCACAAGAATGCATTCTCGGCCGCCTTCTTTACTCCTTCTTTACACCTGCGACTGCAGCCAAATACAAACTCAATTTACAAATTCTCAAATGACACCAACTCAGTGGGCCGGATACCAAATAATGATGAGACAGAGTACAGGAAGGACATTGAGAATCTCATAACCTGATGAGAAGGCAACAACTTCCCTCAATGTCAGCAAGACAAAGGAAATTGTGCTCGCCTCCAGGAAGCAAATACTCCGGGAACATGTACCCCAACATACATTGACGGTGCCGAAGTAAAGATGGTTGAAATCTTCAAGTTCCTAGGCATAAATATCAACAACTTGTCTTGGACCAGCCATATCGAAGCAATGGCCATGAAAACGCACCAAAGCTTCTACTTCCTTAGAAGGCTGAAGAAGTTCGGCATGTCCCCAACAACTCTCACCAACTTCTACAGATGCGTCGTAGAAAGCACTTTATCAGGATGAATCACGGCATGGTTTGGGAACAGCTCCATCCATGACTGCAAGAAATTACTGAGAATTGTGGACGCAGTGCAGACCATCACACAAGCCAACCCCCCCCTTCCATTGACTCTATCTACACCACACAATGTCTCGGCAAGGCCACCAGCACTTCCTCTTCTCCCCTCTCCCATCTGGCAAGATGTACAGAAGTGTGAAAACACATACCTCCAGATTCAGGGACAATTTCTTCCCGGCTGTTATTAGGCAATTAAACCATACTATCACCAACTAGAGAGCAGTCCTGACCTACCATTCACCTCATTGGAGACATGGACAATCTTTCATCACACTTTACTCGACGTTATTCCCTTTACCCTGTATCTGTACACTGTGGATGGCCTGAATGTAACCATGTGTAGTCTTTGCACTGACCGGATACAAGCAAAATAAACGCTTTTCACTGTTCCTTGGTACGCTTAACAGTAAACTATAGCTCAGGCCCTCAAGTCCTAGCAATATCCTTGTAAATCTTCTCTGCACTTTTTCCAGTGACATCTTTCCTCTCGTGGGGTGACTAAAACTGAACTCAATACTCCAAATGCAGGTCTTGTAAAACTGTAGCATAACATTCCACATCTGTACTGAATATCCTGACTGATGAAGCCCAATATACCGAAAGCTGCTTTGACCACTCTATCTACCTGTGATGCCACTTTCACGGAACTATGTACCTGCACTCCTGGATCCCTCTCCCACACTCCCCAGGGCTCTGCCATTCACCGTGAAGATCTTGCTAGATTGACTTTTCAAAATGCCAGGACTTGCACTTGCATTTTAGAGTGATCTGCAAGTTTACTAATGATGCCTTCTTCATTCTCATCCAATTCATTGATATAGACCACAAATAGCAATGGGCCTCACGGATCCCAGAGCGAAAAATAATCTTTCACCATCACCCCCTGCTTCCTTCCATGAATCCACTTCTCTATCTAATTGGCTAGCTCTACTTGGATCCCATGCAATCCAATCTTCCAGAGTAGCCTACCACATGGAACCTTATTAAAGGACTTGCTTTAAGTCCATATTTGCAATGTCTTATGGCTTTGCTCTCATTACCCTTTTTGGTTATTAAAAAAACTCCATCAGATCCGTAAGATACAATCCCCCCCCACGTTCAAAAAACCCTGCTGACTATAAGCTGATTTCTCCATAAGTCGGAAACGTCAGATTGGTCTATATACTCTTGCTATAACTGCATTTCATTGAATAATCGCCCAAACTCTTCCTATAATTAAATGCATGAAATATATAAAGTATACACTCATTAATGTATACCATGAAACATTTTTTTATTATTAGCTTGAAAAATGCTTTAAATATCCTGAGAACTTGCTTAAAATTGGATTTTCATGTCAAGTCATTTTTAACCCATGGTGCTCCGATATTAAATTGAGTTGAAAATGTTCAACCTGTCTTTGCTGGGTGTCCATCAAAGCAACTCTCTAGTTCCACCCACTGGTCCCTTGTTTGTAGCCATGCATATTCTTCTCTAACATATTTATTCAATCCATCCTTGAAACAAGCTACAGTGGGACATGCCTCCACAACATTTGCTGGTAGTGCATTTGATTATAACCATAAACTGCAAAAACATTTTCCTCACGTCACCCTTCCCCATTATACTTTTGACCTCTAGATATTCATCCCTTCACTGAAGGAGCAGCATACCACCCTGTATAAACCCCTCATCATTTTATCTATCAAAACTGTAGTCTCTTCTGCAGAGGAAATGTCTCCAGTCCTTTGAAAAAAACGTCTCCAGTCCTTTGAAAAAACAAGGAACTGCAGATGCTGGTTTACAAAAAAAGACAGTGCTGGATTAGAGTCTTCAGTCAGAAGAAGGATCCCAATCCGAAACATGTCAATGTTCTCTAGAGATGCTGCTGAGTTACTCTAGCACTTTGTCTTTTTTCCTGTCTTTCGAATCTTTCTTTGGAATTTTAACCAGAAACTATTCTCATTAATCTTTTCTCGGCTCTCTTTAATACCTTCATGGCCTCCAATAGACTGGTAACTAGAACTGAGCACAATACTTTAGTTGAGGCTGGAGCACCTTTTCCGCTAAGAATCTTTCTGGGGAAAAAAAGATCTATTTACACAACCAATTTTAATGTGTTCTTGCATGCAATTTTCCAGCCTTTAAGCAGAATGTGTTAATGTGACCAAGTGTATGACTGCCTGCATTCATTCAATTAATATCGCACTGTGCTGTTATGTAATGTCATTAAAGTTATTTCTATTATGCATTGGCAACAGTATGAGAGATCAATTCTGTACATGAAAAATACAATAAATGTTAAATCCATTTCAAACACAACTATGCATTTAACTATGTCTATTTCAGGACGATGTAGATCGGACATCGTGCAGAACTAGGGAAGCAATTGGAGCTAGTTTCCAAGCTTCATGCAATCATAATTCATCCAACAATCAAGGTTGGTATTTGTTGGTTGTGTCTGCTGTGATTTTTTTTCTTTTGGAATGAAGGGAAACCAAGGAAATTTCTCAATCTTCAGTTTTAAAGAATTGAGAAACTCAATCAGTGTGAGTAGGAAGATTCATTTTTCTTCCTGGGCCATTGACCAAAACCAGTAATTTAAGGCGATAGTTTTCTTAATGACATGCTGTATGGGTGTATACTTTAATTTCTGGTAGAGTTTCTAGTTTGATCCATCCCTCGTGGCTTAGGGATCATAGTTAAAATTTGGAAAAGGCCGTTTTTTTCATAGATTTCAATTTACTTGTGGATTTCAATTCTTGAATAAATAAATGTGTTCCACTTCAAACTCTGTTTAGCTATCCAGCATAATGATAAGCTGGAAAGTTGGGAGAAGCAATGGCAGATAGAATTTGATTCTGACAAGTGCAAAGTAATACATTTTGGAAGGTTATGTAAGAATAGGACATACACAATAAGAGGTAGGGCCTGGGGAGTGTTGATGAAGGTAGGGGCTGTGTGCTACAAGAACTATCTAAAAGGTACTTTGGAAATTAACAAGTAGAAAATCAACTCTGCACGCCACCTGAGCCTGGCACATCTGGAGGAGAAGAACACATATGTGCGAATGCTGTTCTTGGACTTCAGTTAAGCATTCAACACTATCATCCCTCAGCACTTGGTAAGCAAATTGGGTCCACTGGGCCTTAACACTCCCTTGTGTAACTGGCTACTGGACTTCCTCACTGCCAGACCCCAGTCTGTGCGGGTTGGAAACAACATCTCCAACATCATCTCTCTGAGCACTGGTTCCCCTCAGGACTGTGTCCCGAGTCCATTGCTGTTTACCCTGCTGACCCACGACTGTTGTGCCAGGTTCAGTACAAACCACATCATGAAGTTCGCGGATGACCCAACAGCGGTGGGCCTTATCCAAGACGACAATGAACTGGCTTACAGGGAGGAGGTGAAACAACTGGTGGACTGGTGCAACACGAGTAATCTGGTCCTGATTGTCGCCAAAACAAAGGAGATCATCGTTGACTTCAGGAGAAAATGGCGCAGGCACACACCACTCCACATCAGTGACACCGCAGTGGAGGTAGTCAGTAGCACTAAGTTCCTGGGGGTGCAGATCACAGACAGCCTGACCTGGTCCCTAAACACTGCATCTCTAGTCAAGAGAGCCCAGCAGCGTTTGCACTTTCTGTGCCGGATGAGAAAAGCACACCTCCCCCATCCCATCCTCACCACTTTCTACAGGGGCCATAGAGAGCATACTGACCAACTGCATCTCTGTCTGGTCTGGGGGCTGCAAAGCCTCAGACTGGAAGTCCGTGCAGAGAGTGGTGAGGACGGCTGAGAAAATCATCGGGACTTCACTTTCTTCCATCCAGGACATTGCACACAAACGCTGCTTGTCCAAGGCCAAAAATATCATTAAAGACCCCACCCATCTCCATCATGGTCTGTTCACCTTGCTGCCCTCTGGTCAAAGGTACTGCAGCATACGGAGCAGAACAGCCAGGTTCCGCAATAGCTTCTTCCCCCGAGCCATCAGACTCTTGAATTCACAATGACCCGCCGCCATTATTTTATGTGCCAGTTATTTATTTATTTTTCTTTAATCAATTTTTATTATTTGGTGTTCCATTGAAGCCAGTTGCAACAGAATTCGTTAAAATTTGCACTTGTCTATAGTTTTGAATGACAATAACGTTATATTCATTCATTCATTCATTCATTCAACTGTCTTGGGTGCGGGGGAGAAAAAAGGTTAGAAAATAAAACTCTTTCTGTATAACCTCCCCATTCTCTCAAGAAAACAGCTGCTTTCACCATGGGAGGCCATTGGACATTGACAACCTCGTACTTCCCTTAACACTTGTGTAATGATACTCTATTAAACAATGTAACGTACAGCCTCTAATCTAGTATTTTAGCTTACAGTAACAAAAATAAATGTGTAGCTATGAAAAATACTTTTACTTGCGTAAATCCTGCAGGAAATATAACATATTCAGAGTCTGATACTCTCGAACCCTAACCTCCTTTTCCCCCACATCCTAAGCCTTATCTGCCATGGTGTTTCAAATACTCATGTAAGTAATGTTTACCACTTCTGGCAGTGCATTCCAGATTCCAGCCACATTCTTTCAAGATATCTCTCTATCTCCAATCCCTTCCTTTAAACCTATGCCTCAAGTTACAGACATCCCTGTTTCAAGGGTAAGTTCCTCACTCTGTATCCTATCACATTTTTTCTACTTAATCAGGTCCCCATTGTCTATTCTCTCTGCTCCAAATAAAAACTCAGTATATCCAGTCTCTCTTTGTAGGTGAAATGTTCCGTACTTGGCAATACCCTGCTTTATGTTCTCTCTGCAATAATGTTCTTTCTATAGTGTGACCAGAAATCCACACAGTACTTTAGCTGTGGCATTTAATGTTTCAAATAGTTATTGCCATGAGCTTCTTCCTCTTGTTTTCCAAGCCTTGGCTAATGGAGGCAAATATACCATTTACACCCGATCAAATTTAACAATCTGTGGTGTTGTGTTCAGAGAACCTTGGATGCTTAGTTGAAGTATCTCTTTTTGGTACTTCTTAGTTCTTAATATTCACTTTATATGTTCCAGCCTTATTAATTCTTCCAAAATGCAACTCTGCACATTTCTCTGCCTGTCTTAAAACTTCGATACTAATAATAGTTACAACCTATCTAAGAATAAATTGTTTTATGAGCCACTTTGGTTCTTAAGTAATTGCAGCTAACATAAGAGCTTCTTTCATGTCCATCATCCATGTTTCAAATGTTTGGCCAGGCTCTTGCACAATGGACAGCCTTCTTGTTTGCCACTGCTAAATCTTCCAGGCAGCATTGTTCACCAAGAAGTGGGCATCTTAGTAGGTGTGGCATGGATTGGACAGATGTTTCACATTCTGTGTCTGCTGCATCTTCACAGCCCCATTTGCTCATATTGGTCTTGCATTGGCCCATCCCTGTACGTAACCTATTGAGGGACTTCCAGGTCTTCCAGTCACAGTAGCTGTTCTTTGGTTGGGATTGGCAGCTTTTCGTGGAGCAAATTAAAGAGATTTAATACTTTTCAATGTTATTCTAGAAATCTACTTTCCCACTTTCTGAATTCTCCAACTACAAAGACTTTCTCCACAGTAGATACAAATGAGAAGTATTCATTTAAGGCCTCACTTCTGTCCTTCAGCCATATTGCCGCTTAGTCCCTAAATATTTACAACTTATTTAAGAACAGACCAGATTATGAGGTATTGCTTTATTTTTACATATCTACTAGAGAAAAGACATGATGAAGCGAGAGAGGGTACAGAAAAGATTCACAAGGACGTTGCCTGGATTGGTGGGCTTAATTCATAAGGAGAAATTGGAAAGACTGTGACTATTTTCACTGGAGTGAAGGAGGCTGAGAGGTAACGATAGAAGTATCTAAAATTATGTGAGGCATAGATAGTTAGTCTGTTTCCCATGGTTGGCCTGTCTAAAACTGAGAGCATAGGTGAGAAGCAGGAGTTGCAGAGGGTAAATTTATTATTGATAGTGTCTAGAATGAGCTGTCAGAAGAGATGGTTGAGGCAGGGACAGTAACAACATTTAAAGGGCATTTAGGCAGGTACTTGAATGAGCAAACCCGCATGTACAGTGCTCTCCATAATGTTTGGGACAAAAGACCCATCATTTATTTATTTGCCTCGGTACTCCAAAATTTGAGATTTGTAATAGAAAAAATCATATGTGGTTAAAGTGCACATTGTCAGATTTTATTAAAGGGTATTTTTATACATTTTGGTTTCACCATGTAGAAATTACAGCTGTGTTTATATATAGTACCCCTATTTCAGGGCACCATAATGTTTGGGACACATGGCTTCTCGGTTGTTTGTAATTGCTTAGGTGTGTTTAAATGCCTCCTTAATGCAGGTGTAAAAGAGCTCTCAGCACCTAGTCTTTCCTCCAGTTTTTCCATCACCTTTGGAAACTTTTATTCCTGTTTATCAACATGACGGCCAAAGTTGGACCAAAGTTGTGCCAATGAAAGTCAAAGAAGTCATTATGAGTGAGAAATAAGAATAAAACTGTTAGAGTCATCAGCCAAATCTTAGGCGTACCAAAATCAACTGTCTGGAACATCATTAAGAAGAAAGAGCGCATTGGTGAGCTTACTAATCGCAAAGGAACTGGCAGGCCAAGGAAGACCTCCACAGCTGATGCAGAAGAATTCTCTCTATAATAAAGAAAAAACCCCAAACACCTGTCCGACACATCAGAAACGCTCTTCTGGTCAGGTGTGGATTTGTCAATGACCGCTGTCCGCAGAAGACTTATTGAACAGAAATACAGAGGCTACACTGCAGGTTGCAAACCATTGGTTAGCTGCAAAAATAGCATAGCCCAGTTACAATTTGCCAAGAAGTACTTAAAAGAGCATTCACAGCTCTGGAAAAATGTCTTGTGGACAGATGAGACAAAGATTAACTCAAATCAGAGTGATGGCAAGAGCAAAGTATGGAGGAGAGAAGGAGCTACCCAAGATCCAAAGCATACCACCTCATTTGTGAAACACGGTGGAGGGGGTGTTATGGCCTGGGCAAGTATGGCTGCTGAAGGTACTGGGTCACTTATCTTCATTGATGATACAACTACTGATGGTAGCAGCATAATGAATTCTGAAGTGTATAGACACATCCTATCTCAATAACCAAAGTCAGTAGTTTCTTTTTTGCTCTGGTTTATTTTCACCCACATGTTTAGACCGTAGTGTTGTATTCTTATTGTTTTGATGTGTTTATGCTTTATTCTCAATTGTTAACTGTATGTTTGTGTTGTCATTTGTGAGCGGAGCACCAAGGCACATTCTTTGTATAGGCACATACTTGGCCAATAAACCTATTAATTCATTCATTCATTCATCTGCTCAAGTTCAAACAAATGCCTCAAACTCATTGGCTGGCGGTTCATTCTACAGCAAGACAATAATCCAAAACATACTGCTAAAGCAACAACGGAGTTTTTCAAAGCTAAAAAATGGGCAATTCTTAAGTGACCAAGTCAATCACTCAAAAACAATTGAGCATGCCTTTTATACGTTGAAGAGAAAACTGAAGGGGATTAGCCCACAAAATAAGCATAAGTTAAAGATGGCTGCAATACAGGCCTGGCAGAGCATCACCAGAGAAGACACCCAGCAACTGGTGATGTCCATGAATCGCAGACTTCAAGCAGTCATTGCATGCAAAGGATATGCAACAAAATACTAAACATGACTACTTTCATTTACATGACATTGCTGCGTCCCAAAAATTATGGTGCCCTGAAATGGGGGACTATGTATAAACTCTGCTGTAATTTCTACATGGTGAAACCAAAATGTATGAAAATGGCCTTTATTAAAATCTGACAACGTGCACTTTAACCAAATGTGATTTTTTTCCATTACAAATCTCAAATTGTGGAGTACAGAGGCAAGTAAATAAATGATGGGTTTTTGTCCCAAACATTATGGAGAGCACTGTAAATCTGCTTTGCACACCTGAGACATTTAATGCATTTCTTGGTCAATGAGGCATCGTACATATAAAGTGCTGGTATATCAGTACTTTATTGCACAAATGCAACCGAAAGATTAGTTATTTGGTGTTGTTGCCGAGGCTTAAATGCTGTTCCAGTAATCTGAGCGAATGGAAAGAAACTTAGTGTATCAATTGAGAGCATCTGAAAATATGGATACGTAGTAAATTTCTGATTCAAATTCAGAAGTGTCAGCACTGAACAAAGGTAGATCCTTTGATTTGATATTGAAAATAGACATGTCAAATTTTATTTACATGTAACAGTTTGCGGTAAACCTCTGTTCAGAATATATGAATAACATTTATCACTGATGAGAATGGTTATGCAGGGATTACATTTATCTGAGTAAATAAGGTTACGACTGCTAGATTATATTTTCATAAGTTGCATTTTAATTTTGATTATTAAACTTGTACACAAGAAAATAGCAGTAATAGGTCATCTCGTCCATCAAGCCAGCCCAGCATTCAATATGATTCAACCAGACCTCAACTCTTCAGTGCTAGTTTCGCATAGCCCTGAATCTCCCTCACTCAAAAATGTTTCTAATTCCTCGTTAAATACCTCCAAAAACCTCTGGGGTCTCCACCAGAGATTCTGTTAAGAAAACCTTGTTTTAAATGGCTGTCCCCATACTTTCTAACTCTACCCCACTTGGTATTCTCACATGAAAGGAAAAAACCACAACATGATCCAATCACGTCTCCTTGGGATTTTGTATGTTTATTAAGATCATCCCTCTTTCTTTTAAACTCCAATTAAATCAGTTTCAACTTTCTTTTCTACTTATGATAGGAATTCTAGGAACTCTCATTCCTGGAATTAACCAAGTGAATCTCTTTTTGATTTCTTCTAATGCTAGTATATCATTTCATAACTCTGCACAGTACTCAACATTGTATTTGCTTACCACATTTGCTGGTGAACTAACGATTAGTAATAGAGCTTAGAACGTCTGGTGAGACTGTTCACAGTTCACCCTTGCAGAGAGTTACATTATTCATCTCTGTACATTTAGCTAAGAATTACGAATAGCAAAGTATTATTAAGAACATTGCTCTTTATTCCTTTCAGATGATGATGTAGACCTGGAGGCTTTGGTGAATGATATGAACACTTCATTTGATAGTTTGTATTCTGTATGTTGCAATCAGTCGGAAACGGCTCCACTTATTCAAAATGGTCAGCCTCAACGGACAAGTTCAAGGACAAATTCACCACAGCCAACATCACCAAGGCAGAAGCTGCAACGTTCTCAGCCGATGCACATCCTGGCAGTTAGGTGAGATATAGAATAAGTTCCTACTTTTTATTTACTGTACTCCCAAATAAAAGTGCTTCAACTAAACAAATACCAATGACTCAACTTTGAACAAAACATCTGTGAATGTGAATGTTGAATCTCAAATGTTACTACTAATTTCCAGAATGGACATTTCCATTTTTATTATACTGTCAAGAATGATGTGTTTAATGTGAACTATTCTCTATTCACTTAATTTGTGTGCGCTTTTCCAATAACATGTTGGTAATTAATGCACTAATTGTTATGTACAGAAAGGTATAGAAGGCATAAAGCAGAGGATTGGTGAATGTTACTCCCTTGTCCTAAAAGGGAATAAGGATAGCTCGCCACCTTTCAACTATTCAGTTGCACCTCAGTGGTAGGAAAGCCTTTTGAAACATTGATAGGAGACAGAACCAATATTAATTGTAGGAAAGTGGATGAATTAAGGCAAGTCAGTATGGATTTGTTATTGGTTTATTCTTGCCACGTTTTCCATGTTTCAATTGGTTTCCAGTGGAGAAACACACGTATTGTCGTCTTAGGCATGCATTCCACTACACACTTACTGATGAAACCTGTGACAACAGTGGCATATTCATTTAGATTGGCTGTAGAATCCTTGAATATGGACCAGTTCACCAACCCAAAGCACTTGCAGAGGATCTTACCAGCTTACTCAGACTAGTACTATGTAGCTTTCTGTACTGGATCCACTTCCGACAATTTCTGTTTGTAAGCGTTGAGTAGAAGCATAGCCAGGTGGTCACATTATGCAAAATGCAGTCGGGAATGGATTGGTGGACGTTTTTGGTTATGTAACAGTGGTTGAGGGTGTTTGAGCCTCTGGTGGGATAGGAGACATGCTGATAGTATTTTGATAGCACACTCTTGAAGTTTGCCTAGTTATTAAGAACAAGTCCCTGGCTATTAAGAACAAGGCTTCGGAAGTATTTCATTTCAAGGTATTGATCGCGGTGTGCAATTCATCCAGTGCAACCATGGTGCACATCACGAGTAATAGTTTGCGTTGTGCTACCAAATTGCTGTTTGATGTGCAGTTTGAATTTTGCCAGGACTGCTCAGCTTCAGACCTCATTATAGCCGTAGTCCAAATTTAGACAAAGGAACTATGTCGTCTTTGACATGCATTGTAATGAGCATGCCACGCGTGCCAGGCAATGAGCTTCTCCAACATAGTGTAATGATCTATTGATAATATTCAATTGTATTATCGTGGCTGAGTCCTCAGATAGCAACAGCTGGGCCTCATTAACTCAGCTTGATGAAGGGGATTACAGTCCCAATTTGGGTATCATTTGAGTGTCTCACCTTAAATCATCAAGGCACAAATTAGTAGTGTGTTGGAATACTCTCCACCTGACTAGGTTATTGCACCCTAGGTGATAGATTGATAGATCATGATAGATATATTGCCACTGTTTCATCTACCTTAGCCATTGGCTTCTTCCACCATAAATTCTCTGTTGCTAGTGTGCACCATCTACAAAATGTATCTTGGCTACTCCAACCCCATTTTGGTAGCACCTCTAAACCTGTGACATCTATCATAAAGGAAGCATGCAGGTACAGCAGGCAGTGAAGAAAGCCAATGGAATGTTGGCCTTCATAACAAGAGGAGTTGAGTATAGGAGCAAAGAGGTCCTTCTGCGGTTGTACAGGGCCCTAGTGAGACCGCACCTGGAGTACTGTGTGCAGTTTTGGTCTCCAAATTTGAGGAAGGATATTCTTGCTATTGAGGGCGTGCAGCGTAGGTTTACTAGGTTAATTCCCGGAATGGCGGGACTATCATATGTTGAAAGACTGGAGCGACTAGGCTTGTATACACTGGGATTTAGAAGGATGAGAGGAGATCTTATCGAAACGTATAAGATTATTAAGGGGTTGGACACGTTAGAGGCAGGAAACATGTTCCCAATGTTGGGGGAGTCCAGAACAAGGGGCCACAGTTTAAGAATAAAGGGTAGGCCATTTAGAACTGAGATGAGGAAAAACTTTTTCTGTCAGAGTTGTGAATCTGTGGAATTCTCTGCCTCAGAAGGCAGTGGAGGTCAATTCTCAATGCATTCAAGAGAGAGCTAGATAGAGCTCTTAAGGATAGCGGAGTCAGGGGGTACGTGGAGAAGGCAGGAACGGGGTACTGATTGAGAATGATCAGCCATGATCACATTGAATGGCGGTGCTGGCTCGAAGGGCCGAATGGCCTCCTCCTGCACCTATTGTCTATTGATGTACGGGGCCAGTTATTTTACACAGAGGGTGGTGATTGCCTGGAACATGCTGTCTATAAAGCAGTACTAGAGCAGCAGGCTCAGCCAACTACAAATTAACCCCCTGTGTTTAATAACCATTAAAATATTTGCAACAACAAACAGTTATCTGCTGTATTGATAATAGCAGATCCTAATGTATGTTTAGTTTAGAGATACAGTGTGGAAACAGGCCCTTCGGCCCACCGGGTCCGCGCCGACCAGTGATCCCCGCATATTAACGCTATCCTACACCCACTAGGGACAATTTTTACATTTACAGAGCCAATTAACCTACAAACCTGTACCTCTTTGGAATGTCATTAAACTGCTATGAAGCTGCTTGGAGTTCAAGTACATTTTGTTTTGCATTGGACTTGTGAACATCATTGTACCTGTTCATCTTTCCCAGTCCCTGGCTTTAAGATTGCATTCAGTGGAACAACACTGACCCACAAACTAACTATCAAGTTACACTCCACTCTGAATTCTGCACAAAGGCTCATAATAATGATTAATCTGTGGCCCAGAATCTCATCCAGAGGTTCACTAACCTTAATTACAATTTATTAAACTCTCTGGGTAAGCATCTTATTCAGCTTTGGCTGATTTTCATCATTGGTAGTGTCTAATCAGACTTCAGCTGCAGCAGAGGAACTCAGCGATTATTCACCTCAGTTTTTTGGTCAATGAAATTTTGGATATTACAATGGGAGGGGGATCCAATTATAGTAAGAATAGGAAATCAGTGAAGTATTATGTTTTGTTTTCCCTCAACCATACTAACCACAATTTCCAGCTTTCCTTTTTCTTTTATTCTCTCTACCCTATAGAAAAAAAGTCACCATTCCTTCACAATAGATGATCCCACTTTTTTGGGTAGTATTTTGAAATTTCTAAAATAACATGTATTCCCCTTCATTTTTCTTTGTTCTTATTAAACCTATCTTCTGATAAAGTTTTGAGGGTTTGTCTGATTGCACTTGCTTTAGCTTTCTTCTTTTGAACATTTATGTTTTTTTTAACTGAATCTATTATATAAATTTAGTGTGTTTTGTATTCTAATATTTAGAACAAATTTGTTTTTTTTAAAGCTCCAAATTATCATCTGTAGACCATAAACAAGAAGTAAAATGTTTGAAGGACTGCACATATCTATCAAGCAATTTTTTTTCTCATAAATTGAATCTTTTCTTCATACTCTCAATTTTCAGAAGACTCCAGGAGGAAGATCAGTTCCGTACATCATCGTTGCCTGCCATCCCAAATCCATTTCCAGAGTTGTGCAGTCCTGCTAGTTCTCCAGTGTTGACTCCTAGTTCCATGCCACAGAGTCCACCTACCCATAATCATGTGAGTAACATTGTCGTTTAGAGTATTCCAAAATCTGAGCTACATAATGAATGCATGTATCATGGAACATTTCAAGTGGTGTAATTTATTTCTTAACTTTCATGACCATACCTTCCGGAAACATTTTATTTTTAGTTTACACTGTAAACTAAACTTTGTGCAAAATTCTTTACATTAGATTTTACTGAAACTAATCTGATTGTCAACTGGTAGGAATTTGTAATAGTGACATTTTTATGAGTTGATGATGGTTGCTGTGTCCAATTCAATGGTAGTAAATTTTATTGCCTTGCAATTTCCCATTTTGCAGCAATCTCTTCGTAGCTCACATTGTTACAAAGTTCCTATTCCAAACTACAAGATTATCAGTGGTAGGTCAAAGCAACTCTTTTAATTATCATTCGGTAATATCATGGCTGAGTTAACCATTAGACATAATTCACTTTTCCTGCATGAGATTGTTTGTAGTCCAATAATCTATCTCAGCCTTGAATATGCTTAATGGCACCATCCATAGCTTTCTCATGCAGAGAATTCCAAGAGTTTTCTATGTCAAATATATATTCCGCCCCAACTCATTCAGAGTGTCATCCTTTATTCTGAGACTATACCCCTCATTTTAAATTTACCCCCACTAGAGTAAAGGCAAAACGTGAGAAAAAAACACTCTGAAGTACTCCAGATGTTGCCTCAGCAATGCCCTCTACTAATGTAACAGGACTTAGCAGGATGCAAAAGTCCAATACTAGAGGGCAGGGCATTAAGATGAAAAAGGCAACGTTTCAAGGAGATGGTCTGCATCCCAGAGTACTTAAGGAGGTGGCGCTAGAAATTGTGGATGCGTTGGTGATCATTTTCCAATGTTCTATAGATTCAGGATCAGATCCTGTGGATTGGAGGGTAGCTAATGTTGTCCCACTTTTTAAGAAAGGAGGGAGAGAGAAAACGGGAAATTATAGACCAGTTAGTCTTACATCAGTGGTGGGGAAGATGCTGGACTCAATTATAAAAGACAAAATTGCAGAGCATTTGGATAGTAGTAACAGGATCGTTCCGAGTCAGCATGGATTTACGAAGGGGAAATCATGCTTGACTAATCTTCTGGAATTCTTTGAGGATGTAACTAGGAAAATTGGCAGGGAGAGCTGGTGGATGTGGTGTACCTTGACTTTCAGAAAGCCTTCGACAAGGTTCCACATAGGAGATTAGTGGGCAAAATTAGAGCACATGGTATTGGAGGTAGGGTACTGACATGGATAGAAAATTGGTTGACAGACAGAAAGCAAAGAGTGGGGATAAATGGGTCCCTTTCAGAATGGCAGGCAGTGACTAGTGGGGTACCGCAAGGCTCGGTGCTGGGACCGCAGCTATTTATAATATACATTAATGACTTGGATGAGGGGATTAAAAGTACCATTAGCAAATTTGCAGATGATTCAAAGCTGGGTGGTAGTATGAATTGTGAGGAAGATGCTATGATGTTGCAGGGTAACTTGGACAGGTTGTGTGAGTGGGCGGATGCATGGCAGATGCAGTTTAATGTGGATACTCCTACATCAATAAACCACGCTCGGAGGGCCGAGGTGGTGGGATTGCCGTAATTCACCGACAGGACTTCAAGATCAGCCTCATCTCCATCTCATCTGCTCCTTCATTTGAACACCTGGCTTTCAAACTCTCTGGCCACACACAATTAGTCATGGCAGTTGTCTACCGCCCTCCCAAACCACACCCATCATTCCTTTCTGACTTCTCTGACTTTCTGACCCAGTTCTGTTCTCTCTCCCCCTCAATCCTCCTCGGTGATTTCAACATCCATATGGACTCCACTGACTCCACAATAACCGCTGACTTCACTGAAATACTCAACTGCTTTAACCTCACTCAACACGTCAATTTTCCCACCCATAACCGTGGGCACATTCTGGACCTTGTCTGCTCCACTGGACTAAATTTACATCACCTCTCTGGCTCCGACCCCACCCTCTCTGATCACAGCCATCACCATGTCTGTCAACATTCCCACCCCAGCTCCAAGGCAAAAACGCAAAATCAACTTCCGTAAGCTGAACTCTGTTTCACCAACCCCGCTCTCATCCTCCCTCTCTGAAATAATGTCCGCCTCTCCCTTCGTTGACCTCCACAGCCCCTCTGACCTCACTGACTACTACAACCACACTCTCTCCTCCTGCTTCGACCAGCTTGCACCTACAAAAACCAAAACAGTTTCCTTCACCCACTCTGCTCCCTGGTTTACCACCGAACTCCGCATGATGAAAACTCATGCCCGCCAACTTGAAAGACTCCGCAACAAAACAGGTCTCACAATTCACTCCCAAGCCTACAAAGACCACCTGCAGCACTACAAAGATGCCCTCTCCCGTGCCCACTCCACCTACTACTCTCAAATAATTCACTCTGGCTCCGGAAACCCCAAAACACTCTTCTCTACAATAAACAAACTCCTCAGCCCCCTGGACACCATCTCCCAATCATTCACAGTTGACAAATGCACCACTTTCCTTTCATTCTTCCAAAGCAAAATAGACAGCATCTACAGCACCTTAACCACCAACGCACCTGCTCCCCCTCAAACCACCTGCTCCCCCTTATCCTGTCAACCCCTGCCTCAGTTCTCCCCAGTCTCCACCACCGACCTCTCTGACCTCTTCACAGGAATAAAAACTGCCACCTGCTCTCTGGACCCCATCCCCTCCAGCTTTGTCAAGGCCTGCCTTCCTGCTCTCTCTCCACTTATCACTGCAACAATAAACTCCTCCCTGTCCACTGGCATCGTCCCGCCATCCCTCAAAATCGCTGCTGTCACCCCCATTCTGAAAAAACCTGGTCTCGACCCTGACACCCCAAACAACTTCAGACCAATCTCCAACCTACCCTTTCTGTCCAAAGTTTTGGAACGTGCTGTAGCTTCCCAACTCAAATACCACCTCTCTACCAATAACCTGTATGAAACTTTCCAATCCGGATTCCGCTCCAACCACTGTACTGAAACTGCGCTCCTCAAAATCACAAACGACCTTTTCCTCTCCTCTCCTCCGACTCTGGCAACCTCAACATCCTCATCCTACTTGACCTCAGCGCCGCCTTTGACACCATAAATCACTCCATTCTCCTCACCAGACTTGAAACGTGGCGGCGCCTAACGGCAGCGGCTGACTAGCAGTCTGTCCGTCTTTTTTTGTTGAGTGTCGGTGTTGGGATGATTTTTTATATATATATTTTTTTGGTTGTGTATGTGTGGGAGGGGGTGGTGGTGTGTGGGGGTGGGGGGTGGGGGTGGGTGTGGGTGGGTGGGTGTGGGGAACTTTTCTCTTCCTCACGGCGCGGGGTGCGGCTCGGCTGCGGGGCCTAACATCCCCCGGTGCGGCTCGGCCGCTGGCCTTTACATCCCGGTGCGGCTTGGCCGCTGGACTTTACATCCCGGTGCGGCTTGGCCGCTGGACTTACATCGCCCGGTGCAGCTCGGCTGCGGGGCTTAACACCGCCCGGTGCAACTCGGCTGCGGGACTTTACATCGCCCGGTGCAGCTCGGCTGCGGGGCTTAACACCGCCCGGTGCAACTCGGCTGCGGGGCTTAACACCGCCCGGTGTAACTCGGCTGCGGGACTTAACACCGCCCGGTGCAACTCGGCTGCAGGGCTTAACACCGCCCGGTGCAACTCGGCTGCGGGGCTTAACACCGCCCGGTGCAACTCGGCTGCGGGGCTTAACACCGCCCGGTGCAACTCGGCTGCGGGACTTAACACCGCCCGGTGCGGCTCGACTGCGGGACTTTTCACCGCTGGTGCGGCTCGGCTGCGGGACTTAGCTGCGCAAGGCTTGGTCGCAGGCCTTTCATCGCCCGGTTCGGCCGCGAGACGTTTCAGCGCCCGGTGCGGGGACTGTGCGGGTCGGTCGGGGACGAGCTGTCTGTCCGTGGGCGTGGGGAAGAGAGGGGAAGTTTTGTTGCCTCCATCACAGTGAGGGGGTGTGTGGAGTCACTGTGATGGACGTTTGTGTTGGGGTTATGTGTCTTGTGTTCTTTTTTTTTTCTATGACTGCTATGTAGTTTCGTTCGGTACTTCGGTACCGAACGACAAATAAAGCTCTGTTATACCTGTTATCTGTTATAACATCACCGGCACAGCCCTATCCTGGTTCAAATCTTACCTCTCTGACAGGCACCAGTTCATCTCCATTAACAACTGTAAATCCCCCACCGCTCCCCTCCCCCAAGGTGTCCCCCAAGGCTCAGTCCTTGGCCCCCTCCTCTTCATCCTCTACCTGTTCCCCCTTGGTCAATTAATCCGCCGTCATGGTCTCAACTTCCACTGCTTCGCCGATGATATCCAGCTCCTCATCTCCACCAAGTCAATCTCCACCACCACCACACACTCTACACTGACAAACTGCATCACTGAAATAAAATCTTGGCTTCAATCAAATTTCCTCAAACTCAATTGCAACAAATCTGAAATCATCATCATTGGTCCAAAAACACTCACCAAATCCACCCAAAACTATTATCTGAATGGTGTCAAGTTAGGAAAAGGGGACGTACAACGAGATCTGGGTGTCCTAGTGCATCAGTCACTGAAAGGAAGCATGCAGGTACAGCAGGCAGTGAAGAAAGCTAATGGAATGTTGGCCTTCATAACAAGAGGAGTCTCAATGAGTATAGGAGCAAAGAGGTCCTTCTGCAATTGTACAGGGCCCTAGTGAGACCGCACCTGGAGTACTGTGTGCAGTTTTGGTCTCCAAATTTGTGGAAGGATATTCTTGCTATTGAGGGCGTGCAGCGTAGGTTTACTAGGTTAATTCCCGGAATTGCGGGACTGTCATATGTTGAAAGACTGGAGCGACTGGGCTTGTATACACTGGAATTTAGAAGGATGAGAGGGGATCTTATCGAAACGTATAAGATTATTAAGGGGTTGGACACGTTAGAGGCAGGAAACATGTTCCCAATGTTGGGGGAGTCCAGAAGAAGGGGCCACAGTTTAAGAATAAAGGGTAGGCCATTTAGAACTGAGATGAGGAAAAACTTTTTCAGTCAGAGAGTTCTGAATCTGTGGAATTCTCTGCCTCAGAAGACAGTGGAGGCCAATTCTCTGAATGCATTCAAGAGAGAGCTAGATAGAGCTCTTAACGATAGCGGAGTCAGGGGGTATGGGGAGAAGGCAGGAACGGGGTACTGATTGAGAATGATCAGCCATGATCACATTGAATGGCGGTGCTGGCTCGAAGGGCTGAAAGGCCTCCTCCTGCACCTATTGTCTATTGCAGTGGTGTCCAAACTTTTTTTCAAAGAGGGCCAGATTTGATAATGTGAAAATACCCATGGGCCAATCCCCCCCCCCCCTCCCGAACCTTTAACTAATGCGCTCCCCCACCCGGACCTTTAACTAATACGCTCCCCCCCCCGGACCTTTAACTAATGCCCCCCCCCCGGACCTTTAACTAATGCGCTCCCCCACCCGGACCTTTAACTAATACGCTCCCCCCCCCCCCCCGGACCTTTAACTAATGCGCTCCCCCCCCCCCCGGACCTTTAACTAATGCGCTCCCCCCCCCTGGACCTTTAACTAATGCGCTCCCCCCCCCCCCCCCCCCCGGACCTTTAACTAATGCGCTCCTCCCCCCCCCCCCCCCGGACCTTTAACTAATGCGCTCCCCCCCCCCCCCCCCCCCGGGACCTTTAACTAATGCGCTCCCCCCCCGGACCTTTAACTAATGCACTCCCCCCCCCCCCCCCCGGACCTTTAACTAATGCGCTCCCCCCCTCCCGGACCTTTAACTAATGCGCTCTCCCCCCCCCCCCCCCCCGGACCTTTAACTAATGCGCTCCCCCCCCCGGACCTTTAACTAATGCGCTCCCCCCCCCCCCCCCCGGACCTTTAACTAATGCGCTCCCCCCCCCCCCCCCCCCGGGACCTTTAACTAATGCGCTCCCCCCCCCGGACCTTTAACTAATGCGCTCCCCCCCCCCCCGGACCTTTAACTAATGCGCTCCCCCCCCCCCCCCCGGACCTTTAACTAATGCGCTCCCCCCCCCCCCCCCCCGGACCTTTAACTAATGCGCTCCCCCCCCCCCCCCCCCCGGACCTTTAACTAATGCGCTCCCCCCCCCCGGGACCTTTAACTAATGCGCTTCCCCCCCCCCCCCCCCGGACCTTTAACTAATGCGCTCCCCCCCCCCGGACCTTTAACTAATGCGCTCCCCCCCCCCCCCCGGACCTTTAACTAATGCGCTCCCCCCCCCCCCGGACCTTTAATAATGCGCTCCCCTCCCCTCCCCCCCCCCCCCCCCCCGGGACCTCGCGTCTGACAATCCACAGATCGGGCAGCGCTGACCGCCGGGAGGTGTAGTCGCCGTCGCCTCTCCAGCTGGGGGGGGGGGAATGCTGCACCCGTCTGACTGATGGGAGTGCCTGCCAATGAGCGTGCGGGGTGAGGACAGCTCTGCTGCTGCTCTCCCCCCCCCCCCCCCCCGCACGCCCTCAACCCCGCCGCCGGGAAGTGTAGTCGCCGTCGCCTCTCCCGCTCGGGGCGGGGGAGGGGGGAGGTAGGGCAGCGCTGACCACCGGGAGGTGTAGTCGCCCTCCCCTCTCCCCCTCCCCCTACCTTCATTCTGTTAGACAGTGCTGGCGGGCCATCAATAATAAATTTTAAGACGGAAGCTGCGGGCCGTATAAAATCTGACTTCGGGCCGCGATTGGCCCTCGGGCCGCGATTGGCCCCCGGGCCGGACTTTGGACATGTCTGGTCTATTGTCTATTGATGTACGGGGCCAGTTATTTTACACAGAGGGTGATGATTGCCTGGAACATGCTTCCAAGGTTGGTGGTTGAAGTAGATACGATAGTGGCATTTAAGAGACTTTTGGATAAACATGGATATGCAGGGAATGGAGGGATTTGGATAATGTGTAGGCAGATAAGTTGTTCTTGGTATCATTTTTGCTGCAGACATTGTGGGCCAAAGGGCCTGTTCCTGTTCTTTACTGTTTTGTATTCTATTTTTCCCATTCATCTGGCAATGATGGCTCGCAGTACATTTGTCTTTTAATTATTTGCTATATCTGCCTGTTAACTTCATGTTTTTTTTGAGTTAGCGGATCTCTCTCAACCAACATTCATTCGTGTTATACCATTTCAATGAAATTGTTTTTCTACTCTTTTTGCTAAAGTGGAAACCTTTTAATTGGAAACATAGAGACATAGAAAAATAAGTGCAGGAGTCGGCCATTTGGCCCCTTGAGCCAGTACCGCCATTCAATATGATCATGTAAAATCAGTACCCCGTTCCTGCTTTTTCCCCATATCATTTAATTCTTTTCACCCTAAGAGCTAAATCTACCTCTCTCTTGAAAACATTCAGTGAATTGGCCTCCACTGCCTTCTGTGCCAGAGAATTCCACAGATTCACAACTCTCTGGGTGAAAAAATGTTTCCTCGTCTCAGTCCTAAATAGCCTATCCCTTATTCTTAAACTGTGACCCCTGATTCTGGACTCCTCCAACATCAGGAACATTTTTCCTGCATCTAACCTGTCCAAATTCTTAAAGAATTTTATATGTTTCTATAAAATCCCCTCTCATCCTTCTAAATTCCAGTGAATACAAGCTCAGTCGACCCAATCTTTCATCATATATCAGTCCCGCCATCCTGGAAATTAACCTGGTGAACTATGCTGCACTCCCTCAATAGCAATAATGTCCTTCCTCAAATTAGGAGACCAAAATTGCGAAATTGCAAAATTCTTCACCAACCAGCTTCACAAATGTCTGTCATGTCGCTTCACAAATGTCTATCATCTTGGAACAATTTACTTTCTCACTTTGCTTTTATTATTAGTAATCTGGGAAACATTATATGTGATTCCACTCTTTTTTAATGATAAGACTATAATCCCAAACTGTGGCTCTAGTTACTGATCTCTATTGACACCCTACGAGTTGCAGATTGCCAACTTGAAAATGACCATTTATCCCTAACCTTTGTTTGCTATCTGAGCTAATATATAACCCTAAATATCATTAAAGGTCACTCTAAGATGTGCATTTAAAATTTGTCAGTCTGTTAGAAATCCAAATGCACACCATGTTATTTTTCCCACCCTGATAATTATATCCTAAAATAATTCTATAAATTGAACAAATATTATTTCCCTTTCATAAAATCATGTGACTTTTAATTAATCATATGAATATCCAATTGTCCTATTACTACTTCCTTGATAATGGATGACTACATTTTCTAACGTGTGCGGCTAATTGCTCCAAAGTTGCCTGCTTTCCCTCATCCTCTTTTATTAAATTAAATTATCTGTGCCATAACAATATTTATTTTAAATTCTGTTTCAAGTGCTGTTGTTCTATATTTGAAATGTTCTTAAAATGTTAAAAGAAATCTATATATATTTGACATGTGTTCAGATTGTAGAAATTTATGACATGGAAACCGGATATTTAGATTATGTTCATTCCTGTCAAAATTAGTATCTCGGCACTTTGCCTATTGCTTGCTACTGATTGTGGTCTTGTAGATTATAACTTCCCAGGTGCTTGTTCTCTATAATGGTGTATGTCTTACGATTAATTGTATATTCCTTTGCATTATTTGCCCTCCTAAATGTATTACTGCTAGATCAAGTTGCATTTGCCAGTTATATGCTCCCAATCAGCCCATTGACGTTTTCCTGCAAGCTAGAATTATTCCTTGCTATAAACCGCAATGTCAATTTTGATAATTATAGAAATATTCCTAATGACCCCAGGTAATCGTACAGATCATAAATGGATATCGTTAAAATAAAGGGTCCTAGTACCCTATCTTTTCAAAACTCGTTTTATTCTATTCCTTTGTTTCTTTACTCTTCTATCTCCATTTGCTGCAACATAAAATAATGAATAATGAATACTCTGAAAACGTCAACGTGCATTAGAGGCATTGTCCCTCATCACCCCTCACAGTTCAAACAAGCAAGATTACTCAATATTTCAGTTCTAAGGGATCATTAACCTGAAATACTGACTCTGCTGCTCTCGCTGTTTGCGCATACATGCCCAAAGTGCTGAATACTTTTGGTATTTTCACTGTGTGTTTGTAATTAGATTACACAGAACAATACAGGAGCAGGACCAATACTCCACAACGTCTGTACCGAATATGAATTAAACAAATCCCATGTATGTACACATCCTTATCCCTCTATATTCAGGTATCTATCTAAAAGCCACTTAAACACCACTATTGTATCTGTTTCCACCACCATCCCTAGCAGAACATTCCAAGCACTTACCCCTCTTCGTAAAAAAACCCACTTGTCCCGCACATTTCTATTAAATCTTTTCCCTCTCGCCTAAAAGCTATGCCCTCTCACCTAAAAGCTATGACATTTCCAGCTGGAAAAAAAATCTGATTGTCTACTCTATCTCTGCTCATAATTTTATGAACTTCCAGCAGATCTCTCCTCAGCCTCCAATGCTCCACAGAAAGCAATTTAAGTTTGTCCAACCTCTCCTTATATCTGATATCAAATTTGAGCAACCTCCTTCACACCTACTCCAAAGCTTCCATACCTTCCTGTAAAGGGGCAACCAGAACTGTACAGAATACTCCAAAATGGGCCCTAACCAGTTTTATAAAGCGACAACATAACTTCTTGACTCTAATACTCCATGTCCTGACTGATGAAGTCGTGTACCATACTCCTCCTTTACCATTCCACTCATTTGTGTTGCTACTTTCAAGGAACTATCGACTTGCACCCCAAAATCAGTGTCCTATGACCTCTCTATTTAAATTCCCCAAAATACATTGCTTTTCACTTTTCACAATTAAATTCCAACTGCTAATATTCCACTCAACTTTCCATTTAATCTATATTCTTCGCTAGCCTCAGCCAACCTTTCTCATCCACAACACAAATTTTCTTGTCATCTGTAAATTTACCAATCATTCTGCTAACATTAACATCATTAATATATATCGCGAACAGGTTCCAGATTTTCTCTTCCTTTCCACCGCTCTCCTTTATGCATTTGTACTTGTGCCAAGCTCAATATCTTATTTCCCCAAGAGGATATTGAGAATTTCATATCTTTGGTTGTCAAAGATTGAAAGTTCTGAAAATGTACTTTTCAGTGCTTAATGCAGTAATTCCCAAGTCCATGTGCAAGATATGTTTCAGTAAACTAGAAATTTATGAGAATAATTAACTTCATGTGAACTATTTATAGAGTACCATACCAAGGTCAGGATAATCCAAAATTATGTATAGCAAGTTGAGGTAATGGAGAACACAATATTAAAGTAGTTATTTAAGCATAAAGGCAGCCAAAGTGCTCCGAACCAGCTACCCAATTGAGATCGTTGTTGAATAAGAATCTTGATGGAGGAGTTATCATACCAGACTATTTTAATTATTTGAAATTCTTTTTGTCCCAAAGGAAGCTTGTTATTTTATAAATCTTACAAATGTTATGGGTGCTTGCTGCTGTAGAAGTTCTGTTTCTGCACATTTTTTCTCTCATCAGCCATTAGCTGCAGTTCACTCATTGTCCTTTCATTTTGGGAATTCGTGCAATCTAATTTCTGATCGGGTACAAGTTTAAAAGGCAATTTTGCCAACTATTTCCACTTCTGGAAATTTATGGTGCTGATTTTATAAAAATGTTATAAATTCCATGTATGTCCCTTCTTACATGACAAATCAAAATAATGATCTTTGCAAAAATTTGTCAAACAAGTTTTTAATGTGCACGTCATCTTACATCATATTTTAGCAAGCTTAATTATCTAGCAACAATGCATTGATGGTGATAAGGAATCATTCATTCAATTCCACCATCTCCTTTGTCTTTTCTCAAGCCCCATCTCCTTACCCATTCATCTGAGTTGGCTTCTAGAAATACAACATTATTTACTTCACATGCTAGCTTCATAACTATTGTGTATTTATTTATGCAGAATCGTTGAGGTACTAATGAGCAGTTCCGTACTGTTTCAGATAATCTTGTTTCAACACAATAGTAGATGAGCTACTGCTTAACACTGCAGCCAGCAAGTCTGTAGGACCATATATGATAACAATGTGTGTCATTGTGCTAGAAATGAACATATAAATCCACAAAACGTATGAGAGGTACTTTGTGGTTTCAATTTATTATGTTTGTTTCCTTGTGGTTATTCATGACCTTGAGATCTGGCTTTCTTCATGGAAACAAATTCAGTTTCAGTTCAGTTACATAACATATATAATAACATATATAACAACTACAGCATGGAAACAGGCCTGTCCGGCCCTACCAGTCCACGCCGACCATTCTCCCTGACCTAGTCTCATCTACCTGCACTCAGACCATAACCCTCCAATCCCCTCCTATCCATATACCTATCCAATTTACTCTTAAATAATAAAATCGAGCCAGCCTCCACCACTTCCACCGGAAGCCCATTCCATACAGCCACAACCCTCTGAGTAAAGAAGTTCCCCCTCATGTTACCCCTAAACCTTTGTCCCTCAATTCTGAAGCTATGTCCCCTTGTTGGAATCTTCCCCACTCTCAAAGGGAAAAGCCTACCCACGTCAACTCTGTCCGTCCCTCTCAAAATTTTAAAAACCTCTATCAAGTCCCCCCTCAACCTTCTACGCTCCAAAGAATAAAGGCCCAACCTATTCAACCTCTCTCTGTAGCCTAAGTGCTGAAACCCAGGCAACATTCTAGTAAATCTCCTCTGTACCCTCTCCATTTTGTCGACATCCTTCCTATAATTTGGCGACCAGAACTGCACACCATACTCCAGATTTGGCCTCACCAATGCCCTGTACAATTTCAACATTACATCCCAACTTCTATACTCGATGCTCTGATTTATAAAGGCAAGCATACCAAACGCCTTCTTCACCACCCTATCCACATGAGATTCCACCTTCAGGGAACAATGCACAGTTATTCCCAGATCCCTCTGTTCCACTGCATTCCTCAATTCCCTACCATTTACCCTGTACGTCCTATTTTGATTTGTCCTACCAAAATGCAGCACCTCACACTTATCAGCATTAAACTCCATCTGCCATCTTTCAGCCCACCCTTCCAAAAGGCCCAAGTCTCTCTGTAGACTTTGAAAATCTACCTCACTATCAACTACTCCACCTATCTTAGTATCATCTGCATATTTACTAATCCAATTTGCCACACCATCATCCAGATCATTAATGTAAATGACAAACAACAGTGGACCCAACACAGATCCTTGGGGCACTCCACTAGACACTGGCCTCCAACCTGACATACAATTGTCAACCATTACCCTCTGGTATCTCCCATTCAGCCATTGTTGAATCCATCTTGCAACCTCACTATTAATACCCAACGATTTAACCTTCTTAATCAACCTTCCATGTGGAACCTTGTCAAATGCCTTACTGAAGTCCATATAGACAACATCCACAGCCTTGCCCTTATCAATTTCCCTGGTAACCTCTTCAAAAAATTCAAGAAGATTAGTCAAACATGACCTTCCAGGCACAAATCCATGTTGACTGTTTCTAATCAGGCCTTGATTATCCAAATAATTATATATATTGTCCCTAAGTATCTTTTCCATTAATTTTCCCACCACAGACGTCAAACTAATAGGTCTATAATTGCTAGGTTTACTTTTAGAACCTTTTTTAAACAAAGGCACAACATGCGCAATGCGCCAATCTTCCGGCACCATCCCTGTTTCTAATGACGTTTGAAATATTTCCGTCATAGCCCCTGCTATTTCTGCACTAACTTCCCTCAATGTCCTAGGGAATATCCTATCACATCTTGGGGAAAATAAACTTGCATCATATCTTACAGAATCTTCTCAAATTCTGCCTTATTATACAAATATTAACCATGTCCAAATTTAAATTTCATTACTCATAAATGAAATAGAATGGTTGATAGTTTTTAATCTTATGAATTGGTTTCTCTGCTGCATTTGGTTTGGGAAAAAAATGTTTCTAAATCTTTATTTTAAACTCTTGATCTTAATTATTCTGAAATCTGATGCAGAAAAAGTTTTGCATGTAAAGTAAATCTGTGTTGAATTAATGGCCTTGAAAAAACAATTAGAAATTACCTCAATTTTTTTCACAGTAAGTAATTTAAGGACATACTGAAACTTTTGCTGCGTTAGCCTGAATTATTCACTATGTATTTTCAAAATCAAATGTCATTGGATGTTTTTTTGTGGTTTCTGTTTTGAGGAAACCACAAAATATTTTAGCCACAACCAGATGAAGAACAATCTGTTTTATATTAAGGTCAATTTTGAGGATAAACTTGGAACAAAAGAAAAATGCAATGGCATGATTTATACATTTTCACTTTAATGTTGCTTAATATGTTGAATTCCAAATATGAACTTTTGTCTTTAGGGCAATTAAAATAGTGGCAAATTTGTTTAAGCCACATAGATCTGCTGGAAAATGTGTGCGTGATAACCATGTCAGCTTCAAAAATATAGTGATGAGGTTTTGCACAGTTGTACGATTAACAGTTGTTTATAGGATTAGATTTTAAGGTAGGAAATTTATTTTCCAAGGTGTTACTTTCTTAAATGCCACCAGAAAATGACACAGCTGAAATGTATCAAATCTATTTTAAATAAATTGCATTGTTTTAGAGATGATTGTGGTTGCATTTTTGTTTGACTGATGCAAGGAAGATTAACCTGAAGTGGATCAGTAAAAATGGAAGTATATTGCTGTGGCCAGGTTTGCCTGCAAGGTATAGGTATAACGCTGGTGCCTACCCAGCAATGCAAAAAATTGCTTTGATTTGCCCTGTTCACAAGAAGTAGAACAAATCTAATCCGGCTAAATACCACCTAATCAGTCTGCACTCTTTCATTGGTAAATTGGTGGATGTTGGCATTGCCAGTGCTAACAAACAGCCAATAACCATACCCATTAATGATCAGTAGCACTATGCTGTAAACCTTATCACAGCCTTAGTTCAAACATAGATCAAAGAATCAAATTCCAGAGGTGAACTGAGCAGGTCATTAATGCAGCATTTGACAAATTGTGCCATCAAGGTGCCATGGTTAAACTGAAATCAGTGGGCAATAAAAGGAAAGCACTCAAGAGCTAGATTGTTCCTCACACTCAGGCAAATGATTATGTTGCGGAATGTTTATCATTCTAACCCCAAGACCTCACTGTACAATGTGTAGGACAGAAATGCTGGTTTAAATCGACGATAGACACAAAATGCTGGAGTAACAAAGGCAGCATCTCTGGAGAGAAGGAATGGGTGACGATTCTGGTCGAGACCCTTTTTCAGACTGATGTCAGGGGAGTGGGCAGTACGTAGATAAGGGAGTGTATAGATAAGGAAGTATAAGGTGTGAAAACAGGAACAAGGGAATGAAGGTTAAGGAAAATGTAGAAGAGATCATTGTTAGTTGGGAGAAGGTAACAACATAGAAAACAGAGATAAAATGTCGTCGGTAAGACTGATCGAAGAACTGGGAAGAAGGAGGGGATGGAGAGAGAGGGAAAGCAAGGGCTACTTGAAGTTAGAGGTCAATGTTCATACTGCTGGGGTGTAAGCTGCCCAAGCAAAATATGAGGTGCTGTGCCTCCAATTTGCGCTGGGCCTCACTCTGACAATGGAGGCCCAGGAAAGAGAGGTCAATGTGGGAATGGGAGGGAGAGTTAAAATGTTGAGGAACCGAGAGATCAGGTAAGTTTGGGTGGACTGGGCGGAGGTGTTGAAGGCTAGAACGTACGGTATCAAGGGAGAGGTAACTGACTGGATTAAGAATTGGATTCATGGAAGGAAGGAAGCAGAGGGTGATGGTGGAAGGTTGTTTTTTGGACTGGAGGCCTATGACTACTGGTGTGCCTCTGGAATCTGTGCTGGGCCTTTTGCTGTTTGTGGTTTATGTCAATGATTTGGATGAGAATGTACAAGGCATGATTAACAAGTTTGCAGATGACACAATAGTGGGTGACATTGTAGATTGTGAAGAAGTTGAGTCGGTGGGCTGAGGTTTGGTTAATGGAAATGAATACAGATGAATGCAAGGTGTTGCATTTTGGCAAGTCAAAGCAGGGCAGGACCTTCACAATGAGTGGCAAGGCTGGGGAATGTGTAGAGCAGAAGGATCGAGGAGTGCAGATACATACTTCCTTGAAAGTTGCATCACACAGATAGATAGGGTGATTGAGGAGGCTTTCAGCACGTTGGCCTTCATCTGCCAGAGTACTGAGTATAGATGTTGGGAGGTTATGTTACATTTGTACTAGACGTTGGTGAGGCCACATTTGGTGTTTGTGTTCAGTTTTGGTCCCCCTGTTATAGGAAAGATGTTGTTACAGTGGAAAGAATGCAGAGAAAACTTACGAGGATGTTACCAGGACTCGAGGGCCTGAGCTTGTAGGGAGAGTTTGAGCAGGCTAGAACTTTATTCCATGGAGTGCAGGCGCATGAGGGGTGATAGGATCATGAGGCGATTAGATAGGGTAAATGCACAGAGTCTTTCACCCAGAGTAAGATAATCATGAACCAGGGTTTAAGGTGAGGAGGTAAAGAATGAATAAGAACCTGAGGGGCACCTTTTTTACACAAAAAGTAGTAGGTATATGGAACGATCTGTCAGAGGAGGTAGTTGAGGCAGGTATTATCACAACATTCAAAAGACTTTTGGTACATGGATAGGATAGATTTAGAAGGAAATGGGCCAAAGTCAGGTAGGTGGGACTAGTGTAGATGGCATGGTGGTCAGCATTTACAATTTGGGCCAAAGGACCTGTTTCCATACTGTATGACTGTATGGTTCTAAGTTGCTCACGATCTTGACTTAGAAAGGTTTTGCCTGTCCTTCTTTGCTGTTAGATCTAAATCCTGGAATTCTGCGAACCAACACCGTAGTCGAATCTTCACTTCAAGGATTGCAGTGTTCAAGTAGTTTAGTTTATTATTATCATGTGTACAGAGGTACAGTGGAAAGCTTTTTGTTGCGTGCTAACCAGTCAAAGAAAAGCCATCCACAGTGTACAGATACCGGATAAAAGGTATAAAGTTTAGTGCAAGATAAAGTCCGATTAAAGATAGTAATCAACACCATTTTATTTTCTTGTTCATTGACTCTGTTCAATCCTCATTCTTTTCAAGGCATTGGGTTGTTATGTCATTCATTATGGACCATCATTTTCTCACCTTTGATGTTATGCTTATGGATAGGTCAGTTGATCCCTTTGTTTTCTCATTCCTTTCTTAAATATTTGAGTCACATTTGCTACCTTCCAATCCACAAATACCTCCAAAAATCCATAAACAACCAAAGCATCCACCTTCATTAACGCAATCTCCTTGCAAGCTTTGGGAAGTAGATCGGTAGGGTCTTGTGATTTATAAGCTTTTATGTTCATCAATTTCCCGGATGCGATTTTCTGATTCTTTGGTACGCCCAACATATTTTGTATCGTCTATGAAGACATACAAGGTAACTATTTACTTTCTCTGCTATTATCCTATTTCTGATTTCAAAAATTCTTCCTGCCTTTAAGGGTAAAACATTGCCCTTGCTGTTCCTTCTCATTTTAATTACCTTTGAAGGCTCTTTCTGTCTATTTTCCTTTTTCGCAATCTCCTCATGTTCAATCTTCCCTTTTAAAAAAAAATCAGTTTGCTCCTTTGATTTTTAAATGTCTCCAGTCATCATTCCTTTAGGTTTTAGGTTCAGTACAATGGGTAGAGCGAGGGAAGGATGTAGAGAATGAGAATATAGTTCTCAGCAATGCAGCGTAATAGTTCCAGAGTCAAAGTCCAATGCCTGTAATTAGGTAAAGGAAAATCGGACTGTACATTTGTTTATGGAAGGACTGTTCAGAAGCCTGATAGCAGAGGGGATGAAGGTGCTCCTGACTCAGATGATGTACACTTGAAGCTTCTGTATCTTCTGCCCGACAGATGCGGGGAGAAGACCCGTTGCCCTCACGAAAATATGGCGCCTAGGCCACGTGAGGCGGCCGTTCTTGACCTCATCGGGACTTCCACACCGAACGACGGGTCAAATTTGCCCGTCTGGAGCTGGCAGATCGGTTCCCATAGTCGACTCCTGTTGCTAATCGGCGGGGCAAATTTGCTGCCTGCAGCCGGCGCTCTGGAACTCCAGCCCGGCCGGAGCAGGCAGACCCGTTCCCATAGCAAACTTCCATGGGCAGGTACCTCAGCCCCCCCCCCCCAGGCCATGACCTCCGTTGGTCCGGTAAAACGGATAATCCAGAAACGCTTCTTAACCAAGGGTGGCAGAAAGTCGGTGATGGACCTGTATAAATAATTCCGACTGTGGCGGGCCGAGCCACTTTGGTATCGAACCTTCGTTTGTCGGGCTCGAACTCTCGCGTGGACCGGGCGTGATCTGGGCCGACCAATCATGTGGACAGGGGGGTGGTCGTCGTGTGCCAGGAGAACAAAGCATGCGCGGGTTACTGATTAAACAGCGTGTTTACACGATGTGTGGACATCCTCAGTGGTGACCCCGACGATCCAAAACGGCTTATTTTGGATTTTTACCATGTATGCAGCCAGCAACCTGGACCAGCAGAATGCAGTTTCCATTAAACTGCCCATTTTCTGGACATCACAGCCTCAAGTGTGGTTCGAACAGGCTGAAGCCCAGTTCCACATTCGACAGATCACTGCCGATGCCACAAAATACTACTATGTGGTCAGTGTGCTGGACCAGGACACCGCCGGGCGCCTAATCGATTACCTTCGCCAGCCACCAGCTGTGGGCAAGTACGAGGGCCTCAAAGCGTTCCTTTTGCGCACTTTCAGCCTCTGCCGCTGCGACAGGGCGGCCAAGCTCCTTCACATGGATGGCCTCAGCGACCGCAAGCCGTCCGCGCTTATGAGTGAAATGCTCGCCTTGCTGAACGGCCATGCGCCCTGCCGCCTGTTCGAACAGATTTTCCTTGAATAGATGCCTGATGACATTCGCCTGCTCCTCGCGGACGAGGGTTTCATCGACCCCTTTTAGGTAGCTGCCCGTGCGGACGTGCTGCAGCAGGCAAAAACAGCAGGGTGGCGCCACCATCAACCAGGTGGCGGCGCGGCCTCAGCGGGTCAAGGCCAATTTCCGAAGGTGTGGCAGTGAAGCTGGACATGAGCGATGCCAGCAAACGTATGTGGTGCTACTACCACCAAAGGTTGGGTTCCGAGGCCCGCCAATACCGACCACCCTGCGCACATTCCGGGAAACACCTCGGCCGGCAGCCAGTAGTGGCTACTGCGGCCGGCCAGAGGCATCGCCTCCTCTACGCCTTGGTTCGTCATTCAGGGCGGTGTTTTCTGGTGGACACGGGAGCGACGTCTCCCAAACGTTGCTGGGCGCCGATTTCCTCTGGGCTCAATCCTTGCTGATCGACGTGAAGGGACAACATCTCGTTCATTCTGAAACGTTCGAGTCGATCGCCTGACACCACACTGACTTGACTGCGCCACATCTCGGCTCCGTGACATCCTCCGATAATGAATATGCCCGCATCCTGGCCAATTTCTCCGACATCCTAATCCCCCCAGTTCATAACGGCCAGCCCCAAGCATGGGGTGGAGAACCATATTCCCACCACCGAACCGCCACTCCATGCACGCGCACGCAGGCTCCCTCCGACAAGCTCAAACGGGCCGAGGTCGGGTTCCGCAAGATGGAGGAAATGGGCATTGTGCACCGCTCAGGTAGCCCGTGGGCATCTCCGCTTCACATGGTCCCCAAAGTGTCTGGGGGCTGGAGGCCCAGTGGGGACTACCGCCATCTCAACGATGTCACAACGGCCGACCGGTACCCTGTCCCTCACATCCAGGACTTTACGGCCCATCTGGATGGCGCCACGATTTTTTTAAAAATCGACCTGGTACGTGGCTACCATCAAATTCCAGTCCACCCGAACGACATCCCCAAGACGGCTATCATCACTCCCTTTGGGCTCTTCGAGTACCTGCGGATGCCTTTTGGCCTCAAGAGCGCCGCTCAGGCTTTCCAACGGCTTATGGACATGGTAGGCCTTGGGCTGGATTTCCTGTTCATTTACCTTGACGACATCCTCGTCGCCAGCCGCTCTTGCCAGGAGCACCGCACACACCTCCGGCTGCGATGCCAGTGGCTCAGCGAGCATGGCCTGGCCATTAACCTTGTTAAGTGTCAGTTTGGCCTCCCTTCGATCAGTTTCCTCGGCCACCACATCAATCGGCACGGCGCGGTCCAGCTCCCGACCAAGTTTGAGGCCATTTGCCAATTTCCCAAACCCTCCACTGTGAGGGGACTCCAAAAGTTCATCGGCATGGTGAATTTATATCACTGTTTCACGCCAGCAT